>NW_027040668.1:1276250-2545000 GCF_037179485.1 Ochlerotatus camptorhynchus | reverse complement strand
GAAAATTTTTCGAACTTCCGGAAAAATCCAGGTTTTTCAGGGATGTTCTATGAATATTTGGAAAATTGCAGGATCTCTATGGGTTTACCTTATATCTTAGATCTGTAGAAAATAACGCACTATTACGATAGTAGGTTTGATATAAACAGACCATTTAATTGTAGTTAAGATGACTCCTTGTAGAGTCCACAAATGGCCGCCACGTAGGTTATACATGTACTTCCACTTCGAATATTCTATTACACAAATCTTGGAAATAAGTACCCCATTTCACCTTAAATTGTGTAGCAAACGTGAAGTAACAATTTGAATGTTGCACGTGTCGTAGAAGCTGATATGTGTGCACTTAAAGTTTCGAAGTGGTTCCGAGAATAAGGATGCCCCAACGATTCACCTTAAATCAGGACTTAATTTTATGAGTAAAATTTTGATAAAATATTTTTCTTTTTTATTCAAAGTCGGTCTTTGTTACGAATTGAGTGCCAATTGTCGACGAGCACTGCCAGCAGGTGATTAATCACCGACGGCAATTGGGTGCCAGCGAGGTGACAACCACTCCTGGAACCATCGAAACCATCAACACATGTGCCAGGACCAACTCCTAGCAACACACATGTTCTATAACAGTTTATATAACCTTGGTATGACTGGTTTTGGTTCTATAGCAGTTTACTCAACATAATTTGATGAATTTGTGTTACTTGGGACGGCTTTACTTTCGTTCTGAAGGAAGATGTAACCAAAAATTTTTTTACTCCAGAAAAATCCAAATGACCTCAGTTGGGATTGAATTCAGACACACTGGGGTGCAAAAGCAGTCACGATTACCACTCAAACCATGGCACCATCTAGGAAAAAATGTCCAAGACACTAGTTGGAAAATGTTATGCACCAACCGTGTTGGAAAAACTTAAAACTATCTTTAGTATTATAAACATCCTAAGTTCACGATTATAAGTCGTGTTGTTTACTTTTAAGGAATGCGCATTTTGTTATCATATGACGTGTTGTCAATTATTTATCAATCACAGCATTTTGCGACGAAGGCACATTCGTTGGACCAATCTAATTAATGCTCCCTAAGCTGCGTAGACAGTTTTTGAGAGTTTTTAACCCCATAGAAACTTTGTGTACACCACAGACACTCTCCCATATAAAGCGGTGGGAACCCTTCTAAAGTGTCTACGTTATTTATGGATCGCCTCCTACTTGATGTTGGTTCTACATTGAGTTTTTTAATTCCTGCTGCTGAGGATTTTAGGCAATCATGAGATAATCTGGATTCACAACATACTCGGGCTGCAGCTCCCTTCTTCAGAATAAAAGTTGAAATGCTAGAAAGTCATGATTTCATCTTAAAATGGCTACCCCACATCGTTTTTAAACAAACAATAATTTGACTCTGCGTTTTAAATCGGCATAGTTCAAATACCAATACCAGCAAAGTGACCATGCTTTGCTACCGACATTATTTCAGCATCATACGCCTTTTTGAACTCTGTCGTAGGTATATTTTTTCACGCATGAATCATGTCGTTGCTGGTTTTTCGATGTTGTCACGAAGAACACACACGTCTGCATCGCACCTTGCACAAAACTTTCGCTGATAACGATACCGCGCATCGCATCATAGGCTTCTTCGATACGATAAGATAAAGATTATCTATTCTACACCCTACAGGTTCTGTCACATTTGCTTCCTCAGTTCGGTAACTTGAAGATTTTCTATTTAACATTTTTCGCTGTAAAACACTCAAAACTTTTAACCAAACGGGTCGATAAACCACGACTTCTGTTCAGCTTTATCGTCACAACCCATCATTCATTATCACCTTCACAATCATTTGACTTGACTTGTGGCGTTTTAAATTTATTCCTTACTTTTCTTGATGAAAATCTTTTCACATCACAAAAAATCCATTTTCCCTTCAATGTAAATTAGTTATTACACAACTGAGCTAGTACCGTTCTGAAACAACCGAAACAACCTGCAGACTGAAGCGAAACTAAATCGATAATACACAACTAAACCCCCTTTCTGGCAGGTTTGGAAGCCTTATCAGTTGGGTCCCACCCGTTGTTGATAAGATAAACGGCAGCCGTTACGGGCCGTGTGTGTTGCCTATCACGAAATCCACTATAACCGTAATTTCATTATGAACTGCAGCCGTAACACTGGCGGTATCATAACCGATTCAAAGCACGCAGCCATTTTTGCTAATTGACAGAACGCGTTTGATTCCTTGAACCCATCGTTTCTGTTCAAGCGGTCGTAAATTACTTAAGTCTGATAAATATACTCGTAAATTTATTAGGGCTCTCTCACACGTCCGGAATTTGATCCCCCTCCGTTTAAGCAGGAAAAACTGACTCCCATTATAATTTGGATCAAATCATCGGAAAATTGCCATTTATGCCTCGTATCACAAGAATCCGGTTGGGGTTAATTCGTATGTGGTGCTTGCTCGCCAAAAACATCAAACAAACTTAGGAGAAGACGATTGGCAATTAAGAGAGGATTATGATTTTCTCATTGATTTTAATGATGCGGTGCTCATGCGGGTCAGGAGCGATTCGTTCATGTTGCCGAGAAGAACAAGCCAATTCAATGCATTGGATTGAGTGAACGTAGCTGCCCCGGTCTTGTCCGGATGATGGTGGTGGTGGTTATCGCTAGTGTACGATTCGTAAAAGGAGACAAAAAATATGGCTTATCCTTCCTAATGCTAGTGCATGGCTACGAGGGAGACAGAGAGTGAGCTGTGTGAGATCCCTTTTCCTGGCGGAGGGGTGGGTGGTAGTTTGTACCCTGGAAGTGATTTCGGTGGGATTAGAGACGGGAAACCTTTGCGGGTTTGGTTGATTTCCCTGCCTGCCTCAAGCAAAGGGAAAGGAGATGATGGGAAAAGAAATTTCTCTGTTGAAAACTTACGTAAAGTCCCAGAGGGAACGTAACATAGCCAAAAACAAGTTGTGATCAATATTTCACCGAGTAGATATGATTTGATTATGTGTTGTATGATATGATAATGATTAATCATGGATTTTCAGAATGTAAACCCATTACCTGGATCATCAGAAATCAATATGGTGTCAATTAGCTCTATTCATGTTTTCACTACCACCATAAAGATATTGTCCAAACTAGTTTTACGATGGTCGTATGGTTCTATGGATAATCTTTTGAGGGCATATTTCATGAAGATAGGGTTTGATATTTCACTTAACATAACCATAACATTTCGACCAAATGGAACAACAATCCGAACTATCCAGTACCGCTTCCAAAGTGGCTATGAGAGATGGTTTGACCCAGAGACGATGTTAAATAAGAGACGCGCGAAGATTGAAACCAAAAGCTCTAATCGAACCGTCAAACGCGGTTCCAATTGAGCAATGTAAATAAACACGAGTGCTTCACAAGGAAAAGCGTGGGGAGTATTGAGATTGAGGTTTAAATTTGATTTATGAGATGTAATAATTATAAATAAGTTGGCGTATGAAAAGTATACCTAAGTAGCATATACATATTAAAGGGAACCTCAGAAACCAGGACTTTGCTAACAGGATCCGCTCTCTCCCTGATTATGCAAAGCCCTTTTGAAAACTAACCAAAATTCTTAAAAAATAAGCCAAGACCCATTCCACCACTGACCCCACTGGATAGTCCCAGCGACCCAGTGGTTCATCTGATAGCTCCATGAAGGCCCCAGATTTCGACAACATCTTCAGTCTGGAACTCAAATACTTGAGTTCCAGATTCTACAACCATCTGGCACTGATTTTTAATCTGTGCTCCCCTCGTGTTGGAAGTCAACTAAAGTCATACCCATCCGGAAACCTGAGAAGGATCCGTCCTCTCCTTCAAGTTATCGACCAATCAGCCTTCTCTCAGGGTTATCAAAACTATTCGAAAGAGCAGTCTACCACCGGCTGGCTCTCCCTGATGGTGGATTGTTGTCTCTGTTCGCGAATGACATATCCATCGTCTACAAAGGTAGGGTCATCAGAGCTCTGACTGCCAAACTTCAGAGAGGCCTGGACGTCCTGTCTGAATATTTCAATAGCTGGAAGATCCATATCAACGCGGCAAAGACCCAGGTCATCATCTTTCCACACTCTAAAGCTCCCAGACTTGTTCCGTCGGAGAATAATAAGATCTGCCTGAACGGCACAGTGTTGGAATGGTCGAACGAGGTAGGCTACCTCGGCTTAACACTAGACAGCAAGCTGATTTTCAGGGAGCACGTTGACAAAACCAAAACCAAGTGTACCATCGTGATAAGATCACTGTATCCACTCATCAACAGGAGGTCTACTCTATCCCTGAAAAATAAGCTTGCTGTCTACAAACAAATCATCCTTCCCGTAATAGAATACGGGATGCCAATCTGGGAGAGTTGCGCCAAATTCCATCACCTTAAACTCCAAAGGATCCAGAACATGATCCTAAGGATGGTCCTAAACAGTCCCCCGCAGACTAAAAATTCTGAGATCCACCTCCTGGCTGGAATTCAAACATTAGAAGAACGGAGAGTATTCATCCTGGAAAGGTTCAGAGACACCTGTCTGAGATCAAATCATCAGATCACAGACAAACAGACATAACACATTGAATATTTCTCACTGTATAACATCGTCGCTGAAACATTAGCACTATCTGTTGAGTACACTGTGGTGGGTAGTACACTGAACAGATGGTGGTAGTGTGTAAACGCCAAACGCAAGGAAAATGACTATGCGCGCCGCATGTGGCCGTACTACCAACTACGATACTTTTAAATTGACCGTTAAATGTCTGTGATCAGTTCATACGTTAGGTTAAGTAATACTCGTAGTTAGGAAGGTTTTCACTTTTTTTCAATTCAAACAAAACACTAGTAACACAAACGTTAACTAGTTAAAAAACGCAAATATTAAATTAGAATATCAAATTTAACAAAGATGAAGACTCAGGTAGGCTAATCAATTAAAATGTTAAATCAATGTAGTATCATAGTCAACAGAAATAAACATACTTTTACTACTACTACTACTACTACTACTACTACTACTAAAATTAAAATCGATTCTTTGCGATGAAGGCAGGAATGACAACTGTATCAAAACCGAATAAGGTAGAGAACTACTCCGACCTAATCACCCGTTTTGGGCCTAGCCAACAGAAAACAACAAATAAATCCATGATTTCAGAGCTAACAAGTCAATTATGCGTTTGGTACGATACTTTAGTTCAAATGCCATCGAATGAAGTCAATGAGAACGTATGAACGAATCAATTTTTATCTTCATCCGATAGACCGAAGTGAATTCAAAGGCGTTTGAATGGCGTTTCAATGCGTTACACAGTGGGGCCGTTCTGAAAAAAGACGGTCAAAAGTCTTTTCTCATCATTTTTGACGTTTTCGAGGGGAGGTTTTTTCGGAGAAGTTGCTGAAAATGGGTTTAATATTAAGGGGGTATTACACTTAGAAAAACTAACTTTTTATACAAACGAGATAGACATATGACGTTTGAGTGAAGTTGTAGATCTAATCATTTCATGAAACTTTGTCGAAGACATCAAATTTCTATATCTTCAAACTAATGAGATATAATAATTTTTCTTTCAGGAGTACCTTAAAAGTGGTTTTTAAGTTAAATCATATTTTAATCAAATTTTACCGGTTCACTATATTCGAGAGAGTTTCAGATATCATCAAAATACATAACTTTTCTGAAGACGTCAACAACATTTATTGACTCTTGTTTGCTGTACTGTGATTTTGAAGGAAAAAATCATCAATTTTAGAAAAAAAAATTAAAAAACAATGTGAATGTTCGTGAAATGACACTAATCGTCATTGAGTTTGTTATAACTTTGAGCATACGTGTAGAAAAAATTAGCTTCTGGAACCCTCGGGAACAAAATTAATACAGCTATTTGATACAGCAGTTTTTACCATATATTCTACATTATTCTCATATAATTCTTTGTGTAAATAGATCCAATCATACATACATGCACCTGTAGGGTATTAAGTTTGTGCTGAGGTTGTCCTACTAACACTACATTCAATGATACGTGATAAAGAGAATTTTAATATCTAATGTTAAAGGCAATATCATTCTTGTACAATTTATTACTGGTGCATTGCTTGTTCTAAAATTTTTAATAAAAAAAAATGCCCATCGAAGATGTGTTTAAGTATTAGTTACCAACACGAATAAACATTCTCATCTGTCTCTCCTTTATGTTTATGTAGACATCTCTTGCTTTACCACACGCACAGCCTACTTTGATCCTTCATATAATATGGTCATATAGGATCAAGCATGAGCTTACTGTCAAAGTGAATATTTTTCTAGTTTGCGTTTGCTTGCGGTTTAAGTGTTTATTCTTTCTTCGGTTTGAGTTTCTTTGCAAAATGAGTTCCTATCATCCGGAGCGGAGTGAGTTGTTCGTAGTATGGAAGGAGAAATTAGGCAAATCTCGCGAATTGAAATTGTGTCATATCCGGGATCACGTGTTTTCAAAATTAGTTGGAATTTTGAAAGACAACCACGAAAATGTGAAAAAAATTATTGCAAGGTTCTGTGCAGATCTAGATAAGCGCTGGAGGAGGGCTAACAGTACGCTTAGCTGCTTTCTAGTTGCAAACGCAGATTGGCTGAAGGAAAACGTTTTTCCAAAAATTTCACACGGAAGTGCCAAAGGACGACCGAAAAAAAAAACATTCACTAAGCTGAATAAAAAAAACAAGAGACGCAGGGTTCAAGTTCTGAGAGATTCGGGAACAAGCGAGGAACTGGCTTATGCAACGGAAATGAAGGCACGTGCTGATGGATCGGAGGATGCGGCTAAGTTGGTTCATGAAGCATTGCAAACAACTCCCACTAGAGCAACAAAAATTCGACAATCTTGGAAGTCACACAATGAGTCCAAATGTGAGCGAGCGATGACTGAAGATGAAGGTTTGTCTTTATTTATTGATGGGGACTTCTCTAAGGACCAATGGACCTTATTACGCAAAACAACAAGGTAATGTAATGTGGCACAGATTTACCCGTCGTATAAAAGATTGATTCAAGCTCGTGAAAGATGTCTCCCAGAAAATATAACGGTATCAGAAATATCTGCTGAAACTCAGCTTCAATCTTTGATGGAACATACTGCCAAACGCATCTTTTTGCTAGATATTCCGGAAACCAGTGAAGACCTAGAACTTCTGTCCAAATGGGGTTTCGATGGATCATCTGATCATTCTAACTATAAGCAAACATTTTCAAGTGATGATTCTGATGACAGCTCTATTTTTATAACCTCTATGGTCCCACTTCAATTGCGAGTTCGCAATAATCCGGGTAAAATTCTTTGGATGAATCAAAGGCCATCTTCTACCAGATTATGTCGGCCAATGCGAATGAAATTCGTCAAGGAGACGGCTGCACTTTCCTTGCAAGAAAAAGAATATTTTGATAACCAAATTCAACGTTTGTTGCCGACTGATATACATGGATTGAAAATTCACCATGTCATGGTGTGTTCCATGGTCGACGGAAAAGTGTGCAGTTCCGTCACTGGAATTTCAACCCAGAAATGCTTTGTGTGCCATGCATCTCCGCGCACATAAGGTTTGTTGATCTGCATGTTTTATTTTCCATACTTTAATCTATAATATTCATTGATATAGGTTTATGGAGTGCCTTGTGCACCGGTGCAGAAGAAGAAACTGGCCTCAAGAAAGAACGCCATTCAACAAGACTTCAAGCGGCGCATCGGAATGCTCATTGATATACCGAATCATGGCTCAGGCTCTTCCAATGACAGGAACACTGCCCGTCGTTTTTTTGAGGACCCAACTTTGACTTCGGAAATTACTGGATTGAAAAAGGAACCAGTAGAGAAATTCGCAGTAAATCTAAGTGTTCTGGCATGTGGCCAACCAATCGAAATAGATGCATTCAGAGACTTCTGCCATGAAACTGCACAGTGCTACATAGAGTATTACGGATGGTACTATATGCCGTCATCTGTACACCGCGTCCTAATTCACGGCGCAGATATAATAGCAGCTGCCATCGTTCCAATCGGATGCCTGTCTGAAGAACCACAGGAGTGCAGGAACAAGGACCTGAAAAGATTTCGCGAAAATCGTTCAAGAAAATGTTCAAGGTACGCAATACTTTTAAGCTTCAATTTGGAGTAATTATCTTTTATATCTTTTAATATTTACATATAGAGAGGCCACCAATCATGATGTTTATATAAGGCTGTTGATGACCTCAGATCCATTCAAAGCAAGTTTGCGACAACAGCGAAAAAAGAAAGTTCAGTGTTGACACCAACTGCAATACAGTTATTACAAGCGCAAGACGAGAGCTCTGATTGCGAGTCAGAATCAGAAAATGAATTAACAAATGTGTGGCTTTTACTGTATTAAGAATATCCGTTAAATAAAAAATTTGTGTCTTCAATTTCTTTCAAAATCTTCAGTTTTCGAAGGCCATCCTAATCATTAAAAATTGAATAACCTACACGCAAACCAAAAATCTATTACAATGAATGTTAGTTCCGTTTCCCATCATCCTCTGTTCATGAACATCGCAACGAATGTTAGAAATTGACCATGCCGGCGATGTAATGGTTTTTTGTCTTTTTTTATTTCGTGTTCCATCTACGCTTTCGACTATACCAGTAAGCTTGTAGAACGACGCACATTGTAGAACATTGTAGAACGAAGCACACACTTATCTCGAATCTCTCCAGCAGAAAAAGCATACACGGCGAATGAGAACGACTCAAATTTGAGTTTAGTTCACTCATAATCGCCAAAAGTGCAGGAACTCAGCGATGAGTTATTTTGCCTCATGTTTTCCCAGGATTTTCCAAGGAAAAATTCCCGAATTTGAGAAAAGTAAAGATTGGATTCACTCAGTCTATTGGTACTACTCCGAGACTGAATAAAATTTTCATCAATTTCCTCATTTTCCGGCAGATTTTTTAGGTTTTCCACAGGAAACCATGAGACAAATTTTACTCATCGCTGAGTTCCTGCACTTTTGGCGATTATGAGTGAACTAAACTCAAATTTGAGTCGTTCTCATTCGCCGTGTACGAAGTCAAGCATGCGAGAAAATGAGCGCTTCATGTTTGCTTTTAGGCTAACTATATTCAGAAGCATGGAGAGAGCAGTGGAGAAAGCACAGGTCTGATAGTCGCAACGTCCGTGGTTCGAGTAAAGTCGGCAACCTTTTTTTCTATTTTTTCGACATAATTAATTTCACTCACTAATACACTCCACATTTTTCGGTCTCCAATTTTCTTACATCGGACCGCAGCTAGGTATATCGCATCCTCGGTTCATGCGGTCTCCACTTACATCCTCTGATGATGAATCCCACATAATTGTAAGCGAATCTTACATCCACCGGTTGGGTGTACCGTGCATGTATGTATGATTGGATCTATTTACACAAAGAACTATATGAGAATAATGTAGAATATATGGTAAAAACTGCTGTATCAAATAGGTGTATAAATTTTGCTCCCGAGGGTTCCCGAAGCTAATTTTTTCTACACGTATGTTCAAAGTTATAACAAACTCAATGACGCTTAGTGTCATTTCACAAACATTCACATTTTTTTTAATTTATTTTCTAAAATTGATGATTTTTTCTTTCAAAATCACAGTACAGCAAACAAGAGTCAATAAATGTTTTTGACGTCTTCAGAAAAGCAATGTATTTTGATGATATCTAAAACTTTCTCGAATATAGTGAACCGGTCAAATTTGATTAAAATATGATTTAACTTAAAACCCACTTTTAAGGTACTCCTGAAAGAAAAATCATTATATCTCATTAGTTTGAGGATATAGAAATTTGGTGTCTTCGGCAAAGTTTCATGAAATGATTAGATCTACAATTTTACTCATCTCGTTTGTATAAAAAGTTAGTTTTTCTAAGTGTAATATCCCCTTAATATTAAACCCGGTGTTTGTTTTAATAGGAGCGGATCGCCATTCTCAGCAACTTCTCCGAAGAAACCTACCCTCGAAAACGTCAAAAATGATGAGAAAAGACTTTTGACCGTCTTTTTTCAGAACGGCCCCACTGTGCGTTAGACCGAAATTAGAATCCGTAGGACAATTTTGGAGTCAAGAAGCAGTGTTAGGCTTTTTAACAATATATCAACAATTTGATTATCTTTATCAAATCTTAAGGTACGTACGGATAGGTTAATACATTTAGAAGTCATCTGCAGTACTATTTTGTGAAAAAATAAATCCACCCGAAAAATAGAGGCAAAGGACGAGTTGTGCTTAGTAGGGCCAAAATTAGATCTAAGCCCTACAACATTAATTTTTAAAAGTGATGGAGCAATACGACATGCACTAAACCAAGGACACGGGATATACTACAATAAATCAAATGACTTTTTTTTCCTTTGCTTTGTTTTTTTCCGTCGATCTTGTTTTCCGTGCTGAGCACCAGTGCTACCGACGTGCCAGGAAGGCAGCTCCCACACCTGGACCCTACCTATCGACCCATCAACTCATGAACCGGGGACCAACGGCTTTACTTCCCATCCGAAGGAAGGCGTGATCAGAGATGTTATGCCTCAGAACATCCCGGCGGCGCCGACTGGGATTGAACCCAGGCCTGCTGGGGTGAGAGGTAATCACGCTTACTTAGTTGGGGCCTCATAGCCTAGTCAGTAAAGGTACGGTATTAAACGGCGAGTTCGATTCCCAGTCCGGTTGAGAGAATCTTTCGGGTTCGAAATTTTCTTGACTACCCTGGGCATAGAGTACCATTGTGCTTGCCACACAATAAACGAATTCATGCATTAGTATTGGCATCGAAAGCTCTCAATTAATAACTGTGGAAGTGCAGTTTGAACACTAAGTTGAGAGCACGCAATAAGCTAATATGTACTATGCAATAAGAGTGAAATGCAAATAATAAGAAGAAGAATAAGAAGAAGCAGAAGTGATTTTAAGAACCCAAATAGACAAAAATTAAAGGTACTCCTGTTCAGACATCCGTTTCTAGGTAGGGGGTGACCCCGGCGTAGTGGTTAGCATCCATACCTCTCACGCCAAAGTCACGAGTTCAAATCTCACCCCCGGACAAGTCATGAATAACCCAAGAGCGTTAAAGTGACTATAATAAAAAAAAAAAAAAAATCGTTTCTAGCAGAAATTATTATCATTAGATAAATTAATAATTTTAGAATGCATAATTTAGTGGTTAGTGGTTGAAGTGCCCAGGACAGGGTGTCTTTGGATCTTAAAAATAATAAGTATCGTTGAAGAACCAACCAAACAAATGTTAGGGTATCCCCTTTCATATGAGACTAATATGGAAATGTTCCATCAAAGGGTCTGGAACAATATTTTTTCGTATTTTTCAGTGTAGATCAAAAAATTCAAAAATTACCTCTCTCGACCATTGAAGTCCAAAAAATATAGGACCCCCGATAGAAAATTTTGAAACCAGCCTCAAGCGAAAGAGGGGCATCCATGTTTTCTTTTGGTAGGTGTTTCTGCGAAACTGATTTTTTGATAATAATGTTATCCTAGCAGAGACACCGTGACCTCTACATGTAACGCATTTCTTATTGCGGCGTAAAATAAAACAAAGAAAATGATTCCTTAATGATTTTCCTGTATTTCGCATAGTAAATAATCGTGTGACCATAAATCGTAAAACCCATTTCCATGAAACTTTCCTTTAATTAATCAGAAACCTGCAACCGTGATACAACCACGGACTTTGCTCTTCCAAACCGGGAGGAAAGAAAAACGCATTCATCTTCCGCGCTGTTTCGTTAATGAAAATTCATTTCGCTTATCGTTTATGCAGTTTAATGTGTGCACTTGGGTTGGAGTTTTTTGCTGCACAGCACCACTCCTTCTAGCTCTGACTGCGGTATTTATTTATGGCAAAAAGCATTTGCCAGGTGTGTGGACCTGCACGAGAGATGGGTTGGTTGGGTGGGGCTTGATGGGGATAGGACTTTTTAGAGAAAATGCATCTAATTGGGCCGAGAGCAGAAGCAAAGACTTAAACTTTTCTTCCCGAAGATCTTATCTCGGACCGAGCGCACGAGCAACAGCAAGCACTCACATTGGCAGACGGCAGCAGAAGCAGGAATGTCCTTTCTTCTTGGGTTCTTTTCCGTGCCGGTTGAATGGAGAAATGCAGAAGGAGGAAAATTGATGGTTTTCCCTGCCAAACTATTTTCCGCTCAGCGTTCATTAAGATTTTGCAATATTCTTCCTGCTTTTTGGCCACTCCTAACTTTGTGCCGGTTGGTGCTAGTCGTGATAATTAAAAGTTTGCAGCAGAGGAAAAACTATATGCACACCTTGCGGCTATGAATATCACCGTTGTGGTAGCTTTTTGGACAGTTTCCATTCATAACTGTTATAAGTTTTGCATCAGCTTCGATAAGGAGAAGATTTATTCCCCCGGCAACAGCAATCGTATCGGGCAAAGAGTGGAATTATATACTTCGATGAAAATCTTTGAAGTAAGTTTAAAAATTGTACCATGAAACTGTACTTGACGACCTGCCCAACTCCAAACAAAAATGAATTCAATTTTCAAAAAAACATTTCCATAAATAATCTTTCTAAGATAACGCACATTACGATTTTCCGCTACCAGTAAGAGCCATTTGGAACACAACCACGCTTAGCGACAATATGATGCTCATTTTAGCCCGCCACTGATTGAACAATATCAATTTTACGACCGCAGTTCACGAGGCGGCCGATCTTTTTCCCGGTGATGAAACGACTGAAATATGCAAATTAGGACATTTAGTCTCGTGGGTACGCACATGATTACTTTGAAGCGAGGTTGGCACAGCAAAAAAAAAAACAAATCGAGAGGAAATCAACCGAACCTCAACAACTGCCACGGAGGAACCGCATATGTCTTGAATCGGGCGATCCGGAGGGAGAAAGTGCCGTTGATTTCCGTTTCAATTGATTCGCTGGGAACGATGCTGGCTTCGATTTTCTTTTAGGAAACCCATCCTGAGTGCCACGACGACGCAATGCGGGACTCGTCCGTTGATGAGGGTGGAAAGAAACAAACGCTTGAACAACAACAGCAAAACATATCCGCCGCATTTTGTCTTGATTTGAAGTGAATGTGATGTGCTTTCCCGCGAGCAATCGTCATCGGTGGAAGTGAAAGTGCCAACCGAAATGAGAATAATAAAAAATGAAATAAAGAACGTCATGTCCTTTCTTTCTTGATTGTAGCGTAGGTGGGGGGGTTGATAAAATCCGCATTTGAATAAACATAATATAAGTCATCGTGCGATACAAAAGCGAACATTTTCCACCGATGATTTTTCCATTATCAAATAGAATCGAGTTTCTTAGCGATGCTTCCTGTTAGATGGAACTGGAAAGTAGGTTGTTAACAAATTTTGTCACTTGAAATGTGGTGTACATGTTACATGGCTCTGGCTATGTTAACATTGTTATCCGTCGTCCAAGATAGGTGAAGTTTTTGATCTAGAAAGATCAGATGAAATCACCCTCCATCTCAAAAAGTCCTCCTTTAACCATTGTTGTCATGGTAAATTGAGAGTTGGTTACTCGCTGGATTTTCATATGTGCACCCCCGAGCACCTGAAATTCATGCGCCTCTCTAATGAGAGTCCATAATTGTGCTTTAGGAACGTATAAATAAATACATGGGAGCACAATTTAGTTCCCTCTTGCAGACACTGGGGTATTAGGATAAGGTTTATTTTTTTTTATCGCTCGGCGACATGTCTTCCCATGTGGAAACTGATTATTAAAAAAAAAATACACTCCCAATCTTAAATTCCATATTCTAAAGAAAATTCATAAGCATCAGAGTCAACTGAATGATTGCATTTTTTAACTCTTTATTTGTTCCAAATTCAAAATAAATTACATTTCATTTTAACCTAGGTGCTCCAGTTACTGCAGTAACTTACCAGCTTTACTTGTTATGATATATAGCTAAGTTTTTTTACATTGTTCATGTCTTGGCAATTCAGTATTTTAAACAAGTTTTTAAACCTGCATGTCAGTATAACAATTGATATATTAAAACCAAAAACTAAAACTAAATCTTATCTAAGTATAAAGAGAATTAATCGTTGCAATTGAGGATTGCAACGATTTTTTGCCTGAAATTATTAATTATTTTGTTGGACATTTGTTCTAAAGTCTCAACATTCGAAATTCTATGTACTTCGGTAGTACTATACCAGGGAGGCAACTTCAAAATCATTTTCAGAACTTTGTTATGAATCCTTTCAAGTGCTTTTTTCCTGGTAGTGCAACAACAAGACCATATTGGCACAGCGTAAAGCATGGCCAGTCTAAAAACTTGTTTAAATATTAGAAGTTTTATTTGTCAGGCAAAGTTTGGCTTTCCTGTTAATTAGAGGATACAAACATTTTATATATTTGTTAAATTTGGCTTGAATGCCCTCAATGTGATCATCAAAAGTTAATTTTTGGTCAAGCATTAATCCAAGATATTTCACTTGGTTTGGAAATTGGAACTCCGTTTATAGTGACTATGTGACTAATACTAGGTTTCAATAAGGAAGCTCTAGGCTTATGTGGAAATATTATAAGTTGAGTTTTGGAAGCGTTGGGAGAAATCTACCAGTTTTGTAAATAAGAAGAGAAAATATCTAAACTTTTCTGCAGTCTGCTGCAAATAACACGAAGAATTCTTCCTTTAGCGGGAATGCCTGTGTCATCAGTGAACAAAGATTTGTGGCAATCCTGAGACAAATCAGGGAGGTCCGAAGTGAAAATGTTATACAATATAGGTCCAAGAATGCTACTCTGAGGAAATCCTGCTCTAACAGGTAGTCGTTCGGATTTGGAATTTTGATAATTTACCTGCAACCCCCCCACCAACAGCTAAATAATTATGAACTAATTTCATAATATAAAGTGGAAAATTAAACGTTTTCAATTTAGCAATCAATCTTTCATGCCAAACACTGTCGAATGCTTTTTCTATGTCTAGAAGAGCAACTCCAGTTTAGTAGCCTTCAGATCTGTTTGAACGAATTAAATTGGTAGCTCTTAAGAGTTGATGAGTAGTTGAATGCCCATGGTGAAATCCAAATTGCTCATCTGCAAAAATTGAGTTCATGAAGCATCATTCTGTTTAAAATTATCTTTTCAAAAAGTTAACTTATTGAAGAAAGCAAACTTATTGGACGGTAGCTAGAAGCTTCAGCTGGATTTTTATCCGGCTTCAAAATTGGAACAACTTTGGCATTTTTTCCATTTATCTGGCAGGTATGCCAATTGAAAACATCTGTTAAACAATTTCACCAAGAAAGACAAGGTACTCTCTGGCAGTTTTTTGTTGAGGGTATGGAAAATTCCATCATCACCTGGAGCTTTCATATTTTATTTTATTTTTAGTTATAGACCTTACTTCGTCCAAATCAGTCCCCCAGGAATCATCAAAAATATTTTCCCGAGAGAAAATATTCAGATAATCCCGAGCAACCTGATTCTCAATAGGACTAGTAAAACCCAAACTGAGATTATGGGAACTCTGAAATTGCTTAGCAAGTTTATGAGCTTTTTCCAAATTTGTGATTAAAATTTTACCACCTTCTTTAAGCGCTGGAATTGGTTTTTGAGGTTTTTTTCAAAATTTTTGTGAGTTTCCAAAAGGGTTTGGAACTTGGGTCTAATTAAGAAACATTATTTTCAAAAGTGTTGTTCCTTAGGGCAGATAATCGCTTCACTAATTTGTTTTTGCAAATCCTGCCAGATAACTTTCATGGCAGGATCGCGTGTTCTTTGATATTGTCTCCTACGGACATTTTTAAGACGGATCAAGAGTTGAAGACCTTCGTCTTATATAATTGAATCGAATTTAACCTCGCATTTTGGTACTGAGTACTCTTGGTACTCTTGCTTCAACTATACAAGTAGTCAGAAAATCAAGAGCATAATAAACATCATCTTTGGTTTGCAAAGGAATATTTGGATCGAAGTTATATTCCATAAATGTTCAATAACTATTGCTCCCAATCAGCTCTTTGGTAATTTAAAGTAGAGCTGTTGGGATTAAAAATTATTTCTTGGAATATTTCAAAAGTTACTTGAAGGTTATCAGGACGAAAGTCAGCATGAGTAACCAATTGGCTACAAAGTCGACATGAATCAGTTAAGACCAAATCATTAGTTTAGGGATTTCTCGCAGAAGTCACTTTCAATTGAAAATCGTCAAGCGACGATGAAACTGTCAACCATCACTTTCAATTGAAAGTCATTCTGTCTTCTTTTTGGGCAGATCCCCGTCAATATCAACAGAACCACTTTCGATCAGTTTTCATGCTGTTGTTCTCTTTCATTGTCAAATGAACTTACTTGTACATTGAAGCGAAACTGTTTGATCCATGCAGTTTTTATTACTTTTGTTACTTTTTCACTCGATTAATTTAAGCGTATGCGGATAGATCTGTGCACGTGGATGTCAAATTTAGTATTGTCTGGGGGTTTGTATTTCCATCAATATGGGTATTTTTTTAATCGGGGTGACGTCTAGAGATCAAAAATTGATATGCGACGCCATTTTAAAATCCAAGATGGCGGCTTCCAGTATAAGAAAAAGTTGGAACTGCTGTCATATACTTATCAATAAAGAAATTTTTGGAATCGGGATGATTTCTAGAGGATGAAAATCGATATCCGACGCCATTTTGAAATCGAAGCAGGCGGCTTCCAATTTACGAAAAAGTGGAAATACAGTCATTATACACATAAATATTGGTATTTTTGTAATCGGTATGACGTCTACAGATCGAAAATTGATATGCAATGCCATTTCGAAATCCATGATGGCGGCTTCCGATTTCAGATTAAGTGGGAAATACTGTCAAATACCCATAAATATAGGTATTTTTGGAATCGGGATGGCGTCTAGAGGCCGGAAATCGATATCCGACGCCATTTTGAAATCCAATATGACAGCTTCCTATTTCAGAAAAATGGGAAATGCTGATGCTGTCCCATCAATATGGGTATTTTGGATCCATTTTGAAATCCAA
This sequence comes from Ochlerotatus camptorhynchus, assembly GCF_037179485.1. Lineage (NCBI taxonomy): Eukaryota > Metazoa > Arthropoda > Insecta > Diptera > Culicidae > Ochlerotatus > Ochlerotatus camptorhynchus. The sequence goes on along the minus strand of NW_027040668.1, from coordinate 2,527,926 downwards.
GACGGCGGCTTCCGATTTGCGGAAAAGTGTCAAATATCCTAGAATATGGTTATTTTCAGAATGGAGATGAAACGTAGAGGCCGAAAATTGATGTCAAGCCGTCTTTATATCAAAGATGGGGGCTTTGGTTCAGAAAACTGTGAAATACTGTCAAATACCGATCAATGTGGGTTTTTTTTCGAGTCGGGCTGACATCTAGAAGTCAGAAATCGATGTCCGACACCATCTTGAAATTCAAGATAGTGGCTTCCGATTTCAGAAGAAGTGTCAAATAGCCTACACATGGCATCGAATATAGATTTTCAGCATCTAAGCATCGTCCTCGTTCCGAAAATATCCAGATCTTATGGTTTTTGACACATTTTTGAAACCCGATGGCCGCCATATTGGATTCCAAAATAACGTCGAATATCGATTTTCGTTGTTCACACGTTGTCCCCTTTCCGAAAAATACCCATATTGTAGGATATTTGACACTTTCTGAACCTTTATGGCCACCATATTGGATTCCAAAGTGGTATCTAATATCGATTTTCGGCATCTACGCGTTGTCTCCGTTCCGAAAATACCCATATATTAGGGTATTTGACGCGTTTTATGAAAGTTAATGGCCACCATCTTGGAATCCAAAATGGCTTCGAATATCGATTGTCGGCATCTACGCGTCATCCCCGTTCCGAAGATACCCATATTGTAGGGTATTTGAGACTATCTCTGACGCTGATGGCTGCCATCTTGGACTCCAGAATAGGCTCGTTAATTTAATTTTCGTTTAATATAAAATAATGTATTATTACTACATATAATCCGGATGCCATCCATATCAGCAACCGATATTGTGCGGATACTATCCGGATACTATATTTTGATGCCTGCGTCGTCAAATCGTGACAAGTCGAATGAGCCCCGAATTGAAATGAAAGTGGGAAAAAACGAAAGAAGCAGTTTTCGAGTCATTCATTGCGTCAATTGAATCAAGTCTTTGCTTCAAATGAAATATACTGAAGCACTTGACGAACGAAACAATTGATAGTCCAGTCATGTTTGAAAAGAGGAATGTTCATCGTGACTCGATAACAAAAAACACGATGACTTACACGAAAATGATATTGCTCGAAATTAAACGATTCTACGGAGAGTTCATTTTCTTTTCTTTGTTTCGAAAATGCAAAACCCTGAATAGAATATTACCATTGGAATTGCTATGAGCATTATCTCATGAGCGGTGTTTTGAATTAAAATCACCAATAATAAAGAATTTAGACCTACGACGGGTAAGTTTCTGAAGGTCACCCTTGAGAAAATTCTTTTGCTGGCCTACGCATTGGAATGGCAAATAGGCAGCTATAAACGAAAGTTGTCCAAATTTTGTTTCAACAGAAACTCCCAAAGTTTCAAAAACTTTGGTTTCAAATGAAGAAAGAATTTTATGTTTGATTCGTCTATGAATAATGATGGCAACGCCACCACAGGGTCCATCAAGACGATCATTTCTATAAATGAAATAATAATTATGGTCAGGTTTAAGGAACGTTTCAGTTATAACGGTAATATGCACGTTATAAACTCTCAAAAAGTTAAATAGCTCGTCTTCATTATCTTTAAGAGATCGAGCATTTCAATTTAAAATATTTAATGATTTAAAATCCATTGCTGAATTTCAAAATCATGACAATATTGTTCGCAAATTTTATTCCAGTTTGAATAGCATCAAGCATGGAGTTAGTTTTTAACATATCAGTAATCATGTCAATTAATGATTTCTGTAAAATTCTATTTTAGGACCAGTAATGCTTCCCAAGTCAAAATTTTCAAAATTTCCCTTAGAATTACGCTGGTTAGTATTTTGATTTCTACCCGCTGCAATAGCAGCATAGATAGGTAGCTTTATTAACTCGCTGAACATTATTAGCAGCAAGGGGAGTAGGTATAGATGAAAAAATTGAAGCAGGGATGATATTTGTACTCGTTGACTGCTGTTAACAGCAGAGGAATTTGTACCTGATCGGAAACGTGGAGCTTTTCCTACCTGTCTATCAGAACGGGATTGTAGGATCGCTTTGCAAGTCTTACATTTTCAACACAATTTGAACATTTAAATTTCTTAGGATTTTCCTTTACAGGACAGTCGTCCTTTGCGTGAGAGGAATCACACAATTCATGCATTTAGCTGGCATGTAGCAATTTTTTGTCCCGTGACCCCATCCCTGGCACTTACGGCACTAGGTGAGGTTTTGGAAATTTCTTCCAGTCTTCCTGAAGTGTTCCCACTTCACTCGGACATAGAGCATAAGGCTAGCCTTTTCTAAGGCCTTAAGGTTATTTAGTTCACTAGACTTGAAGTGAACTAAATAAAAATCATTAGAAATCCCGTTGCGCGAATAGCCAGGACGGGATTTCATTTTCATTTTGATTACTTGGAGTGGCACAACTCCAAGTAATTTTGCCAGTTCATCTTTGATCTGATCCAGGGATTCACCACTGGGCAGTCCTTTCATGACAACCTTGAACACACGTTCAGTTTTGGTGTCGTAAGTAAAAAAATTATGATGCTTCTCAGTAAAATACTTGAGAAGCCATTTACAGGGCTGTTGCAACAAGTGCGGATTTCGCGAATTTCGCGGATTTCGTGATTTTCGATTTTCGTTTTGATAATTAAACACTAGCCATAAAGACACTTTGAATATGTTTGGCCATATTTCGATACTACAGACTTAATCTCAGTAATGATTGATCTAGTAGAATAAATGATCTGAACTCCAGAACGATTTGGAGAACTTAAAACATCTGGTGTACATGACAATAGTTCATGCATGATCCACATAGACACTATGCATCTGTCTGAAAAAAATACTAAATACTATCGATACTAAAAACATTGTCCCATTATCGGTTGATCTAGTAGATCAAATTATCTGAACTCCAGGACGATTTGAAGAACCTTGAACTTCTGGATTACTCGGAAATAGATCGTGCATGATCCACATGTACACTTTGATTGGACATTTTTCGATACTACAGACATTATTGCAGTCTTGGTTGATCTAGTAGAACAAATCAACTGATGTCCTGGACGATTTGGAAAACCTGTCATTTCCGGTATACATAGTAATAAGTCGTGCATGATCCACAAAGTCACATAGATACGATTCGGTTATGATAAGACAACGAAAAATACTAGCTTCATATTAGAAAAAAATAAAAAAAATAACATGACACCATTGACACCAAATAACAAATACACAACCGCGACGTGACCAACAAGTGGGACTTATGAATCTCTGGTAATTTTTCGATTATGTGCAGGGTGTTTGGTTTGAATCGGTAAAAATTGAGAAAACTAGAGCCAAATCAACTACAACATTTAGGACGGCAAAATACGTCAGAGAGGCAAAGGTTAATTTTCAAGAAAATTCGCATTTCAAATGAAAATGTATTAATTTTTTTTTAAATAATGTTTCATCTAATCTAGGCCGGTATTATTCAATAGAATCTCATAATGTAAGGGTGTTTTATAATGTTCACTAATTACTCAGAATTTATACAATACATAAATAACTGAAGATGATACAATGTTGTTTAAAAAAAAATCAGAGGTTACAAACGATACTCCCTTAGCTCAGCTGGTAAAGGCGCAGCTACAAAGCAAGTCCATGCTGGAGGCGACTGAGTTTGATTCCCGTCCGGTCTATTAATTTTCCGGGTTGGAAAATTTATCTACTTCCTTGGGCATAGGATGGTAGAGGCATAGAAAACTCTCAATTCAAATGTGAAAGAACTTCAAAGAACACTAAGTTGAGAGCAGGCAAACATCTTATATGCTATAAGCAATAAGCTTGAAATGCCATGTAGTAGTATACAAATGCTATGTTTAGGAAATGAAAACATTTTTTTTTGTCGCGGACTAGTATTTGAAGTCATGGATTTCTTTTGAGAAATTGTGGATTTCGCGGATCAAATTTAGAAAATCTTGTAACAGCCCTGCATTTAAATCCGTCCAAGGTTTCAGCCAATACACGGCATTCCCCCCGACGTCCAATTTGTAGTGAAAACTTAATTTTCACGAAGTTCAAAAGTTCCATGCGAAGAGCATGGAAATCGGAAGTGGTTATCACAATGGGGGGGAATCTTTTCCTTCTTGGCATTAAACCGGGAAAGTTTACTAGAATTTTTCCTAGATGATGGATCATTCTCATAATCCGTGAGCAAATCAAATTGATTGCTCAAATTAATTTCATCAGAAGGGGGATCAAGTGATTGCCGTTTTCATTTGCGCTTAGGGCAGTAAATTGTTTATCTAAATCGACTTCCAAGCACATTACTATAAGAATCTGAAGGATCGAAGAGGAATTTTCCAAATCGATATCCAAGAAGGATTAACTTGGGTAGGGTCCAAACAAGGATCGAAGAGGAATAAGAGTCAAAAAAGGTAGAAAATTAACAGGTATATGGAGCACTGAAAAGTGCTGTTTAAATTTGTTGTAGCGTTAGGTAGTAGTAACACTTCCTTCAGCAAAAAGGACTCAAACTATTGCATTGATTAATAACGAATAATCAGCGGCACCCGTAGTGCAGTGGGAAGTGTGATTACCTCTCACCCCAGACATGAGACATAACATCTCTGATCACGCTTTCCTTCGGAAGGGAAGTAAAGCCGTTGGTCCCCGGTTCATGAGTTCATGGGTCGATAGGTAGAGTCCAGGTGTGTGAGCTGTCTCCCTGGCCTCGGTAGCATTGGTGCTCAGCACGGAAAACAAGATCGATGGAAAAAAAAGCAGGAAAAAAAAAGAGTAACGAATAATTCAAAAATAGTGGATCTATTAATTCTGCTGTTTCAATTTAAAGTTGGCCGTAACAAAGAGTCGAAGAAAAGCCTTCTCCAATCCACAATCGTCAAGATTCTTCCTTTCAAAAGTTCCCATACTGCTTTGACTCATTAGCACTCGCTGTATTTGTGTTGTATCGTCGTATCGGTTTCAAGAATTTGTTAAGAAGCGATCTACAGCGACGAATCTGATGTCCTACGTAAGACTATGTCATGTCTTCGGAAATCGAGAATAGATACTAAGTTGATGAAAGCGTTCGACAAGGTTTCTCATGACCTCACAATTAACCGATGATGGATTTGCGAATCTCTATCTCTAATTTGGTATTGATTAATTACTAGAAAGAGTCTTTCATCCAATCAGCGTTGACACATATACCGTCTTACCAAGCTTGAGACCGAGAAAGTTCTTTAAATTAAGTCATATAAACAAACATCAATAAAAACTTATGAGAATTTCGGACTACCTTCAAAAGACGAATGGTTCTTGAAGCAATTTATTCGGAAGAGAAAAATTACCCCTTAATAAGTGTGTCACACATTCCACTTTCATTGCGAAACGCGTGCTGCTGTGCTGGCATTCTGCAGAGCAGGGTGTTAAATGCTTTCTTTCCCATAACAATCCAGCACACGTCCACAATTGTGGCCCGCTGGTGGTGGCAGCCCCCGGAAAGTTGGTGGTTTTTATGTGCATGGAAGCCCCGATTATTCTTCAATACACACACGGTGTGCTACCGCAATAAAGGCAAGTAAAAAGATTATTTTCTTGAGCCCTTCGCAGCCTTCCGCTACCACGACGGGATCGAGTGGGAATGAGAACTCCAGATGCCATGTTGGAGGGGTAGGTACTCGGAATCACTATTTGCTACATTATCATAGTTGAGGGTAATGGGAGCATCCCAGTCATCCTTCTTTGCCGCTCAGAGCGAGCGGAATAAACGGGAAAGGAATGAAATTTAATGAAGGTTTAATATTTATTAATTTATTGCACATAAGCATAAAAGATAATTTATTTATTATCTTCTCTTGGCTGGATGCCTTGCTGGTTCACAGGATGGGGCAGAGCTAGTTTTTCGCCGTTTAAGATGCTCATTCGAAGGTGGGAAGAGTTCGTGCGTGGTTTTCTTTGAGAGAGTTGTTTCACTTGTGTAAAGAGGTATCACTACCACTCCAATAATTCGTGTTTATAACATTATTGTTCAAATGCATTACGCTTTGAGTTTGTTCAAAAGTTTTTATTCAAATTTGATGTAATAATGATGAGTTTTTACTGCGGAAGGGACAACATACAACTTATTTACAGAATTATCGATTATTTATTATTTTAAATAATTTGAAACTTTATTCAAAGCCTGTGATTCTGTTTTAAGGTTGCTCAAACATCTGAACCTACCTCGTGCGTTATGCTCATCACATGAGTTGAAAATTTTCTAAGGTTACAATCTCGAGGAAATGAAACAACTCGTATCAACCACGTTGACAACCAGATGAATGGAAATGATGATAAAACATTTCGAAAATCAACTTCGTTTATCATAGTTTCCTCATGGAGGATGAACTGCTCCATCCTGGGAAAGAGGAGAAAATACCATTTCCTCTATCTAATAGTTGAACTAACACTTTGACAACATAGCCGTCTTTGTTGTCACCCATCATCATCATCATCATCATCATCCCGAGCACTACTCTCCGAAATGAACAGGAAAAGATAAACAACGGAAGTCGTCTTTCTAGCTCTGTGTGCTGATTCCTTATGTACAAAATCGTGACATTCTCAGTGATGCAACCAAACGAAATTAGCCAAAGTTTGTGCTTTGGGGGAAATTTCGTTACCTCTGTATTGAGGTGAAATGCCTTTTTATTTTGCATCCTGTGAAATGTGAATTTCATTTCGAAGGATGAGGTGTTTAGTTTTTTTTACCCTTCTTACAAAGAAGGGTATAGATATCACTTGAAAAACCGACTATCGATCCGAGGCCCGGAGGTCCGAGTGTCATATACCATTCGACTCAGCTCGACGAGATCGGAACATGTCTGTGTGTGTGTGTGTATGTGTGTGTGTATGTAACGAAATGAATGCGCTCACGTTTCTCAGCAACCGCTCAACCGATTTGGACAAACTCGGCGCCAAATGATAGGTCTTGGGGTCCCCATTGAACGCTATTGAACGGTTTTGGTGAACCGGTTCCGGAGATATGGCCGGAATAAGATCCGGTGAATATGCGCATTCACGCTGGATTTAACGGAAAACGTATCAAAACCATCATGCGACACATCAAATTACTACAGAATTCAAAAATAAGATCAATGCAAGTCGTGTTAAGTGTTCCAGACCACATTGGACACACTTGGACATGTTCCGGGTACCCCGGGGAAGTTGCTTGAATATGAATTGAATTAAAACCCATTAAATCACATTAAAATACGATGATAAGGTGATTGGTAGCCTCACCAAATAGACTACACCCGGATATATTCCGGGTACCCCCAGGCAGTGGCGTAGCGTCACTGGATGACACGGGGGTGGGGGGCTTGGTCACTGATAATGACAATAAAATAAATAAACTTGAATAAGTAAGAAGGGTCTGATCACACCATAGGTGGATAAATTCGGGTTTTATTAATTGAGGTTGCAATCATGAAATAATCACTGGATTTCTGAGCGTTTCCCGAGCACGAAACGATAACTAACCAAAAGCATATGAATATCTTAATGTGGTATGATACCTTATTTTGGTATGCTTGTGGTATAAAACCTTATTTTGATATTATTTAGTGGTCGAAATATTTTGTAAAATATCAAATAAGAAAATATGATAACAAAATTATTTATTAGTTCGTTATTCGTTTTTGGTATTTTATCTCTTATGTCAGCCTCGTCAATACCATATTTAGGGTACCAGTTATGTTATTTTCATACCTGAATTTGGTATCCATAAGATATTTTCTCCTGCTCGGTTAATATTAAAATCCAATCAATTCATCTTGGGTTAAGGTAAAGACATTTTACAAATTTCTAAGTCAGACAAATGTAGAATTTTTTAAATAGTCAGCTCCCCAATTCCGTAAAGTGCGTAGCAATGCCTTGAACAAGCATGATTCTTGGCAACGGGACAGTCATGTTGCGTCACAGCATCTCCACGCATGGTGCACCCAACTATTGTGTTGCTCCTCTCGTCATGACCAACGTGATCATCTCAGAGAGAAAGCAGTAGGGTGGTAAAGTTGGGTAAAGAAGAATTGCATTATAACACACCATCGACTGGAAATGCTCTCGCAACGGGGAGCTTTAGGTAGTGATGAAAACGTCGCTAGAACTATTCCAGTCAGTTTATGAGCAAAAGAAGGACGCACATTTTTTGCCTGTAGACTTGGAGACATACTTCAAGTCTCCGCGTACATCGTACGGGTTAGGCAAAAGATGTGCGTCTAACTTTAAAAACTGTCGCATTAATGACCCTTCGCTCATTTTCAACTTCTATTCAATTTTCATACTGCCGTACTCTAACGGAACTATCCACCTACTCTCTTCTAAAGATCATTCTCTAGCTAATAAATCATCACACTAAAGCTTCATGTTAGCATTTCCAACCAACTCTGAATTTAAGTTAGTTTTGACATCATTCATTTAATTTATTTCGCCTTTATACCCGAATGCGTGAACCTTGGCCTTAACCCCAGCCATAAGGCTCTGCACGACCTGAGAATCGTCAGTTTTTTGCATATTAACCCATGCTTTCTTCATTTCTTCTACATTCTTCACCAATTTAGGTCGTTTTATAAGGTGCTCCTTTATAATGGCCCAGTATTTTTCTATTTGGTGTAGTTCCGGAGTGTTTGGAGGGTTCAGATCTTTCGGCACGAAATCGACATTATTCGCTTCTAGCACGTCCTTCGTGTACTGGCATGATGTCAAATTCGGCCAGAATATCGTCGGACTGTCGTGAGCCTTCAGGAGAGGGGGAAGCCGCTTTTGGAGACACTCTTCCAAATACACCTTTCTATTCATGAAGCTTGTGGTCACGAAAGGTGTACTCCGCTTTCCGCAAGTACAAATTGCTTGCCAAATTAAGAACTTCTTGGCGAACTTCGACATCTTCTGTGTCCGGAGGTTCTCTGGAACATCACACTTATCCTTGGCAGCCACATACAGGTTTCCTGGAATCTGGTTGAAGTCCGCCTTCACATATGTCTCGTCAACCATTACGCAGCAGTGTGGTTTCGTTAACTTCCGGGCACGGCTTTTTACGACCGTATTCAGTTTCTTGTCACGGTTTGTGGACTCTTGAACCTTAAAAGTACGTAGCCAGCTCGAGTTTTGGTATTCTGCACGAAAGTCTTGCTCACATGCAACTTTTTAGCCACATCTCGTACTGAGGCGTTCGGTTTCCGTTTAAAGGCCCCAACCATGCATTTGTGATCATTCTCGTTGACCTGACAGATTTTTTTTCGGATCTTCGCTTCCGGTCAAAAGTCAGACGTTTTTCAGACCGTTTTATTATACCAGACACCGTGGAATTCGCGATTCCCAAATTTTTTTTTCGATTGCACTAGTTCGTTTATTTGGAAGGCTCAATCGCGTTAGCTTTACGGAGCCGATAGTTCATTGTTCTTTGAATGTAATAAAATTCACTTAATTCTAGTAGGTGTTGGGCCGAATACTCGCGGCTTACTCGAGGTTAGAGAGGTACATTGTCGAAGGATAGGATCAGGGGAGGAGCTTGGAGGCAAGGTTTTGTTGTCTCATCAGAGCGTTGTCGCCAGTATGAATGGTAGAGCAGATATCGCGAGTTCCCAACACGTCTCTGATAGGAACATAGGGTTGTCTTCCTTGGGCCTCAAAGGTATTGAAAAGTCGCTCTCTGGCGGCGTAATTATCCGTACATTGCCAAACTGCGTGATCGATATCATCGTAAGCGTTTCCACATCGACAGATGTTGCTGTCCACGAGGTTTATTATATTGAGATGAGCATCTAGCGAGTAGTGGTTGGACATAAGTCTATTCATCACGCGAATGAAGTCACGACTTAAGTCCAAGCTTTTAAACCACGCTATCGAAGAAACATTAGGAATAATTGAATGTAACCACCGTCCAATCCAATCGGTTTGCCAACTCGAAAGGGTACTCTGACGCACTAAATGGTAAAATTCATCGTGTGAAATTTTCTTGTCATAAAATTCGCCTTCCTGCGCGCCCACCTTTGCGAGAGAGTCCGCCTTCTCATTTCCTGGGATTGAGCAATGTGAGGGGACCCATACAAAGGTAATCATATATGATCTTTCGACCAGCACACTCATCTGCTCCCTTACCTTGGAAAAGAAATAAGATGAGTGCCTAGCTTGTTTCATCGACCGAATAGCCTCAATCGAACTAAGACTATCCAGGAAGATGAAGTAATGGTCTGCGGGCATGTTGGAAATCATCCCCAATGCGAAGTTGATTGCTGCCAGCTCGGCAACAAAAACGAAACAAGGTTCCTGGAGTTTGCGGAAGGCGCTAGAGTTTTCATTGAAGACACCGAAGCCAGTGGATCCACTGAGACGAGACCCGTCTGTAAAATATATGTTCACGCAATTGACGTGTTGGTACTTTTCATTAAAAATACGCGCGATAATAATAGGTCGAAGTTGATCGGGAATCCCATGAGTTGCTTGTTTCATGGTCAGATCATATTCAATTGAGGAACTGCGATTGGTGAAGTGAGCACGGTCTGGAGTGTAACAAGGAAGACACATATCTGACGATATGTAGTGGTGGTAGATTCTCATAAATCAATATTGTGTGTTCAGCCCAAGAATTTCTTCAAAATTTTCAATTATAAGTGTGTTCGTTACTCCGCATTTGAATAGTATTCTGAGAGAGAGCTCCCAGAAACGGTTCTGGAGGGGTGTTACTCCTACCAGAACCTCGAAACTCATGTTATGCGTTGAGTGCATACAGCCTAGAGCAATACGCAGACAACGATATTGAATTCGTTCCAATTTTATTAGGTGACATTTTCTTGCGGAGAGAAAGCAGAAAGAGCCGTACTCTAGAACAGAGAGAATAGTTGTTTTATAAAGCGTTATGAGGTCTCCCGGATAAGCACCCCACAATGTGCCGCAAATTGAACGGATAAAGTTGATCCTCTGTTGACATTTTTGCTTCAAATACGTAATATGGGTGGACTTTGAATCAAACCAGACCCCAAGGTATTTGAAAGACAATGATTGAGTAATGTTTCTGCCAAAAAGATTAAGATGCATTTGGGGTGGGTACCGCTTTCGAGTAAACACTACCAGTTCTGTTTTCTGCGGCGAGAAATTCCTAGCCCAAGAAGACAAGTTATCTAAGGAACTTTGCAATAGTCTTTGCAAGTCCACGGCATGTGGACCTCTTACGGAAACAACACCGTCATCTGCAAGTTGTCTTAGCGTGCATTGTTCTGCCAAACAGTTGTCGATATCTTTGACATAAAAGTTATAAAGAAGAGGGCTGAGACATGAGCCTTGGGGCAGGCCCATGTAGCTAATTCTGGAAATTGTCAGTTGTCCAAGGGAAAAGTTCATTTGCTTTTCTGACAACAAATTGTACTAGAAATTATTTAAAATTCCGGAAAGTCCACATCTGTGCAGATTGTCTGACAGAATTTCAATGGAAACTGAATCAAAAGCCCCCTTAATGTCCAAAAATACTGAAGCCAATTGCTCCTTGTGCGCAAAGGCCAGTTGAATATCTGTGGAAAGCAGTGCTAGACAATCGTTTGTTCCTTTGCTCTTGCGGAACCCAAATTGTGTATTTGATAGGAAGTTATTTGTTTCGACCCACTGATCGAATCTCCGAAGGATCATTTTCTCCAACAATTTCCTAATGCACGAAAGCATCGCAATCGGACGGTATGAGTTATGGTCAGACGCTGGTTTGCCAGGTTTTCGAATGGCTATTACTTTGACCTGTCTCCATTCAGGCGGTACAATGTTGTTTTCTAGTAAGGAATTGAATAAGTCTAGCAAGCGTCTTTTAGCGATATCTGGGAGATTTTTCAGAAGATTGAATTTAATCATATCGCTTCCCGGTGAGGAGTTGTTCGATGAAAGAAGAGCCATAGAGAATTTCAGCATTGTGAATGGTCTATCCAGTGAGCCGTCGCTCGGAGACGCTTCTCGAAGAATGTGTTGTGCTGGAACTGAGTTCGGGCAGACCTTTTAAGTGAAATCGAATATCCATCGGTTGAAGTATTCCTCACTCTCATTAGAAGATGAGCGGTTACGCATTTCTCGTTTCTCGTGAGAGTCCCACGACGAAATTGCGCCAATAACCGCGTATTTTTGCTTTGATTGATAATTGTTTCAGCTTTGTCTCAAGCTTTGAGTATTCCTCGAAGTATGTGAAGGTTTTGTGTCTACGAAAAGCTTTGAAAGCATTAGATTTTTCTACATACAATTTTGTGCATTCTTCATCCCATCCAGGTGTGGCTGGTCTCCTTTTGAAGGGCACACTTGGAACTTTTTTGTGCTTCCAGTGAACTTTTGTAAAACAAATCGGCAAGGAGTCGATATTCTTCCAATGGTGGAAGTGTATCTATTGATTCGGCACCGATTGTCACCGCCCTTGCATATTTCTGCCAATCTATGTTCCTTGTAAGCTCAAATGGAACTCGAGATGGTTCTGCAGAGTGAGGGACACACTTAATTGAAATGATGATGGAAGCGATCATTGATAGCCTTCCACAGACAATCCAATGATAGCGATCTTGAATACAAAGATAGGTTGAGTTGGCTTTCTCGAGCCGGAGGTTTTGCTATACGCTTCACCAGTGTTCAAAATAGTCAAGTTGAAATCGTCGCATAAATCTTAAAAAATAGCCGCTCTATTGTCATCATATAGATCGCCCCACCCAGTACCATGGGAGTTTATATCACCTAGAATTAATACTGGGGATGGAAGAGTCGAAACTAGATTCCAGAGTTGACTATGGCTAATGGAGGTTCTTGGTGGAACATAAACTGAAGCTATGCAAAGGTCTTTGTTCTTCACATTTATTTGGCCTGAGTTCGTACATGGATCTCGTTGAAAACAGACGTACAATCAAGTGTAGTGCAAACTTATAACGTAAAGCAGCGTTAAGCTGTGTTCTTTTGTTTTCGTTGAACAATAGAAGCATTCTGTAAAGAAGCACGGAATCTAGTGGAACAATGGCCGAATCACAGCTCAAGGCAAATTCGCTGAGAGTGCGTTTCGAGTGCGGTAACCCGGAACCCTCGGATGTGGAAGTTTACAAATTCATGAAAACCAAAATGATGCTAAAGTGTGACAACCTCCTCTCCATGTACAAGGAGAAGCGGGAACTATCGGTGATAACCAAGTTTAAAACAGAGGATGATCTGAAGTCCACCCTACGGAAGTTGCCTGGAAGTATGGAGTTCGCGTATGATAAGTATCAGTGTACAGTGGTTCAATTGTCACCAGCTAATGCGATTGTGAGGTACGTCCGGATCTTCAATCTCCCTCCTGAGGTTGAAGATCGAGAGATCTGGGATGCGCTCTCGAAATACGGGAAAGTGCAACGTTTGGTTAGAGAGAAGTACCCAGCGAGCACTGGGTTTCCCATATGGAACTCGGTGAGGGGTGCGTACATCGAGATAAAGGAAAATGGTGAAATTCCAGCTACCCTGCAGATCAGGAACATACGAACACGGCTTTATTATGAGGGCCTCGTAAATAAATGCTTTCAATGTGGCGCTACTGATCATTTGAAGGCGGATTGTCCAAACCGGAAGTCAGTCAACGATCGCTTGGAAACGAATCAAGGTTCTTACAGTGGAGCAGTGACTGGTGGTGGAGCGAATTGGTCCAAACAAAATGCCAAATCTGCTTCATCAGGAAGTCAAGGTCAGCAAACAATGACCAACCTAATTGAGTTGTTGGGAAAGGATGGAGCAAAAAAGCCGGACGAGGGAGACAAAGAACCAGGAGCGGGTAGTGAGTGCCAGAGCGAAATAGAGCTGCAAAAATTGCCGGACCAAGACCTTGAAAAGAAACAGTTGGTGGAGAGTGAGATAGCTGGACCAAGTGAAATAGTTGCCAAGTTAGACGATGCGATGGAGGCTGAGTTCGGCGACGAGAACGACGCTGATGCAAACAATTGTTTGAAGCCGATTGTTCAGGAGGAAACCAAGGGAGCAGTGAAACGGGTGTATGCGAAGGGCAAGACGGGCGATAGCGGATCTAGCTCAGATGTATCAGCTGATGCTGCAGAGGTTGACAATGGGGAAAACAGCGTGCCACACACACAAGCAAGTAGTAGTGAACAGCAGGGAGTGAAAACACGAAGTCGTTCAAAGCAACCTAAACTCGTCCAGGACAGAAAAGCGAGAAGTCGCAGTAATCCAAACCGAAATCGTTGTAATTCGGAAACCGATGCCACCAGTGGTGGAAGAAGAAATGGAAAATTGAACAGTAGTCAGTCAGGTAAATAGGTAGTTGTTTTTTTTATTGGTCGCGATTGAGTAGATATCGGAAATGAATTTCGTTTGTAAAGTTGCCTCGATTAACTTGAATAGTTCAAATAACACAGTCAACAAATCTCTTCTCAAAGAGTTTGTTGGTACACATGATTTGGACATTGTATTTTTGCAAGAGCTTCTATATGATAACTTCTCTTTTATTCCGTCATTTTGGTGCGTAAAACTTTCGATTATTGTCAGCCATTACTGGATTCAAACGGACGCATTTCTTCTGTAGTAATCAATAACGTTAACTATGTGAACGTTTACGCTTTTTCCGGAAGCAATAGGAAAAAAGAACGAGATGAACTATTTCTGGATAACATGGCTGTTCATCTCAATAAGGCTGGATCTCTTTTTAGTGTGATTGGAGGAGATTTCAATTGCATATTGAATGCAGCTCACAGTGCTGGTGCAAATAGGAAATTTTCTACTGGTTTGATTGATCTTTTCAAATTAAAGGATACTGCGTTGGAGTTAAATAAAGCGAATTATACCTTTTTCAGAAACGAAAGTAAATCTAGGCTAGATAGGTTCTATGCACCTGCGGAGTTCGTTCAAAGCGTTTTAGATTTTTCGACTCTTCCTGTGGTTTTCTCGGATCACTGTGCAATAATGATGAAAGTTAAAATATTATCTACTGATTTCACATCACGAGGTCGTGGATATTGGAAAATCAACAATTCATTGCTAAAAAACGAAGAAATACAAGAAAAATTCTCTCAAGATTATCAAATTTGGAAAGGAAGACAATCAAACTTAATTGATGGAGGTGTTTGGTGGAGTTCTACAGCAAAAAAAAAATAATGCAATTTTACAAACGAGAAAGTTGGGATCAAATTGGGGGAATTTCATATGAAAAGAGCTATTTTTATTCAAAGATGATAGAGTGGATGAATAAAACTAGCAGCGGTCAAGATACGTTACTAGATATCAAAATGATAAAATCGCGATTATTAGAAATCGAATCAAACCGCTTGAAGCATTTGAGTAGCAACATCGATGAATCAAATTTATTACAGGGTGAAATGATGAATACTTTCCAAGTTTCTGCTCAGATAAAACGATTAGAATCGTGTAAAATGATGAAGCTATTGCATGGGACGCAAATTATTACCGATATAAACATTTTGAAACGCAAGGTTTACGATTACTACACTGAGTCATTTTCAAACTATGCTGTGTCAGATGGAGACGGTAGTGCAGCTAATGACCCGATTAATTACATGGATAAAACATTAAATGATTATGATCGAAATGAATTAGTTCAACCAATTGATGAAACAGAGCTCAAATCTGTCGTTGAATGTTGTTCCAAAAGAAAACTCTAGGACCAGATGGGTTTAATTATGAATTTTATTTAGCACACTATGATTCATTAAAGTTTGAAATGTTTAATAATTACTTGAACGGCTCCAAACGCCCACCGACCAATTTTACGGATGGGATAATAACCTTGATTCCTAAAAAAGGTGGAAACAGCTTATCCTTGGACGATTATCGTCCCATAAGTTTGTTAAACTGTGACTATAAAATTTTTACAAAAATTATTGCCGAACGGGTTAAAAAAGTTTTAGCCAAACTGATTGGTAAAGGGCATACAGTATGTGTAAATAATATGTCATGCCTTGATAACCTGAAAGATCTGAGGAGAATACTAACTAAGTCTTGCGAAACAAAAACCTTTAAGGGGTGTCTTGTTAGCTTAGATTTGAACAAAGCTTTCGACAGAGTAGATCATGCTTATCTTTGGAAAGTATTGAACAAATTTGGTTTTCCTTCTCAGCTAATAGATTGTTTGAAGGTTTTGTATGAAAATGCTAAGTCGCGAATTTTAATTAATGGATTTCTTACCTCAGAAATCGAAATCAATTGTTCCGTTCGCAAAGGATGCCCATTGAGTATGATACTCTTTGTGCTATACATTGAACCTCTTTTGAGGAAGATTGCGGCTTCCATTTCAGGTGTCCTTGTGTACGATAAGTTCATAACTGTAATGGCATTCGCAGATGACATAACAGTATTTATCAGGAACGATGAAGAGTTTGACAGGCTAATCGACATTGAATATAATTGAAAGGTGTCAAGTATTGAATTGTTACATTTTTTCGAAGCTTTGATATGTTGTTCAGATTATTCCTCCATCTAATGCTCATTTGGGAAAAATCAAATCTACATGTGGGAAATTTATTTGGAAGGGTTTTATATTTAAACTCAATAGAAATCAACTGTATCAAGACTATTGGAAGGGTGGATTAAGATTGATTGACCCAGAGGCTAAATGTAAAGCCTTGTTTTTGAAAAATCTCTTCCTTTCTGAAGACGAAGAAGGAATCTTTAAGGAAGAAACCTTTTTGATTTTGTGCAAGTTTCCTGAAAGACTCACAAGAAATTCGAGAGAATGGATTACTGAAGGGAAATATCTTAAAGAACACTTTGATCTCACAACAACAAAACTTTTGTATGGTTTGTATGGAGTCATCCAGAAAGATGCCGAGTATAGAAATTAGTGTGGCTGCTGATTGGAGAGTGATCTAGGAGAATATTTCTTACCATTTTCTTTCCATTCATGACCGTTCCAAAGTTTTTGCATTTGTGAATGATTTGATTCCAAATCGTGGAAAATTGCAAGCCTACAATAACGGAAATTGAACATCTGTCAGCTGTGATAAATGTGGTTTGGTTGATTCCAATCATCACCGTTTGAAAGAAAGTCCAGAAGCCAAAAAATATGGGAATGGTGCAGTTATGTTATACAATCGTGGTTTGGTTTAAATTTTCATGATCTTGAAGATGTTCTCCAGTTCGAATTAAATGAAAAAAATAAAAAAAAACACAAAGCAGCTTTATGGCTAACAGAATGAGCAATTGCGTTCAATTTGAGGGTAGCAGAACCATCGATGTTTGTTTTTAAAAAGGAAATACGGGAAGTGAGATGGAATAATCGGAATGCTTGTAAAGTTCATTTCGGTAATTTATTAAACATTTGTTAACTGTGCTCAATGATGTTTGATGAAAATATAAGGAATTTAGGTTAGTTTAATACTCTGTAGCAAACGAACTCTGTTTTATGTAGTTATTAAAAAAAAAAAAAACTAGATTCCAGAGTTGCTACGGCTAATGGAGGTTCTTGGTGGAACATAACTGAAGCTATGCAAAGGTCTTTGTTCTTCACA
The DNA here is from genome assembly GCF_037179485.1 of Ochlerotatus camptorhynchus. Lineage (NCBI taxonomy): Eukaryota > Metazoa > Arthropoda > Insecta > Diptera > Culicidae > Ochlerotatus > Ochlerotatus camptorhynchus. The sequence continues at coordinate 2,510,438 of NW_027040668.1, read as the reverse complement.
TTTATTTTGCAAGCGACGATTTCGACGCCTGATAGAGCAGGAAGGGAAATTTTGTAGAAAGGGTAGCACTTTTTGATCCCTAAAAGTACTCCGCCATAAGAATCGTTTCTATCCAGGTGTATAATGTTAAAATCGTGGAAGTTGAGTTGAGTTATCGGAAGAAAGCCATGTTTCACAGAGAGCAAATATATTACAATCAGAACTGTGAAGTAAAAATTTGAACGAGTCTAGTTTAGGCACTAGACTATGGCAGTTCCACTGTAGCACAGTGATCATATCTTCAACCTCGTTCGACGAATTATCCATCGAAAGATATGATTGATGCAAGGAGGGGTTCGAAGCAAGGTAGATACTAAGCTTCTAAGAGGGTCTTGTATGTTGAACATATTTAATATGAATTCCACAATGTCCGAAAAAGCTGGCAAACCTCGTTCGGACTTGGATTTCTTTTGAGAAGTTTGAAGAGCAGCTTTATTATTTTTCTTATCTTTTTTGGGCAATGGTGGAAAATTCCTGCTGCATTCAGGGATTGGTTCAGCAGGAGCCTTCGGTTTCGTTTTTTCATCCCTATTACCCTGAGAATTCGCCAATCTTCTGGAGGTGACTTTAGTTTTCTTACGGCGCTCTTTCGGGGAGGGGCATTTTCTTTTTGTGGATCCGTCCATTTTTGAAGGTACGTGTACCACCGTAGAATCACCTTCATCGGATGAGTCAGAGTCCGATTCTTCAGCTGACAAAATCGAAAATTGGTTTGCGTCTTGGACGGCTGCGTTCTGAGATTGAACGCTGCACTTTATCGGAGTGCTGCTTATACATCGGGCAGTCCTGCAACGGGTGAGGATTATCCCCACAGTAAGCGCATTTTACTGATTCTTTGTGGCAAGAATCCTCTTTGTGGTTTTCACCACATTTGCCACAACGAGTTTTGTTGCCGCAATGGCTGGCCGAGTGTCCCAGCCTTTTGCAGTTGGTACAATTATAAACCCTCTGTACAAACAACCACACTGGAAAAAAAGCACCATCAACTTTGACAAAGTTTGGGAGAACTGAACCAGCGAAAGTCACCCGAAACAAGTCTGAATGCTGATAAACTTTCTTGCCATCTTGTAAAGATACTGAATGCAGTTGCCTAACATCCAGTATCTTTACAAGCTCGCTTGTTACTTTTCTGTTTTTAAAACATCCCGAGGCACGTTTCAAGTCCTCGACAGTCAGACTCGCGTCGGAGACCACGCCTTCTATCTCCACATCTCTAGAAGGGATGTAGATGTTGTACTGAACTCTAAACAACTCGTGATCAGCAATTTTATTTGCTACATCATAATTCGGTGCTTCTACACGCAGTTTGTTGAATCTCTCCTTATGTACCAAGATTCCCGGATATTTACGCAGCAAGTCTCTCGAAATGTCGAGAGTTTTCAAGGGTTTATTTTTAGGCCGAAAAAAAAACAACCCATGGTCCTTTCGAAACTGGTTGGTAATATCTGGTTCGCGCAACGTTGGCATCGGAAGATGCCATAAGTGTTGCGCAAAAGCGGTGCGCAACCGTTTGGAAGGAAAAAATAAAACCTTCTCCAATTTATTAATTTTAATTACAAGTAATTAACTTTTTTGCACAGCATACAAGGAAATTAAAGAGAAAAAAAAAAATCGAAAAATAAACTTATATCTAGTTGCAACAAGTTGTCTCACTATGTAAAGTTAATGCTAAATAGTTTAGGAATCGTATCCCAGGAAGAAACAATTGATGAACTGCTTTGTAATTTTTCTATTAGGACGACAGAGTGTTATTTTTGAACTTGCTGCACTATTAGAAGAAAGTGGTAAAGAAGATGTAATTTTTCAACAGTGGCTAACTACAGATCGTTGTAACTTGAAGAACATTATGAAACCTGCAGATGAGTTTGCCACGTACTTCGTAGATAAAATTGATAAGTTAATCACTAATGACTTTATTTGCAGTTCTAAGGAACAAAAAAGATTATCTAATGACCAATTCTACGCCAAATCGGTCAGTCACCAAACTTGACTATCTTCAATCTGGATGATACTTGGCCCATATTTTCAGTATGATAGACCAAGTATTTTCCGCAGGAGAGGAGACCCTTTTGACTCAAGGGTAATTTTTGAAAAGGGCCTATGTTTTTTTGCACACATACTTAAAAAAAAGTGTAGTTTGAAAACAGTTGGTTGTAGAAAAAATTTAGTAGGAAGAAGTTGTAGGAAACTAATAAAGCTTTACAAAAAAAATATACACGGAATTTTTTTTTGTTTTTTTACAAAAAAAAATTGAAAATAAACCTTAAAATTCAAATAACAAAAATAAAACGTATGTTTGATTTTTTTTTTATTTTTTTTAATAAAAACTTTAATAGAAAGCAGAAGTTTTGAAAACAACTCCAGGATGGACAAACTTTTAATAAAAAAGTTTTTCTAAGAGCATCTTTTAAGGCATTTTTGAAACTTTCATTATTTACGGCAAAATTTAAAGTTTGATGTCAGTATATGATTAAAAAAAATCATTTCATACGATAGTGCCCATATCAATAAACTTCCTAAATGTAACCGTTTTCGAGATATTTCAAATTTACAAATTTATTTTTTTGTAGAAAACATGCCCTTTTCGTAAGTTATACGTGATTGTCCATCAAATATGATAAGTTTTGCAAGATATGCATGTAATTACCTTCAACTTACCCTTGCACAAAAAGACTATTGGAAAATTGGTTTGAAACTTATAAGATAAATAAGATAAATAAATGAAATACCCATGCGTTTTTATTTGCATCTTATATTTATTACTTTCGATCGTCTTTAATAATAATAATTTGTACATAAACCTTTTCGTTGGATATATTTTTATTTGATGAACTTTTGATTGGCATGTTTTTATATGTTATGAATGGTGCGTTCTTCGTCAATCGAAAATAGTTTCGCTGATATTTTATTTTCGGAAATCGGAACAATACAGTGATTTTTTCTTGTACCTGGGATCGTTTTGGCTTTTTCAAAAATGCTTTTCCATTCTGCAGCCCCCTGTTCGTATTCGTTTTGTGACACAAAACAAAATGACATTTTTGTTGAATAATCATTACTCTTCTGGTAGGGGGCGACCCCGGCGTAGTGGTTAGCATCCATACCTCTCACGCCAAAGTCACGAGTTCAAATCTCACCCCCGGACAAGTCACGAATGACCCGAGGGGGGCGACACTTCTAAATCTCAATTCTAGATGCTCAAAAAATCTCACACTAGCGAATAAATATTCGAAAAATCTTCTTTCATTTCTCGCATCTACTTGCATCGTGCATCATCTTTTTGCAGGAAATCTTCAAAATCGTGATAAATCTTCTTTCTATCTACTCAGCGTACGCGCAGCTAGCCACAGCAAAACACAATATTTCCTGCATCGTAGATAGAGTCGTCCCCCTCGGAATGACCCAAGAGCGTTAAAGTGACTATAATAAACAATAAAAAATTACTCTTCTGGTTAGCCCATGCATATAACTCTGCTGCACTTGTGATTGGATGTTCGTGTTCTACAGCCACACTTGCGTTCCTTGCCATTCGTTTTAATTTGCCACCAATCGCGTCACATGGTCCCTTGCCATGCGAAGTTGCAAAAAAGTGCCATTCAACATCAATATTGTACTTCGTTTTAAATTTACAAAGACTTGCAAATTTTTTGCAATTTTTATATTGGGATGCAGCTCCATCACACATAAACATCACTTTTTTTACTTGTATTTTTGTTTACAATACTACAATACTTGCACCGCAATTGTATCGTGTTTTAAAACCTCAGAGATTACGATCAAACTTAAATTTTTAATTATACCTGATTCTGAATAATAAATGCAAAAAGGATGAAAAGTAGCTTGTTGATTATTCCAGTAACTACTTTTGGCAGCATCTTGAAGAACAAATGAATAATTTTCGGAAAAATCACAAATTATGACAACTTCTCAATTTTTAAGAGTATTTTTTGTATTTCTCAAGAAACTAGACTGCTGAGTTTTAATTTAATCATGGGATTCCAGTTTTTCCAACTTTTCGCAAAAATAAGGAACAAATCCATCTACTGGTTTTACAAGTTTCTCTAACTATCGATCAGTTGAAACCCATAGTTCAAAACATATTTCAGACATACCCTGTTCCTCGAATTTTTCTGAAAAACTTCTTTCAAAATCTGAGAGACCTGGACAACGTTCGCGCTCGCGGAGATAACAATGTTTAGTTCTGGATGATGAGCTGCATAATATTTCTTAAAAATAATGGTTGAAATCTTTTTCGAATGAATATTTTCTAAGACAATGAAGCATTAAATTAATATGTTCATGGATGGTACAAACAAAAATATTGTGAGAACCTGAACTACCAAGTAATTTGCAATGCTTTGGTTTTAGTGCTGCAAATGAACTAAATCCAATGCTATTTTTACTAACTTCTTGAAATTTAATAAAAGCTTCTTGCAATGTAAAAACTAAAAGTCGCTTTTGAATATGAATCTTCTTACCTTCCTTCTTCACTGAAACGTAATCGTTTAGTCCTGGCGTGGCTCTGCTTATCTGGTCGCTTTCGAAGAACTGCAATACCTCGTTTTTAATTTCGCGATCCAAACCGTTCGTTGGGGGTGGCCAATACTCCTTTCCCGTTTGCCAAGCATCGAGCTTGCAATACAATGTATTTATTTGTTTCAAACTCGTCCATTACCGTTTGCGTTGACCAAGATTTCGGCAAAATCGTCAGAATCCTTATTCGATCGTCTCTCGATGAACCTGGATCAGCAAATCTCTCCTTCAGTTGTCCGATTATCTCATTGTGTTCCGCAGCTTTTAATTTTAGTTGCTCCAGGTCATCTTCTTCCACTTGAAAACCGAAGATGCGTTTCTTAATGCCATTGGTAATGTCCATATACTTTCTCCGGGGATAGTTAACATTCTGGATTTTTTTGTCGATATTGGCGATACGTTGATACCAGCCATGCCCTTGTTGAATAGCTCAATATTATGCGTCCTGGAAAATTGTTGCTCTCCACTATCCTGAGATGATGCTGTTGTTATTGACGTAGTTGATGGTATTTTTTCGAGGCCATGTCGAGATGTAGATGGCTGCGGCTCCGCGATGTCCATGACTGACGGTTGCACTTCTAGTTCCAGATTTTCAGCACATGGCGAAGGTGATGATGCCAGAGCGCACGGATCAAGCACTAAGCAGTTCTCATATTTTCAAGAGAAAATACGAGAAGTGCTTTACCGGCCTAATGGAACGGATAGCCTCGACAGAACTGAGACTATCCGTAAAAATAAAGTAGTGGTGTGGAAGAAGTGAAGCAATAGTTTCCAAAGTGTAGTGAATTGCTGCCAGTTCAGCCACATACACAGAACAGGGAGCTTCAAGTTTTCGAGAGGCGCTATGAAATTCATTAAAAACACCAAAACCAGCGGACTCCTCTATTAGAGATCCATCTGTGAAAAACGTTCTTGCAGAATCAACATGGCCAAACTTTGCAGCGTATAATGACGGAGCAATCATAGGACGATGATGCTCTGGAATTCCGCGGATTTCCTGCGTCATTGATAAATCAAAATTCACTTAATTGCCGAAATCGGAGAAGACTACACGATTGGGAATATTTCTTGAAGGGCTGACATCCTGTGTTGAATATAGGAGGTACAAAGTCATAAAACATGTTTGAGGATTTAGCTCCAGAAGCTTCTCAAAATTTTCGATCACCAGTGGGTTCATTACTTCGCAACGGGGGAGGAGCCTCAGAGATAACTCTGAAAAACGGACGGATAGTGGCAACATGCCCGCCAGCACTTCGAGACTCATAGTATGAGTCGAGTGCATGCATCCTAACGCGATACGAAGACAACGATACTGGATCCGTTCCAGCTTGATGATGTGCGTTTTAACTGCCGACTGGAAGCAAAAACTACCGTACTCTAAAACCGATAAAATCGTTGTCCGGTACAACGTCAGAAGATCTTATGGGTGAGCTCCCCACCACGTTCCGGTGATTGATCGAAGGAAATTGATCCTTAGTTGGCATTTTCGTCTCAGATACTCAATGTGGGATCTCCAGGTGCATTTGGAATCAAACCAGACCCCGAGATATTTAAAAGACATGGAATGAGTGATCGGTTTACCCAAAAGTTGAAGCTTCGGTTGTGCTGGGCTATGCTTCCTAGAAAAAACAACCAACTCAGTTTTCTCCGTGGAGAATTCGATACCTAGCTGAATAGCCCAAGTAGACAAATTGTCCAAGGTATCCTGTAAGGGTCCTTGCAGGTCAACCTCTTTTGGCCCTGTGATAGACACTACGCCGTCATCTGCAAGTTGTCTCAACGTGCAATTGTCACTAAGACAATTGTCAATTTCTCTAACGTAGAAATTGTACAAAAGGGGGCTTAAACATGAGCCTTGGGGGAGACCCATGTAGCTTAATCGAAAAGCTGTAGAGTTTCCATGAGAAAAGCTCATATGTTTTTCTGACAGCAAATTGTACAAAAAATTATTCATTAATGGAGACAATCCAGAAGCGTGGAGTTTCTCTGAAAGAACTTCAACGGATACTGAATCAAAAGCCCCCTTGATATCCAAGAACACAGAAGCCATTTGCTCTTTCTTAGCAAAAGCTAACTGAATTTCCGAGGAAAGCAACGCGAGACAGTCGTTCGTTCCCTTACCCCTACGGAAACCAAATTAAGTATCTGAAAGAAGGTGGTTCGTCTCAACCCATTTATCGAGGCGAAAAAGGATCATTTTCTCCATCAATTTCCGAATACACGACAGCATTGCGATGGGCCGATACGAATTGTGATCCGACGCGGGTTTATCAGGCTTTTTAATGGCTATCACCCTCACTCGTCTCCAATCGTCGGGAACAATATTGAGCTCCAAGAACTGATTGTACAAGTTCAACATGCGCCTCTTAGCGACGTCTGGGAGGTTTTTCAGCAGGTTGAACTTGATTCTATCAGATCCCGGGGCAGAATTGCCACACGAAAGGAAAGCGAGTGAAAGTTCCACCATTGAAAAAGGCTGACTGATGTCGTCTACCGAATTCGCGGTTTCGCGAGGAATCAACTGCGACCGCACGGAATCCGGACACACTTTTCGCGCGAATTTAAGAATCCATTGATCCGAGCATTCCTCGCTTTCGTTGTTAGTAGACCGGTTACGCATTCTTCGCGCCGTACTCCAAAGCGTTGTAACAAACCCTTTTGTTACGCCCGCTCAGCCCACAAGTGACTCTAACCACACTCTGGGTCGGCTTCTTTTCGCCAAGGTTTGCGAGATTAGAGGAAAAACCACAAGACAATTAATTTACTTACTGACGGCGATTTATTTAATTTTTGCCCTAACGGTCCCTAACAGCCCTATCTGTTCCTATCAATAAATACTCACAGTTTCTGTTTGTGTGTGGTGTCAGTGTCGGGCCCGTCGATGAACGCTCGCTGGTTGGTTCCGCAACGGATTGCACGATGTCTCCGTGCCTAGTCGTATCCTTGGTATCCTTCCTTGCCGTTCGCGCCAATCGTGCCGATTGCCCCGATTGCGCCGATCTGGCCTCCCCGATATCTGGTGATGATCGTTCGTGACAATCGTGCCGACTGCCCCGATTCCACCGTGTGCGTCGATTACGCTGATTGTACGGATCACACTGGTCTCGTTCTCTTGGGTTCGCAGGTTTAAAGTCTCGCTTCGTCCACGTATGTCAGCTTACCGTTGTTTGTATGGCAGTGACGACTCTGGCGGTTTCGTAGAACCTTTCCACCGCTTTATGGAGAATAAATTCCTTCACCAACTTTTCCTTCGTGAGCTAACGTGTGGGTGCTTTTCTGGTGCTCAAGCAAGTGACCGAGCCAATATATTTGCAATCCTCAGGAACGGGCGAATAGGCCTTTTTCTGTGGTTGTTGTAGGTAGCATCCACCCATCAGGCAGTACTGCTACCAAAAATACCAGCGTTTACGGGTGTATTGTGGGTGTGTCGTGTTGTTGAGGCTGCGTACAAAACCTTCACAGTGTGTTGTGTTTTTTTTTTTAATTTAGTCGTTAGCCGTCTTTTGCCTCCTAGATTAATTTAGTATGATACTTAGTTTAATTCATTTATTTGCATGAATTTTATTATTTATATAGCTTTTATATTTATTATTTTAGTTTGAATTAAGTCCCTATCTAGCTAGCTAAGGTTTTATTTGTGATTTTTCCTCTATACACATATATAAATCCCCATTTGTGGTAAGAAGACTATGGACTGAGTGAACGAATGTAGTGACCTGTCACACTTCCCCACAGCTCGGATAAAAATTATTAATGAAATTAATAATTTTTGGAAAACTAAATAACGACTCTCGCCATACCGCACCTGTACCACAGTACGGCTTTTGGTAAATAAATAATGTATAACAAAAAGACAAATAATAAATTTTAATGGTAAATTTAACGAAACATCCATATCAAGAAAGATACTACAGATCACAGATCCGATAGTGTACAAACCAAAAATAACATTCAGTAACAAAACATAGAATATATACAGTTCCGGAACAACATTTATTATTCTACAAGCTTGTTTACAAGGTTCTCGAATCCTCGAATTCCGAGATAGCAATATTAATACTTTGTTTCAAAGCCATTGATAAATGAGAAATAAACTTTGGAAAACTTGGTAAGTAATTGATTGGTCTAAGTATTCTATTGTGAATTAACGGTTATATGAAAGTTTCACTATTTTGATTCGATTCGGATTAGTAAATTACTAAATTTTTGCCGGCGTGACAATGACGAATAATATCTTTTTAATAAATAATACTGGATCCACGATCATTCACAGGAGTTCTCATCTTTGTCAATTTGTAATTTTCTAATCGGCTTCAAATCAAATTTGATGAAAATGTGTGCTCTTGTGAGTAGTAGAATTCACCAATGTGGTTTTACCTTGATGGAAATTATCATGGAGCAAAACTTGGAATCCATTTAGTTTTTCTATTAGTATGCTATTGTAATGTTTCCCAAAAGTCACCGCATCTTTTCTCATAATCAATTATGATTTTGAAGATTTAGACCTCTTCGAGTAGCTATAGCAATCTATTTGCAAAGATCAAAGGATTATTGACGATCTTATTGGCAAGTAGCACAGTGAGCATCTCAAATTGATCATATTAGAACTTTCAATAATTATATTCTAAAAACAGCTGTATAGGTACCTAATATAAACATTACATCGATGAAAGGCTTACTAACCTTAGAAACTTTTCATTTCTTTGTCTCGAAAAATATCCAATTGCGCCGCAGATAGTTAGAACGATGCACAGGATAAGACAAACGTATGGACCATCAAACAGTTAGATGACGATGGTTGCATCTGCATATTGGCTTATCCACATAATCTCTGTCATCCACGTCACATTACAGAACATTTTATAATCCTAGGCTTTTAAATCGCCTGCGGAAAAAACACCAAGGCTGTTCCCTTTGAGGTCAGCAACCTCGTACGAACATGTACCTTTCTTCGCCAGTATAATACATGGCTCATATACTTCACCTAACTTGGCATTGAAATGATCAGCAGCAGAAGACTGACGAAAAGTACGTTTGAATACTCTCTGACCGATATCGAACGTTGGAGAGTATCTTTTGTGCCTCAGATCGTACCTCTGTTTGGTACTCTCGTGACCTTTTTGAAGGTTATCTATTACTTTTTCGAAGATCGCTTTACTAACGGTCTTCATTCGTTCCATCCTCTCTTGCTCTGATAATTCTCCGTTATCCGGAGCACGATGTTCGGATCCTTTCATCACAATCTCGTGACCGAATATCACTTTATAAGGTGTAAGTTTAGTTGTCGAATGCATCGTATTATTTAAAACGAACTCTACTTCTGAGATCTTTGAGTCCCACAATTTTTGGTTCTCACGTACGTAGCTACGAATCATAGCGTTGATCGTACGGTTTAGTCGTTCCGTGGGGTTCGCTTGACTACGGTGTCTGGCACTAGCCCAATGTTGTATTTCATACTTTGCTAACAAGTCTTGGAACTCTTTTGATCGGAAAGTAGTGGCATTGTCGGAAATTACATATTGGGGCACTGATAAGCGTCGGAACCATTGCTGTTCCAGAATCTCACAAACGCTACTGGAGGAAATCTTTCGTACAGGAGTTAAGAGACAATATTTCGAAAATACGTCCATTAGGACAAGCAGGTGAGCATTGCCTCGAGAACTCCTCGGCAGGGATTGGATGTAGTCCATTGTGAGAATCTGGAATGGCTTGGTTGTTACGCGTTATTTCCCCTTTTGTGGGACAACAGACGTAGTTGAATGTTTGATCCTTTTACAAACTTCGCAATTGGCAACATAGCGCTTCACATCTGCTGACATTCGTGGCCAGTAGTAGCGCTTTTTGATTTTATCAATCGTCTTCTCAAAACCAATATGGAAAGCGTTATCATGTTCTTTGGTGAGTATTTCAGTTCGCATCAACTCAGGGATGCATAGCTTCCAGTCGAAGGCATAATCTAGCACATCGGACTGTGAAGAAACATATTTATAAAGTTTGTTTCCCTCGATCTTAAAATCCATAAATTTTTCAGGGTCACTTTGTACTGAAACGAATAATCGCGAATACCAATCAGTTTTCGTATCTACTTCCAAAACTTCCATCGATCTCGACAAGGCGTCTGGCACGATGTTCTCCCGACCCTTACGATGCTTGAGTACCATATCGTACTGTTGTAGCTCAATACTCCATCGTGATAGTCGAGATGATGTCCGCCATTTGGAGCGCATAATAAAAGTTAAAGCCGACGAGTCGGTCACTAGGGTAAATTGGGTTCCTTCGATGTAACATCGAAATTTGTCAATACATCTAATGGCCGCCAATCCCTCCTTTTCCGCAGCGTGGTAGTTAAGCTCCGCGCCCGAAAGTTTTTCTGAGTGGTATGCGATTACCTTTTCGTCGCCGTTTTGTATTTGAGTCAAAACTCCGACGATTGCATGATCGCTCGCATCTGTCTGCACTGTAAAGGGGAGGTTAAAATCGGGGTTGGCCATTACGGGTGCACTGATAAGTTTTTCTTTGATCGCCCGGAATGCCTAATCTGCCTCTGAGCTCCATTCAACCTTTTTCGGTCGATTTTTAAGTAAATTGGTCAAAGGGACAGTAAGTGCACTGAATTGCTCAATAAATCGTCGGTAATAATTTACCATACCTAGAAATCTGCGAAGTGCACGGACGGACTTTGGCACCTCATACGCAACAATCGCATGAACACGATCTGGATTGGGCCGAAGACCATCTTTTGACAAAATATAGCCCAGGTAAGGCACTTCCGGTACACAGAATTTTGATTTTGTTAGGTTAATCCGTAAATTAGCCTCCCTTAACCTCCTTGCTAACTCTTTCAAGTGCGTGATGTGTTCTCTGAATGTTTTGCTAGCCACAACTATATCGTCTAAGTAGACAAATATGTTGGGCTCTAACTCCCCAAATCCCAATACTCGGTCCATTAATTTGCTGAGCGTCGCAGGACTGTTAACGAGCCCGAAAGGAAGACGCTTGAATTGATAAAGTCCCTTTCCAGGGATGGAAAATGCGGTATATGGACGAGATTCTGGACTAAGTGGAATTTGCAAGAAAGCTTGACTCAAATCTATTGTCGTGAGGTATTTGAAAGATCCCAATCGACTGAGAATGCGATTTTGATGCGGAAGCGGGTACGCATCGCGCTTTGTGCGCTCGTTCAGCTTTCTGGCATCTAAGCAAAGGCGAACTGCGTCGCTGTCTCGCTTAGCGACTGGTACCACAGGTTGTGACCAATCGGAGCGAGACCGTTCGACAATATCGTCCTTGATCATGTTGTCTAAAGCCGTATGAATTTTACGCTGTACTTCAGGGCTCCATGGATATGGATTCTTACGAATTGGAGGGTGCTCACGAAACTCGTCCCGGATTTCAATTGTGTGAGTGAGTACCTTGGTACATCCAATATTACCAGGTTCGGGAATCAAGAACAATTGTTTTATTTCGTCCAGTTCATGCTGTTCTTCGGGAGTCAACGACATTTCATCTTCGAAAGTCTCTTCGGAATCGTCGATAGTTTCGATAAACGAGTCTCGGAGAGAGGGATAAATTCCAAATTGATCCCAGAATGACATCCCCAGATAGCATTGTCGCTTCAAAGAAGGTGCAACAACGAAAGAAACTATTCGCGTGACTCCGTTGAACAACACAGGAACTTCAATTTCTCCTAAAACAGGTACTGGATGCCCTTCAGCAGTTATGAGTGTCAAATCCGAAGGTGAGTAAGCTAGATTCAGATTCGTGACAAGACGTTCTGATCCCTTACCCAGAATATTACGATTAGTCCCGCTGTCCAAAAGTGCTACTAATTTTATCCCTAGCAATTCGATTCTCACGAAAGGTCTGTTATCTCCTTGTGGGTGGAGAAATATGGTATTTACCTCCTCACACTGGGAATTAACAACCATAGGATGATAACCGAGCTGTGACAGGATATAATTAATAGAATTAACTTCCTCATTTCGAGGGCTTTCGGTGCAAAGATCAAGACTACCCTGCCTCACTGAGCAGTCTTGCTCAAGTTTTTTGTAGAACAGAATGGACACTCCTTTTGTAAGAAGCCGGGAAATCCACAGGCTTCACAGAAAGTTTGTTTCTCCTGAGTACATTGCGTGAAGTTGTGTCCAAAACTATGGCAATTAAAGCAAGTACCCTTCTTCATCGGAACATAGCTTTTTAAAATTTTCTCTAGCGTGTTCAAGTTTTTACTTGGCCCTGGTTTCTGATTATCAGGTTTACCAGACGGTTTTTCCTGCTTCTGATCAGGTGCCTGATTGTTCGATGGGTTCGGTTTCGAATATTGATTGTGTTGATAACTTCTGAAGTTAGATTGTCGGTTTGAGTTAGAATACTCTTTTTTGTAGTTTTCTGCCTTATTCCACGGTCTATCGTTATTCGATGGTGGTCTTCTTCCATCACCTATCTCATTAACTTGCCTCTCATTTGGCTTATACCCTCTCACATTTTCCCTATCACTTCGGGCAAACCATTGCCAATTAATGGAGTCGAAGTTTTTGCCGAACTCTCTCATCTTCGAAATAGTGGAGATGTTTGCTGCCAACATGGCACTCTTGTACTCAGAGCGCAGATTACGAAAGAGTATTTGGAACTTTTTCGGTTCGTCGAGTGGAACACTCATATTCCTGAAGATTCGCGTCATTTCTAGGTAGTAGTCTTGAAAACGTTCTCTCCCACCTTGCTTTCGCAAGTGAGCTTGTCGCTCATATTGATAGTCTAAATCGGGTGGCAGAAACTCTCGCTTCAATTCGCCCACAAGGTTATCCCAAGTACCTAGCTCATTATGTGCATTCACCTCCATAAACCAGGATCGTGCTTTACCAACTAGCAAATGATATGCAGAATTGTACAACTCTCGATTAGAATATCCTTCTGATCGGGCACTGAATTCAATTTCTCGCAAGAATTCATTTAGACGACGGCCGTTATCAGCACCATCGTAGTGAATTTTCCATTTATGGATTGGGAGGCGTTGGCTACAATTTTCCCGAATAGGATTACCACGATCAGAAGGATCCCTCTGCCTAGGGGGTTGTTTCGGAACCGCACCTTTCCCTGATGTATTTGTCGGTTTGCTGTTTTCCCTAGATACTTGTCCTAAAAGGTTCTGATCTTTCTCTAGCCAGTCAAGAAATTCTTTATACGATACTTTACGCTTAACTGATTGAACAGGATCTGACTCTACTTCATCTAATTCATCACCTAAGTTTACTCGAGTGCTGTTTTTTGAATGATGGTGAGATTTCATATTTTGAATCTCAATATCCATAGATTTCATTCTGGTTAGCAGTTGATCCACAATGGACTTCAAATTTGAATTTTGAATTTTTAGAATTTCCAATTCCTCAGTGGGTTCACCACCTACAGCTCCTTCTTCTTCCTCGTGCTCATTTTCTTCTTGGACGGGTAACAAACCTTCCCGTACATCGGGAATCTCATCATATTCTTCCTCATCCTGGGCTCCTTGTTGGTCACCAGGGTTTGGATTCGGTGTGAGATTGCCTGTCCCAACATTATCCTCAGGAAACGAATAGCGCAGTCTAAGCAAACTATCGTTCACAATACTGATCTCCGCACTCCGAACTTCAGGGTACGGTGATGCAATGGAGTAAAATGTATTTAAGAGTCTCACGCATTGTCCTGCAATCTCGGCAATGGTGTTTCGTTCTGAGTTCTCTGTTGTATGAACTTTTGCTCGTAACATGCGGAAAAGATAATGGAGCAATCGAGATTTACATTTTTGATCAGGAGCTTTTTTGTACACTCTGCTTTCCAGTTGCTGTTTAATGTCCTGCACGTTTTTATCACAATTTTCTAATTCATCGATTAACGATTTCCAAACTTTATCATATTCTTTTGCAGATGTATCATCTGCTCCTTCTCTTTTCAGTTCAGCTCTACATTTTCGTTCCTGCACTGATCGTGACTCACTATGCGCGTCTATTCCGCGGATTGCCAATTCGTGTGTCAGCTCATCGTCGAACAAATGAGCAACGTTCATGCCATAGTACTGTGAAATGAAGTGGTCCATATTGAACACCGAACAAAAATTATAAAAATGTGCCTAAAAATTTAGCGATGAAATAAATATTCACCCAATACTCACTCGTAAGCAATTTTCATCAAATTTGATAACCTAAGAAATTTCTTCGCTATGAAAGCTATTGTTTATCTCGCGATGCCTTGTAATAATAGAATGTTCAATTCGATTGTCTACCAGGGTGGTGACTTTGCTCGTGGATATTCTTTTTGTTTTACACAATGGGATCACGTGTCTAGAAGTATGTTTCCCGATTCTAGAAGTTTGTTAAAAGATTTATTACAATCTACTTTTGAGCAGGTTGTTTTACAAAATTCTATCCATCAAAGGTCGTATTTGGAATCAATTACCAGAATCACCGGCGTAAACGATTATCACTATCGTTCTCCTCCCTCGCTTACCTCGAAAAAAATAGGAAGTATTTTTTTGTTGGTCGCCAAAATGTAACAAACCCTTTTGTTACGCCCGCTCAGCCCACAAGTGACTCTAACCACACTCTGGGTCGGTTTCTTTTCGCCAAGGTTTGCGAGATTAGAGGAAAAACCACAAGACAATTAATTTACTTACTGACGGCGATTTATTTAATTTTTGCCCTAACGGTCCCTAACAGCCCTATCTGTTCCTATCAATAAATACTCACAGTTTCTGTTTGTGTGTGGTGTCAGTGTCGGGCCCGTCGATGAACGCTCGCTGGTTGGTTCCGCAACGGATTGCACGATGTCTCCGTGCCTAGTCGTATCCTTGGTATCCTTCCTTGCCGTTCGCGCCAATCGTGCCGATTGCCCCGATTGCGCCGATCTGGCCTCCCCGATATCTGGTGATGATCGTTCGTGACAATCGTGCCGACTGCCCCGATTCCACCGTGTGCGTCGATTACGCTGATTGTACGGATCACACTGGTCTCGTTCTCTTGGGTTCGCAGGTTTAAAGTCTCGCTTCGTCCACGTATGTCAGCTTACCGTTGTTTGTATGGCAGTGACGACTCTGGCGGTTTCGTAGAACCTTTCCACCGCTTTATGGAGAATAAATTCCTTCACCAACTTTTCCTTCGTGAGCTAACGTGTGGGTGCTTTTCTGGTGCTCAAGCAAGTGACCGAGCCAATATATTTGCAATCCTCAGGAACGGGCGAATAGGCCTTTTTCTGTGGTTGTTGTAGGTAGCATCCACCCATCAGGCAGTACTGCTACCAAAAATACCAGCGTTTACGGGTGTATTGTGGGTGTGTCGTGTTGTTGAGGCTGCGTACAAAACCTTCACAGTGTGTTGTGTTTTTTTTTTAATTTAGTCGTTAGCCGTCTTTTGCCTCCTAGATTAATTTAGTATGATACTTAGTTTAATTCATTTATTTGCATGAATTTTATTATTTATATAGCTTTTATATTTATTATTTTAGTTTGAATTAAGTCCCTATCTAGCTAGCTAAGGTTTTATTTGTGATTTTTCCTCTATACACATATATAAATCCCCATTTGTGGTAAGAAGACTATGGACTGAGTGAACGAATGTAGTGACCTGTCACAGCGTATTCATAGACGTTTCGCGCGACAATCCGTTACAAAATGCCGCCAGTAACCCCGTTTTTTGGCCTTGATGAGGCTCTTGAGTTCGCGTTCAAGAGATGTGTATGCGTCGAAATGATCGCGTGTTCCGCGTTTCCGAAAAAGTTTAAACGCGTCGGACTTTTTACGGTAAACCTCCGTGCATTGTTGATCCCACCAGAGCGATGGTGTTTTCTTACGGATTGACGATCGCAGCACCGGTCGTGTTTGAGCTTGAAGTGCGCTGTCGACGATGAGATTAGAGAGGAAATTATATTCCTCCAACGGCGGAAGCTCTTCCACTGACGATACTGTATCATATATCGCGGATTGGAACTTAGTCCAATCGATGTTACGGGTTAGATCATACGCGACGTTAACGGATTCTGACGAGTTGAACCCACTGGCAATCGAAATTTTGATCGGCAAATGATCACTACCGTGCGGATCCTGGATTACATGCCAAGTGCAATCCAACGATAGTGAATTGGAGCAAAAGGTGAGGTCTAATCTGCTACCATTCGATGATGGACCAGCCAAACGTGTTACTTCTCCATTGTTAAGTATTGTCATGTTGAAGTTGTCGCAGAGATCATAAATCAAAGTAGAACGGTTATCATCGTACAGCTCCCCCCAGCCTGTACCGTGGGAGTTAAAATCTCCCATGATCAACCATGGAGCGGGAAGTACCGCACATATGTCGAAAAGTTGTTTGCGATTAACAGAGACTCTAGGAGCAATATATACAGAAGCAATACAAAGGCTCTTACCTTTAATGGTAGCCTGACATGCGACAACTTCAATACCGGGGAATTCGGGAAGATTCACTCTATAGAAGTAATGGCACTTTTTGATCCCCAAAAGTACCCCTCCTCCACGTGAATCCTCACGATCCAATCGAATAATGTTAAAATCAAAAAAAGGGAGATCAATTTCTGAAGAGAGCCATGTTTCACAGAGGGCAAATGCATCGCAATTATTGTTATGGACTAAATACTTGAACGAATCTAATTTCGGAATAAGACTTCGACAATTCCACTGTAGAACAGTGATCAAATCCCCGACCTCGTTTGGAAAATTATCCATCGAAGGAGCTGCAAGAAGGGGCCATTTTGAAGTCAATTACTTCAAGAATGATTTCACAGTGGGAAGCAATGTGAGGACAATGCTTTTCAGAGGATCAGAAATGTTGAGGTATTTGAGAATACCGTCCACAATGTCATCAAATGAGAACAACCCAGATGAAGAAGAGGTTTCTGTTCTTCAAATTGGGGCATCAGGGGTTTTGGATGTCCCCGGAAGAGGTGGAAAATCCTGGGTATAGTCAGTTCTGCGGAATCCAGGAGGAGTAGAAGTCTCCTTTTTTCCACCACTCCTTGATTTGGGCAAGCTGATTTGAGGTTCTTTATTTGCAACAATCCGCGAACGGATGCGCTTTCGTTTCCGTGCAGAACCTTCCGGAAAACTGAAAGAAGTTCCCTCCTCAGCCAAGTCAGAGTCAGTCTCGTCATCTGACAAAAGAGAAAAGGGACTTTTGTCATTGGTCGATGGCGTGGCTGTCTTAAGCATTTCTGCAAAAGACCGCCTGGAACGTTCCTTAAGGGAGCGTTTCATTTTGTCCCCGAGCTGTTTGTACGCCGGGCACGACGAGAGAGCATGAGGAGGAGTT
Source organism: Ochlerotatus camptorhynchus (assembly GCF_037179485.1). Classification (NCBI taxonomy): domain Eukaryota; kingdom Metazoa; phylum Arthropoda; class Insecta; order Diptera; family Culicidae; genus Ochlerotatus; species Ochlerotatus camptorhynchus. The sequence goes on along the minus strand of NW_027040668.1, from coordinate 2,492,583 downwards.
CCGTTGCAGTACACGCATTTTGGTGCAGTAGCTGCGCAGGCGCCATCCTCATGCTTCTCCCCGCATGTGGAGCAGCGTGCCTTGTTGCCGCAGTGGGAGTCCGTATGTCCCAACCGCTTACAATTCTGGCAGTTCATGACCCGAGGTACAAACAACCGCACAGGAAGACGAAGTTTTCACAGCTCGATGTATTGAGGAAGGGCAGATCCAGAAAAGGTCACCCGAAACGAGTCTGTGGGGGTAAAACTCTTTTTACCCTCGCTGAGCGATACTGACTTCATTCTATGAACGGCAAGCAAGGGGTTCTTAAATCGGCCAACCGCTTGCTTTTCCAGTATCTCGGGGTTCAGGCTCGCCTCAGTGACCACGCCTTCGATCTCCACATCAGAGGCTGGAATGTACACCCTATATTCCAGTGTGAAAAACTGGGAAACAGCCATTTCATTGGCCTGTTTCAGGTTAGCGACGGTCACACGAAGTTTGTTGTGCCTAACCTTCGTTATTTCGGTCACGGCAGAGAATCGCTTTGTCAGATCATCAGATATTTGAACAACATTCAAGGGTTTGTTTTTGGGCTGAAAATAGACAACCCATGGGCCAGTCGAGTCATTCGAGTAGGCCCGCAATCTGGTGCTTTTCTCATCCTGCCCATTGACAGACTGAGACGACGAACCAGGGATGACATCATCATTTTTCTTAGATGAATGGTCATCCATGTCGTCTTCTGACAAAACATCCATTTTGTTCAACTAGTGGGAGCGCAAAACGCTCTCCCACTGAACGCACAGACACAATATACAGAAAACACTACAAACACAGAAATACAAAATGAAAATTTAACTAATGGGGGAGGAAAAGAAACAAGAAAAAAAAAAAACTTATCTGATAATCCTATACTACTACCACCGAGCGTTATATGTGTAGGCGTTTACACAGATGGCTGGAAGAGACGCGCTGCGTGGATGACCTTCGTTGTGGTGCACTTGATCGAGGCTCGGTACTCAGCGCACACAGGCGCACGATGATTGATGAACGATGTAGATGTAGAAACGGGTGCTCACACTCGATGATGATGATACGTGAGCGGGTATGCGTGAGCGCGTATGCGTGACCACGCAACGATGATGCCCAAATTGGTTTTCGAATTACCAATAGCACGGATTAATCGTTCCGAAAATGACACTTTCTACTAAAAAAAACTAACTTTTCGATCAATTTACCGGGAACTATGCCAGGAGTCACTTAGTGAGAAAAAAACTGATAATTTATATCAAGCAAATACCGAGAAAACTTCCAAAACAGCGGAGCGCGAAACAAGTCGACCGTACTTCTTGCTAGGACGCAGTGATGAGGGATTAACTTATGAAAATGGCTTATTTTCTTCAAAAAGTTTATTTTGATGAAAGTAAATTTGAAATATCTCGAAAACGGTTATATTTAGAAGTTTATCGATATGAGCACTATCGTTTTAAATGATTTTAATGATCATATACTAACATCAAACTGAACATTTTGCCGTAAATAATGAAATTTTCCAAAATGCCTTAAAAGTTGCTCTTAGAAAAACTTTTTTATTGAAAGTTTGTCAATCCTAGAGTTGTTTTCAAAACTTCTGCTTTCTATTCAAGTTTTTATAAATAAAATATAAAAAAAAAATTCAAAATTCCTTTTTTTTTGTGTTATTTGAATTTTGAGGTTAATTTTTAACTTTTTTTTTGTAAAAGAACGAAAAAAAAAATTCCTGTATATTTTTTTTTATAAAGACTTATTAGTTTCCTACAACTCCTTCTTAGTAAATTCTTTTCTACAACCTACTGTTTCCGAACTACATTTTTTTTCAAAGTATGTGTGCAAGAACACATAGGCTCTTTTCAAAAATCCTCTCCTCCTCCTCCTCTCCTGCGGAAAATACTTGATCTATCATACTGAAAATATGGGCAAAGTATCATCCAAATCGAAGATGGTCGAGCACGATTTCAGGTTTTTTCAGCTCATTCTGGATGGAATCCCTCTAATAGAAGATGAATTAATTGTAATTTGCGATTTCTCTGAGAACTATTCATTTATTATTCAGAACGCTGCTCAGGGTTACCATTGGAATAACGCTCAGCCAACTATTCAGCCTTTTGTGGTTTATTAAATGAAGGACAGTAAAATAGAAAATGTTTGTTTTATAATAACATCAGAAGTATTGGCCCATGACACAAAAGCAGTTCAATTGTTCATTTCAAAACTGATAGAATTATTGAAACTATCAATAGATTTCTCCAAAATTACATATATGTCAGATGGAGCAGCTGCTCATTATAAGAACAGAAACAATTTTGCCAGTCTATGTTACTTTAAATCAATGCACAAATTGGAAGCAGATTGGCTTTTCTTTGCAACATCTCATGGCAAAGGTCCCTGTGATGCTATTGGTGGAACTTTAAAAGAAATGGCAAAAAGAGCAAGCCTTGCCCAAGAATACGGAAGTACTATTACAACCCCACGAGAGCTCTACGACTGGGCAGTTAAACAAACAGAGAAAAGCATCACAAAATTAAATTTCTGTTATATATCTACTGAGCAATACGAAAAATGTCCGAAGATTTGTTTCACCACGCAAAGAAGATATCTGGTACTCTAAAATTTACAGTTTTCAGCCTATTACCGATAATCAAATTGCAGCTAAAAAATATTCTAATTCAACGGAGCATCCAAAAACATTTTACTTTGTTTGACAATGTTAAGAAATAATATATAAGTTATTCTCTAAATAAGATAAATAACAATTTATGAAATAAGACCACCATTTTTTCATACTATGCCAATTAAACATAACATTAAAATTAAATTTTCTATATCATTCACATTAGGATTGAAAACGTCTTCAATATCTTTTTTAATGTACCTTTCATTTGGAGCTTGTTGAGTGAAATCCGGTTGAGTGGTAGGTTTCACAGAAGTCTCAACATTTCAATATTTTTCATGTCTACACTAAAAAAAAATCATTGATTTTATTCAGTGCGAACACGAACATTTTTTTGTTAAATAACTTTTTATCTTTGAAAGTGCCCATCTTGAAATATATGAACGAGTTATAGATAAATTGTCTGCTTATCTGTAGATAAAATTTCCTATTTAAAAAAAATGGTATTTTTGAGAATTAAAATTAATTTTAAATTTTAAACATTTTTTTCTTCAGTAGCTATAACATTTTTAATGGTTTGGTATGTTATAATGCAAGCTCATTTATTGATCTACAAATCATTTTTGGCAACATTATTGTAGGACTTGACACTATTGAGTTATAATTTTTTGAAGAAAATATTGATAAAAAAAAAGTTCCTCCCTTTTTAAATGTTGGTCCAGCGTATCAGCGTCCAGTAGACAAAATCTACACACCCAAAAAGTTTCATTGAAATCCGAGAGGGTGCTGCCAATTCCTTTGTCAAGTTAGCGTAAAATTCGTCTAATGCGAAGAGAAAAGCGATTAAGAGAATCAATCATCACAGTTAGGCCATTATGATTCTGAACGCTGGAAATGGTTGTATGCACAAGTGTGTCAAGACCGACTTCGATATTACTTTTGCATAAGAAATCTCATCTTTTCCGCTTCCAAGTGTTTCTACGCTGCTGATCTTGAACATTATATTCAGTAGCAGAAATCTCCCTAAGCTCCGCAAAGGCAGGTAAGTAAATCTTTTCTCAAGCCGTGAATCGCCCAAGCCCCCGTCCTTTATACCAGTTGACTAGCAGGAGGTGTAAAAATTACGGAACAATAAATCTTAAACTTTACCCCCCCAGAAGGACTCGGAGAAAATAACCCCATACACAGAACGAATCCTCCACCCCCAGCCAGCGTTCCGAGAAACCGCTTTCTCTAACTCTGACTCTTTTCCCCGATTTTCCATCTACCGAAGACTTCATCCGTCGCCCAAGTGAGATATTTTAAGCATAAAGAAAATAGAATTAAATTATTATTATCTTCGAAACGATTATGTGCATGATTTATTGTGCCTCATAAGATTGTGTCTTAGCGCGCTTGCCAGAGCCCATCACGCGCGAAAATTCCGAACCCTAGCAGAGAGGACCCATTTTTGCGAATAATAATGATTGAGTTTAGCGGAAGAAAAATTCGGTTGCGGCACAATGCTATGGGTTATTAGAGGACTTGATTCACGCAAATAATTTGAGTCGGGACGGGGGAGGCGCGATGGTTCTCACTTCTTCAGAATTGTAATTCCCGGTTCTCATCGTTCATTTGGAGGTAAATCTCGGCTCCGGGCTCCGAGTGAGGAAGTTCTTTGCAAACATGAACGTAATGACACTGTGGAAAAGTGAAAGTGTGAAGAATTTCCACCGTCACGTTGGATGTGGCTTCAGTGCGGAGATTCATGGCACTGGTGCGTGGATGGGAGTGTGTTATCGGAGTGGAATTTTTCGACACACAGACAATTTTCTTAATCTCCAGGATGGGCTTTGCGAGTGATTTATGCGGTTCGTTTCTTCTTATGAAGAATGCTGAAGGTGAGATTAGAAATTTGAGAAGAGGGTTTGGGGGCGTGGATGCTTTGCATTTGGCACATGAATTTCATTGGAATTGAAATTTTGTGGCATAAGCGATCGGGTTTGGCGAAAAATTGCTTTATCATGCAACTTGTTTTGAGCAGTATGCGAATGAAGTGGAAGTCTTTAAAACTATCACTTTGCAACTAGCCCAAAATTTTTCTCTTGTCAAGTTTGATTATTTGACGCATTAACAGTGAATTAAATAACTGATGCAATGTCACATGCTTCAGCTTAAAATTATCCTACATTGTGAAGTCGTAAACAAATTCAAAGCATTCATTCAACCCAACCTACATGTCAGCATATCACATTGTACAGGACACGGGGTTACGGCAACAAGCCAGTAGACGACGCAAAACAGGATTTCCCCATAAATGGGGTTATCAAAAATTATTGGATGATATGCTACCCTTTCGAAATACTTTTGCTTACGAAGATGTTTTCCCGGTAAGGATACGTAAATCGGATGCCAGAATCGAACAGATCAAATTGAGCAACAGCAGTAGGTGGGTAGCAGGTAAGGAAAATCTCCAGTGGCAATCCGATTTGCGTGGTACATTTTTGATAACTCCAACGAAATGCGTTACTTCCCTAAAGCAAGTCTTCGGAAATCGCACTGGAGTGGGATTTTGATTGATAAAAGTGATTTCCCATTGCTTTTCTTCGGGTCCATGAATGGCAAGGCGAAACAAAAAGACACTCCACAGGAAAACACGTGTCGCTGCGAGAAATGGAAGAGTGGAGGGTGAAAGCATTTTCCAAATAGCATTAAGGATCCTGTCCGTTACGCTGGCTTTTGTATTCAATCATCTTTGGATGGGTTTCCCAGTCTTTATCCTAAGCAAATAAAAACTTGGTCATCAAAAGATTGGCTTGTTAGTTTAGTAAAGGAACTGGCAGCAGTAGATGTCGTTCAACTGCTTATTAATGATCAAGGTAGATATATGAACTGACCAGAAAGAGCAAATATCAAACAGAAAGGTGAGGAAGCAACTGTCAACCATCGGAACACTTTGATCAGATTGCAAGAAAATAATCTTAATTTTGGTAAAAGCATGTCCCCTCAACTCAAGACGAAAGTAATGCACACTTTTGATCAACAAACATTAGTTCAGGAGGCAACGTCGCCCAGCGAGAGCCAACAATTAACGGAAATCACAATCTATTAAATCAAATCCCGTAAAGCATGTTCTCGAAAGCAGTAGCTACGACATTCATATTCCAGACAGCGAGATGAAATTTAAATAAAGCAGAAATATGCTGCCTCATATTTTGTGGAAACCGGAGTTTAATGGCAACACACCACATATCCTCCGTGCGCCGCCCGGTGGTGTCAGTTGAACATAATTCACCGTCTAATGTGAAATATTGTACTGATTTGCAGAGCTTCATAAATAGCACCTCGCTCGTAACTTGTCTCAGTTCCCAGCGGGCCAATATGAGAGAAGCAAAAAAGAAGGATATGGGGAACCTTCCGTTCGTCCGGTCGTTCCGGCAGGTTCGTGTGCCAGTTTCCAACAGTTTGGATGCGTAGCAACTGCAGTGAGCGCGAAAAAAGTCTATTCAAATTATTAGATTCCCGTTTGGCACCATTCGTCTTGTGCGGCGGGGAGGGAAAATCTTAAATCAAAATCTTACTGCACTGCGGTGGAAAATTGTACTGCCCGGGCTGCGCTGATATGTGGCTATTAGGTTGCGGAAACATTCACATTTACCGGCAGGGTGAGGGTGCGCAACGGAAGATCAGTCATGATTTAAAAGTTTAGATAAGTATTTATCTTTATTGTCTTATTTATTCTGTGGGAATGTATTTATGTAGAAAAAATAAAACTGCCAAGAAAGGCAGTGCGTAAATCTTTCCTGAATGGTGGCTAATGTAGGTTGAGATATGAGTTTTACATAATTTGACGCTGGTTTCGTTTATGATGATTTATACCCCAATATTAGTAGGTTGAAATACGGACGAAATACAATTGATCACTCGCATACATGATCTAACCTGAAATGGGAAATACTCGGTTCGAAACTTTGGTTTTACTGAAAATTTTATCGCAGTGTATCAATTGAAAAAGCAAAATTAGTTCCATTCCTTTGAGTAAAAGTATTTCCGAATACATTAAAAACGTTCAGAACTTTCAGATAAGTTCCGGTAGGTTTAGGAAAATTTGAAAAAAAAAACAATGATGATCAAAGAGCTTCAGAACAAAAGTTGTGAAAACTTTAGTTGAGTAAAATTATCTCAAAGGAAGCCACGTAGTTTCGAGCAGTTCTTAGAACTCAGACCATGATTATCAGGAAAATTGCAGGAATTTTAGAGAAGTTCCAAGAACTCCAGATAAATTTTGAGAACCTTGGGGCAGTTCCATTGAATTCAAGAAACTGTTGGGAACGTAGAAGCTTCAAAAATTACTGAGGGTAAAGTTGAGCGATCATAAGAATTTTTTTAAGACATTACTGAAATGTGGAGAAATTCACGAAGATTTTTTTATTTGTAAAAGTGAAGTTTTATTTGTCAGTTATAATACAAAGTTTTTTTTTTAGTTACCGTCAATTTGCTACATCAAGATGAAAGTACAATTCAACTATATCAATTCTACCGTTACAATAGTTAACGAAGCAGATATATATAAACATTTAAAGCTATTAAAAAACGGTGGTGAAGCACTGGCTAGAGCGCTGCACTGGTTAATTGCCAAGATTTGGGAGGAGGAGGTATTACCGGAAGAGTGGATGGAAGGTGTCGTATGCCCAATCTACAAAAAGGGCGACAAGTTGGATTGCTGCAACTTCCGCTCGATCACACTGCTGAGCGCCGCCTACAAGGCACTCTTCCAATTCTATGCCGCCGCCTGTCACCATTCGCAAGAGAGTTCGTGGGGCTATACCAGGCGGGATTCATGGGTACGCGCGCTACCAAGGACCAAATTTTCGTGATTCGGCAGGTTCTGCAGAAATGCCGCGAATACAACGTCCCCACACATCATTTGTTCATCGATTGCAAATCCGCATACGACACAATCGATCGAGATCAGCTATGGCAGATTATGCATGAGTATGGATTTCCGGATAAACTGACGCGATTGGTCAAGGCGACGAGAGGATCGAGTGATGTGCGTTGTTTGAGTATCGGGGACACTCCCGAGTCCCTTTGAATCTCCAAGGGGGTTATGGCAAGGTGATGGACTTTCGTGTCTGCTATTGAACATTGCGTTAGAAGGTGTGATCAGAAGAACTGGGTTAGACATGATTGGCACGATCTTCAGGAAGTCCATCCAGCTTCTTGGCTTCACCGATGACATTGACATCATGGCACGGAACTTTGAGACGATGTCGAAAACGTACATCAGACTGAAGGCTGAAGCTAGGCGGATTGGACTTGCCATCAACGCATCAAAGACAAAATACATGAAAGGAAGAGGTTCTAGGGAAGACAATGTTAGCCTCCCACTCCGAGTTCAGATTGACGGTGACGAAATCGAGGTGACCGCCGAAAATGATACCAGCAGAGAAATTCAAAGACGCATTATGGCAGGGAATCGTGCCTACTTTGGACTCCGGAAGACGCTCCGGTCGAATAAAATTCGCCGCCGCACGAAGTTGACTGTCTACAAGACGCTGATTAGACCGGTGGTCCTCTACGGCCACGAGACCTGACCAACGCGCCCTTGGTGTTTTCGAACGGAAGGTGTTGCGTACCAACTACGGTGGTGTGCTGATTAATGTTGGAACGTGGAGGAGGCGAATGAACCACGAATTGCACCAGCTGCTGGGAGAACCATCCATCGTCCACATTGCAAAAATTGGGCAACTACGGTGGGCTGTGCACGTCGTAAGAATGCCGCACGACGACCCAGTGAAAATGGTTCTAGAAAGCGACCCAATAGGAACAAGAAGAAAAGGCGCGCAGCAGGCAAGGTGGATCGACCAAGTAGAAGGCGACCTGTGTACTAAGAAAGTTCTTACAATACCTAAGATACCTGGAAATACTTAAAATACTTAACCTTTATTTTAAATTAGGTTGTTACCACCGTTGCTAAGCACATTTTAGTTGTTTATTTATCGGATGTCGTCAAGGATTTTGGGTGAATATTTGAAAACTGCAGTGTTAATATTTTTAGCTTTAACAGCTATTTAAATGTTTCTTTTTGTTTAGTAGGCATCAAGAAATGATCTTTGAATAAGAGAAGATCATTGCAAAAATGATTCACCTATAAATTAAAGTGGAGAAAAATCGTCAACCGTGCTAAAAACAGCCTCTTATTATTAAAACGAATTGCATCATTTTCGCATTATAACTGCACTATTAAATATGTCACACTTGGATGTGCATTTAGCATGATCCGTTCGACATGTTACAGGAAGAAGTCAGGTTGACATGGAACCTTTCGCCTCATTGTTCGTTTGGTTTTATCGATCGTTGCGTTATAAGATTAAGGGGGTATTCCCAATCTTTTGCCTTTTTTCGGCCTGTTTTTCAATTAATTTTTTTCAAGGAAAATGAATAGTAATGCGCCTAACTCTTTGGGATTCTTGTTTATTGAACATTAAAGTTTACAAATAAAAAATTTTCGACATAAAAAAAGACATTATTGACGTCACAAAATGGCGGCAAACAGACCCCTGTTCGCCGCAAACGCCTGGACGGGCGAAGACTTTTCTCGGAACGGCTTCATCTGAAACAGATTTCGTGATGAAATTAATAATCTGCATAAGATTCTCTGGAACTTCTCCCGTTGGCAGCAAAAAATCTTGCAAATTAACAAAATGGCGGCCAGATGAAAAAACAGGCGATTTTTAGCCCGCTTTTTTGCAGCTTTAATGTGCTTCAAACAATGTTAAATGTTAATATTTTTGGCTGAAAGTGGGAGAAGCTCCAAAGAATTTAATAAGGAACAAAATGCGCAAAGATTCAAGTCAATATCTCTTATAGTTTCTGAGAAAAATCTTCGCCCGATAAAAAAAAATGTGGTTTCGAGAAAAACGCGTTTAAAGTTTTGACTTTAGTTAAAACCATTTGGGGGTTCTTACCATTAGTCAGCTATGCCTGGACACCGAATTCGCTGATCGGAAAACGGCTTGGGGGATGAAAGTATATAGTCTAAAGTACAAAAAAACGTGAAAAAAAAAATTTGATTTTTTGAAAAAAAAGATCGGGAATACCCCCTTAAGTACTTTTCGACCGTTATGATTTGGCCATGTAACACTAACTTAAGACTCTTAGGACTATCGAATCTGCACAAGAAGCTGTGAAGGTTTTCCACACCATTTGTATTGTACTTGTTGCCGAGCTTGTGGCAGCTGGAGAGTCGCATCTTGTAGCATCCCACCGAACGTGTTTATTCTGCCGTTAAGTGCCATAATTCTACACAGGCCTAATTCCGGGCTGTTTTGAAAATTTCTAAAATAATTAGAAATTGTATATAATTTGAATTGAATTGAACATGATGGCAGGTATTAACCGCTTGTGTATGGTAAAAATATAAATTTAGATAAAACTTTAAAATACTGCAACCTTTTGGCGAAATGTACGGAATTAGGTGCTGCGCAGAATTATGGCACTTTGCCGTACATAGTAAACATGATGTAAATATGAACTACTTTCCTCGGATTTGGAACCGTCAATTCTCAGCTGGACATGATTGTTAAGCCATATCTGCTATGTGTTGATGTGGAATCAATTTTTTCATTGATTCTATCAGCTAACAGCAACGATTGTAAAATTTAAATTCAATCAATTTATTTCAACACATGGCATGTGAATAAATAAGTATCGATTTTCAAACTTTTAAGTAAAAACAACCAACCAACCAACTTATTTTACGTGTCGCATTCTGGAACGATCGGGTCTCGCATGAAACGCTTCGATTCAACTGGGATAATCTATTTGCCACTACGGATCAGAATCATATCGATGCTAGTGTTTTTGAAATCCTCAATCACCAATTACTTAAACTGGTGCCAATTACTAAAACTGGGAAATTTATGTTCAATTGAAAACATCAACTAGGGTAGAGAACTACTTCGGCCTAATCGCCCATTTTGGGCCTATCGAGCAGAAAACTTCAAATAAATCCATGATTTCAGAGTTAACAAGTCAATTGTGCGTTTGGTACGATACTTTAGTTAATACGTTTCCGAACGAAGTCAATGAGAACGCGTGATATGAAGGTTTGCACCCATTATTCCCAAAAACAAAAGAAGCGCTCCGACTGAATCAATTTTTATCTTCATCCGATAGACCGAAGTGAATTCATTGGCGTTTCAATGGCGTGTCAATGCGTTAGGCCGAGTTTAGAATCCGTAGGCCGAGTTTGGCGTCAAAAAGCAGTGTTAGACTTTTGACAATATCTCAACGATTGATTTGTCTTTATCGAATCTTACGGTACGTACGGAAAAGTTAATAAATTTGGAAGCCATAAGTAATAAAAGCATTCCGTTTGGTGCTAAACTGCGCTAGATAAAAAAGACGAAGTGCGGGTTGTGCTTAATAGGCCGGAAATGGGGTAGTTAACCCTACTAGCAAAATGCTAATTAAACTACTTTACCAGTCTAAAGTAACTCTCTTTTCCGATGTATGTTCCCCGAAAAACGTATTGCAATCAGTACAATCCTACTGTAAACGATTCGCTTCATCGTTCTAGGTTCTAGATCCTCTAGAACCTCTCTACTCTAATCCATCAGTAATTCGAATAAAACACGATTTTTTTTTACAGTATTCGATAAGCATCATTGAAATACGTATAAAATTATCATGATTTTATTGTATTTAAAATAGATTAGAACAGGAATTAATTTCATTTCATATGTGACGAAAACTATAAAATTGACGGGTCTTACAACAAAAAACAACAACACTAGCAACCGGTAACTACGATGGAAATAATGCAAGATTAAAAATACTTAAGGTGATGCTCTAAGGAAGCCTTAGCGTGATACTTTAAAGGCACAAATGTCAGCTTCCACAAAACATACAAATTTGAAATTGCTACTCGTTGTTTGCTGTGCTACTACAAACGGAGAGTAGCAATTTAAAATTTGTATGTTTTGTGGAAGCTGATATTTGTGCCTTTTAAGTTTCACGCTAAGGCTTCCTTAGAGTATCACCATAAGAATACATATCAAGACCAACAATTGAAATGGCCCTAACTCCATTTTGTAAACAAACCTTGTAAGGCCATTTTCTCGCGAAACGAAAACTTCATTTGCAAACCTGAACCACAATCGGGTATATGAGAATTTCCCCTACCTGTTCGTTCATTATGTTGGTTTGCCTTTGCGGACTTCGGTTCGCGAGAAGGTTTGTTTACAAAATGGAGTTAAGGCCATTTCAATTGTTGGTCTTGATATGAGAGGTTTATACATATTTAATGTATACTAGTACTAAAGTTTAGAGTGGTATGCCCCTAGGGTAAAAAAAAACTGTTCCCTGCCATTTTCATGTCAAATTCAACAACACAATGCCAAATCATGTTTAAATGCAGAAATAAGTTGTGCGCGGAAAAAGTAGTAGCTGGAGACGCTTCAATTTTATATTAATTATAAGGGTGCTAAATATCTCCTAATCATTGCCATATGGGCAGTTGCCGTCTTGAGCAAAGTTGTTCAGGTGACCAAGTCCATTCTGATGGTGGTCATGAAGGCTGACTAAAATAAAATTGGTACGCAACTCGCGCGCCGCTAGCACACTTCTAGTGTTGTGACCGAAAATCTTTGACAGTGGTTTATTACACTTCTTTAGAGAACAACTGGTGCAAGTTTGATCAAAGTAGTCGATAGCGTTAAGAAATAACGTCAAATGGAACTCGAAAGAAGAAAAATACTCTGCACAAACACCTGGAAAATCTGGAGTGGTAAAGTGCTGAATATACCGAAGAGCCAAAGAGCCTTAAAAACTATTTGCAAACTTGATAAATGATGATTTATCGAACATCCAATGACGACAATATCAATGTAAAGAAAAGTGCATCCCCGAGGGAGACCACTTAAGGCTATGATCATCATCCTCTGAAAGCTATTCAGTGAAATATTGAGTCCAACTGGAAGCCTACAGAACCCTTAATGGCCAGTATTGGTCGAGAAAGCAGTATCCGTCTTCCGGTTTGATTTGGTAAAATCCTGATGCTAAGTCGAGTGTTGTAAAATTCTTAACTCTACCCAGCTGGCTCAGAACAGAAGAACAAATCGGTGAATCAAAAAGTGGTACGTTTTTCTGCTCAAAAAGCAATGCGTTGTGGTAGAATTCCACACGGGCTTTCTATGCGCACTCACACTATGAAAGCATGCTGCCTTTCTTAACTGTAGGCAGAAGATGCCTTCTACCGCTTGGTGCACTAGCTTGGTGCAGGAGCCACTTTCTGAAGAATTTAATCTTTTCTCGGAAGTGGGAATTTAACGGCTATTATTTTCTTGTTTAGTTGTGTTAAATCAACAACTACACGCCAGAAACTAGACTGCTCAAAAAATGCAAAAAGTGTGACAAAAGTGCATGTTTGATAAGAAATAAGTGCACCAAGAGATAGAAGGAACTCGAACTTTTATAACACTTTTTAATAAGTGAAAAGATGTTAGAGAAAAAAAGTTGAGAGTTGTGTCCAAAGCACGACCGCATTGTTAACCTAGAGATTATTTGAGATTATTTTGCTGTTCTATTCAATAATATATAAATGACAAAATAAATGGTTAAGAAAATTTATTGAAAATTCGATACCCTTGATATTTTTCACGGATGTCCCTTGGAACTTTAATTCGAATTCACTTGAAATTATGTTTCTAATTCCCTTAGAATTCAATACTCTCGAAATTTTTCATAAGAATTCTCTTTACATTTTTCTCGGAATTTATTTAGAATATTCATTCGAAATTGACGTGAAATCCTCTTTAAAATCGTCATGTAATTTCACACAGAACCACCTATTAATTCTATTTTGAACTCAAACAATTGACATGGCGTTGTAGTCAAAACCTTATAATAATACTTCCAAAAACTCCATTGGAATTTGTATCTAACATACCTTATTATCTCTAGAATGCATTTTTAAATTACCTCTAAATTACTTTGAAATGTTCATCAAAACTATCGAATAAGCTCTTTAAAGTGATTGTATCCGGAAAATATAGTAGTTGAGAAGATTATTATTTTCCAAAGAGAGGATGACGTATATTTTTCCCGGTTCATCATCGAAATTCTCGGACTTCAGCCGGTGATTTAGAATTTCTGGCTTTTTCCCGATTTCACGGTTCATTGGTCACCCTGTGTCCAGCATACAATAGGTCTTATCCATTTGAATAACATTACTAGAGATAGCAATCTCCTATTTAGTCGAAACACAGAAAACGAAACTAACTCAGAGAGTGAGTAACTTTTGCTCATTCGTAAGGATACATTTCTAGAAGCGTTGGTCACTCAGCGCATCAGTAACCTAAGTAAAAGTGACTCACTCTTTGAATAAGTTTCGCTTTGAGTGAATGTTGACTGCTTAAGCAAGCCTTTTGAATCAAATAATAACTAGTGCTGCATGGTGAGTGAATTCGGAACTAAGAGGCTGTCAAGTTAAAACATGGAATTTGATGCAAATTTTACACTGAGCTTGACTATCCAATATTCAATTTCTAGCTGAGATGACAAGCTAAATACATTGAAAACGAATATTACTCAAAGAATGAGTCTCTTTAACTGATTCAATGAAGAATTTTGTTGCGTTGAATAACCTACAGTGTAAGATTTTTTTATATGAATGAGTAAAAGTGACTCACAACTGCAGCAATGGGCGACGCAAGCGTAGCGGCACAGTTTTTCAGCAACACAGGAAGCAGGCTAATCGTTCCGAGCCCTTTCGAGATCTTCGAGGGCTTTCTGAACTTTGCCAGGAGAAAACTGTATGCATGGTAGATAAATGGTAAGAGACGGAATCTGCTCGAAGCCTGCTTGGCGTTGCATGGGTTTACTAAATACGCTCTCAAAGAAATTGGCAAAGAGATTAGCTGTCTCCGAGTTTGAGCGAGAAGTGATTTCATCGAAGTTTACCGAGCCAAGGATGCCGTAGTCAGCTTTGCGTTTCTTGATGAAATCCCAGGAAGGATTTTCCTTAACGGTTGTCTGTATCCTACACAAATAGTTTTCGTGTGTTGCAGATAGGGCAGCTTTGTACTCCAACTCAAGCACACGAAGTCTAGCTTTACCGTTCACATTTTAGTATGGAAAAACCTGTTGCGCAGCTTACGTTATGATTAGAAGTGTACGTAGCTCTGCAGTCCATAACGGTTTGTTGAAAGCATAAATCGCTGTTTGTCCCTTTCGATGTACATGATGATTTATCACTTCAGAGATAGATTCGTAGAAAGCTGATAACATCTGGTCTACTGAAGCATAACTTGATAATAGTTCTCACTCAATATTCATAAAAATAGAATTCAACAAGTCAAAGTTGCATGCAAAATAGTCAAATTTAAAACACTTGTTCTGATCGTCAAGTACGGATGGTACAAAACTCTCGTCAAGTAGTATGATGAGTAGTTATCAACAAAAAACAGCGAGTTTCTTGAGTTGAATCCTCAAACTTGTTTTATGTGATTGTACTACGTGTACATAACACTGGATGTCAGCCCTTCACAGCATAATCCTCATCGTGTATGCTTCTCCGACTTCGGCGATTCAGTTAGTTTTCATTTATCTATGACGCGGGAGATTCGTGGGACCCCAGAACATCATCGTTCCATGATTGTTCCGTCAATTTATGCTGCAAAGTTAGGCCAAGTTGATTCCGCAAGATCGTTCTTTACAGATGGTTTGTTTTGGTATTTATAATGAATTTCATAGCGCCTCTCGAATGCTTCTAGCTGCCTGTTCCATGCTGAGCTGGCGGCTATATACTATACGCTAGAAACGATCGCCTCACTTCCACAAGATCACTATTTTATTTTTACGGATAGTCTCAGTTTTGTCGAGGCTATTCGCTCTATGAGGCCGGTAAAGCATTTCTCGTATTTTCTCATGAAAATACGAGAGCTCCTAAGTGCTTTATCTTTAAAATCTTTTGTCATCACCTTTGCATAGGTTCAACACACGCCGACTTGAAGATCCAGCGGTAAATAGGTCTTTTGTTGAAGAACTTGAGACTCGAGCTGTGGACGTTCCAGAAGGTGGCAGCGAAGAAGAACAATGGACGGCCATCAAGAATGCCTTTATAGAAACAAGCGAGAACAACTTGGGTTAGCTGCACACCCAGAGGAAAGAGTGGATCACAGATGAAACCTGGCGGAAGATTGAGGAGCGTAGAGAAGCAAAAGCCGCGATAGAGTGGGTGGGAACCAGAGGAGCCAAGAACGAAGCCCGTTAACGGTACTCGGCTCTAGAGAAAGCGCTCTTGCAGACGAGACAAGCAAGCGTGGGACTCCCTGGTCGACGAAGGAGAGAAAGCCGCAAACACTGGCGATATACGCCTCCTCTACGATATCTCACGACGCCTGAGTGGAGCAAGGATGAACCCGAGGATGTCAGTGAAGGACACGACTGGACAATTGCTTACCGACCCCACTGACCAGCTGAAACGCTGGTTTGAGCACTTCGAACAACTTCTTCAAATTTCGACGGCCAACCAGCCATCAACATCTCGGCATGATCCACCTAGGGTGCGGCGCATCACTCGCGTCAATTCCGAAGCCTCATCACTGCAGGAGATTGAAGCAGCTATCCGAATCATGAAATCCAAGAAGGCTCCAGGGGTCGATCGCATATCAGCAGAGATGCTCAAAGCTGACCCCATGCTATCCGCACAAATGTTGCATTACGACGGCAGCAGGCAGGATTCCGTGCCCGAAGATCTTGTGTGGACCATATTGTCACGCTCCGCATCATACTGGAGCAGGTCAATGAATTCCAAGAGTCCCTTTATTCTGTATTCATTGACTACGAAAAAGCTTTCGACCGTCTCAATCACGAGAATCTGTGGGGCGCCCTGAGACGCAAGGGAGTCCCGGATAAAATCGTCAACCTCATCGAAGCGCAGTATGAGGCTTTCACGTGCAGAGTTCTGCATAACGGAGCCTTGTCCGACCCTATCCGGGTAGTCGCTGGTGTGAGACAAGGATGTATACTATCACCGCTACTGTTTCTCATCGTAATCGATGAGATCATGGTAGGTGCAATTGATCGTGTACCGAACCGTGGGCTGCATTGGCAGCCTATCACCATGGAGCATCTCAACGATTTCTATTTGGCTGATGATGTTGCTCTACTAGCACAACGGCGCTCTGATATGCAGAGTAAGCTCAATGACCTAGCCGAACGCTCCTCTGCGGCGGGTCTCACCATCAACGTCAACAAGATCAAATCGTGGATATCAACACGGGCAACCCTTCCAACTTTACGGTAGCGGGGCAAGCAGTGGAGAAGGTCGAAAGTTTCCAATATCTTGGCAGCCAAATAGCGTCGGACGGCGGGACCAAGAGTGACATAGGTGCACGAATCAAGAAGGCTAGGGCTGCCTTTGCGAGTTTACGAAACGTATGGAGATCCAACCAGATAAGTCAACGCACCAAAATCCGAATTTTCAACTCGAACGTGAAATCTGTGTTGTTATACGCCAGCGAGACGTGGTGTGTATCAGCGGAGAACACTCAAAAGCTGCAGGTCTTCATCAACCGATGCCTGCGGTATATAATTCGTGCCTGGTGGCCTCACAACTGGATCTCGAATGCCGAGCTCCATCGTCGATGTCATCAGAAGCCGATAGCAACAGAAATTCGAGAGCGAAAGTGGAGGTGGGTCGGCCACAAACTTCGAAGGGGCGGAAACGAAATCTGCAAGCAAGCGCTGGATTGGAATCCGGCAGGACATCGCAGCAGAGGCAGACCCAGGGGATCATGGCGGCGGAGTCTCAACAAGGAAATTAAGCAAGTCGATAGGAATCTGACCTGGGCCTGGGTCAAGGGAAAAGCGAGCAGCCGCCCAGGATAGAAGTCTTTCACGTTAGCCCTTTGCACCGCTGGTGGTGCACAGGACCCTTAAGTAAGTTTGCATAGGTCCCATCTCATTGCTCGATTCCGGGCAATGAGATGGCAGACTCACTTGCTAAGGTGGGCGCTATGGAAGACGATATTTACAATCGACAAATCGCCTACAACGAATTTTTCTTCATTTATCGCCAACAGTCACTCGTCAGCTGGCAGAATAAATGGGACGAGGGCTATATTGCTACGTGTTGAGCTGGGGGACAGCAATCTCTGTGAATGTGGACAAGGCTACCAGGACGATCACATTATTTGGTCTTATGCTGAGCATCGTGGAGTCAGATCTGACCTGTACGATTCCATTCGGGCTCGATGTAGATAACCTAATGTTCCAGTTCGGGATATTTTGGGTAGACGCGATCTGGAGTTTATGAAACTTATATATATATTTTTTTAAATAATATTAACCTTAGACTGTAAGTTTGACTAACCATGCGTTTTGTTTTTGTTTTGTTCGTGTGTGTTTTTTGTTATATTTGTTTCTGTAATATGTGTGTAATAACACTGCGGATACCAAATTGAATAGGAATAAGTTCATGTTTTAGGAATAATGAAAAATTTGTATCGTAAATCATAACTAAAACCTCCTTTTCCCTCTCCCCTGCCATAAAACTGTAAATTTCTTCTAACCTCGAGACGACCGCTAGTAATCGGTTCAATTCCTTTAACTCTAGTTTTAAGACCTTTATTATGTATAACGCAAATGATAACTTGGCTCTGTAAAGTTTATTCGATTCAGCCTGTACAAATAAATTAATACAAAAAAAAACAGAAAACAGCGCTGCAGGTGCAGTTATCAGGTCAAGATACTCCGGGAGATTGGTAAACTCCAGGTCAAGAAGTCTTTCGTTCGTGTTGACAATGGCCATTGGCAAACATAGCTTCTGTAAAGTTTCTCTCAGTATCAGTCAAGGCGATTGAAGGAATAAAACGATCAATGTCCTCGTCAAGATGCCACCGGAGATTAGGAAGATCGATCCGATCGATAAACGATCTGCCACTTGTTTTCGGCGTGTTTACATCTGTGCTGTTGTGAGGATGCTAGTGAACTAAAATTATCCAAAACTAGTCAGCATAATGTAAACAGGGCGGCAGCATCTACCAGCATGTGATTTAAGGAACAATTGAAATTAGTGCTATTTGGTTGAAAGAAGAAAAAAAAAAGTCGATCTCATTTTAGAGATTCGAAAATGCGGGTCCTTTTCATGATTATTGTGAGTCAAGTTAAAGTCTATAATATAATTCATATTCCTTCATAAGCGTATATCTAAGTCAAGAAGATGTTGAGATAAACTTTACTCTAGGATGTCATGAAGAAGTCTGTAGAACAAAGGCACTATCGACATATTTTTTTCAAAAATAGCTCAAAATCTCTAAAAATAAAGGTCTTGCAAAGTTGGTACTTTCAGAAGAGTTGAATGGCACTATCTAAAAACTTTCCAAACGCATCATTCTTCTATCATGCCTTGTAAAAAGCGTAGCAATTACGGCAGAATTCTGAACTGCATTGATGACATTAAATTAAGGCCAAGATTCTAAGGATCAGCTTTGCTCAAGTCACACAGCATGTAACCCTGGGGAAGAGATATTAATGTATGTCACGATTTGGCATTTATCCGACCACCGTGCGGCGTGGCGTTGCGGCGCACAGGTTGAGTAAGAATCCTCGAAAACCTACCTGAGACTGCACATCCCCCACTGTCACTTTCGCTACAGCTTGGAAATTGTCATCGTACTTTTTCGAAAATAAGATCACACTTTCCTGAATATTCATGTAATTGTGAAACTTTTATTTTGAATAATATAATTACAATACGATACAATAGCATATCCTGGTGACCATCGTTGATCACCCTTTTTAATCTTCGTCTCTACAGTGTTCATTAAGCTAAACTGGGATACTTTGTCCTATCTTGCTACTACTTAGTGACTTCTTCTGCTGAACTTACGTGCTCGATATTTCCTAAAAAGGGGATTAATTTAAAATCTTACAGCCTACTTTTGATATCCATGTTTGTTCTTTTAGTTTTGAAAACATCAGTTGTTTCGCGCTACTAGACTTAAAAAGTTGCGATCCTAGTATATTTACAGTGTTCAGTTTTTATATTAGCTTACTTGCGATTACATATATAAGTGCACCAACAAAGGAATAAAAACGAAATGTATCAACAGTAACTTAGGTATTTTATACCGATAATGAATTTCAGCGTATTTGCATTCAGCAATCCAAAATGTTCAACATAAAACATTCACAAAGAATAATTGAATGGAATTTAAAACAGCCCTCAGTAGTGATTAAAAAAAAAATAAATAGAATGCTTAATAACCTATTCCATATAATGCGGCTTATTAATTTCGGTGGCGATAATGAGGCTATTGCATCCCCGGTGATGCAACTGGCCGACAGCAGAAATCAGATTATGAGAAAAAAGCTGATACCGGAAAATAGAGCGGACATGTTTGATTCCTGGCGTGGCGTGGCAACTTTTATAGTGTGTGAAATCACCCCGTCCATTGTCCATTCATTGCTGTGATAAGCTTATTTTGCTGCTGGTTGGTTGGTTGCAGTTCGAAATTTCAACCAAGTCCGACTGAATGGAATGTGATTTTTACAACTGTTGAAGGTTTTATTCGTGCTGCGCTTCATACAAGGAAAACGCGACTGGGCTGCTGAAGCAGGAGTTCAAATGGTGCGAGGGAGTTTACTACTAAAATAATTACTGCGCAATACCTTTGAATCGCAGTTGCAGTTGGGGTCCAAATTGGTTGGAATACGATTTTCGCATAGGAGTCCGTTGAAGGATATTTTCCGCTATTAATTAATAAATAATCATACATTTTATGCTTGAATGGGTGCCGCTCTGATTCGAGCTATTCAGCGGATGACGTCGGGAGATAGAAAGGGGGTTCTTTGTTGCTTTGTTACTGCATGATATGTACAACGGGGACGGGAGATGTGGGAAAACGAACGAGGAACTTGAGCCAGGACGATAACGGTGGACGAGGCAAGGAACTTTTTCCTGTTAAAGCTGTCAATCAGCTTCGCTACACGCTGTTTGATATGCTGTTTGGGACTTATGAACTCATTTTTCGTTCCATTTATTTAATTATGTAATTAGGTGTGTAATTCCATTTCACCGGTGATAACGCACAAATTTATCGCATTCGCGTTCCACCGTGTCCTGGCTGGTGGGTTTTACCGAGGGGTGATACTATCATCAAAATTTCATCTTCCCCGAAAGGATGATGGGAGCAAGATGCAGCTCTCTGTAAGCGCTTTGTGGATTTTTTTTTCTCATAGTTATTACACGTGTATTTACAATGCAGGTTTTCTAGGGCTTACTGCTCGCGGCGTAAAATTTCGCTGCTAGATTCTAGTTATTATGTTGCAACTATCCTGCTCAGTTCCTATTAGCGTGGAAGAATCCTTACAATTGCTATTGAAGTGGAGCATAGAGCGAGAAAATCAATTGTTTTGTATCTGCTATTTTTTTTTTACATAAAAAATACAGGAGAAATCCTTCGTTCTTTGGTATTCATTTATAGTTTTATCTAGGACTTCGATTTATCGAATCTGTTAGAACTCTACTTACAACTATTGAGCGAAAACTTCTACAGCGAATGTGGGTGTGAGAGAAAGTTACCGTGATTCCAGGATGCGGGAACCCTACATTACGAATTGTCGATAGTATGTTATATCACTTGGTTGAAACTATTTTCAATGAAAGGAAGCTGTGCTACCGGTTGGCTCTAGTAGTAGCGGAGCGGGAGCTATTCCCGATCGCCACCGTGATGAAACTGATGCATTTGGGATGCCTCGTGCAGTTGAGCCAGGTGAGAGCTGTCGTGCAAATTTGCTAGGTGAGCCTGCTCTCCCAGGTTGGCGAGCTGAGCCGGATCGTAGAGCGACATCTTTAGGCGTTTGCATTTGGCTCGGCGATTTTTGAACCAGAATTGGACGTTCTTGCTCTCCAGGCGGGGGAACTTTTGGCTGAAATTAGACGGGAGAGAGGGGGAAAAAAAGGGAATTAGACCACTAATGAAGGCCTTGTCGGATGGTTTGTCGTTTCGTGATTTACGAAGCAACTTGACACGTAAGTTTTGTAAAAATTGATTATTTCGAAGAGCTAATGAGTCTTTCTAATCCTTTTGCCATCTAGGCATCAGCGATATCTCAAGCGTCCAGAATCATAATGCCCCAACTGCAATTATCGATTCTAATCATTAATTTTTTTAGTGAAAAAGTGAGTCGGGAGAGTCGACTTATCCAGTGATAAGTTTCACGACAAATGTTTATCGTCGTCGTTTTAACACATCCATGATTAGAAAACGACTTCTTTCAGCATACGGAAGTAAATTCAGAACATCTCTCCTAGAAGTTGCCTTAATGCGTGACGAGTAGGGTGGCCCAAAAAAGCATTTTGTCAGGAAACCTGAGGGATCACTCTCCACATGATGGCTTAGGGCGAGTTGCTAATTTGAGTTTTATGAAAAAAGTCCCATTTTCTTAGCTTATTTCAAAAAATATTTTTAATTCTTTCAAATCTAGTGAAACCTAACCCATTAAAATTTTTAACAAATTCTTTAAGAAAACAAATTTGAAACGGGTTGTTTTGTGTCTAATTTTGATGTTACAATTTTCTAAATTCTCTAAAACAATGATTTTTTGGTACATAATGGCATTTAATCATTGAAAGTGAGATTCAAACATAGCGCTAGTATCAATATAAAAGAATAGAAAGATGGGAAATTTTATCACAAACAACTTTGTAAAAGACAGTTTGGTCCTATCTTAAAACTTCGCTGAGATATTTGCAATTTACTGAAGAAATAGGAAAATACTTTTTTGCAAGTTTTCATAATTCTTCTTATATTTACGGTGGAAGCTTGTGTCTTTCATCATGATAATTCTTATTAGTGTTTTCAGCTGATATACAATCAGTAAGAGAGGTCTCTAAAGAATTATTCTGAATTTTTTTTTTATCCTAGCTACGTGCAATATTGGTTGATGTTTGATCATTAGTTGGACGATACTCGTTCAATGCCCTTGTCAATCCTATAGGGCACTTTCTGTTGAGTTATTTTAGCTTCGGTGTGTACCTGTGTGTACATAAGTTTGATAGGCTGCAGTGGCTTAGCAACAGTTGTTTAGTTGTATCGATAATAGACGAGTGCACGGGTGTTTATCTACTGAAAAAAAAAATGACACAAGCTGCGGGCAGCTGCGATGCGGGTTCTCTACAGGTGTGAAGAAAGGAAACTAGTCGACGGTGTCACGGTGTTCTTATGCAGCAATAGACGTGACGTCACGAAGAAGAAAATGCGGGAACAAAAGAGTTGACTACCCAAGTAGCACACTTTCATCACAATAAGTTACAGCAACTTGTTTATGACTGAAATAAGTCGTATATAAGTTTCTACAATTGATTTGTGACAAGCGTGCTACTAGGGTAGTTTTCTTCCTTCTCACCTGTAGAACGGTCATCGCAGCTGCCCGCAGCTTGTGTCAATTTTTTTTTTCAATAGATGAACAAACATTTACCCGTGCACTCGTCTATGCATAATCAAACCTATAATAAGCACAGCAGACACACAAGATAATAGTACGTTCAGACTACAGAGTTATAACATGTTACAGCGCTATCTTGATGGTGGTTTCTGTGTTGCAATTATTTGACAACCGTTATAACATGTTATAACTCTCCAGTCTGGACAGCGTTTAAACTAGTATTTTCTCGTTCTTCAAAGCTACTGGTACTGTGTGAAAAATGACCCCGAAACTCAAGTTGAAGTCAGATCCATTGCAAGAAGATTTTTTTTTTATGAAACCATCTACCATCCGAATCAGAAATCACAGGTTATTTCAGGTTCCATCGTGAAAATGAGAAACAGTCGATCGGTAAGAGTGTCCAAATCGTGGCTTCCGAAGTTATTGCTATCTGGAATCACGACGGCCTTCCACATCAACACAAACGAAATGTGGTTAGACGTTTTGCTAAGCTTTTGGCAGATTGGAAACGAACAAAACAAGATTAAAATTTGCAACACTCGTGTTCAATTTTTTTTTCTACGTTGGAGTAGGGTAGAGCACTACTTTGTCGTAATCGCCCATTTCTGTTATATCTATCAGAAAAGATCAATAGCACCAATGATTTCACTGTGCACAAATCAAGAATAGGTTTGTTCCGATGCGTTAGTTCATTAGCTACAACATAAATCCTGTTAGAGCGCATTGTGTGAATGTTTACGCTCATTGTTCTAAAAATAAAAGAAGCGCTCCTTTTTCCACGTTCATCCGTAGGACGAAGAAAATCTAATTGCTTTTCAATGCGTTAGGACGGAATTGAAACTCGTGGAACGAATTTAGAATCAAGAAGCAGTATTAGATTTAAAAAAAATATTTTAACAATTTGTGACTCTTTATCAAATCTAACGGTACGTATGGAAAGGTGAATAAATTTAGAAATCATCTTTGACAAAAATATTTCATTTTTTGGTTAAACTTGTTCAGAAAAGAGAGGTAAAGCGCGGGTTAGTAGGACGGAAATTAGATCAAAAACCCTATCCACAGCATTTGAAGAACGATAATGTTTGTGCAGAGTTTTGGATGCAACAGATGTTAGTTAGAACACCGATCAAAATCCCGGCATGTTTAGCAAGTTTAGAAAATTGTAAAAAGTGTGATGAAACGACACCTAAGAAAATTGGCAAAGTGGCAGTAAGAAACACTACCTCAATCATGAAGCGCGAATTATCTGGCCAAGGATCCGAAAACCAACGCCGTAGCAGAAGTACACTCCCGATCATAAGTTTAAGGACACCCCGAAAAAAGCATGACAAATTTGTTATGTTCATACCTCTGTCATATAACGTCCAATTTTCGTTCTCTTTAGATCATTTGAAAGGTATTGAATGGAACTTTCCTCGTAGGCAAATTGTTCAATATAATTTTCAAATTTTGTTCACCCAAAGTTACAATGTTTTTCAAAATTTACTCTGAAGAATCGTGACTGATTTTCTCAGAATTGGGTTGGCCAAATTTTGAATTAAAAGTAGTAGTATAACACATATGCTATACCATTCATACCATTCAAATAACCTTTGAAGATCTAAAATTGAACGTGAAATGAGAGATTATTGAACAAAACATATTTGCATGATAAAGTAATGAAATTGGGTTGTTAGCGGAATGCTTAAATAAAACAGAAAAAAAGGTTATCTTCCATTTAATTCCACTTAATTAATTTTGGTATCCATGACAGATACGTATTTTGACTACAATGTGCAGTCTTCATCGGTGTCATTCCCGTTAAAGAACTTATCAAAATCTAGCCCCCTTAAGTACTCATCCCAAGGTAAAAAGTCAAGATCAGCCAGTCAACATACAAAAAAAAAAATCAGAAGTCACTTGAGTACTTGTCAGAAATTAATATTTGCCTGGCATTTTTTGATGATACGGTCGACTTCAATGTCAAGAGGAAAATGCTCAAAAACTTCTCAAAACAAAATGACGGCAAGAAAACATAGCAAGAGTGAAAAATTTCAATCCTTAATCCAAAACGGAGATAATCAGATTTTGTGAGCAACCTCCAATTTTTCAAGATTTTAAATGTCAACCCTAATTTTTTGCTTGAAAAAGATCCTTCAAATTGGACCAATACCCTTGAATTCATGAAATTCAAAGAAAAATGCGACAACTTGTGTGCAATTAATGACTCGGCATAACGTGCACTTGGATTGGTAGGAGATATGAATGAGCACGGTCCAACTACCGATGTTGAAAAACATCAAGTAATATTGGCCGTTGCTAAGAACAGAAAACTTCAAAATAATAGCATTAAAACCTCTGTAATCAATTATGTATCAGCTATAAATAATAATTAGGATTATTATGTTGATGCTAGCTGTAAACATATGAAGAATTTTAAAAAACTTGCAAAAATGTATTTTCCTATTCCTTTCGTAAATTGTGAATATATCAGCGAGGTTTCAAGATAGGACCAAACTGTTTCCAGCAAAGTTGTTGGTTATAAAATTTCCCATCTTTTTATTCTATTAGGTTGATACTAGCGCTATGTTTAAGCCTCCTTTTCAATGATTAAATGCCATTAAGTATCAAAAACATCATTGTTTTAGATAATTAAGAAAATTGTAACATCAAAATTAGTCACAAAACAACCCGTTTCAATTTTTTTTTCTTAAGGTTTGGACCGTAAACCGTTACACGAATCAAACATAAAATTCTTTCTTCATTTGAAACCAAAGTTTTTGAAACTTTGGGAGTTCTGTTGAAACAAAATTTGGACAACTTACGAAACAAATAGGCAGCTATTGCCATTCCAATGCGTAGGCCAGCAAGAGAATTTTCTCAAGGGTGACCTTCAGAAACTTACCCGTCATAGGTCTAATTTCTTCATTATCGGTGATTTTAATGCAAAACACCGCTCATGGAATAATGCTCAAAGCAATTCCAATGGTAATATTCTGTTTGATGATTGTTCTCGGGTAATTACACTATTCAATATCCAAACAGCCAACATGCTTTTCTTCTGCGAGAAATCCCTCAACTATTGATTTGGTCTTAACTGATTCATGTCGACTTTGTAGCCAATTGGTAACTCATGCTGACTTCCGTCCTGATAACCTTGAAGTAACTTTTGAAATATTCCAAGAAATAATTTCTAATCCCAACAGCTCTACTTTAAATTACTATAGAGCTGATTGGGAGCAATATCGAACATTTATGGAATATAACTTTGATCCAAATATTCCTTTGCTAACCATATATGAAATTTATTATGCTCTTGAATCTATGACTACTTCTATAGTTGAAGCAAGAGCTGCCTCAGTACCAAGATGCGAGGTTAAATTCGATTCAATTATAATAGACGACGATCTTCAGCTCTTGATCCGTCTTAAAAATGTCCGTAGGAGACAATTTCAAAGAACACGCGATCCTGCCATGAAAGTTATCTGGCGGAATTTGCAAAAACAAATTAAAAAGCGATTATCTGCCCTGAGGAACAAAACTTTTGAAAATAATGTTTCTAAATTAGACCCGAGTTCCAAACCCTTTTGGAAACTCACAAATTTTTTGAAAAAACCTCAAAAGCCTATTCCAGCGCTTGAAGAAGGTGGTAAAATTTTGATCACAAATTTGGAAAAAGCTCAGAAATTTGCTAAGCAATTCGAGAGTTCCCATAATTTCAGTTTGGATCTTACTAGTTCTATTGAGAATCAGGTTGCTCGGGATTACCTGAATATTTTCTCTCGGGAAAATATTTTTGATGATTCCTGGGGGACTGATTTGGACGAAATAAGATCTTTAACTAACTGCCTGTTTCATAATATGAAAGCTCCAGGTGATGATGGAGTTTTTTATATCCTTATCAAAAACTCCCAATGAGTACCTTGTCTTTCTTGGTAAAATTATTTAACAGATGTTTCCATTTGGCATACTTTCCTGATAAATGGAAAATTGCAAAAGTTGTTCCAATTTTGAAGCCGGATAAAAATTCAGCTGAAGCTTCTAGCTACCGTCCAATAAGTTTGCTTTCTTCAATAAGTAAACTTTTTGAAAAGATAATTTTGAATAGAATGATGCTTCACATCAATACGAACTCAATTTGCAAATGAGCAGTTTGGATTTAGCCATGGGCATTCAATTACTCATCAACTCTTAAGAGTTACCAATTTAATTCGTTCAAACAAATCTGAAGGCTACTCAACTGGAGTTGCTCTTCTAGACATAGAAAAAGCATTCGACAGTGTTTGGCATGAAGGTTTGATTGCTAAATTGAAAAAGTTTAATTTTCCACTTTATATTATGAAATTAGTTCAAAATTATTTAACTGACAGAACTCTGCAGGTAAATGATCAAAATTCCAAATCTAATCGACTACCTGTTAGTGCAGGAGTTTCTCAGGGTAGCATTCTTGGGCCTATATTGTATAATATTTTCACTTCGGACCTCCCTGATTTGCCTCAGGGTTGCCACAAATCTTTGTTCGCAGGCATTTCCGCTAAAGGAAGAAGTCTTCGTGTTATTTGCAGCAGACTGCAGAAAAGTTTAGATATTTTCTCTTCTTATTTACAAAAAATGGAAGATTTCTCCCAACGCTTCCAAAACTCAACTTATAATATTTCCACATAGGCCTAGAGCTTCGTTTTAGAAACCTAGTAGTAGTCACATAGTCACTATGAACGGAGTTCCAATTTCCTGGTCAAACCAAGTGAAATATCTTGGATTAGTACTTGACCAAAAAATTACATTTTAAGATCACATTGAGGGCATTCAAGCCAAATGTAACAAATTTATAAAATGTTTTGTATCCTCTAATAAACAGGAAATCCAAACTTTGCTGACGAATAAACTTCTAATATTTAAACAAGTTTTTAGACCAGCCATGCATGGAGACTTTAGAACAAATGTCGCAAAAATCGTTGCAATCCTCAATTGCAACGATTAATTCCCTTTATACTTAGATAAGATTTAGTTTTAGTTTTTAGTTTTAAGATATCAATTGTTATACTGACATGCAGGTTTAAAAAACCTGTTTAAAATACTGAATTGCCAAGACAGGAACAATGTAAAAACACTTAGCTATATATCAAAAAAATTAAAGCTGGAAAGTTACTGTAGTAACTGGAGCACCTAGGTTAAAATTAAATGTAATTTATTTTGAATTTGGAACAAATAAAGAGTTAAAAAAAAATTATATAAAAATGAGGTAAGGAAAATAATTAAAATATGGTTCAGATTAATAGCTGGCTCAATAAAGATACACATTACCATTTATTATATAAGACCACGTAGTCGTACATCATCATTGCGTACAACCCCATAGGGCTGTCCCTAGTAGTTTTTAATGCTTTGCAAGCAATCAGATTCGTGTCTCTAGCGATAGGCAGACGAGATGCGACCTTGCTAATTGCTGAAGCCAGCTTGAATGTTTTGCTTTCAAACCTACAGAAACAGAATAACTCAACGAGTTACATGACGTAGTTTACGACAGGATTTTTTCATGACGAAATAAGAAGCTGATGAAATTTCTGAAAACAGACGCTGGTTTAGTGCAAAATGCCATCGTGCTCTAGGTCACAAACAATGAAGTTTGTGAAAGATGCTTAGAACATGAGACAACAGACAATGCTTCTAACTCAAGCAAATTATCGATGCACCAGGAGAACCTTACTCTCCAGCAGTAACCATAATGTGCTATTAAAGAACAGTCTGAACTAAACAATCTCTCAACTAATTCAGCTGAACGTGGAAAAATTTTCAAATGGAGGTGACACTATATGAGCTTAGCGGAGAAACGAAACGCAACTTGCAAAAACTTCTCGACAACTTGACATCTATCAAACATACCTCTACTGAGACTTCTCCAATTCGTCAAATTTTTACATCAGGTAACGTTCTTCTAAGGCTGATGATAGTTTTAATTTACTTTTAATATTTGAAGTCATTTTTTAAGCGAATCAGTAAAATTTCATAATCCATGCATTTGAAAACAAAAAATAAAAATTAGATAAGAAACTATTGAAATACTTTTATTTTCATCCCGGGAAACAACTTTTTAATTACCTGAATCCCGGCATGGTGAAAATCGTTGGGAAATGGAAGCTCTACTTAGGATGTCAACCTTCAAGCAAAGTTAGTCACTAATAACCTCCTTGAAACCATTTAAAAAAAAACCGGAAACTGATAAATCATGCTCGAGATTGTCTTATTAGAGATATCCTTGTTTTTTGGTACAGCCGAGTGCATACATTATCGACAAATAAAATTATTTCTATTGCTCAATCGAATAAGGACTATTTTCGTACGTGCCAGAAGTGCAAGCCTACGGAATGTTGGTATCTCGATTTATAAATCTTATTCTGGAAAATCTTCGTAAATGTACTGATTTACTTGGAGTTTTCTTAGAAAAGGCTTCTTATAAAAGCTTCTTTTAAACATACCTAATTTGTTTTACACAAGCGCAGAGAAGAGATGCCATAATCAGCTAAGTCATAAATTGGCTTTAGAGTCTAACTTACGGCTTGTTACAGCCATAAACAGGTTGTTTGCTTTCGACTTTCGAGGATCAGAGTAAAGTCATTTCAGGTTTTACGCAAATTAGTTCGTCCATATTGTTGATCGTGTGGTCTCAGATTGCAATAAAACTAAGTGCAATTTGTTTAAAATAATCAGAAAAACAATCAATGGCATTGGTAGGCTCATTGTTTACTTGGCTTGCGTTCTCGAATTTTTTTCGATAACGATTTTTAAGCTTTTTGAATTTACATTTGGCACATTGGGGTTTTTCCCTCAAGTGAAACATACAGCAAAAAACATTATTTTGCATGAAAGTTTTTAATAAAACATTCATTTGCATTTAAATTTACATGCATGTATGTTGTTAACAAAAGTACAATTGAAATTTATTTAATCTTCTAGTATTAGGCCCAACTCCTACTAGGCATATCAATATTTAGGTAAATTTTGTTACAAACAACAAAATTCATTGTTCAGAATTATAGGCTCCGGAAAGCTAACACGATTGAGCCTTTCTAATAAACGAGCTAGAAAAAAAATTCAACGAACAGTAATATACATTTACATGAACTTGTAAATTTCTGCTTTAATTCCGTTAAATTTCTGATAGCTAATCGTGTAATTTTATATTTTAAAATCTGCTCCACACAGCAAAAATTAAATTTTAGTATTACATCCAAGAAGATGCACTTCAATCATGTCGAAAATCGCATGTAATTTTTATGGCCACAAAAATAAACAAATGCAGTAAAAGTAGCGTAATGTCAGTTCATGCACTGTATTAATGTTGGTAATTGAAGAACCAATAGTTGGTAATTCAAGAACCAATGAGTAAATCAATTCGAAATCTTTAAATAACTTTTCAAAAGCGACCCACATGTGTTTGTGCTTACACATACATTCAGACTACACACCACACCCTCACCGTCACCGGGAATCAATCAATCGCTGTGGCAAACAAACAAATCAACAAGTCAACCGAAACGCAACTCACCGATACGGCATCCGGTTCAGGTCCTCCGTGTACTTCAGGATCAAATTATGCGACGGGTGGGTGTTCATCGAGAACCACTGTTCCAGCTTCGGTACCTCGGTGACCGGATCGATAAAAGTCCTGTTCCGTTTCCGCCGTTCATCACTGTTGAACGACAGATTCAGGCCTCCCTGCCCCAGGGCGGCATGATTGGTGGGGCTAAGATCGTTCTTCAGATGCATGCCAGCTGCATTGGCCTGCATGGCCGGTATGTAGTGGCTCATGTACATGATCGAGTGCGAGAACATGGGATTGTTGATCGGGAAGGGGAGATTACGTTTTGAATCGGGCGATGGCGAACGGTAATCGTCGATGGTGGAACCTTCGGGTTCGTCCATGTCCAGATCTTCGGAAACTGGTGAGCGCGATCGCTGAGGGGAGCTGGAACGTTCGTTCGAATAGTTTGATTTTGGTGCCTCGTTTTGGCTGGTGGAGTCGTTGGCCGATTCGTTGGGATTGTTGTTGTTGTTGTTGTTATTGTTGCTAGAGTTGAGGTTGTTCGATGGAGGTGGGGAAGGTGGGGGACTGGAACAGGTTGGGTTATTTTCCTGTTTGATGGGAGTGCCTTCGGTAGGGGTTAGCGGTCGATTGCGTTCGTGGATGGTGAGGGAAAGCGGGAGCTGTGGAGACATTGGTCGGTCCAGGTCATCGTCCATTTCGTCCTGCGATAGATTGTCGATGTCTTCTGACGGGGCACTGGGAGAGCTTTTCATGTAGTCCGGTTGAGAGAGCATCATGTTGGGGTTCCCGTAACCGTTGCTCATACCTTGCCGCATTTCTGCCCGCTTCTGGGCGGCTCTAGCGTTTTTGAACCAGTACACGACGTTATTGACGTCCAGAGGTTTGCGCCCCCTTCGGGATTCCAGTGAGTTTAATTGAACGACGTACGACTGGATTTGCTGTCTGGAAGGGTGAGGATTCTCCTGGAACCATCGTTGCAGTTTGGGTAGTTCCAGTTCCGGGTCGAAGCTAGTTCGCATGCGGGTCTTTTGATTTGGATATTGGGAGTGAACCGTCTGCAGGGCAGGATGCACCACAAGGTTGTGGTGGGGATTTGCTGCCCTATCAATTAGCGATTCCGCCCTGGCGTCATGCATGTTGAAATTGGAAAAATCCAGCTCGCTCGGTTGGGCATTGGCAAATGGGAGGATCTTGTGGGCGATAGGGTTGGGTTGTGGAGCTAGCTGGTTGCTCCACCATTGATCGAACTTTCGACGGACTTCATCGGTGATTTCCGGCGTGAAGGGGAATGTGTTTTGTAGCGGACTGCGACAAATTTGCGAGAGAGTGATCTGAAACGAGTAGAAACAGTAATGATTATGGATTAGAATAGTTATTTGAGGAGGGCAATTACATGAATACTTCCACCGCTAATAGTAGGGCAAAACGTAGAAGATAGTGTAAATCCATAAGAGCTTTAGTGCACTGTAATCGTTGTTTGTTGCAGCACAAGTGGGATTACAGTCGCAAGGGAATAATACTAACGAGCTCCACGCTCGGTAGGACGATGAGGGAGGGGGATCCGATTTCACGTTCTGTGTCTTGGCTTGATATAATCCAAAGACAAATTGGACGTCGGTTTGTTAGCTCTAAAGGAGTGATAGTGCTGGTTCAGCTGAAACACAAGATACAAAAATCCGATGTTTTTTTGCAACTCAAGGAGAAGACGAAGCCCGCTAAAAAGCAATCTCAGTCCGAAGAATGGCATCATTAAACTCATCAGACAACCCGTGCACCACTGACAGATTCGAGTCAACCGGTGATAGATAATCGTATTTTTTTTTTGCAGTCACACCGCAGCAGGTGATGATGATGATGATGATGATGGTGGTGGAGGTATTGGTGTCGGCAAAAATAGCGTTTAATCCTTATCTAGCATTAGATGGATCAACAACGACGACAATTGGACGGCGTGAAGGTGCATTGAAATTATCTTATCTGATAGGTACATATACGCTAGGCCATGGAGCCACCCTTCAAGACTGAGTGGCTCAAAAAAGAAGTCAATATGAATAATTGATCAGACTTGTTGGATTAGTCATGGAAAACGGCACTGCCGGGACGGCTCGTGGCATGGCAAGCGCGTGATTAATCAAGTGACTGTGTTTTGATAATTGGAACAAAGCTAATTCAATAGAGATAATCGAAGCTGTGATGGATAGGGTGATGATTTTGAAAACAAAATTAGACGATGGATAAATTGCGCATTTATATGGATTGGAAATTTTAAAAGGGTTCGAGGTCAGTGTTGCTTCCTAAGGTTTTCATAATTGTTATCAGAAGGATCGCATCACAACAGGATGCGTTTGTCTAAAGCATGTTCATTGTCTTTAAGAAAGTTTTTGCTATGACTCTTCTACTCGTGGCTCAAGGTTTGATTCAACCCTAAAGATAAACAAAAAGCTTCAAATGAATGGTATATCGTTAAAAAAAACTCACGAGCTAGCAAACCAATAGTTTTAGTAAATGTTCTAATTTTCGATCAAATATTAGTTTTCAATCCTTCCATACAAAACAAAAATCAAAACATCGTGTTTAAACCGTAAAGCAATATGATGCTTTTTCGGGAAAAAAAAGGTAAAAACTAAGAGCTTTGACAAACATTAGTTCACAATCATTCGTGAAACTGCTTGTACATTTAAAGGTCTCCTCCAGACATGTTTTACTTTCATTTGTTTTAAGACCAATTGCAATATTGTTGTGCCATATATCACTAATTCAAATGTCATTAGACTGAACGCCGTTTGGTAATCTTTGGAACAAATTTCATCACTCTGGATTTTAAAAAATTTCCACGATGTCTGCCTGAGAAGGCACATTGAGGACATAATAAAATCCTGAACTTAGCAAGGCTGTGTAATCAAGCAAGTATCGATTCAAAGTCGGAGGCAATTTTGGAAGTTAAATTTATATCGATAGAATAGTATAAATGACGCTGATTTTGACTCCAGATGCTTCAATAATGCCTCTCACTCTGATGAAACCTCTTAAATCCAAGTGTATATTCCGTGTGACGAAGATGGCCAGGCCGCTCGTTATAAAGCTCGACTAGTAGCGAAGGGCTACCTGCAGCGTTATGGAGTTGACTTCGAGGATACATATGCACCGGTGGCGAAGTTACCAACCATCCGGACTGTGCTAGCTGTAGGCGTCCACAACCAGTTCCATTTCCATCAGATGGACGTTAAAACTGCCTTCTTGCATTGAGATTTGAGGGAGGATATCTATATGGATATTCCTGAAGGCGTCCAGGCTCCAGCAAATATGACCTGCAAGTTGCTGAAATCATTGTATGGATTGAAGCAATCTCCACGATGCTGGAATGAAAAATTCAACAGTGAACTAGTCAAGATGGGTTTCAAGCGGTCCCGCCATGACTACTGCCTATACACACGATGCGAAGAAGGAGACGAGCTGTACGTTGTACTCTATGTGGACGATTTGCTAATCGCAGGGAGGAAATTGGAATCCATCGCACGCATGAAGGAGAAGCTTTCGACTGTGTTCAGCATGACAGCATGGAGAAGCACGCCACTTTCTGGGAATGAAGATAGCGTACGATCGGCAAACAGGAGCTCTTCAACTTTCGCAAGAGGCGCAAATGGCAAATTCAAAAGCATGGCTACAGGTATATTCTAAGCCATTCAAACCTTGTTAAAATCATGATAAAACCTAAATGGTTACTTGGGAACTTATGGTCATGTTCACTGGTGCAGCGAAGGGGGTGGGGTTAGGGTTCAACTCCCTTCTATCAAAAGAGGCTTTAAGCAGCGAATCCAAACACATAAAGAAACCAACGATACAGACAAAACGGTTGCTACGACTACCATGACAAACTTGCTATGTAACATAGCTCGATCAGAGTGGTAGAAAGATATATTATATATTGCTTACCTGCTTTGTTGCAATATACATGGATGAGGACATAGCTTGATCTGAATCGAGAAAATACATAGCAAAACAATTCCCACTGACACACGTGTATCATCTTTGGCTTTACTTCGTGAAGCAACTTGCCAACAGT
Organism: Ochlerotatus camptorhynchus; assembly: GCF_037179485.1. Classification (NCBI taxonomy): domain Eukaryota; kingdom Metazoa; phylum Arthropoda; class Insecta; order Diptera; family Culicidae; genus Ochlerotatus; species Ochlerotatus camptorhynchus. The sequence goes on along the minus strand of NW_027040668.1, from coordinate 2,457,924 downwards.
TTGCTCGTTTCCTTATAACACCCCGAGTGAGCTGTGTCGCACGGGCTGCTTGTCACGAAAAAGAAGGAAGAAGATTATATCATTAATGCTTTCCACATAGCGTTGTTTTCGGTTCGTTGATCGCTTGTCATTTTATCATTTGGAGATATTTTTGATTCCTTGAGGTTGAGACAAATAAATAATTGTCTTTTGATACTGAGTGTGGGAATTTTTTTGCAATTTTTCAATTTGAATGATTTTTTTCTATGGACTACCTACTTTCCATATATGTGTATATTATTATATTGTTTTTCTTCTTTGTGGCATTCGACCATTTCTCCCACCATTCGTGCACCATTCGACCAGTAGTCCTTTTGACCATTTGTTTCCATTCAAAATATTTGACCATTTTTCCATTCGACCTTTTGTTCCTCTTTCGATCATTCGACTTTTTGTCTAATTTTCCCCCTTTATGCCATTCGACGTTTTGTCACAATTCGAATTCAACATTTTGTCCATTCGACCTTTTGTCTATCCGAACTTTTGCCCCTCTTCATATAATTTAACTTTTTGACAGTCTTATCAACATTGGATCGGGATAAGAAGCACAACCTGGAAGAGCTGAAGTGCGAAGGAATGGAGCAGCTGTATCGTTCTCAAGAAACACGCTAGTTCTACAAGAAACTCAACGCATCCAGTCAAGGTTTTGTGCCGCGAGCCGAAATGCGTCGGGATAAGGAAGGGGGTATCTTAACGGACGAACGTGAGGTGATTGAAAGGTGGAAGCAGCACTACGATGAACATCTGAACGACGCAGAAGCGGAGGACCAAGGCGGCAGGAAGAACGGCTTCGTCGGTATAGCGGATGAGGGGGACATGCCAGCTTTCACGATAGGTGAAGTTAAGAATCCTATCCGACAGCTTAAGAACAACAAAGCAGCTGGGAAAAATGGTATCGGAGCGGAACTTATCAATATGAATCCGGATAAGTTGGCCATTTGTCTGCACCGACTGATAGTCAGGATCTGGGATACTGAACAGCTACCGAAGGAGTGGAAAGTGAGAGTAATATGCCTACTATATAAAAAAGGGCGACAAACTAGAATGAGAGCACTATCGAGCGATCACTATTCTTAACGCGGCCTACAAAGTGCTTTCCCAGAGCATCTTTCGCCGTTTATCGCCGCTAGCAAGCAGATTTGTGGGAAGTTATCAAGCCGGTTTTGTAGACGGACGATCGACAACGGACTAAATCTTTACGATGCGACAGATGCTCCAAAAGTGTCGTGAATATCAAGTCCCTACGCACCACCTATTTATCGATTTCAAGGCCGCTTATGATACTTTTGAGCGTGAAGAACTATGGAAGATTATGGACGAGAACGGTTTTCACGGGAAGCTGACCAGACTGATCAGGGCTACGATGGATGGTGTACAGTGTTGCGTGAAGATATCGGGTGCGTTATCGGACTCGTTTGAAACTTGCAAAGGACTTCGACAAGGCGATGGTCTTTCCTGGCTCCTGTTCAACATTGCGCCAGAAGGTGTTATGAAACGTGCGGGCTTTAACATGCGGGGCATGATCTGCAATAAGTCCAGCCAGTTCATCTGCTTTGCTGACGACGTGGACATTGTCGGAAGAATGGTTCAGGCTGTGGCAGAGCAGTACACCAGGCTGAAACGTGAAGCAGAGAAGGTTGGATTAAAGGTGAATACGTCGAAGACAAAGTATCTGTTAGCTGGATGAACCGAGCGGGATAGGGCTCGCATAGGCAGAAGCGTGACAATCGACGGAGATGAGTTCGAGCTGGTGGATGAATTTGTGTACCTCGGATCATTGGTGACGTCGAATAACAACTGCATCAGAGAAATTCGTCGGCGTATTATTGCCGGAAGTCATGCTTACAACGGACTCCACAAGACCCTTAGGTCGCGTAAACTTTACCTCCGTACTAAATGTACCATGTACAAGACGCTGATAAGACCGGTAGTTCTCTACGGACACGAGACGTGGACGATGCTCGAGGAGGACCTGCAAGCACTGGGTGTTTTCAAATGACGAGTGCTTAGGACCATCTTTGGCGGGGTATGTGAGAACGGTGTATGGAGGCGAAGGATGAACCACGAGCTGGCGCAACTCTATGGCGAATCCTGTATCCAGAAAATTGCGAAAGCTGGACGGGTACGATGGGCGGGACACGTTTTAAGAATGCCGGACAACAATCCCGCAAAAATGGTGTTTGCCTCAAATCCGGCCGGTACAAGACGAAGAGGAGCACAGCGAGCAAGGTCGTTAGACCAAGTGGAGCAGGATCTTGGAAGTGTGGGACGGTCAAGAAATTGGAGACAAGCAGCCACGGACCGAGTGAATTGGCGTAACATTGTGATGCAGGTGCAATCCTGAGGGATGTCGGACCAGGATAAGTAAGTAAGGATCATCATTGGACCTTTTGTCAATTCAATCTCTTTTAAATTTGACCATTTTTTGATTCGACCATTTGTCTCCCTTCCAATTATTAATTTTTTTTTCCATTCGACCTGTCGTCGCGACCATTCGCATTTATCGTTTAGTCTATTCGACTTTGTGTTCCTATTTGGGCCATTCGACTTTTTGTCACCATTTGGCCATTTGACCTTTTATCTCTCTTAAAACCATTTGACTTTTTGTCCATTCAAACTTTTGTCCTCCCCCCCCTCCTCCCTTCGCATAATTTGACCATTTGACAACATGGAAGGGGGAGAGGGGTCATGCTTGCGTTACTTATTGTTACATAAGGGGAAGGAGGGTAGTGAGAAGTGTAACGTAACAGATTGATCACAATGAAAAATAATCCTAAACGAGAAAAAAAAATATTGTCGAATAAATCTACGCGACCGTCAAGAATCAAAAATATAAAATAAAACTTTTCTTATTTTTTCAATATTTTTTATTTAATCTTGAAAAAAAGGGGAGAAACGAGTGAGATAGCGTAACGTTATTTTAGGAAGGGGAAATCTTATGAAGCGTTACTTATTCAGCCATTCCATAGAATTTCTTAAAAATTGAAGTTTTGTTCCTTATCCCAAAATATTAGACCTATATTTGTTTTAGTTTATCATAAGGGTGACCATTTCCATGTTAAAGTAGTCAAAGAAATAGATTTTTTTTAAATGACATTTTTTTTAAATTCATGACTTTTGAACAAAGATTAAAATTTAGAATGAAAGGTGATTGAAAATACTTTCTAGGATAAATAAAATTATATTAAAAAATTGGGATTTTTATTGAAAAAGATTGATTGTATTTGTTTTTTTTTATTGTTTTCGTGGTTTGTAGACAAAGAGCGCAATTTTTTTTATATTTTTCCTTGAAAATTTAGACATTTTTACACAACTTATCAAAAAATGAGCAAGCTGCTTTTTTTCATTTTCTAGTTATATTTTTTGAAGTTATCAAGTTTTGGGTTTTCACTCAATACTCCTATGCGACAAGACTACCATTTTACAATCGCTATAAATCAGTGGAGACGCATGGTAGTCTAGCCACATATGAGTACTGTGCGAAAACCCAAAACTCGATTACTTAAAAAATATAACTCAAGCACTAAAAATATCGCTAATATGTTGTGTAGAAAAGCTTTAATTTTAAAGGGAAAATATATAAAAAAAAACCTCTGTCTGCAAACCATGAAAGCCATAAAGAAACAAATACAATCAATGTTTTTGAACACAAAATTCCAATTTATGAATACAATTTTTTTTAAAGCAACTTAAATTACATTTCATTTGATATTTTGTTCTTTGAAATGGGTTGAGTGGTTCAAAAGTTATGAATTTTTAAATAAATTTATTTTTGAAAGAAAACAATTCTTTTGGACCACCCTAACGTGGAAATGGCCACTCTAATAAGAAAATAAAGGTTTAATGTTTTGTGTGAGCTAAGTAAAGTGAGCTATTAAAATACGGTGGTGAAGCAGTGGCTAGAGCGCTGCACTGGGTAATTTCCAAGATTTGGGAGGAAGAGATATTACCGGAGGAGTGGATGGAAGGTGTCGTATGCCCAATCTACAAAAAGGGCGACAAGTTGGATTGCTGCAACTACCGCGCAATCACACTGCTGAGCGCCGCCTACAAGGTACTCTCCCAAATTCTATGCCGCCGTCTGTCACCATTTGCAAGATATTTCGTGGGGTAATACCAGGCGGGATTCATGGGTGCCCGCGCTACCACGGACCAAATCTTCGCGATTCGGCAGATTCTGCAGAAATGCCGCGAATACAACGTGCCCACACATCATTTGTTCATCGATTTCAAATCCGCATACGACACAATCGATCGAGATCAGCTATGGCAGATTATGCACGAGTACGGATTTCCGGATAAACTGACGCGATTGGTCAAGGCGACGATGGATCGAGTGATGTGCGTTGTTCGAGTATCGGGGACACTCTCGAGTCCCTTTGAATCTCGAAGGGGGTAACGGCAAGGTGATGGACTTTCGTGTCTGCTATTCAACATCGCGTTAGAAGGTGTGATCAGAAGAGCTGGGTTTGACACGAGCGGCACGATCTTCAGGAAGTCCATCCAGCTTCTTGGCTTTGCCGATGACATCGACATCATGGCACGGAACTTTGAGACGATAGCGGAAACGTACATCAGACAGAAGGCTGAAGCTAGGCGGATTGGACTTGCCATCAAAATACATGGTTCTAGGGAAGACAATTTTAGCCTCCCACCCCGAGTTCAGATTGACGGTGACGAAATCGAGGTGGTCGATGAGTTCGTGTATGTGGGATCACTGGTGACCACCGAAAATGATACCAGCAAAGAAATTCAAAGACGCATTATGACAGGGAATCGTGCCTACTTTGGACTCCGGAGGGCGCTCCGGTCGAATAAAATTCGCCGCCGCACGAAGACCTGGACTATGCTCGTGGAGACCCTTGGTGATTTCGAAAGGAAGGTTCTGCGTACCATCTACGGTGGAGTGCAGATGGATGTCAGAACGTGGAGGAGGCGAATGAACCACGAATTGCACCAGCTGCTGGGAGAACCATCCATTGTCCACATTGCAAAAATTGGGTGGCTACGGTGGGCTGGGCACGTCGTAAGAATGCCGCACGACGACCCAGTGAAAATGGTTCTCGCAAGCGACCCAACGGGAACAAGAAGATGAGGTGCGCAGCGGGAAAGGTGGATCGACCAAGTAGAAGGCGACCTGCGGACCCTTCGCAGACTACGAGGCTGACGAAGTGTGGCCATGGATCCAGTAGAGTGGAGACGACTTCTTCAGACAGCAGAGTACAACAAGGTCTTAGTCTGATTGGTAAGTAAGGGTCTAATGTTTTGCGATAAGGAACAAACCTACAAATTTTTAGGAAATTCTGAGAATCACTAAATCGTTTTGCTATGGAATGGCTGATTGTTGCATAGCGGGTACAAAATCCAGAATTTTTGCTTTACTTAAACTGTGTACCGCGCCTTATCATCATTCGACTTTTTGTCCATTCGACATTCTGACCATTCGACCATTCAGCCATTCGACCATTTAGCCATTCGACCTTTTGTCATTCGACATTTTGTTTTTCGACTATTTGTCCCGCAACCTTAATTGCAACTGAAACCGGCCACAGATAAGTTTAAATTTTGTGAGTGAAGATGAAGATGAACTCTCAAACTGGGGTACACTGGAAACTATGTAGAAGTTAAATCGTACAGTCGGTGTTCACTCGGCTGTCGACAAAAGCAGGCCATTCTCGATTTGTGCCACGCGATCGTCTGTTTTCTCGGCAGCAACCATTGTGTGGTCCTCCTCATTGTTCTTCAACAGCAGTTCTTTCGGTCGATGCGTCGTCGACTTTGGAAAGCAACCGTTTCGTGATGAGTGTGTGAGTGTTGACCACGTTTTGCGTCCATTGCTGCAATGGAAGCGCTTTTTCCACGATGGCGTAACTGTCATACAATGAAACCACTAGAAGCGGCTCCAGATCTGATGGAGGAGGCTTTTTGGATAGCGGAAGATAAAGTGTTCATAGTGTTGTACCTTTTGACTATAGTTTTAAGAGGTATTGTGTAGTGACCAAGAATCCTCGGCTCTGTAAAGTTTATTCGGTTGAGCCTCATCAAATAAATTAATGGGCAAAAAAATCGTACAGTAACTTTGAATGTCGAATGTATAATGTTGGTAATTATTAACAAGTGTCGCATTGATGGCCCTTCGCTCAATTTCATGTTCTATTCAATTTTCACACTGTCGTACTCTAGCGAAACTATCAACCTATCCTCTTCACAACTTTCTCTAGCTAATACATTATCACACTAATACCCCGTACAGACTATGGCTTATATCATGTAATATAGGCTGTCTTGCAACGAGTACGTAGTTACAAGCTTCATGTTGATATTAGTATAGCATTTTCAACCAACTCTGAATTATTTTGATAAATAGTAAATGATCAATGTAAAATATCAAATGTTGAATGTTACATGTTAACTGTTCAATGTCCAATAATATAGGTTTGTTAAATGGTTAATTTCAAGTTTTGAGTGTTAAATGTTAATGTTAAATGTTAAATGCAAAATGATAAAAAATCCAATTTATAATTGAAAAATTTCATATCCTAAATATTAATTTTGAGGGTTCAGTAGATTGTGATGAGCATGAGCATGCTTTAAAACCTCGATAAAACTTGCAATTCTTGGGATGTTAATGCACATACATTGAATATCAAACGTGGAATGTTATATGCTAAAAATTAAATGTTAACTATGAAATATAATAATCAAACGTCAACTAAAAAATGTTTACTTTTGAATGTTTCACTCTTTAATGTAAACTAATATATGTAGACTGTTAAATGTTGATCATTAAATTTAAAGCCTTAAATATTAACATTCCATGATAACTATTAAATGTTCACTAATTAATGATAACCTTTCGGGAAAAAATGTAAACTTTTTAATTTTTAACTATGATATTCAAAATATTAATTGTAAATTATATAATAACTACTATGACATGGGGATTTTTTAAATTTTCGGACAGGTTTGGGCCAAACGATCTCAGGTTTAAATGAAATTTTGGGAACGAAAAAAATATTTCAATTAATTGGGCATGTTTAAGTTTCCCTGATAATTTTAGATAAGTGTTCAAATTTGATGGGCATAACTTATGAACTAATCATCGTAGAAAGCACGTAGTGCAATGAAATGATAAAGAACATATCTCAGCAATCCAAAATATGTATAATCTGAGTCTCAGGTGAGACTGGCACATGCTCGGTGTCTGAAATCCCGTTTCGTTAAGCCAGTTGAACTTATCATGGGACTTTTATCCAATTTTTTTGAAAATAGCAGCGATTCAAATCACCAATGACATTAACCCCACACATAAAGGGTTCACCCCCCCCCCCTTAATTTCGGATGCCTTCAACTGCCATTGCCAAAGATCGGCTGAACTCCCTACACTCTGCCTCCATCGCTCAGCAAAAACACAAGTGGCAACGATTTTCTACAAGGATGCAAAGATTTTCCCTCACCTCCCCCACACTTCGTCTCATCCTCACCAGCGTGTATCCCGATGTATTATAAGCCGCTACAAGAAGGGTATTAGGGATCTCTTTCCGATCCTGATTGCGTATTAGACGGCAGACGGATGTGTTTGGTGGGGATGTGTTTATCTGTATATCCTGGGTAGTGGCGCGGTGGAGTGAAATGGGTGGGTAGAACATCACCGGGCGCGCGTCTACATCACTCACACACACATGTGGCTCCTGAGTAGACGAGCGGAAGATGAGAAGCAAGGATTGGGATAAATTCTTCTACTTAATACTTCTTATTTGTTTGTCTGATACCAGGATCGGGCTCTGCCCACCCCACCTCCAACCAAGGATCCAGGATTGAGGAACGCTTTTCCACGGAATACTTGTGCCTTGTGCTCACCCACATTCAAAGCGAACGGTACACATGTGAAGAGGTATAATTATTATCATTAAGAAACGATATTAATTTTAATTTTCTTCGAGAGATTATGTGCAAACTTATAATCTTCCAAATTCAATCTTAATTCCATGAAATATATCTTGAGCGAAGGCAGCTTCCAAGTAGCTGTCTCTCGAGAAGGGCAAGTGTTAGTGTGAGATTCCGCCCATGGAAGGCAATCAGATTGTGTTCCATGCGAGGATTTGTTCGGCTGTCTCTCTCCCTCCCGGGGTTCGTCTCTGATGAAGCTTAAGCTGACTAAGAGCAGGCAGCGTTCATTGGCTGATGGCTGGCTGGTGTCTCGAGACTTACGAATACGCATCACCCCCTCCCCTACCGGAGTAGTTGTGTAGTGGAAGTATAGAGGCATTCAAATCGGATCAGCAACCAGCAGCAGCTTCCAACCTGCTGGCAGCAGAAGTGGATGGAACACAATATTTATAATATGTGAAGTATTTATAGTCGCTTGCTTTCCTGTATCTCTTAGCGCAAGGCTCTGATGGCTCAAGGTTTTGAGCAAATCTCCATTCATCAAGAACCTTGGTGCTTCGTTGGGTGGAACAGCCCTCTCGGGCAAAACAGGTGAGTGCCTTATTATGTGCGAGGCACTTGAGGAGAAGGAATTTTCGAAGAAGCTTTCCAGATCCTAAGACGAAAGCCCTATCGCCTATGGGAGCTTGTTTGGTGCTTTGCCAGAGGGACACGGGATGGGAGCAAAATCGGTTCGTTTCGAATCTGGAGAGGATTTACCCCGCTGCTGTTGTAACGCAACAAAGCCGTGGGTAGGTAGGTGGGTGGTTGTTCGGTTTTGGGAATCGTAATTAGTGCGCTGAGTAAGATCTAGGCAAGGGATAATGATATCGAGCTGAGCGTGAGCGAGAGTAGATTGGTCGGCTAATTACAGCTGGAAGCAGACAAGTAGCATTGTTCAGCAAGATTATCGTCATTGGTCGGATGGATCGCACTAGGAGGCAGATAGTGGGAGGGAGAGAGGGATCGAACGACACAAGGAAATCAATCTCGGATAATTGGATTCAATCGGGCCAATAAAAATCACAGCGCAGGAGAAATCAGCTTTCAAGATGTTTATTGCGCCACTTGTTTGCTTCTGATTGCTACTAACCTACACTCGGACGGGGCGTTTCTGGGTGCGAACTTTTATGAGGGCGATAATCACACGGTAGCTCTCCGCGATAACGACCGTGCTATTGGGTAATCGATCTTGGAGGGTTGTCTTCCAGTGGTTGATTGCGAACAAAATGGACGGTGAAAATGGAATAATTATTGTATTTAAACAATTTAATCAGGTCTGCAGATGAGCCACCCCAAGTATCAATTCTTGTGTTATGAGGGCTCTGTAGAACACTATTTAGTCTTGTAGAATTTCAGAAAACTTACAATGTTACTTGGGATGTTCAATTTGTGAGAATCCTCAGTTTTTTTTGCGTTCATATCCCTTGGAATTGATACTATTTCATGTTTCATAATGTTTAAAATACTTTTCACTATAATAATCATCGTTAATTACAGTCAAATCTCAATAACTCGATATTGAAGTGACCATCAAGTTATAAAAGTTTCGACTGATAGAATAAACAAAATCATTTTTTTATCGTCTATAAGTTCAAACATAATACCGAAACACTCCATTTACTGGAATATCTGGCTTTATTTTCTCATATGGAATCGAAGACTAGTGCAATAATCTATTTATGGCAGTTCTGAATAGTTAATTTAAAATATTGAGCCAATATACAAAACTAGTGTTAGGAAACAATAAAAAAATCAAACCTAACCAATGTCCAAGATTGCAGACAAAAATCAACAAGCAAACAACTGCGGTTGATTTTGCAAGCTGTGATATTGCAGCCCGAAATATCAAGCTAACAAAACTCACCAGCTGAAAATCTTAATAAACTGTGTTGAGATTGAGTTTCATGATTGTTGTTTCACACCCGAACACAACCGAAACTTCCATAGCGGCTGGCAGCAGTCACTTCGTGTTTGTCATCGGTGAACAGTAAAAAGAGATAGCAGGGTGGCCAGTGAATTTTTATTTTGAAACTCCCTGTTTTTTCCCGGCTTGAACCTTAAAAAATTCCCGGTTGTTAATATTCAACTAAAAAACGACATTAAACGCATTTTTAAGAACGTTCTGAAAGGAATTTGGATACTGAAAGGATAAAAAATGTGATTTAAGAAAATTCCCAAGATTCTGAGTCATTAAACTTTTTGTAGAGTCTGACACTACAACTTTTTTTTCTTCAAAATTTGTGATTAATAACAATCTTCGTGATGCAAGATTTTGAGAAAAAGTAATTAAAATGTGGGATTTTGGAAAAAAAATTCAAAATCACAGGTTTAAAAAAAAAAACAAAAATATCATATTTATGAGCGATGAAGTCATAAATGTCAAGCTGTGATACTTGGAAGGATTTTAAGGGTTATAACAAATAACAGATCAATCCATAGAATCTAGCAGACAAACCCTGGAATTTTTAGTAAAATTTAAAAGAATTCAAAGTGTTGATTTCAAACAAATATTGAGAATGATTCCCACATAGTTTTCGAAGGAGAAGTTCTGAGCAGAATTCTAGAATTATTCTGACATGAAATCATTAGAAATTGTTGGATGAATTTGGAGGGATTTTTGTGGAGAAGAATGCAAGTCCTCAATTAAATTGTTAGATAATTTTAGAAGATTTAAAAAGGAGTTGTGAAGAACAAAACTTTGAGGAAATTTCCTACGTGATTCTGAAGATATTTGTATGGGGATCGTGAGAAAAATGACAGATGAATTTTAAGAAGAATACCAAGAGAATTATGATCAGAATTCAACAAGAAACAGAGTTTTTAGAATGTTCTGGCAATAATGTCAACCCTAGTGCGAAAGATTCATCACAGAACTCTAACAAAATTGATTGCAAAAAATTGCTGATAATTAGAAAAAAATTCCAATTTCAAAAGTTTTCTGCTGTTTTGAACAGATTTAAAACAAATTTAAAAGATTTTCAAAGGAATCAAAGTCTCCGGATAGGCTTAAGGGAATTCTAAGAAGGATTCCAATTAAATTCTTAGAAGGGGTTGCAAGGAAATTCAAAAAAAAAAGTTAACGGTAATTAGGGGTCGTCCATTAATTATGTCATGCCGGCGCCGGTGGTGTAAGCGTGACTGCTTTCTAACACCCCGATGGGTCTGGGTTCAATCCCAGCCGAGGTCAGTGGGATTTTTCTGAGGCATAAAAATCTCTGGTCACGTCTTCCTTCGGAAGGGAAGTAAAGCTGTTGGTCCCGGCCCATGAGTGTTGAATGGGTGCGATATCCTACGCAGGTATGGAAGCTGCCTTCCTGAAAATTCGATTGCCGTCAATGGATGGCAATCGATGTCCGTCGGTGATTGGTACTAGATTTCGGAACAGAGGCCGACGTTAAATAAAGGATAGAAGAAGATTAGTTATGTAACACATTTAGGAAGGTTTGAAAACTGTGACGAGCCATACAAAAAAAAATTAAGGTCCATACAAAAAATGTGACAAAGGGGGGAGGGGGGTTGAAAATGGGCCAAATTTGCGTGACATAATTAATGGACCATCCCTTATTACGCAGAGTGTTTTCTGGTTTATTTCAGGACGATTTCAAGAAAATTTAGAGCAGAATTCCAAGTTAGTTCTGGAATTAATGTCATGAGAATTTTGAACAACGAAAAATTAAACCCCCGGAAAAGAATAATTCAGTTTCGGTTTTTACAAATATTTGTTTCCAAAGTCCAGCATCCTCAATATTTTCTTTTAAGGACCATGCACTTTGCATCTGAAATTGAGACGACAAAAATCAATTTGCAATATTGCTGATTGATAAAATTCTTAAAATAATAAGACGGGAAACTGAAGAAAATTATGCAGCAAATAGAGTAAGACATTCATTTGGTAAAGGATAACCCTGAGATAGCAAACTATACTTTGTCTTTCTAAGAAAGCGATGTGCAATGGAATCATTTTTGAGTCGAGTTAACTCTCAGCTTGATTTTTTCACGCTGTGAATAGTCTCGCAATATTAGGAGCTTATAAAATCAATATCCAAGTAATTACCAAGCCTGCTTACTATCCGATAATCGCCCTTTTTGCGATATAAGGTAAATGTAAGGTTTCCGAACTTTATATCCGTTGTATATAAACCTTATATTGCAAAAAGGGCGATTAGCGGGTTTGTTGGTTACTTGGGTATTAAGCCTGATATTTTGTTTCAATATCACGAGTGATATTGAGAGCGTATGAGAGCGGAAAATATCATTGGTTTGATGATTTTGCCAACACTGTACACAACATACTCAATAGGGCTACCAATTCATGACATTTAAATTGTCAATATTTCAAAAGTTCTGATCATTTCTGGATGTGGCCGGCCATTTAGCCGAATGGTCATCAGATTTTAATAAAATGTGACAAGGTTTCTTACACAGTTAATTTTTTAACATTTTAAATTCTTAGATATTTGTTTTAACTATTTGAACGACCCAGAATCTTGGAAATTTCTCCATGTTCGGAAGATTTTAAGATAGAACTACCTGAATATTGCAGATTTTTCTTAATCCAGGATCATACAATTTTCCAAACATGAAATCTCAAAATTTATTAGTTTTTTATTTTTTTTTCCCAAATCCTGCATCTTGATTCTTATTTTTGTCTAATATTTCCAAAAAAATCTATTTTGGAACCATCCTGATTCCCTTGGAAATCTTTATGTGATTTATTCAGTATTCTCTAAAAAAAATGTTGAATCTTCCCAGAATGACCTCGGCGTTCATCCTTAGAAACTTTTGAAAATCATCTGCAGAACATTCTTTGAACTCAATATACAATGCTCTTCAAACTATCAATATTATATGCGGGATTACCACTAGGAGTTTTTCTCAGCATTAACTCTGTATTCTCTAGAAATTACTTTGATTTTTTCCTAGAAATTCCTTTTTGGTTTTGCTTAGGACTCCCATTTTTTGTTATAAGTTCCCTTGGAACTCTGCCTTGAATTCTATAAAAAAAATATCTTCGGAACATCATTACAATTTCCTTGAAATGTTCCATGAACTCTCATTGGAATCATCCTCGGAATTAATTTTCCCGCAATTTTATTCGGAATTATCTTGAAATGCTCCTTACTATTAATACATGAGGACTTATTTTAAGAATTTTCAATTAATTCATTTCAAAATACTCTTTAGAATGTTCTCTTTCCCTTGGAATCTTTGGAGATGAACTAGCCAGTTGGCTAAAAATCTTTTTTATAAAGTCTTTAAAAAAACTTTCTCTTGGAATCCTAGTCACTTTGAAAGTTTCCAAAGAATTCGCTTGCAGTGATGCAACAAATTCCATAGGTTTCTCATAAAGAATTATTTGTCATTCAAGTCAGTACTCTCCTGGAATCATTTTCCTTGTTCATCTGAAGTTTTCCTGGAATTATTTTCAAAATTAGTTGTAATCTTTCTTTTAGGATATTCCCGAAGTATTCTTTGAAAATTACCATGGAATTATGTTCCGGATTATTTTTCTCCTTCGGATACGAACCAGCCTCAGGCTGAAAGCCTCCCTAATAAAGAAAACTTAACGTAACTTATTTTTCTCCCTGAAATTAATTGAAATTATCTTTGAATTTCTTTTGGGTTTCCTTGGAGTCCTCTTCAGAATTCCTTAGGAGTTAACTTCATAAATTCATTTGGAGTTTCATTAAAATTTCATTCAAATGCTATTCCTGATTTTCTGGGATGTCTACTCAGAACTACCATGGTATTCAGGTTTCACATAGAATCTGGAGTACCTCAAGACTATCTTAAAAGCAGATTGCACTTGATGTTTTTCTTACAGTTCTTCACAGAACTCCTTTGGAATGACTTCCTTAGAAATTATCTTCCAATTTCATGAGCCTTGAAAATAATGCAAGGTTCTAAATTATCATGTTTTTAAAATCTGTGATCTTTTAAAATACCTAGGAAATAGTTTTTTTTTTCGAAAATATCACCAAGTATAATTATTGTTAAGTCCTAAATTTAAAAAAAGTTTTTTTTTTTTTTTGAAAAATATCCATAATATACCCTAAAAAAAATTCAACCCTATGATTATTAAAAAAAAAAATATTCGCTCAGGATAGAAGTGAGGTGTAAGCGTGATCGCCTATCACCCCATCAGGGCTTGGTTCAATCCCAACCGGCGTTGCCGGGATGTTCTGAGGCATAACATCTCTGGTTATGGTTGGTTGGTCCCCGGTTCATGGGTCGATAGATAGGGTTCAGGTGTGGAAGCTGCCTCTCTGGCATCGGTAGCATTGGTGCTCAGCACGGAAAACAAACCAAAGGAAAAAAAATCGCCCAGGATCTATTGATTTCAATTAGTGACAGAAAATAACGATGAAAATTAAATGTAAGCATAATAAAATGTATTATACTCATACAAAAAAACCTTGGTTAGTGAATTTGAAAATTCCGTTAATAATGATTAAATTTTCTAAGAATTTCAGGGTTTTCCAAGAAAAATATAATTCGACATGGATTAGCCTTATTTAGCCTTCTTTGATTTGCATGTTATTCTCTTTTTCAAACCAGCAAATTTTCTTCACAATTGTTAAGAAATAATTTTCTTGCATTTTTCCTAATGACCATAACAGCCTAATAACCATTCGACTAAGTGACCATTTGGCCTACTAATCTTCAGCCGACAGCCCAGTATCCACCCTGAGCAATCAATATAACTTGTTTGATATATCTCATGATAGGTCCTGGTATATATTAGAGGTACGAACCACGTCCCCGAACGTTCAGGCAAATGTTCTGATGTGGTCAGTTGGTCCTGGGTACTCAATATGATCACCAGCTATCATGTTTTTAAAAGTTTCTTTGTTTCTAAAATCATCATCACATAATTCAGAAGCTCTTCCTTTGATATATTGAGTTATAGAATCATCATAAAACTACATAGATCATCTACCAAAGGAGCCATCGAATTACTAAAAAGTTGATTTTTAGAACTCATCAACTGTATGAACTACCCTGATTTCTCGAAACACTGCATACTCAAAACTAATGCTTTAGACACAAACAATTTATTCCTCCTAAGTACGGTTTTTGGATCACTTGTTATTGTTACAAACCCAAACCAAAAACTTCCTAGAACCAGTGCCGTATTGACGGTAGGGCGATGGTGGGCTAAAACCAGGGCCCCCGTTTGGAGGGCGCCCCTGGTTCAAATACGTCTATCATATCCTTCTCAATAATATATTTCAAGAAATTAATTGTTGGTTAGCTTTTACATATACTGTCAGATTACATTGAAGCAGTTATGCCGGTAGTGTGGCCAACATTTCTAGAGTCGTGGGCATATTTTCTACAGCTCTACGGTGTTAGACAAAAGTGCTCGGTTTACAAAGCACCATCTTTTTAAGGTTTTCTGTTTAGTTCTTGTTTCCACCGCCTAGAATGTGCTCGATTTTATCCTTTAAATTGGGTATTCTAGGGACTGGGTCTCTTGGGTTAAGTTGTGCATTTGATAATATTGATACCTATGATTTACAGAAAGGAAGCTTATTTTAAAAAAAAAAATAGCGCATTCATCTTTGCTGACGTATATAGGAAAGAGTCTAGGATTGTGATACGTTGGGGTTGGGGTAAGATGGAGCAAACAGGTTGAAGGAAACCTACGGATCATTTCGCAATAATTTATTGGTAATCCGTTTATTGCAGCTCTTGAATCACGAACCACTCAATTTGGTTAAGGTTGTGCATTGAACTGTAATGTTTACGTTTGGTGTATTTTTGGACTAAGTGTGTTTTAGTAAGCCAGAACTGGAAACCAGAAGAAGATGAATTTTCTGAACCCAAGTAGTATCGCAAGCTTTATCAAGATTTCAAAGCATCCTATAAGTCCAAATCATGTGCAACAAGGCTGTGATAAAACCAAAAATGCTATTTGGGAAATCGGTTTGCATTTCCTATATTATATCAGGGGCCCGCAATAAAAAATAGATCGGGGCCCAAGGGTGATCAAGACGGCCCTGCCTAGATCGAACCGAGAATCGAACCCAGCCGCCTCTAGCTTGGTTTATAGCTGCGCCTTTACCGACTGAGTTGAAGGAGGTCCCAGTATTTGACATATTGACGACGAAAATATTGATGAATGAAAAATCTAAAAAGTTTGATTTCGGTTTTTAATATTGCACCTCATTGTCCCCTACTCTTTGACTACAGCAGGAGATGGAGCCTGTTCCTGGGCATCTTTTGTCGGAAAAGTTGTCATTTGTCTCGGAAAAGTCCATAATAAGAAGCAGCCTTGTATTGATGAAGCACCAACATTATTGTTGAACATATTGATAGTGTGAGGTGCACTCGGGAGCTGGACATTTCGCCGAAGGACGTTTTACCGAAGGACGTTTCGCACAAGGTCATTTTGCCTAATGGGTAATTTCACCGAAGGTCATCTCACCGAAAGTGTCATTTCGCCGAAGAGCAAGCCATTATCTAAAGCTTGAGCCATTTAATATCTGGACGCACTGTTTATTTTACTACAGTGCTCCTAGCGGTCGGATGTGGAATGTTTTGACAGCAGTTTGTTTTGAAATGTTTCCTCTTTCAGTGCTGAAAAGTTCGTCACGATTCATTTTGTTTAAAATAAGTTATGCTTGATGGAAGCCACGAACCGAAAATTAATTTTGGACACTCACTTGGAAATTCCGACGTGGTGAGATTTAAAAATCGCGAGGTCGGTGGAATTGGCTAAATCGACCATGTGCAGTGTTCTCAAACGTTTCCGTGAGTGGCATACTATCGATCAGCAGGATCATAGCAAGTGACATAGTGGAACTAGAATCGGAAGCTGTATTTGAAGGTGTTGAGAACGGTTAGGGCAAACCCAGGGCTGTCGGATTATGATGTCGCAAAAAAAAAATTCAATGCCAGCCAAAGTACCATCAGAAGGATTCGTCAGCAAGAAGAATTTCGATCTTTTCGGGCTAGTAAGCAACCAAACAGGACACTGAAGCAGAATCTAGTGGGTAAAAGACGTGCCAGGAAGTTGTACAATGAGATTCTTACAAAGTACGAAGGATGCATCCTCGTGGACGACGAAACGTACGTGAAGCTGGATCATGGGCAAAAGTTCTCTAAAGCCACTTGTCGAGGTGATGACCCTAGCCAGTTCAAATTCGTTTTTGCCGATAATTGCAAGAAAGCTTATGATCTGGCAAGGTATTTGCAGCTGTGGACAAACAAGACTATAGATTCCAAAATGTATAAGCAGGAGTGCCTGAAAAAACGAATTCTTCCGTACATTAAGGCTCACAATGGACCTGTATAGTTTTGGCCTGATTTGGCGAGCTGCCACTACTGCGGAGAAGTTCTACAGTGGTACCGAGACAACGGGGTAGATTTCTTCGAAATTAACATAAATCTACCCAACTGCCCTCAATTCCGCCCTATTGAGAAATATTGAGCAATTGTCAAACAGAAGTTAAAGAACAGTGGAAAGGTGACTTGAGATGCCACCGAGATAAAGAGATGGTGGAACAAAACGGCCATTCAGGTTAGCCAACAGAGTGTCCAAAATATGATGAGTGGAATTCGAATAAAATTTCGAGATTTCATCAAAATCAAATCGGAATAATTTGTTTCGCTATGTTTCTTTTAAAATGCGTCATTTATTGCATTGGATATATTAATATTCATTTTGAGTACTCAACATTTTTTATTTCACTAAGATGGTTCCAAAATCCATCCGTTTTTTTACATCCAGATATTAAATGACTCAAGCGTTACGGGGTTGAACTTTTCTCAAAGCTCAGTACATTTTGAAATTAGTCTCGAAAAAAGATTAAGAAGATTCGTTTTTTTTAACCTGGCAAGCTATTCAAATGTAATGCTTACTTCCTTTGAACATTAGCAGTTCTTTCGAGTTGTTCTGATTTCAGAAATTTTTAATCCTTTGGTTTGTTTTTTCCGTCGATCTTGTTTTCCGTGCTGAGCACCAATGCTACCGACGTGCCAGGAAGGCAGTTCCCACACCTGGACCCTACCTATCGACCCATCAACTCATGAACCGGGGACCAACGGCTTTACTTCCCATCCGAAGGAAGGCGTGATCAGAGATGTTATGCCTCAGTGAATTAATGATTTAAATTTGTAGAAATTATTCCTTCTTTTAAACATGAGCAATTCTTTCGAATAGTACTGATTTCAGTACTGACCCATTCGGCGAAATGACACATCCCCGCATTTAACATCTCGAAGAGAATATTTGTCGGTTATGTAACGAGGAAACATAAATTTCTGAACATTTATTATGCAACTGTGTAGCACTTCTTATCAGAAGGGCAAAGTTCTTCGATAAGGGACTGCTACAGTTCTTAGAAATATGGTATTCATCTCCTAGTAAGGTCGTGCGTTTCATACGACACATAATTTCTTGCTGGGTATATACCTAAAGTCAGGCGTTGATGGCTACTTTTAATAATAATATAAGATAAGGTTAACAAAAAACCGGAGAATATACTACAATAGATCAAATAAATGATCGCAGTGGTAATGTACCCAAAAGTAAAAAAAAACATGTCTTCACTATTTCAAGCATCCACTCATTGAGTTGTGCAGCCTGTTTCCGTGCAGTAATCGACAAGCTTTATACTTGGAATGACATGCTGGAGGGTAACTCCACTAATAGCGAATTCGTTTATTATCGGGGTTGGAACCAGTTCCAACCCAGTGCGAAACCGAACTTTTTATCAGTGCGAACCTCAACCTGAGCTGGGTTTTAAAAACAAACGATCGAACTGACGTTTGTCAGAAAACAAGCAGGCTCAATCTTGATACCCGATCCAGGTTGGAACTGAATAATAAACGAATTCGCTATAAGTCACTACAGTCGGTTTTGCTTCACGAACTGATGGCTTCCGTGCCCGGGGTCAGCCGGTAAGTTCCAGCAAGGAAAACTGGCCTCATACTAATCGCTACATCGAAAAGGAGACTGATCTGAGTTGGTGTATCGTTTTTATTTCCAAAAGAACAACTTGATATAAATTTGTAAAATCCTATTGATGAAGAAATCGATCAATTTACTGCAAACCTCATCTGCTTTATTAAATTCAGAGCCATTGTGGATGGATGCCAATATTCTGCTTTTCTTAATGCAGACATTAATTTAAAGACTTTTCCATCAGTCAAATCCTCTGAGAGTAAAAATTCCAAGCCTAAGAATTTTATCGGCTACATAAACAAAAATTACCATTGATAAGTAAATGGCTTTCCCATTTGAACCAAATTTCATTATCGCCCAATTATTTCCCGAATCCATCTGCAAATGCAGATCATGGGAAAATAACGATTCCGTTTATAAAAGCATTCCACTTCATTCTCTAGCTCGCTTCAAACAAGAAGAAACACATTTTCCATTCCCTACCGGTAGGCGCCGGAACTCGAGAAAATTCCGAGCGAACCGAAAAATGTAAATGTTTTAAGGATTAAGCAAACGGAACATCATCTCCGGTGCTGGAAGCAGCGCACTCGAGGAATGATTTAATTAGAAAGCGAACTCCGGTGGAATGATTTTAAATATTTATGAACCGCGTCCGCCAATGTTATTCAATTATAGTGGATTCTTTTCTTGTCTCACCTCATCCAGAGGGCAGCCGGTGGACCGAAGAACGGCATGTGATTGCAGAATTAGCAACTTGAGCAGCTTATCCTTGATCTCCGCCAGCTGGGTGGGTTTGTTCCGCAGGATGGTGATCTTGAGCGTGACTACCGAGGTCAATTCCCCGAGGATGTCGTTCACCGAGACCAGCGGATTATCGGAGATGGCGTCCAACGAGAGGGCCTTCCAGTTCTTGATGGAGATTGATCCTGGTGGAGAAAGGCGGTGTGGTGGAAGACAAGAGGGATGATTGATTTATTTTTTTGCGATTTGATTGGATGTGTACTCAATTACCTCTGGCTGCGTTGGAAATCTCCGAGGAATAGCCAAGCCGCTGCAGGGCTGTTGTGACGATATCGCAGAATGGCGTCGCTGCCGGGATGATGACGTAGCTGTCGGTTTCGATGTTCGGTCGCCGTTTCCAGGGACTCCGGGCGTCAAAGTTCAACGTTGCCTGCAGGGAGCTCACCGACTCAACCACACAATGAAGTGGCAAGGATTTAGCTGTGGAGAAGCAGAAGAGAAAATGGATCCCGTTTAATAAGGCGAAAAACTTAAAACTCGTCAATGTCGTGTCGATAAAATCTTCCAATAATCTTTAAATACCGCTTCCGAGAAGCACCGAGGAGCACCAGAAACGGCTGATGCGAAGAGCAAGCGGAAATTTTAATCCCTTTTCACTCAGTTCTCGGAGAGTGGCGGGATAGAGGAGCCGGTCGTGCACTATAACGGCAAACAGTCTTGCTCCGGATCCGGCGCTTGACAGCCAACTGCGCGCTCTATCTACTCCGACACGACGAGATAAGTCCATTTCAGAAATCATAAAATCAACATTTTAAAACATTTTTGCTTCGTCAAAATTATTAGCTGCCAACAGGGGCACTAAAAAAAACAGAATCTCATCCTCCTTAACCTTTAAAAATTATCTCTTCATTAAATTTGATTCCCCCATCATCGTTCCATGGTCGTCTCTCTCGCAGCTGAAACGATTGCCAATGGGAATTATCATCCCACCCCGTCGTCATCATCATTTGTACACCCCTCAATCCCATCCGAAGGAAGCTCTCGCCGCATCAAACAATGTCTCGACTTTTCCTCTTTCCGCAGCATCCGTGTCAAAACCGACGACGACAACACAGAAAGGGCAGAAATTTCCCAACTAAAAAGCGCTCGTTGCTAAATCCTTCCACCCTCTCATTCTCATCTGCTCTGACAAGAAGTCACTTCATTTTTAGCGGTTCCCTGAGTTGCTTTTAAGGTTCAAGATTGAAATCTTTTGACGCTTCATTTCGTTTCGTTTCCACTTGCTTCTGTTTCCCGTCGACGACGGTGACGTTGCGTTGCGTTGTGGCTTTTTCCGACCTCGCCGAACAGATGACACACACCGTCGAAATCGCGATTATGATGAGGTGAAGACGAGCTGCGCTTACGTTTCCGGTGAGCATTGTCCTTCGGCACTGTAGGTACTGATGGGAGGAAACATTTTTCGGCGTGGGATGCCGGAGAGTGAGACTTTCTTCGATGAGGTAGCGATTTTGGAAATGGTGCGGTGATCGGAATGAACAGATTTGCGATAAATGCCAATCAACGGTAATCGGAAGCGATGGCGTGGAAGTGAAGCTCGGGGTTTGCGTGGTGTTTTCCGCCGATGACGACGGTGACAGAGTTGTGCAAGGGATTTGATCTGTGTTGTTTGGAATGACAGGTAAATTGTTTTCAACTTTGATTTTCTTTTTTTTTACTGGTTGTTCAAAAACTACGTTGACCAATTTTGAGTGGTTTTAGACACATCGTAGTGTTCGGAAAATCCCGGATATAATAAACTCGAATGCGAATCTGGCAATCAAATCTCACGCTTGAGATTCTCATGGATTTTTGCGCACTCACACTCACACTGCCAAAAATCATTCCAGCTTAATACTCACAAATATCGCCCAAACATCAATTGACAACATGCTTATTATAGCATGCATGTTGTCTTAGTTATCCATCCACTGATGCAAATACACGCAGTTGAACTTTGCAAAGCAAAACTCTTTGGCAAATAAACTCACACATGAGATTTGAGATTTTGAGATTTCAGAACCCTGACACATCGTAACTGCTTTTGAAAACAATAACTTCAAACGACAATTTCACGTAGTTCACAGAGCTTAACTGAAGTTTTTGAAACTTCTCTGAATTTTTCAGATATTCCGTAAAGATCCTGAAACGTCCCGAAAGTTTTCGATACTTCCATCCTTCTTCTTCCTCGAATTTCAAGCTTATTGCTTATCGCATATTAGTTTATTGCGTGCTCCAAACTCAGTGTTCCATATGCACTTCCACAGTTATTAATTGAAAGCCTTTGATTCCTGCACCATTTTTGCATTAGTATAATTGTGTGGCAAGTACGATCATACTCCATGCCCAGAAATGTCAAGGAATTTTCCAACCGGAAAAATTTCTAGACAGGACCGGGAATTGAACCCACCTCCAGCATTTTCTTACTTTGTAGCTGCGCCTTTACCGACTGAGCGAAAGGAGTCACAAATTGTCACATTTTCCATGATTCCTTGATTTACCTCCACACTGTTACGTCGTGAATTCATAAACCGCCCCCCCCCCCCTTCTGTTTGATGAACGATGGAAAAAAATCGTGAAATGTTCCAAACACAACTACTGCTGTTCTATGGACTTCTCGGAAGTGTTTCGAACATCTCTGATATTCTACTGATTACTCAGAAGTCCAACGCATTTCTCGGAAGCTCAAGGGGTTTTTTTTTTGTTTAAGAAGATCCGCTGACCTCTCGGAAGTTCTATGGACTTCTCGGAATTTCATCGAACTTCTCGAAAGTTCTATAGGTATATTTTATTTATTTTATTTTACGGACTTCTCGAAAGATCTACGGTCCTTTAATACACTCTACTGACTTTTGGAAGTTCTGTAAATTTCTTAAAGTTCAACAAACTTCTCAAAAGTTCAATGAACTGCGTTGAATGAACTGTTCAACGAATTTCTCAAAAGTTCTACAGACTTATCGGCAGTTCTACAGTCTTTTTGGAAGCTGCACAGAATTCATGGAACTTATATAGAGCTCTTGGAAGTTAAGGGACTTTTCGGCAGTTCTACGGTCAGCTGGGATGTTATACAGTCACTCTCCACAACTCGATGTCCTCTAACTCGATATCGAGTAATAGAACCATACTAAAAATGAGTTTCATGGCTACTGCAATGTTGATTTCCTATGGGATTGTTGTTCTGTGCACTCGATAATTCTAAAGGGCTGAATACAATGAAAGCGGCATAGCGACATAGCGGCACAGTGGCAAACGCGCAATGTTCTAAAATCGCGCTAACCGTTGTACCGCACCCGCATTCCTACCCACAATGCATGCGCGCAATCTATTTGTTTTTCCTCTTCCGCTGCACGTAAACAGGATTATTTTGAATGCAGTTTTGATTTATTTGTTATTTGAATAATCTCTGATTCAGCTGAAAGTAGTGAAGAAAAATCAGTAGAATGTCTTCTGAAAAATTAATCAATCTGTAATCTCGTCTGAAATCTTGTAAAAATATCCAAGGGGCTTTGAAATTCTCTGAAATTTATGGATCGTCTCTGAATTTGAATTAACTTAAAAAAAATGAGGGAGCACTTTAAAAAAGTACCTTGAACCGTGGGAAAATATCGAGAGCTTCGGAGGAAGAGAGCTTCAGAATAGTTCTTTGGAGAAGTTTAAAGTAGTTCTGACGAGAACTTCAAAGTAGTTCTGAGGAGAACTTCAGAGAAATTCGGAAGAGAATTTCAGAGTAGTTCTGATGAGAACTTCAGAGTATTTCTGTGGAGAGTTTCAGAGTAGTTCTGAGGAGACCTTCAAAGTAGTTCTGAGGAGAACTTCAGAGTAGTTCCATTGGCCTCAGGAAAATTTCGAGAAATTTATAAAAACTCCCCGGGAGCACCCGGAACATATATGGCCAGTGTGGTCCTGAGTACTTAATATGGTCACCAATGTTCTTATTTTTGAATTCTCATATAATTTGGTGCGTCACATGAGGATGTAGGTTCAATTTTCACTTCTCCGGGGGTGTCCGGAACATGTTCGGATCTGGCCAACGTGGTGTTCAGTACTTAATATGGACATCAATGATCATATTTTTAAATTTCATATAGTTTGATGTGTCGCATGTGGGTGTTGGTTCAAGAAGAATCTGACCAGTTCCCTGGGGGTACCCGAAATATGTCCGGATGCATGGTTCTGATTACATACTACGACCTTGGATGATTATTTGGTTCACTGCTTGAAGGTTCTGGTTAAATCAAAATTACAAAAAAATAAAACTGAAAATGTTCAGCACTTCTCAGGCTGCCGCTCAACCGCACCGCATTTTTCCAAAATGTTGAAATAAATAGCGTTTTAGTACAATGCCGCTTTGCCGCAACGCGGTCATTGTGGGTTGTCAAACGGATTTCAGTGTATTGGAAAATATTCGCTTGGCGCTATGCCGCTATTTCGCTATCAGTGTGTTCAGCCCTTAAAACTCGATGCTTCCTTCAATATCGAGTTGTAGAGAATTCACTGTATTTTATAAGTTCTATGGACGTCTTAGAAGTTTTATGGACTTAGGTAGTTCTCCAGGCTTCTCAGAAGGTCTGCGGACTTCTCGGAAGATCTACGGACTTCTCAAAAGTTTTACGGGCTTCTCGGAAGATCTACGGCCTCCTCGGAAGATCTACGGACTTCTCGGAAGATCTACGGTCTTCTCGGAAGATCCACGGACATCTCGAAGAATATGCTCCAAAGCTAATGTAATCAGTATGCTTGCCTGAATAACTGCGCTCCCGTTCGCTGCGCTTTAACCCTTACTGCGCATTTTCTGCTGCATCCGCAGCTTCTTCGATGTCTTCATCTTCACCATCAGAAAAAAAACTACAACGACTTCGTATTGCTGCTCTTCATTGCTTCCATCAGCAGCGCTGATTGGTACCAACAGCTCTTGGAAATTCAGCTCCATGAAATCCACTGGCTGAGCATTTTGATCACACGTTAGGCTTTGACATCATTCACCTTCTGCTAGGACTATAACATCTCGACTGATTTGAAACTCACCGCTGTCAGGATTGTACAAACGGTAGCCTTTGGTGTCCTCACAATAGCCGACGAAGATCGCTTTTCTGACCTTGGCATGAGATCCAACAATCTTGATATGCTTGAAGTGTGACTTCTTTCTAGACCACGCCTCTTCTTGCGTTATGTTCTCCAATGACCGCGTTGGACATCGATTGTCCAGATAGGCAGCTGTAGAAACTGCTTCCGCCCAAAACTGCTTACCAAGCTTTGCATCGTTGAGCATGCACCGTGCTTTCACCACCAACGTGCGGTTCATGCCTTCTTCAAAACCATTCTGCTCAGGCGTATACGGACACGTGGTTTGATGCCGGATACCTTCATGTTCCAGAACTTAACGAAAACTTTCGTTGTCGTACTCCGTCCCATTGTCTGTACGCAAAATCTTCAGCTTCTTCCCGCTTTGTCTCTCGGCTCTAGCTTTGAATTTCTCAAATGCTTCAAGCGCCTGATTCTTCCTTTAAAGTAAAAACACTACTACCTTCTTACTGGCATCGTCCACGAAGGTAAGAAAGTAGTGACTTCTTCCAAACGATGGCACCTCCACGGGCCGCACAGGAGTGCAATAGCTTTAGCAGCTCCTTCGCTCTTGAAACACTGGATGGAAACGAAAATCGTGCCTGTTTGCCTGTGAGACACGTCACCCAATTGGTAAGTGCTTCATTTTTGAAGTCGATTCCGCTAGCCACTTCCTGGAGTTTCTTCAAGCTTCCTTCATTCAAATGACCAAGAAGTCTATGCCACAACTCGATGCTGTTAACCAGAAACGATTTTTCCGGCCGACTGACACGATAGAGATCGCCTTCTTCAACTCCGGTAATGACAAGCTCGTCGCTTTCATCCCAGACTTTTCACTTGTTCGCCGTGAGTACCTACTACCTTGTTTCTTCGCTTACAGATGGTGCTGACCGATAACAGGTTGGTTGCTAGGTCCGGAATTTTCAACACATTACCAACTTGCACGCTTACTTCTGCAGTTTCCACGGAAATCGTTCCCTTTGCAACGGCCTTCATGTTTCTGTTGTTTGCTGTTCCAACGTCATGGTCCATGGCAACCGCGTTGACGAAAGGTTGAACCGAACGTGCCATGTGGCTGGTGGCACCGGTATCCAGATACCACTCATCGCTCCTTACATCTCCAATAGCGAAAATACTGCACAGTCTTCTTGACTTGCTTGACTTCAAGTGCCCGGTTTCTCACAGTTGTAGCACAGCTTCTCACCTTTGTTACCGTCCTTTAGTGTGCCAGACTTCTGTCGTTTTGCTGTACAGGGCACCTTCTGTGCTGCTGCTGACCGGACCGTGAACTAATTTTACGTCCTGTAAAATTTTAGCCTTCACTGCATCCGCTGTCAAAGCCATACCGGACGCTTCGAGTCCCACGCTCGTACTGCTCAGGAAGTCCCATCAATAGAATCGCCGCGAGCCAAGAATCGTCCACCTTGAAGCCCACGGATGCGAACTTGTGACTTGTGCTCATCAATTCGTCCACGTACGTCTCAACGCCAGCACAATTGATTAGCCGTACTGACGTGAATTTTCTGAGCAGCCCAATTTTCCTGGTTAATCCGCTTTCCTGGAATGCAGGTTCTCATAGTCTCTTTAAGAGCAATATTGTATCCAAGCAGTTTTATTACGCTTTGGTGAAAATCAGTTATAAATCCAATTTAATTTTTATTGGCTTCAAAGCAACCGCCATAAATTAGCTTGTTGTTGTTCTGTTCTGCTGAAACTTTTTTTTCCATATGGCAATCTTTAGCGGTAAAAATAGGATTGAGTGTTGGTGTCAAGATGACCATGTAATCAATTTTGTTGCATGGCGACATAAGTGAAAATCTTAAAGAAAATATATGCGCTTGAAATTTTATCGTGTATATTGGGATAATACGAGCGTTAAATAAATGCGCCTTCAAAATAATTCAAGTTAACAAAAAAGATTGTTTCAGAAATCAAATTAATTTGATGGAATCATCTTAATTTTACAGAAAATAGATTTCAATAAATAAATTCATACCAATGCACACTGGAAATCATTTCGGATATCTAATTTAGCCATTATTTTATTGAACTTTCTTTGATTTTATTCCAAAGCTAATGGCATTTTCATAATGACAATATGGCGACAGAGGACAGCAGGCAAGAAAAACATCAAGCGCAATTTCTTAAAATGTCTAATGCTTACATTGCACACTGGGTCAGGAATGCAACCTAGCGGACCAGAATTAATAACTCCGAAACGAAGCATTTCCGTGATTTGGTGCCTTCGGCAAAGTTTCTCGTCATAATAAGGACCATCTTTTGACACAAACAAATAGTTCAAAACTCTTCCACAGCATTTGTTAGAGAAACGCATTTAGACCGATATTACCGCGCTGAGTTAGTAATAATACAAAAAGAAAAAGAAGCGCTTTGCGAAGCTGATTACTCATGGAGTAATCATAAGTACCGTAAATCGGGGTAAAGTTAATCATTGAGGTGATGTTGATCACTACACCGTTCAATTTTCGTTTCTCGACAATCTTTTTTCAAGAAATTGTAATCAATGGTACTTTTGAAACGTTTACCCTCTATATTATCTAAACGGTTTAACTCTAAATTTTCAATTTTATGGAGGAAATAAAATATTAAACTTTCAACTGTTCCTAAAAATTATATCAGGAATAGCATTTATTCTGGTGCAGAGTTCGACGAAATTATGTATTTTACTTGGGTCGCTGAACCTCAATCTGAAATTATTTTTAGCATAGCTATTGCTAGTACAGGTTTGAGAACTGTTTGTTTGTGTGCCAAACATATGGTTTTAAACATATTCAGGTACACAGCAAAAAAATAATTTTGATATCACGTCCAAGTGGATGCACCACAATCATGTCGAAAATATGGTGTAAAGGGTGATACGGTCAAAATTTGGTCAAGGGAAAACGCGTGTAAATCGGTGAAATCGTTCATTTAAAAAATCAAATTAAATTTCTTTTTCAAGTTCAATTAGTATAAAATTCAGGAAAAATATTCAGTTAGGCTTTCGCTTTTCCAAATCCGAATTGCCAGGCCTTACGCTTGACCCCTGCCATCAGATTTTGTACAGCCACCTTGTCCACCTTCTTCGCCGCAGAAAGCCAGTTTGCCTTGAACTGCTGCTCGCCCTTAGCAGTTTTTTGGTCTTCTTTAGGTTCCGCTTGACAATAGCCCAGTATTTCTCAATTGGGCGGACCTCTGGCGTGTTGGGAGGGTTCTTGTCCTTGGGAACCACCTGCACGTTGTTGGCGGCGTACCACTCCATGGCCTTTTTACCGTAATGGCAAGATGCCAAATCTGGCCAAAACAGTACGGAACAACCGTGTTTCTTCAGGAAAGGCAGCAGACGTTTATTCAAACACTCTTTCACGTAAATTTCTTGGTTGACAGTCCCGGAAGCTATGAAAATGCTGCTTTTCAAGCCACAGGTACAGATGGCTTGCCAAACCAGATATTTCTTTGCGAACTTTGACAGTTTCATGTGCTTGAAAACATCTGCTACCTTTCCCCTTCCTTTTGCCGTATAAAACTCCTGTCCCGGAAGCTGCTTGTAGTCGGCTTTGACGTAGGTTTCGTCGTCCATTACCACGCAGTCAAACTTCGTCAGCATCGTCGTGTACAGCCTCCGGGATCGCGCTTTGGCCGTCGTATTTTGTTTATCATCGCGATTTGGAGTCACTACCTTCTTGTAAGTCGATAGTCCGGCTTGTTTTTTGGCTCGATGCACGGTTGTAGACGATACACCCAGCTTATTTGCGGCATCTCGGAGAGAGAGGTTAGGGTTTCGCTTGAAACTACCGGCAACTCTCTTTGTCGTCTCAGCGGCTTCCGGTTTTCGATTTCCCCCCGATCCAGACTTCCTGGCTGTCGACAAACGTTCCCCAAACACTTTAATTACATTTGTAACGGTTGATTTGGCAACTTTTAGCGATTTTGCCAACTTTGCGTGCGAGTAGCTCGGATTTTCGCGATGCGCGAGCAAAATTTTGATACGCTGCTCTTCTTGCTTGGACGGCATTTTGACAACTGAAGAGTGAATTCCAAAATCAAAATAGGAGCAACATTCTACACACACACACCTTCAAAATGATTTTTTAAATGCAAAATTGAAAGAAATACGTCAAGTTGATATTGACCAAATTTTGACCGTATCACCCTTTAATATTATTTGCTAAAAAGGACAAAATTATCATTAATACAATGCATGAACTGACATTACGCTGCTTTTACTGCATTTGTTTATTTATGTGGTCATAAAAATTACATGAAATTTTCGACATGATTGTAGTGCATCCACTTTGATGTGATATCAAAATTATTTTTTTGCTGTGTAGATCGATTAAAAGGGATCTACTTGCCCCCGTTTTACGGTAAACACCAGCATTTCGTCTGTCTGAAACTCGATTTGTCAAATGAGTGCTTTGATCTGTCAAACGAGCGACCAGATCTGTCAAACAATATGTGACGCAAACAGATTCAATATAAATTTTGCTTCTTGGGCAAGAATTTGAATTTAGCTTCTACGAGCAGTCACGTCGGTTCGTCGATCTGTTCAAATGTTTCTTGAACTTCAATGCAAAACTCAACTCACATTTAACGAGGCGTGGTGTAAAGATGAGGAGTTGTCCATAAACTCTCATAAGACGACTATTATACCATTTACACATAAAAGGAAAATAAAAATACCAGATTTGCACTTGAAGGATGCTACATTAGTCCTTTCTCAAAAGGTTAAGTATCTGGGAGTAATTCTTGATAGCAAACTCAATTGGAACTTACATTTGAAGCAAATAATAAGTAAGGCTACAAATGCCCTATGCATAGGCAAAAAAACATCTGGTAATAAATGGGGACTGAAACCGTACAATGATCGATTGAATCTATAAGGCTATAGTAAGACCCAGAATAACATATGCATCATTAGTTTGGTGGCCAAAAACAAAGTTAAATATGCTCAACAAAAAAACTCGAAAAGTTGCATAGACTTGCTACAATTTCCATCACAGAAGCAATTCGTAGCACGCCCTCTAAAGCACTAGATACAATCTTCTTACCCTACATTTATTTGTGCAGTTGGAAGCCGAGAAAAACGCACTAAGGTTAAAAAGAACTAAACAGTTTTTTTATGGGGACCTTATGGGTCATCGCAGTATTTTGAAGGAATTTAAGATAAGTTCTGTATTAACTCATGAAGACTGGATGAATAGATAGTATAACTTTGAAAGACTATTCAACGTCACTGAACCTAGTCGCACTGAATGGGAATCTTTGGGAATGGAAATATTCAACCAGGATCAGTAATTTTCTACACAGATGGCTCCAAATTAAACAACAGAGTTGGCGCTGGGGTAACGAGTCCTGGTGTCAACATATCAATATCGATGGGTAAGTGGCCAACCGTATTTCCAGCAGAAATACAGGTAATTATTGAATGTGCTACGGTTTGTTTACGTCGTAATTACAAACATACAAATATATATATTTTCTCTGACAGTCAAGCTGCCCTAACAGCATTGAGGTCCGTTAAATGTTCTTCTAAACTGGTTTGGGAATGCATTCAATTACTACAGCAGGTGGCTAAAAAATAGTATTGTTAACTGATTTTGTGTACCTGGGCACTGTGAGGTTGAAGGTAATGAAAAGACAGATTTATAAGCAAGATTGGGATCATCAAAACCATTGCTAGGTTCAGAATTATTTCTTGGGGCCTCAGAATGTGCCCTCAAAATGGAACTGAAGAACTGGGAAAAATCTATGACAGATAACATTTGGAAAAACACTAAAACAGCTCGACAGTCCAGAAGATTTATATCACCTAATAAAGGAACAACTCAAAGACTTCTTAGTCTCTCCAAAAAAGATCTACGTACTTTTAGTGGCCAAGTCACGGGTCACTGTTCAAGTAAATATTATTTTAAACAGCTAGGAAAATTGGAAGAGTCGATTCTGCAACCTAGAGAGTGAAAACTCGGAACATTTACTTTGTAAGTGTGCAGCACTTTTTCATAAAAGGAAAACATTTTTCGATGAGGGTTTAATACAGCCCTCAGATGTATGGATGACTTCTCCCAGTAAAGCAATTCGTTCTATAATGCCTTACTGGGATAATGCCTATAGTCAGCTAGTGGAAATCACTCAAACAAATAGTGATACAACACCTGATGTGGCATACATTAAACCGGGGCCCGCCACAATAGATCAAATAACTGGTCGCAGTGAAAAAATGTACCCAACAAAGGAAAAAAAAAACTCACAACCTCTGAAATGTTTGAGAAAACCGGCTATATATTAAGTCGACATCCCCTCGACCCATTACAAAGTGATTATTCGTTTGAAATACTTCATGTTCCATATTGAACCAAAATGGTATCGTTATTAAGTAACGGTAACATCAAGTCGTGAAGGTGCAGGCAAGTGTGAACTATTCTGACACTCTTACCACCCCATCATGGAGAAGGGCTTCCGACACGCTTGCATTGATGGGAAAGTGTTATGATTAAACGGGAAGTTTTTCCGGCTAGTCTCTTAAGGAGGAAAAATCCCCACCGAACCAAGCACAAGCAGCAAGCGTATGAGCTTCTGTTGTGCTTCCTGAAGTACAACAGGAATGAAGATTTTGGCAAGCTTTGCGAATTTTACGAAAACACGCTTCCTTTCAACCACCCTTAACCCTTCTCCTCCCCCCCCCCTTTCCCCAACAACTACTCTGCACATACTTCCGGATAGTGCGGGAGCGAGGTGTGTTGCATGCTTGGATCTCAAGAGCTCAACCAAGCGAACCGTGTGGCTGATGCTGCTGCTGCTGCTGAGAACTCTTCTGCTCCGTTTTCCTCTCATTTGCCCCATCATCACCGAGTAGGATCTTAAGTATAGTTAAGAGTGCACAAGAGGGCGAAAAGAAGCGTTTTAATTTGCATAACACGATTTTCCTTAAATAATTGTAACAACATTTTACACACCACGGCCTTCGACGCTTTCGGGACTCCACTTGCTTGAGATGGATGGGAAGGATTTCTGAAATAGCTGCTGCCAGCTACGCTTCAGAAGGAAAAACTTGTTCAAATTCCGCTTTTTTCTTCAGTAATTTTTAATCTCTCACCTCGCCTGCCTGTCTGCTCCAACTATTTGATCCCCGAAAATCTTCCAACCGTCAGAATCTATTAGAGCGAGGATACAGGCACATACACCCACACCCCGGAGGGAGAAGTTGAACTCCACCCGTTCATGCCGCACCGTCTGGTGAGCAGCAAAAAAATAAAGAACTGCTCCACCATACGAAAGAGAATGTTTTAATTAACCCCTTTTTGATAAAGATTAAGGTATTTACGAATGTAGAACGACTGATACTGTTCATAATAATAAACGTTCTGTGTGAGTGTTTTTCTCGGTTTCCTATCCCTCCTGCATTGTGTGCTGCAGTAGAGCCAAAGCCCGACTGCAGAAAGAGCACAGAGACATAGGTACCGGTGCGGCTCTGAGAATGAGCGTTTGGTCTTCCGCAAATGATATGAAATATAAAGTGTAATCCTCAATGTTAACTCGATAATACCTCTTTAGCCTTTTTCTCCTTTTACTCTCGAATACCTTTGTGAGTGTGTCCAGCAGTTGGAACGGAAAGCCTTTTCACTTTATAAAATTTAAACTATTAGCCAGTTAGCCCATGCTCCCCTCCCACAGCCCATCGCATCGGATCGCATCGGTTCCAAGTCCAAGAAGAGTCAAGGGTTGCAGCTGGAGTGATATATGTGCATGAGCTGGCTGACTGCAGGTTGGAACTCGAACGGAGAGGAAAGTGGCCACAACAAACCCAAGCCCATGGTGACCAGTGCAACCCCGGCTGCCGGGATTTGATTGTCGACATGTGCGAGCAGAAGCTCGGTTAGTCTCAAATCGGAAGGAACATATGTTTATTCCTAGATAGTGTCGTTCTGGCTGGGGCTGGTTGATCCTTCTCCGGTTAGTTTGAATCCAGGATGAAAGATGAATGGTGATGGTTTGAGTGGAGTTTTTTTTTTGGAGGTGGCGTGCCACATAAATCTCGGGGATGATGTTCTCGGTAGAGTTGTAAGGGGATTTGATAACATTTTAAGCAGAACCGAATGAAGTATCTAGCTGTATGACAATAATGTTCCCTTGCTGGAAGAAAAGTGGAGGGTTTGTCGAGATAATTTGCGGCACGGGCAGTGCGGTTTTAAGTGGGTTAATATAATCATTTTTTTTACGATTTTGAGGGGTATGCATACCGTTTGGAAAACCGACTTTCGATTCAAGGCATGCATGGCCAAGATCTGAAAATGTCTGTGCGTGTATGTAAATTTTGTAAGTGATGTTTCTCGACAACCACAGAACAGAATTGGACGCATCAACCAACAAATGCAGCGGTTCCAATCGAAATGACGTCTGACACAAAGTTGTAGGACAAAAATATTTCTATTCAGAAAATAAAATACACGGTACAAATTTCAAGTAATTATGGGTTAAAAATAAAAAGGAGGGTTTGAAACTAAATATTATTTAAGCAGCAGACTGTTTAAATTTTATATCTTTTGGGGATATAAGAAGACACAGTGAACAATTTGCAAGGAAGGGGACGGGTCTGGTGTTGTATTCCTGATCTTCTGAGTAGTAAGCATTAACGGTAACCACTTATCTAGTGAGTCTCGTCTATCCTCAGGCTAATCACAAATTATCTAAAAAGTGTTCTAGCGCACAATATTCGTACCGATCGACCCGACCTGGAATTCCCTTTGCTATGTTCAAAAGTCTTAACTGACTAAACTGAGCAAAGCCCCGTGAATACCATCCATTTAATTGGAATTATCAAACTGTTATGAGAGCAATCAAATTTGATTAAACAATCCCGCGAATCGTTCCCTATCGCTTTTATCTACTTTCAAATCCGCTCCAATACTCATTTTAATAAAATCCCAAACATAATTCTCATCACTCGTGAAATCTGCAAAATTATTTCCTCCTCTCCCGAAATGTTCATCCATCCGACCTGAGACGACGCCTGTTGCTCTCCGTCGCCCCTCGTCAATGTTCTCCTCGCGAAATCCTCGCCCGAATCTTCGCTCCTTCCCTTGCCTCCCCTGCTCATCACGCTTTCACTTTCTCATCTCATCTAAGCCCTTATCGCTGTCATCATTATCCCTCCATTCATTTCGCACACGCCAGGGCACCCATTTTCCATCCG
The DNA here is from genome assembly GCF_037179485.1 of Ochlerotatus camptorhynchus. Taxonomy (NCBI): domain Eukaryota; kingdom Metazoa; phylum Arthropoda; class Insecta; order Diptera; family Culicidae; genus Ochlerotatus; species Ochlerotatus camptorhynchus. The sequence continues at coordinate 2,424,007 of NW_027040668.1, read as the reverse complement.
TCGCGACGCCGGAGATCTTCTTCATACTCATTATCTGCGATTTTGATAATTTTTCCTTCATCCTGAGCCGCGAACGGCGGAAGAAAAGCCGACTGTGCGCCAATCCATCGCCAAAATTGTTCCCAACAATCCTGCGTACCGGGCGAGCCAAATGTGGGTGGTATGTAGTCGTCTTTCTCCCGGTTTAATCTCTTTCCAGCTGGAGGAACTTACTTACCGACCTACTACTGGGAGCGGGAAGATAAGTAGCTACACACATAGATTCACGCAAGGGTCTCGCATTTTTTTTCTATTTGCAAGCATCCAGAAATCCCTCGCTCACGAAGCTTGATGAGAAAGGTCACGTTGGTGATGTTTGGCTCGAACTTGAAACTGGAAGCTGTATGGAAACAGTTGCACAGCTCACCCTAACATAGCGGTTGACAAATGGTACACAATCAGAATCGAGCTAAGGAGGGTGGAGGATAAATTGTTATGAACTTAAACCTCATTTTCATAAATCTCAAGATTCAAAACTTTTTTTTTTATGCTGCTGAGTTGGGGATTGTTGTCCGCTGGCAGCATGGGATGGCTGATAATTTTCTTCGGTATAATCGGCAAAAGGGCACAGCCATGTCTGAGGGATCCCGGGTGTCGTCGTCGTTGCGAAAAAGACGATGACGACGATGGATTAGGCTCCGCTTGTTTCCGCTTTTGGTTTAATCGGTGGAGGAAGGAAGTTTTCCCTTTCATTGATTATTTTATATAGGGATTAATTTTTGGCTAACTTTTAGTCAAGCAATGCAAAAATTAAATGGTGAAATCCAGAATGCAGAATGAGAAGTACTAAACAAATTTGGTTAGCAATGAATGGGTCGGTGTGGCAAACCATACCGATAACAGAGAGATTGGAATCCTGTTAACTCGACGAAATTTTCATGTCGGAAACTTTCTCGATTTCAGTGGGTTCGTAATCGTGCTTCCCGGGTAGAGGGAAATGGCAAAATCAGAGCGAAATAATATCAAATTTTACTATCAATATCTTATCATGCTATTGGTAAGTGGTGCGAATACCAATATTTAGATGAGATATCAAAGCAAAATGTGATATTAATTTGCTATGATTTTTAATATTCTTTAAATATGCCAACTTTGCTCTTACTTAGCTATGGCTCCATAGATTTTTTTTTATATTATTTTTGATATCAATCAAACTAATAGGAATTTTTGATGTCCTTCCTCAATTTTAATAGTAAAACATGCTATTGATTTGAAATTCCCATATGCTCGGGTTGTCACACATTAGAGCAGTTCTAGCCCAAATAGCAAAAACAATAGTTATTAGGCTCGACCTTCTCCGATTTGCATGAGACTTCGCATAATTGTTTGCTATGGGAAAGCATTCACATTTCTACTAAAATTCAGCCATTTGAAACTTGAACTTATTTTCAAAATTGCTTATTTGATACGTTTAAAAGAAATCCTAGCAAAGCATGGGAAAATTCATTCACTTGCACGAGCACCACAAACACAAAATGACTATCCTCACATAGAAATAGGTTGCCAAAAGAGTGTAAATTCTAGCATGTAAATTTGTTAAATTTTGCATTTAAAAAATCAAATTATTTTTCTTTTTTAGTTCAATTAGTGTATTATACAGAAAAAGTATTCAGCTAAGCTTCCGGATGACCAAAACCGAACTGCCAGGCCTTTCTTTTAAATCTTGCCATCTGATTATTTACAGCCACCTAGTCCACTTAGTTCGCAGCAGAACGCCAGTTTGCCTTAAACTGCTTCTCGCTTCCAACGGTTTTTCGGTCTTCTTCAGGTTCCGCTTGATGATGGCCCAATATTTTTCGATTGGGCGGTGCATGTTGGGTAGGTTCTTGCTCTTAGGCCCCACCTGCACGTTGTTAATGGCAAACCACTCCAGGACCTTTATTTTCGTTATGGCAGGATGATAAATCCGGCCAAAACAGCACGGAACAATCGTGTTGCTTCAGGAAGGGCAGCAGACGTTTTTCCAGACACTTAAATTTTATGGTTGACGGTCCCGGTTACAATGAAAATGTCACTTTTCAAGCCACAGGTACAAATAGCCAGATATTTCTTAGCGAACTTGACAGTTTCATATACTTGAAAACGTCTGTCACCTTTCCTCTTTCGGGTGCCGTATAAAACATCTGTCCAGGAAGCTTGAAGTCTGCCTTGACGTAGGTTTCGTCGTCCATTACCACGCAATCGAACTTCGTTAGCATAGTCGTGTACAGCTTCCGGGATCGTGTTTTGGTCGTCTTGTGATGTTTATCGTCACGATTTGGAGTCACCACCTTTTTATAAGTCGACAGTCTGGCTAGTTTTTAACGTAGGACTACGTCTGTGATTTCTATATGGGGGTACACTTTGTGAAAACCGAAAATGGAACATGTAACAAATCTATGAAAGATTTTGAACATTAATAACTCAGCTGCTCCAGGACCAATTTCAATAATTGTATCACCAATCGATCAGAAATATTTCTAAAAATTAATAGCATTGCTTACGGCTGATGATTTTCAACAAAAAACTATTGAAAAAGTGGTAATGTCAATCATTGTCCGATGCATAAATAAAAAGTGATAATTTAATCACTGTTTGCATGATATAAACGTTCTTCCCAAACCCAGTCGTCATAATCGAGTGCCGCTTGGTTGCACATCATTCTGCTTAAACCTGAAAAGATATAAAAGAGCGCTGCTGTCTAGCCTCAACTCATTTTTGCTTCAGACAGCAGATAGCAGAAGCAACAATAGCAGCAGTAGGAAGGTGTTGACAGGTTTAGTAGTCCGGTCCTCTACCTAACAAGCAACAATGACTGGTCGTGATAACCGCTATCCGTCGTCTGGCACGTCGTGGCGGTGTCAAACTTATCTCCGGTCTGATCTACGAGATAACACGAGGTGAACAAAAGGTGCTCCTTGTCCCCGTAACGTGGGTAGATCACCTTTTCGTGGTACGTTACGGGATGTAAGATCTACCACCGATTCCTAGTCCTGACTATTTCCAACTAGGGGAACAGGATTTTTCAGTAATCTAAGGAACACATCTTAGTCCTTGTTACTTTTTATGCCTTGTTGATAGTGACAAGACTCGGCTTTGTCTACCGAGGATGATCTTGAAACAAGGAAAAAATTAGTTAGTTAGTCTTCATCTATGTGATCCCTAATCTTCTATTCGTTGTTCCCTAGTTTGAAGTGGTTAAGACTAGGGTTCTGATGCATGGTCATTATCGGTGTCATACCTTAATTTTGTTGCTAAGGAATCCAATTTTGATTGACAAAGGGGCGTGCCTTTGGAGGGTGTTTCAACACTCCGAAGGGTATAAATAGCGGGATCTTTCAATTAGAGTCGGATCCTTGCGATAAATGCAAGAGTGGCAACTGTAAAAAAATCGATTACTTCATCATTTCTCAATAGTGATGGAGTAATACGACATGCACTAAAATAAGGACACGGGATATACTTCAATAGATCAATTTACTGGTCGCAGTAGTGTTAGGTCCCGAACAGAAAAAAAGGTGCTCCTGGAAGATTGAGATCCGTGATGTTGTCACCTACACTGAACACGCCAAGCGTAAGCGGCCATGGATGTCATCTACGCTTTGAAGCGACAGAGACGCACTCTGTACGGTTTCGGAGGTTAAATTATCACCAACTTTGGCAACAGAACGGCCCTTTTTAGGGCCAATAAGCTTATTACAGTAAACAGTTGGAATAGAATTTATCTGATCCTGTTTGTCTATATTCAGAACCACATGCCCCCAACGACCACACAAAATGTTCTCCAGAGTTGTAATCTTGTAACTAAACTTGGAAGCAGGAGTGCAAATGATTTTGATCGATTCCCTTCATCTTTCGTTAATAACTCGTTAATTGCCCTTTACTTTCAAGGTATTGACATTGGCAAACTACACAAAAGGAGAGTGTCGCTACTTGATAGCAAACTTCTCATGATGGGAGGAGTCTGCGTAGCTTACCGGCGCGTGAAAAAAGAAAAACAATCAAAATTTCATTTTGTGATTGTTTCCCAAACACAGACATCATATTGAAACACCATCGTGATTATGCATTGTAGCATTCTCTGTAAATTCCAATTAGTACAGTAAGTGCTTCAGTGTTTACACTCCCCGTTGGATAGAATCAATATTCGAAGTGAAACAAGTGTTTATTGAGAAATTCTGTAAAAATCTTCAAAATGTCTCAACACATGGATGCTAAATATCTCCACGATTATCGGAAGTGCGTAAGAGACCAGGAGGCAGCGAAACCTGCGAAACAGACGCGGACCGTGTCTGAACGCGTTCGAATGTGTCGAGCCAACAAGTAAGCGGCCAAAGGTAATCCTAATTTTAGCATTTAATCAATAACCGCCCAATTTCAAAAATTTCAATAATGAATTCTAGATAGAGCTGGAATTAGGGCGTAACAGCTTTTGTAAACAATGACTTCTTTCGATCATTTCTAGAAAATCAAGGCTCGCCAACGCAAATCAACATCACCATCGGGGTAGGGAAAGACTTCCCCTATCTGAAGGTCATGTCATTTTGCGTGGGTGTGCCTTGAATTCCCAGAAATCATCGAGAGAAGTCATTGTTTACAAAAGCTGTTACGCCCTAATTCTAGCTCTATCTGGAATTGTTCATTTTGGAGTTAAGTTTATAAACCATTTATTTTGTTATTTATATATTAGTCAATGGATCATCAAAAACAATCTTGTAGTACTACGCCAACAATGCGGTCATGCTTTGGACGTACCACTAACATTTTTGCTCGATGGACGGTTGTAGACGACACTTTCAGCTTGTTTGTGACATTTCGGACGAAGATTCCCCCCGTTATAGTTGATTTGGCCACTTGTAACGATTTCGCTAACTAGTAGTAGTTAGGATTTTCACGATGCGCGTGCAAAAATTTGATGCGTTGCTCCTCTTGCTTGGACGCCATTTTGCTAACTGAAGAGCAAATCAAGCTGAACATTACATTAGGTCCTAAGAAACATTGATCGATTCTCTTCGAAAACTTTCTCTTTCGTTAATAACTTGACCACATAACCGTTTCTTGTTGTGTTTGTCGTATTATATGCTAGATAAAAGCTTCTTTTAGCGATTTGTGTGCTGAAAATACCTGAGAATGTCTTTACATGGCCGTAGGAATACAAAGAGAAAGTCGATAAAGAGAATCTGTCAATGTTCAGCTTGAAATGTCAAAATCAAACTAGAGGCATCATTCTGCAGGCACACACATACAAAATGAGGTGTATTCCAAGGGGTATTCAACTTTGCACACCCTAATATGTGCCGCGAGATTTAGCAGTGCCAAAAGTGCCGAAGTAGGCCGAATTGTACCAATCAAGTCAATATCATATGAGTTTGGCAAGTGAGACTGACTTTTGTAATTGTGTTTTCATTTTCAATTTCTTCGATAGTTTATAGCAAACATTCTCATTTGATCGTGAGCGGAGCGGGCAGTGGAAGAGGAACTGGAAGCCATCCAACTTATACGGTGTTCCAGCAAATTCGACCCGTCCAAAAGAAACGTGTGCAGAAACGAAGGTGTAACCTGATTGATGCTGGACGAAATTTCCTCTAGCTGCCTGTTAAATGCTCCCCGAAAAAAACCAAAACCAGAACTTGAACGGGCGAAAGTTTAATCTCACTCTAGAAACAACATCCTTGAACCAGGACATCTGATTGTCTCAGAAGTATGTGACTTCGACGACATCACTCAAGCCTATCATGATGTCGCTGATTATGCTGTCTTTCGAAACATTCTATCAGTGATCCAGATAAGCCTCGCATCTGGAGTTCTACTGCAGGCAGGACCCTGTGGTTGTTGTTGCTCATCTGCACGGCTCATGGGCTCTTGCCGAACAGCAAGTTGCTTAGTGTCATCATGCGGGAACCGTTGACCCTATCGAAACCCCTTCTACAACGTATCAAACTTTAGAGATTGAGCAAGGCCTTATTGGCCTAAAATGAACTGATCGGTAGGCCAACCCATCCCATGGGGGCCTCTTGGGACAAACTAGTTCAACAGAAGGATGATGACAGTGGCGCATCTGCTAAATTACCGGATCGTATATGATGGGTATCCCAGACAACCAGAAGTCGTATAACAATGTACAGACAGTATCGTAAATTGCTACAGTTTAAGTCAAAATCTCATACAAGAATGGCATACCTCGCATTATGTTTCAGTTAAATCGTATAGAAGGCAGATTTCCGACTTATATGCGATTACTCATTTTTCCGTCGTACTGTATCACAAATTAAATCGGGTTACATCGTAAGACTTTTCAAAATGATTTTTTTATTACAGATTAAATCGCGTTTGATGTTAAATCAACTCGTTCAAAATTAAATTAAAATATGCACGTATATGGCCTCCACTTTTGTACGTATAAGCCATTTCTTTGCATTCTATACGAGTTGTTTGTTTGTATTTGTGTTTGTATAGCACGAAAACAACTTTGAATATACGTGCATTCTGGTTGTCTGGGATGTGCTTGATGTCGGACTCAAGGAATGCGATGTAATTGCATTGATCTGTTACTATTAATCCTATTGCGCTAGGGCAACTTTAAATAGGTCCAGATCTGATGGAATATTTTACACACTTTGAAATTACTAATTTTACACGTGACGTCCATCTTTGACATAAAAGATGAGACGTAAACAAACATGTCATGTAATATTAAGTGCTCCGAGACTGAAAAGTTCATTGCTCGACGAAAAGTACGTTTGATTGAGCTATATTTCGCGTCTGTTATGAATCAAATTTATGTCAAAATTGACGCTCTCAGAGCACCTAAATTCACATGATTTTTTCTAAGTGTGTAGGTTAACATATCTAAATCCCCCAGCAGTAAAGGGACTTCTATGGACATCCTTATAAAGTCCTGTGAATTTACCATCGATGTCCATACCTAATTCAAACCAATCACAGGCCAATCAATTTTGGTTTTATGAGATTTCTGTAGACCATGATTTAGACTTTTCGCATGCTTTACAACCTCGAAAGAACTTGCAATGTTACTTCGGAACGCAGGGCGACACGATATAATTCCCATCCCGGAAGACCCTTGGCAAGACCGGGATTTGAAGCTAAACGCGAAAATTTCACTGAATCAAGCTAAGTAGGCATTGGTTGTCAGGATAAGTTCATTTGTTTACATCATTGGCTTCATCGAAGCAAGCACGCCGCGATTCGATCCTGCACACTCAAAACAAAAATACCGGTCTATCCGCTCAAGAGCTAGCAAAACTGTTGAATTTGGCAGTTTTCGGGACAGCAATTTTATACCTCGGTTGACCGGAAGATTGTAATATCGAAAAGAAGTCGAAATTCCCCAAATAGTTCCTTGTCTGGCAAGCAAGCTGTAGTTGTGGACTGAAAAGTGAAACTTTCGTTACTTCTGGGACCATGAACCAGCAAATTTACCAGGAGAAGTGCCAACGGAGGAGACTACTGCCTTTTCAGGAGCAGCATGAAGTGGATAGCTTATTCTGGCCGGTCTTAGCAAGCTGCCATTACTCAAATTCCACCAAACTTCAAGGAGATGAATACGGTCACTATTAAGGAACTAAGTCCAATTGAGGAATACTGGTTAATTGTGAAGCACATACTGAAGAAAAAGGGTGGAGCTGGAATGAACTAAATGGTTCATAAGGCTGTTTTTCCCGCAAATGGCGCTGTCCCATTGGTAGTAAGTAATAAAAATTCACATATATAAATTTGTAAAAGTGGAAATAATACGCTTTTGATGCATATTCAGGTCAAAAGAAGTTGACGACAACCTGAAGAAATAATTCATAGACTTTATCGTTCACTAGATTCCTGGGAATTATTGATTAACAAGGTACAATTAAATAAAAAAAAAGGTTTTTCCCTAAACATATTTAACCGCTTTACTACCAGTCTCCAGAGAGCCAAAAAAAAAATCAAATTTGAGAATGAAAATTCTCTCTCACGAGCTCAATCTCTCAACATGTTATTTATTTTGATGACACTCGCTTTAAGATTTCCCTTTCACAGATTACAAAATTGAGTACCTGACACTACAAATCAATTCTGGCACCTCTATATGTACGTTTAGATTAACATCTGAAGTCCTTCCTTTTTTACATATTCTACGCAAAAGATACTTTCTGCCCCGCCCCTTTCATAAAAATCGGCGGGAAATACTGTGAGTGGTGAGCTTTTTTGTGTGCAGAATGTGTAAAAAATTAAGGACTTCGGATTTAAATCTAAATGTATATATAGAAGTGCCAAACATGTTTTGCACTGCACTATTCTCTGTGAACAATTAACAGAAAACAGATTATGCGTAGTTTTCGATAGATGTCACCACAAACAACAGCGACATCTGATGGAAAATCAATGCAAAAGCTAAATGACTAAATCTCGATAACTTTTTCAAAGAGACGTATCAGCTTTTGTAAACAATGCATTTGATCATCTATTTGGCGTAACTGGTAGCTCGCCCACGCATGCTAACACTACATCAGATAGGGGAAATTTCCAACTACCTGCTAGTGGTGTGAGTAAGCGTGTGCGAGCTACCAGTTACGCCAAATCGCCGATCAAATGCATTGTTTACAGAAGCTGATACGTTCCTTTGAAAAAGTAATCGAGAAATGACCCAATTAATTTAATTCACCTCAGGAGCAGCATGAAGTGGATTGCTTATTCTGGCTGGAATTGGCAAGCTGTCAAGGAGATGAATCCGGTTAATACTAAGGAACTAAGTCCCATTTAGGAATACTGGTCAATTGTGAAGCACATACTGAAGAAAAAGGGTGGATATGCAATTTACCTGAATTTTTAAGCGGAAATGAAATTTGGCAGCTAATCATGTGGGAACAAGGTTTGAGCTAAAGATGATGGGCAGTGTACGAAGAAAAGTTCGAGCAATGGCCTATAGTAAGAAGGAAAAGTGAAACAATGGTCTTACAGTAAACAAAATACCTACTAGTGTTTAGCTGTTAAGTAAGTGAGTAAGCGGTCACCGTAGTCGGATATGTTGTTTTGATCATATCATATTTGATCGTATGGCAAATAAATAAATTATTCAACAAAATAATTAAATGAATAACATACAAATAAATTAATAATTAAATGCATAAAAAATATAATAAAATGTATTCATTACTATGTTCCAAAAACAAATATTGTTGTTATTAATTTGCAAATAAAATAATTATTCAACTAAAAAATTAAATGAATAATAAACAAATAAATAAATAAATAATTAAATGCATGAAAAATTATTTAAAATTTATTCATTAATATGTTCCAAAAACAAATATTGTTATTATTAAATAATTCATAATATTATAATTTAATTATATTATATTTTAAATATTTGTTCTACTAATAAATAAATAATAATATAAATGATAATATAAATAAATATAAATAAATGAATAACATACAAATAAATTAATAATGAAATGCATGAAAAATTAAATAAAAAAATTAAAGGGTTGTGTCCTATACACGACCACAGTATGACGTAGAACCACGCAAAATTGATTCATGTCATACATTTTTGACTATATATTATACTTTATCTTAAATTTTTCAAGTATTTCAATGTTTCGGTTATGGTTCACTTTTTTTTCTTGATTTGTTTTCCGTGCTGAGCACCAATGCTACCGTCGCCAGGGAGGCAGCTCCCTCACCTGGAACCTCCCTATCGACCTACCAACTTATGAACCGGTTGGCACATATAACTTTTCCGCGTTTGGGTTTAGTGAAACGGGACCCAAGACTCATTCCTAATTGTGAAAGGTGATCACGTCCACCTTAAGCCACTGACTTGGTCCTGCTTGTTACAGAACCAAGTGCCACGCCGTCCGAAGCGGTAATGAGCAAAAGCACGACAGCAGCGCTGTTTTATATCTTTTCAGGTTCAAGCAGAACGATGTGCAACCGCACCTGATAGGATTTCCCTCCGTTTTTTTATAAATGGGGCGGGGCAGAAAGTATCTTTTGTGCAGAATATGTAAAAAAGGCTGTACTTTGGATGTTAATTTAATTACTTATATAGAGGTACCAGATATGTTTTACAGTCAATTGTTTGTAATTCACCAACAGAATATAATGTATGCCTTTTTTAGGTAAATTTTTTTTTAAATTTTAAAGTTTTGGCTCTATGGTGAGCGGGTAAAAAATTAACTGAATTTTACTTTTGCTTTTACTTATAATTGTAGTTGGCTTAAAATTTATTTCCCCGAATAAAGTGATAATGTCTTTTTCGGGTTGTCGTTTTAGGGTGGTGCATGTATAACCATTCCAACTTCCTCATTTCTTCATTGTGGTAGGTGGTCACGCCGTGATCCACCTTAATCCGCTGCCTTGCTCCTGCTTGCTGCAGGACCAAGTGCCACGCCGTCCGAAGCGGTAATGAACAGAGGCATGACAGCAGCGCTATTTTTATCTTTTCAGGTTCAAGCAGAACGATGTACAACCAAATGGTACTCGATTATGACGACAGGGAAAATCGTTTATTTCGTGAAAACAGAGATAAAATTATCATTCGTACATTTTTCAAATGTTTTTGTGGAAAATTGAAAATATTTCAGCAGATTGGCAATATAATATCCTATCGATTGGCGTATTTGGATTCTATTTTCATCTATAAATGACAAAGTTACAAGCGTTCAAAACCTAACACTATTTCACACATATTTTTTGATTTGCACCCCAGTATAGTCGACAAAGACTCAGTTCTACTTCAAAAAATATTAATTCATTAATAACTTGTTAAAGATTTTGTCAAGGATTAAGTAAATATATGTATGAAGATAACATTTATAAAAAAGATGAATGAAGTAATTCATTCTTTGTGAGTAACTACATTAAAACTTTTGCGCCGAAAACTGTTGAGATGTCACAAGTTTTTATCTGTGCGAAAATTATAAAAATATAGCAAAAAAGAAGTTGAAAAATTTAACATTAAATTTTTAAGTGTCACAACTTTTCAATATCTCAAAGAATCACATTTTCCTTACGCTATTTTATGAAAAAGGACATTAAGTTAATTTAGCTTTTAGCCAGCGTTGTTAAAATATCAAAAGATCAAATCTCACCAATGAGCACAACAAGCATCATATTACAAGCTGAGATAAGGTAGCTCTGAACATCAAGCAAACAAAACTCACCAAGTACAATTCTCACCAAACTATGGTGAGTTTGAGTTTCAAAGTGTTTGCTTTACACTCGAACACGAACCGAAACATTCACCACTGCTGGCAGCAGTAACTTCGTGTCTACCATCGGTGAAGAGCAAATAGAGATGGTAAACTATGCTTTCTCTTTCTACGAAAACGATGTGCAATGGAATCAGTTTTGTGTTCAGTCTAACCGCAGCTACATTTTTACATAGTGTGAATAGTTTCGCAATACCAAAGGAGCTTGTAAAATACCATACTTGATATTTTGTTCCAATATCACGCGTGATATTAAGAGCCTATGAGAGCGGAAAAAAAAATCATTTGAGTGATGATTATGCCATCACTGATTTTAGCACACTTATGGATTTTTTTTACTCAGTATTGCTCAAAAAATTACCAAGAATATTTTTTCCAATTAAAACAACTTTTCACAGTTTTCGTTCCGAATAGTAATGACGTAAAAATCAAGGGTCAAAATAGACAAATTTTAGCAAAAATGTGAATTACTGCCCATACTAAAAAAATATGGAAATTTTCATGCAAATTGGAGAAGGTTGAGTCAGATCGATTCGTCATTTGCCGCTCAACATACTAACGCACAAATATGATATACCCACTTATAGCGTATGTGTTTTTAATCAGTTCCATCCCAGTGCGAACATCAAAAAAAAAAAAAATCAAGAACATGCAGGTGGTGAAAAACAAGGTATTTATCTACTGTTTCGCACTGCATTTGATGATCTTGGCTGATTGTACGCGCTTTTGCACACGTTCTTCCTCGTTCTCGAACATCCATCAAGTCCATATGCCGTTCTAAACCTACTTCATGGCACTATTGTCCAGTCCAAGGCCCAAGAAGATTGTCTTAGCGACCCGTGCGTGCTTGGTTGTGGCCGTGCGAACTCGAATCCGGCTGCAGCATACGAAGCGGACGGATTTTGAGACCTAAAGCATCTGAGTGTCTTCCCGTATAGTAGAGGCCGTGTATCATCTAAATCAGAATTTCCGATTGTTGTGTCCGGGTACCTTCTGCACGCGCAGACTGAATATACTGCTGCCGGCAGGATTCGATCCCGACTGCAGCCAGAACCCGTGCGGTGTCTATCTTAAGACAGGCCTATCCCCATGCTAGCTCAAGCCATTTGCCTTTCTTCCCCATTAGCGTCTTCGAAACGAGGCATAGCTGCCTAAGCCGCTTCCCCGTTACTCCCCGTTGCCGCTCCACCCTGAGAGACAGAAAGAGTTAAAAGGTATTATTAATCAAATAAATATATTCTTAAACATCTTCCTTGAGAGGTTGCTCTTAAGAACCGGGGAAGAGAAAGGCTTTACTACTGCTGCTGTTTCTTGGATCTAGAGCAAAGGCACATACATACACAAACACACACATATTCGAGAGTGGAGATAATAAATATCTCGCAAACCGATGCCGAACGAAAAGGGATTTTCCACCCCACATCCTTCGGTAGCTAGCTATTTCTCCAGCCTAGAGAACTATGCTGCCGTGCGTCGTCGTCGTCATCGTCGTCTTCATCTTCGAACAGCAGCAGCTGAGACGCCTAAGCAACCGTAACCTGCACTAACACTCGAACAAATTTCCTAATCCTATCGTGCAGATTTGCCTTCAATCACTACTGCCGGGCTGGGTGTGGCTGCGGCGGGGGCGATGAAGGGATTTCCTCGGGAATGTATACGACACATCTACATACCATCGTCTTGAGGAGGCTGATGGTGTGGATCCTACCGATCCACGTGCTGCCGTTCGTCGTCGTTGGCCGTTAGACTGCTGCATAATAAGATCTCGGCAAGTTTCTAATATTGCTATTATTATTTATTATTTGCGCCCCATGTGCGCTGCTAGTTTGTGGCAGGCTCTGAGGTGGTTCACCTAATTAATGCGCTCCGACCCGATCCCTCCAAGACGAAGAAGGTACACCCTAACGGGAGAGACCTTGTAAGTGATTTTCCTCCAAAGACAAGCGAACGAAACAAGTCTGGGGATTATAAGTAGAAATAATTCCACCCAGAATTCATGTGCTTGTAGGTGCGCGGGAGAGGTGCAGGTCGCAAGGAGTGGCTTATCCATTCTAATTAGAAGCAGATTTGCGAATCGTATCTAGTTTTAGGTTGGAGTTTCTTTGGTTGCTTCCCTAGATACGATTAGGCGTAAAGTTGGAGCTTATGTTGGTTATGATTTAGAGCAAACGTGAGCTCGGAATAGTGCTGATGCAATTCGAAAATTAAACAATTCAATCACTTCACCAGTCAATGTGCTAATCTCTTTTCGATTTCAGAGTGGTATCGAATGTTTTTCAATGGCATCCAGCAATTGGATACGGGAGTTCAATGGCTAAGCTGATAGTTTTTTTTTGCCGGATTTCAACCAACCGAAAGTATCTCAACAACCGAAGATTCATTCAATCTGCGATTTTGTATTTTTTTTTATTTCGATTCGAGCGCTACTAGTTAGAACCTACACCAGCTACATATACGAGAAAGGTGATAGGATTACGACTTTCTCCACCCCCTCCCCCTCCTTCGAGAGTAGTGGTCGAAGTGGATACCACCATCACTTCTGTAACCCGTATCCAGTCTTGATTCGCGAGCTTCGGTTTCATCTAGCCAGGACAAAGTGATCAATCTGCCAAATCAATAAAATATACTGAGTAAAAGCGAACAGTACGAAGTGGGAAACGGTGCTCTGCGATGGTGAGTGGTTTATAAAATTTGTTTGAAGGGTCTTGAGTAGCTTTATATTGCTCGAAAAAAAGACCAGCATAAAAGCAGTCGTGGTAATTGTGTGGTAAGTACAATAATGCGTTATGAACAATCGATAAAAATTCAAATTAAAAAAATACTGGACTGGGAGGATGGCTTGAATTTTGCCAAACGTAAAATATAAAATCTTTTAATTGAGCTGAAATGCAGCTAGTTTTTCACTTTCCGGCAGGTGCTTCCAAAAATTTCTTATTTTGTAATCCTAAAAATGAACATATTAATCGTTTTGTAACTAAAGTTGCAGCTCAAGTGACCTTAAGAGAACAAAGTTACAACAATCATGTTGTCACATCTTTAATGATCATACATGTATTGATTGAATTGTAAGAGTAAAAGCGTTTCAATTGAAGAGGAACATTGAAACAGACATTTTTTTTCGGATTGAAAATCAAGTTTGAAGACACCGCTGCCCACGAGCAGCTGAAAACCATCAGCAGTTTTTTTTTTCTCTCTCTCCCTCTTTCCCCTCGCAGCACAGTATCGATGGATTAGACTATTTCAGTTGGTTTATTTTGCGAAATCTAATCGGAAGATTGGTTCACCATTGTTTGCCTTCCTACATCACCCCCCGGTTCAATGGGAGAAAACACTGCTTCCGCTCCTCGACCACACGGTTCTGACCGTTTTGCGGATCCCCTGTCCCCTGGAATCCTCCCGACACAGCTACCGTCCTAAGATAGGGATTTTGCGTGAATCTCACCTCCCAAATACGATATCTCTTCACTTCACTTCAATGCCTTCCCACCTTCCCGATTTCCTGGCAAGTGTGGACGACGAAGAAAGTGTTTGTGTTTTGCTACGAACCAGAGACGATTATGTGGCATTAGCTTCGAAAGGTCCAGTCTCCACCGGTTCAAGCTGGGTAAACATACACACGTAAACGCTCACCCCCATCATGGCTACCCTCCGGTCCCGGTCCTGGTTCGCTCCGCTCCAGAACAGGGAACAAAGTGACAAATTTTACACGCCGTCGTCGTCCAGTGTGCTTCCGAATTTCCATCCGCTTGGCAAAGAAAAGGATCTTCTTTTCCTCTGCTTGAGCTAAGATAAATCGAAAGTGTGTGAGAAGCTAATACCTCATTTTGGGCCGGATGGATGGATGGATGGACGGATGGAGGAATGTCCTTAGTCGTCTTTGGTACCAAAGACGTCGGAACGGAAAGCCAACCCTTTTTGCATGCGGCAGATTTACTTCCTAATCCCTTAGCAAAAGAAATCATATTATTTTAAAACTTAAACCTACTCTCTGGCCGGATGAGTTTGCTCGAGGGGAAGTGGGCACTCTTGGACGGTGTTCCTGCTTAGACAAGGATTTGCTGCGTGGGCTCCGGATGAAATGGTCAAATTTTTCTGCAGTGCTCATTTGCATAAGAATTTTTGATATTTTTTTTTCTCGGGAAAGGTATTTCATAAATTGTCTTTATTGAAAACAAAAAAAAATCTCCAATATTCGATAAGAATCACAATGCAAAGCTTCTGTCCTGATCACACATTCGCTTTTTATGGCCTTTGAATTATCCTTGCATCGATGACATTGAGCCTCATTACTTTGCCGGCGTATGGTTCACGTTCCCGTTCCCTTCATGTCTCGGATTGGCTGCAATGCAACAAACAACCATTCCCTCGTACAATCGCACACACTCACAAAGACACAATTGTTCCGAAGACGAGGAGGGTTTTAATCCTTCCATTCTCTGAAATCTCTTAGACACACATACATCCCCTGTGACTCTCTGTGTCTACCACCAAAATCCACTCCAAGGGGTGAGATATAGACATCCATTCATCCATCCATCCATCCATCCGTCCGTTCAGGCCAGCCACCCAAACCAACCCGGCCCATGCCTTGTCCGCATTTTCTTTCTAAACTGCGAAATTCCACCACCCCGTGCGTGTACCTACGAGTGAAGTTCACTGCTTTTTATTCCCTCTCAGCACCACTTTTCTGGTTCATCTTTTTCGAAAGCAAAACCACTATCGTCTCGTGTCGTAAGCGAGAGTAAAAACAGCGCCATCCGAGACACAAGAAAATGGAATAATCCGAAAGAAGGATTTACCTTTTCTTCCCCCTTCCTGTTCACCCAACCTCAGGATCTATTCTTCCCGTGAGCGAGCGAGCGGGGAAAAACTCATTGGACCTTCCCAGGAGCTGGCTATGAAGGATGAAAAAAAAAGTCTCGACAATCCGATATTCATCCGACTCTATTCTGTTGTTTATCCCACTCTTGGCCTTTCCGTTTGCTCCATTCACCCATGCCGTGTTCCGGAGAGCCACACTTCCGATGGGATCCCATCGAAGCATGGTCTGGCCGTGGTCGTCGTCGTCGTCGTCGTCGTCGAGAGTGCAGCATGTATGAAGGAGTTTTCCCACTTCCTTCCTTCCACTGTACACCGCATCCAATTGTAATGTATTATAAATAAAGGATGAAAGGATGAAAGATTTTCACTCATCCAACTTAAGAGGGTTTTTCCTCATCGGGGCCAACCGTCTTGGGGCATTCGGATTAGCGCCGTTTTCTTGTGCTGTTCCACTTGCCACTCCATTCTCGATGAACCCCTTTTCAGGTCGTACCGTCGTCGTACGGGGATGGTGGGGGTAGAGTTGTCGAGTATTTTTTAGTTTTGGAATTTAAATTGTTTGAATTGAATGGTGATTTGATGAGCTACAGTGACATTTTGAAGAATTTGGTTGAGTAGGTTTTCAAATAGAAGGAGTTGAGGATGAAGGGGAAGTCCATAATACACGTGGACAGTATTCAACAGGTATTAAACCCCAAACATTGGTGTGGACCGTGGACTTAAATTTTACATTTCAAGATATGAAAACTTTCGAAACCAACAGTCTTGAACTAGTTTTAATTCTGGTCTTAACTCTATTATATCTATTCAGCAAAATTTGTATATGTTTTTTTAGGCTTGAATTTATTGAAAGGCTGAATGGTTATAACCAGAGTTGGTAATGGTCAGTTTGGACAATGACGCTTGATGATAACTCGGATTAAACGGTCGGTGATTGTCACGGTTTAAACGATCGTCGAAAGTTCTCGGTGGCTGGAAAATCCGTACCATTGATACTTCGCGTATCTGCAGGTATAAAATAGACCCCACTAGCGGTCCTTACCCTCTTGTCCAGTAACTCCTATCCCTGCCTC
This sequence comes from Ochlerotatus camptorhynchus, assembly GCF_037179485.1. Classification (NCBI taxonomy): domain Eukaryota; kingdom Metazoa; phylum Arthropoda; class Insecta; order Diptera; family Culicidae; genus Ochlerotatus; species Ochlerotatus camptorhynchus. Next base: position 2,406,882 of record NW_027040668.1, on the reverse strand, counting down.
CCGCGATGCCGGCTGGGGTACGAGTAACCATAGGGAAGATCGGGTAACCAACCCCGGTGGGACCTTGGTCGTATGCTGACAGGGAAGGGGAGGGACTCCTCTCTCCGAAGAGTGCAGTCTTCGAGCGTCTATTCCCCATGGAGGAGCGGCACAAAACGGCGTCTGTTCTCCATGTTAGGAGTGGCTGATCAACGTCTTAATGCCAGCGTGGGACTCTAAACAGTGCTGTGCCCGAAGGTCCCCAGGCGAGGCAATGGGGGTTAGTGCAGGCCCTACAAGCCAGCCGTAAAAAAAAAGTATAGGAAGCAAGCAATGTAAATACGGACCAGAACAATCGGCATAGACCCAAGCAACGGAAACGGACTAACGATTGGAAACTCTGAACATGGAACTGCAAGTCTCTCAATTTCTTGGGAAGTACCCGGATACTTTCCGATTTATTGAGGGTCCGCAAGTTCGACATCGTAGCGCTGCAGGAGGTTTGCTGGAAGGGATCGTCGGTACATACGTATAGGGATGGTTATACCATCTATCAGAGCTGCGGCAATACACATAAGCTGGGTACAGCTTTCATTGTGATGGGTGAAATGCAGAAGCTCGTGATTGGGTGGTGGCCAATCGATAACAGAATGTGCAAGTTGAGGATCAAAGGTCGTTTCTTCAATGTCAGCATAATCAACGTGCACAGCCCTCACTTAGCAAGTGACGATGAAGATAAAGACGCTTTTTACGCGCAGTTGGAACGAGAATACGACAGCTGCCCAAGACATGACGTCAAAATCGTCATTGGAGATATTAACGCTCTGGTCGGCCAGGAGGAGGAATTCAGACCGGTTATAGGAAAGTTCAGCGCTCACCAGCTAACGAACGCCAACGGCCTTAGACTCATCGATTTCGCCGCCTCTAAGAACACGGCCATACGTAGTACCTACTTCCAGCATAGCCTCCCATATTGGTACACTTCGAGATCATCGCAGCAGACAGAATCGCAAATCAACCACGTTTTGATCGGACCACTACCTTCTAATGGTCAAGGTGCGCCAAAAACTTTCCGATGCCATCAACATTCGGTACCGACGTTCACCACGGTACAATCTGGAGCGACTGAAGCTGCTCGAAGTCGCAACTGAGTACGTGCAATGCCTCGACGCAGCGTTGCCGGATGAGGGAGAGCTCACCGAAGCCTCTCTTGAGGACTGCTGGAGCAACGTGAAAGCAGCCATTAACAGCGCTACTGAAGGTGCCGTTGGGTTCGTGGAGCGGAATCGACGGAACGATTGGTTCGACGAAGAGTGTCAGACGGTTTTGGACGAAAAGAACGCAGCGCGTGTGGCGATGCTGCAGCAAAGAACCCGTCATAATGTGGAGCGATCACACACCACTGCGTCCTAGCAAGAAGTACGGTCGACTTAGTTCGCGCTCCGCTATTATGGAAGTTTTCTCGCTATTCGCTTGATTTAAATAATCAGTTTTTTCTCGCTTAGAGTTCCCAGCTAAATAATTAACAAAAAGTGAGTTTTTTTCTGAGCAGAAAGCGTGTTTTCGGCATCATCGGAAGGAAAATTGTTTTTGCGATTGCCAATTCGCCAACCATTTTGCGCACCATCGATCGGTGCTTGGTAACGCATACCTGCACACGGATCATCGTCATCGAGTGTCAGCATCTGCCTCCGCATTTACACCGCTCATCTATCATCGTGTGTTCAGTTGAGTGCCGACCCTCATACAAGCACACACCAACGAAGACCGCCCGCACACGCGGATCGAAGATCATCCACGCTGCGCGTCGCTTCGCTGCTGCTGTGTAAACGATTGGTAGTAGTAGTATCGGATTATCAGATAAGTTTTTGTTCTTGTTTCTTTCTTTCGCCCATCAGTTAAATTTAAGTTTGTTTTTCTGTGTTTGTAGTTTTTGTTTTTCGTGTATTGTGTCCTAGTGATTATCGTTTCAGTGGTAGAGCGTTTTTCGCTCCCACTAGTACGGCAAAATGGACATTTTGTCGCAAGACGAAATGGACGTTTTGTCGGAAGATGACACTTCTTTCCACGCGATGGCAAGAAGGGTCGAAAACGTACGTCTTCTCAGAAGACAGATGATGCCTTCCCTGGTTCGTCGTCTTAGTCTGGTAAAGGTCGGGCTCAGAAAAACCCCCGATCGCAAGCCTATCCAGATGACTCGGCTGGCCCATGGGTTGTCTACTTTCAGCCCAAAAACAAACCTTTGAACGTTGTGCAAATCTCAAATGATTTGACGAAGCGATTCTCGGCCGTGACCGAAATCACGAAGGTTAGGCACAATAAACTTCGTGTGTCCGTCTCTAACCTGAAACAAGCTAATGAGATTGCTGCCTCCCAGCTCTTTACGCTCGAGTATAGAGTTTACATCCCAGCTCGTGATGCGGAGATCGAAGGTGTGGTCCTTTGGTTTTTTTTTTCGTCGATCTTGTTTTCCGTGCTACCGACGCCAGGAAGGCAGCTCCCACACCTGGAACCTACCTATCGACCCATCAACTCATGAACCGGGGACCAACGGCTTTACTTCCCTTCCGAAGGAAAGCGTGATCAGAGATGTTATGCCTCAGAACATCCCGGCGGCGCCGATCGAAGGTGTGGTCACCGAAGCGAGTCTGACCCCCGAGATCTTGGAGAAGCAGGCGGTTGGCCGTTTCAAGAACCGTTTGCTTCCCCCGGTGAAGATACTGGATGTCCAAAAACTGGGCTCAGTATCTGTCAGCGAGGGTAAAAAGAGTTTTACCCCCACAGACTCGTTCTGTGTGACCTTTTCTGGTTCAGCCCTTCCTCACTACATCGAGCTGGGAAAACTTCGACTACCTGTGCGCTTGTTCGTTCCCCGGGTCATGAACTGCCAAAACTGTAAGCAGTTGGGACATACGGCGTCCCACTGTGGCAGCAAGGCACGCTGTTCCAAATGCGGGGAGAAGCACGAGGATCGCGCCTGCACAGTCACTGCACCAAAATGCGTGTACTGTAAGGGAACTCCTCATGGTCTCTCGTCATGCCCGGTGTACAAACAACGCGGGGAGAAATTACAACGCTCACTCAAGGAACGTTCCCGGCAGTCTTTTGCGGAAATGCTTAAGACGGCCACGCCATCGACCAACGACAAAAATCCATTCTCTCTTTTGTCAGATGACGAGACTGACTCTGACTTGGCTGAGGAGGGAACTTCTTTCCGTTTTTCTGCCCGGAAACGAAAACGCATCCGTTCGCGGAAAGTTGACAATGAAGAACCCCAAATCAGCTTGCCCAAATCAAGGAATGGTGGAAAAAAAGAGACTTTTACTCCTCATGGGTTCCGCAGAACTGACTATACCCAGGATTTTCCACCTCTCCCGGGGACATCCAAAACCCCTGATGTTCCATTTTTAAGAACAGAAGCCCCTTCTTCATCTGGGTTGTTCTCATTTGATAAAATTGTGGACGATATCCTCAAGTACCTCAATATTTCTGATCCTCTCAAAAGCATTCTGGCAATGCTTCCTTCTGTGAAGACCCTCTTGAAGCAATTGACATTGAAGTGGCTCCTCCTTGCAGCAATCATTTCCTTCGATGGATAATTTTCCAAACGAAGTCGGGGATTTGATCACTGTTCTACAGTGGAATTGTCGAAGTCTCATTCCTAAATTAGATTCTTTTAAGTTTTTAGTTCACAATAATGATTGTGATGCATTTGCTCTTTGTGAAACTTGCCTCTCTTCAGATATAGATCTTCCTTTTTATGATTTTAACATTATTCGACTGGATCGTGAGGATTCGCGTGGAGGAGGGGTACTTTTGGGGATCAAAAAGTGCCATTCCTTCTAAAGAGTGAATCTTCCACAATTTCCAGGTATTGAAGTTGTCGCATGTCAGGCTATTATTAAAGGTAAGAGCCTTTGTATTGCTTCTGTTTATATTCCTCCTAGAGCCGTTGTTAATGGAAAACAACTTTCAGATATGTGTTCAGTACTTCCTGCTCCACGGTTGATTATGGGAGATTTTAATTCCCACGGTACAGGCTGGGGGGAACTGTATGATGACAACTGTTCTACTATGATATATGACCTCTGTGACAACTTCAATATGACAATTCTTAATAATGGAGAAGTAACACGTTTGGCTGGACCATCTTCGAATGGAAGTAAATTAGACCTCACACTTTGCTCTAACTCATTATCGTTGGATTGCACGTAGAATGTGATCCAAGATCCCCACGGTAGTGGTCACAAATTTCGATTGCCAGTGGGTTCAATCCGTCGGAATCCGTTAACGTCGCGTACGACCTCACCCGTAAATATCGATTGGACAACGCTCAAGACCGCGATAGAGGAAGCCGTGTCGTCGGTAGAAGGGCTTCCACCGTTGGAGAAATATAACTTCCTCTCCAATCTGATCTTGGACAGCGCGCTTCGAGCTCAAACTCGGCCGGTTCCTGGAACGTCTTTGCGTAGGAAACCTCCTTCCCCTTGGTGGGACCACCAATGCACTGAGGTTTATCGTAAAAAGTCCGACGCGTTTAAACGTGGAACACCCGTGAATTTCGAAGCATACTCTTCTCTTGAACGCGAACTCAAGAGCTTCATCAAAGCCAAGAAACGCGAATACTGGCGGCAATTCGTGGACGGATTATCGCGCGAAACGTCGATGAATACGCTTTGGAACGCGGCGCGAAGGATGCGTAACCGGTCTTCGAACAACGAGAGCGAGGAGTACTCAGATCGTTGGATTCTCAAGTTCGCGCGAAAAGTATGTCCTGATTCTGTGCCGGCACTGAGTTTATCGTATGATTCCTCGCGAAACGACGAATTCGGTAGACGAGATCAGCCAGCCTTTTTCAATGCTGGAACTCTCACTCGCGCTCCTTTTGTGTGGCAATTCGGCTCCGGGGGCTGATAGAATCAAGTTCAACTTGTTGAAGAACCTCCCAGACGTCGCTAAGAGGCGCATGTTGAACTTGTTTTGTCAGTTCCTGGAGCTCAATATTGTTCCAGATGATTGGAGGCAAGTGACAGTAATAGCCATTAAAAAGCCTGGAAAACCCGCTTCAGATCACAACTCGTATCGTCCCATCGCGATGTTATCGTGCATTCAAAAATTGTTAGAGAAAATGATCCTTTTTCGCTTGGACAAATGGGTTGAGACGAACCACCTACTCTCAGATACTCAATTTGGATTCCGTAGGGGCAAGGGAACGAACGACTGTCTCGCGTTGCTTTCCACAGAAATTCAGTTGGCTTTTGCTAAAAAAGAGCAAATGGCTTCTGTATTCTTGGATATCAAGGGGGCTTTTGATTCAGTATCCGTTGAAGTCCTTTCAGACAAACTCCACGCTTGTGGCCTTTCTCCATTAATAAATAACTTTTTGTACAATTCGCTGTCAGAGAAACATATGAGCTTTTCTCATGGAAACTCTACAGCTTCTCGATTTAGTTACATGGGTCTCCCCCAGGGCTCATGTTTAAGCCCCCTTTTGTATAATTTCTACGTCAGAGAAATTGACAATTGTCTAAGGGACAACTGCACGTTGAGACAACTTGCAGATGACGGCGTAGTGTCTATGACAGGGTCGAAAGGGGTCGACCTGCAAGGACCCTTACAGGATACCTTAGACAATTTGTCTACTTGGGCTATTCAGGTATCGAATTCTCCTCGGAGAAAACAAATCAAAAGTCAAAACAAATCAGTTTGCCAAGAAAGCCTATCACTAGGAAACCCCTCTCAAAATTTTACTAAGAACGCTTTCTGCAGGAGAAACATTGTTCAAGTATCGAACCTCCAGTGTAAGGAAAATTGATAACGATTCCTTTCCATTTCTAGTAATAAATCAAATCTCAATCGTCAGAATTCCTGCATTTATTGAGAACTACAAACAAATTTCATCGTACCTATAATCAGAAGCGAAGATCAAGAGGCAATGTAAATTGATAATATTTTAAATGATTCAACATCTCCATTCCACCGATCCATCAACAGCGAGCGAGCGATCGGCAGAACGAATCAAGATTGCTGCCAGTGGAAACTGGATGACGGGTTGTTGCCTCGTCCTCATCACCGCCATCAACGTCGGTAAATGGGCGGGAAAAGCTACCTCATGCGCTCACTCCTTTCCGCGGAATCATTTTCCCGATGACTCCCGCTGAACGATGCTCGACTGCCGGGGACAGCGGAGCACTGCACTGCATATTAGCGGTATTATTATGATTATTTCCGCGCCCGACAATATAATTTTAATTCCGTAATAAGCGGATAAATTTTATATAAAACGGCTTTGTATTTCAATTTAATGATTGAATGAAATGCCTTAAAGCGAACTATGTGCGCGACTGTTTAAGCGTGTGAGTGCGTGCAAAGTCGGTTGGCAGGCATGAAATGCGTGGGAGTTTAGAGGAGCAGTATTACGCGATTTAGTCGCTGCGGAAAGCCGTCCATCACTGACTGCCACCGATTTGGACTTGCTGGGGTTCGCTTTTTCATTTGAGGAAATTTTAATAATGTGCAACAATCGACTGTCGGTCGGCGGGAGCTTGCGATCCTGCCCGCCTGCACGAGAGTGTATTACATTTTCGATTGATGGGAAATAGTTTGTGCACTTTGGCGTGGTGTCGGTAAGTGGGTCGGTTGAAGGTGGCGTGCGAAGGGACATCATTTAAGGATTAAATGCCACTAATTAGAGTGCCGCCGTGCGTGGAGACGTAAAATAAAAATAATATACATTGACCGGTGGAAACCTATGATTCCCATTTTCCGAAAACAACCATCATCTTTGTGGAGGCTGTTGCTGGTCAGATATAATTACCATAATGAGATCAATTAACTGGTGAGTGGTTTGGTAAGTGAATGAAAGAAGTGATCTGGAAAGGGGGCAAAAAATTACAAAGAGCGATGGACGGTAGCTCCAGGCGACCGTTAATGGGCGGGAATTATAATTAAATATAAATAACGCAGAAAAAAAGTTGGCTCACTTTTAATCTGTTAAGCTTTTCCACTCGATACCCCACCAATAACAGTGATTCGAATGTTAGGGTTGCGGGAGAGTTTAAATTGTTTTTTAAGCTGTAATTTTTTTAAAACTCAATTTTGTCTAGAACACTCAAAAAGAAAATCAAAAATCCATCCCCAAATAACCTTAAAATTATGGTCACCCTATGAATAAAGGTATTTTTTTTCCGGCAGCATCCGGTGTACGTCAAGTACACCCCTAAGTGGCTTCGAAGCTTAATCCGGATTTAGCGGCCGGAAGGATCATTGAATAATTAATTACTGCGGCGGATATTTTCGTCATTAATTTTTCCACACTGAACTTCAATCAATTCATTGTCGCTCAATGCGCGGCGGACGATGAACACAATCGTTTGGTGGATTGAATGTTTAATACCGCTTTTCGATAATAATGGATTTCCCTTTAGGCTATCCAATTCTCAAATACCGAGAATTCATCATTCAATTGAATTGATTTAATGCATTGTGACAGCCATTGCAACATTACAAAAGTCCAACGACCTCGTCGAGACAGCAGACCTTAAGCCACTCTGCTGCGGAGCTGTAATTGGCAATATTCAATTAAGAGTAATTTCTTCAGAGCTAAGCAGTGAAGGAATCTGAAACTCATAGTGCAACAACTTTTTGACACCCCTCTCGTCCCGCGGACCTGGATTGTAAAGCAATACCCTGAAGGATTCTTTTCCACTCGAAGTTCAGACGGCCGAGGTTTATTTTCACGTTGCATAAGTCACTCGGCAGCAGAAAGAGGGATTATAAATTTTAATACCCTGCTTGTTTTAACTCGCATGCATTCCTTCGAATATTTAGCTATGCGAATGTGTCATACACACAACAAAGTCCGATTTGAAATGACACACTTCGGAAAGGGTTTCTTTCCTCAGTTTTCTTTTTAAGGTGACTATCCAATCGCAGCCCGTCATCGCTGTCTTCTTCGCCGTATTAGTTTAGGCTGATATAATGTGATTAGGAATTTTGCAACCAACCCCGAGGAGGATTGTGAAGCAACGTGATTTGTCTTTGGTTCCCGTTGTCCTGTTTGAAAATCGATTATTGATCCGAGAAGGGCTGTACTTACATTGTAGGAAAGCTGTTGTGTAGTCTTACCAAAGGAGTATTCCTCAATGATTTATTGTTGCTTACCTGGAAAACAACGAGAATAGGTTTCAGTTAGTTACGCATTTTAACTAAGGAATTTCAAATTTCAAACTAATTAAACTCATCTTGATCTCTTCTGTTATAAAAACACAAATATAGCTCTAATTAAAACTCAAATATTGTGATACCCAATATAATACTAGTGAAAAGTTGTTCGCATGGCAGAAAAAATAAATATTGACGAAGCAGCTGCTTGGTACAGTTTGCTTCGAGAGCAACATCGCTGTCCATTACTCTTAGTGGAGTTAAAATCTCAATGCCGAGAAGAGTCATTTGCCCGAAGGGATTTTTCGATCAATGTAAAGATGGTATAGTATGGAGAGTTGACTTAACTTAAGGAACATTTTGGAGTTCAACCTTATAAAGAATGATTTGGTTGTTCGACTGGTTGTATGGAGATTTCGTTTTTTTTGGGCTTTCTCAGTCTAGGGTAATCCAAACAGTTAGTTGTGCATTGCCCGACGTTTGGGCCGTTTATTGTGGCCTTTTTCAAGGGTAAAACAGTCTATAAGATTCTTATAAAGAATTTTGACTGTGCTCGAATGAAAGGCTTAGAGGCTTTTAATCATTACCAGCAGCAGTATAAGCAGTGACGCAGCCAGGATTCCCTGTTTTGTGGGTTTTTTTTTTATAAATCATTAAACTAAAAAAAATCGTATCCTATTATTGACATCATTCACATTCCGTTTTTCTCCTATCTTGGCAATTGTTTGCCGAGATATTCACAGCCGAGTGCTCATCGCTACATTTTACTGAGATCTCAGCTAATATTACGTTTGTTTGCTGAGATTCAGTGAAACATTTTCACTTTTGCTGAGATTTCAGTGGAAAATAATTGCCTGGAGCTCAGTTGTGTAAATCTCAAACAAAATTATGTGGGTTGGAAACAATCCTGCGAAACTCTGCGAATTTATTTTATTTATTTATTTATTTATTCGTAGTCAATCAAATGTAGACCAGTTTAAATAACAAAAAAAAACACTTAACATCTATTTTAATTTTTAATCTCTGACTAACCTCGAAAAGAAAAGTTTTTGAAAAGCAAATCAAATCAATTGTTTCGCAATGTTCATTATAACAAGTTATCATTCTATTTGAAGGCGCGTTCCTGGCACAGTTTGTTCTATTTCGTATTTCACATTAACATATTTCTGTTTCTTAAGGAACGAGTGGGAGCATAATTGTCTTAAATCTCTGTGGCATTCATTCTTTATGCTACAACATCGTTTATAAAAGCTATCATTGCAAACTGCCTTCGCTTTTCAAGTGCATCCAAATTGGTCAACATGCATCGAGACTCATAAGATGGTAAGGGTAAACTCGTCCAGCCTAACTTTCCTAGAGCAAATAATAGAAGCTGTTTTTGAACTGATTCAATGCGGTTTATATGAGTATCTTGATATGGAGCCCAGACTATACTACAGTACTCAAGGAGGGGCCTAACATATGCAACATATAATGTTTTGATTGTGTATGGATCATTGAAATGAAAGCTAAACCTTTTAATAAACCCTAGCATGTTGCTTGCTTTGTAGATAATGCTATTATAATGTTCAAAAATACTTAATTTTGAATCTAGGATAACACCGAAATCTCTAACTTGATTGCACCTTTCAACTCTGTTTTTTTCCTATTTTTACATGTTCTTGCCTAATAATTTTCTTTCTTGTTAACCCTCCGTTACTCGCGCCAACTTTTGTAACACGAGTACTCGCGCGTTGTACTTTGTACAACAGTGTGAGTTTTTCCATTGCTATTTTGCAGCCGAGCTACCAATCGATATGAAACCAACGGGTATTCTTTAAAAAACTTGTTTTTAACTTAACAAGCTAAACTTTTATCACAGTTAACCCCTAAAAAATGCGGATAATAGAGATAATGTGAATGGAAACCGCGTAAACGGTGTCCGTACTACGTGGAATTTGACTTAATTGGTTACAACATGGAAAATCTCGAGATTCTGACCAGATAGAAAGTTACTGTCTTCGGCAAAGTTGTTCTACAGATCATAATCTTTTCGCTGGTGGAGAGTAGTTCAGAATTTTCTCACTAAGTAGGGCTAGAATACATGTGAAATTATCGCATGTGATATATCTCGAGATCATGACCAGATAGTAAGTTACTGTCGTCGACAAAGTTGTTCAGAAGGTCAAGGCCTTTTTGTTGGTGGACAGTAGTTCAGAGTTTGCTCACTTTGCGGTGCTAGTATAAACGTGAAATTCTCATATAAAATATCTCTAGATCTTGACCAGATAGAAAGTTACTGTCTTAGGCAAAGCTGTTCAGGAGATCATAGTTCCCTTTGTCGTTTGCTGTAGTGAATGCCTGCAAAAAAAAATCAGTTCTACGGCAGTCACCTCTAGCGCAGGTAGTGTTTGCAAACTTAGCAGTGTTGTTTTTAATAAGAAACTGGTTGAAATTGGAAAGAAAAATCGCAGGCAAGAGGAAGTTTCGTGATTTGGCGAAGGATTTCGTTGTGCAAAATTACGTGGGTGTGTGGTGTAGGTTGAGTGGTGATGAAAGTTGTAAATATTTCCAGAAAAATTTTGATGCGGGAAATTTTATGCGTAATTTTCACAGTACACATTTCGCGTTGGCCAAGGAAAGGATTTTTTTTAAGGAGGTTGAGGAAGCAAAATCGAAGAAAATGAAAAAAAAACGTCCAATGTTATTGAAGAACAAATCATTGTCGATTCGTGCGTGAAGCTTGTGGCTGTGAGGAATATGCCTTTGTCTTCGACTAACTGGCCCGAAATGCGTGCGATTCTTGACGCGCTAGCTAGTGCGTAAGGTACCAGTTTTTCATCGGGGAAAACCAAGAAATACATTAACATCGATGCTGATAAAATTCAGAAAAACATTGCACATGAGATGACAGGAAAGTTAATTTCACTGAAGATCGACTCTGCATCGCGACATGGTCGTCATATTTTGGGGATTAACGTGCAATTTGAGAATGAAGACCAAATCGTCATAAGAACCCTTGGTAAGATATATATTTTTGTTCAATTGCAGTCCCTCAACAAATTGGATGGTGTTGTGCTAGTGGTCACCACTATTTCATTGCTGTTTTTCCTGTCTCCGCTGTTTTTCAATTGATTGAAGGAAAGCGCAAAAAAAACGGTGAGCAGATAGTATCACTCTTAATTTATTCATAATTTAAATATAAGGTACGGTTCCATTGCAGCAAACCCCTTAAAATCAGTCTTCCGACAGCGCCCTACAGACAGCTTTTTTAATTAAACTTGTGACGCGTATAACAGAAATTTTTCCAATATTCCGAGGTAGTGCTTTACCCTACAACCTTGTTTCTAAGAACATTTGTTCTCAAGCTATGTACTCTTATAGCATGTGATGTTCTGAAAACCTCGAAAAGTTGAACTGAAATTCGCTGAGATAAACTCTATTTTTTTCCTTTCATCTAATATAAACTCTTCCCAAGGGCAACATTTTATTAAATTTTGATACTCTGATACCCTTTAGCCCACTCGCAAAGAAAATAAACGTAACATTTCCCTAACCACCCTTTATTAGGACAAACCTGTAAGATAATGAAGAAATGACCCCGAATGCTTTATCGTTTTTTCCCTCAAATTCGATACATTTTTACGCTACAGATTGCTAGGTTGTCTAAACAACAGGCTGAAAATGTTCATAAATTATATTTAGCAAATCCACGACCAACCAAGGGTATACAAGGGTGTTTAAAAATAAAGATTTTGCTTTACCCTGCTCAATCGATTATATTTTCTAACTAGCCTCCAGAAAATTACGAGAAAATTTGAGAAAGTTCTATCAAAAAGTAGTCTCCAAATTTTACATAAGAAAAGATAGTGGGCATGCCCGTATATCATTTTGAAAAAAGGCTAAAACGAAGAAAATAAAACAAAATCTTTTTTTTTTTCTGTCATATATACCTCGACGAGCTATTGTAGTATGAAATTACAAACGAGTCAGGTCAAACTCAAACGCAAAAGAATAATCTGGACGGACCTGCTTTAGTGGAGGTGGAGCAAAATCTGCAAAAATCATTGCAGGGGTTTCTTTCCAAACACTTATATGGCCAATAGAGGCCCTACGGGCACCAACTCCGGGACAATCCATCGTTTGATTACAAAATTATGATAAACAGTCTCCTGCTGTAAAATTCCTGCTGTAAATTCATGAATTTTGATACCCATATTGTAGCGGTTTCTTCCCAAGCACTTCTATGGCCATTAGAGGCCCTACGGGAACCTGCGCCGGAATTGCCGTTCCGGGGAGAAACCTTAAACTGGCCCTCAAGTAAGCTTAAATTGTTTCTTGAAAGAGATTCTACTTTGATATCGATTCCTTCAAAATTCTAGCGAAAGGCAAGAAAATGCTTCGTTCTGGAACAATCCGGATTTCTGGGAACCAGACTATTCCAAATGGACATTGTTGGAAATGTCCAGAAAGAAGACAAGTTTCTGAAACCTATGGGGCCAAAAGATTCAAAATCGGTCAAATTTGGCCGTAGTAGCAAGTATTTCAATTTGTGGAAGTACCTTGTGGAGCTCCTAAAGGTGTTTTTTTTTTGTCGATCACATAACGGTTAATTAATTGGCTACAAAACCGTTGCCGATAATACCTTCTTTTATCAAAATGTGATTTGAAAACAGCTGGAAATGAATATGTATGGCCATGCAAGGATAAAATCGACAAAGAGAATCTGTCAATGTTACAAAGGATCTGATTCATTGTTCGGCTTGGTAGAAAGAAAGAAGTCGATTTCATTTTTTTACGTAATTAGTATTAACCAGAGACTTCAAATATTAAAAATTAGATCGATTGGTTTGAAAAGAGCCGAGTTATAGCGGTGAATATAACATATTTCCTACCGCGTTTATCGAGAGACTCGTACAGCATAGCTCACCACTGGAAAAGAGAAATGAAAACAAAATACGCAGCGTACTCCCGGTCATTCTGCAGCTTCAACAGTAGCCTAGAAATTTTTCACCACATGGCGCTAATAAACGTGTACAGGTAGAAAATTACTGTCTTCGAAAAAGTTGTTCATGAGGTCAATGCCTATTGCTTGGTGCACAAAAGTTCAGAATTTTCACACTACGTGACGCTAGTATACACGCGAAATTCTCGCATGTAAAATATTTCGAGATTCTGATCAGATAGATTTCGCTAGTGGACAGTAGCTCAAAATTTTCTCACTACGTAGCGCTAGAATATACGTGAAATTTTCGCATGTGGTTTGTTTCGAGATCCTGACCAGATAGAAAGTTGCTGTCTTCGAAAAAGTTGTTCATGAGGACAAAGCCTTTCTGGCTGGTAAACAGTAGTTAAGAATTTTCTCACCACGTGGCGTTAGTATAGATGTACACTTCTCGCATATGCTATATCTCGAGATCCTAATCAGATAGAAAGTTACTGTCTACAACAAAGTTGTTCAGGAGGTCAAGGTCTTTTGGCTGGTGAATAATAGTTCAGAATTTTTTCATAAGCCCTAGGCTTTAACCCCTGGAACAACTTTGTTCAAGACAGTAATTTTCTATCTGGTTAGGATCTCGAGATATATCACAGGCGAGAATTTCACATTTCACTTGCACTACGTAATGAGAAAATTTTGAACAACTGTCCACGAGCAAAAAATGTGTGATATCTTGAACAACATTGCCGGCGACAGTAATTTTCTATCTGGTCAAGAACGTGAGATATTTTATATGCAAGAATTTCACATGTATACTAGCACTATGAAGTGAGAAAATTGTGAACTAGTATATGCGAGAAGTGTAAATGTATACTAACACCCCGTGGTGAGAAAATTATTAACTACTGTTTACCAGCCAAAAAGTATTGACCCTCTTAACAACTTTGCCGAAGACAGCAACTTTCTAGCTGATCAAGATCTCGAGCTATTGAATATGCGAAAAAGGCACGTTTATACTAGCACCGCATAGTGAGAAAACTCTGAACTATTGTCACCCAACAAAAAGTATTTGACTTCTTGAAAACCTTTGCCGAAAACATTTACTTTCTATCTGGTCAGGATCTAGAGATATTTTATATGCAAGAGTATCACATCTATAATAGCGCCGCAAAGTGAGAAAACACTGAACTACTGTCCACCTGCGAAAAAACCTTGACCTCCTGAACAACTATGCCGAAGACAATACCTTTCTATCTGGTTAGGAACTCGAGATATTTTATATGATAATTTCACGTGTATACTAGCGTCGCGTAGTGTTCAAATTCTGAACTATTGAGCACCAAGCAATAGGCCTTGACCTCCTGAAAAACTTTGTGAAAGACAATAACTTTTTATCTGGTCAGGATCTCGAGATATATCACATGCGAGAATTTCACATGTATACTAGCGTTACGTAGTGAGAAAATTCTACACTACTATCCGCCAGCGATAAGGCTATGATCTCCTGAACAACTTTGTCAGAGACAGTAACTTTCTATCTGGTTAGGATTGCGATATATTCCATGTTGTAATCAATTAAGTCAAATCCCACGTAGTATGGTCACAGTTTTCGCGGTTTTCATTTACATTTTCCCTATTTTACGCATTTTTAAGGTGTTTACTGTAATCAAAGTTTAGCTTGCTTAGATCAACACAAGTTTTTTAAGGAATACTCGTTGGTTTCAGATCGATTGGTAACTCAGCAACAAAATGGCAATGGAAAACTCATGTGTGTTGTACAAAGTACAACAGCGCGAGTAACGGAGGGTTAATAAACTGTTTGTACACCAGTGTAAAAGTTATCAATTTCTTGTTGAAATACTACAAGATCAGACGTTTCACGAATTTCCAGGAAAAGTTTCATGACGTCTGCATATATTGAGACATTCAGAATATTCAATATGTGCTCTACATCATTAACAAATAGAATAAACAGTAATGGTCCAAGATGGGAGCCTTGTCGTACACCACATGTTACATTAACTACTGACGACAAATTTCCTTCAAATCTAACTCTTTATGTCCTACCGGTCAAGTATGACTGAATCCACTTTAATAAATGTTGACTAAAACCTAACTTAGATAATTTGAATAGCAAAAGAGGGATATCAACTCTATCAAACGCTTTACGGAAGTCAGTATATAGTGCCTCAACATAATGTCCATTGCGTCAATAGAAAATGTTACAAAATTCAACAGATTAGTAGTCGTTAACAGAACCATGCTGTTTGTCTGTAATTAAATGTTTAACTTGTGCAAAAACACTTTGATTTATTTTAGGTTCAAAGAGTTGCAGGGGAATGCAATTGACGGTATAAAGCAGGTTTTGAGTGAAGAGTTGAACAGCCAGAACAATGGTTTTACTATCTCCTGCGATACTGATTTCAAGAATACTGGTCGCAATCTATCTGGTCCTGCACCCTTTGATGCATCCAATGTATTTAGAGAATGTAAGATTTCGTTGAGGGTAACAAAAACAAAATCACGTTTCCCAATTCTAGGATCTAGGCTTTCCAGGTAAAAATCTAAAAAAGGAATTCCAAATAAAGATTTTCACTAAAAATAGAGCACAGCGATTAACACATCATTGCCGGGAAATTTTTGTCAATAAATCAAGAGCTCAAGAAGAGAACTTCCCCAGATATCGGGAGCAGCTTCCGGGTTAAGTTGGCATACATTTCCAGGGAAAATTGGAAGAACCTAAGTTGACAAAATCTGTCGAGAGATAAACTAACAGGAAAGGTGAAATTTGGAGCTAGTCGGAAGACACTTTCAGATGAAGTCAGACGACACTTGCGGGACAAGGCAGCAGGACTGCTGGCGGAAGTCAGATGGAGCTCTTTTGAATCTTTCACTGGAAATCTGTCGGAAGAAGCACAGATGAAGTCAGAGAAAAAAATCCGGGAGTAGTCTGCAGACACTGATGTCTACAGACACAGATGTCTGAAGAATATTTCAAAGAAAATCGAATTAAATTTTCGGAGATAGTCAAGGGAAATCGTTGTGGAATTCTTAATCATGTCATTATCACCTCGATATTACAGAAGCACCAATATCAGCACTCACAAAACAAACATCAATGAAACTGAAGCTCTACACTTACCAACAGGGAGTTCCAATTTCATGAGTGCTGTCGGAACAGTATCCGAGATTTGTTCGCTCTAGGGAGCTTGAAGTGAAAGGGCATAACAGTCATAATGACGGTCATTTTTGAACTCTTCAAGGAATCACCTTAAAAGAACGAAGTCAGAATAATCCGGGAATTTAATTGAAGATACTTTTCCCTGCAATTTGAGACTACTGCAAAAAGTTTTCATCGGCGGATTTTGAACGAACAATTTATTTTTCGAGGTAAATTTTGGAAATATTTAAAGGCTAATTAAAAGTGAATTGGTACGCACAGAAACACCTGTAATTCGTGATTCAATAAGCTTCAAAAGTCCATTAATGGTTGCTTTACAGTAATTTTATTAAAACTTCAAAGTTACAGCATTAGATGGTTACTTTTCTCCAGTTCGAATGAATTCTCGAACCTTCCTCTTGATGGAGCCCATCAGCGCCCGCACAGTGGAAACAGACACGAAATCAGCGCATTTCTTCCATTTTGCCAGCACTTGCTGGATGTCCTCGACTGCCCCGCCGCTTCGTCAAAGTCGCTGCTTTGAAATTGTCCAGTATTTTTCGATTGGTTGAAATTCCGGGCAATTCGGAGGATTCATTAGCTTGGGAACAAAATCGATCTTGTTGGCAGCATACCACTCTGGAACCACCTTGGAGTAGTGGCAGCTGGCCAAATCGGGCCAAAAGATAACTTTGCCCCTATGCTTGCGGATGAACGGCAATACAAGCTTTTTCAGGCATTCTTCGATGTAAACTTGGGATGTCATCGTCCAAGATGTGACGAATGGTTCCGGTTTCAGGCCACAACTGCAAATCGCTTGCCAAATCGCTTGCCAAATCATGGCCTTCTTCGTGAACTTGTCAGCAAACACGTCCAGTCGCAATGTAAAACTTTTGACCGGGAAGCTAGAAGTGTTTCATCAAAACGCGGTCGTACAAGAGCCTTGCACGCTTTTTGGCCAAGGAATTCTGCTTCATGTGCCGGGTCGGATGTTTACTGGCTTTGTAGGACTTGTATCCTTCCCTGGCAAGGATGTTCCACACCGTTTGGTAATTGGCGTTGTACCTTCTGGCCACATCTCGGATTGAAAGACCGAAAGACGTAGGTCCACTGATTCCTTTCCACACTCAGGGTTTGCTTGTAGGTTTTAAGCACTCGACAAACTGTTGTTCTTGGCATCTTTACTTTTAGTCAGCCTTTATGGTAAAAATGGTCACAGATTGGGAAGTTAAGCTTTAGTTACATGGAACGGATTCATGTAAACCAATTGTCAATTCATCAATTTTAGAAGAAAAAAACTAGAATATTTCTTCAATTTGTTTCGAATACTCAAAGGTGGGTGACCGATCAGGGCGACTCTTCGGTGGTACACGTGTTGGAAGTAGAAGAACAAGAACGATGTAGACGATTACAAATACAAATATCGTTAGTTACAATTGCACCACCAACCAAGCAGGTTGTATTTTCTTTTACCTACAAGAGGAGGAGGAGGAGGAGAAGATATTGGGCACCGCCAAGAAGTATCAAAGTTTGGTGGGAACTTTGCTCTACATCGCCGTAGGTCCACGGCCTGATCTAGAAATTACGGCCATCATCGTTGGTCGCAAAAGTCTGCAATCCTACCAATAGCGACTGGACGGAAGCGAAACGAGCATTGCGGTATTTGAAGGGCTCCACTGGACTGAAGTGGAAACTAGGCGGAAGTGGCAGTCTGGAAGACTACGCTGATGCTGATTGGGAGTTCAATTCGGATTTCTGTTCAAGCTTGGCGTCATACGTCTTCGACCAAAGCGGAATTTGTTGTACTTGCTGAAGCAAGCAAAGAGCTACTTTGGCTTATGAAGCTGATGCGAAGACATCCAGCAGCCCGTGACCATCCAAGAGGACAACCAGAGCTGTATCAGTATGCTGAGCGCCGAAGGTGATACCAGACGAACGAAGCACATCGATACCAGGTACAATTTCTTCAATCAAATCCTTCTCATAAGCAGTTAACAACAGACGGGATAACAACAAGTTGAACGGAAACTAGATCGCAATTGTTTTGGGAAATAAGGAGCTCGGTGGTCTAGTGGTAACCGATTTTGCTTACTGAGCAGAAGACTGTGAGTTCAATCCCACGCTCCTTTGCACTATATAATCGTTAAGACATCAATTCAAACGAATCCTGTTGGAATCCCAACCCTTTTATCCAACATCCCAGTGGTATCTCGTGGAAGTGCAGATGTATTCTCGGCTTTCGTTAAAGCGAGTATTATGTCAACATATCCCTATCCATTCCTTTCTTGATCAGCATTCGGACGTGGCCGGCGTTGCCTAGTTTTAGATCACCAGTTTTTACACATTGAGGATGATTGGTAGTCCCAAGCTTCGTCTAATTACAGCTGATCTGGCAAAAACAGAGTTGCATCCACGGGCGGTCAATCATTCTCATGTTCATGCCCATTTTATAATGTCATTTTGGAATTCTAGAGCATGATTTTCGTTTCCAAAATATGTTTAAAATACTCAACAATATTAATAATTGTGGAACTGAGACGAATTTTTTAAGTTTCAAACATTTTGGATCTCAAAATGAATTCATGATTTTTGAAGCCTACATGAAATTTATACAATTATTTGAAAAGTCTCTTGACGTGCACATAAAATAATCAGTGTATTTGAGGTTTATTACATCTTTTATAAATAGTTGCTAGGAGACCTTGCATTTCTCGGTTGATAGTAGCAGCGGTGTACCGTCACCGATTGGACAACCGTACAAATGTTAAGGACCTCTTTCTTTGAGAAAGGTAATCGCAGCCCACGGTGCTAAAAATCTAGCTTCCGCGAGTGATATATTTTTGTAAGAATACTACATCTAGTCTTCAAAATAGCTCACTTGACTTCCATAAAAAAAATCATATAATGACAACTCACACCTCTTCAGTATCATGGGGGATCAATGGAAGATATCATAATGCAAAAGAAGGCTTCTATATATTGTAATTCAAATATATGCAGCACATTCTATTCTACTGTTTTTTTTTTTGCAAAACGATTGGCCAGTAACAGGAAACGATAGCCATAGTAGTAAAAGCAAACCTTCCCTCCTCACATAACAAGATCACATAGGATTAAAGATTAAACAAAATATGATATGCTGGGAGTAAGTTTTGACTGTTGCTGCTATTTATTTTCACACACATACACACACACATTCACTCATTTTAAAACCCATAGTTATTTTTATTGTGGTTTAGAAGAAGGAAAAGGCAAACATCATTGCACCGGATTTCTCCCAGTTCATTAGAGAAGATTACGTTCCATGTGCTGCTACTTTGCTTGCTACTCACAGTTGTCTTCCAGTCTAGGAGCAAGCTCCAGCATCCGATCTGATTGGCTCTACTCCTCCCATACACTGCTGACTGCTGCCACTGAAGGAAACTGATACCCCCCTTGTCTTTTTCTTACGCAAAGCGAAATCAATGATGCAGATTGCAAGTCGCATTCTTATTCCGACTCGATAGTTTTAAAACAGTAAGACCACAGACAGCAAATCGCATTTCGAGCAAAAGTCTCAATTTTTGATTAGAAGCAAAAGTGTGCAGCAGAAACAAACGTCTTTGCCGGCGATTCGATTTCTTGCGGAAAGTGCACGTAGTCACCGAAAACGTCTTAAGACGGAGAAGAAGCTTCGTCGTCGTCGTCGTCGTCGTCGTCGTCGAGATGTTGACAGGTCACCCAAAGAAATTGTCTTGTGCGGAGATCCCGTTCGATTGGCAGCCTCCGGTGACGACCGAAGACCTGAAGAATACGAGATTTATACAAGATTCAATCAAATCTCACCCAAATGTGCTGTGTGTTTGTGTAGACGACACTCACCGACGGCAACGACGACAGCATCGTCCGTCACGTGGTGTGGCAGAAGAAAATTATCTTGAACGAGGAGTCGAAACCGTTCGGACAGGTGACTGGTGTGCGGTGTGTATCCGAAAAAGACGTGCAGGGATTGATGCTAAGTATGATATATTCGTTTAATACTTTATAGGAGAAGATCTTTATAATTTCCCCTGCCGGTACGGCATGGATGCCGCTCCCTCTGCCGATAGTGTGAGGAAAGGTAAAGCGCAAATCTACATAGCTGCGATGTGAGGGATGCGTCTTGGCAGAACTTGTAGACAGACCGAGGGGTCCGCCGAAGAAGATGGTATGTGATTTCAACGTTATTTTTTCGATGAAATAAATTTATATCAAATATAATAAAATAAAAATTTTCATAACATAAATAATTGTTTTCCATTTAATAATTCATTGAAACCAAAAAAAAAAAAATATTCAACATTTCTGGCACAATTCTTCAAAACAAAAACAAGCGTCTATTCAAAAGTTCTCGTTATGCTAGACAATTTTCACTTTTGATTGATTTGACATTGCAAATTCTGCATACTTTTCAAGCACATTTGTAAAATAATAGAATCTTACGTTTCCCGGTTGGGTGAATATTTGAACAATATTAAATATTAAATTTCATCGGGATATAAATAAATAATTTCATTTCAATTCTCTGCTTGAATAATGGCGGTCCACGAAATGATTGCACCACACAAAAATATCAGAAAACAAAGGCAAAAACAAAATATCAGAATCAAGAAAAAAAAATTAGTGTGTGATCTTTGATAAATTAAGAAATATTAGTTGGGTCTTATTTATTTTACTTAAACAAATACATGAACTCTTCTCCTAAAGGGTGTATTTGATAAAAATAGCAACCGATTTTCCCAGTGTTTTTGTTGTTTTTACCCAAATTTTCTTCAACTCCAGCTCTGATTAGATTTGGGCTGTTTGCAAAGTTCCGTCTTCATAATTGTCCAGAATTTTTCAATTGGGCGAGGTTCCGGTGAATTTGTTGGATTCATATTCATTTGGCACAAAATTGACTTCGTTGGCTTGGTACTGCTCCAACACGTTTCAAGCGTAGTGGCAGGATGCTAGATCAGGCCAAAACAGAGTTGATTCTTTGTGCTTCCTTAGGACTGGCAAGAATAAGAAGCGGAATAAGGCACTCTTCCATGTAAATCGCACAGTTGATTGTTTTGGAAGTGATGAAGGGAGCGCTTGTTTCACCACATCACCAGATCAGGAACTTCTTTGCAAAATTCGATCATTTTTTCTTTCGAACAACCTCTGGAACATCGAACTTAGACTTGGCAACGAAATATTCTTGCCCAGGTATCGTTGATTTGTTTTTCGTCGATCTTACTTTCCGTGCTGAGCACCAATGCTACCGACGCCAGGGAGCCAGCTCCCACACCTGGACCCTACCTATCGACCCATCAACTCATGAATTGTGGATCAACGGCTTTATTTCCCTTCCGAATGAAAGCGTGATCAGTAGACTGATGCAAAATTTGAAATTTTTGTTCCACAGTGTTCAAACGGTTTCAAATCGGGTCCTGACTAGCCTCCGAAAGTTTAAACTCATTTGATAAGAAGCTGACTTGGCACAAACCATTTGAAGTTTATATGGAAATTACTATGGGAAAACAAAATGATTTGTTCATTGTCTTATAGCCTTTTGACATATTGTACTGTTAAAAAATTCTATTGCTATTCTTATGGGAATTTTTATCAGCTACAACTTTGCAGAAAACCGTTTTTCAGCCAAACGTCAAATTAAATAGTTATTAATTGTTTACTAATAATCTTATGGCAAGATTAAGCAACTTATTGTGGGCAACACTGTATTCTGCAGTGTGACATAGTAGCCATGATTTTTGTCCTCTATTCTACGTGCCATAAACACCAATGTTGCCTGCTGAACAGTTGACGGTTTTTTTTTATCCATTTCGTTTATTTGGAAGGCTCAATCGCGTTAGCTTTACGGAGCCGATAATTCATTGTTCACTGTTTGTAACAAAATTCACTTAATTCTATGTCTAGTAGGAGTTGGGCCGATTACTCGCGGCTTACTCGAGGTTAGAGGGGTACATTGTTGAAGGATAGGATCAGGGGAGGAGCTTGGGATAAGGTTTCGTTGTCTCATCAGAACAGTTGACAGTTGATTGAGCATAATCATAAGACATCAGTGACTTGAATCATTCATAATTGTTGTTCCTTACATTTGAACGAAAATTGGTCTTCAACAAAGTTGTAGCTGAGAACATTTTCAACAAGTTAAGCTAAAGTAGAGTGAACTATTGAATTTTGAGATAAATATGAACCGAAATTATGGTTTCTCTATAGTAATTCCCATATAAACTTCAAATGGTTTGTGCTAAGTCAGTTTCTCACTAAATGAGTTCAAATTTTGGGAGGCTAATCAGGGCCCAATTTAGAACCGTTTGAGCACTGTGGAGTGAAAATTTCAAATTTTGCATCAGTCTAGTGATCCGAGATGTTATGCCTTAGAACATCCTGGCGGCGCTTGCCCAGGAAGTTGACGGAAGTCGGCCTTGACGTAAGTTTTGTCATCCATCACGATGCAACACGATTTCGTGAGCAACTTCGTGTAAAGTTTCCGGGCGCGGGTTTTCTCAGCGATATACTTTTCATTCCGGGTTAGGGCTTTTTGCACCTTGTAGACAGCAAGATTCATGTTTTTTCTGCACAAAGCCGACTGACATCGTGGACTTTTTAGTGACATCTCGAATTGACATGTTTGGATGGTTCTTGAACTGTTGCACCCAGTGGCGTTTTCTTAACCTCAATCTACATGTGCACCAACTCTCAAAACAAAAACAATTATCAAAATATTGCTTGCAATGGATAGATATCGAGATAGATAGAAGATTAAGCGTATTTTTCAACCGATTCGAGTATGAATATGATATTAAATCTGATGTTGAAAGTTGGTACACAGGTACAAATTGAAATTATGGGACGCCACTGCTTGCACCACTTTTCTGGTCATTTTACTGTCCACTGGAACGCTTTTATGACCACTCCCTTCCTTTTTTCGGGCACTCAGACGCTCCTTGAAGGTTCTTATCACACGAAACACAGTTGTATTTGAAATTCCATCCGTAATTCCAGCGTTGAGTTCAATCATACCATGCAATTAAAGTATATATAGCTTGAGTTTAAAGAAATTGTGTGACTAAAATCGAGGTTGTTTGTATTTTGTTATATTTTATTAATTATGTATCGACGAGAATTTTGACGTCTGTGTTTCAAGGAGATACCTGCGATGGGTCGAAGAAAGTCTACGAGGAGGCCGATTGCTGTTGGTGCAGCTCCAAATGTTTATTTGGGTGTGATCATTCCTTTTTATTTATTTATACAGTAACTAGAGCTTCCAACCCGGGATGTCCCGGGATGAAAATCCCGGGATTGTTGCATTTCCCGGGATTTCCAAATCCCGGGAAATTAATTTAAAAATCCCGGGATCGCGTGTACCCCAGGATTTTTTAATTTGAGACTCTTTTACCACTTTGAACCTTTCTTGGAATATCTGTAGCAGAATTTGAATCCAGAACTTTTACATCTTATGAAATATATCTCTTCCCTTAGTTTGCCATTCATTCTGATTTTTCGAAAGAATTGCACACAGACATCACGTTTTGTATATGATCGTTGTACAAGAAGCACTCGTGAAAAATACGATCTAGCAGTGAAACAAACCGTGAACATTTTGATTCAATCAGGCTGAACGTCGTGATATGTCCATCAATCATAGTTGATCTAAAATCATTGAAATGCATTGTTAAGATGGTTGGAAGTACGTAGTGCTAGTCTCAACTGATGAAAAGACTCAGTATTTGCAGTTTTTAGAGTCCTTCCTTAGATTAGCTAGCGGAATCTTGTCGTTACGTTGAAAGGTATGCATTACCTTTATCCGTTAGTATGTAATCTATGTAATCCTAAAGCACGGCAAAATAGTTTTTACAAATACATTCATGAGAGAAATCATTCACCATAATCATCATGATCTGCACAGACTATTGTGCAGTTTGGCTGACAGACATAATATCACGTCCCATTAGGGAACTTCTTAGATGTCAAGAGACATTCATTTGATTTTAGAGAACTTCATAGTAGTTCGTGGAACTTCGTAAAAGTTCAGGGAACATCATAGATCTTCAGGATACTTCGTAGAATGTTAAACAACTTCGTGGACGATGATTACGGAACATCGCATGAATTATTTGAAATTCGTACAAGTTCAGCAAACTGGGCAGAAATTCAGTTGTACCCATCGGAAAATTAAAAGATGTAAGCTATGGAAAAATCTTTGAAGTACTGGGAACTTCGAAGAAGTTGACGAAAAATCCCAGGATTTCGTAGAATATTCTACATATTCAGGGAACCTTATGTAGGCTCTGAGTTCACGGCACTGAGCTTAAGTTCAAGAAACTTCTTGAAAGTACACGAATCTTCGTATAACTGATATTCACGGATTTGTGATGATATCTCTGGATATTATTCAAGACTTTCCAACTTAATCAAGTAATGTTCTGAATATTTGCAAGTGTTCAAAAATTCAAAAGACGTCTTCTTGACATCCTTCCCAGACGGAAGTTTGATGAGAGAGTATTTAAAGGATGTACAGCTGGTCGGAGATTTAAAGACCTCTGGATATTTTTCAAGACTTCAGGTCGATCAAGTATTATTGTGAAGATATTCTCCCAAAACTGAACGTTGATCAGGAAGTATTCAAAAGATCTCCAGCTAATCTAATATTTCCGTGAAAGTCCTGTGAATATTCAATTGGATCAAGTTTTATTTTGAAGCATCCGATTTTGGTTACATTATTCATATTCAACATATTCAGGAAGAAGCATAAAATATGAAATCAAAAACTTCATTTATTTAACAACAATCTTCATATGCCAGCTTAAAAAAAATCCATCGGAAGTCTGCTTCAGCTTCCGCATGTCTTGAAACAACTTTACATATCATGAAATGTCTTCAAAATGTCTGCATATCTGCCTTGACAGAATTTTAAATGTCTTCAAAATGAAGATATAACGTTAAATCTGGTGTCCCTAGTATTAAAGAAATCTCCTTTTTTAATAATTCTTCTAAGGAGATGAAACATACATTTCAGAACATCGTTAAAAGAAATTAGATACATACGAATATTAAAACAATTTACTGCCTTTATTGACTTCCCGGGATATCAAATAAATATTTCCCGAATCCCGGGATGGTGAAAACCACCGGGAAATGGAAGCTCTAACAGTAACCCCTACCTATCTTTAGGACGTCAATTCAGCATATCGTTTACCAAAACGAACACTGCTGCAAACCCTACCCTCTTATCCAACATCCCAGCGATTCCTCGTGGAAGTGCAGAGGATTTCTCGGCTTCCATCAAAGCGAGTGTCACGTCAACACATTCCTACCCATTCCTTTCTTGACCTGCGTTCGGGAGCGGCCGGCGCTGGTATTGCCTAGTTAGAGATCACCAGTTTTTACACATTGAGGATGATTGCTAGTCCCAAGCATCGTCTATTGGTTATCTTTGTAAGTACAGCTGATCTGGCAATAACAGAGTAGCAACCGTGGGCGTTCAATCATGCTCATACGGTTCAAAAGTTACAGAAGATTTTCGCTGTGCCAGTTTTATCGAATACACCCTTTAATACCTTCCATTAACTTTTGCTCAGTGGTATGGGCCACTCCTTCTTCAGCCTTTTTCCACTTTCTATTAATTTCCACTTCATTGTTGGCAGTACCAAGGTTCTTCCTTAGCTGCTGCTTCATAATCACTTAGTATTTTTGGATAGGTCGGAGTTCGGGGTAATTTGACGTATTGTTGTCTTTGGGCACAAAATTTACATTTTTCATCCGATACCATTCCAATACTGATTTTGCAGAGTAGCACGAGGCTAAATCTGGCCAAAACACTGTCGAACTACCGTGTTGCTTCAAAAATGGAAGTAGAAGTGTTTAGAAGCACTTATTTAGATAAATTTCTTGATTTACAGTTCCGGTTGTGACAAAAATCTCACTTCGTTTACCGCAACTACAGATTGTTTGCCAAATAAATAAAAAAGAGGCAGAGAAAATTTATCTGCCCCATCAAATTTAACCCCGGCAGTGAAAATTTCCATGTCTGGTTATTGTTAAAAGTTGTCTTTGACGTATGTTTCGTCATCCATTACAGAGAAATCCAATTTGGTTAGAATTTACAGATACAACTTTCTTGCGCGTATTTTGCCATCAAATTCCACCATTCATCACGACTAGGGAACTTTTGGACCTTGTACGTATGTAATTCAGCACGACCTTTCACTTTCTGAACATTTTTGAAACATCTAACTTATTAACCACATCCCTTACCGAAGCATTCGGATTATTTTTGAATGCACGCTTTGACGCTTTTGGACGTTTTTGCTCACTGGACCTGGTTCTCGACCAGCACCGGGCTTGTGTTCGATGGTAAAACGTTCATCAAATCGTTTTGGTACTCTTGAAACAGCAGTATACACTATCCCGTTTATTTCAAATGTCAATGGTAATTTACGTGGACACCCTTTTATTGGCATTTGAATATTCCAAGTACATACATCCTGAAGCCCCTCGAAACCATCTTGATGCTATCTCATGTGAGTTTTCTACAACAATCATTCTCCTTAGTAGCAACAACAGTCAGCAGCAGTTTCCTGGCAATAGGGAACACTGGAGGATTTTCCGACAAATCCGCCTGGATGCCTTAATCCTGTTAGAGACGAACGAGAGCGAGACATAGATGATAGTGAACTCGTGTGCTCTGCTGATGCTGCTGCTGCTGCTTTTCGGTCATAAACTATATATCGCCTCTTGCAAAGGGTACGCACACTCACACAATCACATCATGAGATTCATATGCGGCTTCTAACCCTCGTTCGAAGAAGCGGTTCTAAGACATTCTTCTTCGTCGCCTTAATTTCACCGACGACCGGCGTGGTTTGGTTTTAATCTTAGAGGTGATTTCGTTTGCCTATCAACTAAACGAACAGGTAGGGTGGAGCACTACTTCCGTAAAATGGGACCCATTTTCATCATACGCGTCAAAAACAATGAAAAACAAACAGCTGCATCCAACATTCATGCATCAAATTCTTTCCTCTCGATTGCTGTAAAAAAATGGCGCTGTTGGAAGACCGATTTGCCGAAGTGAAGTGAGGTATTCCGAAATGGTTCCGCACCCTATGGGATCTTTAGCCAGGATTAACTATTTGTTAGACGGCTGGTCTGTGAGGTTGAAATCAACAAAATTGTTCATGAATTTCTTCGAAACCCCGCAAAACTAGAAAGAGCTCACTGTTGCTACTTCTCCCACTACAGAACTCACTCTCACGCGGAAAATGAGTCCACATTTACTCTCCTTCATCCACCCATCTAAGCTGCGGCTCTCTGTTTTCCTTTCTCCAAATCGCCACCGTACCATTTGGCGGGAAAAGTTGAGAACGTTCGCGCCAAAACGAATCACTACTCACAAACTTCAGCACCCCCGTCCCCTTCCCGAAGAAAATCCAAGCGAACAAATCACGAGCGCTTTTCCTTCACTGTATATTCCATAACAGTCAGTGGCACCGTCGCTTCTTGTCAGTCAACCCGTCTCCCCCCTCCACCAAAACGGGTATGAACCGACATTCATTGCCATTGAAAAGGCTGGGCTCCATCCGCGTGCCACGTTACGAAGAACAAGAAGAAGAAGAAGAGTGCGCGGCGTGGTAGGGATTAACACATACTAGGAATTAGAGTATTAGCGTAAAGCTTTCGAGGATTAGGCGCCAATGCCGAGGAGCACCGCCGAAAAGGCTCCATCTCTCTGCTGCTCTGCTCTGATAGGTACGGACGGGCTCCATCGTCCATCGGCAGTAGGTACCGCCATAACAACGCAACAACGTGTGGGGCAATACAATAACGAAAACGATGGCTGAGCCATTTCATATATCCGTTCGTGTTGAATGGGAATCGATTTGAGTCCGATTCGGTGGCTGCAGGCAGGTTTGGACCAAAACGATGGATTTTCTAGATGGATATATTTTTTTTTTCGTTCGGTTTGAGAGTATAGAGTTTAGTGCGGTGCACTGGAAAACTGTTGAAATCATATGTTTTGTTGAAGGGGTTTGACGGTGCCAATGTTGATGGTCATAAGGCTTATGAAATTTAGGTGGAGTCTGTGCATGGTTGTGATAATCGTGATTTTTTTTTATTTTGTTCAATACAGTTCTGCTTTCGCCGTTCAGATTTAGAGTGAACTTGTATATCCCATAGATGTTCATGAAATCATCTCTGTAACACACCTTCAGGATAGTGGGGTGCTAGGCATTGGATTGTGTCCAATTTTCAAATCACTAGTTTAATAAAAATCCTTCTGATATTTAATGAAGAAACATCATAATGCATTACTGAAAAATTCATACTCAATTTCACATAACTTGAAAGTCAGTTAAGTATCGTAAATCTTCCATGGTAAAATTCTTAATTTCTTAAATGTTTATCCAGACAACTGAAGTACAGGTACACTGAAAATATATGTTCATTATGTCTCTGAAAACTGTTTCGTAAAAATTAATATCGTATATAAAACACCTCTTTCTTAAATGGTACAAAACACTCGTTACTGCTAATATTACGCCTTATTCGTAAAATATACAAATTCAACTTCGTACAATCAAACGAACAACTGCTCTTCTTGAGCAGTTTTTTTTTTAAATATTGTCGGTCTAACTAACCAACTGGTCGGTTTAATGTCCCGTAAAGAGACAAAAAATACATGCAAGTTGCAGAAAAAGCAAACGTAATCTAATTATCGTTCTATGAGTACTTCTTATTTGCGTCTAGCCTTACCATTTCTCGTAGCACAGATAGAGCGAAGGATCGAACACAGATCTATCTATCGCAAGGTTCATGATTCGAGTCCGATCTGAAGCCTTTTTATTTGTTTTGTCATGTTTATTCCTTCCAATGATGAAATTATTTTTACCCATCCTCACTACATTTTTCGGTCTCCACAAGCAACACTTGTGGCCCGTTGGTTGGGTGTAGCGATAGCTAGTGTGACAGTTCTAAAGAAACTACCTTAATACAACGTACAAATCAATTTCATTGCAGAAAACAACGAATTAATTCGTAGAACAAACGAGCGATTTAGTTGTATGAACGAAATTTTATTTTCAGTGTAGGGCTTACGGTATGTATTGTCATCCTACCCCTCACTTCGGCCTATCAAGTTAATAACTCATTCTTTTAGCTATAATACACAATTACAGGATGACCAGGAAATTTTCATTTTGAAATTCCCGGTTTTCCCGGTTCAAATTTTAAAAATTTCCCGGTTGTTAATATTCTACAAAAAACGAAATTGAACGCATTTTTTAAAACGTGCTGAAACGAATTTACTGAAAGGATAAAACAAAAGTGTTTAAGAAGATTCCGAAGATTCTGGGGCTTTGAAATTTGTGTAGAGTCTGAAACTAGAACTGTTCTTCAAAATTTGTTCATGATAGGTTAGATTATCTTCATTATCAAAACTTTCAGCCAGAGGCTTGTGATTAATAACAATCTTCGTAATGCAAGATTTGGAGAAAAATTAAATGAGTTTTTGAAAAAAATTCATGATCACAGATTTTAGAAAAAAAAAATATTATACTTATGAGTCGTGGGTCATAATTGTCACGTTCTGAGACTTGGAAGCGTTTTAAGGGTTATAACAAATTTCAGAACAATTTATAGGATCTAACGGACAAACCCTGGAATTTTCAGTAAAATTTAAGAGAATTCAAAGTGTTGATTTCAAACAAATATTGAGAAGGATTCCCACACAGTTTTCGAAAGAGAAGTTCTGAGCAGAATTCCAGAATTATTCTCAAATGAAGTCCTTAAAAATTGTTACATGAATTTGGAGGGATTTCTGTCGAGAAGATTTTTTTTTTTTTTTTTTTTTTTTCTTTATTTTAGAGATTTTTAGCCTGAGGCTAGTTCATCTCTCTGTCAAGAAGAATGCAAGTTCTAAATAAAATTATTATGTAATTTTAGAAGATTTCAAAAAGAGTTGCTAAAACAAAACTTAAAAGAAAATTTCTACGTGATTCTGAGAAGATTTGTATGGGGATCATGAGGAAAATGACAGATGAATTTTAAGAAGAATTTCAAAAGACTTAAGATCAGAATTCAACAAGAAACAGAGTTCTACACAGTTAGTTTTTTTTACCGAGCTCGGCTGTGCAAATCTTGGCGAAAATAAGTTTCACTGAGATCTCAGCAAAAGTGACACTTGATTACTGAGTCTCGGATAATGCTTAGCTGAATCTCAGCAAACATATTGAATGTTTGCTGAGATCTCAGTAAAACTTTTTTGGCCGAGATCTGCACAGCCGAGCTCGGTAGAAAAAACTAAGTGTGTAAGAGTGTTCTGGTAATAATTTCAACCCTAGTGCGAAAGATTCAGCACAGAATTCCAACAAAATTGATTGCAAACAAATTGCTGATAATAAGAAAGAAATTCTTTTAAATACTCCATGGGGGTTCTCAATAAAATGTCGAAAGATTTTTGCTGTTTTGAATAGAGTCAAAATAAGTTCTGAAAATATTTTGAAAGGAATCAAAGTCATCGAATAGATTCAAGGGAATTCTAAATTCTTAGAAGGGGTTCCAAAGAAATTCCAGAAAGAATTCAACGGTAATTATTACGCGGAGTGTTTTCTGGTTTATTCCAGAAGAATTCCATGATAACTCAGAGCAGAATTGCAAGTTAATTCTGGAATTCATATCATGAGAATTTTGAACAACGAAAAAATTAAAATCCAGCAAAAGAATCATTCAGTTTCGGCTTTAAAAAATATTTGTTTCCAAAGTCCAGCATCTTCAAAATTTTCTTTTAAGGACCATGCACTTTACATCTGAAATTGCAACTAAAATTCTAAAAACAATAAGACGGTA
The DNA here is from genome assembly GCF_037179485.1 of Ochlerotatus camptorhynchus. Classification (NCBI taxonomy): domain Eukaryota; kingdom Metazoa; phylum Arthropoda; class Insecta; order Diptera; family Culicidae; genus Ochlerotatus; species Ochlerotatus camptorhynchus. The sequence goes on along the minus strand of NW_027040668.1, from coordinate 2,375,809 downwards.
AACTTAAGAAAATTATGCACCAAATAGAGCAAGACATTCATCTGGCAAAGGATCACTCTGTTTTAATGGTTTATTCTGAAATTCTGGTGTAAACATTTGTTCCTATGGTGTGGTTAATTTACTTTTCTAGGTTCTCTTGCTGAATTCCCGGGTTTTTCCTGGTTACTTTTCAAATTCCCGGAAATTTCCCGGAGAAATTTCTGCTTCTTTCACCAGCCGACAAAACCGAAAAAAACATGGCGCACGTTACAAATTTTCTTCCAAAATCAACTGCAATCGCAACAGTTGATTTTGGATCCTTTTAAACTTGGAAAACTGAACAACTCAAAATCGAGTATTAAAGTATAAGTAACTGTTATAGTTTTACTTTATGATTAAGTTAAAAGTACTTATCAATGAGAATAGAATTGAATACAGCAGTTTTAGGGGAAATCTTTATATTTTATTTTATATTTATACAATACAAGAATAATAGCACAAGTAATTTGCTAATGATTTTCAGAGTATATGCTACTATTACACTACTGATGTACCTATTAACCTAACTGTAGTAGTTACTGCATAAGTTTTTGAATGTTGTTAAACTTCTTGATGCCTCGCATTCCCTCGGTAGTAGATTGTGAGTTAATAAAGAAGTTTCGAAGATATATCGGACTTTCGTTTTAAATTTTTAAAGCTTGAATACACATTCTAAGTTTCATGTAGTAGATGCGAGAAATGAAAGAAGGTTTTTTCGAAGCATGATTCACTAGTGTGAGATTTGTTGAGCATCTAGAATTGAGATTTAGATGTGTCACCCCTCTCGGAGTTACCTACGTTTTTTACGAATTTGAGTGAACGGGACTCAATTATGAGTAAGATTCATTTGCCGTGTAGGCCCTTCGAAAAACTATTCAGCCAATCAATTTACTAGGTCCTAAGCAACATTGATCGATTCTCTTCGTCAACTTTCTCTTTTGTTAATAACTTGACTACAAAACCGTTTCTAGCCTTGTTTGCCATATTAGATGCTAGATAATAGCGTCTTTTATCGAACTGGGCGTTGAAAATAGCTGGAAATATCTTTCAATTGCCATGAGGATGCAGAGAGCAAATCTACGAAGAGAATCTGTCAATGTTATATAGGAGCTAATGCATTGCTCGGCTTGCTATCACTTGACTTGACAGTTCGTTAGATGTATGGAAAGTTTTCGTGTTAAAAGGGTAAGTTTTACATTTCAAGTGTTTTCAAGAACCCTAACTCTCCAAAATTTAAGTATTATACTGCACCCAAGTAATGAAAAGTTCCGCATTCAACGATTAAAATCAATTCCAAGTTCCATAAAGTTCAAATAAAGTTCCGAAAGAACTTTCAAGTTCCTTAAAGTTCGAATAAAGTTCTGACAGAACTTTTAAGTTCCATAAAGTTAAAATGAAGCTCTGACAGAACTTTCAAGCCACATGAAGCAATCCGCACAAGTCTTTATTAGTAACAAAATTTAATGTACGTAAATATGAAATGATCAGTGGATTATAATTCTTATATTTATGCAGTGCATCAACATTCTATCGAAACATAAAAAAGTAAGGAGCAATTTCCTGGATTCGACCCGTGTATTCAGCATGCGATCTACGATTGCTAACCACTGCGCCACAAGTGTGTTGGATTACCATGCGGGCAAACACCAATTTAAAATTCATCAAGGTGTTGTGTTTCATATTCAAGTCAGTCAGATGGCACTGCAAACTCCAACAGTTGGCGGGACAACAGTTCACTTTAATATATCTCAGATGCGATAGCGGTTCGTGCTGGGGCTCTCACGCAGAAGGACTGGGTTTACTTCTTAAAAAAGCTCCAATTCTACTACTAATGCTGATAAATCAATACACGTTCATACCTGCCTTTAGAAATAACTTTCATGAAGACCTGCCTTTAGAAATAACTTTCATAAAAGTGGGGGAACTAAATATAGAATTGGTGTAGAAGACAAAAACCTTTTTTAATTTATTTTCTAAAAGTTCCGTTCAAGTTCTGCCAGAAGCTGCTTAGAATGCTCTTCAATTATGGTACTGGAACTTTCAAGTTCTTATAACGACTTGAAAATGAGGTTGCTTAGAATTCTATAGACCACCTTCAACCAAGCTGTTTAAGCCACAAATAGCCTTTTATCAGAACTTTAGGTTACTTGGGCATTCACTTGTATTCAGTGTCCCTCGTTGGAATGAAGAAGATCCACACACTTTCAGACTCTTTTTGTTTGTCCTTTACGGGTAAAGTTCTACTCGACTACGTCGCGGTGATCCGACTACCAGATTGCCCAATGTACAAACATCGGGGAGTGAAATTCCAGCGGTCTGTGAAGGCTCGCCCGCAGCGTTCTTTCACGGAAATCCTAAGATCAGTTACTCCATCTTCCCGAGTTCCCTCGTGTAGTAGCCCCTTCGATCTTCTCTCAGTTGATGACCAGGGCTCTGACCCTAATGTTGGTGAGAGAAGTCATTTCGTTTTCAAGCAAGGGATCCAAAATTACCACGCAACAGCCTCAGAAGGCCTCTCGTATTAAACTTGACGAAACCAGGAAGTAGCGGTAATGTTCCGAAAGCCCCTCCACCGGGTTTCAAATCGTTTGATTTTTATAGGGACTTTCAGCGACTTCCAGGATCTTCCAAGGCTCTGTAATTGTGGATGGCATTCTCGAAATATTGAATGTGTCTGAATCCATGAGGAACATTATTCTTTTGATGATTCCAATGTTGAAGACTTTTTTGAAACCACTAACTTCTAAATGATCATTGCTTTCGTCGATCATCAACTTTGACGCTTAACATTAATCAAGTTTGAGAATGTGGTAGTGTTTCGTCTGTTCGTGTATCAATTTTAGTATCTGTTCTCTTATCGTTGTCCCTTCCTTAGCCTTCCTTTTTAAGTTTCATTGCAGTTGTAAACAACCATCAGTCATCTCGAGAAAGATCAAGAGCCCTTTCCTGTCACCTCATTGCATCTCCCAGAGTCAATCGTCGCAAAACAGTCAGTAAATATATCCATCGCATCCTTGTGTATCTTTTCCCTTGATCCGTTTCCTACCTGTTGATAGATTGTAGCCCTCAACCTCGAGTAAGCCACGAGTATTCGGACACCTCTTATACTAGCTCAAGTGTTAAGAAGCATTGTAAAAAGTAAAATTAATGTCGGCTCCGTAAAGCTTCCGCATTTGAGCCTTGCTAAATACATAAATTCACAAGAACAAACATTCTCCGTATTGATAACCACTCTGATGGCTGATGTTATGCATATTCTATCGCACACCCTCCAATCTTGGACATTCAAATATGGTCATGGTGGTTATTAACGCACGGTTACTCCATGATCAACTAACTCCAAACCCGTTTTTTTTTTATAAAACTTATTGAGCGCAGACATTTTGATCTAATGAAACCTGGCCACAAAAATGCATAAGTGAGTTTTTAGACACCCGTACAGATTTCTATGCAAACACACAACTTGAAAAAGGTCTGCTCTAATCCACATTAGATCTGCACTCTTAATTGTCCAATGAAAATGTTTCTAGTCCTGCAGGAAAGATCAGAGAACTTCGGGCCGTTTCAAGAACTTCAGAGTAGTTCCATAAACATCACAAAAAATGGGGGAACTTTCCAGAAAGTTTGGAAAAATTCCGAGCGATTCTAATAATGAGAGATAAATTGCAGGAACTTCACAGTTGTTCCAAGAAGACAGAAGAAAGAAGACGAGATACATTCATAGAAGTTAAAAGAATTTAAGGGAAGTAACGTTAAATTCGCAACGGCGTGATTACCTCTCACCCCTGCAGGCCTGGGTTCAATCGCAGTCGGCGCTGCCGGGATGTTCTGAGGCATAACAACTCTGATGACGGGAAGTAAAGCCGTTGGTCCCCGGTTCATGAGTTGATGGGTCTATAGGTAGCTGCCTCCCTGGCGTCTGTAGTATTGGTAATCAGCACGGAAAACAAGATTGACGGAAAACAAATCAAGGTAAACAAAAACCTTAAAATCGGAGTAGTTCCATGCACATCAGGAAAATTCCAAGAGCTTAAGGAAATTACGCGAGTTGATGTAAAATTTTAAGAACTGGTTAACTTAAGGAAAATGTCGGGAACCTTCAATCAGTTATCAAAACATCACCCAATCACTTCAAAGAACTTCCTAAGAGTTCAGGGTAGTTCAAATAACTTCAAGGATATCTGGAACTTCAAGGATATCTAGAACTTCTAGGAAGTTAAACGATCTTTAAGAGTATACTCCGATAGCTTCAGTGTATTTCCATGGATTTCAGAAAAATGCCGTGATCTTCAACCATTACCTTTATAAAAATTGTAAAACATTACAGAAGTTGTCAAAGCCTCAGAAATGCTTGATGATCATAAGGGAAGTTACCATGAATAACAGTAACATTGCAGGAACTACAGGGATAATCCGAGAGCTGCGAGTAAATTTCGAGAACCTTAGGGCATTTCCATTAATTTCAGTACAATAGTGCGGACCCTCAAGAATTGTCTTAGTATAAATTTAATATTTCAGATAGCAGTCGATGCCGATAGAACTTAGAGGACATCTCGCCAATATCAAGCGGAAACTTTGGGGTTGATCATATTCCGTTCATTTCATTAATCAACATTGAAATTTTTAATTTATTTACAACTTGTTTCATAATTTTTATGGATAAAATTTGAGGTATATTTGAATTATTTTTCTGCTAAGTAACTTAAGTATATAAATGTAAAGCTGAAAATACATATAGAGATATTGTGTCTACGGGAGAAGAAGTATTACAAGATTCTCACTCACGCGGGTTTTTTTTTCTCTATCAATAAAATAAATTTCCTTGATTTTGTTTTCCGTCGATCTTGTTTTCCGTGCTGAGCACCAATGCTACTGACGCCAGGAAGGCAGCTCCCACACCTGAACCCTACCACCTATCGAGCCATAAAAACTCATGAACCGGAGACCAACGGCTTTACTTGGGACTGGGATTGAACACAGGCCTGCTGGGGTGAGAGGCAATCACGCTTACCACTACACCAGCGAAGTAAATGCTGGACTAACACCATCAGTTGCAAGGACGTGGCCAGGAAAATTCTTAACTGTTGGAGAGGAATATGTCTTAATATGAGAGATAGGTAAACAGACCCTGTTTAGTGTGCGGTCAGCAACAGATATCCGTTTTTCTCTTAGCAACAGTTAGGAATTCGTACCACCAACGATATTGTGGAACTTGGTTAATGCTAATGCTAATGCTTAAAATATTGCGAAACCCTTCTGAGAAGCTCAAAAAACTTCATTAACACTTCACATAGCCTCCGATAAGTGCAATCAAGAGAACTTCAAAGAATTATTGAGTTTTTCAATGCATTTGATAAAAATTGGGCAGTTCAGTTTATATCACTGCAATTCCAGGAATATCTTCAGGAAACCTGTGTCAACTTCAGTGCCACCCTTTATGCTTCAGGAAAATTGCAGGAACTGTCGTTCCGAGGAATGAAACAAAAATTTCAACAGTTTAGGGAAGTTTCACAAACAACTTTTTCTTCTTCTTATTCTTCTTCTTCTTCTTTCTTCTTCTTCTTCTTCTTCTTCACTGTTCAAACAAATTGCTTATCGCATATTAGCCTATTGCGTGCTCTCAACTTAGTGTTCTAGATGCACTTCCACAATTAATAATTGAGAGCCACACAGACATCGAGTACCATTTTTGCATTAGTATAATGGTGTGGCAAATACAATCATACTCTATGTTCACAGAAGTCGAGAAATTTTCCAACCAGAAAAATTCCTAGATCGGACCGGGATTCAGAGCCAGCCTCCTCCATCATGGTCTTGCTTTGTAGCTGCACCTTTATCAACTGACCGAAGGGAGGTCCCACAATTACACAGCGGGCATATTATGGAGGTTCCAAGAACTTCTGGAACAGATTGTGAATTTCAGGGAAGCTATGAGAACTTAAAAGCGGTTCAACTAGCTTTATGAAAATTGTGGAAACTTTCAAGAAGTGTTGAGACCTTCAGGGATTCCAAGAGAACTTAAAAACAGCCCAGAGAGCTTCTGGGCTTGAAAGAAATTTTGAGAGTTTTAAAGAAGTTTCAATTACTTAATGGAATCTCATAGATATTTAGGTAAACAGTAAAACAGTGAGTTCAAGGAAACTTTAAGAACAGCAAGAGACTCCAGGCATTCGGTGAGGTTTAGAGATCTGTAAGGTTAATTTTCAATAAATTCAGGGCAGTTCCATAACTTCAGTAAAACTTCAAGAAAGTTTCAAGAACGTTTAAGAAGTTAAGAAAATTTCGTGGAAGTTCAGAGATCTCGAAAGAAGCTTTGAAAACTTCAGAAATATTTCAGTAAGATCACCGAAGTCCAAAGAACTTGAAGGAAGTTTAAAAATATTAAGGACACATTCATTAACTTCAGAGCATTACAAAGAACGTCAGGAGAAATGCGAGAACCTCAAGAAAGTTCAGAGAACTTAAGACACCTTCAAGGCAGTTGTACTAACTCCTAGTCAATTGCAGGAAGTTGCAATAAGCTTATATGCGATAAGCAATACCTAAGTAACCATAGGCACGTTATTTCACCTCATCAGAACTTGTAAATACTGGTAAAGCCGTTTGTCAGCTGTATATAGCCAAAAAGGCGATATAACTTGCCTATGGTCACTTGGGTAAGCTTGACATGCGAATAAGAAGAATTTTAGCGGTTCCAAGCAAGCCATTTTGACGTTTCATAGGTCGTTTTAGGTGTTTCAAGGACTAATTTTGAGTTGATAAGTTGATTATAAGAATTTCAGGTTATCAAACCATTTAGTAGTTTCTAAGCTATTTTGGGCGTTTTAGTGATTGTTTGGCGCTTTATATACTACATTTTCTTAGGCCTAATTTTAACGTATTAAGAACATGTTAGTTAGAGCGCTTGACGTTTTTGTTTTTAAAGGCCATTATTTTCATGTTTTGAGAACCATTTTGCGCTTTAATGCCAGTATTGGCCAGATTTGAAGTTTGAGCACCATTTTGCGGTTTTCAAGATTACCGGCTATTATAGTTCTGGTAAATTGTTTGGCTGTACAGTTTTGGCAACACACGATTTTTGCAACACACACTTAGGCTTCAAAATCATAATTCAAAAATATGTCTAATCTAACCTAATGTTTCTTATTTTTGTATGCATTTGTGAGTTCGGAGCAGGAGTTTGCAGGACACCAACATAAAAATTTGAATGTAGCATTCAACTGCCCAAGCAATATTTTCGGTTTTATTGTGGTTTTCAAGCTGTAAAAACCTCTTTAAAACCATAATAAATATAAAATTGTTACTTGGGTGTATTTAAATTTGTTAACAATTTAGTCGTATTACGGTAATTTTTACCTGTTTCAGACCATTTCAGCGTTTTAAAGGTCAATTTGGTTCTACTCCAACATGCAAGTTTTTAGATCGAGCATTAACAATTTTTTGGAAAATAATTACAACATTTTATAATTTTATTTTTTTTATTTAAAAGTTGGTCAAACCGAAAAAAGTTATGATGCTCCAAACTTAAAAAAAGGTATCTTGTGAACCTTAATTTTAAGCTATACTGAGCACCGTTAACATTACGAACACGATGCTTCCGGTAAAATGTGTAATGGAAAACTTGCAATGTTAGAAAAATTATAGCTCAGCCATTTATTGACGCATTTCTGATCAATTGGGTCCATTTGAAATTACAGACTTTAAAAATTTATTTGGTTTCAGAAAATTTTAAATCTTTTAATACATTGCAGAACTATGATTTTTTAATAAATTGCAGAACTATGGTTTTTCAAACATTGCAAATTTTTCGTTACACATTTTATCGGAGGTATCGTGTTCGGAGTGTTAATAAGATGATCTAGTGGCCCGAGGCAGACAATCCTTCGGTGAAGTAAGAGATGTATTGGGAACACGTGATCTTCCCTACATGCAAGCGATCTACGAATTCCTTTGTTTGTCTGATGTTAGAGTTTGATGTGATCATCCCCTCCTTTCCAAACAATTTCCTGCCATTGTGTCTCAGTCTTATTATCCTCCTGTTCCTGCGCTACTTGCCCCTGCCCAGTCTGTATTTGGTCAACCGTCCGAGAGTAGTATCTGAAGGAGGCTTCAGAAACCAGTTTCCTACCTAGCTCCTTCCAATCGAAATTGTAACCCATTAACCTCGAGCCCGCCACGAGTAATTGGTACCCAATACTAACCTAGAAATACTGCTATTTAAAATGTAAATCAAACATTTCTGATTTTGGCTCCGCAAAGTGTCACACACGACGGAGCCTAGGAAATAAACGAACTAGTTAAAAAAAAAGTGTAAATCATGGTCTATACAGCCTTCATAATTAGTTTTGCCAGTGGGAAGTAGTGGTTAGCACGATTGCCTCTGACCCCAAAATATCTGGGTTCAATCCCAGTCGGCAACGCTGGGATTTTCTGAGGCATAGAATCTGTGATCACGTAGGGATGTAAAGCTGTTGGTCCCCGGTCCATGAGTTGATGGGTCAATAGGTGGTCGGGTACAGATGTGGGAGCTGCCTCCCTGGTGTCGGTAGCATTGGTACTCTTGACGGAAAACAAGATCAACGAGAAACCAATCAAGGAAAAAATAAATAAAAAAATAACCCTCACAAAACCAAGACTGTTACTTGGAATGCTGTTGAATAGGGTATACGTCCCTAACCTCGGTCTAATATGCAGCCATCGATTACGTTTTTAATCATAACTCATCAATGAATTTACCTGCAAACGATATTCTACTGCTAAATGGTATGCTTAGATATGCTTATCATGTCGTTTGCTATCAGAAACCACGAAAAGTTGAAAAACTTACTTTTTTTAAGACAATAACTCACGAGGGAAATGTATGTAATATGGGTCTATTGTCCCCAAATTGGGTCTATTTATGGATGCAACTTCGTCCTATCTTGTTTGATCCTCAAAAAAACGCTCTTGGTAACGTTTTCTGATGTATTTTTTTTTAAGACTATCACTGTTAACTTAATGCTCTTCATTCCTCAAAACATTTCTTAGAGAAAATTTTACGAAAACTACATTAAATCACTCAATTTAAAAATTAAAAATTAAAAATTTCGCTTATCGTCTTTTGACCGCAGAATATCTAAATCAGAACATTGTGATGTTCATTATACAGGTTTGGCAGAAAAAATCTCCCTTCCTGTTCGTTCCTTATCATCCAAATGCAAAACAACATTGTTGACGTTACTCTTATTGCTATATGCTGTCAAATGAATTTCATGGGCCATAGTTAGGAACATAGAAAAGAAATGTGTCCCTAAAGTTGGGTCCATGTTTTACTTGTGAAAACGTTGTTAAACAATTAAAATAAACATAAAATATTCAAACAGCAACTGTAAGTTTTACGTCTAGTGTGTATTATCAGGTAATTCCAATCAATAAATGCCATAATCAGGCCATTTGATGATCGTCAGTCAACCTTCCCATCTTAACCTTATAAGTCATGGCGGCTAAAAACTCCGAACATTGTGATATTCTCAACCAGTTTTATTACTTACGAGAGCTGAAAATGTATTGAAATGTTGTGATATAAATTGATTTGTGTGTGGTACACATTTATCAACCATCAGTGATCAATATTTTCCTTATTTTTTGTGTAATATTCCTTAATTAATTATTTATTTGCGTGATAGGCCGAATGAAAGGACTAGACCCACATTACATACCGTAACCCTACATCGGAATGAATTGTTCCAATGAAGCAGTACAAAACTTTCATTTCAATTTCCTAGTAAACCACTCTAACCCACAGTGCCCAGGAGCATGTACCACTATTCCGGATTAAGCCAGCAGCATTTTTTATCGCCTCTAACGGTTGTTGCTACACTGCTGCTACTACGGCTACTCTGCCTCCATCCTACTGGATACCACTGGTTACTGGTAGTATGTTGGTATCACGACTCCCATCGCATTCCCACTCTCTCTCTCTCTCACTCTCTGTCCCACACTCTCGCTTATCCCTAATTCATGTGCGGTACATGATGATGGTGGTGGCCGGTGGACGACGATTCAGCGTCGGAACCAAATCTCGCGAGACGAAAGTCGAAAGCGAACATGCGAAATGGAACAACGATGGTCGGAAAGCAACGGCACAAACAGCAGCAGCAGCGGAAACGAACAGGATTAAGAGAAACGTACTTTTGTTTTCAGCTGCTTTTCGGGTTCAAATAAATCCTTTTTTATAAAACACGATTCGGCTCTAATTCTAAAAGTTTCTAAAGGCTTTCCTGACCGGCCTCTGACTGGGGTGATGATCGTCGTTGTCGTTGTCGACGTGTAGCACGACACGGGAGCGGGATGGAAGTTTCATGCGCTTGTTTTTAATCTTTTATCATCCTTTAGCCGATTCGGTTGAGGAAGGTCTGGGTTCTGCTAGAGAGCGGATTTTCCTCCCGACTATGTGAGGGGGGTGGTGGCGGTGCTGGAGAGTTAGGTTAAGATGGTCTTTTCTTCATGATGCGACAATGGGCCCTACGAGGGGATCGAATCGGATGCATGACACACACTCCATCACGTTTCTCCTTCCAGGGGGCCGAGGAGGTGGGACTCGAGAGAAAGGATTTAAATTTATTGATTCTGAAATTTTATAACGAAATTTATACACAGCCATACGTCGTCGAGGCTGGGCGAGAAGTGTGGATGGAAAATCCATTTCTCCGTCTTTTCTTAAATCCAAAATCTATAAATTCTATAGAATTTCAGACTTAATCTTATCTCCCCACTTCCGAGCGCAACACACGGAAACTGCTTTGTTGATCGGTTTGAGGGCAGGCGACGATGGGGTGGCGTGGGTGGAAGTTCTGATCCTTCGTCTTGCTCGAGAGCGCATAACAATGCTGCCACCATACGTCGTCCTCGAAGCCATCGTTCGCTTCCTGCCCGACTACTCGCATGAATTGTGTGAGGAAGGATAAGCTTAAGAGTTGCTCCTCAGTGTTAGTGTGGGTGTCTACAAGAGCGCACACAGTGCAGGAGAATCTGTGTTAGGATAGAGATAAAGCTTCTTAAGGATTTTTCTTTCGCCAGTTTTCGTCTCCCGCTCCGCCACCCACTCGAAGACTTAACCGGCCGACCACCCGACTCCCTCGTCACATTGGCGGGAACGGATCTTCGGTTGGGATGGAATAAGAAAAGGATTTTCTTCAGCTCCAGGATAGACCTTTCCGAACTTTGCACTCGGAGACTTGCCACGGTGGATAAATAAACAGACATAAATCACGGCTCACCACAGAAATTTTCCAAGACATTGGAAAATTTCTAATTGGGTGACGATAAATCACAATTTTAAGTATTATTTATTTGCTGTTCCTCTACGGTTCCGAAAATCCATCCCTCAAGCCCCTATCACTTCGTTACATCACACCCCATCTCTAATTTCTTTCTAATGAGTTTCCAACCCGAAAAAGGGGGAAACGACTGAATAAATTGTTATCGTTTACTATTAATTAAGTCGGAAAAGTCCCCTTGTAGGAGATTTCGCGCCCTCTCGCTCACAACTTGCATCTAACCTTGAATTATCTCCGCGCTGGATGAGGACGGCCGCGTGCCCGATGCAATCTCCTCTGCTTGCTCCTGTCGCTGTTCGACTTCCCCTTCTCCGTCCTCCATTCACACTCTAGCACAGTACCAACATCACTTTTGAAAACATTCACCATCAACCATCCGTCAAACCTCACCACTAAAAGCAACTGCACACGAAAATGATATCACGGAACCGAGAAAACACTTGCTCGCGTCTCAAACGGATACGTTCACACACGGTGCATCCACTTCGGTCGACAACTTTCCCTAAACAACACGGCGGGTTTGCTTTTTCCAACCGGCGAACTACGGTGGTGCTGCTGCTGCTGCTGTTCACGACGAGAAACACAAACAAAGAGTGAACCAGAGCCAGATTCAACAGCACAGCACACCACCGACGACGACGACGACGACGACGACGACGACGCGAGGCGAGGATCTGGATTAGGGATAAAGGATGTCCCGAGTGCTGGGAAGTGTCGAAAGTGGAACAAGCGAAGGTTGGGCCAATCGCTTTCGCAAACGTTGGGTTGTCAAACGGACTCAATTAATTGAAATAAGGAAAATTCTTCGTAACAGAGGGCAAATTCTTTGTTAGACAAGGAGCACTCTATTCTGTGCTTAAGCGATTTTTGTTGGTTCTAGCTTTGATCGAGTGATCTCGAATTAAAATCAAATTTAATCCTGCTTGTTCCAAACAATCAAACCAATGCTGCTTCCATCCTGGATTAGGGCAAAATCGAAAAAAATAAAATCGTTTGAAAATATAATGAATCATCGGTTTAAAAATATAATGAATCGTCAGGCCATTTTTCACAGAGATGGCACTTTCACGGTGGTAGGAAGTAATTAAAATCGCCATATAGAAATTGAGAACGTGGAAATAATTAACTTTCGATTCATAATTAGGTTAAAACAAAGTAAACGACAGTGTCGTTGAGTTTTTTCCCGGATAATATTGTTAAACAAGCTGCTATTAAATACAACCAGTATTTACCATACATGCTTTACTCGCTTTACTACCAGTTCCAAGAGAACGAAAAAAAAAAAAAAAATTAAATCCAAGAGCGAAAATTTTCTCTCACAAGCTCAATCTCTCAACATGCCATGTATATTTATGTCAAACGATATGTGATTTCACTTTCACACACTACAAAATATAAAACATAGCCCTGAAAACATGTTGGAACCCTTATTTATGGAATTGGATTGCTCATCCAGAGGCGGTGCTTGTAAAGCATTTTTGTCGTGGAATATGTAAAAAAGGAGCGACTCCAAAACTTAGTATAACAACATTTATAGTGATACTATACATGTTTGGACAGCACTGACCTCTGCTAACAATTAACAGAACTAGGGGAATTTACGTATTCTCGTCAATCTAAGCAGCGTCTGCACTTCTACTAGCATTTTCTCAGCGTCACGCACATATATGATGTGTCTGTTTGTTTACATTCATCTGCTGCTTGCTTCTCTATCCATTCCAATCGACAGAATTTTTCAAAACGTTTTGAAAGCGTTTTTACAACGCTCCAAACTTCTCAGGTGAGTGTGACTATTGTCGGCAGCCTCTTTTTCTTCGGCAACCTTCCCATTAGAACTGCGTGTTAACCAGCTGTTCTATTATCGGCAACTCGAAATCAACCCCATTTTGTAGTGCGTATGCTTTACTTGAAGAAAAATGTAGCATTACTGGATTGCTCGATCGTTCAAATATAATCAGATTGAAGCTGAAAGGCTAAACAATCGTTTGGACACATTCAGGGAAGTGCGTTGATGGGAAAACATAGTGAAATTAACGTTTAAATTTTGGTTGCCGAAAACAGTCAATGGGTGCCGAAGCCAACATTTACCCTATGTATAACGAGTTAAAAAAATAAAAAAATAGAATTTTCATCTGGGCTCATGAAAAAACTCATTCGAGCTCTCAATTTGTTTTCCGTCGATCTTGTTTCCCGTACTGAGCACCAATGCTACCGACGCCAGGGAGGCAGCTCCTACCCTGAACCCTACCTATACGACCCATCAACTCATGAACCGGGGACCAACGGCTTTACTTCCCTTCCGAAGGAAGGCGTGATCAGAGATGTTATGCCTCAGAAAATACCGACGGCGCTGACTGAGATTGAACCCACGGCTCATAGGGGTGAAAAGCAATCACGCTTACCACTACATCACTGGTGCCACTATGAACAAACAAATGTTTGAGAAAAGAAATGAAGCAACAGTTGAATAAGGTCCGTTATCAGCTGTTTGACATAGCTTTGTCATGATGTGAGAACATGAACGTTGTACAGCATTTAAACCGGTTTTACGAATGCAACTTTTGATTTGTTTTATCAGCTGATTACAATTCTTGGCCCTCAAATTGTTTTTGTACACGAACGAACTCATATTTAAAAAAAAAAATCTTCAACTCGGCGACACTGCGGCAAGTTTGTTGGATTGCGGGTTTTTTGTACATACATGATATGTTGATTTTGCCAAGGAAGTAAATGTTTTCATAGCATAAGCGATGATGCTTTATCCGTAAACACGTAGTTTCCGTCTGCGTGATACTTTTTAAGAATTGGAATCAATATTTTCTTCAAACATTGATTTTGGTACACTTCTTGGCTGATAGCCAAACCACTAGGCTTGAACCATGGCTTAGAAATTCATCTCTCCGATATGGGCATATACAGAATCACTTTCTGTTCAAACTTGTGTTTGAACTTGAATCTTACATTTGGAGATGATGTACAACTATTATCTGAATAATATCGATCATTTCCAGGAATGTGAAATGTTGAGAAAGGAAAGTAACTTTCGTCATCCAAAACGAGACATTTTCCTGAGTAATTAATCACTTCATTCGGGCAGTTAAAATTACATTTTCTACCACTCGAACTTCGAAATAAAACAATATTTTGAGATTTTTTCTTTCACATCCACGAGCAAAGTAGCCAAGATTTGATCGTTTCATTGAAAAATAGTAATTTGTTGGTCCTGTTTTGAGAAATCGCTGGTAGAAAGTTACACCATAACTACTTGACAAAGTGGTCCATTTCATCCAACGGCATTGGGTTTTCACGTTCGAAATTTGATGCTCGACTTATTCTGGAGCTTTCGATTTCTTTCGTCAAGTATTCCTATCTAACGGCGCCGGTGGTGTAGTGGTAAGCGTGATTACCCCTCACCCCAGCAGGCCTGGGTTCAATCCCAGTCGGCGCCGCCGGGATGTTCTGAGGCATAACATCTCTGATCACGCCTTCCTTCGGATGGGAAGTAAAGCCGTTGGTCCCCGGTTCATGAGTTGATGGGTCGATAGGTAGGGTCCAGGTGTGGGAGCTGCCTTCCTGGCACGTCGGTAGCATTGGTGCTCAGCACGGAAAACAAGATCGACGGAAAAAAAAACAAACCAAAAAAAAAAAAAAAAAAAAGTATTCCTATCCTTGAAAATGCATTGTCAATATTTTACAGATGTGACGTTGCGTGCACTTGAACTTTTTCGCGGCGTCCCGCTGACATATCGAATCTTTATTGTTGAACGTAGTGTGTAGCGATCGATGTTCTTAGTTATTCATTATTTTGGCTGGTTTTCCACTACCCCTCTTCCGAACTGTTGTCAAGGATGCCAGAATTTGATTAACAGTAGAAATTGCATTCTCAGATTTGAAATGATCCACCGTAAACTTTTTCCCACGATTTTCATATGTTTTGAAGAACTGTACAATGCGCTCCCGAAGTGCCCCTTGTTTTGATGCCATATTGAACACAAATGAGCATACTAAAAAAAACACTATAGTTTTGTGGAGAGAGAGACAGCATTGATTTCCATAAGCTGTCTCTTTTTTGTAGACATTTGTGGTTTGGGATGAGAGTTGAAGCTTTTCCCATTTTTTTAGTTATCACCCGTTATAGATAATAGCCAGTCGGATCGTATGATATCGGGTAGGTGCGGATTGAGCTAAATGCAAAAACAGCTGTAGAGGTCAGTTTCCTTCCACCCCATCACTGTATGTCAACGTGATCCACTCATCACGCTCGTCCGCTGCGAGGAAGTTTTTCTGCACGACGGCAGATATAGGGAAAAATTCCAGCTTTTACCGCTTGTGTGCTTGCTGCTTGTATCATGACCGATCCGCTCACCACGACATCCGATGCAAAAATGAGCGGAGACGCGAGCTGTTTTAAAACTTTACATGTTCAAACAGAATGATTCACAACCAAGTGGTACTCGATTATGACAACTGGGTTATGGAAAACGTTTTTTAACATTAATAGTGATAAAATTATCACTTTTTATTTGTACATTTTTCAAACGTTTTTAATATAAAATTGGAAAAGAATCTTTTTCCGCACACACGTAGAGTTATTTCCTATCGATTGGTGTATTTGGATTTTTATTTAATCTAAAAATGACAAAGTTATAAGCGGTCAAACCCTAACACCTTTTTGCGCCGGTCGCAATTTTCGATTTTATATGCTGACTGTGCTAATAAAAGCTCGAAATCTTAAGAACTTGAAGAGTGCATTCAGTGCAGCCAGTTAAAACAGGTAAGACCAGAAGACCATTTTGGACTACCCTAGAAGAACTTCAGGGAATTCGGTGAACGGTAAGTTATTACATTGAAGCATATTTGGAAGGCTATGTAGGCAAGAGATCTCCTTGCGTCTAGGTCAAATTCGAAAAGACTTAAATGAATTGAAGGATGTCAGAGGGTTAAAGGTTAAGTCGACTACACACAAGGATAACCCTGTGGATACCTGTGATCTTGACATTTTAACCTAGTGTACTTAATGGGGTTAGGTTTTTATAAGTTCTTTAGTGGGAATGACACTGATGAAGACTGCACATTGTAGTAGAAATACGTATCTGTCATGGATACCAAAATTAATTAAATCCCAAGGAACACGGCTTGTCATAATGAAGTTGAAAATACTTTTCAATGACTTACGTAGAGAAACAATAATACATTAATTTACATCATTTAATACATTTATACAACCTCCGCGAAGCTTATAAAACTAAATAATGGTCTTATAACATGTTTTGGAAACATCATAAAAACCAGCGGCAAAATATATAAAAAAAAAAATTGACCATGGGATTCGAACACATGTCCCCTTGGCGTGTAAGACTTATAACTTCCTAACTAGACCAGCTCCGCTTGATAAAAGTTTTATAATAAGTATCTATCATGTTCTTGCCAATGGCATGAAAATTATATTCTTGTGCAATACGCCTGCTTTGATTCGTCATAAAGAAGTTTGGTAAGCAGCAATGCGTACATTTAATTGCCAGAGTGTTATTTAAAAGTATTTTCAACTACTTAAATATAAGACATCCTGCGCCTTTTCAGTTGCTTTAATTTATGAGATGTCATAAAAGAGTGTTTTCAACTCTCTTTATAACAAACCTCCAAGAATTTCATAAGAAACTGTCAATCACTGCGTGAAGTGACAGAATCTCTTCAAGAGCTTTACAAATATAACTAAGATTGATTTTGCATACGATCAGTTTTATAGCAGTATTAAAACTGTAAGATGCACGTTTTAATAACATTTAAATTTAAAAACAAAAGAAAACTATTTTGGAAAATGTTGAACTCTAGGAAGTATGAAGAAAACATCTTTAAACCTCATATAAAACATGGGATATTTATGCATCACTTATAATACATTAATACAACAAGTCGTTCTAATTCTTTTTCAGAAAGATGTTTTGTGTGTTACTTGGGATGGAAGATAACCTTTTTTGCTGTTTTATTTAAGGATAACCCGGAAAACCCAAATTGAGTTTGAGAGTAGATCCAAGGTGCTAATTTGTGGAAACTCACGGGATTAATATTAAAGGCTATTTCAGAGGGCACCCTGGGAAGTCAATTTAAAAAGCATGGTTCACAGGATTGTCAATTGAATTTAAAGAGTAACCACAACGAAACTGCACAAACGAATCATTTCTGTTTCAATTATTGTTCACTAGGACAAATACAGGAACCTTTAGAAACTTATTTATGGCTATGTTATCAAAGTACATATAATCGGCTTGCAACGTGACTTTGTCGCTTTTTCCATTGTTTGTGTGTATCAGTGTGTGCATCGTCAAATTTTAATTTCTATTTAAAAGCATGGAAGTAAAATAGATAGTTTCATATTGGCAGAACTTTTCGCTTTATTTTGGGCCATGCAGATCCATCTCGACATTTCTTGGAGACTCTGCTGAAAAACTCGTTATCAAACTTGTTTCGAATAGCTTAG
Source organism: Ochlerotatus camptorhynchus (assembly GCF_037179485.1). Taxonomy (NCBI): domain Eukaryota; kingdom Metazoa; phylum Arthropoda; class Insecta; order Diptera; family Culicidae; genus Ochlerotatus; species Ochlerotatus camptorhynchus. The sequence continues at coordinate 2,357,995 of NW_027040668.1, read as the reverse complement.
ACGTGCACTAAATCACTCCCGATGTCCTCAGAACTTGTGCTTTGTCCTTGAAGTCCATTTCAATTACCTTTGAAATATTTACCTCACTTTACCTCTAATCGAAGTACCCAGACATGTCCACAATATCTCCTGCATGAGTTCTTACAATTCTTCAGACGAATTATCCAAGCTTGGCTGTATTGTTGTGGCAGTTTGCTGAATTTGAGATCGAAGTATTCTAAGGCCCTTCATAAAAGTTCAACGCTCCATCATTTGATTTCTTTCACGCTTGCCTTCCATTATCGTAGTTAACATGGTCGGTTTACTCCTCAGATAGCTTAGTCAGTTAAGGTACGGTTTTTTCACACTGAAGGCGGTAGGTTTGATTCCCGAATCAGTCTAGAATCTCTTTCGGGTTAGACATTTTCTTGACTTCACTGGGAGAAAACTATCTGTGCGCTTGCCACACATGGGTGAATTGTTCTGTAAACAGTATTTTCAATCATTCAGACCACCCTCCAGACTGAGCATGGGCTATAAATTGTAAATATTGATGAAATACTATGGAAGCACTATCAATTTCATAAATATCGCACCAACGTTGGTTTTGGATGGCAAAACGCTGTAAAAATGTAATATAGAGTGGCTTTGACAATGACCAACAGCCTGTTTTGATACGGTCAGTTTGGTAGACATTTGGTTGTTTCGTTTAGAAAACATACCCGTTTTTATACATCACCTGACAGACCTTCGTTTGCTGAGCACAACTATATTTTAATCGATTCCATGCACATTCATCTCAATGTTTAAATCATGATTTAAACTTATAATGTTTGACACTAAATCTATAACAGCTTGCTCGCGTCCCACCGAGGAGCGCTAAGATGCTGATTTTTGATACTGTAATCGCCCTTATTTAAAATAGTTTCAAGACGCCAACATTGATGAAGGAGTTGTTTATGTTACCGGTTCATAAAAAAGGCGGTAAACGTGACGTGAACAACTTTAGGGGAAATACTAGTCTTTCGGCTGCCTCGACGCTGTATGAGATTATTGTAAGCAGCGTTATTCTCGATTTGTTTTCTGTCGATCTTGTTTTCCATTAAACTCTGATGAGACAACGAAACCTTACCCCCAAGCTCCTCCCCTGATCCTATCCTTCAACAATGTACCACTCTAACCTCGAGTAAGCCGCGAGTATTCGGTCCAACTCCTACTAGACATAGAATTAAGTGAATTTTGTTACAAACAAAGAACAATGAACTATCGGCTCCGTAAAGCTAACACGATTGAACCTTCCAAATAAACGATCTAGTTAAAAATCTTGTTTTCCGTGCTGACCCTACCTATCGACCCATCAACTCATTAACCGGGGACCAACGGCTTTACTTCCCTTCCGAAGGAAGGCGTGATGAGAGATGTTATGCTTCAAAACATCATGGCGGCGCCGACTGGGATTGAACCCAGGCCTGATGGGGTGAAAGGTAATCACGCTAACAACTACACCACCGGCGCCGCTCTCCACTAAATGTTACATCTCTAGTGACCAGCTCGGTTTTATGCTTGGACGATCTGATGCCACAAATCTACCCGATTTCACATAAACTTGCTTCGAGCAACTGGAAAACGATGCATAAGTTGATGTTATCTATATCGAGTTGAAAGCGACATTTGACACTATTGACTACGAAATTCTGCATGTGAAACTTTCCAAGCTCGGTGCGACCGACAGGCCAACATCATGGCTGCAGTCTTCTCTGACTGGAAGAAATCTCCGAGCGACTCCTGTGCTTCATCGTTCTTCACGAATTCATCGGGTGTTCCTCAAATTTGTAATTTTGGGCCACTGTTATTCGCCTTGTTCTTCATTCGGACATTAGAACATTGCTGGTAACTTCAATCACTACTAAATGTTTTCGTTGACTGGTGCAACCGTAATAACTGTCCTGTCAGCTTCCTAAAGTGTGTGGTTATGTTTTACAGCAGCTGATCATGTTCTATTATTCTATCAATGACATTACTCTTCAAAGAACTGATCGATTCAGCGATCTTGGATTACTTTTCGACCACAAACTAACCTTTAACCAACCATCACCGTTCTGCATTGATCGCTAAAGCCTTCCGTCAACTGGGATTTATCTCCAAAATTTCACTGCTTTCAAACTCTCTAGTGCTCATTTGTGCGGCCAATTCCGGAAAACGCTTCCTTGGTATGGTTTCCTTATCAGCTAACATATAATTTGAGGATCGAGAGAGTGCCGCGTAGATCAGGATTGCTTTAAGAAATTTACCCTGGCGTGACATACAATGTCCTCCTTATCCTGACCGCTGTAAACTGCTGAGCTTGGACACATCTGAACGGCGCCGGGATCTTCAACAAGCTGCCTTTGTCGCCAAATTGTTGAATGGTGAAGTTGACAGTATGAAACTACTCTCGGCTCTGGACTTTCGAGCCACACCAAGGATTTTGAGAAATGGATCGCTTCTTCAAGCCTGCATTCATCGTACTGTATTCGGTTTTTATGAGCCGATAACGCGATAACTGTGAAAAAATTGCAATTGTGAAATTTTGGAGAACCATCTCTTCGTTTTAAAGGGTGATACGGTCAAAATTTGGTCAATATCAACTTGACGTATTTCTTTCAATTTTGCATTTAAAAAACCTGAACACCCCTCATTTTGAAGGTGTGTGTGTGTAGAATGTTGCTCCTATTTTGATTTTGGAATTCACTCTTCAGTTGTCAAAATGCCTTCCAAGCAAGAAGAGCAGCGTATCAAAATTTTGCTCGCGCATCGCGAAAATCCGAGAGCTGGGCTATTGTCAAGCGGAACCTAAAGAAGACCAAAAAAACTGCTAAGGGCGAGCAGCAGTTCAAGGCAAACTGGCTTTCTGCGGCGAAGAAGGTGGACAAGGTGGCTGTACAAAATCTGATGGCAGGGGTCAAGCGTAAGGCCCGGCAATTCGGATTTGGAAAAGCGGAAGCCTAACTGAATATTTTTCCTGAATTTTATACTAATTGAACTTGAAAAAGAAATTTAATTTGATTTTTTAAATAAACGATTTCACCGATTTACACGCGTTTTCCCTTGACCAAATTTTGACCGTATCACCCTTTATAACCCGATTGAAAAAATCTCACCTATTTCAAAAGCTGTTTAGTTTTCAGTTTTTGTTCATGGAGACATTTTATCAGATGAATCAGTACAATACAATACAAGAACAAATACACATGTGCCATTTTGAGATATGAATATTTGAAAATTGCGTAGTTTTTAGTGAATATCGTTGGTATCTTTTCAACAAAATTAGTTAGCAACTAAGTTGTTTGGACAAAAATGTGAGCTATGCACATTTTAAAAAAGTGTTTAGATCATATATTTTACGTTATAGGGGAAATGGATGTAATGACGGCCTAAATGCCCCTAATATGGGCCCATACATAAATTCAGCAATCGACTAAATTTTCAATAGTGGCCAAAAATATCCATTAATATCGTCCCAATGACGCGTTCATCAAGATAAAATTGATAAATAGCAGATTATTAGCGATAAGCGCAATCTTAGATCCATAGGCCAACATTAGAGCCATTTCCCCTATCTTCTGCATGACAAGTTGTACTCGGCTGTCCAATCCATAATCTCCGAGTAAGAACATTGATTTATGAAGAAACGTTCTACATTCACCAATTTGATGATCTACACTAACACTCTGATTGGTGGCATCGAGAAGCGGCAGCAAGTTGATGCAGTGTATATTTACTTCTCTAAGGCTTTTGATAAAGTTTCCCACAATCTTGCTGTGATGAAGTTGAGCCGCCTTGGTCTAGCTCCAAGGATCGTTCGTTGGTTTGAATCGTACTTATCATTCAGTTCATGATGCTAGATCCGAAGCGTTCAGTATACCATCAGGTGTTCTTCAAGGGAGTTAGCTGGGACCAATCATATTTGTTTTGTTCATAAACGACGTGTGCTCCACCCGAGCAAAGTTGGTTAACAAAATGAAAGCAAATCGATATTTAAATTTGCAGTTTCTATCATAATGAAAACTCATTTTGATTTCAATTGTCGCGACATAAGTCTGATATCATATTGTGATTTCATTATGCAGTCAAAACTTTTTAAATGAAAGCAACTTAACTTGAAGTTCTGCTTTTAACGTCTTGTTTAAAATTTAATGTAAGTTCATCTGTTGTTGAACTAATGATTATTGTTTATTTGTTTTGTTTAACACATTTTAGGTCATTTCTGACTTGCCCGGGTGAGATTTGACTTATTCAACTTTTGAGTCTTTCAGCGTCAGAAGCATGGATACTAACCATTTATGTCAGGCCCGTATTCAGTTAAACATTATGAATGCAAAATGAGTAATCAAATTGATTTCATTGAAAGCAGGATTAGTTTTCCGTTTGCTTCAACAGTGTAAAATTTTGCTCTCATTTTTGCTGTGTTAACCGTTCAGTCAACCAAAATGAGATCAACTAGAGTAGTCAAAATAAGTTACATCATAACAGCAAATTTTGATTTCAATTTGATATTCAGCTTTGCTCGGGCAGTGAGCTACTATATGCAGATGATTTGAAACTTTACCGTGTGATCAAGTCGATCGTTGATTGTTGCGCACTTTTAACCGATATCGAGTGACTGACATTGTGGTGAAATGGTAGCCAACACAGCCAAGTGCAAAGTAATTAACTTCAGCCGTGGTCAATCATCGATAAAATTTGAGTACTCCATGAATCATTCGCCGCTTGATAGAGTAAGCTCCATCAAGGATCGCGGGCTTATCTTTGATGGAAAACTAGGATTCAATGAGCACATATCCATTGCAATTGGAAAAGCAAATTTCATTATTGATATACACAATTCGACGACGTGCACGTCATGAAATCGTTGTACTGTTCTCTGGTTCGTAGCGTGCTTGAATATGGAGAGCAAATTTGGGCTAGTAAAGCATGTAGTAAAATTACGTTTAATTTATTGATTAACCTAATTATCAAGATCGCGTATGATCTTGTGATTTGATCTCAGACCGATGTCTTTGAACATTTCGAGGATGAGCGTGCTCCACGCCTCCAGTGTTTGAAGACTAACCAGGTGGTGGATCTCAGAATTTCGAGTACGCGGGAGACTGTTGAGGATCATCCAAAGTTGATCTGGATTTTTTGGAGTTTGAGGTGTTGGCACTTAGCACAGCACTCCCAGATAGGCGTTTCGTATTCAATGACGGGGAGGATGATGTGCTTGTGGACGGTTAGCTTGTTTTAAAGGGAAATAGTGGACTTTCTGTTGATAAGTGGGTAGAGCGACCTAATCAAGATGTTGCAATTGGTATTCATGTTGATAAATTCCAAACACTATGTTATGGTTTTTCGTGCAAATTTCGTTGGTCCTGTTGAATCACCGAGTAGCATTTACAAATGTTATGGTAATTAATGCAGGGTATACGTCCCTAACCTCGGTCTAATATGCAGCCATAGATTACGTTTTTAATCATAACTCATCAATTAATTTACCTGCAAACGATATTCTACTGCTAAATGGTATGCTTAGATATGCTTATCATGTCGTTTGCTATCAGGAACCGCAAAAAGTTGAAAAACTTACTTTTTTTAAGACAAAAACTCACCAGGGAAATGTATGTAATATCGGTCTATTGTCCCCAAATTGGGTCTATTTATGGATGCAACTTCGTCCTATCCTGTTTGATTCTCAAAAAAACGCTCTTGGTAACGTTTTCTTATGTATTTTTTTTATCACTATCACTGTTAACTTAATACTCTTCATTCCTCAAAACATTTCTTAGAGAAAATTTTACGAAAACTACATTAAATCACTCAAGTTAAAAATTAAAAATTAAAAATTTCGCTTATCGTCTTTCGACCGCAGAATATCTAAATCAAAACATTGTGATGTTCATTATACAGATTTGGCAGAAAAAATCTCCCTTCCTGTTCGTTCCTTATCATCCAAATGCAAACCACATTGTTGACGTTACTCTTATTGCTATATGCTGTCAAATGAATTTCATGGGCCAAAGTTAGGAACATAGAAAAGAAATGTGTCCCTAAAGTTGGGTCCATGATTTACTTGTGAAAACGTTGTTAAACAATTAAAATAAACATAAAATATTCAAACAGTAACTGTGAGTTTTACGTCTAGTGTGTATTATCAGGTAATTCCATTCAATAAATGCCATAATCAGGCCATTTGATGATCGTCAGTGCAACCTTCCCATCTTAACCTTAGAAGTCATGGCGGCTAAAAACTCCGAACAGAGTGATATTCTCAACCAGTTTTATTACTTACGAGAGCTGAAAATGTATTGAAATGTTGTGATATAAATTGATTTGTGTGTGGTACACATTTATCAATCATCAGTGATCAATATTTTCCTTATTTTTTGTGTAATATTCCTTAATTAATTATTTATTTGCGTGATAGGCCGAATGAAAGGACTAGACCCACATTACATACCGTAACCCCATATGCTCATTCTCAATTCCGAGAACTTTTATGTTATCATCTACACATTCGGAGAGCTGTCTGGAATAGTCAGATATCTACTGAGATAAAGTAGGAGAAATTGCAGTTGAAATTTTTATGTGTTACATAATTCAATGCACTGTTCGGTGGCGACTAATTAGTGATTATTTTTAGAATTTATCTGTAAGCTATGTTATGCTATGTCAAAGCTATTTAAACGTGTCGATCGAAATAAGAGCACAGGTTGAGATTAGCTCCCGCTGTCCAATATTAAATATTCCTATCGCTAAGCACTCTTCGATAAAACATTTTACTAAACAGCAACATCAGCTTCTTACTACCTCCCAGCACTAGGGCCGCGTAAATCCCTCGATTCACAAATCCCGACTCGACGGTCTCAATCTCGTCTCGTATCCCTCTCGCTTGCCGCACGCGTTTGTTTTCCCCTGTTTCTCCACCACCGCCGCCTTGCCAGCAATTCCTCTATCCGATTCGTACCACAACAGCCGGCGAGAACGAGAGGCCAACCGAGCGAGCGAACGATCGAGCGAGTGAGTGTGCAGTGCACAGCCCTAAGAGGAAAGATAAACGGAATGGAATATATCCACACCACGGATGAAAATAATATAAATCCTTTATCCCTAATTCTATCTTCTCGTTCCCGTATGCTCTCTCTAGCTCTGAACGCTGATCCCCTCGCCTCAACCTCCTCACCTACCCGGGGTTTTATGCACCCCACCTCAGTATCACCCCCACCCCCTGTCTAGCGCTTCACGTGCACGTATTGCGTCACCTCTGCGCGCCCTCTCTTCTAGTCACACCGACAATCCGAAACTCACACAACCGAAACACATTTGGCCCGAAAATAAAAAACCTCGTACTCGAATCAACTCCGCTTCCATTCCGAACTTGATGGGATTAGAGTAAATCCAGATAAAAGGATAAAGCATTATTTCGTTCCCTATACTTTTTCGCCAGCGCACTACCGCACTAGAGAGCTAAGGCGACCCCGCGACCTACGTCTCGCGGCGAACGTCTCCAGCACCGACGACGATGACGACCGGAGAAATGTTTTATGTTTCGTGGATTCAAAATCCCGCTCTCGGAAGATTTCCCTTTCAATGCTAGCCGAAGGGTCGTGAACACGGATTTTGTGAGGCGGGGGTGGTGAAGGGTTACAGCCAGTAGCATCCATCCGGTGTGAAGAGATCATTGTTTTTGTGTGGTAAACGAGAAGAAAACTATTGTAATTTGCTCGCAGTGCCACTGTTGTAGGGGAACTTTCCGGCCCTGGTGGATTTAATCACAATAAATCTTTAAGATGGAACGGGGTAATCCTCATTTCTTCAGTCCCTCGCGATGTCATCTCGCTTCTTTCGATTTTGCAGCGAGTGAATGAATGATTAACGCGCGGGAGAACAGCACGGCATCACATGGCACATCAGCGGATTGTTGTCATCGGTTGTCTTCTGCTTGCTGGTTTGCATGTGTGGCATCCGCAGGCATGGTGTGTGGTGGATGATAAAGAGTTGGTTTTAGCTGCCTGCACTCCTGCTAGCAGTGGTATCCGTCTCACATGGAACTTCGGGAAGGATTATATCCATTTAGGATATCCTACGGGGAAGAGGTGACCGGTGAGTGAGGGACGAGCAACGTTTACACGTGGTTTTGGAAACGCGAACGTGCTTGTGGCGAACGTCTTCGTATTCGGCCGAACACGGGAACCGGAGCCGGACCGGTGATGGGCAAGAGTGAGTGAAGGGAAGGGGACCTCGTCAGCGTCGCACAACTCCGAGAATGGAAGAAGGATAATGCCTTGGATTAACTCGATTGTATGTATTGGGATCAGCGCGCGCGTTGTTGGTAAAGGAGAGGAGGGTAGAAATACGAGCCGTCACACGGCACGGGAGTGTGAGTGAATGGGTTTGTGTGTGAGTGTGTTTGAGTTTGAGCAAGGATTTGCTGAGTTCCGATGTGTGTGCCGAACTAAGGGTGGGTGGGTGGATTATTTGATGAGATGGTGTGGGCCGGGGTAGAACAGTCGGACGAGGAAGCTTTTCGTGATGTTACGTCTTCTCGAGTTTATGTGATTTCGGATTAAGGAAATCCTCCAAGAAAAGGGATTTACTCTATGAAGAATGAGCTCTTAGGGGGAAAATGAATTGGGATGGAAGTAAAATCGATATTCCTAGCTTGAGCGGGTTGAGGCTTTAAGACGAATGAATTAGGGGGAAATTTTTGGGTACATAATTTACGAATTATTGTGGAAGTAACTTATTACTAAAATAATCTATTAAATATTGGTTCAATTGAAAGCAAAAACATATATCACACAATTTATCATGTCTAGTATTCAAGCTATTATTGCTTAACTTCCATATTAATAATATATCATTATTGGAATAATTCTCCTGATATCACTTTGTTTTGCCTCTATAATATTAATTTTTATTTTGAAAGGGTAGGGGTGTGGTGTACTTCAAAAAAGCATCAGCCTAATTTAAAAAAGGAAGAGGTTGTATCCAAGACACGATCAAAGATTTGACGTAGGATTAAGGACTCGGTATCAATATTTGGCAACTGTGTTTGCGAAACCACTTCTTGTAGGCAATCGGGGATAGTTTTGATCACCATTGCAGCCGTTGGTCATTTATTTATGTTATTTTCAATAGTGATCTATTGAAAATTGATAAAGTGTTTATTTTAGCAGATTCTCAGCAATGTTTACAATCGATTGGCTTGTTTAAAATAAAAATCCATCCGATTTTGACAGAGTTATAAGTGGTCAAACTCGTTTCGCAACGCAGTCGATTTTGGTTTTTTGAAATTGCATTATGTTGCCGTAAGACGTAATCCCCAAGTAACAATTCAAGCTGAACAGTAAGAACAGAAGCTGATGATTGGTTGGTTTAAGGTCTACAAAGCTGATTCACATCAGGCTGAATATGTAGTTGATTAGTAGTGCATGAAGCAAATTGTATCCCCATCCAACCTCAATAAGTTAGCTGATCTAAAGATTGAACAAGCCTTATTTAAGCTTAACACAACTCCACAAATCAGCAATGCGTTACACGAATTTTGATGATTTGTTAAATATCGTCAGTGTCTGTTGCATTTCCGGAATTTAGTTCTTCTAAATTCACTGCCTACCTTTCTAATTACAAGCAGTGGCAGCAGTAGAGACAAGCAAGAGGAGATTTTTAGGAATAGCTCCAGGTAGATGTGGGCTGCGACGACGTCTGAAGTATTAACATTAGTATTCCTGTGTTTTGTCTGTTATATTGCACTGAAGTTTCAGACCGCACGGCTCTTGAAAGTGAGAGGAATGTTTAACTGTCACCAGTTGTTGTTTACATTTCTGCATTGCTGTATAATACTCTTCCAGTTGCTGTTATTCAACTTAAATTTGACGTGCTCCAAGGTAATGATCATACCTTATGCCACAATGGTCCAGTAGATATGGTTGACGCCTGCGAATCAGCGACTGCCGGTTTGAATCTCGAAATGCAAAGGTAATTTTTAGACTTATATTAACATTATAAATATGGAAACCCAATTAGTCAGTAACATGTTAAAGCAGTTTCATATAAATGCATAGGATAAGATACGGTCTTCCATTATTATTTTTAAAATAAAGCTAGAAGACTGAACAAGGGTTGGAAAAGACTGATATTTAATGCCTTAAAACGCTTACTATGTATATTACTGTTAAGCTTTTGGCTGATTAAAATGACCAGATTCAGATGTTTAAAAGCTGAACAAACGTTAACGTGGTCCATGTAAATTAATTATTCAATCAAAGGCTGAATTAAAATCGATTAAACAACACTTGTTAAGCATCAAATTGCTACCTGGGTCCTACCTTAAAAAAGATGACCTTTAAGTGAACAACTTCATAGAATTTCAGATCCCAGTTCTTAAAGATTCCTAAATCCCACACAGTACATGCATAAATATCTGTTCTGAATCTATTCGACATAAGGTTCATTTGGTTTATTGGTCATGCAACCAACCGTTAGTGAAATGACACAGCTTGGATTAGAATTCCATCAAATCAGGTTTTCCTTATTGGGGACATTATTGAAAATTTTGTAAGGTCTCAAAACAGTCGGTGAAATCTTAGGTGTCAAAAAGACTTTAGACGGCAAAATGTCCTTCGACGAAATGATTGGCGACGAAATGTCCAGCATTCTTGTCACAGATTTTTTATCTCCCCATGTTAGGTAGGGGTTTTGATCTAATTTCCGTTATACTAAGCACAACCCACGCCTTACCTCTCTATTTTGAACGGATTTGATCAAAAATAGAATATTTCTGTCAAAGATGGCTTCTAAATTTATTCACCTTTCCGTACGTACCACTGGACTTGATAAAGAATCTCAAATTGTTGAGATATTCAACCATATTCTCGTTTTCGTTCGAACCGTATTTTCCATACAAAAAAAAAAGTTTTTTTGTATGGAAAGTACGGCTCGAACGAAAACAAGAATATGGGTGATTGTTTAAAATCTAATACTGCTTCTTGATTCTAAATTCATTCTACGCGTTTCAATTCCGTCCTAACGCATTGAAATGCCGTTAGATTTTCATCGTCCTACTGATAAACGTAGAAAAAGGGGATTTGCTAGAGCGCTTCTTTTGTTTTGAGAACAGTGAGCGTAAATATTCATACAATGCGCTTTTTTTCCTCTGTTCGGGACCTAACACTACTGCGACCAGTAATTTGAGCTTTTGTAGTGTATACCGTGTCCTTAGTTAATGCATGTCGTATTACTCTATCACTATTGAGAAATGATGAAGTATTTGGTTTTGATACAATTGTCAGTCTTGCCTTCATCGCAAGGAATCGATTCTAATTGAAAGGTCCCGCTATTTATACCCTTCGGAGTTGGAACACCCTCCAAAGGCGCGCCCCTTTGTCAGTCAAAATTAGATTCCTTAGCGACAAAAATAAGCAATGACACCGACAATGACCATGCATCAGAACCCTAGTCTAAACCACTTCAAACTAGGGAACAACGAATAGAAGATTAGGAATCACATAGGTGAAGACTAACTAACTCATTTTTCACTTGTTTCAAGATCATCCTCGGTGGACAAAGCCGAGTCTTATCACTATCAACAAGGCATAAAACGTAACAAGGACTAAGATGTGTTCCTTTGATTACTGAAAAATCCTGTTTCCCTAGTTTGAAGAAGTCAGGACTAGGAATCGGTGGTAGATCTTACATCCCGTAACGTACCACGAAAAGGTGATCAGGGCTGGTAGTGGGTATGTTATGTAATAGTAGTGACTTTAGTGAGTAAAATTACGAAAATAGTGACCAAATAGTGACTTTTAAAGAAAAACAAAGTGACCAATAGTGACATTTATTGATTGGAAAGATTTAGTTCCAATCATCCGTTATTCCGGTATTTTTCAAGCTTTTTTTAAAATAAAACAAATGATTTAAGGATCACATAAATTTGTTATCGAAACATAAGCATGAATTGAATAAGAAAGAGCACGTTGCTTTTCTAACCTCCATTTCCTCACTCTGCAGATCACGAATTTGTTATTAGATCGCGAAATAGAGGCACAGAGAAAAATGTTCAGAGAACCGACTTTTGAAGATATAGGATTTATATGGATATGTGGATAGTTACCTATCATGCTTAAATAAGAAATAAATTTTATCATGGTTTCTTTGTATCGTGCAGAATCATATTTGTAATGTGGCAAAGTAGATGTACTATTTGAAATGATCGCATTAATGGAACGTCTGGTATTCGGATCAATAATTTCCAGGGAATTTGAAGCCGTAGAGTGTTGTGAAGATCCACAACATCATGTGAGATATATAGTTGATGGTGCACCAAGCAGAAACTTATTCATTTTTTGTCGTGGGTGTTGTGGTTTTGAGATACTTGATTATCCAGGAGGGATCATTTTGCTTACTAAGAAGAAAATCATGGGTAGTATTATATTCATATTCTACATATTTTCATATTACCAAATAAATTCATTGGGTACGGATTGAACCATCCTGGGTGCCTGATTGAAGCAATTTGGATGCGAAGAGTGGGATTGCCAACTCCCTGTTGTTAACATTTCGTGAATTGAAGGTAGGTTCTTCTCCCCACTCATTGGGACATCCCCTCGTATGATGGCTTGATATGTATCGGGTTGAAACATTTTTATCATTGGAACGACATTCTTTTTGCTCGCGTGGATCATGCGGTAGTGTCTCTGCTTACGGGTCCACCACTCTCATACAATGGTAAATTAAATACAACCAGCTATCGTAGTTCCCTGTTCCCATTGTTCCCTGCAAAAATGAGTGGTATCATTTACATACATTCAGTTTGGCGAGTTCAAATGAAAGATTTTTAACTGGCCTGGGCTCGCCAGACTACAAAGCCGAAACTCAAACATTTTTATTTTCAAAAGATCAACTGAGAGAAATAATGAAAACTTTTCTAATGTTACTTATTAAAATATCAAATGATCGGATTGATACCTTCCGGTACGACTGGTTTTGACATGCGGATAGCAGCGAAAAACTCGTTTCAAATAGACCTCGACTTTGTCAAACAAATGACCATTCAGCGTGCATCTTGCAAAAACTTCGTTTCTATCGGCCAGCACTAATACTTACTCCATGTTTAATTCCAAATCCTTCAAACATCCATAATTCACCCGGTATTGAGAGACAGACCATCCGTCACCTCACTGCAGCACGAGAAACGAGTCTCTCACATGCATAAAGCTGCAACAACGAGAGCCGAAACTTCCTGATCCCGGCAGAGAGACCCCTAAAATCGACCAATCCCACCAGAGCTACGCTGACTGCCCTCACGAGCTCCACCGTTAGCAGACGGCAATCGTTTCAGTTTCAACATGGCTAGGCTGGCAGGCACGACTCTGTTATCCGCCGCCGTTCGCGGAAAAATCGCACAAGAAAACAAGAGGAAAAAAGCACAACCCACCACAACACATCCATGTCTTCTCCAGCACTGGCTCTTTTGCCAACCCGGTCCATAGGTACGTCAGACGGCAGACGAACCGTTTTGTAGGTTAGAGGTTTATACATAAATAAAAAGACGAAATCCGTTTTCATCCGCATAGATGTCGAGTAGCACCCTTGGAGCAATATAGTGGCCGTGGTCCTTCGAATGTGCTCCAAATCACCAACTCTCACACAGTGTAGCACAACTCAAACCCTACCTCAGTCAGTCCAGTGGCCCGAAGGACGTTCATCAATTCCCGATTTCGCTCCATCAATCCAGGAGTGTTGTACTGGTCCTCGGGCAAAACTGAAAAGAGTCCCGTTTCCGATAATCCCGATTCAAACTATGCACTTTTTTCCGCCCTGCACCACGCCGGTCAAATCCGAAAGGGGATTAGGGATCTATTTTACTTTTTTATTGGAATGGAGCCGCTAGCCACTGGCGAACGAAAACACCACTGCTGCCGGTTGCTATCGGTAGGTCGATTCCTAATACCAAGAATGTGCTTTCAGTTTTAGGATTCGCGTGGACCATCCTCATTTCTGCCGTCCAGCAACAGCGAACACATGTTGGCGCGCCAATGCCAACACCAACAGCCCATGAATGAAGGGAGAAATTAGTAGATTCGCTTTCGCTGCTGGGTGTTTGAAAGGGGATGCCGATCCGCTCCAAGGATCAACCCTGCAAACCGTTATCCTTGCTGGTTTGCTTCGACCGGGCACCGACCGGTGCACTCTTACACCAACCCACGCACACACATATCAATGGGACGCTCAACGGAACCGGTGCGCGGTGCAGAGTGAATGGTTCAGTTTTTCGCGCCAAGTGAGCATCGCGAATGAACTCTCGCTAGGAGGTCTTCGAGCCTACAACAGGTTCAGTGCACCGAGGCTTAAACAAAATTGTTTATTTTTCGAATGCAATAGCAGAAGGCGTGCACGCGGTGGTAATTGAACCCGGTTTATTAGCGTCCCACTGGCTGGTGCGGCACGGATTTGCGTGGACGTGTGGATGAGTGGATTGCAAGACGAGAATGCTTTTCGCGAATGGGGACTGCTTTGGGAAATTACATTATTTTCAATACTATGTTTCGTTTAGATTGATATGATGGAATTTGAAATCACCTCCCTGTTGATTGCAATGAATGCTTTTGATGATTATTCAAAAGATTTTGGTTTCAATGAATAAAAATGAATTTTATACACTTCTTATAAGTGTAAAATTCTTGTGTATTGTGCATTCCTCACCGACAACGGAATCAAAAAGTTCAGATTTCCATAGTAATCCCCAAATAAACATCAAAGGGTCAAATAGCTACCAAATGAGCTCAAATGTTAAAAGAATGATCAGAAACTGAATTGAATTGGTACCCATAATTTGATTTACCCTACTATACCTCCATGCATTTGAAATATCATTAGAAATGATCTCGTTTTAGTTTAATATATATTTTTAAATAAAACAAAAACTTCCACTCCTGGAACCTAACGAGTTAGAACATTTTGATGGACCAATTTTGGATCATAGTTTTCCAAGAAAATATTGTTTTACAGTATTGATCCTGACCATGAAGAACTATTTCGTCTTCAGCAAAATTGTGATCAGATGAAAAAGATCTTTTAAATGGATGAATGTTAAAATAAATGCTTACTAGATTATGCTCGGGAGCAAAATATACATATCTCCAAGCCAAGGGCGTAGCCAGGTTTCGAGCTAGGGAGGGGCGAAAAAATATTTACTATGGAAAATTTGGCCGAATGCCATTTCACCGAACGCCATTTAACCGAAAGCCTTTGTGTTGCTGACCCCCCCCCCCCCTGGATACGCATATGCTCCAGACCCTTACCATTTAAAAATGCCCATTTTTGACTAAGTTATGCAAGTGACTAACATTGTACCTGTGAACCGGGAAATCTGGAATACCGGTAAAAAGCCGGGAACTCGTAGTCAACGGGAATAATCCGTGAACTTCGATGACAAACACGATGACAACACCCCTCACCATCCCTCTCCAAAGGGGGAGTTTGGTAAAGAGAGATGAAAAAACCGATTTGTACCTTCCTTAAAAGTTGTCCTAGTTCGCTATTCTAATATCTATATACAATCTTCACACTGCCGTACTCTAACGGAACTATCAACTCTATGCTTTCATCTACTCCATCTATCGTATAAAAATTACCACTACAGTCTGTTATTTGAAATTAGCATCTTCAACTATAAATATGTTTGTTTAAACTCAAATCATTTCCAAGAATCATCTTTGCGGAAAATACAACGCAGTAGGCCTGGGCGTTTTGATGTTTGTGTCATATCTCAGATATGCTACAAACATCATCATTGACAAGAAACATAATTTGGTGTTATCTAACTTAATCATTTCCAGGCTGCTTTCTCGTACTGGCTGAGTTTTTATTCGATTAGATTAGATTAGATTAGATTAGATTAGAAAAAACAAATGTTTGCCTGAATATGTTGTTATGCATCCAATGCTTGTTGGCTAGAATTTCCACTTAACTGTATGAGTTTAGAGTAATTTTTTAAGTAGATTCCAGGATCCGTGAGAGATACTAAGGGAATTCGAGGGTAATTTTAAGAGCATCTCGAATAGAATTTCAATATTGTTTTAAGGACACACTTAGATTATTTTACAGGGGTTTTGAATTGCTGAAAAAGTCGGTAAATTCATATGACCGTTATCCGTAAGGTATTAATGCAATTGACAAATTTTATTCCTTCACCATTATATGGGGTTAAACGAACTAAGTCTGTACAAATTCGGAACAAATTTTCTCATTTTGAATTTTCCAGAGTAAAACCTTACTGATTGCTTTAGTGTGGGGTATTCCATGTAAATTTTTGAAAAAATTCAAAGTTCTCCAAGATAATTCGGAGTAAAATTTTAAGACAATTCTTTTTTGAATTGTAAGGGAATTCTAAGGAGAATATCCACAAATTAAAAAAAAAATAAGGAGAGCATCAGTGAGTTCTTTTAAAACGTTTAAAATAAATTTAGAATCTGAGGACGCCATTAATTTTTGAGTGTTCTGCACAGAATTGCTAGACTGTTTTAAAGACATTTTCAATATAATCCCCGAGAAACTAAAATTTATCAAGGAAGACTTCTGAAAAGACCTCTGTGAAGAGGAATTATTTAAATGGAAGTGCTTAAGGTGATTCCTTGTAGAGTCCACAAATGGCCACCACGTAGGCTATAAATGCATTTCCACCTCGAATTTTCAATTACACACATCTCGGAAATTAGAGTTCCATTTCACCTGAAATTGCTACTGCATGTATGCTGCAGCGCAGCAAACGTAGAGTAACAGTTTCATTGTAGTACGTGTCGTGGAAGCTGATATTTGTGCACTTAAAGTTTCGAAGTGGTAGCGAGGATAAGGATCTCACAGCGAACCACCTTAAGAACAATCAAATAAAATCCTGTAAAGTTTTGAGCGAATTTTCATAGGCACATTGGGAAGACTTCGAATGCAGAATCAAGTTTAAGTTCAAGGAAAATGTCTGCTGTCTTTGTAATTATTCATTTACCCTAGATATAGTTTCTGCTCAATCGTATTTGGTTTAATGCTTAATATAAATGTTTATCACACATCCAGGAAAATTTTCAAAATTCAGGGAAAAATCGGGAAAAGCTGGGTTATTGCTAATCGGGACTTGCTGGATACCATGGACTAAGGCTTCCAGCACAAAGTACGTAACATGAGCATTATTGACTGCCTACTATGTTATTGCCAGATTGTAATTACCAGCTGTAATTGCACAGAGAACCAATAGATGATGCTTGGGACTAGCAATCATCCTCAATGTGTACAAACGGTGTTCTCAAACTAGGCAATACCAGCGCCGGTCTCGTCCGAACCCAGGTCAAGAAAGGAAGGAGTAGGAATGTGTTGACGTGACACTCGCTTTGATGGAAGCCGAGAACACCTCTGCACTTCCACGAGGAATCACTGGGACATTGGGTAATAGGGTTGGGTTTGCATCAGGGTTCGTTTTGGTAATCGATAAGCTGAATTGATGTCCTAACAATCATATAACGCGCGAACGAGCTTGAGATTGAACCCACAGTCTTCTGCTCAGTAATCAAAAACGTTTGCCACTAGGCAGGCGACCTCCATTTTAATCATCGAGTTGCTGTTATTACCATGTAGTCATGTTAACAAATAAAACGATTGACGAATCTTGAATGTGGATGGGCTTGAGATAAGACTCATGATGTTATGCTCAGTAAGTAAAAACGGTTACTCTAAGGCCATTGAGCCCCTCATATCACATTATACCGTTACTCAAGTTGTTATAACTATTCAAACCCGGCACCGACGACAACGAAAAGTTTAACAACATACACGAAAAGACCAGGGACCACGTTTTCTGCTCAGTAAGCAAACAAATTGACGATCTTTCAAATTTGAAAACTAAAAGCTATGAAAGAGTACTTAGGCCTTCATTAAGTTCCACATTCACGCACCGTTCAATGTTTCAATTTGTTCTTTACGCATTGTTCAGGCAAGGAAGTTCTAAAAGATGTCGGAAAAACATCCGATGGGGATCTTCCAAGACAAATATTGAGAAACTTCTCGCAAAAAAATTTAGCAACTTTCGGAAAAAATCCAGAAGCCAGAAAACTTTGAAAATTTGAGGCCAATCCCGGAGGAGCCATTTCCAGGGGAAGTTAGGAGAAGCTCGGAAAAACCAATAAGTTGAAAAAAAACCTACGGAGAGTGACCTATAGAGAAACTCCAAGAGGAAGACAAAATAAACTTCTGGGGGAACTCGATAGAAACATCCGGTAGAACTTTAATTGAACTTCCTGGAGAAGACAGAAGAAACTCCCAGGAGACACTGGAAGAAGCGTCCTACGATAGATTGGAAGAAACTTCTGGAAAAAGTTGGACGCCATAGGGCCTACGGAACAGTCAAAAGATACTTCAAGGAGAAGATGGGAAATTATCTGGAAGCAGTAGATTTCTGGGTTCTCTGAACTTCCCGATTTTTTAATTTTTTTTAAGTTCTCGAAACTGCCGATAAAAACACAGAGCTTCCCTTGAAATGTTCCCATAATTTTCTAATATTCAAGTAACTTTCCTTAAGTTTCTAAAATTTTCATGAACCTCTCGGAACTGAAGTTTTCGGAAATTGCCTGAGTTTCTCGGAACTCATTTAAAGGTTCAGAAATTTCCTTGAATTTTTATGTCCTGATGTTCTCAAAGCTTCCCTTAATCTATCTCAATTCCCCTGAAACAACTGGAACTATCCTGAAAACCATTTAATTTCTTTAAAATTCATTGGGCTTGTGAAATTTCCAAAATATTTCAGTTTCCGTAAGTTCGTTGGAGTTCTCTGGGCTTTCCTGAGATTCGCGGGTTCTCGGATTTAAAAAGAAGTTAATGAAACTGTCTATAATTTATCGGAACCTACCCAAAAGTCTGGACTATTCTGAAGTTTCAGAACTTCTGAAAAGTTCCTGAAGTTTTCCTGAAACTAATGGAACCGCAATGAAACTCTGGAAGCATTTCTGAAGTCCCGGGGAAGTTGAAAAAACTGACGGGAAGAGCGAAACCAGAAGAAGCTTCCAGGGGAAGTCGAAATAGCTTTTCGGAAGGAATAGGATAATAACTTACAGGGCAGGGTAAGGTAAACGGAAATTCCTAGGGAAAGTTGGAAGAAACTTCAAAGGGAAGATTAAAGAAATTTCAAGAAGATCAAAAATTAACGTTTTTATGGGTCTATTTTTCCACTGTATAAAAGTATTTCCCGATTTCCAGAAATCATTAGAATAAACCATCAGCTGTTTCTCGACTCCTTGGTAACCAAAAACGCGAGGAAATGTAAGTATTAGTCGAAAGAGTATCAAGCATAAAACATTTTTGAAGAAGATTTTTTTTAGAGCAGGCTCAAAAATTTTAATTTTTAAGATATTAAATGTCTCTCACAATAGTTTCCTCTAACAATTGAGTGTGGGCAGAGAGTAATTATTTTGATTATTAATAAAAAAAATCGGTACAAATCGGTATTAAAACTAAAAAATCGGTATTCTGAGAAACCTTATCTGTTCATCGGTATAAAGTTTGAAAATCGGTATATCTGGCAACGCTGTCGCGGTGACACACATTTCTGGCCAGGGAGAAAAAAATCAAACAATGCAGATAGCGACATCTCTTCTTATGCTTGCAAACATGATGAATCACTAATCCGGCAAATGCAGCCGAAAACTATGAAAGCGAACGCACGCACAAAACAGAGAGCAAACTTAAAACACAAAACCGTATCTGAAGGAGTTCGAAACTGCCCAAGGCTTCGTGCACAAAGTACGTAACGCATGAATTAGGGAATGGGGGGTTAGGTTTGCGTTACTTATTTTTACATAGGGAGAGGGGGTATTTGGGAAACGTTACGGAACAGATTGACCAAAGTGAAAGAAAAATTAAAAACGAAAACAAAATGCTGGTGAATAAATCCATGCGACTTTTGTATATTTAACATAATTAACACTTTTCAAACTTGAAAAAAGGGGTTCGAGTGAGTTAGCATAGAGGAGGAAGGGGGTCCAAAATCTGATTTTTTACGTTACGTTATTTGTGTACCGCACCTAAGAGCTATATAATGATATAGTTATTATTTCTGTATTTGCCAACTACCTAGGTGTTCCAAATGAGTAAAACATTGATTTGTCTAATATCTACAGATCTGGACGTATGGAAAGTGAGTGAGATCTCCTGGCTAGAGAATGGATTGGTTTAAAAATCTTCCAATACGTGGCACTAATGAGTAGAAAACATGAACCGGTTATACCAAAAGTTTAGATATTGAGAATTTATATGTGTAATACTAATTTTATGAACATTCTGGTGACTGTTCAAAAAGAAGCGGAGAAACATTTAAAGCAACTTCTTAGAAGACACCTAACCTAACCTAACGTCAAACTAGGTGAGAAAACGTTTTGACCGTATTTTTGCAGAACGGCCCAACTGTGCACCGTGTGGAACCGGAGCTACTAAACAAGTGTACGTACTTAAAACCAACGGGCGATTCCAAGCACTCGCGAAAGAGGATCTTTCAAATCAGATATTCATAGTGCAGATCTGCTTGCTGCTAGTCACACGTTTACATTAGAGTGGTTCAAAATGTTGATTCTACTCGACCAGACTCAGTTGAATTTTAATCAGGTCCTGATCATTTTCCCAAATTTTGAGTTTATTCGAATGCGAACGCATACTGCACTGGCCCTGTGAATTTTATATGGGAATTACTATGAGAAAAGTGAACTTTATGTTCTCAAAGTCCTAGCTCTTCGCCATAATGATTTAAAGGAGAAGTTTTCTATCTGCTCTTATGTAAAACTTCATCAGCTACAACTTTGCTGCAGACCATTTTTTGATGAGACTTAAATTTAATTATTAATTAATTGATTTCGAAGCCGATAACTTTCTGATATGACTGCATTCATGGCAAGACTGCATCTTGAACTTGTAACATAGTAGCGTGGAGTTTTGCCCTATTCTTTGCGCCTACTGAATAGCTGATGGAGCATGTCAGAAGGATATCGCCTTCCGCCTTCACATTACTACAAATAGTCAACTTTTCCGGAGATTATTACAGCGAAGAGTTAGAACGATGAGAACAAAATGTTAATATTTCATATAGTAATTCCTATATACACTTGGAATAATATAGGACCTGATATGATATCGATTGAGCTTGGTGGAGCAAAATCGATATTTTGAACCACTCTAGCGTACATGAACGCATGTACTTCATTTAGATTGGCAAACTACTGTTCTAAAATGTTGTCGTTTTTCAGCACCCAGCCTCCTCGCGACCAGTTTTGTGATTCGATGATGAATGGTGCCATTCATCCTTGGTAAAGGCCTTCTGGGTGCGTTCCTTCCTTCCTGCCACCACCGCCCGTGTGCCGCTTTGGAAACACCAAACTCCGGAGCTCAGTTCCCAGGTTCATCAAATTATGGAATTCGAATATCTCAGCTTCTACATTGAACGCGTAATCCGCGAGCAAATATGTTTGCCTTACATACATACATCCGATGCGAGGCGTTGCGATGACGAATGGACGAATGGACGGTTTGATATGTTTTATTGGAATCAAAATGCGCCGCAGCAACCGTTCGGGATCGTGAGGATTAGTTTTAGTCGATTCCATGACAACCTTCAGTCAACGAATGCTCTAACTACCAACATATATACATATAGGTGGAGGGTTTTAGCCAGGTCGTCGAAATTTGGCTGCGAGGTTAATGCGAGTTAGCATTACTAGTCTTTGCCAGGGTGATAAACCCTCGGCAGTTGAAGAATCCATCGCTTTGATGTCTTACCGCCCCGGTTTATTGAAGGTAGTGTGACTGTGGATGAATAATGTTTGTTGAGCAGTGAGTTGTCGTAGTTATACAGTTTTAAGTTGCGCAATTATTCGTTACAATTTTCTAATTATATAATCCGATTGATCAAATCACTTCATAACTGCATCACATTTCAACCCTCTCGTAAACGATTCCTCCGGCGGCAGCAGCAGCACACATTCTGAGTTCTAAATATCCACCCAAACAAAGACTTGTCACAGTAAGTAAACTTACACACGATTTAGGTGAATCCCTCTGGTTCGTGCCTACACCAAGAAACCGTTCTTTATCCCCCGAGCTTCCTTTGAGCACGACCGACCGTATATCATCATTGGCCATCGAAAATACGACGATGCGATGTGGCATGTGTTTATCGAAGGATAATTCCTTTTCAATAAAACACGCACGAATCAACCTCACTTCAAGTGCTCTTCTACTGCCGCCGTTGCCGTCGTCGTCGTCGTCAACCAAATTCATCCATTAGGATCATTCAAAGACTCATCCCCGATTCCCTTAAAATTCCTACTCCTGCCATCATATCCGTCGAGCATTTTTTTTTTAATCGCCTCACCCTGTCTCAATCGCCCAACAGCCATGTTTGTGTATGAGTGCACGTAATTTTAATCCTGTCTAATTTTGATTCACCTTAATCCGCTTTCCCTTTTCGGCGAGGCATCCGTCGCCGCCACCGTTCCATAGCCTCTGCAGCACTGGGGAACGAGGCAGGGTAGGAATAAAAATCGACATGCCTTTTGCGATTGTGTGATGCAGTAGCGCTAGCATAACTCACAAATAAAGTCCTGATTATCATCTGTAGTTTATGCAGGGTGTATACAGTTCTAAGCAGTGGTATGGGTAAGCGAAAGAGAGCGAGCATTAGGTGCAGATCAAATAAAAAAAAATCTCGAACTAGAACATAGGGATTGGAAATGCAAAAAAAATGAAAAGGAAATCCATCTAAAACATATAAATTCAGGCTTTTAGAAAAGTAAACTGCATTCCATTAATCAAAACTGATTTTGTGAAATTTGCAAGCCATCCGGAGAGAGTGACGTTTGAAATGGAACTGATGGAGGGCCGGAAGACGAGAGAAGGAACGAGAGACGATGTTTGTCAGCTGTGTGCTGGTTGACGACTGTTCACCTATGTTCGAAAGGTATTGTCTTCTAATGAAAACTTAAATTAGAATCAAATTCAGGTAAATGTTTGTTTCATTCACATACCTACTATCGACAGGGGGTAAATGAAGTCCATTTTTTGAATGACATTGCATCATGTTTCTGGGCATCGTTTGGGATTAATTTAACGATAATAGGTTAAGTTAGTGACGAAGATGACATTTACCTACATACAATGATGGAAAAGACAAAAAGTCGAAAGGACAAAAGGTCGAAAATAGAGGGAACAAAATAAATTCAACGAACCACCACTAGTGATCATGCGCCAATCTACCTTAGGAAGTTTCTGCCAGCGGCTCCAGAAAGTTTCTACCGTCTGCTAACTTCTCCAAGAAGTTTCTTTCTTCATCTTCTGGAAGTTTTTCCATAAGCCATAGGTTTTATCTTCGACTTCTATTGGAAATCTTTTCCGAGCTTCTTCTGGCTTCCCCTGGAAATGGCTACTTCTGGAATTTACCTCCGATTTCTGAAACTTTTCTGGCTTCCTTTGGATGTGACATTCAATATTTTTTCCGATAGATTCTGTGTTCACCAGAAATTTTTCAATTTTCCTATTTTTCTTAGAACTTTTCTCAAGCTTCCTCCAGAAGAGCTTCTTTTTTCTTTCTCTGTGTAAAAACAGCTTTAGTTTCCTTCAGAAGCTAATGCAAATATTTCCCAGAGTTTTCATCCGGAATTTTCCGATCAAAGTCCAAAAGTTAAAATTTTGACTTTCGACTTTCGTTGAAATTTTGATGGCGAAAACATAAAATTAATTAAAATAGTAAATACCGATAAACACCGGTTTTTTAATCCTTTGATGGCGATAAGCTTTAAAACAATCTGGCAACGCTGTATGCAGTGGCGTCGCGGACACATGTGCAACCTGTGCACGACACAGGTACAAATAATATAAAATAATACATGTAGATTTTATTGATTTTCTGGTCACATTATAGCTATACTTCTATACTCCAGACTACGAGTGACCATGAATTCACTTTATTTTAGCAGAGCTCAAATAAATCTTTGCTTTAAGATGGATTAAATTCAGTTCGGATGGACTGCCTAATCCATAATGCTTGCGCCACTATTCCATGGAATCATCGGTTGAGGTAAATTTTGATGATTTGCCCTTCTTTTAAAATGTAATCATTATTTGGAGGATATGTTAATGAAACCTCTAGAGATTTGTTATTAGTTCAAATCATAGTTTTTAAACTTGATCCATGAACACAAAATTAACGAACAAAAGCAGATCTCTCATTCATAAAAAATGCTCCAAGAACTTTATTGACCATCCGAAACATTCATAAAAGTTTCAAAACCTTTCAAAAAAGTTCCGAGATCCACAGAACCGTCCAGATCTATGTGAAGTTTAAAGATCTTTAAGGGTAAGTTCAAAAAAAGGTCAGGGCAGTTCCATGAACTTCAGAAGAGCTCAACGTACTCAAGGGGGGCTCACATAACCTAGTGGGGAAGGCACGGTCTTTCAAGTCGGAAGCGGCGTGTTTGAGGGAATTTTCGGGTTGGGAATACACACAATATACAAATTCATGCATTGGTGCTGGCATCGAAAGCTCTCAATTATTAACTGTGGAAGTGCATATCTAAAACACTAAGTTTGAGAGCACGCTAAAAGCTAATATGCGATAAGCAATAAGCTACTTATCCGACGAAGAAGAAGAAGACGTACTTAATAAAGCTGCATGTAAGTGTCAAAAGTGTTTAGGAAAGTTCTGAGAGTTTTGAGAAAGTTTGGAAAATGTAGCTCCATAAACATCCGGAAAACTGTGAGACCTTTAAAGAAATTTTGAAAACTTTAGGAAAATTTTGAGAACCGAAGGACCATTCGATTAACTTCTGAAGAATATACATGGAATTCATAAATGTTCCAGGAACAAAGTGCAGGAAACATGAACATCAGGAAAATTGATGGAACTTTAATGAAGTTCCAAGAGCTTCAGAAAAATAATGATAACATAATGTTTGCTCCATTAACATCAGAAAACCTGAATTTATTCTTACTGAAACAAGTTTTAAGCCACTTTTCTGATGATATACGGATCATCTGGTTCCGGGTTCTAAATAAGACCAGCAATAAACTTGTTTCAGAGTTCTCATGAATTTGTATGTTAAGTTAAGTTTTCTTTATTCAGGAGACTTTCAGCCTGGGGCTGGTTCGCCTTCGCCAATTTGTATGTGTCTCATGTTGTGTGTTGGCTCTGAATTGAATCTGGCCACTCCCTCGAGGGTGGATCTGGATGCATCCAATGTTGTCTGGGAAACTCGATGTCCCATTTCGACCAGGATCTTGGTTTAGTATTGTGATATAATTTAATGTGTCGCATGATGGGTTTTTGCCGGTGGTCCTAGTCAGGCTGGTCACTTCCTCTGAGGTACCTGAAATACTTATGTAATTGATTGAAATTGTATGTGTCGCACGATGGTTCTTGGTTGTAGTCAGGAGCAGAGCTGGTAAATATCACGGCTGTCATGTGACGATGAGAAAACAGGCTCTCTCACTATCACGAGACGAAACTACTTATCATTAGCTTTCTTGTCATTTTTCAATGATCAAGCACTCATGAGAATAATTCTTATGCGGTTTTGACATCAACATTTCTAACTTATTTAGATGAATTAAAGCAAGCAACCGTATGTAATCGATAGAGTGAATATATTATAAAGATTTCCTTGGAATTAGTGACAATAATAGCATTAAATGAACTAGTAATTACGATGATTATCATGACAAAAAATTCGATGAGATTTTGAAGAAAATCTCTCATCGTTTTCTCATCCAATGATAGTGGCAGAGGTAACTTTGTAAATATAGCGTGAGATCTTTCATTGAAAATGACATTTGCCAGCCCTGGTCAGGAGCTGGCCACTTGTCCGGAGACTCCCAGGACATGTCCGGATGTGACCAATGTGGTGCTGGGTACTCGGTATGACCACTAATGAACTTGTTGATTAATTCTCATGTAATTTCTTACGTAAAATTTGAAAATAGCCTTAGCCCAAAAGGAAAACAAATCAAAACGATACTTCTCGCCTAATTGTTGAAAATGGCGTTTGACCAAAATGTAAACAAATCGGAAAATGAATTGTTATTTTTTTCGCCATTTTTTTTCAGATAGTTATGGAATTTCCCTGATGAACCCAGACCTTTCATAAAATCTTTAAACATACCTGAAAGTCCTGAAATTATCGTGAAGATCTCTAATTTTCATCTCCATTCCAGAAAACCATCTGAAGTTCATGGAATTAACCAGAAGTGCTTGGAGCTTAGCCTTTAAGATAGTTAAACTGTCCCCAAAGTTCTGAACTATCCTGTTGCTCTCGGATCCTCTCTGAAGTTTTTGAAACACCTCTGAATCTTTCGGATATTTCCTCTTATTCTTGAAACCAATGTTGGAAAAGTTCACGATATTTCACGCAGCTCACCAAGGAATAAATTTGCGACTCGATTTGAGTTTTCGCGAACTGTTCCATCACTGCTTGACACCAGGGTTGCTTCCACTCACTTGCTATAAAAACATGTTTTTTGGAATTATGAAATCATTAGATATTAAAATGATAATAAGTACTTGTAAGTTACAAGAAAAGGGTGAAAACTAGGTGTTTAACACAAAAAACCTGACATTATTGCTTTCAGTGCGTAACTATCAGCGATTTTACGATTCGTGAGCGCTCACTCTGAGTGAACGCTCGCGAGTCATAAATTCGCTGGTTGTGACGCACTGAAAGCGAAATTGACAGGTTTTAGGTGTCAAATGCATACTTTCCATTCTCTTCTTGTTTCTGACTAGTGCAAACTATCATAATAGCATCCAATGATTCCATAATTCCGTAAAAAAAAACATTTTTTATAGCGAAGTGAGTGGAAGTTACCCAGCTTGACACATATATGAAGATTTTGCAGCTTCCCTGATGTTGGAATATTGTATCCAAACAGCTCCACATAGGTTATTCCGGTGATAACGTAATTTAACGTTCTACGATATAGGGTAGAGAACCACTTTGGTCCATTTTGGCCTATCAAGCAGAAAACATCAAATTAATCCATGATTTGGGCGTTAACAGGTAAATTATGCGTTTGGTACGACACTGTAATTCAAATGTTACCGAACGAAGTCAATAAGAACGCGTGATATGAATGTTTGCACCCCGGCTCCGCAAAGGTACAGCAAAAATAAACGCATTATTAAAAAAAAATTAATGTTTGTACCCAATATTCTCAAATACAAATGAACGGCTCCAACCGAATCAATCTTTATCTTCATCCGATTGGCCGAAGTAAATTACTTAGCGTTTCAATGGCGTTTCAATGCGTTAGGCCGAGTTTAGAATTCGTAGGCCGAGTTTGGCGTCAAGAAGTAGTGTTAGACTTTTAACAATATCGCAACAATTTGTTTCTCTTAATCAAATCTTACGGTACGAACGAAAAGGTAAATAAATTTGGAAGCCATCACTAATAATAACATTCTATTTGGTGCTAAACTACGCTAGATTAAGTAAGACTAAGTGCTCAATAGACCGGAAATGGGATAGTTAACCCTACGCAGTATTTGCAATAAGTTTTCCAAACAAATCCATCAAGAAGAATATGCTATTGTATCTGCTTTTTTATAATTACATCAATATTTCGATCATCACTTTGAATTAAATATGTTGATCGATATTACAATGTTTCTTGTAGTGTACCACGAAAAAAATATGGCCCATATAACACCAATCTGTTTCTATATGCTGAGTACCATACATTTTTCTTTACTTCCCTGGCCATAGAGTATCATTGTGCTTGCCATCAGTGCTGATAAAAATCATTTCTTCTACACTAAACTTAGCTGGAAATGAAGACAACCTTGACAGATAGACCAACTACCTGCATGAATTTGAGTTTTGACATAATAACATTCTCTTGAATTGATCAAGGCAACCTTTGAGTATCGAAGTCAAAATTTGTTTTTCTTCAATCGTGACAGGATGTTCATTATCGCCTATGTGGTTGTCAATATTAATATTCGTCTTCATCTTGGTGCGGATGATTTTGAGGATCAAATGCCAAATTATTATTTTCATTTTACACAAATACGTGTCGTGATGGTTTTTACACACAGATCGATGTAAAATTATTGCCTCATGCTAAATTGATGATAAAATCGAGTGTTTAGGTTCTGCACGGGAACAAATCCAATATCCGAAATGAGAAAAAATGACTCATGATTTCATGAACATAGCGTATTTTCATGTTATGAAAATACACATGAAAATACATTTATGTTATAAAAATACACAATATTCATCATATAATGAGCCATATTTGAGTTACGCAGCTAAGATTCCAGAAATCATGAAGCATCTGAGTTGAAATCATGACCACTAAAAATTAAATGAAGCATCAGATCATATTGGAATCGAACCAAAAACATTGCGATCATTAAACCCATAATTTCACCAGTAGACTAATATAAGTACTTCTGTAGGGTGGAAGGCAGAATGCGAAGAGATATACCAATGTAGTGCATTTTATGAACAAGGTTTTCCAGGTACGTGTAACCACATAACATATGTGGAACTTCATGCAAAATATTTGACTAAAAGCTGACCTCTTCTTCGTGTTGTCCACTGAGGCAAATAGATTTAAGAATTTCATAAGACTCGACTTATGAAAGATTTTTGTCTAACATAACGTAGCTGTTATACGCTTTTCTCCATTCCATTTTCTCAAGCGTTGAAAGATGTGTGGTCAACTCATGAACTCCGTGTAATCTCAACGTCCATGGTTCGGTTCCAGTCTGCTCCGATTAATTATTTTTTTGTCAACATTGTTTTTCATAAGGTAAATTAATTAAATTCATACTGATTTCTTGTGGCTAAAATTCATAAGTGTTTCTTGTGGAATTTTTACGTTCTTTTGTTTGCGCGTCTGAGTGATATAACTGGTTTACACTGAGGCAAATGGACTTAAGAATTTTATAGGGCTCGACTTATGAACAACATATATGAATTTCATAAGCGTGACTTATGAATGATTTTCGGGTAACATGAGGTGGCTCTTGTACGCATTTAACCACTCCATTTTTCCATTCGTTGAAAAAAGAGTGGTCAACATACGGGCCCGGTATTCTCAACGTCCATGGTTCGGTTCCAGCCTGTTCCGATTTATTATTTTTTTGTCAACATTATTTTGCATAAGGCAAATCAATGAAATTCATACTGATTTCTTTTGGCTAAAATTCATAAGTGTTTCTTATGGAATTCTTACGTTCTTTTCCCTGCGTGTAGCTGGCCATCGAACTGTCAAAATTATTTTTTTGTGATATCGACATTGAGCGTTCATAAGGACCAATTCCGAAAACGTACACCATGGCTTCTTTCGTAAATTTCTCTGAGTTCAAAGTCAATCCATGTACGCCACCAACTCTATCGGATAAGGGGACTCTCACTCTACATCACCTTGGTGGTTTACTTCAGTGGTTTTTCTCGAGAAATTCGCAAAAAAAGTCCTTGTTTACGTTTGCGACATTAGCTCTAATGAAAGAAAAGCAGATATATGGTTGTATGCTCAGAAAGCGTTGACGTTGACGACAACTCTGCAACTCTTTCCTCCTATAGTAAAATCCCAAAGCATCTGACAATCTGTGAATGAAATCTAGCAGACTTTGTCATATATCTCGTCACTCCACCATGGTACCAGCCGTCTCTTCACGTAGTATCTTAGGGGCTGTTCATAAGCAACGTAGACAGTTTTTTTTTTAAATTATTGCCCCCCTCCCCTGCGTCGACAATTGTCCATGGAGCCACTTATTTTTATGTTGCTTTTTATCACGATAGGCGGAGGAATATTAAGAATATTAAAAAAATATTAAAACCAAACTTTTTATATAGTTGTACCTGATGGGTGCAATAGATTTCATATCAGATAGTGCAGAAGGTTTTTTTATGCCACATTTATAGGCGGCATATTTATGAAACGCTTGTTTTCGAATTTGTAAAATTTTAATAAAAATTTAAGGGCACTCATTGGGATGTCCACCACTCTAAGCATTCTCCAACTAACATTTTCAGCATTATAAACCTACTTTTCCAGCGTTGTGCAGTAAAGTAGCTGAAAAAAAGATGCAGATACAGCTACAAGCTAGCAAAAATGTTTTGGAGAGCGTTTACCTAACTTTTCCACAACCATTATTCAATTTGTCAGTCGCACTGAAAAACAGCAGCCAATAAACGCTTATACAACTTCTATGCAAATATTAATAAACTTTCAACTTGTAGCTGCAAAATAAAGCTAATCAAGAGAATATATTACTCATTTGATGGCTTCTATACAACCAACCACTCTTGATGAATAACATAAACAATTAACCCGGCTTCAAAAGAAAGCTGTGTAGTGATTATTGAATAACCGGGAAAAGGTTGAATAAGCAACTTTCAAGTTCACATACAACTAAACAGCATGATAACAGCTAATGTATATGCAATAAGAGCTTGTCCCAATCGTCCCAACAGCCATAAGTAACTGACTAAATTCGCCAGATTTGCTTGTATAGAGGTTGAGTAAAGGTTTCTTCATATCGTATAACGTTTGAATACAGCTTGAGGCTGTATAAAAGAAATGAGCAAAGCGTTTACATTGTGAAAATTGTTAGTTGGGTCGTACTCTTGCCTCACTCGAAGTTAAAAATGAAAAGGGTCTGCCATAAACTCCGTCTTTCCTATATCGTCTGCTGATACATGAAATAAAATACCTATCATATTGATCAATCATAATACTGGAATACTTAGGCTATAATCTTCATCCATGATATCGTAGTACCGCTTCCAAAAAATTGTAATTTTAAATCAAAATGCAAAAATCGGTACCTTTAGGTGGATTATTCAAAATACACAATATTTTCTAGTAAGCTTGTATTCAGTAGAGTGCGTATAGTATATTATAGTGCGGTTGGCGTGGAATAATAACAATAATGATAATGAAATATAACAATTAATATTTGTATATATAATACAGTAAAGAGTAAAGTTTGGTACCTCCAGTTTTGACATACTCAATTTGAGTTGGATTCAGTTAGCGTGTATCGTTGGATGGTCTAAATAAACCCACACATCGGCATTAAACTAATGCAAAATTTGAAATTTTCGCTCAAACGGTTTCAAATCGGGTCCTGATTAGTCTCCGAAAGTTAAAACTCATTTGATAAGAATCTGACTTGGCACAAACCATTTGAAGTTCATATGGAAATTTCTATGGGAAATCCAAACTTTTTGCTCATTGTCTCCTAGCCTTTTTACATATTATACTGTTGCTATAGTTATGTGAGTTTTTATCAGCTACAACTTTGTAGAAAATTGCTTTTCAGCCAAACGTCAAATTAAATAGTTATTAATTGTTTAAGAGATTGATAATATTTTGGTAAGATTAAGCAACTGTATTGTGGGCAACACTGTATTCTGCAGTGTGACATAGTAGCCATGATTTTTGTTCTCTATTCTACGCGCCATAGACACCAATGTTGCCTGCTGAACAGTTGATTGAGCATAATCATAAGACATCAGTGACTTGAATCATTAATAATTTTTGTTCCTTACATTTGATCGAAAAGTGATCTTGAATAAAGTTGTAGCTGAGAAAATTTTCAACAAGTTCAGTTATCATTTTCTAAAGTAGAGTGAACTGGCTAATTTTGAGATAAATATGAACCGAAATTATGGTTTCTCCATAGTAATTCCCATATAAACTTCAAATGGTTTGTGCCAAGTCAGTTTCTCACTAAATGAGTTCAAATTTTGGGAGGCTAATCAGGGCCCAATTTGGAACCGTTTGAGCACTGTGGAGCGAAAATTTCAAATTTTGCATCAGTCTACCGAGCACCCCTACCCCGTGCGGAATCCTCGCCTTTTCGACTACATCTTGCATGCCCTCTATTGGTGCTATATCTAAAGCCGTACACAATAAGAGCCCACTATACGACGATTCCGGGTAACTCCGAGCTGTGTAATCGCAAAATGACGCATGCGTGAACGAATTAAGGCTTGAGTGCATCGCTTCGCATGATTGAATTAGTGATTTAACGAATGTTAAATGTTGCATCTCATTAGTCTTTGTTAAGACACATGGCCGAGGCTTGAAACCTCGTTCAGGTCACGACAGAAATGTCTTTACATGGCCGAGGGGGTACAAGAAGAAAGTCGACGAAAATAATCTGTCAATATTACTTAGGACCTAATGCAATGTTCAGCTTGAATTGATTCGCTTAGCTGTAGGAATGTAAAGACAAGATCGATGAAGAAAATCGATCATTGCAAGTAGGCCTTTTTGAATGCTCACTGCCGAATTTCAGTACATGGCACTGAAAATAAAACTTGACGGTACCTCTATTTATGCTGAGATTAGCATTGTAAGTCCCTCCTTCTTGGAGAATTATGCAATCGAATGGCTTGCTGTGCCTCTCTCCCATGAGCAAAAATTCCAGGAATTTTTAACCTTTCTATAGCATAATTTTACTAGTAGGATGAATTTACATAGCTAATCTAAACGCATCAATAGAGGTACCGTCTTATAATGTCAGTGCTTGGTACAGAAATCGGTAATCTGTGATAGGGAAATCCAGAAACAGCCCAAGAAGTATTTCTCTATTACTTTTTCGAATGGACGTATCACCTTTTGTAAACAACGCATTTGATTGTCGATTTGGCGTAACTGGTAGCTCACTCACACATGCATATAGGGGACTCATTCCCTGCCTGACATTACCGTCAGATAGGGGAAATTTTCCCTGCCTAATAGTGGTGTCAGTAATGCGACGGTGAAATGCGTTGTTTACAAAAGCTGATACGTCCCTTCGAGATTTGTAGAACGCGGGATCGTTATCACTCAGGTGAGGTTGAGCCACTTCGGAGTGCTTGCCGGCGATGGGGCTCGCTGCCAGCAGTTAGTGATCTCGACGGGAACGACGTGCAAGATTCGGGATGCACGCTCCCTTCCTACTGCTGCTGCTGCTGCTACCTGCTCACCCGGTGTCCGAAGCGAAAATGAGTTGAGTCACGAAAGATGTGTAATCAAGTGGTACTCGATTATGACGACTGGGTTTGGGGAGAATGATTATTTCAAGAAAACAGTGATAAAATTATCACTTTTTATTTGCACATTTTTCAACAGTTTTTTATGAAAAACAGGAAAAGCATGCAAACTAAAAGATTTATAATGTTACTTCCAATCGATTGGTGTATTTGGATTTTGATTTCATCTATAAATGACAAAGTTAAAAGTGTTCGAAACCTTACACCTTTTCGTGACGGTTGCAATTTTAGATTTTAGATTAATCCCCAGTACTTTCTCGTAAGATGTAGTTTACGTCAAAATCTGCCCACCCATCAGTGTGTGATTTTTACCACCACTACATGATTATTTCTCTCTCAGAGAAGTTGAAAAAGGAGTGTGCAGAGCAAATGGAAGTAACACTGTTTCTCGCTGTTGGGTGTTCTGCAATGCATGCCCAAAGTTTCAAAGGAGCCTTCCAACCTGGATGTCACTTTTAGAGCAGTCAACCATTGATTTGTTCTTACTTTGTTCCAATGGTGATCTAACTGCAAATTGTACCATCAAGCTTTGCTCATCAGCGTGAGAAATAGTAGATTCAACTGGACTCCACTCCATCGTCACTTGTAGCTGAACACACCATCAGGAATTTTTCCGCACAGCCCAAGCGCCAGCAAGGCTCATGTGTGCATTTTACGTTTTTACAATCACTAGAATTGACCCCGGAGGCGGGAGCCAAAACGACTACCACCAGTGCCGGAGTGGTACCAAACAAAAATCATTTTATATCCCTCCGGCTAGGCATTAGGAGAGCCAACTGCTTCCATCACTATGCATTGCAGAGGCTGCTGCTGTTCACGGATTTTAATCCGCCCTGGCGCGCTTAGCGCGGATGGTGTTTATATGTATTTAACGGATTATGCGTCTACATGTGCGCCTGGTTCCGCGCCACCACCGCGGCCGGGTCGAGGCCAACCGAGGATCGGATGTTTGTGTGCGTGTTGTTCCGACTGTTGTTCAATCTATCTGCAGGCATGTAAATTTAGGCGCCACTGCTGCTACGTTGTACAATTCCGCGGATTGCTCCTCCGCCGACCGTGACCGGCCGGTCGTTGTTACTGGGACGTGTCCACCGTGTTCAAAGCACGGATTTCCAGCCTAGAGTAGAGCATAAATTTCCTACGGGGAGCACATGTGCTACCCGGAGGGGACGGCAGCTAATGCTAAAACGGCTATCGTTTCCAATTGATGGAAATCGCCTCCCATCACCCATCCTGACCCACTTCTTCCGCTTGTCCACGAATCTGCGCGAAAAGGTGTGAGATTCAATGTTTGTTTTGTAGCGACATATCCTTCCCTTTTACTTGTATAGGACCGGGCGGTGTACGTTGTTGTATACGCATCCTACAAACCGTTGCTGTCGTTTACTTTCGTTTTCTATACCGTTCAATCCCGGCGTAAATCCCCACCGGTGTGTATGCAAGAGAGCAAGGACATATCGTATTACAGGTTCGTGACGGTCGTAAAAGTACCGAAAATGGTTCATTTCGCTCCGGGTATGTGCGTTGTCCAACGGGCAGTGTTTGTCCGTGGATCGGCCGTGTGTAATAGTTTATCT
This sequence comes from Ochlerotatus camptorhynchus, assembly GCF_037179485.1. Classification (NCBI taxonomy): domain Eukaryota; kingdom Metazoa; phylum Arthropoda; class Insecta; order Diptera; family Culicidae; genus Ochlerotatus; species Ochlerotatus camptorhynchus. The sequence goes on along the minus strand of NW_027040668.1, from coordinate 2,323,347 downwards.
AATCGCCTTAATCCTTCGGCAAATCCGGAATCCAGGCGCCTGCGCTTCAGGCTGGAGGGTTTCGCAACGAAAAATCTCAATCATTGAAACAAATAAATTTGAAAACATTGTCCAGCAACAAGTTGAGAGATATGGGAAAAATTGTTCAACCACCAAAGGATACCACATCATAAAATCTCCACCACCGGTTGTGAACTTTGATGCGCTTGAATCCCACATTACTCAAAGTTATTAAAATATTAGCACCAAACCATGTCAACAGTGGTGAGCGGCGTCCTCCTAAATTCATCATTCTCCAATTAGCAAAATTAAATCAAATGTATGAACATCGATTGTCCACCGTATAAACCCCGCACGCTGCTGTAACCCACTCGCACATGTTGATCCCGTGCTGCTGTTCGCCGATCTGAGAATAAAAACAACCCACAAAAGGCCCCTCAAGCGAGGCCACTCAATCACTCGCCCCGGTTGGTTGGCGTAAACCGTGGGCAGGATAATTTTGCGGCTTCCGTTCGTTATCAAATTAAATTTCCCCTTCAGGTAACGCGTGACATTTAATTTTTTTATTTTTGCAGACTCAATTCTCATCCCCTCAGTAGAGGTCCAGTCGGCGGCCTGGCGGTTCAGTAATAAATTTAATTGATTTCCTATGTCCCACTTACCGTTGACTTTGCTGAAATCGAAATCCTTCCGATCTTGCATGGCGGCGGCTGCGGCTGCAACGGCCGCCACCGGCGATTGGGGCACTACCCCTCGGTCAGCGGCTCCGTTCGCTGGATTTGGAGGCGCTTGGATGCCGGCAGCACTGTTGGCAGCGCTGTTTGGAATGTTACTGTTGCTATTGTTGTTGCTGCTGGCCCCGGAGCCGGCCCCGTTTTCCGTTAGGGAAGCAGACACGCTAATCCGAGGCGTCAGCGAGCGGGTGGCATTCGATCCCATCAGCGACTGTGAAACGCTGATCGTTGGATGGTGAGGGTGGTGGTGATGGTGCTGATGGTGCAGCTGTGGGGTGGTACTTCTGTTCAATAAGGTACCACCGTTGGCGTTCAGATTGGACGCAGAATTGGCGGACAAGTTTAGATTATCACTAGCGTTGAGAGCCGCGGCAGCGGCGGCGGCGGCCGCAGCGACGGCTGTGGCACCTGCAAGATCCGAAATGTTTGACGAGGACGACGACGAGAGATGCACTTTCGGGCTGGACATTTCCACCTCCCGACCATTCGAGGGAGAAACCGGTACGGAGGATTCTTTCTTCGGCGATTTAGGACGTGTCAGAGCTAACGCTTGTTGCTGTGGAGAGGGAGAGAGAGAGAGAGAGGGGAAAGAGATATGTTGGTATTAAAAATTGATGGTTTAAGGTTTGAGGTCAAATCCAGAGAATTTTTAAACAATTACACTTGATGGATTGTTTAGAGAAAGTGTAGCTGCCAAAAGGGAATAAATTAGATGCATGTGATGTGATCAGCATTATTTCATTTGTTGTATCATCACTAGTAGAGCAGCTCCAGGAAAAATAGCAAAACAAACATTTTTGACGCAAAAAACCGAAATCGACCGCGCTACGAAATGTGGTCAGGTTTTGACCATTTATAACTCTGTGAATAGCGTATGGATTTTAATTCTAAACAAGCCAATAGATTGGATTTTTTTTTCTACAAAGCTGCTGAAATGAATACGTTATCAATTTTCAATAGGTCACTTTTGAAAATTACACAAATGTCCAACTGTTGCAATGGTGATCAAAACTATCCCCGATGGCCTGCAAAAAATGGTTTCCCTAGCACAGTCGCCAAATATTGATAATGGTCACGTAATCCTACGTTAAATCTACGGTCATGTTTTGGATACATCCTCTTACTTTTTTGAATCGACCGTACTTTAAACACTTTGTCCATTTGGGGTGGGTCATCGTTATATGAAAAAAAAACGTAAAATTTAACTAATCAAGCGAAAGCAAACCTTTTTTGGTTCCATTTTGGGTCCCAAACAACTGTGCAAAGCTTTCCGAATTGTGCTTGAAATTTTTATGAAAATAAGTATGGTAAAACCTAGTTGTTTGGATCTTCATCCCTAGAGTCTTTTCTACAAAGTTGTTCCTTATAGTTGGGCCCTCGTTTTTATGACAATAAATTCTATGGTGGTTCTTATTATCATTAAAATAAAAATCTAACTTTTTTGTTTGAATAAATTAAGGTATATACTGTTAGGCAAAGTTAAAGCTGAGCTAATTTCAAGTCGGAAACAACTTTTTTGTATCTCTTAAATTGGCCGATTTAGAGCTATTTTCTTGAATTGAGTTAGGGTGGCTCTAAAAAAACAGTTGTTTTGCTCTTGTTTTCTTATTTCAAATTTCTCAGCAAAGGTGTCTTGAAATAGCATTTAGATCTTTAGAAGGCGCAAATATTTGCTGCACAAAGCTTGTCAATATCTTTCGCCGATCAAGAGTTACTGACGTTTTTCTACTAAAAATATACACTTTTCAATTGTTAATATCTCTGGTTTGGGCAAAAAAAAAAAAAGTAGAGCCACCCTAACTCAATTCAAGAAAATAGCTCTAAATCGGCCAATTGGAGAGATAGAAAAAATAGATTTCGACAAAGTTGCTTGAAATTAGCTCAACTATAACTTTGCCCAACAATGTATACCTTAATTTATTCAAACAAAAAAGTTAGATTTTTGATTTTAATGATATTAAGAACCACCCTAGAATTCAATGTCATAAAAAGGAGGGCCTAACTAGGAGAAACAACTATGTAGAAGAAGCTTTTAGTCTAAAGTTTCAATTTCAGGCTCAAAACATATCATTCCACCTAAATCTGCATTCTGGACCACTGTGCAATAGAAGTCAGGTAGCTTATTTCAGACAAACCAGAAATCAATTTTGACAAACAATTTCTCGAAAATCGGACGATCAACGATATTTTCGAAATACGCGAAATCGAATGTAAGGAATACCAATAATACGAATTCTTTTGTATAGAACGCTAACCGCGCCTCTTCGCTCCCACTATGGCAGTGGCCTTAGAGTCCTATGCTGAATCAATGGTAACATTAACAGGTTGCTTAGATGTTCCATGTTGGTTTCAATCTGCGATGACATGTATCCTGATTTTTTTACATGATAAAAGTTGGGATGGTTTTAAGGCTGTAAAGCTGTAGTTTTCATGCAAATCAGCTAAACTAGATCATTTCCAAGTATCAAAAATGAATTATGAAGGCTAGTTTGATGCATTTTTCAGAAGTATAACGAGAAGATGAATTGAATTTGTAACGACCACAAGTTATGAACAATCTCATGAATTTTGTGATAGCGCACATATTATTAAAATGTTTGATAAAAACTCAAGTAGGACTACTTTAATCTTAACAAAGGAATCATTGTCCTACCTAATTTCCAAAGTTTTTGATATTTTTTTTCCTTTGGTTTGTTTTTTTCCGTCGATCTTGTTTTCCGTGCTGAGCACCAATGCTACCGACGTGCCAGGAAGGCAGCTCCCACACCTGGACCCTACCTATCGACCCATCAACTCATGAACCGGGGACCAACGGCTTTACTTCCCATCCGAAGGAAGGCGTGATCAGAGATGTTATGCCTCAGAACATCCCGGCGGCACCGACTAGGATTGAACCCTGGCCTGCTGGGGTGAGAGGTAATCACGCTTACCACTACACCACCGCCGCCGTTAAAGTTTTTGATATGGTAACCCTAATTAAGAAAATCGATCAACGAGGATAGGCCTTTTTAAAATGTTGCGCGAGAAATATTACCAAAACCTCAATCGAAAATTCAGCTGTTGGACCTCCCTTAGCTCAGTCGGTAAAGGCACAGCTACAAAGCAAGACCATGCTGGAGGTGGCTGGGTTCGATTCACGGTCCAGTCTAGGCATTTTTCGGGTTGGAAAATTTCTCGACTTCCCTGGGCATAGAGTATGATTGTACTTGCCACACAATTATACTAATGCAAAAATGGTACGGGCATCGAAAGCTCTCAATTAATAACTGTGGAAGTGCATCTAGAACACTAAGTTGAGAGCACGCAATAAGCTTGAAATGCGAGGAAGAAGAAGAAGATTGTGACATATTTTTAGTGTGTAATCAATTTCACATGTTTCAACATGTTCTGTCATAAATACGAAAGGCCATGTCTCTGCTTTAAATTGTATGCTGCTATTTAATAAATTTGGCACAACGTCTTATGGATCTCGAAAACTTTCCACACTTTTGGGGATTATCTAGATTTCAAATCGTTGAAGTATGTAAGCAACCCGACTTGAGTTTGCAAGAGTCCCTCACATTCTTCAGCGATTGAATATCTAGATAATCCCCAAAAGTGGTATTATCAACAAATGTCCCCCGAATTTCATTGATACAATATTCAATTGATGACAGTAATTTTAATTTCAATTCGTTCCAAATTTTGCTAAAAACCGCGAGGTCTCGTCACCCCCTATGAATATTCATTGAATTTCCGAATACTGTCTGTCACAGCAGTCAAAATCAACAGATGGACACAATCGTCGTTTCATCGATTTCAGTTGTCAAATTTACCATCAGGATACATGAAGTATGGTCAATCCCTCACCTCCCAACTGTCTCCAAGCTCTTGCTCATCTTTTGGAATGCTCGTGGCTTTCTCACCCAGGGAGAAAGAGAACCAAACCCAACCACAAGACGTACGTCCCGCAGATTTTCCTCCCGGTGTCATTCCGGGGCCGTATCGCAAAAAGTCCGCAACAACCACCGAAAACCGTTGCAGCTACTGTTTGTCCGCGTTCGCTGAAAAGTTGAACATGCAAAAAGTTTGACAGTTGATGAGATTGATTTATAAAGAGACGTGGATGCTGGTCGCGAACATCACCACCACAGGCACCACCTCCGTCTCCGCCGTGGTGCACCGTTGCAATTTCGGACCAGCACCATGTCGTTCGCGCATGTAAGAATATGTATGTTTGTTGCACAAATTTCTCCACTTCACTCGCTCGATGATGTGTCCCGGGCGACTCATGCTGAGCATTGACGTCGATGATGGCAGGTCGATGGCCGCTATCCGCGCCCCGAAAAGAACTCTCGCACTCTCCCTACCTATGCATACGACGACGACGACGACCAGCGACGCGCCACTCGAGTACTCGAGATAAGAAAAATGAGCTTTTCTTCTTCGTGGTTCTAATTTTTCAACCTCCTCGAAGCCCCAAACCAGTAGACGCTCATTTTTTCGAGATTGCCTTTTTCAATTAAAATCAGCCCAAAAACGTGAATTAAGCAGCTGAGTCGAATGAAGAATTTCTGGCTCCTGGGGGACGATCCCGCGTTCAACGGCGAGCGAGGCTTTAATGCGTTTCTGCTCCTGCTGCTGCTGCTACTCTAATGCATCATCTCTCCTTCCCGATTCCGTGCAGCTCCCGAGCGAGCGCGCTATCATTGCCGATAATTACGCCCGGAAGCGTCGAAATCAAGTCAAACTTTCGTCAAAGCCTATCTGGTGGGGCTTCCTTGTAATCATCGACCAAAATTGAACCCCCAATTCAGGAGCGTCTCGCGGGGACGTCCCGGCTAACCACCTTTTGTCCCGGGTAATAGAATTTTGAATTGAGAATGAATTAAAATCCACTTTCCATCTCTCCCCTCTCGAGAGCCTCTAGTCCGTCGCTAAGGCCGGCGTATATACCGAAGCTGAACAGGACAGGATTGACGCCGCCGTAGTCGTCGTCATCGTCCTCGCCGTTGTAATCGTCCCCAGGGCCTAAATCGCGCATCCAGGAATGCAACTCGCTGCGTACCCGGCCGGCTCAGCGCACTCACATAATCATAGCCCTAAAGCCCTCTGCTGCCGTTCTCCGGTTGCCATTCAACCGATGCATCGAAAGACCAGCAAAGTTTAATAATATGATTAATTTCTTTCGGAGCTCCCCGCTCGTCAATCCCGTCCCGATCTTCAAATAAGGGAAGAAGAACAACCGAAAAACAACCTGGTCACCAATACTCATCATCAGCTCGCTCGCTGCTCAACTCTCTTATTCTTTAATGCTTGCTTCTGGTATCAAAAACGCATCACCACCTTTGTCCCCCCCCCCCCCCCCCCCGTCTCCCCTTCTCGTTCACCTGATCACAACTCTTTTCGCATTACCCAAATCGTATTTCCAGTTTATTGATTACCATCAATCTTCTCTGATTTTTTTCGCTCTCTTTGCTTTTCGGTTGCTTCATTTTTGGTCGTCGCAGCCCTTTTCCTCACCGCGTCCACGTCCATGTCCGTATACCAACGCCCTCCGCCTCACCGAGGATTGCGATGTTTGCTCGAAAAGTGGACACTTGCACTTGGCTCCGCGTGTGCACGGACACTTTTGCTGCTGATGACCGACCGGTCGAGTGATGAGGAAAGGAATCCGGCGCGAATTCTCTATGCCGAAGCAATGCACAACATATAGGTGCCTTTTAGCCAGACCATGCATTACGATTATGCTTACAATCCGCGCTCGAGGGGTTAAAATTCTTTTTCTGACTTTTTTTTTCGGTGGATAATGGAAAAGATGATCGATATCCAATCATGAGAGCTACTGAGGAAGCTGGGAGGAATTTCTGTTTCGAGCTGAGTTAAGGGCAAATCCGGAAAATTGTTGCATTTTTACATTCTCCGTCGCCTTATTCTTCTTCCTATTCCCATTTTGCTTAAGAAAAAATGCAACCTGCTTAAAATGACAAAGAACGACTCACTGAAAAGAAATCGCTATACATTTTGTTCGAAAATAAATGCATAAAACAAATTTGTTAAACAAGTATTGAAAAATTTCCAAAACCCTGCCAATTAAGAAAAGGTATGTTTTCAAATGGATGCATCTCAGAATCTGTTTGGTTTAAAATAAAAATTACATCAGGATTGATACATACGATACAGGATTTTTCTGCTCGTCACATAAAACTACCGCGACCAGTAATTTGATCATTTATAGTAAATAAATCCCGTGTCCTTAGTTTAAAGTATGTCGTATTACTGCATCGCTTTGAGAAATTATGAAGTATTCAGTTTTGATTACATGTCTTGCCTTCATCGCAAGGAAATGATTCTAATTGAAAGATCACGCTATTTATACCCTTCAAAGAGTGAAAGCACTATAGGCGTAGCCAGAGGGTGGCAAGAGGGGGGGAGGGTAAACTGCCCTACCTAAACTCAGCAACACAAAGGCCAAATTGTCCATAGTATTTTTTTTCACCCCTCCCTAACTCGAAACCTGGCTACGCCCTTGGAAAGCACCCAGTCAAAATTGATTTCCATAGCAACAAAATTAAGCAATGACACCGATAATGACCATGCATCAGAACCCTAGCCTTAACCACTTCAAACTAGAAAGCAACGAATAGAAGATTAGGAATCACGTATCTGAAGACTAACCAACCAATTATTTCATTGGATTGGATTGGATCAATATTGGACAAAGCCAAGTCTTGTTATTATCAACAAAGCATACAAAGTAACAAGGACTAAGATGTGTTCCGTTGATTGCTGAAACATCCTGTTGCCCTAGTTTGAATTAGTCAGGACTAGGAATCGGTGGTAGATCTTACATCCTGTCAAGTACCACGAAAAGGTGATCTACCCATGCTATGGGGAATACACACGTTTAAAAGTAATAGAAGATGGAACGCAAGAAACGTGAAACAATTCTGCCCACTCACGATGAAACACGTAAAATGGACTTTGGGTAAATTCCGGGTCAAACATTTTACCTTGTCAAACGTAAGGGGGATGCTCCGTGTAAGTTCAAATTAGTCTTTGCTCGCAAGTTGATGATATGGCAAGTCATCTGCAGTTGTGGAAAGACAACAAAGGTTGCTGACTGCGACACGAACCACGAATGCTGCAATTATTGGACCTTTTCTTTCTCCATTGCTCTCTCCAGGCTTCGGAAAATGGATAGGCTAAAAGCGAACAAGAAGCGCTCATAGTACGATAATTTGATTTCATATAGTTTTTCTGCTGAACGGGAATTGGAGAATATCGAGGCAAGTGTGTGCGTCATTCTACAGGGTGATTCGGAATAACTGTCACTTTTAAAAATACTAAAACGAAACATCAATAAGTAAATAGTCATCTAGTAAAAAAAAAACTACAAGGGCCAACCCTATGGGGTTGTACGCAATGGTGACGGAGGACTACGTAGCCTTATACAATTCATCTTATTTGTTGAGTGTTCACTCGGCTGTCGACAAAAGCAGGCCACTCTCGATGTGTGCTACGCGATCGTCTGTTTACTTGGCAGCAACCATTGTGTGGTCCTCCTCATTGTTCTTCATCAGCAGTTCTTTCGGTCGATGCGTCGTCGACTTTGGAAAGCAACCGTTTCGTGATGAGTGTGTGAGTGCTGACCACGTTTTGCGTCCATTGCTGCAATGGACGCGCTCTGACCCTCGTTGGCGTACAACAATTTGCCATACAATGAAACTACTGGAAGCGGCTCCAGTTCTGATGGAGGAGGCTTTTTGGATAGCGGAAGATAAAGTGTTTATTGTGTTGTACCTTTTGACTATAGCTTTAAGATGTATTGTATAGTGACCATGAATCCACGGCTCTGTTAAGTTAATTCGGTTGAGCCTTATCAAATAAATTAATATACAAAAAAAAAAAAAATCTTATTTGTTAACTGCAGCAGGAGCTTGTGTTTTGTGTAGGAATAGGAAATTGAGAGCGGGGTTCTCTCTCTTTATGACGCTATTTACATAGATGGCCCACAGCGACTCACGAAGAGCTACTGATTCCGATCAATACGGCTTCTTCCTCCTTCCATGGATGCTCATGAGGGCTGCAGCTCGCTGTTTGCAGGGAACCTTTCGTTGTGTATTGGAGAACACCACCACTCACCACGCGGTGATTGAATAAACACCGTTTGGTGAGACCAGATGGAATTGAATTTTGAAATCAGTGTTATGGAAATCGCTTTTCGCAAGAAATTCGCTGATAATTCGTGCAATTTGCATTTGCAATACTGACATTTTTAAAAATGATAAAGTCTTAATTTTAACAGATTCGTCGAAAAAATTCCTTTCGATTGGCATATTACGAATAAAAATCCATCATCTCTGGATCAAAATCAGACCACTTTCATGCTGCAACCCACTTTGGTTTTTGAAATTGCAACCCCAATATTGCCTTCAAGAACATGGTATGTTAGATTTAAACATATCTAGATAGAGCTGGAATTAGCCGTAACAGCTTTTGTAAACAATGACTTCTCTCGATGATTTTTAGGAATTCAAGGCACGCCCACGCAAACCAACATTACCATCGGGTAGGAGAAGTCTTCCCCTACCTGATGGTGATGTTGATTTGCGTTGACGAGACTTGACTTTAAAGACATCCTCGAAAGAAGCCATTGTTTACAAAAGCTGTTACGCCCTAATTCTAGCTCTATCTTGATATGGGAACTAACATCCTGACATTGACAAACGTCTCAAAAATACTCTTTTACAAACTTATGGTGGAAAGGACCGTTTTGTCGTGATGGTTGAGTAATGCTGAGCTATTAGGGTGTTAAGCACAGATGAGGCTAGTGAGTTGTATGTTGTCTGGAATGAGGGTGACGCGCTTGACATAGATGGCCCACAGCGACTAATGAAGAGCTAATGATTCCGGTCAATAGCGGTGCGGCTTCTTCCTCCTTCTTCGGAAAATGGACGCTCATGTGGGCTGCAGCTCGCTGCTTGTGGACAGCCTTTCGTTGTGTATTGGAGAACAATGTTCAGCGCCATGCACCGAATGCACTGCTGCTGCTGCTGATGCCGACGACCGGACACCACCACACATGGTGATTGGAACTGAATCCGATCAGTGGTTGAGGTCAGCCTTGATAGCTAACGTTGTGTACTGGAGAATACCACCACTCTCCACGCGGTGATTGAATAAACACCGTTTGGTGAGACCGGATGGAATTCAATTTTGAAATCTGTGTTATGGAAATTGCTTTTCGAAGGCAATCGATGATAATATTGATTATCATAGAAACAATTGCACATTCATGCAATTTTCAATAGTGCAAATTTAAAAAAAAAAAACAGGAAATCTTTAATTCGAAAGATGCGTAGATTTCTGATCGATTGGTGCTAAAATTATTGAAATTGGTCCAGGGGCAGCTGAGTTATTAACGTTCAAAATCTTTCATAATTATGTTACATGTTCCATTTTTGGTTTGCACAAAGTGTACACATATATAGATATCACAGACGTAGTTCTACGGCAAAAAAGGAACATTGCTAGTCAAACTAAACTGATCTAGAAAAAAAGAACCAAGAATCCGGCGTAGCAGTTCAGGTCAGGTCAAAATCAAATAGTGTAGAGACCCTATTGAAGCCTCTGTAAACCACCGATTGCGCTGAACATGCGGTAATTAGTTTCCTGTATGGGCAGACGCAGCATTGAATTATTCCGTAGAGCTCTGTTAGAGATGTAGGAAGTAAGGCACAGCAAGTTATAAACGGATTACAGTGAGCGAGAAACGGTTCCATAAAAACGAGTTCGAACAATTTAGCAACAGCGCTAAGCGAAGTGATGCCACGGTATGTTGCCTTTCTTGTGTACTGGAAACATGTGCGCTAGCTTCCAACAGAATACGAAAACGCCAACGTCCACGGACCGTTGAAAAACGTGCAGCAGTGGAGACAACAAACTGTGCGTTTTGAGGAACGCCGATGGAATTCCGTCAGGACCCGATTGTACGGTGACTTGAGTTTTGAAGAAGCCTTGTAAAACATCTCGGGATTGATGTCAATTCTGCTCATGGTTTGGCCATAGAGTGGTACGTAACTGGTCATGGTCGTCACTCAGTCTCTTGTTCGTGAAAACGCTAGCAAATTTTTCAGAGAACAGCTGTCAGATATCTTGCGTAGATGAGGCCACTTTACAATTATGTATTATAGACGACGGCAGACCACCCAAGTAACCAACAAGCCCGTTAATCGCCCTTTTTTGTACATAAGGCTGCTATACGACTGATATAAAGTTCGGAAACCCTATATTTACCTTATATCGCAAAAAGGGCGATTATCGGGTAGTTAGCGGGCTTGGTGGTTACTTGGGCAGCTTCATGACGTTGTTCGTTGACAAACTTCCAAAACTGCTGGGGACATGACTTAAGCTTTCTCTGCAATCCACGGCGATACTGAAGAAACCACTGTTTTTCAACTCGTTTGTATTCGTGATTGATCCTGACAAACTGATGTTGAAGGGATAGTGTGCGGTGCTTCGGGAATTTCTTAAGACCGGATCTCTTTCTGGATTTCAGTCGACGAAATTCGCTCGTATGCCATGGTGGATGGGTCGTATGATGATGAATCTTTTTTCGGAACGTGTCTGTCAATGACATATGCCAAGACATTGGAAATAGTTTGAGCGGCGGTCTCAATGACAACGGTGTCCAATAAGTCGTCCCAATCCAAACTGGAGAGTAACTCGGCGATACTACCATGGTCGGCCACTAAAACACATCCTCCTTTAGCTTTCCGGCTATTAACAGCATTCCTATCGCAACGGAAAACTTCGTAATCGTCGGCGAACACCTGACGAAAGAGCGTGCGTGAATCCAACCATGTCTCCGTGAGAATAATGATGTCGTAGCAAAGATCCGATGTAGCTACGCGAAAATCGTTTACATCACAGTTGATACCACCGACGTTCTGGTAGTAGACGGATATCTCGTGCTGGCAGTTGGCAGGATGAATGCATGGACATGATGTGGCTAGTGCAGAACTGGAAACACAGCTAGAAGTTGAAGCGGTATCAGGCTGAATCGTCAATATACTAGCTGGTTGGAAGACCCCCGAGCTACATCTACACTCAGGGCCGCGACGACTATGCTGAGCGCTGGCTGGAGTAAGCGCGACTGAGGCAGATAAATCGAGAGCTTCCGTCCACGATGCGTCTCCGTGGTGATGGTGGTGGTCCAGAAGCAGTAGAGGTAGCGTTTCGTTAGAACGGTGTGCATGAAGTAGGTCCGTTGTTGGGCAAACAATTTCGGAAACCCCCGTTTCTCGACTTAAGCGCAGGACCGGGATGTCTACTGGTCGTTGGCGGGAAGGGTTCGACTGCGGAGAGTGGAAAAGGGCCTTCCTCAAGGCGAGCGACAAGAGTGCGTCCCGGTTACGCGGATACCATAGAAGTAGAGAAATTCGGATCAACATCAGGCTCCGAAAGCTCACAATTACAGTAGTACTTGCCTGATATAGCAAGCTGGGAGACCCTCAACCCACATCTAGACTCAGGACCAGGACAACTTGAATGAATGCAGGCAGGCGCGACTGAGCTAGAGGAGCTGGGGACTCTCAAAAATGCTTTCTACGGTGCGTCATTGTGCAGCATTATTCTCGGAGATCGTGGAAACCTCTACGGCGTGTTCCTGATTAGCAGATGGATCATTCGACTATAGCGAAGACGCATCGTTTAGCCTCGAGGGATTCGGGAGTACCTGGATGCGGGAAAACTCATCACACAACGGTGAACACGAATAATTGAGATAGGGGAAATGGATGTAATGTCGACCTAAATGCCCCTAATTTGGGCCCATACTTAAAATCAGCAATCGACTATATTTTCAATAGCACCCAAAAATATCCATTAGTACCGTCCCAATGACGCGTTCATCTAGATAAAATTGATAAATAGCAAATTTTTAGCAATAGGCCCAATCTGAGATCCATAAGCCAACATTAGAGCCATTTCCCCTACTTGCCTGAGCAAGCGTGGTAGAAGACTCCATTTTCACCGCCAACTTCAGGGCCAAGACGACTATGGTGAACGAAGGCGGCAGTACGCAGGACTGAATTGGGGTTATTGGGAGCTTCCATCAGGCTTTCTACGGGTTGTCTCGGCTGCTGAGAGTATGTTAGGCCAAGATATCGTCGTCGCTCCATGGGCGCAAGATTGTTTAATTTGGTGACTTTCAGTGTTCGTGAATCTTCAAATTCACGAAACCGGATACTATCCGACCAAAAATCGCAGGACAGTGCCGAATCACGTAGATCCTCCTTTACGCCAATCTTGAATGACACGAAGTTCAACGTGTGTTGGTTGCGCTACTTCGACGAGCCCACCAAGCCCCACACGCCCAGAAAAGTTGACTTAGATGGTCAAACCCATCCACACCCATCGTACGCAGTGATGGAAAAGTTCGCAAAAAATCACTATGACTCGCGAACTTTTCCCTTGGAGAACTTCGTGAAATATCGCGAACTTTTCCAACACTGATCGTACGTAAGGAGGATTGTCGGAATACGGGACGGTGGATATATAAACAACAACACCTATTGTTCTGAGCTTTTTCTGTTCACCTCGGTGTGAAAACAACAACAAGAGCGAGAAATGATGTTGAAGAATTGCAGTGTGGAAAATAATTTACAATACTTTAGTGCTTAAAACTATCTTAATATTAAATTTATTTACATTTGTACCTGAAAACGACAAATATTGGCGAATTGTGAACAGGTATTTGTTTAATGCAGTAAAATTGTACATAATTCTTTGCCAGTGAATTCTAACCTAAAATAACAATTACAGATAAACGATTCTTAGTAAATAACAGTACATCTATTGTTGAGCTTAAAACTGTTTGTTGGATTTAAAACTATCTTAACAAGGTGAGGAAAAGTTAATTGTATGAGCAACATAAAGCTAATTTACGAATTTAAATCTAGTTAAATTACCTACAAACTGACATAGAAGAACAGAGAAGTTTTGATATATTTCTTTGTCGGAACAGTAGAGGCTCGAGTAGAGAGAAATTGAAATTAATTTATAATACTAAGTTAACTTACCTAAATTAATTGTAATTTTTTTGGCAAACGTCGAACAAATCAGTTGAGTGGTAGTAAACACTAAAGTTATGATTCTTAATATATCTAAACACAGCCTTATAACAAATATGTTCAAACACCCACAGGAATTTTGTAATAAATCCGAACGGTATATTCACGAAATATAGGATATTTTCAACTACCACCCAACAACGTGGATGGATTTCTCCCTCTTGGTACCAGCTTAGTCACCATTACATCATCACTGGGCTCCAATGCCAAACAGATATCAATATACTGCAAATATACTGCATATATAACCTTCAACTTAGTATACTTTGATTCAAATCTCTCTCCCTTTACGTTTTAGTTCCAGCACTTTTGGGGTTCTGGCGATGCGTCTAAGCTCTGATATTGAACGGTTTTTCCACGCATGGTTCCTTTTTACCTCTATAATGATGCGAAAAATAAATGTTTCATCCTTTCGAAGAGATTTCAGTTTCGAAAAGATAACACACGAATTTATACAGATTTATTCTCTAATACACACCAATCATCTATGAGTCGTTGCGGTACAAGCACATATCATCGGTAACAGACGATTGGTGTGTATTAGAGAATGCTTGCTCAAAAAGACTAGGGAGGGAAACGGATTCGAAACTCAAATTTCATTAGCCAAATACATCCGTCCACTGTTGTATAATTGTCAATGCACCCGTGTACTGAATGGGAGTTGTGGGTTTGAATATAAATGACAAAATAAAGGGTTTAGAAATTTAATTAAAATTCGAAACCCTTGACATTTTTCAAGGATGTCCCTTCGAACTTTCGATCGAATTCACTTGAAATTATCTTTCTAATTCAATACTCTCAGAATTTCTCTAAAGTTGTCCTAAAGACTCTCTTTACATTCTTCTCAGAATTTATTTAGAATATTAATAAGAAATTAACCTGTAATCCTTCTTAAAATCTTCATGTATGTTTCACACAGAACCACCCAATAATTCTACTTTGAACTTAAACAATTGACTTGGCGTTGTGGTCAAAGCTCTATAAAAATACTTCCAAAAACTCCATTGGAATTTATATCTTACAAACTTTTATTTATTTATTTATTTCCATTTCGTCAAGCCAGTGTAGACTACATACAATGATTATTACAATGTTTACTTACATACTATGCATCAATTCTATTCTGTTTTAGCTTAGTTTGTATTTGCTGCTTGGACATAGTGATGTCAATAGTTCCGCAATGCAAATTATATAGGCGCATCATTCGATTGATTGGGCTATTTTTTGCATAGTTTGTTCTATAAGATGTTTCTGAAAATAAATTCCGTGTTCTAAGATATCGACAAGGCGTGTAAAAATTTAATTGTGCGAGAATTTCTGCCGAATCTATGCGCATTGAAATAATGTCGTTGATGAAGAAAAGCATTGCAAATTGGCGGCGCTCCTTAAGTGTTTGTATATTGATGAGCATGCAGCGCGCTTCATAAGATGGTAATGGAAATGCAGTCCAATTCAATTTACGTAAAGCATATAAAAGGAATTGTTTTTGGACAGATTCTATGCGTTCTTCGTGTATGGAAATGTATGAATTCCATACTAGGTGGCAGTATTCCAGAATTGGCCTTACATATGTGGTATATAATAGCTTAATAGTGTATGGGTCTTCGAAATTATGACTGAACCTTTTGATGAAGCCTAGCATTCTGTTTGCTTTACTAATGATAGTATTATAATGTTCTATAAAAGTTAGTTTGGAGTCTAGGATTACACCTAGATCTCTTACAATTTTGCTTTTTTCTACTATTTGGTTGCCTAATGATATTTCAATATGCGGTGTTTCAATTTTTCTGCTAAATGCTATTGCAGTACATTTTTTTTACGTTCAGTTTAAGTAGACTTTTACTACACCAGGTGTGGAATATATTGATTTCATTCTGGAATTCTTCTGCATCGCTAGAATTACTTATTTCCATAAAGAGCTTCATGTCGTCTGCATATACAAGCAATTTTATTTTTTAAGTATGTAGGAAATGTCGTTTATGTACAAAATAAAAAGAAGTGGGCCTAAATGAGAACCCTGGGGTACCCCAGAGGTGACTGAAATTGGTTCTGAAAGTTTATTTTGAAAGCGAACTATTTGTTTACGATGTGTTAGGTATGATTGAAGCCAATTCAAAAGTCCAGGCTCCATTCCTATTTTCTGCAATTTGAGGATTAATAATGGTATGTCGATGCGGTCAAATGCTTTACTGAAGTCGGTGTATAGCGCTTCAACGTGCTTGCCACTGTCCAACGCTTTAATAATGAAAGATACATATTCTAGAAGATTAGAGGTAGTTGAACGACCTTTAAAAAAGCCGTGCTGTTTACTTGTAATTAGATTTTTCACCTGCTGAAAAATATTGCCGTTTACGATTGATTCAAAAAGTTTTGGAATGCAAGAAATAATAGCAATTCCACGATAATTTCGAATGTCTGATTTTGCACCTGATTTGAAAATAGGTACCAAATAAGATGATTTCCAAATTTCAGGGAATTTTCCATTTTTCAGAGACATGTTGAAAAGACGCTCTAGAGGAAATGCGAGTTCTTCAGAAAGGTTTTTCAAAAATATGGGTGCGATGCCGTCAGGTCCAGACCCTTTCGACGCGTTTAAGTTTTTTAGTGCATTGAGGACTTCATGTTGAGAAAGTTGGTTGACAGAGATGTTTTTAGAAATTTCAGGAATGAATGCAAAGAAATCGCGGTCACGATCTTCTTCGGAAAATGTGGTGTATACTTCTTGGAAGAAATTTGCAAAGAGACTGCAAATTTCAGAAGAATTCTCACCTACATTTGCATCCAAATTCATTCGCGAAGGAAAATTGCTGCTTTTTAATTTCGTGTTTACATAATTAAAAAAGTTCTTAGGACATGATTTGACTTCATTTTCGACTTTGCGGTTATAGTCCTCATATGCAGAGTTGGTGGCTGTATGTAATTGGTTGCATAAGTTGTGATAGTTTCGCAAATTGGTTTCAGTTTTTTCTTTTTTGTATAATTTATGAGCTTTCTGTTTTTTATTCTTCAAATTTTTCAGTTGTGGATTGAACCATGCGGGTAGTTTATTGTTTTGTGTTCCTTATTATCTCTGGAATTCATTCTTAAATTTCCTCTAAATTCCTTTGGAATATGCATCACAATTATCGAATAAGTTCTTCAAAGTGATTGTATCCGGAAAATCTAGTAGTTGAAAAGATTTCTATTTTCCAAAGAGAGGACGAAGCATATTTTTTCTCGGTTTATCCTCGAAATTTCCGCTTTTTCCCCAATATCCCGGTTCACTGGTCTCCCTGTGTCCAGTATACAATAGTTCTTATCCATCTGAATAGCATTACTAGCAATAGCAATTTCCTATCTAGTCAAAACACAGAAAACAAAACTAACTCTGAGAGTGAGTAGCCTTTGCTCATTCGTAAGGATACATTTCTAAAAGCAAAATACATTAAAAATGAATATTACTCAGATAATGAGTCTCTTCTAATGATTCTTATGGCGATTTTTTTTAAATCATTGCACTTTAAGCAATGTTTTCATGCGTATGAGTAAAAGTGACTCACAACTGAGTGAAATTTATTCACTCTCTGAGTTAGTTTCATTTTCAGTGTACAACGTAACGCACACACCGACAAACCGACATGAAACTTAAACTTAACTCTTGATCGAGAATCTTTAACGGCCAATTCAAATGTGCAGCGATCACATCTGTTAAACACCCCTGTTTATCATTCGGCAGCCAAACGATGACTGCGGTCAAAATTTCTACGTTTCGCTTACTTAAGCATTTGGATTATCATTCTATGCCCTCCTTTTTTTCTGTATTTAGCTGATGTAGGTGAATGAATAGAAAATATGCTACGATGTTCACGATGCAGCGAACAAGTTCGAAGTCAACCCATCCAACGTGCAAAGCTGAATGATTGTGCGGCTTCGGCTTGTGTTGTTGGGACCAACTTTCTGATGCCTGTGTTAGGGGTGAGCACTAAACTGATGCAAAATTTGAAATTTTCGCTCCACAGTGCTCAAACGGTTTCAAATCGGATCCGAAAGTTTAAACTCATTTGATAAGAAACTGACTTGGCACAAACCATGTGAAGTTAATGTGTTAATAACTATATGAAAAAAAAATTTTGTTCATTGTCTTCTAGCCTTTTTCCATATTGTACTGTTAGCAAGTTCTATTGCTCTTCTTATGGTAAATTTTATCAACTAAAACTTTTCAGCTAAACGTAAAATTACATAGCTATTAATTGTTTAAGAGATTCATAATCTTATGGCATGATTAAGCAACTGTATTGTGGGCAACCAGGGAAGTGGCACCCACCCCTATCTCTACCATAGCGAACATAACCGCGGGCCCACGCTTGGGCTTAGCTTTGATTGCTTTGTTTTAACTTTTTTATGCTGCCTACGAAAAGATTGCTCCGTGCTAGTCCCTTGTGGGCAACACTGTATTCTGCAGTGTGACATAGTAGCCATGATTTTTGTTCTCTATTCTTCGAGCCAGAAACACCAATGTTTGCTGAACAGTGATTGAGCATAATCATAAGACATTAGTGATTTGAATCATTAATAATTTTGTTTCCTTACATTTGTTCGAAAAGTGGTCTTGAACAAAGTTGTAGCTGAGAAAATTTTCAACAAGCGCAGCTGTCATTTTCTAAAGTAAAGTGAATTGGATATGAACCGAAATTATGGTTTCTCCCTAGTAATTTCTATATAAACTTAAAATGGGTTGTGCCAAGTCAGTTTTTTACTTAATGAGTTCAAATTACAACAACAACTTGATACATTCGCTCATTGGTGCCAGATGAATCGTATGACCGTAAATCTTGCAAAATGCTCAGTTTTTACGTTTTCTCGACTGAAAGATCTAAAACTCCACGATTATTCATTTTCTGGAGTACCACTGGTAAGAGTGAATGAAATCAAGGACTTGGGAATTATCCTCGACTCCCAGTTGACCTTCAAGCAGCACGTGTCGTTCGTAGTGAATAAAGCTTCAAAATATCTAGGCTTTATCTTTCGGTTAATAAAAGAGTTCACGGACATTTACTGTCTAAAGGCGCTCTACTGTGCATTAGTTCGGTCGAAAATGGAGTACTTTTCGACTGTTTGGAGCCCTCACTACCAAAATGGAATTGAGGGAATAGAATCAGTGCAATGGCGGTTTGTTCGATTCACATTTCGTCGACTACCATGGCGGGATCCATTTCGTCTCCCAAACTACGAGCACCAATGTCAGCTAATTCGTCTGGATACACTTAGTACACGAAGAGACGTTGCTAAGGCTATGCTGGTTTCTGATGTCTTGCAGGGTCGAGTTGATTGTCCTGAGATCCTACAACGAATCGACTTGTATGTGCGACCAAGATCTTTACGGAACAATGCGATGCTACGACCTCAACCTCACCGCACCAATTACGGAATGAACAGTGCCATTACTGGGATACAGAGAGTTTTCAACCGGGTTGCCAGTCAATTTGATTTTAACGTTTCGCGTGACTTGCTACGTGCTAGACTTCTTAATGTTTTTAGATAATTTGAAACTTATGTGTAGTTTTATTGTTTATTCATTGTGTTCATTGGCAACAACTTATCCATCATTGGGACCAAGAAGCCTGTTGATGAAGAAATAAATAAATAAAAAAAAATTGGGACCGTTTGAGCACTGTGGAGCGAAAATTTCAAATTTTGCATCAGTATAGTGAGCACCTTGCGGTCGAAGAAAATGTACGAGAAATTTTATTGTTTCCATATTTCTTAATTTTTAGCTATTTAAATATTTAACATTCATAATGTGTGACATACCACATAAATTTTATAAAACTGCCGAATTGATCGACATACAAATCATCAAAATCCATTTATTTATTGGCCAAGTTATTAGCATTTAAAGTCTGGCCAATTTTCGTTACATTTCCCTGGATTGGGACCCTTCCCGAAAGACGTAGTCCTATGTCGAAAGACATAAAATCATTGCATCGTCTGCAAGGTAAACTTATATCATTCTTTTGGGTAATCGCCACAGAGGATGATAGGAAATGCAACTAACATTCAAGATAATACATTTTTGGTTTGCGTGCAGCGTCATGTGCCAGCAGCAAGATTTTCCCGTGGTGCTAGCTTTTAGGTTTGAAAACTTACGTTGTCATTTTTTTTGAAGTTTCTGTCCACCAAACTATAAATAAAGCGACTGTAGTTTGAACCCACTTCGCTGCACCAGTGATCTTTCTAAACATTCATGAATTCAGTCCTTCTCGATTAATCGTGGGTTAAAGATTTACACCGCCAAACGTCTGTGTTCTTACGGATTGAAAATTGCCCCACAACATCCTCTGGAACAAAAAAGGTTCAAAGACCTCCGGCACCGGCAGCAGAAGAACCGATTT
The DNA here is from genome assembly GCF_037179485.1 of Ochlerotatus camptorhynchus. NCBI lineage: Eukaryota > Metazoa > Arthropoda > Insecta > Diptera > Culicidae > Ochlerotatus > Ochlerotatus camptorhynchus. Next base: position 2,303,127 of record NW_027040668.1, on the reverse strand, counting down.
TGTCACACCCGCTAATAATTATCCGCTGAGGAATGTCAGCCCGTTGCACTCTTCTATTTTTAAAAGGATTTATTTCGTCGTCCGTCGGCTGCCGCCGCCTGCATCCAGGAGTTCAAAACACGCTTAATTCCTTCCGTATGCATCCGCACCAAACTGAACTGATGATGATCGGAGAGGTGCGAAAAAATTGCAGCACGCCACATGGAGTTGATCAAGCCTCTCCCGGTGCATCATAATCTTGTCGACCTGCCGCCGGCTAAGATGACAAAGGATGCATTTCCAGTTCGAATTCAGGCATTATTTTGTTCGATTTTAATACCTTGTGTTGTGTATGCATTTACCGACGGCGACGGCGACGGCGGCGATCAGCTATGGAGTCACACGGTGGCCATATAAATTGATGGCATATGCCGCGTGCCAAAGTGGGGGCTCCAGCTCTTACTCGCTGCTGTCTTCCTCGTGATTCCATGAGGCGTGTGCGCGTTTTATTGGGTGCCAACAATTTCTCGCGTCATAATCGTTATGATCGCTCTGCTGCAGCAACATCAACGACAGTAGTCAGTGCTACCAAGCTTCGCATAACGCTGGCACACGCGATCTCTTCGGTGCTGCTGGTGGTGGCAGTCAGTGGTAGTCGTCGTCATTAACTTCGACAAGCGAGATCGGAATGAGTGCGGTATGAGTCGGAATTAAAGATAAAAGCGACACTCTCCCGGTATAGCTACTACTGGTATTGCACCAATCAACTGACTCAGGCAAGGTTGAATCTCCTGGGTAGGAAGAGCATAATTGACTCAAACGCCGAGAGGTTCGACGCTGGACCTCCGGTAAGCCAAAGTTTGTTTTATCTCGTTGACTTTCGTGTCCTTTCTCGCCGTAGACGGCTGTTTCTCGGAAGCCTGCGACTTTGCTTGGCTCATTTGAGGTGAGAATACCTTTCAAAAGCAAATGAACAAAAATTGCACGCATTCATACTCTTTATTATACGTTTAATTAATGAAGAGAGCCTCCATTTCACTTTACCCCATCCAACGAAGAAATCCACACGGTGGAAAGCGCCAAGAGACGCCTGGAAGCTAATCTCTATAAAATATTATGAAAATTTCTGTGTTAACATCGCGCGCGCACACATACACCTCCGTCTGCCCGTTCTGCTGTCTTAGAGGGCCAAGAAGGCCGCCTCGCAAGAAGCATGGAAAAATATGAATAATCATATTTTCGAAAACACATCTCTCCTCATCTTCGCGCCTCGCAGCTTCCCTGGGCATGGCGACGACGACGACGATGATGACGACAAAAGACGACCTGAATGTCTTAAGAGAGGAGGCTCATTTTCGTGTGCTCGCTTCGGTGCTCCTGTCGAAACTTCTTTTTTCCCGAAAAAACCAGAAGCAACGTCTTAATGACAAATGATTTATTGTAATGAATAATAATAAAAGTTTTGCGCTTGGCCGGAGTTGCAGCCTTTTGTGGATGACGACGACGACGGCGACGCTGATGAAGAAGTCCTTAAGGCTTACCCTTCCGAAGCTCACCTAAACCGAATCGAGCGCATGATAGCTACTGAATGTGTGTGTGTGTGTTTGTGTGCATGTTGTGACACCTTTTCCGCCACCACCCGTAGCAGTCAGTCAGTGAGGTGATAACCGAAACCGATAAAACTTTTCAGTAGCTGAGATGCAAATGCGCGAAAAAGTCTCTCGACTAGCCCGTGGCACCTGCCAACCACCGACGCGACTCGGTCGCCTGATTCGTAATTTATGGTGCAACTTTTTCGGCGCGCAAAACAAGTGCTGAAATCTGAATTGGCTTTATCTTTTGCCGGGCAATAGCCAAGGATGACACTTCAATCGATCAACGTCATGTGATCCGCGTGTATCTCCGGCTCATCTGTGAGCGCTCGCCACCGCACAATTGATTTCCACACACGCGCGCGGTCCCACCGACCGGCGTCTTCTTAAGCGACGCTGTGGTCGTCAATTGAAATTTATCAATCGATTGATATCAATTTTAATCAACGGCAATCTCATCTGCTGGCTGACTCCCGGTTCGAGGGTACATATTTATTCCAAGTAGCGGCGAGTCAGTGAGCAGCATCTCATCTACCTATTACGTATTTGTTATAAACTGTATGTGTAGCTCCCATCCAAGGGTTGAGGTTTGTGAGTCTTTAATTCACTGCCTAGGAACGCGATCCGCCTCTTGTTGACCGACTGAGTTACTATCTGGTCGTTTGTCTATGTGGCCCAGTGGCTGACGTGAGCAACTTTTCCGTCCAACAATGTCACGTTGTGTCACCGGGGGTTTTATTGATTTGTACTTGGCAGGGATGAAATTACGACAACCGACCGCTCTAGGAAGTGACTCGAGCTGGGATGGCGTGGCATTCTTGGTCTACGAGCAACAAAGTGGCGGATTGTAAATGACCTGTTTAGGATTGAGTCGGCAGCAACAGCCCGTGGTCCATTCAAGCACAACATGTGAAGTTAATCCCAAAATTGACCAGTAAAGTGTGGCTCAGCTATCTGCACAGTTCGAAAAAGTAGTGTAAATTTCTGTTCAATATGATGCACATAAAGGGTGGAACGGTCAAAAATTGGTCAAACATGATTAAGTGCACACTGATGATTATATTATTATATACGTTATTATATAAATGATAGAACTTTATTTATTTTTAAAGTTCAATGACTAAAAAATACACAAACATTATTTGATTAGGCTTCCGCTTTTCCAAATAGGAATTGTTGGGCTTTACGTTGCATAGTTCCATTAGATTTTGTACCACTGTTGAATCCACCTTATTTAATGCCAATTTGTTTTGAACTGTTTCTCATTTTCAACTGTTTTCTGAGTTTTCTTGAGGTGTCACTTAACGATAACCATTTTTTTAATTGGGCGCAGCTCCGGCGAGTTTGGAGGGTTTTTGTCCTTGGATGCAACTTGTACGTTGTTGGTGGTATACGATTCCTGATGTGTTTTGCTTATCATCTCAATTGGGTGTCTCTGGTTCCTTGTATGTTGAGCTTGTTTCTTGACTCTTGTGTGATATTCCCAAATTTGTTTTCGACATTTTTGATGGAAAGGTTAGGATTACTATTGAAAACGTTGGCCATTCTTCTTCCGGTCGCTGCGGTATCCTGCACTCGGTTTCTTCTTGATCCTGGCTTCCTAGCAGTCGTTAGACGTTCCCCCAACACTTTTATAACGTTTGTCACAGTCGATTAAGCCACAGTCTGCTTGGGAATAATTTGGATGTTGCTTATGCGCGAGCAAAATTTTGATATGCTGTTCCTCTTGCTTCGACGCCATTTTGACAACTGAATGGAAAATGTCAAAAACAAAGTACAGGGAACATTCCGTACGTACACACCTACAAAATGAGGGGTGTTGAAGTTTTTAAAAGCACGATAAAAAAACGCCACATTTGAATCAGTTCCATCCTTTAAATTGATCAGCATATATGATATAAGTTTACATTAATAAATCGTGTAATGATATGAAATATTTCATGAAATGTTGCAAGTATTGTTTACAGTAGGCCATTTTTGTAAACAACATTGCTTACAAGTTGCTCGATTACGTGAAATTAAATAGAAGTTTACGTGAATGAATATGTACATCACAATTAAAACTCAGAATTTTTAATTGTGTAGTAATTGGTTCCACTAAGGAAAAATGTAACTGAAATGAAGCATCTGTGATATTTTTTTAATTGTCTGCTGATTCTCGATATTTTTATAATTAAATTTCAGCAAGAAAAAATACCGTGTTTGTTCTCAACCAGTTTCCAAATCTATTTTATAGATTCGCGCCAAACCCACCATTCTGGTATTACAAATGAGTGCTATACAAATGTAGTAGTACTGGAAATAATAAGAATAAAAATTAATTACTTTAGTAGTAGTAGCAAATCAGGTTTTGAGTTAATTGAATTATTTGTAATTAATTATTCCAAATCGAGCTGTCTAAAAAACCAGACCTAAAGAATATCCCAAGTTAATACTTAATAAATCCAAATCCAAGGTTGCAAAACGTTTCCTTTAAAAAGAAGAAGTGACTCCTAGTGGCGGTTAGTCGCAAACCTAAAAGTTCGGTGCAAGAATCAACTGGAGTGTTAGCCGATGCTCACACCCCCACTCAGCATAGTTACAGTGCACATTTGATTTTCCCGCCGGTTAAATTTTTAACGGAAATCACGAACCTGCTCCAACATACCGAGCTAATCGGATGTGCCAATCCTGACAGTGCATATAAGTCTCAAAGTCGTATTTAGGAAGAATCACCTGTTTGCAGTCATTCCATTAATTTTAGATCAACAGCGAATTCGAGAATACGTTTTTCATTTGATTTGGTCAATCTTTTTGAAATGAGGATGGTACCTACCAAGGGAGTAGCCAGGTTTAGAGGTAGGGAGGGGCGTAAAAAAAATTTACTATGGAAATTTTGGCCGAATGCCATTTTACCGAACGCCATTTCCCCGAAAGCCTTTGTGTTGCTGAGTTTAGGGGATGTAGTTGCCCACCTTTGGCTACGCCTTTGGTACCTACGGTTAGTGAGTTCTAAATGTCAACTGTCTAGTTATTCGAGATAGATCCGCAAAATGATCCAGGGCTGTGGGGTCGGAGTCGTAGTCAGAGTCAGATGCATTTTTGAGCATACACGGCGAATGAGAACGACCCAAATTTGAATTTAGTCAACTCATAATCGCCAAAAGTGCATGATCTCAGCGATGAGTAAATCTGCCTCATGTTTTCCCAGGTTTTTCCAGGATTTTCCAGGGTAAAATTTCCGAATTTGAGAAAAGTAAAGTTTGGATTCAGTCTATTGGTACTACTCCGAGACTGAATAAAATTTTCGTCAATTTCCTCATTTTTCGGCAGATTTTTTAGGTTTTCCACAGGAAACCATGAGACACATTTACTCATGGTTGAATTCCTGCACTTTTGGCGATAATGAGTGAACTAAACTCAAATTTGGGTCGTTCTCATTCGCCGTGTAAGGATTCGGAGTTGGAGTCGAAAAAAAAGTACCGACTCCGACTGTTATGAAAAAAATAATTTGAAACTACAATCTTATTCGGTCCACGACAACTTTTTTGGCTCATGAGCAAATCGATTGAATTTGAATGCATATAATCAAAGCTAACATGAACCGGTTAAGCTCAGCTTTACTGATGTTTTTCATCAAATAAACCTCTTCATACACACTTAGTTTTTTTCTACCGAGCTCGGCTGTGCAAATCTCGGCTAAAAAAGTTTTACTGAGATCTCAGCAAACATTTCATTTGTTTGCTGAGATTCAGCAAAGCATTATCCGAGACTTAGCAATCAAATTTCACCTTTGCTGAGATCTCAGTGAAACTTTTTTTGCCGAGATTTGCACAGCCGAGCTCGGTAGAAAAAAACTAATTGTGTACTACATATTAAAACGTAATACTTTAAAGTTCTTATTTTCTTTTGAATTTCATGTTTCACGTAAAATAAAGTTGTGCAGTGATATTTGTTTCTACTCCACTATCTACAGTTTTGTGAGACCTCATAAGATCATGTGATATATATATAGTCGCATTAACGAGATATATTTGATCCTTCGAATGATCATGGAGCTCAGATCTTGAAGTTCTACAGTCTCAATGAGGTAATGTACTATGTCCTGTCTAAATATTTGAACTTCGACAGCTTTGTGGTTCCCCATTTGGGATTTAAAGTTGAATGAAACTAAAATTATTTTGGGTTCTCCAAATTATCCTGGGGCTTATACCTTAATGTTTTACATGCTCAATAATATCTTGAACGATTTCCTTATTTATTATACGAATTGATAGAGCTTTGAACCCCATCACATCACATAGGGCATGTACTTGCAAAATATCTTTAATTTCACTTCCTGGAGTTCAAGTATTGATGTATACTAAACGACTAAATTTTTGACCTCGTATAGAGCTTCGTGAAGCTCCTTATTATCTTGATGTTATACAGGCTCAAAAAAGTGATCTACAATATGCTGATTTATATTTATTTATACACATAAAAAGTTTGAAAAACTCCAAGGTTAGCGACTCTCTCAATATCGGTGCCGGTGGTGTAGTGGTAAGCGTGATTACCTCTCACCCCAGCAGGCCTGGGTTCAATCCCAGTTGGCGCCGCCAGTATGTACTGAGGCATAACATCTCTGATCACGCCTTCCTTCGGAAGAGAAGTAAAGCCGTTGGTCCCCGGTTCATAAGTTGATGGGTCGATAGGTAAGGTCCAGGTGTGGGAGCTGCCTCCCTGGCGTCGGTGGCATTGATGCTCAGCACGGAAAACAATATCGACGGAAAATAAATCAAGGAAAAAAAAACTCTCAATAACAGGTGCAATGAGAAGTACACCATCGAAGGCATTGGATGCTTTGCTTTATATGCTACCATTGCATCAATTTGTACAATTAGAAGCCGAAAAGTGTGCTCGAAGGATTACAAGGTCAGTTAAACTCTTTGAAGGAGACCTTAGAGGACATCTTAGGATTCTAAAACCTGTTAGTATCAACTCTCTTGTAAGAAACAACGAAGACTGGATGGAGAAAAGCTACAATTGCAATTGACTTTCTCAAGTATTTGACCCTGGGCGTAATTCATGGCAATTTGGTGATCCAATTCTTCGTCCAGGATCGATTGTTTTTTATACAGATGGTTCAAGATTGAACAACCAAGTGGAAGCAGGAGTAGCTGGCCCAGAGATAGACATATCGGTTCCTATAGGCAGATGGCCAAGTATGTTCCAAGCTGAAACCCAAGCAATTTTAGAATGTTCTATTATATGTTTGCGTAGAAACTATAAGAGTTCAAATATATGCATAATGTACGACAATCAAGCTGCTCTAAATGCTTTAAAGTTGGCGACATATAATCAAAACTTGTCTGGGAGTGTGTTCAATCACTTCAAAAATTGTCTTGTCATAATCAAGTCAACTTAAGTTGGGTTCCTGGTCATTGCGGGATTGACGGAAGTGGAAGAGCTGATGCACTAGCAAGACTTGGGTCTTCTCATGAGCTCATAGGGCCAGAGTCCTTTTGTGCGTTATCGGCTGTATCTCTTAGAATGGAGCTAAAAGCGTGGGAATCTTCAAAAGTGGTGGAAAACTGGAAGAACACTTCAATTGGTAGGCAATCGAAGCGATTCATTAATCCAAATATTTCTGTGACCCACAACATCCTGGAACTTTTTAAGAAAGATCTTAGCATATATAGGTCTTATAATATGTCATTCTCCGAGCCGTTATCACTTGAAGCTGATTGGATGATGTATGTCGCTTCTGTGGCATAGAAAAGGAAGACTCGGAATATTTGCTATGCCAATGTCCGGCCAATTTAAAAAAAGGCGTAAGTTCTTTGACAAGGAGCTGATAGAACCCCTTGAAATTTGGAGAACAACTCCCAGTACGGCATTCGAAGTGTAATGCCGTGCTGGGATAATGTTATTAGTCAAACAATGGCGATCGCTCCTAATATTAATGATACGGCATCTTGATATAGCTAAAAAAAAATGGGGAATGTATCACAATAGACCAGAAAAATGGTCGCCGTGGTAAAAATACCCTACAACGAATAAAAAATTAAAAAAATTCTAAAGGAATTCATAAATTTTTTGAAGAAATATCAAAAAGTGTGGGAGGATTTAGCTCTAATTTTGAGCATATTTCAAAATTAACACTGAGTAGTGTTCCAGGAGATTCTAATGAAATGTTCAAGGGAATTCTAAGGATAGTTTTAAAGAATTCGAGGAGATCCTCCTCATGAGCATTTTGGAAAACATTTAAAGGAAATTCTGGGGAAAATGTCTATACAATTCTGAGGTGGAATCCAACAAAAAAAATTGGGATAACACTTTTCAAAATTCTCAATAGCATACCATGAGAATTTCAGAAATATTCCAAGCAAATAATGAAGAATGAGAAACCTAAGCAATTTACCGCAAGAATCTCTCAAAATACAAAAATAGCAATTCTGCTCATTCCCGACAATTATGGAGAAAACTTGTTGTGACTACATGACAGAACCATCAGATTATTTATGGGAATCCTGAAAGTAAAAAAAAAATCTGAAGTCATTTTTAAATGATTGTGAGGAAATCCTCGAGAAATGAGCAAACATATCCTGAGATAAGTTTCATAAAAATAATGTAGTTAAGTTTTAGATTCCATACACAGAAATTTAAGATCTAGGATTAACAAAAAATGTCACAATTCTTAAACTTCAATTGAGCACAATGGTATTAGAAAATTGCTCAAGATTATTAGGCTAGATTCAAAATTCTAAGAGAAATATTCGTGACATCGAACTGTTAGTATTTATTAATAAAAAATATATGTTAAAGTTCCAATCCAATGCCCAGTTTTTCCCAGTTGTTTTTAATTCCCGGGGAATTTCTGCTTCTCCCGGTTTTCCCGGTTCAGTGGCCACCCTGTAATTGGCTTTTGAACGGCACCTAAGTTGCACTAACAAAATTCATTAGGTACTAAGAGGGTCTGGAGTTCAGATCTTGATGTTCTACTGACTTATCAAGGTAATGTAAGATACTTAATGTTTGGAAGCGTAGAGATTTGTGCTCAAATAATTTACCAATAGTTTAGTTCTACGATTCTTCCTAATTTTTAAGTTTCCAAATGTTGATCAAGGATGTTTTTAATTTTTGAAATATTTATCATTTTTTTCAGATCATTAACTCAACATTTGAACAACTACCGTAGATATTTTCCCTGGAAAAGTTTTATATTTCTCTACAATTTTGGCTCAGGCGTCATGTCGATTAGAAGTAGTTATTTGTTCATTCCTTTATTCAACGTCGGTTTCTGTTCCACTATCTAGTGCCAATCACTGACGGACATCGGTTGCCATCCATTGACGGCAGGCAGCTTCTAAACCTGCGTAGGATATCGCATCCATTCAAATTCAACACACATGGGCTGGGACCAACGACTCTACTTCCCTTCCGAAGGAAGACGTGGCCAGAGATTTTTATGTCTCAGAAAAATCCCACCAACCTTGGTTGGGATTGAACCTAGACCCATTGGGGTAAGAAAGCAATCACGCCTACCACTACATCCCCGGTGCCGGCTAGAAGTAGTGATGTCATGGTAGTTCATGTAGTTCCAAATAACTGGTTACTCACCAAGAATTACCATTTGCGGCCTTCTAGAAAACAACGAAAAATAATGCTTATTTTCAAAAACTAGTTCCCTGTAGGGTCACCAGCTCAAACCTCCATGACATCACTAATTAGAAGTGATGTTTTCTTGCTATGATTTAGATAGCCAGAGAGGCTATTCTCTATAACTGGTGAAACCACACATAATCGATATCGGCTCAATGCAAAACACATGGCTCAATTAGCTCTCTTGGATCCTTTTCGGATGAGTTTTGGGATATCTGAATTAAGTACTTTCCATACTTACCTGCTTTTACACTCCGACTATCTGATCGATTTGTTTCATATGTTAATCTTTCGTTTTTTAATGTATATTATAACCTGTTAAATCACTCACTTAATCAACTATCCTGAGCAAAAACTTCAACATGTCAAATGAAATCAAAATAGTAATTTACTATATTCTCATCATCACACTCACAACTTTTACTGCGCACGTACTACACAATTTATTTGTAAATTATATCAATCATCACTCAAAATGACTATTATAAGTGAAATGTCATAACAAGATAGCTTATGTAACGTAATACCTCTCACGCCAAAGTCACAAGTTCAAATCTCACCAAAGAGTGTTAAAGTGACTAAAATAATAATAGTAATAATAATAAAAATTAATATCAACTTTAGACTTAACTTGGCGTTAATTTGCACCAACTTTCCTATGATCCATCATATTTGAAACACTTGTGTGCCATTTTGAAAAATGAATCGGTTCAAAAGATCGATTCAAAATGATTGATTAACTCGGCAAATGAATCGATTCACTAAGATCAATTCTTCCCCAATGCTAGTTGAGCATCGATTTTTAGCCTCTTAGCGTTGCCTTCGTTTCGTACACATCCCTATCTGATACCGTTAACTTTTACGGAAGCCGAAAGTTCCCATGTTGTATTGAAAAATTGAATGTGCAGCGATTTACGACCTCTACTCGCCATCTTCAAAGCTTCTAGATGAAACATTAGTTGTGAGTGAGCGTAGGTTGAAGTCCACCAAGAGAGCAGCATTAAGAAATTCACTAAGTATCGTACGCTTTCACTGAAACGTCACTACGTTAGGCTCAATTATGAGTTCAAACGAGTTACCCGTCGATGCTATTCGCGATATCAACAAGGGATTCAGAGGAAACTCAAGTCGCACCCGAAGTCATTCTGGAATTACGTACATGAGCAGCGCAAGGAATCCGGCCTACCTTCTTCAATGGTGTTGAATGGAGCAGTTGCTTCCAGCAGATCTGTCGCTTGTTTTCTGAGAAGTTCGCCAGTGTTTTCACGAATGAGAGATTAACTGACGAACACGTTACCCTAGCAGCTAGCAATGTTCCACTGTACGGTCAAACACTGGGTGCGATGGATGTCAACGTCGAGATGATTTTCACTGCCGCATCACAACTCAAGTCGTCCTTCAATCCAGGACCCGATGGCGTTCCATCCGTATTCCTGAAAAAGCATATCGCCAGCTTGCTGATGCCCATGCTTCACCTATTTCGATTGTCCATCTCGAGTGGTACATTTCCATCTTGTTGGAAATTCGCACATATGTTTCCTATCCACGAAAAGGGCAGCAAACGGGATGTGGACAATTATCGTGGAATTACGTCGTTGAGTGCAGTTTCGAAGTTATTCGAGTTAGTCATCATGGAGCCTCTACTATCTCATTGTAAGCAGTATCTAAGTGGTGATCAACACGGTTTCACTTCCGGTCGTTCTACTTCCACAAATCTGCTGTGTTTGACATCGTATCTTACGGAAAGCATGGTAGAGAGGACTCAAACAGACTCAGCTGCCTTCGATAAGCTAAACCATGCCATCGCGATTGCCAAGTTGCATAGACTTGGGGTCAGCGGCAACCTCTTGCGATGGTTTCGTTCATATCTCACTGATCGGCAACTGATGGTTGCCATTGGTGACAACCGGTCCAATATCTATCTAGCTACGTCAGGAATACCTCAAGGAAGTCACCTGGGACCTTTGATTTTCTTACTCTACTTCAATGACGTGAACTTGGTCATCGAAGGCCCACGACTATCGTATGCAGACGATCTTAAAATCTACCTACGAATCCGCTCGATTGATGACTGTCACCGAAACCGAATGGTGGTTAACCCCACTAAGTGTTCAGTGATCACTTTTACTCGGAAGAAAGAACCAATCACATTTGAATACAAACTTATCGGCACTGTAATCGACCGTGTGATCCATGTGAAAGATCTGGGTGTTATTCTGGATTCTCAACTTACGTACAAGCAGCACATCTCGTACGTTGTCGACAAGGCGTCTAGGACATTGGGATTTATCTTCAGGATAGCAAAGAATTTCTCCGATATCTACTGTTTGAAGTCACTGTACTGTTCCTTGGTGCGATCCATTCTGGAATATTGTTCTGTGGTCTGGAGTCCAAACTACAACAATGGTGCTGAGAGAGTTGAGTCCGTTCAACGCCGTTTTCTTCGATTCGCTCTGCGGAAGCTGCCTTGGAGAGACCCATTTCATCTGCCCAGCTATGAAAGTCGTTGCCAGCTGATTGATCTGGAGCCTCTCCGAACTAGAAGAGATACCTCTAGGGCCCTGTTCATTGCGGACACTTTACAAGGTAGAATTGATTGCAGTGCAATCTTGGGGCAAGTCAACATTAACGTCCAACCCCGTGCGCTACGTAACAACGTTATGCTGAGATTGCCACTTCAGCGCACAAACTATGGCATGAACGGTGCAATAGATGGGCTGCAACGAGTGTTCAATCGAGTCTCGGGCATCTTCGATTTCTATATGCCTCGACAGCTGCTACGAAGATACTTCTCATCGTTCTTTTCTGGCACAGTTAACCGTGAATGATTGTGTGTTTTATTTATGTATTTTATTCTTAGTTTTTATTTTTTGATTTACCTATATAAGTTACTTAAATCATCATTGGGGCTATACACAGCCTGTTGATGCAGACAAATAAATAAATAAATAAATAAGAAGACACTTATCCGTCACTACACTGCTAAGTCTAAAAAAACTTGGACAAGAGCATGAACGAGTAGCTACGCAGTAATTGAGCGTTTTTGAAAGGTTTAGGGAGCATTCCCAAAAACAAGGTGTATAAACCATTTTCTTTTTGAAATAAGGCATTTACAGGAAGTTCACATGTCCATTTCAAACATATCTGTTTACGAAGACAGTATATTCCTAGGTTTTCGTCATATACAGAAAGTTCACATGTATACTGACGCCACGCAATGGAAGAATTCTGAACTTAGATTAATATCAGCAAAACGTTGAACACGAATTTCTGACCGAGATTTTTAACTCGTTGGCAAGTTCACTCATTGAACACGATCGAAAAATACCAATCTTGTAGCGTTTTCAAGTTATTTTCATTCCTAAATTTGACAATTGTTCTTGTCTTCTTCTTCTTCATCGTATTTAAAGATTATTGTTTACCGCATATTAACTCATTGCGTGCTTTCAACTTAGTGTTCCAGATGCACTTCCACAGTTATTAATTGAGAGCTTTCGATGTCTGTACAATTTTTGCATTGGTATAATTGTGTGGCAAGTACTCTATGCCCAGGGAAGCCGAGGAATTTTCCAACCCGAAAAAATCCTAGACCGGACCGAAATTCGAACCCAGCCACCACCAGCTGCACCTTTGTAGCTGCACCTTTACCGATTGAGCTAAGGGAGGCCCCAGAATTGTTCATGTACGACTGACCAAACCGAGGTGGTCGACGAGTTCATGTATTTGGGCTCACTGGGGGCCGCTTAAAATTATACCAGCAGATAATTTCAAAAACGCATTATGGCAGAGAATTGTGCCTACTTTGCTTCCCGAAGGACACTCTGGTCGAATAAAATTCACTTCACCACGAAGTTGACTATCTACAAGACACACGTCGTAAGAATGCCAGACGTCGACCCAGAGAAAACGGTTCGACCCAACTGGAACAAAAAAAGGGGCGCGCAGTGGGCAAGGTGAATCGAGCAAATAAAAGGTGACCGGCGGACCCTCTGCAAACTACGAGGCTAACGACGTGTGGTCATGGATAGAGTGGAGACGACTTCTTCGGACAGCAGAGGACATCAAGCCCTTAACCTGATTGGTATGGTATGTATATGTCTATGTCATGTCGCTCCGCAACGAAATGGTTATTGTGATACAAACCAAATATTAAATAGAGCGTATTTCAATTTGTTGTTACAATTCTAACAGATCTTTGCATTCTGATGAAGTTAAAGTTAAAAAAAACCAAATTGATAAAACATCAGAGTTGGTTGGAAATGCTAACATGAAGCTTTAGTGTGATAATTTATTAGCTAGAGAATGATCTTTAGAAGAGAGTAGGTGGATAGTTCCGTTAGAGTACGGCAGTATGAAAATTGAATAGAAGTTGAAAATGAGCGAAGGGCCATTAATGCGACAGTTTTTTTTAAAGATGGACGCACATCTTTGCCTAACCCGTACGATGTACGCGGAGACTTGAAGTATGTCTCCAAGTCTACAGGCAAAAATGTGCGTCCCTCTTTTTGCTCATAAACTGACTGGAGCTGTGGAATAGTTCTAGCGACGTTTTCATCACTACCTAAAGCCCCACGTTGCGAGGGCATTTCCAGTCGATGGTGTGTTATAATGTAATTCTTCTTTACCCAACTATTGTGTTGCTCCTCTCGTCATGACCAACGTGATCATCTCAGAGAGAAAGCAGTAGGGTGGTTGTTGCGTGCTGTACCATCATCAGCATTGTTGACGGCTACTCCCGCCTTGAGTTGTTACATTCAAAGTGAAAATCGCTAACTTCGCGTATGAAGTAACATAAAAACACTTTGAATGTGATAAAACATATTTTTTATTGAATTGTAGTCCTTAGCATCGAGTAAGTCGAGAGTACTCGGCCCCCGGTCTAGTAACTAATGAATGAATGTTAATATATATATATATATATTAAAATACGGCACCGCAAAGCTTAAGCCATTGAGCCTTAACAAATAAATTAATTAAAAAAAAAATGACTTTTGTATGATTGAACATTTTCTCACAAGAGAATAAAGCGATGTACCTTAAACAACACATTTTCATTTCGATGTCCTTAAACAACACAAGCAGCTCAATGTTGTAACTGAATAAATTCTCAATTTTTTTTTTTATAAATTCATTCATTTGTTAAAGTTTAATTGCTTTAGCTTTGCGGAGCCGTAATTCAATATATATCAACAATATTTCGTACGACTAAAGTTTGTAGAACGGAGGCCGATTACTCGCGGCTTACTAGGTACATAGGGGTGAATTGCCGTTTTTATCTCCGTCACATCGATGAATAAACATAGAGGAAGCACTGCGGTGGTGTGCAAGTGGTCTGAACCTCGAAATGTAAATGGACGGTTGATGGGACAATTCTATACTCTCATCTCCTCATTTATCGTATAAAAATTACCACTCTTGTCTGTTATTTGAAATAAATGAAGAAGTCGTTTCATCAATAGGCAATGAGCTTCTGACAGAACCCACCACCAGCGAGCAAGCCGCCTTCGATCGTGTGGAAAATCGACTTGAGAATGTTTGGCAAAATTCACTTATAATTAAAAAAAATCAATAAATATCAATCACCGCATCATGTTTGCAGAGAAATTAAAGATTTTTCAATTAAAAAATCTCCATATCTCAAAACTAGTTTACGTACCATTGGCAGGGTGTCATTTGTCGGATTTGAGGCTGGAAAGTATTACCCAATTGCATGTTGGGAAGATGCTAGTAGTTGCTTGAATTTTCCTCAATGTCTTGTCTTATTACTACTGGATGGAAGATATTCTCAATATATATTTCCAAACAAAATTCAACTCCATCTTCCCTTCTATTAACACATATCCACGTGCCAAGAAGCTAATCAGCAAAAGCCCACCCTTTGTCTTAATTCCCAGTCTATCTCATAAACATCAAACTTACCTTATCTCCCTCGCTCGATTTGTAGGTCATAAACATAATTTTCCCATAAAACGGATCGTCTGTTAGAAAACACCCTGCAAACAAAAACAAACAGATCACCCTTCTTTACACGGCAAATGAAAAAAAGAACTGTCCATTCTCCAACTGTTTCCAAGCTATATTTTTTTCTTTCATTCTTCATTTGTTCTGCGCAAGCCCCCAACCATAAGAAAAACGCCAACGAACGGCAAAAAGGAATTTCACCCACCTCCCCCCTCCCTCTCTTTACCCATCGCAGTGCTCCCGTTGACATAAGTGTGCAACAGGTTGCACCGAAAACCGTCCCACGTTCTTTCGCTTCGATGCTCAATTCCTCTTGTTGCTTCTCCATCCAGGATCATGATGGTGCAGAAGGCAGCACTCAATAAATAATTTCAATTCTGTCCCCTTCCCACCGACGTGCATTCCCCCGTTTTCGTCGGGATTGCCATTGTTGAGAACAGTTTTGTTTAATGTTTATTACTTTTGTAATTATTAGAACATCACATTAGAGGTAATTTCTTACTTTCCGTTCTTGGGTCCGCTTTAAGGGGCGAGCGGTACGTCAAGGAAATTCCCTCACAGAGCAGCATATGTTTTATACCTTTGCGATCGAAAAAAAAAAGAATTAACGTTATCCTGCAATCTTCTCATCCTTTCTGCTATCCTGCTAGATTGTTGTTCACGTACCGCGTTGGTTGCGACATGTGTGTGGCACAATTTGACGTGTCACCAACACGATGCGGTGGTGGTGAAAAAAACACAGAACACGTATTCAAATAATTGTCCCGAGGCGACCAGCCAGCACCACAAACTAAAGCCGCTCATCCGTAAACGGTCCCCATACCCATCGTTAATTGCCAGTTAAACGAAAGCTATAATTTTACCGACCCGAAAAGCAGAACTCAACTGTCATATGCTGCTGCCTGCCGTCCAGCTCAGCCAGCGAGAGAGCGCTGACTAATCTTAATCTTCCCAGTGCGAAACCCAATTGAGGCTAGAGATCAAGGCGCCACCCGTATCTATGGAAGTCGACGACGGCGACATTATTCCGTATATCACGCTCGCAAGCAAGTCTCTCCCCAGCGGACGATCAATTATGTGGAGAATTTTATTCGTGATGCTACTTAACATCGATTGACCTGAGCGCGGCCAAACGGCGAAACGATTCTCGGCTCCACTAGTCAGTTGGTTGGTTGGTTGGTTGGGGCCAGAGCGTGAGGGTGCGATAAAGATGAACGAGATTATTCAAATTTCGAACCGTTGAGTAACAATTTCACAACATGGTGGTTGCCGATTTTAGGAAAAGAGCCACTTTACCCGCCGCACTGCATTGATCCACATTTGATAATTCAAAATTTACTTGTTGATGGAAATCTGTACCACTAGGTCAATGTTACAGACCGCCGTATTGGACCAATGGAAACCCAATCCCATAAACAATCAACTCAAGTGCGCTCTGGAATCATCATCGCATCGGCTAGAATCTGGGTATCCCATTTCAAGCATTCAGTAGCCTTAACTAATTGTCCCCACTGTTGATCGAACAATCGCGTCGTATACCAATACCAACACCTACGGAGCTGTCCGAAGCCGGCAGTTAACTTAATTGAAACTGATTTCGTTAGATATTGCAACTCGCACAACGAATCCCACTGACTGCTACTGCTACTGCGTCAATACCGGGAGCCATTTTCCGTACACACGATATGTGCAATCTATAGCAGTGGACAACTTTGAACGACTCAGTTTATAAATATGTTGTGATCATGATCTTTAAATTAATCTTAATTGTTATAAATCTCTTTCCATGTCCACGCGAAGATACAAATGTTCGTACTGTGTACTGCAATAGCTTTGAAGTGACACCATGAGAATGGCAGTGCAGAAGATTTCGTTTCGTTCTGGAGTATAAAATCTTTGGTAGTGCTGTGATATCAGCAATTAACTGACTTTGAGAATTTTTGCAATCCTGGTTGCGTCGTGCAATAAAGATTACTGCATGGTTTACCCAGCTGCGAATAGGTTAATTATTCCATTATTTATAATCAATCTTGCATTGATTATTTCGATGGATTCCATCCATATTTCAGAAGATGGAGTCACTTTTTCTTGGCGGAAATTTATGCAAGCCTTCAAATGGTATGTCTAATTTCAAGAAGTGCATGAAATAGTATTATTTAAATCTTTATATCGATAAAGTTTACATTCTTTGAATATTTTCGTATGAAATGAAAATTAGACAGTTTCTAAGGAGATGGGTTTCACAAAATAAGTGGTGGTTACTCATGATAACTCCACGAGTAGCCAGCTCCTCTATTCAATGTTGCACAGTAGACTGATGCAAATTTTGACATTTTCGCTTCACAGTGCTCAAACCGTTCCAAATCGAGTCCTGATTAGTCTCCCAACATTTGAACTCCTTTGATAAGAAACTGACTTGGCACAAACCATTTGAAGTTTATATGTAAATTACTATGGAAAATCCAAGCTTTTTGTTCATTGTCTTCTTACCTTTTTTCCTATTGCACTGTTCAAAAATTCAAATGCTATCCCTATGGAAAATTTTCTCAGCTACAACTTAAAAGAATATACAGTCACCCCTGTATTATGGGCCAGTTAAACAAGATCGTATTTCCAAATTATTGATAACGCTTCAGGAACAAGTGATTGTCCATATGAATTTTGCAATATAAAAGGCAAATATCTGATAGTTTTGTATTCTGATTGTATTTTCTTATTGAAATAGCGTTTTACTTTTAAAAAATACCAATTAATAGATATATTACATTACCAACATTATGGGTCACTTTTGTACAAGGTCAGTATTGTGGGTCAATGCTCCAAGAATTATGAGTGAATCAAAAAGAAATGAACTTCTTCTGAGCAACAAATGGTAAGATCCATTTTTCTTATTTTTAGATATTTTTGAGATTTTGTTTCTTTCTAAATCTGTTAGTAAAAAACGCTAATACTGTAACAATTCATTGCATTCAGTATTGAAAAAAAAATGCAGTTGACTTTCAATTAATCGCAGATGCTTACGTTTTCTCTTCTTGTCATTTTTTTTTAATTCAATTTTATTCTTTCATGTTCTTCTCAGATATAGAAACAGACCTCGACTTTACTTTGGTGCTTCAACTTTTTGCCTGTTTTCGGCTTTGTTTTAACATTTTGCTTGCTTTCTCCAGACAACTTTTTCATTCTGTTTTCTTCTTCCTTTTTTTCTACAGTTTTCTTTGCTCGATCTTTGCTAGCTTAGCCTTTTCCTGCTCTTTCTTCGCTAGATCCTTTTTGTTGTACCATTCTAGCCATCTGGTACTAGTTGCTACAGAAGGAACGTGCTCTTGAGTCTTTCGCTTACTATCACCTTTCTTGTCATCTACTCTAGGCCAAACTAGCACATCATCAAACGGATCGTTTGATTGAAGATTTGATCCATCTTCTTTTTCGTGAATATAATCATTTGCCGGTTCAGTTTTTCGGACAGGCTCTTCAGTATTTGATTCATTGGCTATAATAAACCAAAGATTTTGAAATATTAGTTTAGCTAACGTAAACTTGAAGCAAAGTTACCAAATGCTGATGCATCATTTACACTTTCAACCGGAATACAATTTCCACTCTCGTCGAAAGTGAAGTTCAAAGAAACACTTCCATACTCATTCAGCGGCTCCGTAAACATCACCCCTACGGACTTGTCTTTAACACTTTTCCAAAAATTGAAAAGCGGCAGTTCCTCCAAAGGGCCTTACCAAAAGTCTTTGAGGCGGTTGTCATTGAATCTAGATAGAACCTCTTCGTCCAGTCCCATTTCAATGTACGTAAGCTGTTGTTGATAAAAATCTGTCGTTTTTGCTGGATTGGAATTCGTATTCGTTGTCGTTGGATTTTCATAGATTGTTCCAGTTTCCGACGACGAATTCCGCAGAGTTTGAAACCTTTTTTAAGGCATTTTTTTTGAGTTTGAAAAACTTTCGATGGCTTTTTCATCAATTTCCCAAAATTGGCCTTGTTTACTTTGGCATCGCTTCTAATTCCAACGAACTCCGTCAATACTTTAAACCAATTTTTTTTTTCAACGGCCCGAAAAAGACTTTGTCCAGAGGCTGAAGGAACCTGGTCGAGTTTGGAAAAAGAGAAACTAAGATAATTTTCTTTTCCATACAAAACTCAGTCAATTCGATACTAATATGGCTCTTATGTCCATCGATAAAGACAATGACTGGAAAATCGACATTTTTGTTCAAAAGCCAGCTGTAGAAATCGTTAACCATGTACTCAAAAAATGTTTTGCAAGTTTGCTATCCCTCATCAGGAACTCTCACAGACCAGCCAGAGGGAACATTCTCTGCTATTTCACGTGTTACTCGCTTGCCGGGATAGATGATCATTGGTGGTGTGAGCTCACCGTCCACACTATTTCCAAAAAGAACTGTCAAGTTTTCTTTGTCGCAGTTGATATTCACAAAGTAAACATTGCTGGCTTGAGCGTCACACAGAGCTTTGAATCGAGCTGGTACAAGCTGGACTCCCGATTCATCGAAATTGTAAATGCGTTGTGGATCATTGAAGATCGAAAGGTCAACGTCGATATCTTTGAGGTTTTCTTCCACTTCAAGAAACCTTACAATAATTTGATCCTTGGATACTTTTGGGCCAGCTTTTGGAAGCCTCGTGATGAATTTCTTACTGATAGTGGGATGCCGTTTCAAATAGAAATGAGACCAATGTTTGCCTGAAATAGAATAATTTGAACGAAATTATTTTAGAAAATATCCAATACTGACTTACGCGGGAATGACTTGAGTAATTCTCTCATTTCCGGATCTTTTTTGCGTACTCAAAAACAGTACGAGTAAGGCTCAATTCACTGACGGGGAATCCCGCTCTGGACATGTAAAGAAACCATTCTTCGATTTTAGTCTCTTCTTCAGGAAGAAGAAGAGTATTAGGTCCTGGCTTGTTCCATTTTGGTGGTTTTCGAAGATGCCTTTGAACTGTACTGTAAAGGAGATTATGGTCTCTTGCAGCCTGCTGAACTTTCCCCGTTTGTCGTGCCTGTTCAAGAGCGAGATGCAAAGCACTATGCTCGTAGGATTTTCGCTTCTGTTTTTCGGTTTGTCTTGCCATTTTCTTGATTTTTCTGAATGAAAATGAAATACATAATAATAATAATGTCAGCGCTGTTAATCAACGTCCCTGACCCATAATACGGGGAAAAGTGAATTTGGCTGCCAATATTATGGGCCAAAGTTTTGCGTCAAACAATAACGTAAATGAACAAAATTGTGGCCTAGATTTAACGTAATTCAACGAATACTTACCTTGCCTTTCGATTCTCGTCCATTTTACACGATGAAATGTAACGTTACGCAGGTATTAGGCTTATTACTCACGAGTGGATTTTTATGGCTCTGATAAAAACAACAACAAATTAACAGCTTGAATTATTGATAACTTTTGATGCTTACATTATATTGAAAAGTGGTTTTGAACAAATTTGTAGCTGAGAAAATTTGCTTCGAGCTAAGTTATCATTTTTTAAAGCAGAGCAGAGTTGGATAAATTGTTAGATGGATATAAAAAAAATATTTGGTTTCCCTATAGTAATTTCCATATAAACTTCAAATGGTTAGTGCCAAGTCAGTTTCTTATCGAATGAATTCAAAATTTGGGAGGCTAGTCAGGACCCGATTTTGAACCGTATGAGCACTGTGGAGCGAAAATGTCAAAATTTGCATCAGTCTACTGCACAGGGAATTATTGGACGCCCATCTAGATTACGATATGCCGTATGACCAATAAGTCTGGTCCACTTAGAATCCGGAAGCTTAATTTGTTTTGAGCGTACTCTTGTTTCAGTGGTGAAAGTTTCGTCACGATACGTACAGTATTGAAAAAGTTGTACTAGATGGAAGACGAGAAAATAAAATTTATCCTGCACACCAACGTCGAAAACCCGACGTGGTCAATTTGAATTATCGAGAAAAAAAAGTTTTATCTGGCTACAGCATGGGGTGATGTCCCCAGCAAATTCAAGTTTGTTTTCGCCGATAACTCCGCCTGGAAACTGATGATCTGGCAAGGAATTTGAGACTGCGGACTCAAAACCAAGCTTTTCTTCAGCAACAAAACGATGGACGCGAATCTGTTAAAGCCATTAAGGCTCACAAAGGTCTGGTGAAGTTCTGGCCAGATTTGTTGCCACTACCTGAACAGAAATGAATATATCGATACCTTTTTTTTCCTTTGATTTGTTTTTTCCGTCGATCTTGTTTTCCGTGCTGAGCACCAATGCTACCGACGTGCCAGGAAGGCAGCTCCCACACCTGGACCCTACCTATCGACCCATCAGCTCATGAGCCGGGGACCAACGGCCTTACTTCCCATCCGAAGGTAGGCGTTATCAGAGATGTTATGCCTCAGAATATCCTGGCGGCGCCAACTGGGATTGAACCCAGGCCTGCTGGGGTGAGAGGTAATCACGCTTACCACTACACCACCGGCGCCGTTATATCGATACATTAAATTGGTATGGATGCGCCTGACATAAGAGGTACAATACAAAAAAAAAAATGTTCCCGCAATTCCATTCCAATACCAAATTATGCAAATGCAATACCAATACAATACATTTTTGAAGATCTTCCCTGTTTTCCGGAGCATGCTCTTCATAATCGCCCAGAGTTTTTCTATAGGGCGAAGTTCTGACGAGTTTAGCGGATTTGCCTCCTTCGGCACAAAAACAACATCGTTGGCTTCGTACCACTCCATCACCAGTTTCGCGTAAAGGCACGATGCCAGATCCGGCAAAAACAGCGTGTCACCTTCGTGGGACCGGACAAAGGACAGCAGGCGCTTTTGGAGGCATTCTTCTTTTTATATTAGGTCGTTGATGGTGTCGGTCGTTATGTACGGCTTGCTGAATTTTCCGTACCCACAGATCACCTATCACACTATGTACTTTTTGGCAAATTTGTCGACCTTCTTCTTCCTGAACTTCTCCGGAACATCCAGGCGGGACTTGCCGACTAAAAACTCCAGCCCGGGGATCTGCTTCGCGTCCGCTGAAATGTACGTCTCGTCGTCCATTACGATACGTTTTAGCTGCACCAACAACTCGAAGTACAGCGTCATGGCGCGGGATTTGGCCACCGTATTCTGTTTATCGGTTCAGTTAGGCGCCTTCCTTACCTTGAAGACATGAAATCCGGCCCCTTATTATTGTCTGTTGGATGAACTAGACGGAAGAATTGACCTTCTTGGCCACGTCCCGAATCGAAATGTTCGTATTGCACTTGAAGTAATCCCTCATCTTCCTTGCGTTCACGGGGTCGTCTTCGCTTTTCTTCCGCTGCTAGCTCGCCGCTGGGTCGTCTGGGCTCCTAGAATGATTTTACCAGGGTTGCTTCTACTCACTTGCTATAGAAAAAATATTTTTTGGAGCTATGCAATCATTAGATGTTATAATGATATGTTGTACTAGTAAGTAACAAGAAGAGGGTGTAAGGTATGTGTTTGACTCATAAAACCTGTCAATTTCGCTTTCAGAGCGTCACAATAAGCGATCTTATGATTCGTGAGCGTTCACTTAGAGTGAGCGCTGTCGAGTCGTAAAATCGCTGATTGTGACGCACTGAAAGCAATATTGACAGATTTTATGTGTCAAACATATACTTCATGACCTCTTCTTGTAACTTACAAGTACTAATTAGCATTATACTATTTCATGATTTCATAATTCCGAAAAACATTTTTATATAGCAAATGAGTGGAAGTAACCCTGGATTTTACCACACGGGATTCGGTCGAATTTGCGGTTCCAAACTGTTTCGCGATCCACCTGTGGGACTGGCCTGGATTTTCCACGACCGCTCCCATAATTTTTTGTCGAAGAACTTCTGGAAGCCATCTCGATAACCACTTGACAGATTGTGATGAGATTTTGCACTTGTAATCATTACACTCTTAACTAGATTTATTAAAATTTTATAAATTTTCACCAATGTAATAAAAAATTATACACATTTGTTATTTTCTCCTACTCGGATACAGCCAGGAGGTGCTACAGTGGTAACGTGACAATAAGGTGGATTTCGTCGACAAAGATATAAATCGAAAAGTATTTGGCAATCATCAAGCGGAAGTTAAAGAAAAAGGAAAAAATGGCCGCCGAGGTTGACCAGTTCAGTGAGCGGCAGATCTTTCCATTATTTAACGTCGGTCTCTGTTCTGCAATCTAGTGCCAATCACCGACGGACATCGATTACCATCCATTAATGGCAATCGAATGTGCAGGAAGGCAGCTTCCACACCTGCGTAGGATATCGCACCCATTCAAATTCAACACACATGGGCCGGGACCAACCACTTTACTTCCCTTCCGAAGGAAGACGTGGCCAGAGATTTTTATGCCTCAGAAAAATCCCACCATCCTTGGTTGGGATTTAACCCAGACCCATTGGGGTGAAAAATCAGGCCGTTAGAGTAATTTTGCATTTTTTTTTTATTGAAGTACAATCAAATAGCTTCATTTTGACGAAATTACGCATGTCTTACATTAAATCATTCCAGAGAAACAGCTGGTTTTATGTGTTCGGGTTCTAAGTGTACCAGACTTTATATCACTGCAAACATACAACATAAGAAATCTTCTGTCTTCATCCATAATTAATCTTCGCCTTTAAATGAGGAATGGATATAGGGTTAAATACCCCATTTCCAGCCTATTAAGCACAACCCGCACTTAGTCTTTGTTATTCTAGCGCAGACGGAATGTTATTATTACTGATGGCTTCCCAATTTATTTACCTTTCCGTACGTAGATTTGATAAAGAGAAACCAATCGTTGAGATATTGTCAAAAGTCTAAGACTGCTTCTTGACGGATTCTAAACTCGGCCTAACGCATTGAAACGCCATTGAAACGCCAATGAATTCACTTCGGCTTATCGGATGAAGATAAAAATTGATTCGGTCGGAGCGCTTCTTTTGTTTTTGGGAATAATGGGCGCAAACCTTCATATAACGCGTTCTCATTGACTTCGTTCCGTAGCTTATTAACTAAAGTATCATGCCAAACGTATAATTGACTTCCCGAGTAACACAAATTTAAAGAATTATTTTGAGTAAACTGATTAACAACCAAAACTAGTCATATAAAGGTAATATAGCCTGTTATAGAACATGTGTGTTGCTTGGGTTGTTAACTCTGAAATCATGGATTTATTTGAAGTTTTCTGCTCGATTGGTCCAAAATAGGCGATTAAGCCGAAGTAGTTCTCTACTCTACTACAAATTACAGTTCCTTTAAATTCAGGGAAGCCAAGAAATAATGACAAAAAAAAAACTGATACATTATACATTTTTCGTCGTGAGCAGACTTCAATACAGCTTAAAGCAGAATAAAGAATATTGAGAAAAATTTCAACTAAAGGGAAATGGATCTAATGTTGGCCTATGGATCTAAGAATGGACCCATTGCTAATAATTTGCTATTTATCAATTTTATCTAGATGAAAGCGTAATTGAAATGGTACTTATGGATATTTTTGGTCGCTATTGAAAATTTAGTCGATTGCTGAATGTGTATGGGCCCAAATTAGGGGCATTTAGGCCGACATTACATCCATTTCCCCTATTTGGATTTTTGTACATAAAAAAAATAGCCAAGTTAAAAGAGATATTCTAAAATGAAGAAAATTTGCTTTTTTCAAACTAATAATCAAACTTCATCCAATAAAGCCCTTAGAGGAAGCATACGAAAAAAAAATGAGTTTCGATTTTTCTAAAATTATTGGGAAAAGATATCAAAAATCTAAAAATTCAAATTTTTCGTATATTTTAAAGAAAGTTCACGTGCAAAAATATTTTTCGTAATTTATCATGGCATGAATCTGGACTCAAAAAACCACAAAACACCAACTTTTCGATTTTGCTAAGAGTCCAATATTGTTTCATGATAGATAGAAAAAAATATTTTTGCATGTAAATTTTCTCAAGAATCTAAGGAAGAAACTTATTTTCTTGAATTTTTGATAATTTTTTCCAATGTTTTTAGAGAAATAAAAACGTGCCGAAATTAATTATTTTTAATCGTCTTAACCAAATCGATGGACCCTGAATAATTGATCTGAAATGTTTACCTGATGTCGTCGCAAATCGGGAGAAGCTTTGAGGAAGAAAATTCTCTAAGAATTTGTTACAAATCAAAATCCTGCTCATCTGTTGGTATCTTTTGCAAGATATTTGTTTCTCTTGTTTGCCTCTTTAGGACGTGTAAGGTGATGAATGCAATGTCGAAGACTTTTATTTAAGAAATGAATTCAACTTTCCCATTCTGTCTGCAAAATCAAATATTGCGCACCAAGTTTTTCCTCTAGTGATATGCGCAATTACGATTCAGCACTTTTGAGAAGTCCAGTTAGAAATGCAAATTACGTATCCAGCTTGATTCGTTTTCCAGGTTCCAGTAGAAAGCATGACTAGCCATAGGAAACTTCCACTTGGTTCGGTTTGAGATAAATCATTTCCATTCATTTCCTTCTCCAACACTAAACGTACTCAAAAAGGGCTTTTTTGATTTGACAGCTGTCAAAAATAAGTTTCTGGTTAAACTTTGGCTACGGAAAGTTCAAATTTTTAAAATATTAAAATGAGCGGCGTCGGTGGTGTAGTGGTAAGCGTGATTACCTCTCACCCCAGCAGGCCTGGGTTTAATCCCAGTTGGTGCCGCCAGGATGTTCTGAGGCATAACATCTCTGATTATGCATAGGTAGGGTCCAGGTGTGGGAGCTGCCTTCCTGGCGTCGGTAGCATTGGTGCTCAGCACGGAAAACAAGATCGACGGGAAAAAAAAAAAGAAAAAAAAAGGAGTGTTCCTCAACGGTGCGAAACTTTTGAAGAACGATTTTAAAACTGATTAAATGACATTCTTTTGGACTGAGCTCTAGCTTTTGTATTGAAAAGCAATGAACGATGCTCAAAAGAGCGGTCCATCCCTGCTTGCAAGCAGAATGTTTCACCATCACCCAGTATCGCTTACCCAAAATCTACATGTCTTGCGAGCTACTGAGTCCCTTTGACATTCTCTTTTTCACCTCGTAAAACTCATGATTCCGTTCAAGATAAACTCACCCACCCAAGACAGCCCTACAAATCACACTTCAACTCTCCAAAGCAGGTGATTGACTCTCGCGGGAGATTCGCTGACAAATTCGGGTCCAATAAATTTATTAACCTATAAATCAATCGCCATGGCACCTCGCTGTCGTTTTGGTCGACGTATTCATCGTCGTCGTCTCTTTTGCTGGTGCGAGATAATCTCGAAAACCTCAGCTTTCCAATCGCGCTTAGGGCTCACCGGCGGCAATGATGATGTCGACGGAGTTCGATTCGGGCTGATTAATGTTTATGTTTGGCGGCATTGTTGGATCGATCGATTAGTGGGCCCGAGCGGCTTGATATATCTGATAACGAAAAATCGTTTGAGAAAAAATGGCGGAGAGTGGATTAACCTCGCGGTGTAGTTGGGGGTTAATCCGGTGGTGGTGGTGTTTTTCTTTTGTGTGTGTGTGAATGCGTGTTACACATTAGTCACGCGGCACGTTTCAAGATCGATATCGCGATGGATCGAAGCATTAATGGTGGCTGCAACACGTAATCGGACTTTGCATCTCGTGGGTTTTGACAACTGTAGTTTGTGCTTTGGGGTTAGCTTGACTGATACCACCCTGGCGGCTAATCTCGAACAATTAGCTTTATTGTACCAGCAAAAGTGTTGCGCAGCGTGCCTTTGGTCTTTATCGGGCCTGTCGTGTATATTAAGGCAAATAAACACGTTTAAAACCCCCTCCAATAACACGCCTTAGCCTTTGATGTGTTAATTCACAACGGCGGTTTATCGTGCAACTAGCAAACATTTGTTGCTCGTCAACGAACAGCGGCGTAGTAAGGGTCTTTAAGAAGATGACCAAATTACTGGACACGCTGAAACCATCATATCCATCCCTCGCACGACACTGCCATCGAGGTGACGAAGTTCGTGTGGCAAGTAATGACGATGGCGGTTCCATCTTTTATCTTGCTTCCGCTGCCGTCGTGGTTTGCAAATCACGCAAATTTTCACCAGGCAGCTGTAAACCACGTGATGAGGTACATTGTCACCCCAGAGAGGATGGCCATCGAGCCACTTTGCTACCGGTCGGTCCCAAGGGTGCCTCCTCGCTGTATAGATATAGCCTCAGCTAGCATATTGGCGTTACGGATGAGTGAAAGCCATTTCGTCACCCGCTGCGAAAAGGGGCTGGGGCTTGTGTGAGGACGAGCGAGATAGGAAGAGAAGCCATTACTGCTCATACACGCCACAGAAATGGTGGAATTTTTAGCGCTCGCGTAAATCCTTTTTCGCACAGGAGACCAACCTCCGCAAACGAGATTACGCTTGTACTCGACAACAGTGTGTGGTATCGAAGCATTGGGCATATGTAGCAGTGGCAGCAGCAGCAGCAGAAAAAAAACGACAACATAAACAGGTAAGCCGCATGGTTCCATGGAACATACGACCCAGCTGCACATTCGCAACCATTACTCCTCCTTCGGAAAATACATCAACGGATTTTTATAATATTCCTTAAAGACTCTCCGCGCTTCAGCTACTGCAGCAGCTCATAGGAAGGAGCGCAAAACCGTCTTAAATCATTACATGCTGACTCTGATTCCCGAGGATGCAGGATCTGGAGCAGCATCGAGCCATGAAAAACCAACCGGCGCGCAGCATTAATAAGAATAATAACAATAATAACGAAACGATGATATAGAGAGAATTATAATAATGTGTTGATTCCCGAGTAGTAGGTCTCTAGCCTGGTCGTCGTCGTCTTCGCTCGGTCGGTCGGTGTTGAGCGCGTTGACAACCAACCACACACAGAACCGGGCTGCATGCGGTGTGCTCGGCCGCGCCCGCAAGGAGAATCCATTTACGGGAAAATCAGCTCAGCTTCTTCTCATTTTCAGCCACGGGAGTTACGGCCGCCACCGCATCAAGCCGAGCTCTAAGCAATTTATTAGAAACAATAAATAACCTAGGTGTTAGGCCCCGAGTGCAAGATTTACGCCGCCTTCCGGACTCCCACCGGCGTGGCGCAGTCGAACGGCCAGTGTGTCACCGTGAAGGAATGATCAGCGAGATTTATAGGTTCACATACCGACTTGAAATTAAGAGTGAGTTCTACTTACCGGGTGAAGTGTGCGAAATGGTGTTGTTAAATAGGTGGTACTCGGAACTTGAAAATGTAATGGAATTTCAGCTGAATTTTTTGCTAGGAAAAATTGTGAATCCACGCAAATATTCTCAGAAAGCTATGTTTTGTAGAATGCGACCGTCAAATGCAAAAAATCACAATCTAAAATTGGAAACGTGCTTCTGACTTTTTCTTTGAAACTCAAAATGCTTGCCTAAATAAAACAACATTGACTTCAATTAGACAGCGTTGTGTATTTTTAGATCAAAGGCAGCAGTGTTCCCAAAATCGAAATTTCGATGTAAAGAACCGAAGGACGGTTAATGCAGAGTTCATAAATAGACTTAAAGCAGGCCAATATAGTAGTTAAAAAATCAACGGATTTTTTGGATACTTCTCGAGTAACAGTTGTAAAAGGCCTATAAGCTTTTGTAAGCAAAACCTGTACCACCCGCAAATATAGCGCAAAGGTAAGCTCGTCTGCGCAAACCAGAAACACTATCGTGACGAGAACACTTTCCCCTACCTGATGATGTTGTTGGTTTGTATGGGCGAGATTTGGTTCACACGAAAAGTGCATTACAAGTTATGATTAAAAAAAATCTGAAGCTGATAGTCCCTCTTGGAATATTACACGAGAATTGTGTGTTTATGTAAAAACGATTAAAACCAGCAGCACTGATGGCATAATCATTAGCAAATATATAGCATTTGAAAATTACTGAGTTGTCTCAACCAGTGTTGCCAGAACTACGGATAAATCGGTACTTTTTTCCGATTTCTATTATTTGCATTCACTTAAGGCCTAGGAACAAACCGGAGACTGTTTTAAAACCAATGCAAATACTGAGGTTAGTCACATAAAAAGGTTTACTGTACTATATAAAAGATTTGTTTGTGTAAAATTAAAAATGTGTTTATTTGTTTGGAAGCGTTGGGAGAAATCTCCTATTTTTGTTAATAAGAATAGAAAAGATCTAAACTTTTCCGCAGTCTTGCTGCAAATAGCATGGAGACTTTTTACTTTAGCGGAAATGGCTATTCCATCGGCGAACAAAAAATGGTGGCAACGCTGAGGCAAATCAGGTAAGTCTGAAATGAAAATGTTATACCAATATAGGCCCAAGAATGCTACCCTGAAGATCTTCTGCTGTAGTCGTTCAGAGCTAGAATTTTGATAATTTATCTGCAGAGTTATGTCAGTTAAATAGTTCTGAACTAATTTAATAATGTAGAGTAGAAAAATAAACTTTATGAAGTTGACAGCCAAACCTTCATGCCAAACACTGTCAAATGCTTTGTCTAGAAGAGCAACTCCAGTCGAGCAGCCGTCAGATTTGTTTGAACGAATTAAATTGGTTGCTCTAAAGAGCTGATGAGCTGAATGCCCGTGGCGAACTCCAACTGCTCATCTGAAAAAAAGTTGAGTTAACAAAAGTATGCCAAATGGAAACATCTTTTCAATAATTTTAATAAGAAAGATGAGGTACTCTCTGTGAGTTTTTTGATCATTATATAGAATATACCATAATGATCTGGAGCTTTCATTTTAGTCTTACTCCATCCAAATCAGTCCCCCAGGAATCAGAAAACATATTTTTTCCGAGAGAAATATTCAAATAATCCCTAGCAACCTGGTTCTCAATTGGACTAGTAAGGTCCAAAATGCCCCGTAACGTGGGTAGATCCGTGGTACGTTATGGGATGTAAGACCTACAACCGATTCCTAGTCCTGACTGCTAGGGGAACAGTATTTTTCAGTAATCAAAGGAACACATCTTAGTCCTTGTTACTTTTTATGCTTTGTTGATAGTGACAAGACTCGTCTTTGCCCAGCGAGGATGATCTTGAAACAAGGAAAAAATGAGCTCGTTAGTCTTCATCTATGTGATTCCTAATCTTCCATTCGTTGTTCCCTAGTTTTAAGTGGTTAAGACTAGGGTTCTGATGCATGGTCATAACCGGTGTCATTCCTTAATTTTGTTGCTAAGGAATCCAATTTTGACTGACAAAGGGGTGCACCTTTGGAGGGTGTTTCAACTAAATAGCGGAACCTTTCAATTAGAGTCGGATCCTTGCGATAAATGCAAGAATGACAACTGTAAAAAAATAATTTCTCAATAGTGATGGAGCAATACGACATGTTAGGTCCCGAACAGAGGAAAAAAAGAAGGTTCAAAATGAAATTATGGGAACTCCAGAATTGCTTAGCAAGTTTCTGAGATTTTTTTTTTTCGAATTTGTGATCAATATTTTACCACCTTCTTTGAGCGCTGGAATACGCTTTTGAGATTTTTTCAATTTTTTTTTTTTAGTTTCCATAAGGGTTTGGAACTCGGGTCTAATTTAAACACATTATTTTCAAAAATGTTGTTCCTCAGGGAATAGAATCGCTTTTTAATTTGTTTATGCAAATCCCGCCACACAACTTTCAGCGCAGGATCGTGTGTTCTTTGATGTTGCCGCCTATGGACATTTTTCATGCGGATCAAGAGCTGAAGATCGTCGTCTATTATAACTGAATTGATTCATCTATAGAAGTAGTTAGAGATTCAAGAGCATTCCTAATATCATCTTTGGTATTCAATGGAATATTTAAATCAAAGTTATATTCCATAAATGGTCGATACTGCTCAAAATCAGCTCTATGGACATTGAAAGTAGAGCTGTTGGGATTTGTTACCGAACGGTAACAGTTTTGTTTTTCTGCATAGTTGTGAGACGATAGGGAAAGAGACCGTGTTCAGTTTGCTCATAAATTCAACGACCAATTTGAACTGTGTGGGTGGGGTGGTTGACAGCCAGTCATTTAGGCGCTTCGTGACTGGTGCCGATTAGACTTCCATAATGAAGTGGCATATGATGGAGCAGCGGATGGATCAAAACGCAGAACGAAAGCGAGTTGCTGGATTGTGGATGAGCTACAAAGAAGAGGAGTGAAAGTTGGAGATGTGAAACAGAGTGGATCTTGTCAAACTTGGTTGGTGTGTAGAGTCGTGAGCAGTCTTGTAAGCGGTCACGGTAGTCGACACATTTTCTGTGATAATCAACTGCCTTTGCCTCCGACACTTGCAAAACAAGCTATCATACCACAGTACCAAACTAAAATGACATATGACAGGAGCTGTCATACGACACTGTCGCCGAAGACCGTCACGAATGTATGTATTTTAGTTTTTCTCATAAGGGCTGATGCATATATTATGTATCGCTCTAGGGGGGGGGGGGGTCTAAGATTTTGTGACAAGCAATGCATTAGGTATAGGAGAAACGTCACGATAGGAGAGGGGGTAAATTTCTCATTTCATAATTAATGCATGGGTCCTAGTAAGAGCTGCTGATGTTGTGCCATATTAAATTTGACATTTATTTTATATATTTTCCTTTTCGCTTAAATCAGGTACACAAGCCACTTCAAATGTTACGATTTTTATCAATTTTTCCCTGAACATGTTTACCGGAGGCTCCAGTCATTTCAAGTTAAGAAATTTTTCAATTTTTACCTGAACATGTGTATCAGAGACTTGTGAATCAGGAGCGCAAGTGTTCGAAAGTAACCTAGCTAAGTGCAGTGTATTTAAGTATTTAACTTTTTCGGTATGATATTGCTCTCATTAAAACGTCTTTAAATCCTTTTTTTATAGGATTGCTGATTTTACCTATTTTGGAATTTGTACCAATTTGCACTTACGGCACTGGGTGAGGTTTCCTCCAGACTTCCTGAAGTGTTCTGACTTCACACGGACGTAAAGCATAAGGCTAGCTTTTCCTAAGACCTTCAGGTTGTTTAGTTCCCTAGACTTGAAGTGAACTAAATAAAAAACAATGGACATCCCGATTTCATTTTCATTACTTGGACTGGTTCAACTCCAAGTAATTTTGTCAATTCATCTTTGCCCTGATCCAGAGTTTCACAACTGGACGACCTTTCAAGACAATCTTGAAAAGACATTCAGTATTGGTGTCGTAAGTGGAAAAATTGTGTTGCTCTCAGTAAGATACTTGAGAAGACGTTTGAATCCGTCCAAGGTTTCAGCTAATACACGGCATTCATTCATTCGATAGGTAGGTAGGGTCCAGGTGTGGAAGCTGCCTCCCTGGCGTCGGTAGCATTGGTGCTCAGCACGGAAAACAAATAAGGGAAAAAAATGTTTAAAAGTTCCGTGCGAAGAACAGGCATGGAAAATCATTTGCATTAATTTCATACATTCATTTAAATTCATTTGCTTCTAACTTTTTTTATGAACAGCATTTCGCAAAATAATGTATGAAACTTTTGTAGGTTTTGTTATTGGCTACAACTTTTGCTCAAAACTCAAATCTGTATCTCTTATGAATTACGAACTAGAGCGGGCAGAACTTGTTACTGTTTTTCAGTGAATGTAAAATACATTCACCGAAAACAGTAGTGGCTTCTGTTCAATCTGGTTCGTTATGCATTAGAGATACAGATTTGAATTTTGAACAAAAGTTGTAGCTAATAACAAAACTTACAAAAGCTCTATTCATTATTTTGAGAAATGCTGTTGATAAAAAAAAAGTTAGAAGCAAATGAATGTAAATGAATGTATGAAATTAATGCAAATGATTTTCCATGTCTGGCGAAGAGGATGGAAATCGAAAATGGTTACAACCATAGGAGGAATCTTTTCCTTCTTAGCATTAATCCGGGAAAGTTTAGTAGAATTTTGCCTGGATGATGGATCATTCTCATTACCCGTGAGCTTATCAAATTGATTGCTTAAATTAATTTCATTAGAAAAAGTAACAAGAGATTGCTCTTTTCTTTTGCGTTTAGGCCATGAAAGTTTCTCCAAATCGACTTCCAACCAGATTACTTTAAGAATCGAAAAGATCGAAGAGGAGTTATCCAAGTCAATGTCCAAGCAGGATTACCTTGGGTAGGGTCCAAACAAGTATCGAAGAGGAATAAAAGTCAACAAAGTTAGAACATTTGCTGGTAATATTTAGCACTGGGTAGTATTGTAGCTTTAGGAAGCAGTAAAAACCAAATAGTTCGGCACCAACCAAATGCTGGGTCCAGTATTCACTGCATTACGTTATGTAAACGTTAATAAGCTTCAATTGAACAACTGTGGGTGGATGCAGAAAGATATAACGTTTAGTCAGATGTCAGATACTCATGAAAATAAGAAGTGCAGAGAGGTACCGATGTTTGCCGATGGAGTTTAAGCCGGTATTATTTTTTGACGTAGGACTACGTCTGTGATTTCTATATGGGGGTACACTCTGTGAAAACCGAAAGTAGAACATGTAACGAAATTATGAAAGATTTGGAACGCATATTTCTCCAAAGTGTTAATGTGAAATATGTCATGCAATATGCCATTCGACAGGGGCTTCATTCAGCAATTTTGTGGCATATAGTACAAAAAATGAAAATAGTTAAACAGCTGAGAAATTTTTAGACCACAAGGTGTCTTTCCTAAAACATCCATCACATAGTTGGTCCTAAACGAAACAAGCCGAAGCCGAATTTCCTTTGGAACTTCGGACGTGTTCATATCGATCGCCCAACACACGACACGTGGACCGGTGGACAGGCTCCCCGCAAGCAGCTTGCTACCAAAGCAAGAGCGTTCTAGCCAGAAAAGTAGTGAAGAAGCCACACCGCCACTGTTCGGGTACAGTTGCTCATCGTGAGAAACACCACTGTGGGCCATCTCTATCAAGTGCGTCATCGTCATGCCGAACATCATCAAACTAGCTCACCGTATCCACCGAACCGTTACTATTCAAATAGACCAATCTACATTGATCAATTTTCTTCAACGACTCTCTCTTTCGTAAATATTTCGGCTTCAAAAACCGTTTCCTATAAGCTTTGTCGTATTAGATGCTAGCTTGTTGCTAGATTGATCGATCAATGTAGATATGACCTATTGTAAAGTGATGCGAGAATTGTGCAGGTCTCGTGCATGTGGGGGGAAGGCGCGTAGATAGTGAAATAAAACGAAAAATTGAACTGCCTGTTTGAACTTATTGAGATGTAGGATGATCGCGCTCAATAATGAAACTTTATAAGAATCCCCTGAAAAGCCCGTTGGGAGGAGCCGTCACAAGTTTATGGTTGACCCAATCACATACAATAAATTCAGCTCAGTTGGATGGAGGACAGTCGAGAAATTGTGTTGGGTAGAAGGTACCACCCACCACGCTATTCGGGGATTCCTGTAATTGTACAGTGTTTTGGAGTCGTGAATTCAATCGTATGTCAAAATATGAGCTCATACACCGGACACGCAATGCTCAACTTATTGTGTGTATACCAGTCGAGCATGGCCAAATGATCGTTAAAAATTAGCAACCTTGAATAATGGTTGCTATAGTCATTCCTGAGATCTTGAAATATTTACACATCAAAACGGTTCTTTTCAGAGTCACAAACCATCAAAACGGCAACCACAATCTTCAAAGAAAGAGTTAGTTTGGAGTATTTTCTAACACAAGAATAATTACTCATGAACTGAAAAAGAATTTTATTAGTAATAAATGGAAAATGGACACTGATCAATTATTACACTTCGGAAGACATCAACGGATGTCATAATAATATCGGGAATTTAAAAAATCTAAATCTAAAAACCTATGTGAGCGTAGTCCTATGTCAACTGTTCGTACAACCCCAGTGGGCTGTCCCTTATAGTTTTTTCTTGATACCTACACACCAAAAAATACTGAATTTAACTGGCGATGTAAACATCCATGCATGCAAATATTCATACATGTAAACTTCCTTTTCACGTAAACTAGCAGCTTGCAAGAAATGTTGCAAACAAAAGTGGACAGTTGCATACAATATATAGAACATTGCATGACATGTCACATAAATTTACACGATCTATAATCTAAACTTGTATGATATATGACGCTCCATTTATGTGCATCATAGTAACGGAAACTTACACGATGTCAGCCTTTTACTAAAATTTGGCTGTGATTGAAGTTCTGGTTTTAACGAATACAAGCAAAAATTTATGGATCCTAGCTGCTCCGACGCTCACATTTTTTTAACATCGGTGGTACCATTAAGATTAATTACCGACCGGAAAGTAGTTTGGGATAACCCTCGATCGTCCTCTACGCGATACTGTCGGGCGACATTGTTTTATTGAAATTTGCAAAAGAAACTGTCGAGTTAACAAAACAAGAATTTGAGCGCATGAATGACGAAATTTCTAATTTAGATCTAATCTAATTTAGGTGTTAATCACATTTGATCTTATGTTAACTATGATTGATGGAAAGACTGTTAACGCCATCAGCAATACAAAATCTTCTCAGAGATGCTACCTTTGCTATGCTACGAGTTCCAATTTTAACGACATTGAAGAAATGTTCAACAGAGCTAATTAGCTACGGGTGTGACAACGATGGCGAGTTCACTATGTTATATTTTCATTTTATTTCAGCAACCTTATCTTCCAGCAGATGATCCGGACAGCAATTTCAACATTAATAAAAAAAAAACTACATATGCCAGCAACACTGACTGGGTGTATCCTATGGCTTACCTTCCCTACTAACATAATCCCTAAATTCCCGAGACATTTATGAGGGGTCGTAGAGTTCTCTGCATCTCTCTTAAGTAAATGTTGGACTAACATACCTTTCCTATCCCTACCAGTTGTAAGGACGTGGCCAGGACAATCCTTAACTGTTGGAGCGGGATATGTCTTTATCTGGGAGATAGTAATTACTTCCTACTTACTATCTGTCCAGTAATATGTAGATATCCGTCTTGCTCTTAATAGTTTTGAATTCGTACCACCTACGATATTGTGCAACTTGTTCGATGCTAATGCTAATGCTAATGCTAATCATAGTAACGGAAATTTACACTACTTTTTTTTAGCTGTGTACCTGTTTTTTGGTAATAAAGATACCATTTGCTGTCAGTATTCTTGCTACCAAAAATTAGCCACACACTTAGAAATACCTAATCTTACACGTGACGGAATCCATCTTTGACATAAAAGATGAGACTTAAACAAACATGTCATGTAAAATTAAGTGCTCCGACACTGAAAAACTCGAAAGTACGTTTGATTGAGCTGAATTTCGCGTCTATTATGACTCAATTTTATGTCAAAATTGACGCTCGTATATGTCAGTCTCAGAGCACCTAAATTTACATCAATTTTTCTAAGTGTGCAGTTACACAGATAAAAATGTTTTGTGATATTCAGCATGTTTTTGAATTTAAAATTATACGCTTAACGATCAGTAATTCAATGAAATAAAACTGAAATTTACACGGTCATGTTTTTTCGTTGAAAATTCAATTAATTTTAATTAAACTCTACTCTTCTATGTGAAACCACACACACTTAGAAATAATTATTTTTACAAGAGATGTAATCCATCTTTGACGTAAACTATGATTCGTAAACAAACATGTCATGTAAATTAAGTGTTCCGAAACCGAAACATACGCAGCTCGACGAAAAGTGCGTTTGATTGAATTGATTTTCTCCTTTCTTTGAACTGATTCTTCTGTCATATGGGCCGCTTGCATGTGTCGGTCTCAGGGCACCGAAATTTACATACCTTTTTTGTAGTGTGCAGATTTATATAAAATGCAATACAAATTAATGGATGTTTGAATACATTCCCGTAAAGTTGAAGTTGTGCTGCTGTATGTTTCAATTTAGGTCAGACAATACATCAATGTTACATTTGGCACATTTACAAAAATTTTGCTGGATTGGTAAAAAGGAATTCCGGCTAAAACTCCATCCACATACAACGATACCTTTATGTAGCTGGCATTGTACACATTCAGATAAGATTTGTACTCATATAAAAGTTTCCCAACAGAATGAACAAGCTCACATCAATGGACAGTTCAATTTGTAATCCATAAAACTGTTCCCCGACGAGGCATCGTTAATCCACTCGTATAACCCTGGAATCCATCCGTCAAACTCCCCTGTTCAAGAACCAACCGAAAAGTAATTGAGTACTACCAGGCTAACAAATGGCAAATAAACTTGACATTTATTATCATCAAACCGCCTTTTTCCGAGTGTGTATGTCTCCCAGAACATTGCGCTGCATTTTGGTCTGCCTTCTGTCGTCGAAAGTTTCCCTCGCCGTGCCGCTTACCATTTTCCCAGCACTAGACACTGTTGGTTGTGTGGAGAACTTGGTCGATGGCACGAGTCGGTGTCAGTTGCCCTGGCTGTCCGTCGTCGTCATCGTCGTGCATTCACAGTTTTTGTGTGTCTTCCTCTGCACCACCGACCGTCATCGTCGATTCACTCCGGAGCGAAGAAAGATAGCAAAGGCAAGGAGGTTCCTTTTGTTTTTGCTGTCTTTACTCCCCCACCAGCCGGCAGCGTGCAGAGTACAACTGTTTTCAAAAATTGTGTGTAAGACACAGCAGAGAAAAAGTAACAAGAGTGGATTTGCACCAGGCTTGGTCTGACCCGGCGACCGGAACTACATGTCAATTTGATAAAGTTTTTCTCTTCCTTGTGGATTTCTCCCCTCGCTCTCCCTTTCGTCAATTGCCATTGTTTTTGTACTGTTATCGTAACTTTTTTTTTTTCTTCTGTTGGTTCGCTTTGTGTGCACTCTCTCATTGCGCTACGCAATGCAGTTTTTTCGTATTTATCCACAGGGACAAGGTTGGGCGACAGCCTCGAATGGAAGTGGTGATAGTGTCTACACTCTGTGGGGCGATAAGGCGCTCGGCGGGTAAATAATGCATTATCGTTGGGTAGTTGGGCTGGTTACCCTCGTTTCTTCACTGTTGTAACTGATTGTTGTAACAGTTTCGTGAAACTGTCAATTCTGGCAGCGATTGCAGGGTGTCGAAGTTTTTACAGCGCACCATCAAACGCGACGAAATTGAAAAAAGGCATTTTTTTGTTTAAACAACCAAGTGGTCGTTAAAAGTGTCTAATCGCTTTGGTTCGGCCCCGAAAAAATAAAATCGCAAGAAAAACCACCAAACCATCTTCAAGATTTATAGCCCAGCTACGTCAAATATTTCGCTAACTGCTCAATTTTTCTGCCCTCGAGCGATCCAAATGAAAGCACGAGGTTATCACTGTTTCCGTCTCGAATATATCAGTCGGAAAGCAGTCTTCATCACTGTCAGACGCAAAGCATCATTTCATCATCTCGGCGAGGATTTACACCACCAAGAACAGTAGCACCATACACTCAGCGAAGCACATGTCCAACCGCGCTTCATCGGGGCTACTGGTTTCAGACCCAGCCAGAGACCACAGAGTGCAACATTAAATGCATTCTAAATACACACAACAAGTTTTTGTGCGACCACCACAACCGCGTGCTGTTTGCGTCATTTTTTTTGTGTTTGCTGTTGTTGATCTTTTCGCCTTATTCTGGTTTCTCTGCAGCTTCCAATTTACACATGTTCCGTCATTCCTTGCCGGGTTTGGTTCTGGATGCGATGCGATTCCACCTTCTACCGCCGATCCTGCAGTGAAGACCTTTTGTCGCGATGATGATGTATGTATGGTGCAACAAAAAATAATTACAAATAAGACGACTATTAACTGGATTTCGTTGAATTAAAAGCCAACACCACCAGCGTCCAACGTGCAACGCCATCGAAGAAGAGTATAATTTTGCGAGCCACTTGTATTGAAGGCATATGTGTGATAATTCGATTATTTATCAGAAACAGAAACATGGGAGAGTTGATTCGTGGTGGGATTTTGCAACACATTATTTCCAGGATGGAGTTGATCTGTTTGCACGCTTGTAGTTAAAGTTCAGTTGATGTGATAAGCATATACCAGGAAAGTGTATAGTGCACCCCACATGACCAACGTTTCGTCAATATTTTCAATAATATTATCATGTCAATATTTTCAGCAATATTTTCGGGGGTCATCAATGCAGCGTCGCTCCTCATTAAAAGTGTTATATCCGATGGAATTTTCCTAGTCAAATGACAACCACCTTTCCAAAAGCTGAGGAACAGACTTCATCTGCTGCTGTTGTCAAACAGAAGGGGGAAATTAGGGAAAATATTGAAACATTCATCAATATTTTCATCGTCACTATTTGCGTCAATATGATTGTCAATACTTTTGAGTATTGACGACATGTTTGCCCGTGTAAAATAACACTAAACTAGAGCCATCACTTAGATGATCCGAGTCAACGCAGCTCATTGACCTTATTCCCGACCTAACGCTCTAACTAGAAGTGCTGAGTTTTGTCATTACGTGATTTCACGTGAGGTTTTTTTTTACATTGTCACTGGAAGAATTGACTCTTGCCTGAACTTTCGCTAACATCTATTTTATTATTTTTTTTTTTTCAGTGATATAGATTCACCTAGAAATCATGTTTACTTTGTCGGCTATATGGATCTATTTGACTTATTTCATTTAATTTTGATTGAAATTTAGAAGAAAACAACTGGCTAATCAGGACTCAATTTGGTATCGTTTGAAAACTGTGGAGAGAAAATGTCAAATTTTGCATCAGTTTAGTAATCCTGTTATCGACGTGCTGTTCGATCAAATTCGAGCCATGCCAAATATAAAAAAAACAGCAATTTTTCAACCGACTTTCTCCGATTTGCATGAAACTTTGCATAATTGTTTGTTATAGGCAATCAAAAACTCGGTCATTTTGGATCTTGGAAAAAAAAAGTTCAAAATGGCGTCTTTGACACGTAAAGACGTTTGTAGACAAAGTTGTAGCACAAACGAAGTGACAGGCTTGAAAACTTTGGTGACGAACCTGCTATTGCAATTTTTCAGTGTACCACATGGCAACAAAACTACTGGATTGTACTAGCATTTTCACCAAATATACTAGAATGTTTTGGTTCTATCTCTTTCACTCTACTCAAAACTGAAATCACACTGCACACTGTCAAAGATCATTGCACATAAAATCAGCTTTGTTCAAATCAAAACAAAAATACTAGCCCATCTGGTGGCTGATGGTACAAGCTTCTAAGAAAATTCTATTACGGCGAACCACATTATTTTAATTGATTTCTTCGCCAGTTAATCATCTGTCATCATCTGTGTTCGCCAGTTAATCATCTGTCAGTTAATCATCATTGGCCACACCTCAGAAAACCGATTAATTTGCAATATTCGTGCATTTTGTTGCCGAAATGTTTATGTACACCGATTAATATGATTTGTACCAGTGTCTGTTTTAATCATTTACCATCGCACGCAAAAACGAGCGCTTCAACCCAGTGTCGTGTAATTGCGTTTGTTTTTAAAATCTTCGCAAAAGTGTTCATTATACATCATTGAATACGCGTTTGTTGATATTCATCAGTGCTAAAATATCGAACCCAAAATTGTCAAAATCAGAAGCGATCCTCTAAAGCAAAATAATCAATTTCATTTTGGGCAAAATGATTATTCAGAATATTGTCGAAACCAGAGTCTAAAACCTCGATATCATCATCAATTCAGTATAAGGCAATAAGTTTCCAGCAACGCAACACGTTCTACCGTGCTATATTTTCGTAGAATGAAAATAATCATTTTGCAGTTCATCCCCACCAAGATGAAGACGAATATTAATATTGACAACAACACTGGTGATAATGAAGATCCAGTCACGAATGGACCTGAGCTGCCAGGTGGTTTTATAAAAAATCTGTATCCACTCTATTAAAAAATCTGTATTATCTGTATTGACGATTTTTTTCTTAATTAATCATGTTTTGTTGTTTTACAAATACAGTGCATACAAAATAACCATAAAAAGTGCTTAACCACCTATTCGGGCTATCGTACTAACCATACGGGATATAATTGCGCCATTTGTGATATCGTCCGTACTTATTTATAAGAGTGATATGAAGCCGTTTGAAAATGTATGGAGATTTTAGTTTCTATTCATTATCTTCCTGATAAGCAGTTTTAAATGCAAAAAAGTGCACGAGTTCATTACTATTTGATAATTTTAATATAGATGAATACCATTAATTACATCATTTGTGTGGTGGTTACACCGAAAAGTCGACAGATGTCGCCCCGCCAGTGCTGGTAAAATCATTTTTGCAGTATGGAGAATATCAGAAAATCCGCAATTTCTTACGAAATACATTTTCAATGCAAGTAAAATGTTTACGAGTACTTGTATTTGTACCATTTTAATGTGCTCGGGCACTTTTCTTGTATTTAACATACATGCGTATATTGGAAATATTCAATTAATACTGTAAATCCCCATACAATCTCAAATCGTTTACTACCAGCTCCATATGCATCTGAAAGCGGTTGGTCCTCTGGTTGTGAATGCTGTCAAAAACACCATAACATGATTAATTGTCGATGGAAATTTGATAGGTTCCCGAGCAGAGGGTGAGAACAAAATGAAAACAAGAATTATGTTGTTTTCATTATTCCTGATAACTCTAATTGATTTCATTTTGATGGAGTTGATGGCTAACAGAACAAAAATGAGAGCTAAGTATTACAACGAAACTACCGTGACGGGCGTGACTGCGTTTTCCGTTGAAGGGAGTGAGAGAAGCATAAAAGAAACAGCAACGCCTCGAGCAGATTCCACTGCAAAAAATATGGTTTTTAGCACAACAATTAATTTTGGAGAGAAGGGGGTACGCTGATAAAATCGAGCAAGTTATTTTGTTTTTATAAATTTTGAATTTTTTTTTCTCAAGCATTTTATAAAAATCTGTATAAATCTGTATTGTAATTTAAAAATCTGTGATAAATCTGTATTCTGTATCGGGTCTGTATTAAGATTAAAAAATCTGTATAATACAGATAAATCTGTATAAATGGCAGCGCTGGAATGGACAAACAAAAATGTTGACTGTTGACTTGGATACTCAGAGGTTGCCTTGATCAATAGAATGTGGATATGTCAAAATTAAAACTCATGCAGGTAGTGGATCCATCTGTTAAGGTTGTCTTCATTATCAGCAAAGTTGAGTGTAGCAGAAATGATTTTTATCAGCACTGATTTGTACTGAGCATCTCAAAATTGTAAACAACGTGACATATCGTCAAAAAGTGGCCAAGTGAAGAAAACTGATATTTGTATAATTTGCTGTTTTCAGCTACATCTAGGCATAATGTCCAGTACTTATGGTCAAAATATATGTGGAATAAAATCAGTACATTTTGAGTCGAGCGCAAAATTACTGGCATACCAGTCCCGGATATCGAAACTGACTGGTGTTTGGAATTGTTCTCAGCTTTCGTGGATTGTATTTGGCATCGCCTAAGACTGGACACTCATAGCAGCGGATTCCAGTTTCTCCAGGTAAATTAATCATTTATAGCGGTACCAAAAACGAGATTAAATTTGAATACCCCATTCAGTAACCAGCAAGAGAGGATTAAACTTCGAAAGCACGCAGCCATTCTCTATCATTTAATAGAGAGTATCTATGTGAGCGTGTATTCGGCTTGCTTGCAAAACTGTTCCAACAATTGAAAAAGGGTTATCAGCAGGGTTGCTTTCACTCACATGCTATAAAACAATAGTTTTCTAAATTATGATATCATTAGATGATACAATAGTATGCTGCACTTGTAAGTAACAAAAAAAGGTGTAAAGGATGTGTTTGACTCATAAAACCTGTCAATTTCGCTTTCAGAGCGTCACAATCGGCGATCTTATGATTCGCGAGCGTTCACTCTGAGTGAGCGCTCGCGAATCGTTAAATCGCTAATTGTGTCGCACTGAAAGCACTTTTGATAGGTTTAATATGTCAAACACATACTTCACAACCTCTAATGTTTTCATAATTTGGAAACACCATTTTTTATAGCAAGTGAGTGGAAGTAACCCTGGTTATCAGCATTTGTAAACAAAACTTTGTAAGCCCTTTCCTCGTAAATCTTACGCCACACACACAAACAAATGTAGGGAAACATACTCCTACACGATAATGCTGCTTGTATGTGTGGATGGCCTACGCTTTTCGAAGAAAGGACTTTAAAAGTTTTGATTACCAAGACTGATAGGCCATTTTCAATTATTGAACAAGAAAAGAGTAGCTTTGATTTGGATGAAGGTGGAATGTCTGAGCCTCGCTTAGCTCAGTCAGTAAAGGCACAGCTACAAAGCAAGACCATGCTGGAGGTGGCTGGGTTCGATTCCAGGTCCGGTCTAGGAATTTTCCGGGTTGAAAAATTTCTTGACTTCCCTGGTCATAGAGTATGATTGTACTTGCCACACAATTATACTCTATGCAAAAATTGTACAGGAATCGAAAGCTCTCAATTAACAACTGTGGAAGTGCATGTAGAACACTATGTTGAGATCACGCAATACGCTAATATGCGAAGAAACGTCTGAGAACCTATTTCTGAAGGATGTCATCATCGCTTTCAATCTTCCCGAGCATGAATATTAGCCACCAGAAAACATAAAATGACAAAATACGCATCCCAACGCTTGCTGCAGTGTAGTTAATATGGTAAAGGAAATTTCAAGCGCAAAGTCGCAATAATGTCTTAGATCTGTGCTCTAAAAAATTTGATGTGATAGTGCTATGTGTAGACTCTGTATTGTATCACTGTAAAACAGCTCTGACGACTGCTATACAATGTTCACATAAAATAAAACACTTATCTTCACTAATTCTCTCAACTTCTCGTCTGAAGTTCGCTAATCTTCTCATCGGAAATTGTTTGAGCTTCTCTTTGGAATATTTTGTCAAAAGTCTCTGAACCAGTGCTGTTTTTTTTTTTTTTTTTTTTTTTTTTTTTTTATTATAGTCGCTTTAACACTCTTGGGTCATTTGTGACTTGTCGGGGGGTGAGATTTGAACTCGTGACTTTGGCGTGAAAGGTATGGATGTTAACCACTACGCCAAA
Organism: Ochlerotatus camptorhynchus; assembly: GCF_037179485.1. Lineage (NCBI taxonomy): Eukaryota > Metazoa > Arthropoda > Insecta > Diptera > Culicidae > Ochlerotatus > Ochlerotatus camptorhynchus. The sequence continues at coordinate 2,258,914 of NW_027040668.1, read as the reverse complement.
GTCGCCCTCACCAGTGCTGTTAATTTTCATTCGATTGAAGATGAACCAATACAACCATTGAATCAATAATTTGAAGAGCCCCTTTCTAATTCGAAGATGATGAGCTGTTCAATTGAGTAACTCACTATCATTTGATATACGACAGTGGAGTATGGAAGGCTTAGCTTTTTCGCCAGAATGTCGACCAGAGCTCCGTTTATGTGTAGGTTACACTCAGTTGAACGATATCAAGCGTTTCTCAAATGAGAATGATCCATGCCTTCGTCAAATGACTAAGCAAAGGTCCCCTTTGATGGCGGATAGCTGCTTTTCTCATTTTCATCAAAAATGTTCAATTGATTTTGAGAATTTACAGAACTGCTCTGAACTTCTCGTCGGAAGATCTCTGAACTTTTCGTCAGAAATTTTTCAAATTTCTAGTCGGAAGTTCTCTGAATTTTTCGTTGAAATCTCTGAACCTATTCCCAGATGTTCTCTGAACATCTCGTCGGTTCCTGAAGTTCACTAAACTTCTAGTCAAAAGTCCTATGTATTTATAGTAGGATGTTCTCTGAACTTCTCCTTGGAAGTTCTCAGAACTTCAGGAATCTTCCGAGAAATGCACGGAACTTCTGACAAGTTCACGGAACATCCGAAATGTTCCAACTAGAAGTTCAGAGTACTTCCGACGAAAAGTTCAGAGTACTTCCGACGAAAAGATCAGAGAACTTCCTACGAAGAGTTCAGAGAACTTCCTACGAAAAGTTTCTTAGAATTTCCAAGCAGAGGTTCAGAGAACATTCGACTAGATGTTCAGAGACCTTTTCTGAGATTCTCTTCGGAAGTTCTCTGAACTTCCACTCGGAACTTCTCGGGACTTCCTTTCGGAAGTTCTCTGAACTTCTCCTCGGAAGATCTCTGAACTTCTCGACAGAATTTCTCTGAACCTCTGCTTGGAAATTCTTTGAACTTTTCATTGGAAATTCTATGAATTTCTTTTATGAATTTCGTAGAATTTCTCTCCAGACGCTCTCTGAACTTCTCCTCGGAAGACCCGCATAAACGCAAACCATCACTTGACCTTACCGATAATGGTTATAAATTGTTTATAATCCCTCCTAAACTTTAACTGAAATGGTTTTGGAACCTTACATGAAAGTTTGTGTGATAAAGTTTTAACCTTATGTATTATGGTTTTTAGGAAGCGGACCTTACAAATAATGGGTCGTTAAGAACCATTACCATTCCAAATTCTTGTTTTCTCCATACATTTTCGGAAAGAGATCTATATTAGAACGTTTTTACTTATGGTTTGAGAACATTAATGATTATGGTTATGGTAGTCAGTAAGGTCCATTAATCGTTTTGTATTATCGCTCAACTTTACGTGGAATATATCGCGAACTGATAATTATTAATTTACAGGCAACCAATTCGCGATATATTCCACATAAAAATGATCGATGTTACAAAACCGTTCATGGGCCTTACTGACTACCATAACCATAACCATTAATGTTCTCAAACCATAAGTAAAAACGTTCTAATATAGTTCTCTTTCCGAAAATGTATGGGGAAAACAAGAATTTGAAATGGCAATGGATCTTAACAACCCATTATTTGTAAGGTCCGCTTCCTATAAACCATAATACATAAGGTTAAAACTTTATCACACAAACGTTCATGTAAGGTTCCAAAACCATTTCAGTTAAAGTTAAGGAGGGATTATAAACAATTTATAACCATTATCGGTAAGGTCAATTTATGGTTCGCGTTTATGCTGGGATCTCTGAACTTCTCGTCAGAATTTCTCTCCAGAAGCTCTCTGAACTTCTCTTCGGAAGTTCTCTGAACTTCTCCTCTGAATTTCTCTGAAATTCTCTTCAGAAGTTCTCATAATTCTGCTCGAAATTTCTCTGAACATCTTGTCGCAAGTTTTATGAACTTTTCTCTTTGGAAATTCTCAGAACTTCTCATCGGAGCTTTTCTTAACTTCACGTTGAAAGATCTTTGAACTTATTTTCGAAATATCTCTGAATTCTTGCCGCATATTCTCTAAAGTTTTTCTCAGAATTTCTCTGAATTTCTCTGAATTTTTTCTGGAAGTTAACTCTCAACAAGTTTGCTGATTTTTCGACAAGTTCTCAGAAATTCCGACAAGTTTTCCGACAAGTTTTCCGACACAAAAATGAAACTTCCGAGAAGTTTACAAAAATTCAGAGCAGTTCATGGAATTGCAGGGAAGTTCACAAAAAAAATGAAAGAAGCTCAAGGAATTTTAAAGACGCTTACGGATCTTCAAATAAGCTCACGGTTATTCAGATACGTTAACGAAATTTCAGTGAAGCTCAGATATTTTCAGAGAAGTGTAGGTAACTTCAGAGATGGTCAAGTAAAGTTTGACTAAAAGTAAATTGGAACGCCCCTTGCGCCGCAAGCACACCTCTAGTGTTGGGAATCGAAAATCTTTGACACTGGTTTATTAACACTTATATAGAGAACAACTGGTGCAAGTTTGATCAAAGTAGTCGATCGCGTTCAGAAATAACGTCAAATGGAACTCCAAAGCCTGGAAAATCCGGAGTAGTCTGGTTCCTAGCTGGCTAAAGTGCTGAAGATGCCGAAAACAACAAACGAATGCTCAAAACCTACAAGGAAAAGCTGAATGTGGAAAGGAATCAGCGGACCTATGAAAAAACTGGAACCAGGGATCGTCAGCTGCGCAGCAAGGTGTTGAGGTGCGTTAAATCCAACCTCGGTCTTTCGATCCGAGATGTGGCCAGAAGGTACAACGCCAACTTTCAAACGGTGTGGAACATCCTTGCTAGGGAAAGATACAGTAAAGTAAACATCCGAACTGGCACATGAAGAAATATGCCGTGGCCAAAAAGCGTGCAAGTCTATTGTACGACCGTGTTTTGACGAAACACAAGGGCTGCACTTTGATCCATGAGGAAACATACGTCAAACTCGATTTTAAGCAGCTTCCCGGTCAAAAGATTTACATCGCGACTGGACGTGGGGATGTGCCGGGAAGATTCAAGTTCGTGTTTGCCGACAAGTTCGCGAAGAAAGCCATGATTTGGCAAGCGATTTGCAGTTGTGGCCTGAAAACGGAACCATTCGTCCCATCCTCGACGATGAAATCCCAAGTTTACATCGAAGAATGCCTGAAAAAGCGTGTATTGCCGTTCATCCGCAAACATAAGGGCAAAGTCATATTTTGGCCCGATTTGGCCAGCTGCCACTACTCCAAGGTGGTTCCGGAGTGGTCTGCTACCAACAAGATTGACTTTGTCCCCAAGCTAATGAATCCTCCGAATTGCCCAGAATTTCGACCAATCGAAAAATACTGGGCAAATTTCAAAGCAGCGATTTCGACGAAGCGGCGGGGCAGTCAAGGACATCCAGCAAATGCGGGCAAAATGGAAGAAATGCTCTGATTCCGTGTCCGTTTCCACTGTGCGGGCACTCATGGGCTCCATCAAGAAGAAGGTTCGAGATTTCGTTCAAACTGCTGTAACTTTGAATTTTTAATAAAAGTACTGCAAAGCAACCATTAATGGACTTTTTAAACTTATGTAATCTCGAATTACAGGTCTTTTTGTGCGTACCAATTTACTTTTAGCCTTTATTTTCAGAGAAGTTCACAGAACTTCAGAATGACTTCAGAAAAGTTCACGAAAGTTTCGAGAAGCTAACGGAACTTTCAAGGATCTGACGGATCTGTCGAGAAATTCACGAACTTTCGGGAAGTGCATGGAAGTTTCTACGAATTTTATTCTAGAGAACCTGTTAACTATTTTTGGGAAGTTTCAAGTGAACTTCTAGGAAAATAGAAAGGAAATTGTAAGCAGTTTCTCGTGACATGCTCGGAAGCTTTCAGCAGTTTTCTCAAAAATTGTTGGAATTTTTCAGCCGTTCCCTCGGAACTACCCTGAAGCTCCATCGTAACTTCACTGTAGTTTTCTCGCAACACCTCTCAATTCCTCTCGGATGTCGGAGCTTTTCTAAATGTTCCTTGGAACTTTCCTGAAGTTTGTTCAGAACTGACCACTGACCACCCAAAATATCTCTCTGAACTTCTCTCAAAATGTTATTGATGTTGAATCTATGTATACTTACCCCCACAATTGTTGGATCATCTCCATTCGATTAAGACACTAGACTGGCTGACCCATAATTGATTTTAGTTGATCTTCCATAATAGTGGGGTCAGTATATCTAAAGCTCCTTATGAAGCTATCTTCGTGAAACACGTATGAAATGTTATAGCTTCATCGAATTTGCTGGAACTGCCTGTAGACATCACCTATACGTCATCCTGCGAGGCCTCCATGAACGCCCGTGAAACCACGAGCAGTTCCACTCACTGATGCTCAATCAACTCACCAGATTGATTCTGAGGCTAATTCAGACTGTCTGACGCTGTACTTCCAGTCTCGCTCCACCACCACCAGCCGCATCAGGTGCATCTCGTTCAGAATGTTCTGGTTGTGAAATTTGTGGCTATTGATTTTCAGATCTGACTGGGCGATGCATTGATCCGGTTGGCAATCTTAATTTTTTTTGTATAGGTACTATAGTCGCTGTATTTATAGTCTGGCGGATAGAATCTTGGGTACTAATTGTGCTATCAAATAGCGGAGACAATCGAGCATATCACAACCAACATCCATTTTCTCATGATCAGCGAATCTAAACACATAAAGCAACCAACGATACAGACAAAACGGTTGCTACGACTACCGTGACAAACACGCTCTGTAACATAGCATATATTGCTTGCCTGCTTTGTTGCAATAAACACGGATTAACTAGTCAAAGTTGTACATCGGACATGTAACATTGGACGATTTTTCTCATTGACATAATCAATGGGTGTTACATTGGACGTTTTGTCTACATGATACTAGATTCCCTTTCACAGATTTCAGAGTAGAATACCTAACTTTAGGCTGGCCCTGCCTTTGGAAAATGAGCACCAATCATGTTAGGCAGTCCGACTGACCGAAGTAACAATCATGTACCCATCATTTCAAACTGTACATTGGATAATTTTTGACCAATAATTATCTTAAACAAATGAAAGTAAATTTGGATGGATGTTTTTGTATCACACACAATGATAGAAGAGCAATAGTTTGTATCGCTTAACTCGATTTGTTTACATTTGTTACATTGGTCTATTTGAAAAGTGACGCGAGATATCATTATTGCCTTCCACTTCCGACATAGCGTTATCATTCGGTTCGTTGATCGCTTGTCATATTGTCATTTGGAGATATTTTTGATTCTTTGCTCATGACTCAAAGCTCGTCTACGCAAACCAACACCATAATCGGGTTATGGAAAGTTTCCCCTATTCGATGATGCTATTAATTTGTGATCGGCTGGTGAGGAAAGAAGTATCAAAGTTTTGTTAATAAAAGATGATAGTAACTTTGAAATGCGAGAATCATAACAAAAAATCTCGTTTTAGCTTAATGATCGATCTGAAGAATTTTTTTCTCAAGGTGAAATATTTAGTAAAATCGACATTCTTCGAGGTGAACTTATTGTTTCCGATATTTTTACGTATATCTCACAAAAGATTTAAAATAGCACCTAACACAAGGCCACTTTATGGGAATAATATTAATAATTTTGGAAATTCAACGGGATTTTTATACGAACAGTTTTTTTTTTTATAATTATTTGGACAACATCGGATGGTATCTTTAAAATGGCTCGCAAAAAGTTTTTATTGTTGCCAAATAGCTGTTATTGAAGCTTAAATCTCGTGTAACATTTGAAAAGGGCCTATCCTCGTTGGTCGATGATGTTAGCTTGCGCCTGAAACAACACACTGAATGGGAGATTCATTTGCAGTCAGGTTATTCGCGAAAGAGAAAATCGATGAAGAGAATCGATCAACAATGATAGGCCCTTTTCTCGTGTTGCGCGAGAAACACGTTTTTCAAATAGTTCTCAATGCGTTCAACCTTTTTGCAGTAAATTAATCTTTTTTTTTTTTTTTTTTTTTTTTTTTTTTGAATTATAGTCACTTTAACGCTCTTGGGTCATTCGTGACTTGTCCGGGGGTGAGATTTGAACTCGTGACTTTGGCGTGAGAGGTATGAATGCTAACCACTACGCCGGGGTCGCCCCCCAGTAAATTAATCTTGAAGAGCTTCGAGAATACACCCTACAGCATGCTTGAAACATAGTTCTTTTTGAAGCAGTAGATAGAATAAAGTTTAAGCTGTGCTCGCTGTGCTCGCTGCACATCTCGGGCTTTAAGTGTAAAAATTCATTGGTGTTTATTTTTTTTTTTTTTTGCTTTGTTAGAGAGATTTTCAGCCTTGGGGTGGTTCATCTCTACATTGGTGTTGATTCAAATGTTATGATTGACCTACTCTTTGCATACCAATAGTAAACTATGATCCTAATCTACCAACTACTTAAAGAAATGCGTGAAAAGTTATTGATAAATGAGCAGTTGGTGTGCACAACTGTGCATGCCAAGCATGCCCTTCAGAACCTTCTCCAGGGTGGGCCACCTAGACAGATTATAGTCTTAATGAGGTTTTGATGGATGTATGTATGTATCAATGGCAAAGCAGCCTTGATCAGGGTTTTATGAGTGTATTTAAAATAGCTTTGTAATATTTAATAAAACTTAAAATGCTTCTTGGGATGGTTGCATAAATACCAAGCAACAAATCGGAGATTCACCAAAATTACCTAAGAATCTTTAAAATAGCATGGACAAAATTGCTTTGAATACGCTAAAAATTAAAGCACTGGATCTAGTGTGGTTATTTCTGGAACTGTATTCGGAAAACAGCTTTATAATTGCCAAAAATTTCATTAATTGCCACAAAGATATTGGAATTTAAAATGGTTTGAATGAATTGATTTTTTTTAGTGAAAATTTAAATCCTTTCTTATACAGTCACCTAGTACCTGGGACAGCTACCCAAGTAACAATGTTGTTTTTATGGGTATTCTTTATACTATGCTTGCTTTCAACTTTCGATAAAACTTTGCAATTTTACTTGGGTGGTAGCTATTATCGGCCAGTCAATTTTGCGAATTCATCTAATGGAAGTGGTTCATCATTGTGAGTGACCCATAGTACTGAAGTGACTGTTAATTGATTAAAATTTGTATCGATTTTTAGTATAACAAGGAAAACATAGTTTTTAATTAAAATAAATTTTACAAAAATAATAAAAATTATTACTTATTCGATTCACTCTTTTGACCCATTATTTAACAAACCGTGACCCACCGGTGATTTTTTAACGTTCATAGTTCAGGCAGTTGTAGTGATCGGATTGGAGTATCTGGCCTTACCTGCAATAAAAAAGAAAAGAAAATTTAAATTAGATTTGATCATAACAGGTCAACCACTCTTCGCCTGAAAATTAATCGAGTTAAGACAACCAGGAAGGTTTGATCGCAATTGAAGCGTCACGACCATTAAAAGACATATTAAACAATACCATTAGGGACAGATTTTTTCATGACGTCCTCTCCACTGAAACAGTGATTATGCCTATGGAGCACCACAGTTCGTAAATATTGCAGCAATCATCGAAAAGTTGACAAAACGATAACTTGCCAATCAGTTGACTTTCCTTCGTCAGCAACCAACCCAATCAATCATCTAAACGTGGGAAATAGTATCTATAAATCTTGCCCAGTCCCACTGTCACTGTCAGCAAATAACACATTTCCTCGGAGCCAGCCATATCTTACTCCGAATCGCAATAAATTCGGCTTCAAATTTGTGCAAATCAATTCATAAATCTTGTGCCAACTCGTGACGGATCCAAAGCATCGCAATCGCTCCCTCAATGCCCGTTTTTGGCCAATTTCATATCCCTAATGTGACATTTTTACAAGATTTATACAACAGGTAAACCCGCAATGACACACAACGCGATGACACCCCTCCGTCTTCGTCTCCGTCGAAGTCGATCCAATGGCCACGATCAGGATAACATAATGATCAACTAAAGGAACCAGAAAAAAAAATACAAGGAAGGAAACCCCAAAAGAAGACGAGATTGACGAAAAATTCGAACGACACTCTCCGGTCATCACATCTCGCGCAAGGAAGCGCAGGAATTCGTCGGTCCGCCCCACCATGCACGGGGGGAAAAACACTGGTAGCTACAAATATTTTACCAAGATCAATGATCGATTAAATATACGGTTGCCACCGTTTTGTGTCCTCTTGTCCCAGCACCGGGGAGCACGGGGAGGGAGGAGGGTGCGAAAAAGGGATAAGATCATGTATCAAACGTCAAATTATATCAAATTATTTCGCTGGGTACAAGTCAAACGGTTGTATAGGAGTCTTTTCATTTGACGACGACGACGACGACGACGACGACGACGACGGAAGGCGGCCGGGCGGCGGGGGATCAAGTACAATGAAATGTGACGATGAAGAAGATGGATCTCTCTCTTTGCTTGGAGCCCTTCAATCGTTCGCTACAGTCTGTCATGTAGGAACAAATGTCCGATGTACCTTAGGAAGGGGCTCTTGGGTGAAGGACGAACCGCAGAATAAGGGTATGCAGCATGTATAAAATTTGCCAAAAATATTCGAACGACATTTATTTTCGTTAAGTCGAAATTGTTTTTGCACTTTTGCTGCCCTTCTTGATGCACCCGGGTTCGGATGGATGGATGGATGGATGGATGACTGGATCTGGGCTGGGGGCTTCATACATGTGTATGTACACAACGGAGAGGTAGCGAATCTTTACGACTCTTGATCATGATAATCTTCGTTCGCGACCGCTTTTAATGGGATTCCTTTCAGCGGGGTTTTAAAACGGCTAAATTCCAGGGCTTTCGGACCCTGCCTGCGTCTTCCGCGCGGTGTTTGTGGTCAAGATTACAATACCTGCTGGATTTTTGTTTTTTTTTTCAGTTTCTTTTAGCTTGAGGCATTTTGCAGTTGCTCCTGGATCGATAAAGACGGGAGAGGGAGAGACATAAAGGGAACGAAAGAGAGTGAGTGAGTGAGGAGGAAAGTAAACAAGTGAATACGAATTTTCGTCAAAAGAGTGGCTTTTTGTGATTAAGTTTCGAAACAGGGTAGAAGTTTGATGCCTTTCCTCGACGAGGTTTGTACGATTCGGCGATTTTCAAACAATGGTAATTGGGCAAATGGTGGAACAAGGGTTGGCTTAGATATGTTTTACCCTTCCTACGTAGAGTAGTATACATTCCGCTTGGAAAACCGATTTTCGATCCGAGGCAGGCCAAGTATCATATACTTACAATCGAATCAGCTCAACGAGATCGGAAAATGTATGTGAGTGTGAAGCAAAAATTTGGTAGGTAAGTTTTACTGGCAACTACAGAATTGGATGCAACATCCACCAACTGAAAGGTAATGTGGTATCATAGAATGCTTTGAAAATTTATGGAATCGGTCAACTGGTTCCGGAGATACGGCTGGAACATGTTCAGGCAGTTCTCTGGAGTTGTGGAAGGTCGCGGGTAGTCATTGACTACTTAGCACTAAAACCAATAAAAAATCAATAAATTATCTATTGCATATATATACAGCCTAGACCGGTTCATTTTAACAGAAATGTTCGGGATGCACCGGGTCAACCGTGATTGCTGTTCGTCATGTTAATTTGAACTTCTGTGCAAATTTTCAGCAAAATCGGTGATGATTTAGAGGTGGTTCAAGTTAATTTTATGTTTTAAGGTAATTTACTGCTTATGCATGGCAAAACGGTTTAGTGGTTCTCAGAATTTCCTAAAAATTGGTTATTTTGTTCCTTATCGCCAAATACTAGAATCGTATTTTTTTATTTAGTCATTAGGGTGACCATTTACCTATCAGGTTGGTCCAAAAATCGATTTTTCATATGTGACTTTTTTTAATTCATAGCTTTTGCGTCAAAGATCAAAAAAAGGTAATTTAATTTTTTTAGGGAAAACGCAGTAATATTGTAAACATGAGATTTTGTGTTGAAAAACATTGATCCTATGGTATTAGACTACCATGCATCTCCATTGACTCATAGCGACTGTAACATGCTCATGACGCACGGCTACGTATTGGTAATTATATCCTGGTTTACATTAGAGATGGTCAATCCGCTCCTGAGCTGTTCTATAGACCCGATTATCTAAAATGAACTGGTGAACCGCGGTTCATTTTTTAGAAACCGCAGCTCATCAGATCACTGATATCACAAGTCTAAACTATTCAATCCATCACTCATAGTGGAACTTTTCAAAAAAGGACCGCGTAAACTAAAACGCGTGCAATATAACATGTGCCTACTGAACGTCAGCACCAACGGTAAAAGCAAACTTCCAAGCGGCTGTTTGAGAGGGAGAGACATATGTACATGTGCTACACGATGTTTATATTCTACTGGTATTATCCAATTTATTTATGTACCCGGCTCTTGTTGCTGATGTTGTTCCTCCAGCATATATGCTCTCACCTCTCCTCCCATCATCCTCTGGGGGAGCGGAAGATCCGCACAAAAGCAAATAACCGAAAATCGAAATACAGCTCTCCAGCTTATCAGCTCAACTCCAGATCTGAATCATCGATTCGAATGATTCACTGGGAGCTGTTTAGGATGACAACTTTCGACCCCGTCCAGCTCTTCGGATCATTTTCTCTCTCTCTCTCTTGATTCTTCATGATTCAGCTCCGGATTCGGTTCTGAGCTGATGATCTGGAGCTGAAGCCGAGAATAGTGAGACAAATTTAGCTGGAGAATTAACAACAGGAAATAAAATCTGAATGTATGTTTACGCGATGCTTGATCAGTTAGTGGCGTTTTCCATTGAAAAGTAAAGGTATAGATTTATTGGTGCAGACTACTTTTACGATTTTATGTAGTTTTAAGCACTAAAAGCACTAATTAATTTTCCGGTTTTGAATTTGTGTCATAATTTTTATAATTTAAATTTGAGCTGAAGAACTGTTCAAAAGAATCGACTCCCTTTAGTGATAGGTTTGATCCACTCAGCCAGATGAGATGTTTTGCCCACCTCTAGTTTACATCGGTATGTTTTACTGAACAATTAATATACGCTAAATGAATGCAATCAAGTTTTGAAAATAAATGTATTTTTTTTTTCTGGAACACATTCTATTGATGAATATTGTCTATACTTTCGAACAGGGTGTCTAATTATTGGGCTAAATAACATTCCCTGAGTTTTTTAGAACTTGAACGGGGGTTTTTAATAAAAAAGCCATGCCCTAAAATATAATATTTTTGATGAAACAACGGATAATAACGTTACCGTTTTGAAGCAATGACAATCAGTTTTAAATAAAGACCTTTACAATCAAATCCATAAACTGTTGAAGTTAAAAATTGACTTAGTTTTAGTTTATCGAAGATCTCAAAATATTCAATGTCTTGAAGTTTGGTATTTCATGTACAAATTTATGAAGAATTTTCAAAATGCCATAGTTACGAAAAAATGATTTTGTTGAAGTATCCATACAGTTATAAAATATTAGAGATTTTCAGTGAAGTCCCACTCACTTCAAATTAGTTGTAGGAACATTACAGAAGATCTGAGGAATAAAAATAAATGCTTGGAATTTCAGTAAAGCTTAATAAACAAGGTGCGGGAGATGAGAGAAGCTCTTAAAACATCTTGAAAATATAGGGAAGCGTTAAGAACTTCAAAGCAGTAAAAAAGCTGCAGGAACTTTTTAGTAGGCATATTCAGACACCTTAAAGTTAAATCAAAATAAATTCTGAGCTGTGGAGATAATTTGAGAAAAGTTGTGGAAGTTCCAAGTACCTCAGAAAATCTACAACTAGAGATTTCTGGGGAATATTAGAGATCTTAAGAGCAGTTCCCGTAACTGCAAAAGAGTCCGGAGTTTTGGAGGAGTTTAAAACTGTATAAGAATGAGATTAAATAAATTCAGGACAGCTGCATGTTATTCAGGAAAAAATACGACATATCCTTAAGATGTTCCCGAAATTTCAGGGAAGTATAGAGACCTTCAGAAAACTTACCTAACCTTTAGAGCAATTATGGACGCTTCAGAAATATTTTGGATCCTGTACAGAGGTCCAAAAAAGCTCCATTTATTTCAGAACAGAACAAAGGTTTCGTGGAATTATAAGCTTCAGGGAAGCTTCGCAGATTTTGACAGATCTCCCAAAGGGCAGTTCAAATTGTTTCAAGGATATTTCAGAAATCCTACAGCAGTTTCGAGAAATTCAGGGAAACTCCGGAATCGTTAGCAAAGCTTTAAAAGGATTTCTAGAATTCAAGGAAAGTTTCATTTACATTGCGAAAATGTGAGCGTTTTTAAGAATTGTATGATGAATTATCTTTAGAATTTCCAGAACTTCAAAAATTGGCGAAAATTTATCTAAGTGGATTAGTGAACCTCAAGGCAGTTTCATTCCATATCCTTCAAGAAATTTCAACGATTAAAAAAAAAAATAGAAACTTTCAGATAGTTCATGATACTCAGCGAAATACCGAGGGTGATCGGATAGCTTCGAAGCAATCCCATTAAAATAAGAAAATTTTCAGTGACTAATAAACAGTTTTGTGGAATTATGGGCAATTTGTAGAATTGTATGAATGATCGGAAAACTGCATGAGCATCAGAGAATTATGAATATTAAGTTCAAGGAAAACAAGTGATTTAAGGAAAAGTTCCATGAACGACATACATTAGGAAAATGAAACGCAATTCAATTGAATTTCAGTAAAATTACAGGTACTTATATCAATGAGACATGAGACATTCAAGGCAGTCTAGAGAACTTTAAGGACAGTGATCGCGTTGTGTTATCATTAATTACAATAGACCGATTTATTCGCCGTCCTGCCATGGCGGAGGCATTATACTATATTCATATCACAGGGACAGCACATGACAGAGAAACAATAACGAATAGTTACAATATACAACAAAACTAAGTGGTGACATCTGTCGGTTGGTACAGTAAATAGTATATGTTAAGGGTAGAGGTAGGCCTGGGTTCAATCCCAGTTGACGCCACCGGGATGCTCTGAGGCATAACATCTCTGATCACGTAAAGCCATTGGTGCCCGGTTCATGAGTTGATGGGTCAATAGGTAGGGCCCAGGTGTGGGAGCTGCCTTCCTTGTGTCGGTAGCATTCGTGCTCAACACCAGTATTTCATGATATTCTGTGAAAATTTCAGCCTTTTTGATGAAGGTATTCTGATATATCTTGATATTTTTAAAGATAATTAATAATTCGATGGGGCCTCCCTTAGCTCAGTAAGTAAAGGCGCAGCTACAAAGTAAGACCATGCTGGAGGTGGCTGGGTTCGATTCCCGATCCGGTCTAGGAATTTTTCGGGTTGGAAAATTTCTCGACTTCCCTGGGCATAGAAGTATGATTGGACTTGCCACACAATTATACCAATGCAAAAATGGTACAGGCATCGAAAACTCTCAGTTAATAACTGTGGAAGTGCATCTAGAACACTAAGTTGAGAGCCGCAATAAGCTAATATGCGATATGCAATAAGCTTGAAATGCGAAGAAGAAGAAGAAGAAGAAGAAGAAGAAGAAGGAGAAGAAGAAGGAGAAGAAGAAGAAGACGAAGAAGAAAAAGAAGAATACGACAAAGAAGAAGACGAAGAAGAAGAAGAAGAAGAAGAAGAAGAAGAAGAAATAATTCCCTGAACTTCAGCAGCCCGTCCCCGAACTTCGACAGAACATTTCTGAACTTCGGCAGGACTTCGCTGAGCTTCATTAGGAGTTCCCGGAGCTTTAGCAAGACTTCCCTTAACTTCGGTAGAACTTCTCTGAACTTCGGCAGGAGATTTCTTTTATATGGCTCTCTCAATCTAATCCAAACAGTCAGTTTTGCATTTTCCTGTTTGGATTACCCTAGACTGAGAAATCTCCATACGTACCAGTCGAAAAATCTAAAAAATCACTTCGGCAGGAGTTCACGGAACTTCGGCAGAATTTCCTTGAACTTTGGCAGGACTTTCCCGAAGCTCGGCAGGCCTTCCCTGAACATTGGCAGGACTTCCCTGAAGTTCAGTAAAACTTCCCTGAACTTCGGCAGAACTTCACTGAACTTCGACAGAATTTCTCTGAATTTCCGCAGAACTTCCCTGAACTTCAGAAGGACTTCCCTGAACTTAGGAAAGACTTCCCTGAACTGCGGAAGGACTTTCCTGATCTTCGACAGAACTTCTCTGAATTTCCGCAGAACTTCCCTGAACTTCATCAGGACTTCGCTGAAGTTCAGCAGGCCTTCCCTGAACTATGGCAAGACTTCCCTGAGCATTAGTAGGACTTTCCTGAACATGGAATCATTGAACTGAAGTTGCCATTTCAGTAATAGAATTATTATATTTAATCAAGAATATTGTGTTATTCGCAATACGGTCAAAATTTCGATACTTCTCATTTTCCTAATTTGTTGCTTGTTGGTATTGGTGCATTTTGAATTGGGGTGTGGTTCGAACGGGTGTGGAGTCAAATTCAATGGAAAAGCATTAACTTTCACCTTAAGTTCAGAGAAAATAAGTGATTTAAGGCAAAGTTCCGTGAACGTTTATGAATTTTACAAACATTATTAAAATGATGGAAAATTAAACGCAATTCAATTGAATTTCAGTAAAAATGCAGGTACTTATAACAAATAATGAGATATTCAGAGTAGGATAACTCTAAAGGCAGCTTTAATCACGTCAGGCAAGTCAAAACCATTGAAAAAGTTATGAATTTAAGGGCAGTTCCATGAACCTCAGAAAAATCGCAAGGTCTTTAGTGAAAATCTTAGATTTTTTATTATTTTTTGAGTTCATAGGCCACACTCCAGAAAGTGTTGTGATCTATTTGAGGACTCCGTTGAAAATCTTAGATCTATATTGATTATTTCGTTTTGATTCCAGAAAAGTTGAGTTTTAGAATTTTCAGGAAAATAAAGACATTCAGACAAATTTAAATACTTCTCAGCAGTTCAATTATCCTCACAAAACTTCCAGAACTTCATAGAAGTCCATGGAACTTTACGGAAGATCCGAAAACTCCACGAATGTTTCATGAACATTTGGAAAATCTGGAAGCATTTCAAAGAAGTTTCGCATGTTCCAAAAGTTCCATGAATTTCTGAAACATAGAGGGAAATTTTGAATTGTTCAAGTTTTTGAATCAATCAGGAAAAATATGAATCAATGCATGGTTCCGGAATGATTCCGGTTTCCGTTGGGGTCACTCTGGGTCGGCAGTTCTCTTCTGTGATAATTATACACATGGTGAACATAATATTTTCTTTCTAAGCGGCGCCGGTGGTGTAGTGGTAAACGTGATTGCCTCTCAGCCCAGCAGGCCTGGGTTCAATCCCAGTCGGTGCTGCCGGGATGTTCTGAGGCATAACATCTCTGATCACGCCTATTTTTGAAAGGGAAGTACAGCCGTTGGTCCCCGGTTCATGAGTTGACGGGTCGATAGGTAGGGTCCAGGTGTGGGAGCTGGCTCCCTGGCGTGGGTAGCACCAATGCTCAGCACGGAAAACAAGATCGACAGAAAACAAACCAAGGAAAAAAAAAAATATTTTCTCACTCAAATTATGTAATTGGACCAACGGCGGCTATACCGAAAGTGCCAGAAAAAGTCCGGTTCCCCCGGGGAAGTGACCAATTCTCAACAAGAACCAAAACTCATCGTGCGACATATCAAACTTCAGAGTTTTTCAAAAATTGGCGGGTAATGGCTTTATTGAGATGCCACGGACACATTGGCCATCCTGAAAATGTTCCAATGCCCACGGGGTAGTGACCAATCCTCAAAGATAATTAAAAATGAACGTGTGACATCGTTTGCATCAAACATCATGATTTTTGCAAAACTCGGCTGGTAATGATCCACGGTCACACTAGCCTACATGGACATGTTCTGGAGCCCTAGAAAATGATCCGGTGCCCCCGGGAAAGTGCCCAATTTTCGACAAGAGCCAAATCCCGTCATGTGCCATATCATACTTCATGGGTTTGCAAAACTCGGCTGGCTCCCCCAAGCTTGTTCCAGTGCCCCAGTGAAGTTGCTTATTCTCAATTGAAATAAAATCGGTCGAGCGACACATCAAGCTTAATGATTTAGCAAGGTCACACAAATTTACGGTCGTGTCGTGGATACAACCTCTTACGTTTTTTCGCCGGTCTCTGTTGCATAAACGAATCACTGACGCCAGGGAAGCGACTTGACACCAATCCTAAATATCAAATCCTTCAACACATAGGCCATATTTTTCAATATTCAAAACAAAATCTGCACAAACCTTGGTGATTGAAATAGTACATCTCATCCATTTAAAAAAAAATGTCAGATTTGTATTAATACATTGCAATTTGCAAGCCTCCCCGAGCAAGCCCCGAAAGAAATACCCGCGCACAGGCAAAAACTTCAACCCTGGATCCGCTCCGATCTCACCTGATAGCCCGGATGATAACGCAAAGAATGAGTAACAGCAGCAGCACAGGCAGCCCCAGCGACGAAAAACGACAACGACAGCGATGACGATCGACGAAAATGGTGAATACAGAAGCGATCATCTTTTTTTATTGCCCTCGCCCGCGAATCCTTTCCCGCTTGTCGCTCGTCATCATGTTAGTTGTACGGAACGCTGTAAGAGGGATCTTCTGGACATGGGAAGCGAAGCAAGGGGGTATTGAAAAACCGCAGGGCATTAGCGAGAACGAGACAGAACCGCATGATAATGATGATAAAAGTTGTTCCTGAGTAGATCCCCTCGGAGTTCCATCGTTGCCGCCCCCCTCGGTCCGGACTTGATCCCTTATTCCGGGATCTTAGCGAGCCGTGTGTTGCGGTTCGATACAAGGAAGAGGAAGAATGTGCTCATGTTCTGTGGCATGGAATGTTTACTCGCATGTATGTGCAGTGCACGCATGTGACAACACGCGTAAGTGTGAGTACGATGCTTGGACAGCTTGGATCAAGTTCTGATCAAAATATTGCCATCAACTGTCGTCCCGAGGTGTAGCCGATTACAAGAGAGACCGCTTGATTCAAGTCAGTTAATACCAGAGCGAATATAATTACTTATGAGGGAATTTTGGAGCCCAGGCTCCTGCTGTCTTCCACGGTGCATATTCATGTGATGATCTCTTAGCTTCTAGATCTCTATCGCAAAACCCATTGGCAACTGACGAAGGAATATACATCAGGGACCCCTAAATATCAACACGTCCTTTGCGAAGTTCGTCGCCTTGCTCCCGCGTGACTCGTCCGACCCGACGACTGTTCGTATGCGCGCGTTTAATTACACTTAATTGGACGAAACATTTCTGGTGGAATTCCACGAGCTCTGTGAAATTTAATCACAACAAATTTCAGCTGTCACCTCGTTTTGGGAGCGATCGACCATACATAGCGATCCGTTTGTGCCCACAGATAGTGGGGTTCGAAAAGGGCATACCAGAATGTGTGTACGCACACCAAAATCACAACAACGACCGGGAAGGCGAACTTATCAACCGCAAGCAGATTGATTCCAAAGGGAACAACAGCAGCAGCCATGCCGAGAAAGGGCAATAGCACGCAAATAATCTCACAAGTCTCTTGACGATCGATTGGTGGACCGATGGATCGATCGAATGGTTCAGGTTGCCTGAGGGAGCGGCAGAGGGGAGATGTCCTGTCGAGTACCGCGGGCGAAATCAAGTGCCGTGTCCCGTCGTCATCATCATCCCATCCCATCCATCGCAGCGCTCTGGCTGGCTGGTTGGCTGGCTGAATCGGCGTCTGCTACAGAAGCTGTTATTATTGGCTAATAAAATTTAAAGATATACGCTGGGGTTGATTCGGAAAATATTTTTGAATATTTTCCCCGGCCACAACCCAGCTGTTAGGGGGTAATACGCGGGTTGTTTGACATTCGTGAGGCATCATGTGCCGGGGACAATGAGTATTAATTTGTCGAAGTCGGATGTTTCATTGCCGGAAAGGGGTATGATTTTGAAATACTTGCGCTCGGTTGATACCGTGCAATTTACATATTTGGCATCAGGAAGGTTTTGATTGATAGATACGAATTTGAATGAAATTTGACTCGGTAATTTGGGTGGATGTGGAGTTTGTCAGCAACTTGATACCTTGAATCTCATTGCTTTCGAGCATATTTATTGCAGAAATTTGTATATTCTTCAAAAATCGGTCTTAGTTGTGTTTATGTGCAGACTTGTTCTAATGGTTTGTAGAAATTTAATTTAAACACCTCTGTTATTTGATTTTTTGCCCGATAGATTGTTTGTAATATCAAAAGAATTCATTAAATTTGTTTCAAATTCGTGTCCAGAAAGTCTACCTAAACACATACACTAATTGATGAATCACAACAGTACATTTTAATTTCCATTCCATTTCCATTCCATTTCGATTCCATTTCCATTCCATTTCCATTCCATTTCCATTCCATTTCCATTCCATTTCCATTCCATTTCCATTCCATTTCCATTCCATTTCCATTCCATTTCCATTCCATTTCCATTCCATTTCCATTCCATTTCCATTCCATTTCCATTCCATTTCCATTCCATTTCCATTCCATTTCCATTCCATTTCCATTCCATTTCCATTCCATTTCCATTCCATTTCCATTCCATTTCCATTCCATTTCCATTCCATTTCCATTCCATTTCCATTCCATTTCCATTCCATTTCCATTCCATTTCCATTCCATTTCCATTCCATTTCCATTCCATTTCCATTCCATTTCCATTCCATTTCCATTCCATTTCCATTCCATTTCCATTCCATTTCCATTCCATTTCCATTCCATTTCCATTCCATTTCCATTCCATTTCCATTCCATTTCCATTCCATTTCCATTCCATTTCCATTCCATTTCCATTCCATTTCCATTCCATTTCCATTCCATTTCCATTCCATTTCCATTCCATTTCCATTCCATTTCCATTCCATTTCCATTCCATTTCCATTCCATTTCCATTCCATTTCCATTCCATTTCCATTCCATTTCCATTCCATTCCATTTCCATTCCATTTCCATTCCATTTCCATTCCATTTCCATTCCATTTCCATTCCATTTCCATTCCATTTCCATTCCATTTCCATTCCATTTCCATTCCATTTCCATTCCATTTCCATTCCATTTCCATTCCATTTCCATTCCATTTCCATTCCATTTCCATTCCATTTCCATTCCATTTCCATTCCATTTCCATTCCATTTCCATTCCATTTCCATTCCATTTCCATTCCATTTCCATTCCATTTCCATTCAATTTCCATTCCATTTCCATTCCATTTCCATTCCATTTCCATTCCATTTCCATTCCATTTCCATTCTATTTCCATTCCATTTCCATTCCATTTCCATTCCATTTCCATTCCATTTCCATTCCATTTCCATTCAATTTCCATTCCATTTCCATTCCATTTCCATTCAATTTCCATTCCATTTCCATTCCATTTCCATTCCATTTCCATTCCATTTCCATTCCATTTCCATTCCATTTCCATTCCATTTCCATTCCATTTCCATTCCATTTCCATTCCATTTCCATTCCATTTCCATTCCATTTCCATTCCATTTCCATTCCATTTCCATTCCATTTCCATTCCATTTGTATTTGTAGGTGATCAGTTTGAGGCAACATTCAAATTTTATTGTAAGGATGCAAGAATTTTCATTCAAAATGTTCAAATAATGCAGTTCCAGAACTTCAAAAAAAAAATTCAAGTTTTATTATTTTGTTAAAAAGCAAAATTTGTGGAAAAATAAAAGAATTTCAAACCCAGGATGAATCAAAGACCAAAATAAATATTCAAGTTATCAAACTTTGTACAATTCCCCATATTCCAGATTTTTTGAATCGAAACAATGATGATGATAAAACTATATTGGCACTTTTTCTTGAAGACTGGAAATCCGAAGCAACATTATCAATTATTCTACATTTTTTAAATATTCCATTAGTCTACACATTTCAAAAGTTTTCGGTGCTTCCCTGAAGATAATTGAACTGTTTTAAAGATCTCTATTGTTGAATAAAAATCTTTATACTTCCCAAAATTTGACAAAACTTTTTCGTGTTCGTGCATTTTTCCAGAAGATACTTGAACTGCCTTGAAATTCTTCGTTCTATGGTAAAGCTTCCGAAATTTTCCTAAAAATTTTGATACATACCTTCTTAAAGCTCATAAAACTTCCTTTAAAATCTCTAAAATTCCCTGATCTTGCCTGGAGTTTTCGTTCTTTCATGAAGTTCCCTAAAATTTCCAGAAATTCTCGAACGATCCATCAGTTTTCCTGATATTCATGGAAATACTCTGAAGACCCCACAGTTTCATGGCAGTGCTGCTTGACAATACATGATGATATTGACAATTCTGCTTTGGCCATTCATTTGAGCTAACAGTCACAGTCAAGGCAAACCATGTCAATTGTCAATGACAATGGTGCCAGTGATGAACATGTGTAGATTTTTTTAGTAACTAAATTTGTAACAAAATTAAATGACGTGAGTAACACAATTACATGGAGCAGTTAATGTGAACAAACATCTTCGTCTTGAACTGCTTGGATAACAAAAATGTGACACAGAATGCACGAAATTATACTTTTAGTAACTAGGTGAATCTTTGTCATTGACGAAAAAATGAATGAGATTTTGACAAAGGTTTTTTGAAGATCAAGTCTGTCAGTGACTATGTGAAGAAGAATTTTGTCAATATCGCACAAAAGTCTGTAAATGACAACGACGAATCTCAGCACAGTTTCATAATAATTTTTAATAACAGTTCTGGAATTTTCCAAATGTTTTTTAATTAATTGGCACTTCTTGAATGTTTCTGCAATTAACGGAGCTGCTCGAAATACTCGGAATATCGCTGAAAATAATAAAACTGCAGTTTTTTTCCTTGATTTGTTTTCTGTCGATCTTGTTTCCGTACTGGATACCAATGCTACCGACGCCAGGGAGATGCTCCCACACCTGGACCCTAACTATCGTCCCATCAACTCATGAACCGGGAACCAACGGCTTTACTTCTCTTCCAAAGGAAGGCGTGATCAGAGATGTTATGCCACAGAAAGTCCCGACGTTGCCGACTGGAATTGAACCCAGGCCCTTTGTAATGAGAGGCAGTCACGCTTACCACTACACCACTGGACCCGCTAATAAAACTGCAGTTCGCTAGGCTTCCCTAAATTTACCCCAATATTGATTTACGGCCCACCAATATTTAAGAAATTTCCATAATGGTTCGTAATCAATAAATAAAATCCATTAATGAGTACATCACCCTTTAATCCGGTCTAAATTAATAACCGACAGAATTTAAATAACCAATATTCATCAAAACCGTCGTGCCTTTTGGCAATAAAGTCATCGAAGATCAATTTCCATCTGTTTGTCAAATGATTCCGCTGAACCACTCAATTCGCAGACAAATTACTTTCCAACAGATAAGCAAAATATTTGCTTCCGCTCAGTCGGCCCAGGCAGGACAGGCAGCATCGCTGGGATGAAGCGCGGCTGCTTATCTTGGTCATGTTTACTCGTTTATCTTGTAGCAAATTAGTTGTCGAAAACTTTCCGGCAGCTCGGTGAAAAAGTAAAAATTTCACGCCCTAAAGGCATCGTACCACTCGATAGCAAACTCTCGCACCCACTCAAACGCCAGCCGAAACTCATCCACCCATAAACGTCAATAGCCAATTGGCAATAAATTTTGATCATCCGCATCGGCCGGGCTTCTGTTCTTTTGCTCTACTGCCTGCAATGCACGGGGCTTGTGTCCACCCCGAATTTACGTTTTTTTTTTTGTCTTCCTCTGTTTTCCTTTCCCTTCGCTCCGTTTTGTAGGCCTTTCATCGATTCCAAATCATCAACGAACGAGAATAGGTGTGCACCGGCAACTGCACTCTCACGGCCGGCCACACCGGTGCGATCCTTTCTCGCGCGATTCAACGCGGATGACCCGCTTCGTCGTTACAGTTGAGTGATCCGAATTTTCCCCCTCATCTTACGGAGTCACACGTAGGTAAACCTGTGTGTTTCCTTCCGCCCTGTGCTTCTAGATCCCTTCTTACATACGGTCGCTTGTCGATTGTCGCCTGGGATAGGAGGAAGATTGAACAAATTGTCCCCTTAGTTCGGGTTATTGCCTGGTCGCAACTGGTGCAAGTACCTACCTACATGTAGTGCAAAGGAATGGAATGGGCGGTTTGGATAGAAAAAAAAAGTGTGTTTGTGTATATTGAGGCTTTATCCGTTCTTGATGGGAAGCAGGGAGGTATAGAATAAAAGGGGTAGATGGATTGCTTTTATGAAGTACCCAGGAGCGTAGATATCGGGGTCTAGATTATGGTAATTATAATTATGGGTAGGGCGACAAGGAAGGAAGATGATTATAATTGTCTGTTACATTTTCATACTTTGTGACGGTTTATAAAATAATGCTGCATTTGCAATTTATCGACAATCCCAATGCTCTAACCCGCATTTGTAGGTACGCACCGTGATCCTCTCCGATCGCAAACAATCACCGGAAGTGATCCCACTGGACGCAGATGTCACTCCTGAAGTCAGTTAACCCTAAAGAAAACCATTAGCTCATCCTGTCTGAGTGTGTGTATGCGAACCACTAATGACAATCCAAAACAGACCTAGGTTGGGTCCGAGCAGGAGAGCGGGAAGTCGTCATTATCCACTCGACGAACTCGGCAACCACAACCCGGAGGACCGATCCCACCGACCTGAATGCATTGCGTTAGCCACCCGAGAAGGGGAAACGCACAAATACAGAGGTTCGATAACAACAATAGCAAACGGTTGATCGTTTTTAAAACTGAAATTAACTTCCCCCTTCTGGCTTCCCTGTTGTCCCCGGAGCTTAGAGCCTCCCGATCGATCTACCCACTCCCTCCTATGGCAAGCTGGAATCACCAAGGAAGTGTTATTTTTTGCTGCTCATCAAAGTTATGTCCGCCCTGATGCAGGCAGCACATATCGTCACATTCGATCGAATTCCATCGCTCTCAACGACGACGACGACGGTGCATGTTTCATCAAGCGTTGCGGCTCCGTTGAGGCGCAAGTTTTTAATTTATAGCCGAAATCAGCCGAATGATCGGTTTCCGAAAAGTATTATATAGTAATTCAACCCTTTCCTGTCCTTTTAAGAATTTGAAATTTCTTTATTTTGAAATCTTTGTAAACCCAAATATCATTCCAAGTTTTTCAAGTTCCAAAAAAATTACAGTTTGACCATCAAACGGGGTTAGGAGATCAAGTATTCAAGTCCTCAAAAGACTTTGTTGGCTATTTTAGGGTAAATCTCATTAGAAACACTAAAGAGCAATGAGCAATGAAAAAATCGTATATGCGAATAAGTGGTTGAAACGAAATGTTGGCGAATGAATTACACCAAAGTAGTTTAAATCTCGGGTACGCCTCGTCAGGTCTTATTCAAAGACCTACAAAGGTTCGCCAGATATACTGAAGACTTGTCGATGTTTTATTGAGCTTTCTCCAACACCACACAGGCATGAGGCGAGTCTTCAGCGATGTTTGGACGGTCTTGCTTTGAAAGTCATCTGTTGCTGCCTGAGCCGGTATCATATGTCCTTGAAAGCCTTAAAAAAGTGCATATGGAAGACCAGAAGCACAAAACATATGTGGAACTGCATTCAAAATAACTTTCTAAAAGTTGACCCCTTTATTCTGTTGCCTCAGTGGTATAACTGGTATAGTTGGCCATTGATCTGTCAAAACAAAATTGTCGTGATAGCGACACTGTGCGTTCATAAGGACCAATGTCGAAAACGTAAACAATGGCTTTTTTCGTATATTTCTTGTAGTTCAAGGTCATTCCAGGTAAGCCACCAATTCCATCAGATAGAGGGAGTCTCCCTCTACACAGTTTACGTTTAGTTGACTTGAGTGGTTTTTCATTCTCGGGAAATTCGCAGAAAAAGTTTACGTTTGGGACATAAGCTCTCATGAAAGAAAAGCAGATATATGGTTGCATGCTCAGTAAGCATTGACGTTGACGACGACCCTGCAACTCTTTACTCCTTGGTAAAATCCCATAAGCATCTGAAAATATGTGCATGAAATCTAGCGGACTTTGTCTTATCTCTTCACTCCACCGTAGAACCAACGAGCCACCATCTCTTCACACAAAGCTTGATAGTATCTTATGCGATTTTCATAGGAGTGAAAAAGTAAGGAAAGTCCACCAGGTTTCACGCACAGACTGACGATTGCGGATGGGATTTTACCATAAGAGTAAAGAGATATAGAGTGAAGGCGAATAGTAAGTTGTCAGGGTAATGCGCGATGTCAATCATACAAGGTCTGGCCCAACTGACTTATTAGTATTACACAGTTAAATGTGGAAGGTAGTATTCGTATTTCACCTAAGAGTTTATCTTTTTACACGAAACAACTGTTGCCTGTGATGTCACGTCTGCTGTTCGCAGTATGGAATGTTGTGCTGATGTAACGTCGTCATTCGCTACGTCATTCGCTAACACCAGCAAGCTGCCTGCTGTTACAGACCTTGTATTGACATCGGATAATGCGGCCTTTCTTTTTTCGACCAGCTCTACAGGGGGCTTATCAAAGGTTTTTTTTTAACTAGCATTTTCAAGCCGGTGAGAAGCCAATCAAGAGCGTTATTAACCAGTAATATTGCATATTTACAGATGCAATATTTCTATGTCTCTTTGACCTGATTGAATTCCATTCGATTCATTGCGTTAATTGCGATAGTTGAATGTAATTGAATACAAACAATTCGAAGATTTTATGTTTGCGTTGAATATTTTATGGGAATAATATAATTTTTCTACTAGGGTATGTGTACCAGTTTTAGGCCCTTGTGGTCTTCGAATTGACCATATCTTAAATTTCACAATTTAACAGTCTTTCTAAATTTGTTTCGATTCAAGGTAATAACAACAATCAATACGAAACTAACGATTTTAAATTGGCTCACCACTTTAGTAGCCTATTGGTCCCACGCAAACGATTAACGTACCCTATTCTAGTTGAAATTCTATTACTACACTATGTTTGTTTTGATTCGCTATGAAAGTTTGACAGATAACATCAGGGGTGTGTGGATTCATGCAGAACATGCAGGGGTGAGTGAAATAGCTTGGGACTGCTTGGGACCGTTGTTTTGGTACTGAGTGAGCCAAAAATAATAATGATTTTCTTCGGGACCCAGTGGTCTTAGAGTTACCTCTATGGTAATAACATATGTTTTGGCAGCAATCTACGCAAATAAAGTCATTAAAATTTATTTCAAATATGACCCTAGGGCCAAAAACTGGACCACTAGTGCCAATACTGGTACACTTATCCTATGTAAAATAGATTCAAACGATTACTTTTGTTTGTAAATAGTGCGTATTGTTGCTAGAAAATATTGCCGTTCCTTTTTTAATCTTTATTTGAGAGATTTTTAGCTGCAGGCTAGTTCATCTTTAATAGCCTTTGAGATAGCTAGCTGGGACCTTAGCCATAGTGATCGAAAAAAAATTGCTAGGAACGCCCTTCCTTTGCCTTTTCGATAAATCTTTCCACGTTTTTAGTGCAAAATAATTGAAATAGATCTTGTATGTATGTATATATGTATGTATGTATATACAATCCAACTTCCACTGTCCGGCAGTGCTTTTGTGGAAGAAAAATGTTTTCAATATAATGTACAAAATTAATCTTATACTGTACAAGGGACAGCCCTATGGGGTTGTACGCAATGGTGACGTAGAACTACGTAGTCTTATATAATAAATCTTATTTGTTAACTGCAGCGGGAGCTTGTGTTTTGTTTAGGAATTTGAGCGGGGTTTTCTCTGTTTATACTCTTTAGTAAGACGCGCTTGACATAGATGGCCCACAGCAACTCACGAAGAGCTACTGATTCCGATCAATAGCGGTGCGGCTTCTTCCTCCTTTTATGGATGCTCATGTGGGCTGCAGCTCGCTGCTTGCAGGCAGCCTTTCGTTGTGTACTGGAGAACAATGTTCAACGCCACGCGGTGAAAGCACTGCTGCTGTTGCAGCTGATGCTGAAGACCGGACACCACCACACACGGTGAGTAGACCTGAATCCGATCAGCGGTTGAGGCCAGCCTTTGTAGCTAGCTTTCGTTGTGTACTGGAGAACACCACCACTCACCACGCGGTGATTGAATAAACACCGTTTGGTGAGACCGGACGGAATTCAACTTTGAAATCTGTGTTAGGGATATCGCTTTTCGCAGGCAATCGGTGATAATTTTAACTATCAAAGCAACAGTTGCACATTCGTGCAATTTTCAATAATAATATTTTTAAAAATGATAATCTCTTAAACTTAACATATGCGTAGAAATATATCTCATCGATTGGTGATAAAATTATTGAAATTGGTCCAGGGGCAGCTGAGTTATTAACGTTCAAAATCTTTCATAATTTTGTTACATGTTCCATTTTCGGTTTTCACAAAGTGTACCCCCATATAGAAATCACAGACGTAGTCCTACGTCAAAATTTTAGCCCGGATGTTGAAGGGTGATAGCTCTGTTGAGATTCAGTAACCTATTTCAGAATGCCTGGTCACTCACGTCCATTCCAAGGTTACTTCCACTTACAACAACCCCTACATACACGTCGTACCGATTTAAAATGTATATTGGTACTGCGTGTACGCTTCCATCATCAAAGCAATTCCTGCTTTTAAATGGCACGTATTCAGTAGGATGCATTTCATATTTTTATATCTAGTATTAATCAGTTAGATCTCACCGCTTCTGTATTTTGTCCTTGCTGCTGAATCTTTGTTATCTCGATTCTCATTGAGTCCTGTTGAATAATAGGCATCTGTAGTGGAATACTCTTCTCTCTCTTTCTCTATTAATTTTCGATGTTTTTCGGTTCTCTTCTTGAATATTGTAACTGTTATCAATTGAATAATGACAATGCCTGCACTATCTATCCCGGTTATTGATCGAAGGGGGCAGAACACTGAAACCAAAAACGTAAAATTTTCTACCGGAAGCGGAGGCGTAGCACCGAACACGCGAAAAGAAAAACCCACGGAAGCACAAACCAGCTAGCACGACGCTACAGCAACAATTCTATTTGTATCAAGTTCTTGTCCGGGAGTATTCACAATATTGTTCAGAATTTTCATTTATTCGCATTAATGAAAACGAATTTCTTTTTGCATTGGCCAGCCAAAAAGCACGCGGAAAACACAAAAATTTTGACAGCAAATTTAAAACCAACTGTTCTCGGACAGAGCCTACTGGGCACTCAAATAATTTCGATGGAGGCGAACCAGCCCCAGGCTGAAAGCCTCCCTAATAAAGATAAATTAAATTAATTCAAATAATTTCAGTAGATCTTTTGCTCAAAACATTTTCAATTGGCCGCTGCCTTGGCCGCAGCTGAGAAGCATATGGAGGATTGAATCCTTGGGTATTACAGGTATCGATAAGCACTCGATTTGATTTATCGTTCTGCTTGCGAAATTCTGCAAATACAAAAAGATTTAAGATAAGAAGAAGTACTGGCGTGGAGTTTCCCTACTTTTTTGCCATAGCTACATAAAAACAATACATACACTGAGGCAAAAGAACGTAAGAATTCCATAAGAACCACTTATGAATTTTAGCCACAAGAAATCGGTATGAATTTCATTGATTTGCCTTATGAAAAATAATATCGACAAAAAAATAATAAAACTGCGGAGACTGGAACCGTACCATGGACGTTGAGATTACGAGTCCTGTGTCTGGACCACTCGTCTGTCAACGCTTGGGAAAATTGAATGACTAATGGCGTAGAAGAGCTACCTCATGTAAAACGAAAATTTTTCATAAGTCGTGCTTATGAAATTCATATGTGTCGTTCATAAGTCGAGCCTTATGAAATTCTTAAGTCTATTTGCCTCAGTGTATGGTTTACAATGACATTTCAGGATTAATCGTTGGGTGGCAGGTCATTGCATACAATTACGGCGAAAAATTTGTATTTTTTTGATTGCAAACGTTAATATATTTGTTTGCTGTGTGACGCGAGGTGAAGAGCTAGCTGTATAGTTATAAATAAAGGACGCAAATAGTTAAGGAAAAACCAAAACATAGGTTCAAAATTTCTAAGAAGACACAGCCCCACATCAAATTGTATCACGGAAAAAACGCTGTAGAAAATTACCTAGTTGACCAATCATTTTCAAACTTTCAGACAATAAAAAATAACCCATTAGTAAGCTTTTGGCATATTTATTTCATTCAACTACAATACCATAACCGTACGCTCGCACTGTACGCTTAACTCCACTCATTATGAAGAGCTTTGAGTGGGTTGGTTTATTTCCTTTAAATTTCATAGCTGAAAGTTTAGAAATATTTAAGCATAATCCATCAACATTGCTTAATAGAGATCAAGGAAACGGATACTCGATACTCTTTAAAACAACAATACATCGTAGCATGCCTCTACCAGTTGGAGACTGAATTTAGGTACCTGGTTAGGTAAATTGTGACATGGCAGTGGATACCTGCTGATTTTGAGTACCTTTTGATTAGTATATAACTCGTAGATAAGGGATGGATTCTTCAGTGGTGTTGAGTACTTGGCACTGATGAAGTCTG
Source organism: Ochlerotatus camptorhynchus (assembly GCF_037179485.1). Lineage (NCBI taxonomy): Eukaryota > Metazoa > Arthropoda > Insecta > Diptera > Culicidae > Ochlerotatus > Ochlerotatus camptorhynchus. The sequence goes on along the minus strand of NW_027040668.1, from coordinate 2,230,275 downwards.
CAAGTAGTAGACGAAATACGCGTATCTTTCAAAAGATAAGCAATTATAACGGAATTTAAAGGAAATATACCAACCCACTCAAAGCTCTTCATAAAGGGATTCCGTTAAGAGGTTCGATAAATTTAAAGGATCCACTCATTAGGTTCTGTGCAACATCTGACTGCAGCTTCTTATGTACGAAAAACCCAATTTGTCTTCATGTCTTCCTCAGATTTGACCTCCTTGCATTGGCCAACAATATAATAAAAGTGCAAAAGTCTAAATGAGGAGAGATGATTGTTAGCTGTATTTAACTGGTAAAAGTTAAATCGTTTTTCAATAAAATATGAATTTTACAAAACTTGTCGTCGTCGGTGCCGGGCTTGAATGGTTACAACAACTCAAGTAACGGTATGATGGGCTCGATGGCCTTAGAGTGACCGTTTTTTTTTTTACTGAGGAGAACATCATGAGTTTAATCTCAGGCCCATCCACATTGAAAATTCGACAATCACTTTATTTGTTAATATAAGTACATGGTAATAACAACAACTCGATGATTAAAAAGGAGCTAGTTTGCATAGTGGCAAAAGTTTTTGCTTACTGAGCATATAATCAATCCCAAGCTCCTTCGCTTTATATGATCGTTAGGACATCAATTCAGCTTATCGTTTACCAAAACGAACCCTGCTGCAAACCCAACTTACTTACCCAATATCACAGTGATTCTTCGTGGAAGTGCAGAGGACTCCTCGGCTTCCATAAAAACGAGTGTCACGTCTACACATTCCTACCCATTCCTATCTTAACCTGCGTTTGGGCACAGCCAGCGCTGGAATTGCCTAGTTTGAAAGCACAAGTTTTTACACATTGAGGATGAATGCTTGTCCCAAGCATCGTCACAGGGTGGCCAGTGACTTTTCATTTTGAAATTCCCGGTTTTTTCATAGAAATTTCCCGGTTTTTAAAATTCAACATAAAACGAAATTGTACGCATTTTTTAAAACGTGGTCAACTGTAAAATTTCGGAGGTTATTTGTGGGAAAAATAATAGCAAAATTACAAAAAGTATTTTCTTAAGCCAAAGAAAAAATTCAACTTTATGAGTCACTTAATGTATTCAAAACAATTTATTGATTTTTCGGGGTCTTGGATTCTTCTTAAATATACCGCCAAACGTTATTCAGCCAAAAGGACACTCGGCCACGGACACCCTATGATTTTTTTTTTGAATTCTTGTTTTTTTCTTTTGTCAGAATCTGTTCCGCAAGCGAGTGCCAATCACCAACGCCAGGGCGGTGACTCAACACCTGGATCCTAAATATCGATTTCATCAACAAAAGGGCCGGGCCAACGGCTTTACTTCCCTTTCGAAGGAAGACGTAATAAGAGATTTTTCGCCTTAGAAAAAAACCCAACCTAAAGAGAAATTTGTGACATAGCGAGCGATAATTTTAATTTTAGTTTATTTACGCGGTGATGATGTTGGTTCATTCGCAACTATTTTGAAAAAAATTAAGTGTTTTTAGTTGGGTGTGGTGAAATTCGTGCATTCCCGGTTGATTTTGGAAATCCGTATCACAAAATTGCCCACCGATTCCTTTTTTTTTGCCGTTCAACGACGACGGGTGTGCTTTCGCGAGAGTGACGTTTATTTGATCCGTTTCTTTGCACGGGTGTTTTTTTTTGTAACTAGCGTAAGTGTGCCTGCGATTGCATTGAGTGTCGGAGATTGTAAGTAATCTGAAGGATGCCTCGCTGGATACGCCCAAGACTGGACGGGCAGTAGCTGGTGGACGTGAACGGTTCCTGGGGAAAGCACTAGATGCGACCCACCTTCCAGATGACCATGGCAATACAGGAAGTATTACAACAAAAGTAATTGCTATTAGATATTTTGCAAACAGTGACAGATAGCGGACATGAAGAACCAGTGGAGGTGCCGGGCAAAGGTGTTTATCCTTGACAAATAGTAAGTTACAAATTCGCTGTTCTCGTTGTCGTAGGCGCCGTCGTAGTCGTTGTCGTAATCGCCGTCGTAGTCGTAGGCAGTACCGTTAGTATATTTAAAATTAACCACCAACCGCTGAAAATATGAATTATCGCGTTTTTTTTTGGTGGTCATTACATGCCAAGTAAAATTCGAGAACGTAATTTCATTTGAATAGCTTGTTCAACTAGGTCTTAAACGATCGTCACGTCGGTCATAGCTTGTTATGATTACCTGAACCATGCGTAAAGAGAAAATCGAAACATTTAACGTCGCGTGAAAATGGATCTTAATAAAGGCCTCTTTCGTAGCTTTTAGTTTAAGGATTTCAAAGATCGTCGTTTGCAGTGGCTTGCTTACTGAGCAGAAAAACGCGGTCCAAGATCCTTTCATATTAAAAATGTATGGTTAGATCGCTTGTTTATCGTGTATTTTGTAAAACTTTTCGTTGTCGTCGGTGCCGGGTCTGAATAGTCATAAAAACTTGAGTAACGCTATAATGTGATATGAGGGGCTCGGAGGCCTTTGCACAACCGGTTTTGCTTACTGAGCAGAACATCATGAGTCTAATCTCAAGCCCCTCCACATTCAAGATTCTTCAATCGTTTTATTTGTTAACATGACTACATGGTAATAACAGCAACTCGATGATTAAAAAGGAGCTCGTCTGCCTAGTGGCAAACGTTTTTGCTTACTGAGCAGAAGACCGTGGGTTCAATCCTAAGGTCCTTCGCGTTATATGATTGTTAGGACATCAATTCAGCTTATCGTTTGCCAAAACGAACCCTGCTGCAAACCCAACCCTATTACCCAATATCCCAGTGATTCCTCGTGGAAGTGTAGAGGTGTTCTCGGCTTCCATCAAAGCGAGTGTCACATCAACACATTCCTACCCCTTCCTTTCTTGACCTGTGTTCGGGCGCGGCCGGCGCTGGTATTGCCTAGTTTGAGATCATCAGTTTTTGCACATTGAGGATGATTGCTAGTCCCAAGCATCGTCTATTGGTTCTCTGTGTAATTACAGCTGGTCTGGCAATAACAGAGTAGCAACCGGGGGCGGTCAAACATGCTCATGCTCATGCTCATGCTCAAAACAATTTATTGATTTTTCGAGAAACTTTTAAAAATCAAATTCTACCACTTTTTATGCTCGATACATCTCATGATTTCAAAGCCCTAGAATTTATTGAGTAACAGAAATTAACGTCACTAGGGTAAATGCTATCTGGATGAATAAGTTATAAGACGAAATTTTGAAGAATAAGCGTTTAAAATTTAAAATATCAGAAAAAATGAACTTGATACAAATGTGAATTAGAGAAAATTGTTAGGAATATCGGAAGAGAAAATGTGTCTTGACTCCGTTGTCTACACTAACATAAGTATTAACCTTACAGCACTCACGCTGATGTACAAAGTTTAACACGAAATAAAAATGTCATTGCAACTCGCTCAACGTGAAAGTAAACATGGTTAAAGAAATTTAATACCCACGTCCAATTGACCAATACTTGAAAAAATTACTGAAAGGTTATTGAATAAAATAATAAAAAATAGATTTAGGTACATTAACAAGATTCTTGGGCTTTGAAATTTGTGTAGGGTCTGAAACTAGAACTTTTCTTCAAAATTTGGGATTAATAACAATCTTCGTGGGTCTTCTTGGGGTCTCCCTTAGCTCAGTTGGTAAAGGCGCAGCTACAAAGCAAGACCATGCTGGAGGTGGCTGGGTTCGATTCCCGGTCCGTTCTAGGAATTTTTCGGGTAGGAAAATTTCTCGACTTCCCTGGGCATAGAAGTATGATTGGACTTGCCACACAATTATACCAATGCAAAAATGGTACAGGCATCAAAAGCTCTCAATTAAAAATTGTGGAAGTGCATCTAGAACACTAAGTTGAGAGCACGCAATAAGCTAATAGGCAATATGCAATAAGCTTGAAATGCGAAGAAGAAGAAAAAGAAGAAGAAGAAGAAGAAGAATAAGAAGAAGAACAATCTTCGTGATGCAAAATTTGAAGAAATAGTAGTTAAAATGTGAGATTTTGAATTTTTTTTCAAGATTACAGATTTGAAAAAAACATCATAGTTGTTAAATAGTCGTGCAGTTATAATTATCAAGGCACTGAGACTTGGAAGCATATTAAAGGTTATATAAAATTACAGAACAATCGATAGAATCTTGCGGACAAACCCTGGAATTATTAGTAAAATTTAAAAGTATTCAAAAAAGTTGATTTCAAACAAATATTGAGGAGGATTCCCGCATAGTTTTCGAAGGAGAAGTTCTGAGCAGATTTCCAAAACAATTCTGACATGAAGTTCATAGAAATTGTTAGAAGAATTTCATGGAATTTCTGTGGAAAAGATTGCAAGTTCAAAATTAAATTCTTAGGTAATTTTTGAAGATTTCAAAAGGAGCAGTGAAAAAAAAACTTTAGAGAAAATTACTGCGTGATTCTGAAGAGATTTGTGTGTGGACCGTGAGAAAAAATAATAATTTCAAGAGAATTATGATGATAATTCAACAAGACACAGAGTTTTAAGAGTGTTCTGACGATAACTAAATCCCTAGTGTGAAAGGTTCATCACAGAGGTGCAACAACATTTATTGCTAATAATTAGAAAGAAATTCTTTAAAATACTCCAAGGGGTTTCTAAATAAAATTTCAAGTAATGTATCCTGTTATAATTATTACGCCAAGCATGTTCTGTTTAATTTCAGAAGAAATCCATGATAATTCAGAGCAGAATTCCAAGTTTATTCTAGAATTCATATTATGAGAATTTTTTTTTCAATGTAATTGAAACTCCGGAAAAGAATAGTTCAGTTTCAGTTTTTACAAATGTTTGTTTGTTAAGTGCAGCATCTTCAATATTTTGTTTTAAGGATAAGGGCACGTTTCACCTGAAATTGAAACGACAAAAATCAATTTGAAATATGGCAGAGCGATTAAATTCTAAAAGCAATAAAAAGGGAATCTGAAGAAAATTATGCAGCTAATAGAGAAAGACATCCATTTGGAAAAGAATCACTCTGTTTTAATGGTTTATTCTGAAATTCTGATCTAAAAATGTATTCCTATGGTGTGGTTAGTTTATTTTTCCCGGTTCTCTCATCGAATTCCCGGGTTTATCCCGGTTTTCCCGGTTACTTTTCAATTTCCTGGATATTTCTTGGTATTCCCGGTTTTCCCGGTTCACTGGCCACCCTAATCGTCTATTGGTTCTCTGTGTAATTACAGCTCATCTGGCAATAACAGAATAACAACCGAGGGCGTTCAATCGTGCTCATGCTCTCATAGAATTCCATACTTCTTGGCAATTTTCCTGATGACATTGTCAATGTGAGACTTTGACTTGAGTTTTTCGTCAATAATCACGCCAAGATATTTAATCTCCTGAACGTGATCAATAGCCTCATCATCAATTACAACAAAGACGTTATCATTTACTCGAATCCGCGAAATTATTATGAATTTAGTTTAACTTGAATTCAATCATAATTGCTAATACTTGAACCATGTTCTTAGAGAATGCAAATCTTCATTCAAGTGTAAAACGGCATCATCTAAATCCTTTGCTGCAATGAATAACAGAGTATCATCTGCAAAAAGATTAATGTCGTTTACGACGTCGCAAGTCATTAATATACATTGTAAATAAAAGGGGCCCTCACATACTTCCCTTGGGCACTCAAAGGTTATCCCCCACGGGACTGGAAACAGAATCATTAAAAACAGTTCGTTGAGTTCTGTCACAGAAATAGCTGTCTAATAATGTATATGCAGTACACGTAATTCCAAAGCGCTTGATTGAGGCAGCCCTAAGTATGCACCTTGAGAATTTATAAAACGATCCATAAAATATTGAAAAACGTTCTTTAAAAAACATCCAAATGATCCATAAAACACAGCAGGAAATCTCTTAAAAAGTATGAATGATCCTTAAAAAATATCAATATGATCCACAATTTATGTAAAATTTAGCAACACAATTGTAAAAATGTATCGCTAAATTTCAAAACAATGAGCATTGAAATTGCACAAATTACCCATAAACATATTACAAATGATCTATAAAACATTCAGCAAAGAACCTTAAACTAATGAAAGTTATCCATAGAAAATCAAGTTTGCGCACTTAAAAATATAGGCACGATCCATTAATCAGACATGTTTTGGACACGTTTTTTTTATTTTATCCATTAACCTTGAAAAATTGCCCCATTACTGCGTAGTTATTCTGGTTTACTGTTCTGCCCGTATTTTTTTTTATCAGAAGAGCGGAGCGATGGGCTAGCATCTGGAATAAGCATCTAAAAGAAGGTTCTAAAAATATTCCCTAGGATGCTTCTTAACACTCCGAACAACTCCCATAGATTTGAAATTCGTCAATAAATAGCTGAGCTATGACTTTTCAAACATTACAAGTTTTCCGTTACACATTTGACCAGAGGCATCGTGTTCAGAGTGTTAGGAAGATTATATTAGAAGCTTTTTATGGAAGCTAATTCTAGACGCTTACCCTTCGCTTCACACTTCCAACTCAAAAAACAATAGAACATAATTTCAGGGGAAACATGTCAGACGGGGCTAACTCAAAACGTAAACAATGACTTGGATCGTCGGTTTCTTACGAATGACAACACGCCCACTCAAACTAACTAAATCATCTGACAGAGAAATGCTTGTTTTATGAGCTGGTGTAGTCATATTCCGTGGGTGAGTGGTCATTCAAGAGAAATCGACGTTCAAAGTCATTGTTTACGTTTCGAGTTATACCCTTCTGACATGTTTCCCTTGATTTCAAGGTTTATGGAACAAAATCAAAAAGTTAGTGTCCAAAACATGAACAGTAGATGTCTAATTTATGGATCATGCCTATATTTTTAAGAGCGCAAACTTTATTTTCTATGGATCACTTTCATTAGTTTAAGGTTCATTGCTGAATGTTTTATGGATCATTTGCAATATGTGTATGGGTAATTCTTACAATTTCAATGCTCGTTCATTAGATATTTAGCGGTACATTTTTACAATTGTGTTGCTAAATTTGACTGAAAATATGGATCATATTGATATTTTGTATGGATCATTCACACATTTAAAGGGATTTCACTGGGGTTTTATGGATCATTTGGGTGTTTTTTAAGGAACGTTTTTAAATTTGTTATGGATCATTTATTGGTTTTTATATTCAAAAGTATGTTTGCCCTTGATTGATCGTTAGAATAAGGGGCTAGACATTGTTTCAAAAGTATGTTTAAGATCCGCAAAACAGCAACAATCGTACATTTAAGCTCCAAATTATCTTTCCACTTCGCTAATACCAAACTCAACGTGGTTTCACAAGAATGACCTTCCCGATATCCCGATTGTTCTGATATCAATAAACTATTACTATTTGAATACTCCAAACGATCATCACTTTCGGACAGCATGACACCTTTGTTGTTATGCCACAGACACCAGAATAGCTCACTCCCAATTGCACTGCATTCGATTGTAAGCAATCAAGTGTCAACGTGCCACGGATACACGGCTGTGATTTCCACCATCATCATCATGGTTGCCTTCCGCGCACCGTGCGTAGTGATTTACTGTGTACACACAAAACTTGAGTGTGCTGCTGAGAGAGAAAAAAAGCCGATATAATGCGATAAGTGGCTGATAAGCAAAAAGTGCTGCTTCAAACCCTACAATAGTGGTGATGGTGGTGGAACCTATTCAAGTCTCAGCACAAGGCTTTGGAATAACCCAAAAACTAGTACCTGATTTGTTTCCGTGAAGGACCCACCAAATAGGTAATTGATTACCAAGTAAACATCGCTTCGTGTCGTAGGATCGCTTCTTTTTATCGGCAGAGCAGGAGGGTTCTAGGGTAAATAGATATCCACTCAAAAGTTACCAAACCATAGTCATGGGAGGTTGATTCACGCTTCAACAGTCGCCCGATAACGAAAATCCATTGCTCAATCAAGCGCAAAGTTTCGGCCTGTCAACGGCGAGGGTGCGATCGATCGAGCGGCGGAAGCGAGGGGCGAAACTCGATTAATCGATGTTTGTTCTCATGCCCATACGGCTGGGTATTAACCGAATGAGTTGGAAGAGGAAATGCCAGGTTCGGGATATGTGTGGTAGTTGCTGCAGTTGTTTGAACGACGAAGGTGCAACCGATGACGATTGACAGCCACACGGTTACCCATACACAATTCGCTTCGATCAGGGAGAACCGTTTGTTCGTTCAAATTCGCAACAGCTCAATGCATTTCGGAGTTTAATTAATAAATAATTAACTATCAACACCTTTCGAGCGCACGCTTGCTGTTGGGCTTTGAAGTTCAATGACCTAAATATGCGGGAGGGTTGTTGAAGAGTGCCTTCGGACGGTAGGAGGATCGATGTAATCAAATAATGTTTCCAAAAAATCGATACTCGCTCAAAAACACTCACCTCCGTTGCTCTTTGGCTTCACTTCGCAAAGCCGTGAGGGATTACCCTGTCCCAGAGCGAAAAACACGCGCTTCACCCGAACCAATCAGACTTCCCAAAATGAGCCGAAGAATTAAGAGCGACGACGCATCAGCTAATATTTATTACATTATTAAAGAAATATTAAAAGGAGATTATAATTTGAAACTCGCGGTCAGAAGAGCACGAACACTCACGCACACTTCCACTGTTCGGACTCTCGGTTCGAAGCTGATGGAGATTAATCCGCGCGGCAGCTTGAGAAAATCTGTTATATATGCGGTCATCTGGTTCTCCTACTCTCCCAACCAACGGAGCAGCACGGCTCAACGACCGACCAGAATTAGGTGACAATTTTAAGCTGCTTGAAACTTTCGCGTTATCCCGGTGTCCCCCGAAACCTTTTGGTAGTCGCGTATTTTACTTTTACGCGATATTTTATCACCGATCATGCTGATGATCTTTCCCCCCCCCCCACGCACGCCACCTTGGAAGGAGGCGCAGGTGTATTTATATTTTCTTATTCGCCGAGAGCGGGAGGAGGTGATCTTAAGCTTCGGAGACGTCGACTGACGGAAGATCGCACAAAGCTGCCCTCGTGAGACGAATTGGTTTCGTTTTTAGCGGTTGCGAAATCCACGCTCTCGTTTACCCACACCACTAGACTAACTTGAATTTTGCGGAAGGGGGAGGGGTACAGCGGGTTGGTGACGAGCCCTGATGGAGATTTTAATCCCCTATAAATGTTTTAATCCACGTCGGGGCTCCGGAGAGCTGCCCGGCAGGCCACAGTCGTTGAGTAGTCTTTAATTCCGTTGAAATCGGCTGGACCAAAGGACGGAAGGTGTGCGACGCACTGAACAAACAGGAACCCCCGGTTCGAGTGAACGAGAGCGCGAGCACGAGAGGGAGATGGAGCTAAGCATTCTTTTTTGGATTTGTGATTAAGTTTAATTTATGTAAATCTTTGGCATTGCTTTATTGCTCCGGCTTGATGAAGGTGGCTCTCGGAGAAGCTTAGCGCGTTGGAATTCCACACGGAAATGGTAGCGGTTCGAGCCGGGTGCTGTGCTGTATCACAATTGGACACTGCAACGGCCGACAAAGTTGTTTTTCCCTCCAGGCTGGAAGTCAAGAACGCACCGTGCAGCAAACAAAGACACCTTGGGACCCCTATCTGCATCGCGCCACAGTTCATACTAACCGATTTGTTCCCCTTGGGTGCGTTTTATCGTTTCGATATCACGTGGGACAGTTCTTAACAGTGGTCGCAATGTGTAACACACATCCAAAATGCAAAACATGAGGGTAATTGCATTCAATTGTTTTTTGTGTTATTAGCTAGTAACCAGGCGGTAGGCGTTCGGAGGTTTGCAGCAGTTCTTTGTCCTGTTGGTGAGGCAGGTTTGCGAATGTTTTTGATCGTTCCTGGACAGTTTTTAACGTTGGCGGATGGCAGTGTCTACGAGCTCAATGGCTGATAATGAGCTTGAATTCAGTGCTGTGCTCCAGTTTATTCGTGCTGTGAATGTTTCTTACTTCCTTTTGGGAAGCATAGAACATGTCAGGTGTTTCAAGATGACATTATTGGTATTCCAGATTGTATCATCTTTGCTTGGCAGCATTACATTTAATAAAAACTAATTTTAGCTTTCTAGCTAACGGTTCCGGTCAACGTTGGAAAAATTCACGAAGATCACCAAAGGAAATTGATTTTTGGAGATTTTTCCTGAACTTTTCCATCACTAGGTTCGGTATACAGGTCAGATTGGTTATACGGAAGCTTGAAAAAAAAAATCACTCCGGATAATCGAGCCATTCTTTAGGTTGTCGCTTGGCAGTTGAATAGATGATGAAAATTAATTGCCCTGGGTTTATGTGGCCAAATTGAACGTTTTAAAATTATTTTAATTATTGTTTCTGAAAATAGTTTTATATAGCAATAACTGTTAAACACCTTTCGATCTAATTTTTTGCGACCAATTTGTATCTTACTTTCTTCAACTATTGCTGAAGCCACCCACAATTTTAAGTTGTCCACTTAGAATCCGTACGGAAGAAATCACTTATATCTCGAGGATGGAATGACATACAAAACAGGTTAACCAATCAAAAGAATGATATTTTATTGTACTTTGAAAAGTAAATCTCGACGGACGTATCTGTTTTTGTAAACAATGCATTTGATCGTAAATTTGACGTTACTGATAGCTCGCCCACGCATGCTAACACTACCATCAGATAGAGGAAATTTTCCCCTACCTAATGGTGGCGTTAGTATGTGTGAGTCAGCTACCAGTTACGCCAAACCGAACATCAAAGGCATTGCTAACAAAAGCCGATACGTCCCTTCGAAAAAGGAATCGAGATATATCATTAGAATTATGTCTCTTCATTTCTAATGAACTGCGCACTTTCCTTGTGATACCCGCCATCAAACGTTGCACACCTTTAGTATTAACCTCTTAGGCAAGTTTGTCCTAAATTATGGTCATCTGTGCAGTGTCCCGAGCCACTTTACCAGTCTTCTTCAGCTTCCGCTTCATAATTGCCCAATATTTTTCTATTGGGTGGAATTGGGGGAAATTGGATGGATTTAGGTTCTTGTCGATAAAATCCACCTAGTTGTCACGGTACCATTGAACACCACCTCCCGACTGTAGTGACAACTCACCAAATCAGGCCAAAACTTCACAGGTCCTTCGTGTGCTTTTATGAAAGGCAGCATGCGATTTCTGAGACATTCTTCCTTGTGCAACTACGAGTCCATCGTCGTATTTGTGACAAAAACCTTGGTTTTCGCTCCACAGGTGCAAATACCTGTGATAACTACGACTAAGTTTATCCATGAACGCGAACATAAATCTGCCAGGAACATCTTCTCTCGAGCGTCGAATCGTCGGAGCACATAACACACGGTAGTTTTGGCGATATTCAACTTTTGGGAATGATCGCACCTGACGACGTTGGATTTTCAAGGTGAGTGTGCTAGATTAATTTTCTTTTCTCTACTTCCATCTAGAATAACTCTAGATAGAGCTGGAATTAGGGCCTAACAGCTTTTGTAAACAATTACTTTTCTCGATGATTTCCAGGAATTCAAGGCGCGCCAACGCAAACCAACATAACCATCGGGTAGGGGAAGACTTCCCCACCTGATGGTGATATTGATTTGCTTTGGCGAGCCTTGAGTTTCTAGAAATCATCGAGAGAAGTCATTGTTTACAAAAGCCGTTACGCCCTAATTCCAGCTCTATCTAGAACTTCTGACTCGCTGAACCAAAATTAGTGAAACTTTATAAATAAATCGCTGTCAAAAAATGCTTGCAGTGCACGGTAAAAAGTTGTCACATCTTAGTCAAATGCTATTGCACTTGACTCAGTCTGCCATGCGGCACTACGAATTGAAGTGAATGATCATTGATTTTCAAGTGATTTTCGTTTAGAAACAATGTGATTTGTCGTCGAACAATATGTACTGTATAACACCTTTAAATCAAAATGATTATCGTTTGAATCGGCACCACTGTTTTCATCAATTTACTAGTTTTGCTTTTGGAAGCAAATGTCAAAAACGCACATGCAAACATTACTCACAACGATGGCAAGTCAACAACAAATTAATTAAGAGCAAGAAAGCGATCATTCTCCATTTCCACCCGAAATAATTTGCATTCTAGAGCGCGAGTATTACGAAATTGTTGCTGAATTCAATAATAGCAATAATAGTGAATTATTCAGATAAGTTCTATTACAAATCATTGCAGTGTTGGAAAAATATCATAAAATCAAATCTCACCAACGCCCAAGATCACGCTTAATTTTCGTAGACAAAACTCAACAAGCAAACAACTGCGATTGATTTTGCAAGCTATGATATCGCAGCTCGGAATATCAAGCTAACAAAACTCTTCTTCTTCTTATTCGCATATCAAGCTTATTGCGTGCTCTCAACTTAGTGCTCTAAATGCACTTCCGCATTTATTAACTGAGTGCTTCCGATGCCAATACCAATGCATGAATTCGTATATTGTGTGGCAAGCACAATGATACTCTATATGCCCAGGGAAGTCGAGAAAATTTCCAACCCGAAAGATTCCCTCGACCGGACCGGGAATCGAACCCGCCGCCTCCAGCTTGGCAATACCGTGCTTTTACTGACTAGGCTATGAGGCCCCTGCTAACAAAACTCACCAACTGCAAATCTCACCAAACTGTGGTGAGATTGAGTTTAAGGATTTTTGCTTTACACTCGAATGCAGCCGAAACTTCCATAACGGCTTGCAGCAGTCCTTTCGCGTCTGCCATCGGTAAAGATTAAAAAGAGATAGCAAACTATGCTTTCTCTTTCTAAGAAAAAGATGTGCAATGGAATCATTTTTGTGTCAAGTCAACTCTCAGCTTGATTTTTGCACGTTGTGAATAGTCTCGCAATATCAAAGGAGCTTGTAAAATCAATATCAAGCATGATATTTTGTTCCAATATCACGCGTGATATTGCGAGCGCATGAGAGCGGAAAAATATCAATTGATTGCTGATTTTGCCAACACTGAAACATTGTCAAACTTATCAAATTTATTGCTCAATGTTGGACGATTCTCTTGTTGCGCCAATAAATAGTTCCAACAATAATGGAAGAGAGAAACGGTAACCTGGTACTCAACGACGATGATGGACATACTCTGAAACGCCACGTTTCCCAGACGAAGAAGGTGTTTGAATGGCGTGACCAACCAAGATCTGAAGCTACATCGCCACAAGAAGATCAATCGCTTCAACGAACTTCCAGGGATAGGAGAGCCCCAAGGTATTTGCAAGATTTGCAAGATTAAATGATCAAACCTGAATTCTTTAATAAATATTTTGGAAAATCTACGCCTTCATCTTGTTTTGTGTTTTATGCTTCGATATCATTTTACCCTTTCGATTTAATTTTTTAATTTTATTTCTTAATCCTGTGAGAAGAGGAGAGATGGGGGTAAAGAGAAACCTTGATATTGAATAACCCCTCGGTATATCCCTATTGCTTAACACCATCAGCCACAGGGCTACAAACAGATAACGCCAACTGTCGGCATCACGTCTGCTCTGGCCTCGATAGGTTTCCTGATAGATTCGGGCCTCGATTGTGCAGCGATGTTAAGCACTCGCCCTTTCACTAGTCGACCGTTGAACGGGTAAGTCCTGCTTGCGAGATCTTGGACGATTCTCTTGTTGGCCAATAAATAGTTCCAACAAACTCATCAGTATAGACTGACTGACACTCCAAATAGGGCCCTGATTAGCCTCCCAAAATTTGAACTCATTTAGTAAGAAACTGACGTTGCCCGAACCATTTGAAGTTTATATTGGAATTACTATGGAGAAACCATAATTTTGGTTCACATCTATCTCAAAATTCACCAGTTTACTCTACTTTAGAAAATGATAACTGAGCATGTTGACAATTTTCTCAGCTACAACTTTGTTGATGACTACTTTTCGATCAAATGTTAGGAACAAAAGTTATGAATGATTCAAGTCACTGATGTCTTATGATTATGCTCAATCAACTGTCAACTGTTCAGCAGGCAACATTGGTGCTTAAGGCGCGTAGAATAGAGCACAAAAATCATGGCTACTATGTCACACTGCAGAATACAGTGTTGCCCACAATACAGTTCCTTAATCTTGCCATAAGATTATCAGTCTCTTAAACAATTAATAACTATTAAATTTGACGTTTGGCTGAAAAATGATTTTCCGCAAAGTTGTAGCTGATAAAAATTCCCATAAGAATAGCAATAGCATTGGTTAACAGTACAATATGTAAAAAGGCTAGAAGACAATGAACAAAAGTTTTGTTTTCCCATAGTAATTTCCATATAAACTTCAAATGGTTTGTGCCAAGTCAGTTTCTTATCAAATGAGTTTAAACTTTTGGAGGCTAATCAGGACCCGATTTGAAACCGTTTGAACACTGTGGAGCAAAAATTTCAAATTGTGCATCAGTCTTATGTATACCCAAGTAAGGTACACAGGGGCAAGTTGAAACGTACGGGAAAGTTGGAGCGGATATAGATATTCACTGTAAATATTTTTAAGAGGCATTGTGTAATGCCGAAAACTACTAGATAAAAAATAATCTCAGTGATTATTCACTTTCGGTAAGAGATACATCTATCGTTTCAACTTCCCCAAGCGTTTCAACTTGCCCCGGTGTACCTTAACACATATTTATATAATTATGTTGAGTAAACATCTGTACAACCAAAATCAGACACACAAAGGTTATATAAACTGCTATTAATAGAGCATGTGTGTTGCTTCGGTATGCACGTAGGTATGCGCGGAGCAATAGGTCTAAATTAACCATTTAGTTAGGTACTGTATTAGCTTGTGAGAGGGAAATCACAAATCGAGTGTCATCAAAATTCATAGTATGTTGAGAGATTGAGCTCGTGTAATTGTAAATCTCCACTAACCTCGAGACGACCGCGAGTATTCACTTCAATTGCTTGGCTCTGAAAAGTTTATTCGATTGAGACTCTGTACAAAGAAATCAATTAACAAATACAAATACATGTGGCGCCGATGGTGTAGTGGCAAGCGTGATTGCGTCTCACCCCAGCAGGCCTGGGTTCGATCCCAGTCGGCGTCGTTGGGATGTTCTGAGGCCGTTGGTCCCCAGTTCATGAGTTGATGGGTCGATAGGTAGGGTCCAGGTGTGGGAGCTGCCTCCCTGGCTTCGGTAGCATTGGTACTCAGCACGGAAAACAAGATCGACGGAAAACAAATCATGGAAAAAAAACAAACTCAAATGTTTGATCATCGATCTCCAAAAAATCTTCAAGATAATTGTAATGGATTTCAGCTAAATTAGAAGATCTTCTACCAAAGAAGAATACTACTATGAAACTGTCAGGACAAAAAACATTCTATTTAAGTGTCCTCTTTCATGGTCCCTTGCATTCAATGAATACCCTTCGTATGCTAGATGTTTTAGTTATTATACTGCTCCTTCGGTAGAGTTGCAATTTTGCGCTTTTTTAATCAAAACAATCACACCCAAAATAAGAGATGTTCCATTTTTCAATTGCTCGATTAACAACTAAGCAATTATAAAAAAAAAAAAAAAAATATTTAAATATTTTACTTTTCGCTTCGTCAATCGATTAATCGATTGTGAATGAAAATCGGACATCACTAGATGAATGTGAAACGTTATTTTAAATATAAAGGCCGTTCATAAATATTGAGACAAATTGGCAGGGACCGGGGCTAAGGACAAATTACGTTCCCATGGTAACTGAAATAAAGACGAGTGTTGGCCGGTTGCTCCAACTGCCCAACAATTTAAATAACATCTCCCAGTAATTCTCTCAAATACCAAATTGCTCAGAAAGTAATCCAAAGATCTGCAGAAGATCATAGATCTTCGAAAAGTCTTCAATATATTTGTTTAAGACTTCAGTTTGACAAGGTATCATTCTGAAGATCTTAAACAGCACATCAATTCAAATAATATCATCCAGATAACCTCGTAAGATACCAGGTGGCACCGAAATGATTAAAAACACCTCCTGGTAATTAGTGGCGCCGGTGATGTAGTGGTAAGCGTGATAACCTCTCACCCCAGCAGGCCTGGGTTCAATCCCAGTCGGCGCCGCCGGGATGTTCTGAGGCATAAAATCTCTGATCACGCCTTCCTTCGGAAGTGAAGTAAAGCCATTGGTCCCCGCTTCATGAGTTGATGGTCGATAGGTGGGTCCAGGTGTGGGAGCTGCCTTCCTGGCGTCAGTAGCATTGGTGCTCAGCACGGAAAACAAATCAAGGAAAACAAAACTCCAGGTAATCATAGATCTCCAAAAAATCTTCAATTGTCCAACCATTTATCTCCCAGATATTCTCTCAAGCTGCTCAGAAATTATTGCAAAGCCCTTCTGTCCTGATCAAAGATTTTCAAAATTGCACTACCCAACAATTCAAATCATATCTTCCATGTATTTTTCAAGATACCAGGTTGCTCAGAAATTATTCAATTGATGTCTCTTGTAATAATAGATGTAGAAAATATCCTCAAGATATTTGTTTTAGAATTGAGTTTCTAAGTTTCAAATCACATCTCCAAAATATTCTCAAAAAATCCAAGTTACTCAGGAATTGTTTAAATAACACCTAGTGATAAGAGATCACATTGAAAGCCTCAGGATGTTTTTTTTTTAAGATTTCAGATTGATTAGGTATAGTTTCAAAGAAAACCAAGTATTCCACAATCCATATCATATTTCACCGATTTTCTCTCATATAAAACGCGGCAGCTTACAAAGTCCTTCATGTGCTTTAAGATCTCCGTAAAGTCGTTTGGATATTTTTTTAAAGTTGATCAGATAGTACTGAAGATCTCAAGCTGTTCATCTATTCAAATCACATTCTCTCATGATGCAACGGGGCTCCGAAAATATTCCAAAGACCATCAGGTGATCACATATCCTTGTTTTCTAGGCTTCTGGTTGATCAAGTTTTGTTCTGAATATCTTCAACTATGCAATGAGTCAAATGGTAGGATTCCTCAAAGCTAAGGATGGTATGGCATGGTTACCTCAGAATGCCTTCGTCATCTTACCTTTCTATATCACTTTGTTTACCTTCACCAAGCACAAATTGGCTCACAATGGTTCAAATACATCAATGGTTGTTGCAGTTCCACGCCAAATAACGCATCGGAAAATCTCAACCTTCTCCGATTTGCTTAACATTTTGCATAATTGTGTGTTATCGACAATCATTCACACTTTTGCAAAAATTAAACCATTTTGGATCTTAAAAACTCAAATATCTCAAAAAGCATATCTTCAATTATTATATTTTTTTTTCAAATGCAAACTTTTGAAATATGCAAAACTATGGAAACTATAAAATTGACAATTGTAAAATAAGAACTTATGGTCAAATTTTTGAACATTTTTCTAGTACGATTTTCTATGAAAATGATATATTTGATTTGTATATATATACCTTATATTCTCAAGCTGTTTGTAAAATATAGCCATTGTCTGTTGATTGCTTAGTACTTGTAGAGAACAAACGCTGGTTTAGAATTCAACTGTCGTAGTTCGTGAAATTACCTGCAATAAATCAAAAGATAAAAAGTTATTTAAATGCAGCTCCAGAATAAAACTCAATCATTAAATGAAAAAAAAAAAATTTAATGAAAATTTTCGTGCTAAAACATTTTTTTTCTTTATCGTGATAGCATAAAACCTCGAAAATTGACCTTTCGATTTTGTTTAAAGTCCAACATTTGTTCATCATGAGGTATACAAAATGTAGACAATTTTCCACACAAATTGTTTAAAATTTGTATGGGCCGTGGATAATTGTCAACCCCCCCCCCCCTAAACTATCTACGTAGTTTATGAACAACCCTTAAATTTTTCATAAAATTATTGAAACAACATATTTTCTTAGATTTTTTATATCTTTTCCCAAGAATCCCTAAGAATCAAAACTCACCAGATTTTGTTTTACGTTAGCTTTCCGTTAATGTGATGCATACTGATGCAACAATTGAGTTTCAAGAACGCTATTTATCCATTTACGGAGATCAGTACAGGATCTGATCAAGAAGTATGGTACTCTAGAACATGTCAGGCCCAACATTTTTTTTATTATAGTCACTTTAACACTCTTGGGTCATTCGTGACTTGTCCGGGGGTGAGATTTGAACTCGTGACTTTGGCGTGAGATGTATGGATGTTAACGCCGGGGTCGCCCCCTCGGACCAACAATTGAAAAGGCCTCAACTCCATTTTGTAAACAAACCTTGTAAAGGCAATTTTCACGCGAACCGCAAACCTAAAACACAATTGAGTAGGGGACCTGTTAATTTTGTTGGTTTGCGTTGGCGGACTTCGGTTCTAGACAAAATTACCTTACAAAATTACCTTGTTTACAAAATGGAGTTGAGGCCTTTTCAATTGTTGGTCTTGATGTGAGATGTACGTAAGAGAAGACAAACAGATTTATTTGAACTGAGCAGTCTTCCAACGAGATACATACCAACCAAAAACCTACTCCCGCAAATCTTCGCACGAGCGGCCCAAGTACAAAAATAAGAACCATGAAAATTTTAATCTCACATATATTAATCATTCAATAAATTAAAATAATCCAATCGGATTTAAATAATTAATTTATATTGTATATTATTTATTTCCATCTTACTTTATGACTCGTCGTTGTGTCGCGCACTCACCGTCCCTATGGAGACCTTCTTGCACGCAGTTTCTCTCATTCTCTTGCTCTTGCAAATTCCTCCCCATCCAGCTTGGACCACTTTTCGCGAGTTCGCTCTGATTCTCTCACTCCACTCGCGGTGACTTCAATCTCACACACAGAAGTGGATTACTTCCACTCGGACACCTCTCAGCCGGCCACCCGCGCCCGTTGACAACCATATGTATAGGCCACGCGAAAAATCAGCGTCCTACACCACCGCGGCACCGATGGTGTTGAGGGTTTGGCGGAGAAAGGGCACACGGGCGATTCCACTTTCCTTAAGACGCAGCGACCTTCACTTGATACCCTCGGCGAGGTTGAGAGGTTGGGCACGGGTGACGACGACAAATCCCTCCTCGCACTCTCGCGTGTTTCGTAGCGTGGCCACGAAGGCGAGCGAAAGAGAGCTAAATCCATCCGGGAGGCGACAAATCACGGCCAACTACTGTGGCGGCGGCGGCGGTGACGGTCTTCGGCCACCACACTGCCTACTTATACTGTTGCTACCGTTCGGTCGTTTGGTTGTTGATTTTGCTGAGACGATTGCCTACTTGGATGGATTAGCAGATGAAACTTAGGAAATTTACGATGATCCCTTTTGAGGTATGATTGCATTTTTGCTAGTTGGATTTTAGAATTGTAGTTGAAATACTCATAACAAATATATGAATCATATCCAGAAAACAAAAAAAAATCAAATGCAGTTAACGCAAGCCATACACAAATGCCGTCCACTCAAATCTTGATCACGTTGATCCGGCTTCACCGGCATTGTGGTGTTGGTGATAAATAATCCTCGCAAGAAATATTATATGGTAACTAAGACTGTCACCTTGGAGCCCCTCACTTCCTCTGTTGCTACCGACGAGCAAATAGTGGGCCACTGACTGCTGCACCGTAATCACACGTGTTGAACTCCCTCGCCGCTACTCACTCCAAGTTCCACCATGTTCCGACACATTCACGGACAATAATGTTTCGGGTGAGCGTCGAGAACATCATCGACGGTAGTTCAACATGAGCACCCAAGCATATTCACCGTCGTCGTCGACAGCTCGCTTCATGCTGCCCGGGCATATTTCTGTCTGTTCTGTAGGGATGAGTGTGGAAAACGCTTAATCCCGGATTATATTTATTTTCTGTGAGTGAGATATAGCTTTGTTGTGTGTATGTAGGTAACCACTGTAGTGCCCTAGCACAAACTGACCACCAAGGCGGTGAAAGGTGAAGGGAGCTCACAGCTCAACTAGCACCGACTGCCAATATATTGCTACCGGCGGGATCTAGGAGCTAAGACTCCCAGTGAAGATTTGCGTCTTAATGGACATGGTTTGCATCATACATTGGTGCTGGTAGTGGTGGAGGAGGTTCTAGCAAATCTATGTCCAGTGGTGGATTTAATTGAAGATATAGTTGCCATGGATTACTGGCAAGCTTCATTGAAGATATGAGACGGTTTGATTTGCAATAAGATAAGAATGAGTTTGTGCTTTTGATAGCCGTATCCCGAGAAGACGAGAATGTCAAATCAATAGCAAGTTTAACTATTAAAATTAAGGAACAGAACTTCAAAAAATGCTATTAGTTTGATTGATATAAGGGGTAACATATCAAAACTAATATCAAAAAATTGATGGGACCATAACTGAGTAATAGCAGTTGCTCCCATATCTTAAGAATATCAAGAATCATCGAATTTTTTTTTATCTTTATTAAGGAGACTTTCAACCTTGGGCTAGATCGTCTCCGGAAATTGCAAATTAATATAATATTTTGCTATTAGATCTCATGCAGCTATTGGTATGTTGTTTAAATTAATCAATTTAATTACACTTAAATAGCTTATACTGCTATCAGATCAAAATTAGCTCTTAAATTCATGATAATAAAATATCATAGCAATAGCAAATGATACTTTGAAAGCAAGATAATTATTAACTTGTTATGGTGCATAACTTACCAATAACAAAATAACATATTGATAGTAAAATTTTATATTACTTTTCTCTGGCTTAGCTATTCTCCTTTATCCAGGTATTGAATGGTATTGAAATCAGTCAACTGGTTCCGGAGATATGACTGGAACATGATCCATCATCTGACCTGAAACGGATAAAACCTATAAAGTAGCACATCAATTCACATGAGAATTAAAAAAAAACCAGTTCAAATGAAGTCATTTGGAGTACCCATGGTCACACTGGTCACATCTGGACATGTTTCGGGTACCCCCAGTGGCCAGTTTCTATCAGTAAGAAGGATTAGATCTCACCATTAATCCTTTTTGTTTTTCAAACTAATGATCTCTAAAAGAATTTTTTGTCGTAGGACTACGTCTTTGATTTCTATATGGGGGTACACTTTGTGAAAACCGAAAATGGAACATGTAACAAATTGAGAAAGATTTTGAACGTTAATAACTCAGATGCCCCTGGTCCACTTTCAATAATTTTATCACCAATCGATCAGAAATATGGCTACGCATCGATAATAATGCTTCCGAATGTTGATTTTCAACAAGAAACTATTGAAAAACTGGTAAATGACTGGTAATTGTCCAAAAGCGTCGAATTAACTAACAAATCCACCAATTACCTACATGCATATGCTGCTTCCCCAGCACAGTCGTCAGAGAGTAGTAAGTAGACGAAACAAGTCGAAGTGGCATTCGCCTCCGATCCTCGGGCGCGTGCAAATAGGGAGGATGGAATTGCGTAATATTTTGCACACTCATCGCCATATTTAGAACCAAACACAAATTCTTCAAGATAACCACCATCCGTCGTCTGGATCTCCATGGCGGTGTCTGACGTATCTCTGGTCTGATTTAAGAGGTGTGCTGAAAGTGTTCCTGAAAAATGAGATCCGTGATGCTGTCACCTACACTAAACACGCTAAGCGTAAGCGGCCATGGATGTCATCTACGTTTTGAAGACGCACTCTGTTTAGTTTCGGAGGTTAAATCATCATCAACATTGGCAGCAAAACGGCTCTTTTCAGGGCCATCAAGCTTATTACAGTAAAGAGTAGGAATAGAATTTATCTGCCTGTTTGTCCATATTCAGAACCAACGACCACACAAAATGCTCATGTAATCAAACTGGACACAGTGGTACAAATTATTTTGATCAACCTTGATTAACTTTGAATCGCCACGGCCGGATATTTTCGATGGAAGAAGCAACAATCTAGCATCTAATTCGACGAAGACGGCAGGAAACATTTGTGAAGGCGAGTTATTTACGAAAGAGAGTGTCGATGAAGAGAATCGATCAATGTAGATAGGACCTATTGAAAAGTGACGCGAGATTTGTTTTCCGTACTGAGCTCCAATGCTACCGATGCCAGGGAGGCAGTTCCCACACCTGGACCCAACATATCGACCCATCAACTCAACCGGAGACCAACGGCTTTACTTCCCGAAGGAAGGCGTGATCAGAGATGTTATGCCTTAGAACATGCCGGTGGCGCCGACTGAGATTGGACCCAGGCCTACTGTGGTGACAGGTAATCACGCTAACCACCGGCGCCGATATCTTTCAAGGTGATATCACGGCGAATGAGAACGACCCAAATTTGAGTTTAGTTATCTCAGATATAAGAAATAAAGTGCAGGAGCTCAGCGATGAGTAAATTTGCCTGATGTTTTCCCAGGTTTTTCAACGATTTTCCAGGGAAAAAATCCCGAATTTGAGAAAAGTAAAGATTGGATTCACTCAGTCTACTGGTACTGCTCCGAGACTGAATGAAGTTTTCGTCAATTTCCTCATTTTCTGGCAGATTTTTTATGAAACCATGAGACAAATTTACTCATCGCTGAGTTCCTGCACTTTTGGCAATTATGAGTGAACTAAACTCAAATTTGGGTCGTTCTCATTTGCCGTGTATGCAAAAGGAAAAAAGCCAGTGTCGCTCATAATGGGAGGAGTCTTTGTAGCTTTTATACCACTTGGTTGCACATCATTCTGCTTTAACCTGAAAAGATATAAAACAGCGCTGCTGTGTGAAATTAGCGCATTTTCGCTTCTGATGGCGTGGTGAACAGCAATGCGTCAAGCGTCATCGCAAAGTTCTTTGAGATAACCACCATCGGTCGTCTGGCTCGCCGTGGTGGTGTCAAACGTATCTCCGATCTGATCTACGAGGTGTACTGAAGGTTTTCCTGGAAAATGAGGTCCGTGATGCTGTCACCTACACTAAACACGTCAAGCGTAAGTGGCCATGGATGTCCTCTTCAATAAAACGGCCCTTTTCAGGGCCATCAAGCTTACATCAGTAAAGAGTTGGAATAGAATTTATCTGAGCTTGTTTTTCCAGAATCACAACCCCCAACGACTACACAAAATGCTCTCCAGAGTTGTAATCTTGTAACCAAATTTGGAATCAGGGGTGCAGTTCAAGTGATTTTGATTGATTCTCTTAATCTTAAATTTCTATTTGAAAAAGATTACTACAAATTTGGTACGCCTACAATTCAAAAACGGAAAGAGTTGAAATAATAGATAATTGATCAATTAAAAGAACGAAATGCTCTTCACATTTATTCCGTCCACTAGCGGTCCTACGTCAAGCTTCCGTTCGTACCCCTAGGCACAGACCCTTCTACTTTTTTTTGGTTTCTTATAGAGACTTTTTATTATTTACCTTTAGCTCAAGTCTTAATGAGACTATAGAAATCTTTCAATCAATATATTGACTTAATTTTAGAGCTCATACAATTGTCCGAAGTGTTATGAAAAAAAAATCGTTGCCATGACTCAAAAACTAAAATATTGTTTCAGGATCCAAATATTTATTTTGTTATTGACGCAATTAATTTTGGGGAAACATTTTGAATTAGACCCTCGAGCGTGTCACCCTTGACCAATGACCCCCTCACTACGACGCTGAGTGTGGCCCGCAAGTTTCATAAAAACTAGCATGATGGCCCGACGTATGCCTTCAGTTGAGCACCACTGATCTAATTCATTGCTTATGTGGACAGTTGGATAGTTTTGTTATATATGTCGTGCCTGGTGGCCTTACAACTGGATCATGCGGAGCTACATCGTTGACGTAATCAGCAGCCGACATCGAAGGTGTGCATGATACTTGAGTGATCATTCCGACTGCCCAGTGAAGATCTTCCAACTACTCACCGTGGTTCCAGCTGGAGTGATCAGGGTATTGAAGAAACTCGCCAAAGACCAAGAACAACAAATCCAGTTTGCTGTCGATAATCTAATGGTCATAATCGTGACGTGGTTCGGTAGTTTAGTGGTACCGTTTCAGCTTACTGAGCAGAAGTTTGGGAATTCAATCTCAGGCCCGTCCCTTTCCTTGCATTTTTTTAATATGCCTTATTCTATCTCCACTATATTTAAAATGAAAAAAAAAAACAGTCTGCTACTTTCACTGATCGCATCACTTAGCACAGTGAATCCTGATCTAAAAATAACCCAACCCACTAACACAACTATCCTTCCCGTGGCAATTGTGGAGATGCAGAGGTATACCCTGTCTCTAGCAACAATGATTTTCAAACTAATCATCCTTTCTCTCCCCAAAGACCGTGAGGACGTGGTAGGTGTCGGTACTGATCTATAAATAGAATGAATCAGTGAACTTTGTACATTGAAGATGGAAATAATCCCAAGCTTCCTATATGTGGTTCTCTGTGCATTTTAACTGGTTCTGATCAATAACGGAGAAGTTACTACGACGTGTATGGTCTTTTAAATAAAAAAATAATAAAAACCTCATGGCCATAATCGACACTTCATTTCAGATCTTCGAATTCTAAAAAATGTACCGTAAATGTTATGTAATTCGAGAAAATTTACCGGCAATTTTTCAAATTACAGCTCGACCAACCGCTTACGAGTGTAGTGTGGAGCGATCATCCCGAACTGATTATTCAAAGGCTGCAGGTCGTAGCTAACCGATGCTTGAAGTTTATAAGTCATGCCTGGTGACCTCACAACTGGATCTCCAATGCCAAGTTCCATCATTGATGTCTTCAGAAGCTGATATCAACTGAATTCCAAGAACGGAACTTAAGGTGGGCCAACCACACTCTACCTGGGCTCTCTGATCTTAGTCGGTAAAGGTGCAGCTACAAAGCAAGACTATACTGGTGGTGGCTGAGATCGATTTCCGGCCCGGTCTAGGAATTTTTCAGGTTGGAAAATATCTCGACATCCCTGGGCAATAGAGTATGATTGTACTTGCCACACAATTATACTAGTGCAAAAATGGTGCAGGTATCGAAAGCTTAATAACTGCGGAAGTGCATCTAGAATAGTTGAGGGCACGCAATAAGCTAATATGCACACTTAGAAATTCCTAATTTTACATGCGACGGAATCCATCTTTGACGTAAAGAATGACGCGTAAACAAACATGTGATGTAAAATTAAGTGCTCCGAGACTGAAAAGTTTGTTACTCGACAAAAAGTATGTTTTATTGAGCTGAATTTCGCGTCTATTATGGCTCAATTTTATGTAAAAATTGACGCTCGTATATGTCAGCCTCAGAACACCTAAATTTACATCAATTTTTCTAAGCGTGTGCGATAAGTAATAAGCTTGAAATGCAAGGAATAAGAAAAGGAAGAACTCCACTCTACGAAGAGCTAAAACGATATCTAGAAGGATGCCTTGGATCGGAACCTAGTATGACGTGACAGCAGAGGCTGATGGCGAAGGGCCCTTAACAAGAAGAAACTACACAGCACTCTCGGCTTTCCTCCTCATACAGCAGCGTAGACCCCCATCAACCACGAAACACACTCTAGCTCCTCTAACTGAGAGATCTCAGCAGAGAAAAAAAGAACTGCGTCCCCTTTCTATCACCAATCACTTCAGTTCATCAGTACACAGTCTGGAAGACGCAGAGACAGCTCCTTACCGGCAGAATCAACTCGCGACAAACGCCGAAATCAGAACCGACAACTCCAGCGACCAAACACAAACGCCCAAAGATCATCCTACTGCTTGACCCCATAAACTAAGTGCATGTCACGGAAGCATCGACGGCACGTGGGTCTAGTATAAGAGAGGAGTGGATTCCAAACAAACTGCCTTGGCAACCTATGCCTAGGTGAATTCTTGCAACACTTCCAATGCAATCAAGATATACGCTGCTCGATTGACTGGGGCTTTGACAGTTCGTTTGGCTCAAAACCAGCCAGTCCACTCCTCTCTTATACTTAACCATTTCTAAAAGAAAACCAACAAAGTCGACAGTCGGTTCATTCAAAAGCAAGCAGCAGCCGTCCTGAAGCCTACACGTGCACCACTGAAGGTGCGCAGCAAACTTGAGTGATCATCCTGACCGTCCGTTGAAGACCTTTCAGCTACTCACCGTCAACTGTGCTCCGTTACTGGCGATCAAGGTTTTGAGGAAGCTTGCTAAAGACGATGAACACCAATTACTGCTTGCAGTCGATACCTGTAAGGAGCTTCATCTCTGGGAGCCCCAAAAGAGGGCTGCCAAAGTTGCAGAGTTTTTAAGCGTCCGGAATGGACTTCCCTGTGATATGGGGAGTCCAGAAAGGCCTCCCCCAAGGTTTGTGTGGCCCTCTAGAAAGTAGTGCCCTAAACTGTCTTTGATGTCTACAGTCGTTTGGTATTCGTCAATATTGCCGGGTCGTTTACCTTGGGGTCGTGGTCTGGCCATGGTGTATTTGAAAGTTTGGTTCATAATCCTTGTCGGTAGCAGTGCACAATGGTCACAAAGCCGTATTTAGGAAGACTAAAATGTTTGCGCTAAAACCATAAAGGCATATGGTGTATTCAGGAAAGTTTCTTCATATTTTCCAATCTTTTCATGTTAGTGAAATTAGGGTGGTGCATAAAATTGGTGAATTGGAAAAGCGAAAGTTTTTATTGTTTGATATAGACCAATACAATGTTCAAAAAAGTTGCAGAACAATCAATTTGCAGTAATTTTGCTGAAGACACTAAAAATCCATCGCTTATGGTTCATGAGTTATGATTTTTTAAACAAGCAGGTTAGGGTGGCCCCTGAAAAATGGTTTTCTATGAATATCTTTTAATACGTTAATTTCTCGTAAAAACGATGTTCTAGATACTTGTAGAACATTCTATAAACTATATTTTTGCTGAAGCAACCAAGTTTTTATCTTTTTCTATCGCCTTTAAGTTTTTTTTTAAAAAAATGGCACTTTTCAATTGTCAATATCTCTTAAAGGAGAAAACCGATTTTCAAACTTTTAAATTCGAAAGATCGTTGTTTTGTTGTTATTAGTAAGTTTTCTGGCAAATGTTGGGGGTTCGTGAGCTGCTGAAAATTATGATAGCATCAGATTGCAGGGTTGATAGTGTAATAGGATGCTTTGTTGATTGTTCATTAACTCTTGATTGCTTGTAATACTTATGAATATTTTAGGAGGACAAAAAGGCGAACTGAGTTTTTTCCACATTATATAGCTATTATGCACTACTATATCTTCAGCCAGGTGTTAATTTGATGTGTACACGTTAAATCAACCAATAATCAGCTTGAGCTCTCACTGTTCAGCTTCAATTGTTATTTGAGTCCAAAAGGAGCAAACATGAGTAAAATTTTACGCCTATTTCTGAATGAAATTAAAAATTTTAATTTTATTTTTAAAAAAAGAGAACCACACCACCTACGCCATAAAAAAATCTTTTTTTTTGTGAAAAAACTCTCACAAACATGTCAAACTTTTTTGAAGAAATCAAAATGCTATCTCATCAACATATCAACATATATGGACAATTTTTCAAATTTTAAGGTGGATTTGAAAAAAAAACGATTTTTTTGCTCTAACTTTTTATTTTTTATTTTAATTTAAGATCTTTTTTTGAAAGACTCCTAGAACATAAAAAAGACGCATATTTGGATGCTTGTTGAGAATGTCTAGATGTTATTTTACGGAAGTAATGATGGTTTTTGTGTAAAAATAATCAATATCGCTCATCATTCCAACAATGTTTTTCTCATCAAGGGTTTGAAATGTGACAAATAATATTACATACTTATATAATATTTTTGCAGGTTGAATTATGTTCTTTAACAATATGCGTAAAACTTTCAGTCATGTTTGCTTATTTAGGAGAAAAATGTCGTTTAAAAATTAATTGTTTTACACCAAAATTGACACAAGTTTTGAATAACAACATTTTGAATGTCTTAACAACCTTGAGGTTCTCAAAATAATTTTTTTTTTCGAAAAATGTACATTGAATGATATAATGATGAGATAAAATTTTGATTTCTTCAGCAAAGTTGCTTGCTGCCGCTAGATTTACACCATTTCCTATGAGAAAAAGTCCAATTAATAGATATACTTTTGAATACTGCCGCTAGATTTTAGACAA
The DNA here is from genome assembly GCF_037179485.1 of Ochlerotatus camptorhynchus. Lineage (NCBI taxonomy): Eukaryota > Metazoa > Arthropoda > Insecta > Diptera > Culicidae > Ochlerotatus > Ochlerotatus camptorhynchus. The sequence continues at coordinate 2,202,224 of NW_027040668.1, read as the reverse complement.
AAACTCAAAATTTCCTGTGTTAAAAAGACCAACGAATCAATTGAAGAGTTTTGCAGATCATGGGGCAAATGAGTTACTTCCCGTGGTCTACATTATCCAATGCATGCTGTTTTATGTCTGAAATCTAGCGGCAGTATTCAAAAGTATTATCGATTCCCATTAAATAACGAGATTTGGGGAAAATTAGCTGTGCACCTGATTTACTTGGTTTTTTCCATATTATTCTGAGAATGTTGTGGCTGAAGACCAGTCGCATATAAAGCCAAATAACTGTTAGTTTTGGCTAAACATGGGAGAAAACGGGTAAAATGGGGTGCTACCAATAGTCTGCGCAAAACGAAACCAGTGGCATTTAATTTCTCGGATGTTTTAACATAAGAATAGGTATCTCAAACCTCCTGAAACCAGCGGCACGTAATGAGGGTGGTTCTGGGTCAGTTTTTGCCCACTCAAGTCAAGTAGACCGTAACTCCAAGCTACCATTATCCGCAGCTCGTGGACGGTTTAATTCGTGTTGGTGTCCGCTTATACAACGCTCAAATCCTGCAGGCCATGCACCAGTTTACCGAAATGATCGCAACGAAAGAATACCAGAAGACGCTTCAAGCAATTGTGTTCACTATGTTTAGGTCATTTTGGCAGTTGCTTTGGCTTTGGCCTCAAATGGGTGCCCATTTGAAATATACTAATCCCCTGCCGAAAACGGTGGGTGGTATGGTCCACCTACCACTATTTTTGGGCAGTTTTTCAATCGATTGAAATGGTAATTGGTCTGTGATTAGTGTCAACCATAAACTAGTCACCTATATAAAATCAACACAATTGGTTGAAGTACAGTGGTCAGCACCACCCAATGATGCTTTATGCCCAAAGAAGTCGGGAAATTCTCAAACCCGGAAGATCCCTAAATGGGACCGGGAATCGAACCCAACCAACTCCAGCTTGGTCTTGCTTTATAGCTGTACTTTAACCGGCTGGGAAAATCCAACGAAACATGCGTCCCCTCCCAACCGGTATTCAGTATTCATCCATTCCCAATCCGACTTCAACTAAGTATTATATACATATATATATAAATTAAAACCGACTTTAAATCTTTCATTCCGTCTGTCGATGGATTATGAATATTCCCAACCTCGACTAGACTCGAACTTACACGGTGGACCCTCAACCGCCGCAGTAGTGGATCAACGTATGGAACGCCAACAACCGACCCACAACTGAGAGTATCGGAGCAACAGCTTTTCTCCATCATCACCATACTCTCGCACACACTCTTCCTACACGTATGTTGCCCGGACAGGGTGCATAAGTGTATAGTTTCAGATTGTCATCGGTCGTCGGGTTTGTCGTTTCGACGACCAGCAGCCGGCAGCTCCCGTTCCGACGGCTAAGAGGATAAATTACTAAAGTTTCTATTATCCCTCAATTGATTTAGTGGTGATCAATTTTTCCTTTCGCACCGTGCGGTTTCCAGGCATACGTATGTGTGCGATTGTGAGCATTAAACGAATGCCGACAGACCGAACGTCGTTCAGTTGGTAGGATCAGCAGCAACACTTGCAAACACCCACCAACCCGACGACGACGACGACGACGACGACAACGACTCCGTATGACGTACGCGGTGGGGCCGGATTAGCTGCCAACATATTTACGACGCTTAATCTCTTTAGATATTTACACCGGGAATGTTTTCGGGGGTCTATTTTTATTGTTGCTTTGGATTTGATTTGACAAACCCTGCTGACCCGATCCGACGAACGCGTTGGGTAGGGATTGTCATTTTTACGACTTTGGCGTAATATAAGTGGGAAAGTGACAAACTGGAGGAATTTGGTAAATTTATTGATCTCAACTCGGTATGATTCAGAAATGAAATATTCACAAGCATATGAGAAGTTAAACCAAATGGCAATGCCGTACGTGGATCGGTGATGAATGAGTGTGAGATTATTCCCGAGAAACACACACACTCACACATATGCATGCACTCGCTTAGACACGGACGGCGGACTAAGGCCTTGCGTGTTTTGTGGTTACGCTTCCAACTAATCCCTTAATCCTTTCGCTTACACTCTCGCTCTCGCGTCGCTCCACTGCGATACAACCGACGACAACCCTAGCCAGGCAGACGAAAGTTAGTCCCCATGGCCGCCCCACCATCAGAGGCTATACTCGCGGGCTAATCCTCTCGTCACATATCATCGCCTAGGAGCGAACTTGTCTTGAAGAGTGCTTTGCTATTACGGTCGTCGCTGCTGCTGCTGCTGCTGCTCTCGACGACGACGACGATGATGATGATGATGATGATGAATATTATTGTTGCCGGCTACGCGGCTGCCGTGGCTGCTAAATCCGAATGAATTTATATTCGCTCCCGTTGATGTTGTTGTGGGCACCTATATCTACATATATATACGAATGCGGTTGAAGGTTTGATTCGAGTGCTCTGCTATTTGTTAATGGGATTCCTAAGGATGTTCAGCAAGATTTGCAAAAGAACAATCATTGGGGAATTTCAAACATAAACAGATTTCTTTTAAACACCGAAATTATAATGAAAATGAAAATGACGTACAGTCAGGAATCCTTATTGCCGGGGTAACGGGGGCGTGAATAAGGAACCGCGAATAAGGATACCCACAGCTTATGGGATTTTCACTAATGGGGGCTGTAGTGGATTATCTCATTTGTTTCAATACATAAAGCTATACTGTCTTCGACAAAGTTGCTGTACTGGGTTAGACCAACAAGCCTGTGCCATTGGATTCAGGTTAAATTGGGAACTACGCCGCTAGAGGCGCTTCACTTTTATGTTACTTATGACGGGCGCTATAATATATGGATCATATTTCCAACATAGAATATTTCGTGATCCTGACCATATAGAAAGTTGCTGTTTTCAGCAAAGTTGGGCAGGTGATCAAGTCCTTTTGGATGGTGGCCATATTAGTTCAGAACTCTCTCACTACGCAGCGCTAGTGTGCATGTGCAATTCTTATATAAACTGTATCTCGAGAGCCTGGCCATATAGAAAGTTGCTGTTTTCAGCAAAGTTGTGCAGGTGAGCAAGTCCTTTCGGATGATGGTCATATTAGTTTAAAACACGCTCACTACGCGGCGCTAGTGAGCAAGTAAATTTCCTGTATAAGCTGTATCTCGAGAACCTGGCCATATAGAAGGTTACTGTCTTGAGAAAAGTTGTTCAGGTCACTAAGTCCTTTCGGATGATGGTCATATTATTTCAGAACCCTCACACTACGCGGCGCTAGTGTGCACATGAACTTTCTTAATATGTTATGACTCCAAAGCTTGTCCATATAAGATGTTGCTGTGCAATGTGAGAACAGGAACCGGAAAAGGGATGACGTGTAGAGGCCGGAAATCGATGTCAGATGCCATTTTGGAATCCAAGATGTATTTCCGGATAGGGAACGACCCTGTAGAGGCCGGAAATCGATGTCAGAAGCCATTTTGGAATCCAAGATGGTTGTCATCGGTTCAAGAAAAACTGTCAAATACCCTACAATATAAGTATTTCCGGAAAGAAAACGACGTGTAGAGGCCAAAAATCGATGCCAGATGCCATTTTGAAATTCAAGATGACGGCCATTGGTTCAATAAAAACTGTCAAATACTCTAAAATATAGGTATTTCCGGACGTGTAGAGGCCGGAAACCGATGCCAGACGCCATTTTAAAAACCAAGATGGCGGCCATCGGTTTTAAGAAAAACTATCAAATATCCTACAATGTAGGAATTTCCGAAAAGGGACGACGTGTAAAGGTCAGATATACATTCCAGACGCTATTTTGGAATCCAATATGGCGGCAACATTTTTTCCATAAATAAGGCTTACCAAGCATATTGCGTATAATTTATTGTGTATAGCGTATCATTGAGCAAGATCGCAACGTAACGTGGAAAATTCCTCAAAACAATAAAATGCTTTGATTTGTTTTGTTTTTTTCTATCGTAAGCTACAGATTTATTCCACATTTTATTTTCTCTTTCGATAACAAAGAACCAACCAGCGCTGTCATGTTTTATGCATTCTAGTCACTCTCGATCTTCCACACCGTGAGATGGGTCTCGACTTCCCTTAGCAAATCTTGCATTTTTGCACTCCGTTCAACATTGCTGTCCAATGTGCATAAACTTTCGATCTCGGAGAGTTGATTTAGTTTTAACTCGATTTCTGCCGCACCAGGTGGTGGATGAAAATATCAACCATATTCACTGTAGAGGAGTCCAGGAATAAATCTGTAGTTTACGATAGAAAAAAAACAAAACAATTAAAAGCGTTTTATTGTTTTGAGGAATTTTCCACGTTATATTGCGATCTTGCTCAGTGATACGCTATACACAATAAATTATACGCAATATTCTTGGTAAGTCTTATATATGGAAAACATATTTTTTAACTAGTTCGTTTATTTGGAAGGCTCAATCACGTTAGCTTTACGGAGTCGATAGTTCATTGTTCTTTGTTTGTAACAACATTCACTTAATTCTATGTCTAGTAGGAGTTGGGCCGAATACTCGCGGCTTACTCGAGGTAAGAGAGGTACATTGTCGAAGGATACGATCAGGGAAGGAGCTTGGGGGTAAGGTTTCGTTGTCTCATCAGAGCGTTGTCACCAGTATGAACGGTAGTGCGGTTCTAGTTTCGTTTGGAGTTCGATCGGCTATGGTGACCATGGAAAACATGTTGCCGCCATATTGGATTCCAAAATAGCGTCTGGAATCTATATCTGGCCTCTACACGTCATCCATTTTCGGAAATTCCCACATTGTAGTGTATTTGACAGTTTTTCTTAAACTGATGGCCACCATCTTGGATTCCAAAATGGCATCTACACGTCGTTTCCTTTCCGGAAATACTCATATTGTAGAGTATTTGACAGTTTTGCTTGACCCGATGGCCACCATCTTGGATCCCAAAATGTCGTCTGGCATCTATTTCCGGCCTCTACACGTCGCCTCCTTCCAAAAATATCTATATTGTAGGGTATTTGACAGTTTTTCTTGAACCTATGGTCGCCATCTTGGATTACAAAATGGCATCTGACATCGATTTCCGGTCCCTACACGTCATCTCCTATCCGAAAATACCCATTTTGTTGGGTATTTTATAGTTTTTCTTGAAACGATGGCAACCATCTTGGATTCCAAAATGGCGTCTGACATCGATTTTCGGTCTCTACACGTCGTTCCTTATCTGGAAATACCCATATGGTAGGGTATTTGACAGTTTTTCTTGACCCGATGGTCGCCATCTTGGATTCCAAAATGGCGTCTGGCATCGATTTCTGGCCTCTACACGTCGTTCCCTCTCTGGAAATACCCGTATTATAGGGTATTTGATAGTTTTTCCTGACCGTATGGCCGCCATCTTGGATTCCAAAATGACATCTGGCATCGATTTCCGGCCTCTACACGTCGTCCCCTTTCCAAAAATATCCATATTGTAGGGTATTTGACAGTTTTTCTTGAGCCGATGCCCGCCATCTTGGATTCCAAAATGGCATCTGACATCGATTTCCGGCCTCTACACGTCATCCCTTTTCCGGTTCCTGTTCTCACATTGCACAGCAACATCTTATATGGACAAGCTTTGGAGACATAACATATTAAGGAAGTTCATGTGTACACTAGCGCCGCGTAGTGTGAGAGTTCTGAAATAATATGACAATCATCCGAAAGGAGTTATTCATCTGAACAACTTTGCTGAAGACAGTAACCTTCTATATGGCCAGGTTCTCGAGATACAGCTTATACAGGAAATTTACTTGATCACTAGCGCCGCGTAGTGAGCGTGTTTTGGACTAATATGACCATCATCCGAAAGGACTTGATCACTTGCACAACTTTGCTGAAGACAGTAACCTTCTATATGGCCAGGTTCTCGAGATACAGTTTATATAAGAATTGCACATGCACACTAGCGCTGCGTAGTGAGAGAGTTCTGAACTAATATGGCCACCATCCAAAAGGATTTGATCACCTGCCCAACTTTGCTGAAAACAGCAACTTTCTATATGGCCAGGCTCTCGAGATACAGTTTATATAGGAAATGTACATGCACACTAGCGCTGCGTAGTGAGAGAGTTCTGAACTAATATGGCCACCATCCAAAAGGACTTGGTCACCTGAACAACTTTGCTGAAGACAGTAACTTTCTATATGGTCAGGATCACGAAATATTCTATGTTGGAAATATGATCAATATATTATAGCGCCCGTCATAAGTAACATAAAAGTGAAGCGCCTCTAGCGGCGTAGTTCCCAATTTAACCTGAATCCAATGGCACAGGCTTGTTGGTCTAACCCAGTACAGCAACTTTGTCGAAGACAGTATAGCTTTATGTATTGAAACAAATGAGATAATCCACTACAGCCCCCATTAGTGAAAATCCCATAAGCTGTGGGTATCCTTATTCGCGGATAGCCCGGCAATAAGGATCCGGCAATAAGAGATACCGGCAATAAGGAATCCGGCAATAAGGATTCCTGACTGTATTTGTGTGATGGACACAAAAAACAAATTTTACTTACATCCATTGTAAGGTTGGATTTATGACATCCTCTGCATATGTTTCATACTACAACTGCAGCGTTCAAGAAATATATTTTTTTGTATAAAGGGTGTCCCACATCAAAATGTATCACGGAAAAAACGCTGTTGAAAATTACCCATTGGGTATTTTTCCTTTAAAATTTGGGTAGAAGTAGTTTAGAGTGTATCGTTTACACTGTATTTTATCGCTGTCAGTTGTTTGAAAGTTGGAAAGTAACGCCGCGAATTGATTTTGCGCAAACACCTGGAAAATCCTCAACTCTCTCATCGGCACATCGGAAAACCACTCAGAATCATCAAAGGGAAGGACAAATGCGATCAGAATGGATGTTCTATTAGTGATCAGGATCACAAGCGTGTCGTGAAAGCGTTTAAGCGGAATCCCAATGCTTCGGTAAGGGTTGTGGCCAAAAAGTTAAATCTGTCCAAGTCTTTCGTTCAGAGAGCCAAGGACCGGGAGGGACTGCATACGTATAAAGTGCAGAAGGTTCCAAATCATGACGAACGGCAAAATACGGTGGGAAAGTCACGGACCCGGAAACTGTACACCCAGATGCTGACGAAGCTTCATCTCATCATGGATGATGAGACTTACGTCAAGGCGGACTTCCGGCAGCTTCCGGGGCTACTGTTCTTCACCACCCAGCACAAGTTTGATGTTTCGGAGGGAATAAAGAAGCAGAAAGTTTGCCATAAATACAAACGGAGTGCACCGTTCGTGACTACCGGGACTGTAAACGGGGAGATCTACCTCAAGGAGTGTCTACAGAAACGTCTGCTTCCTCTGTTGATGCAACACGAGGGTCCTACGACCTTCTAGCCGGTTGTCCTGGAGTGGTACGAAACCAACGGGGTCACTTTCGTACTCAAGTACATGGATCTCCCTCCACCTAAGGCCCATCGAAAAATACTGAGCTATTATGAAGGAGGTCAAATCTGAGGAAGACATGAAGAAAAAGTGGGTTTCCGTACAGAAGAAGCTACAGCCAGATGTTGTACAGAACCTAATGAGTGGAGTTAAATGTAAGGTGCGAGCATACGGTTATGGTATTGAAATTTGATGAAATAAATGTTTTTTTTCCGTGATACGATTTGATGTGGGACACCCTTTTGTTTTGATGCCACAGCAAAAGTATAGTAAATATTAAATTGATTTCTTAACTCGTTGTCAGTGAAAAATTTTGATAAGTTGAAATTCGGAAGCAGTTTGAGTGTTCTGTTTTTGAGGTGCTCTGTCTGTGTCCATGTAGCCAATCTTGGACGATGTGTCTTGAATACAAGCTCTTACTTGAAGTCTTCAGTTAACTCTTTTATTAGTCATTTGTGGTCCTAAAAAGAACCGATGGGTTGAAAACTTGGAATCCAGTTTAGAACAATGCTGTGAAATTATTTCCTCGAGTTTTTGGAGATAATAGTGGTGCTCATGCCTTGCACCTGGATCGATTGGTGAGCAGTTTGTTGATCACTTGTCGTGATGGTTTAGTAATGCTGAGCTATTATGGTATTTTACACATATAAGGCTGGCGAGCTGTATGTTTTTTGCAACGGTGACGTGCTTGGCATAGATGGCCCACAGCGACTTACTACGAGCAACTGAAATCCGATCAGTAGCAGTTCAACTTCTTCCTCCTTCTTCGGCGAATGGACCGCTCAGTGGGCTGCAGCTCGCGCTTCCGGGCAGTCTTTCGTCATGTACTGGAGAATAATCTACAACGCCATGGACCGAAAGCACTGCGACTACTGCTGATGATGACCGCTAGACACCACCACTCACCACACTTACTTACCTTACCAATCAGGCTAAGGCCTTGCTGTCCTCTGCTGTCCGAAGAAGTCGTCTCTACTCTACTCGATCCATGGCCGCACTTCGCCAGCTTCGTAGTCTGCGAAGGGCCCGCAGGTCGCCTTCTACTTGGTCGATCCACCTTGTTGGGTCGCTTTCTAGAACCATTTTCACTGGGTCGTCGTGCGGCATTCTTACGACGTGCCCAGCCCACCATAGTCGCCCAATTTTTGCAATGTGGAAAATTGATGGTTCTCCCAGCAGCTGGTGCAATTCGTGATTCATTCACCTCCTCCACGTTCCGTCATCCATCTGCACTCCACCGTAGATGGTACGCAACACCTTCTGTTCGAAAACACCAAGGGCGCGTTGGTCCTCTATGATCATAGTCCAGGTCTCGTGGCCGTAGAGGACCACCGGTCTAAGCGTCTTGTAGACAGTCAACTTCGTGCGGCGGCGAATTTTATTCGACCGTAGCGTCCTCCGGAGTCCAGAGTAGGCACGATTCCCTGCCATAATGCGTCTTTGAATTTCTCTGATGGTAACATTTTCAGCGGTCACCAGTGAGCCAAAATACACGAACTCATTGATCACTTCGATTTCGTCACCGTCAATCTGAACTCGGGTGGGGGGCTAACATTGTCTTCCCTAGAACCTCTTCCTTTTACTTGCATTGTCTTTGATGCATTGATGGCAAGTCTAATCCGCCTAGCTTCAGCCTTTAGTCTGATGTACGTTTCCACCAAAGTTCCGTGCCATGATGTCGATGTCATCGACGAAGCCAAGAAACTGGATGGACTTCCTGAAGATCGTGCCACTCGCGTCTATCCCAGCTCTTCTGATCACACCTTCTAACGCGATATTGAATAGCAGGCACGAAAGTCCATCACCTTGCCGTAACCCCCTTCGAGATTCAAAGGGACTCGAGAGTGTCCCCGATACTCGAACAACGCACATCACTCGATCCATCGTCGCCTTGACCAATCGCGTCAGTTTATCCGGAAGTCCGTACTCGTGCATAATCTGCCATAGCTGATCTCGATCGATTGTGTCGTATGCGGATTTGAAATCGATGAACAAATGATGTGTGGGCACGTTGTATTCGCGGCATTTACAGAACCTGCCGAATCGCGAAAATTTGGTCCGTGGTAGCGCGGGCACCCATGAATGCCGCCTGGTATTGCCCCACGAACTCTCTTGCAAATTGTGATAGGCGGCGGCATAGAATTTGGGAGAGTATCTTGTAGGTGGCGCTCAGCCGTGTGATCGCGCGGTAGTTGCAGCAGCCGGTAGCCTGTCGTCTTCTGCGCGACCTCCAAGGTCTGTTGCCGTGCCACCTTCGTTTTTTGCTGCATCACCATTGATTGAATGAACACCGTTCGGTGAGACCGGAGTGAATTCGATTTTTAAACCTATGTTAAGGAAAGCGCTTTTCGCGGTCATTCGGTGATAATTTGCATTATTATAGCAACAGTTGCACATCAGTGCAATTTTCAATAGTGACCTTTTTGAAAATTGATAAGGTGTTCATTTTAGCAGATTTGTAGATGATATTCCAATCGATTGGCTTGTTTAGAATTAATATCCATCCGCTATTGACAGAGTTATAAGGGGACGAACCCTGTCCACTTTTCGTCGTAACGCGGTCAATTTTGGTTTTTTGAAATTGCGCACCCAATATGTTGCCGAAAGACGTTCATCGAGCATTCATCCATTAATTCAATCAACCAATCAATTCCGATACTGTTCCGAAAAGATACGATGGTGTTTTCGGTAGCAAATTTCAAATGGCATTTTCTATAACACGTCTTGCTATCTTACTTGAATTCAAGTTGCAATTACGATATTTTTACGAGTACCAAAGTGATTCTCCGCGACGCCAAGGCTAAAACAGCTTCTACGCCACCGCCACCGATGAAACGGCCGGCGCACAGGTCCTACGTGGACTGTCCCGACTTTCTGGAACTGACTCCGTGGTATTCTTCTCCTCGACTATTCCGTAATTCACCGTTACTGGCAATTACATTTCACAGAACGAACTTTGGATTCAATAATTGTTATAATTCTTGTTCGCGTTCCTGTAACGATGTTTGTAACGAATTTAACTTTATTTTGACCAAAAATGTGTTTAGTGCTTGAATAAGAGATTAAGATTAAATTAGGTTTTAAGCGAGAGAGTGAGTCGCTTTTAAAAATTTCTTCAAAAAAATTAGTAAAAGTGACTCACTCTCTGAGTAAGATTGGTTTTCAGTGTACAACGCAACGAACACCCCTGGTGAACGGTGACTGCAGTAAAATTTTCTACGTTTCCCTTTCTTAAGCAATTGTATTTTGGTGATGTAGGTGGTACCGTTTGGTTGATTGCGGCTTAATACTTTGATCATTTTTCAATAGTTAATCATTGATAAACAACTATCTTATTTATACCAAACAAATATTTTAATCTATCTGAATAAAATGGTATAATTAAAATAGACACTCAAGTCAAACAAGTTTTTTTTTTGTATTCATTCATCTACATCAGCAAAATGCAGAAAAAAGGAGAGCCATAGAATGCTAATCTAAATGCTTAAGTAAGGGAAACGCAGAAAGTAGGACTGCATTTATTGCTCGAGTGTTGAGCTGTTCAGTCCGTATTTTCCCTCGAGTTCTCGATTCGAAGTGTCGCCACCTTCTCGCGTTCTGGCAAGTTTACTTGAACTTGCAAACACGAAATAAATGGTGCGCAAGCCAACCAGTATACAGTACTCCTGGAAGAAAATGGCGATGATGACGCCGTTCCCATTGCAAGAAGAGAGCGCTTTTCACGCCAGTAAAGGATGTTGCCAAGCTGGGTGCCGAACTAGCAAAACACAAGCTGCTGCCTCGCTTCAAGTTTTGCATCATCGGTACCAACATTATGTGCTCCAGCCTGGAGGAGTACAAACAAATAGGATGTTTCCTGAAGGACAACTACGTGGACTTCGTCACGCATGATTTGCCATCGAGGAAGCCACTGAAAGTGGTTTTGCGTGGATTACCGTTGTTCGAGGCGACTGCGGTTAAATCCGAGCTGGAGCGGTTTGGGCTCAAGCCTGTGGCAGTGTACCCGATGAACCGGCGTCCCAACCACAACACCAGCTTCCGTGATCAGGTGTTCCTGGTGCATTCCACGAAGGGATCCACCAGTCTTGCGGCTCTGAGATCGAAAATCCGGGACCTGTTTCAGGTCATCATCAAGGTTGCAAAGACTCATTTCAGCTAAAACAATGTTTTTCTAAATTATGAAATAATTAGATGCCAAGATCAAATTTTGAATTGGTAGGATACAAGAAGAGGTTGCAAAGAATGTGCTTGACATATTAAACCTGTTTAATTCACTTGATGAGAGTCACAATCAGCGATTTTTCACAAACTCACTCACTCACTCACTCACTCACTCACTCACTCAGCGATCAGCAAATCGCTGATTGTGAATAATAGAAAGCAAAATTTACAGGTTTTATGTTTCCAACGCATACTTTGTAACCTCTTCTTGTAAGTTACAAGTAAAACATGCCATCATACCATCTTTTGGTTTTATTATTCCGAAAAACATTATTTTAGCTGAAATGAGTCTTTGCAACCTTGGTCATCATCAGTGGGTGCATTACAAACCCCAACATCGTGATGTAACGCAGTGTATGAACTGCCTCTCATATGGCCATGGCACCAAAAACTGCCACATGAAGACAAACTGCGGCAAGTGTGCTGGAACTCACTCGACTGCGTCCTGTGAGCAAGATGATGACATCGAGCCAATGTGTGTCAACTGCAGTGGAAACCACCAAGCCTCCAATCGCGGATGTATTAAGCGAGTGGAGTTTATTAATATCCGTCGGAAGGCTACAATCAACAATCAGCCCGGTCGCCTCCGTAATCATCGTTCGCCTCCTTTACTCACGGAAATCCAGTACCCAGCTCTTCAGCCCCGTCGCATTTACCCACTGTTCAGCCCCACTTTCGCTCAACAACCAACAAGCAAATCCTGCGAATATACAAATGGTTCCCAAAATTCGGACAGTTCAGCATCGTCTCGCTGCTGCTACGCTCCAGCCAATTCCAGGTTCAGCCACCGCCCCTGGTTTATAATACGCTGGTGCTGTCTCAGGCGAGCCTGTCGATGATTCTCCGTTCACCTCGGAGGAACTTGTGATGCTCGTGGCCGAGGTCATCATCATCATGCGCACCTGCAAGACTCCATCTGAACAGCTACATGCTGCCCTGTCCCTTGTCACTAAGTATGAACCGTGAAGCCATCAAGATCGTAAATTGGAATGCTTGCTCCTTGAAGAGCAAAAACATCGAATTTGTTGACTTTCTCAACGAACGGTACATCGAAATAGCCGTCATCACCGAGACTCACTTGAAGCCCGAGCTGAACGTCTTCCTTCCCGACTTTCGGCTCGTAAGGCTTGACCGCATCAGCTCCGGCATCGCTGCAAGACGGAACATCAGCTGCCGGCTACTACCAAGCTTCCAGCTGAAAACTATCGTAGCCATCGGAGTTGAGGTGTGCACATCGCTAGGTCCAATCACCATCATCGCGGTCTACTGCCCCAAGCAAACCAACATTAGGGACGGCTCGGCCGCAGACCTCCGAAGAGACATCATCAAGCTAACACGACGGCGGCAAAATTTCGTCATCGCTGGCGACCTGAACGCCAAGCATCAAGCCTGGGGCAATAGTCGACGAAAATAGAACGGCACAATCTTGTACAACGATCTGCATGGAGACCACTACAACATCCTGTGTCCGGACACTTCCTCCCGGTTGAGTCGATACAGATCTCATGCCACCATCGACATCTTCATCATCAACATTGGCGATAACATCTCTCAACCTATCGCCTATCAGGAACTGAGCTCAGACCACTGCCCGGTGGTGGCCGAAGTAGGTTCCTCGGCCAATAGGTTTCAAGTTTCCCGGCGAAATTACCATCGTGTCAACTGGCAGCAATACTAGCGCTGTGTGGACACAGTAATCGATTACGACGTCCTACCGGAGTCGTTCGAAGAAGTCGATCGGTGTCTGCAAGCCATCGAAGAGGCGATATCCCGTGTCAGGGAGCAACACGTACCAGCATCCAGCCAGGTGAGTCATACTCTGAACCTTGACAGCCCAACCAAAGATCTTATCAGGCTCCGTAACACCATTTGTAGTCAGTTCCAGCGTTCTGGGCTGCCCCACTTGAAGACCAATGTCAATGTCAATAGGCTAACCAAAATTATCCAGGCCAGGATGGTGGAACTCAGAAATAACGATTTTGCCAACAAGATTCGCTCTCTCCCAGATTGTGCAAGACCATTTTGGAGGACGACCAAAATTTTAAAAAATAAGTCGAAACCGATCCCCCTGCTTTCCTCTGTTTACCAGAACTCGGACCCATCCCTACTCATAACCTCAGTTGAAAAGGCCAGAATTTTGTGATTTCACATAATCTTGGCCAAACCATGGTGAGCCCCCATGAGCCTACCGTACTGGAGGCAATGTCTAGAGTCGCTGACACCCCCGTAATAGTGCATGATGATAGTAAAATATCGGCTGATGAGGTGATAGCAGCTATTAGAAGCACTAAAAACATGAAGGCTGTGGGTATGGATGGTGTAGTCAACCTCGAGTTGAAAAACTTGAGTATTGACTTCTTCAACCATCTTACCATTATCTTCAACAAATGTTTGGAGCTTGGCTACTTCCCTGCATGCTGGACGTTAGACAAAGTGATTCCAATACACAAGCCGGGCAAAGATCCTACCAGGGCCAAAAGCTATCGCCCCATCAGCCTCTTGTCATCCATCTAGAATCTATTCGAAAAGTTGATACTCAGCCGTCTGCTGGTGTTTTCAAATGATAATAACATCTTTCTCAAAGAGCCATTCGGGTTTAGGAAAGGCCACTCTCCAACTCGCACGGGTTACTAACATCATCAAGCGGAATGAGTCCGTTTCCAATACATCTGCCATGGCATTGTTGGACGTCGAAAAGGCGTTCGACAATGTCTGGAATGATGGTCTAGTGTACAAGCTGCATCGATACAACTTTCCGATCTACCTCGTGAAGATCATCAAAAACTACTTGTCGGGCAGATCATTCAGGTCTACTTGAATAATGTCCCCTCTGATACGTTCAACGTTGATGTAGGGGTCCCTCAGGGTAGCCTTCTTGGGCCTATCCTATTCAACATTTTCACGTCAGTCGTTCCTCCCCTGACGGGTGGTGGTATCCTGTCAATGTTCGCAGATGACACCTCCATCATCTATAAGGGTCGAGTGATCCGTGCTCTGGCGAGTAAACTACAATCAGGCCAGGATGTTCTGTCCGACTATTTCAAGAGCTGGAAGATTTGTATCAATGCAGTTAAAACACAAACCATTCTGTTTCCACATTCGAATTCACCTCGGTTTGTTCCGCCTGCTCACGTCAAGATCCATCTTGATAGCACTCCCATTGAATGGTCGAGTGAAGTAGTCTACCTTGGTCTTACCCTCGATAGCAAATTGCTATTCCGATCTCATATGGACAAGACATCCACCAAGTGTAACATCTTGATCAGAACGCTCTACCCCCTGATAAACAAGAAGTCCCCTCTGTCCCTCAAAAACAAGCTTGCTGTTCACAAGCAGATCATTCTGCCGGCTATTGAGTATGGTATGCCAATCTGGGAGAGTTGTGTAAAGTGCCACCACCTAAAGCTTCAGAGGATCCAAAACAAGATCCTTATAATGATCCTCAACAGTCCACTGCGAACTCGTAATTCTGAGATTCACCACCTGGCCGATCTTCAAACACTCGAGGAGCGAAAGACGTCCACGCTGGAAAGGTTTAGAGTCGCCTGTCTGCGATCAAACCACCAGATCATTCGTGATTTGGCAACCTAGTATAAGTAGTTAGGTAGGCTCCTGTGCTCAAGTAGGTAGGTTATCAATTTTTTTTAATTCAAACAAAAACAAGTCCTTAAAAGGGTTTCCGGTAAATTAGTGCTAAGCGCAATCATCACATTAGAATTATTAATTAACTAGAACAAAGATAAAGAGCCAAAGGCTCACCAATTAAAATGTAAAACCAAATGTTGAAACTTGAAAAACCAGCAAATAAACGTAGATTTTACTACTAAATATGACTGCAGTCATCGTTTGACTGCCGAGTGATAAACAGGGGTGTTCGTTGCGTTGTACACTGAAAACGGAACTAACTCAGTGATTAACTTTTATTCATTTGTGCATCACTTTTAATCATTCGTAAAGAAAATTTTATTAAAGTGTAGGTTACTCAGCGCATAAGTAACCTACGCCTTTAAAAATTTCTTCATACGAATGAGTAAAAGTGACCCACTCTCTGAGTAAGATTCGTTTTCAATTAACAACTCAGCAAACACTCCTGTTAAGAGTTGAGTTATGAAATTCACTTTATTCCAAAACAATTTAAATAAACTATTTTATAGTGTGCCGTGGTTTCTTCAAAATGGATTCAATTCAATTCGGATGGTCTGCCTAATCCCTAATGCAGTGATGTCTAAGCATGTCGATATCACTACCTTTACAAAACTCGTTAAATAGTGCACCTAAAAGCGAGCTTTTTTGGGTGGCGGGTGGCAAATTTGTGAATGTTCAAATGCATGATGTAAACCAATCAGACCTTGAATCACCTCTTGAAATATACCACAGATTTTCTACAATACATGACGGTTTGCACCACTAGTTGTACTTGAAATTTTCAGCAGTCACGCGTCGAACGGGATCAACACGGAAACAGCAGTCTGGTACGCTTTGGTCGTGTATCATACTTGCAGACCGGTTTGAATGTGTGAGTTTAAATTAGAAGAACATTTGTGATGTATGGGTGCCCAAAGTGTGCATTTCTCGCTGTGCACTTGGATATCTGATTGCAGACAAGACGAGCAGCGCAAAAGCTCGCTCTCACTCTTTTGTCAGTTGTAAATCTCTCAATTACCGATGGTTGCGCTGGTGTGCCTGTCAAAACTTATGAGCTTCCCCTGCTTCATTCTGATAGTGTTGTTAAGTTTTGCAATTCCTCCTACTTCGGTTAGCACGAAAAGGGCCGTACAAGTTTTGTTTACACAATATGATAGGCCCTTCAAATGTTACGTTAGGTAGTGATTAATATAGTTATTGAGAATATGTCCCCCGAGTTCATGGAGCATTGAAAAATAAAACAAAACCTAATATGTGGTGGTAAACTATAACGAACAAAGTTTGGTGCACAGGTAAACAAATGAGGCACGTGACGCCTCTGGTTTTTACGTATATTTCTTTCAAAAATCTTAGGAAATAATTTAAATCCTTGGATTGTTTATATCTTTTTCCAATTTGTTTCGAAAAATTAAAACATGTGGGAATTTTTTATTTCTGTGTGAAAGCGTCTAGTTCGACTGGCGTAAATTTTCAAACGGATGACAATAGTCTTTACATAAGAAGAAGGTAAAATGTTATTATTATAATTATAATAATTAAATTAAAATATTTAAACTCAGGTCACATAGATGCATTTTCATTTTCCCAATTATGAATTTCAGTGTCTTTCAACAATCGATCTGACTGCAAGTTTTTCCACCCAGATGCACCATCCACCGCTCGTAGCTAAGCTGTCAGAGATTTGATCTGCTCATCTAACCGAAGGAGAATTATTGGATTTACCATACTCCTCCTTCACCAACCAGATCGACCAAATATCCCAATGCCAAACAGCATTAGCAGGGAGCTAGTTTTTCATCATCTCTGAACCAGGGTTCAGAACTGCGGAATGATGCCAGAATCACATCGGAACACACGCCCGAGAGAGCCGGTGATTGAGAGAGTTCACGATTCACAAATCCGACCGTTTGTGCATTTGTGTTTGTGTGCCGGAGCTCTGCACGGTGGGGACCGGCCAGTGCACGACGGCAAGGAATTAAAAGAACTCTGGCTGCGAAACGGGAGATATGAGATTTTAATCTTTTGTCTAGGGGATTATTTAATTTCTTATTCACTCGCCCTACGCGGTCGGGGCAGCAGTATGTAGCGTTGCGATGCGCGGATTGTAAGTCGGACGGATAGGCTGATTAATAATTAATGTGGCGCTCGACGACCGACAACCGGGCGAAGAAGAATCTGCGATGTTGTTTTTTTGTTTTGTTTTACTTGCTTGCTTGCTTGCCTTGGAGTTGTACGGTTGATGTAGGAGTTCATTTGTGATTCATCGTTGAAACCTTGCGGAATTGTGGTTTCGTTGATCCGATTGGTAATCCTGCTCTTGATGTGTCGGTGGAGGATTTCCATTTGCTCGAACAGCTGCCCGTCGGGGATGAGATCGAACCAAATACCCCCTGTTGAAGCCCTCCCATATTTCTGTTGGGTAGATTTCTTCGTAAATTTATTCAGGTGATGTGTGGAACCCTTTCTTTTTGTGAGAAGATAAAGCATTCCATTAAGAAACTATCATTTTTCATCGCCTTAACGATGCTTCAACATCCGAAAAACAAATCCAAACGAGATCAATACACACGTCCTACCTTCCATTCCAGGTTCTTTCATCTGCAAGGCATTCAAGGAGACACCTCACACAAAAAGGACGTAGGGCGCATCCTGTGCACGCACCCAATGCAATAATCCTTAATTCGTTACGTTTGCTTTGTGTTTGCGATCCTTGCCCGGCACAATTCTAAGCCAGCGGTGGCTAAGAAAGGAAAGCGAACCCCCTGCTAGATCAGCAAGACACTTTGGAAGGAATTTCAACTCGAGTAAGGTACGATCGCTCGTATTGAAGGGTTTTACAAATGCCAGTTTATTTACTTGCTAAAATTCTAAGATTTAGCAAATTATGTTTGCATTTCACACAATGAAAGTAGATCGGGACTCTGTCTCTATTTCAAATATGAACATTAATCATTATATTTGGTAAATCTGGAGGCATTCTTTCGCCAGAATTTTATTGACGCGTTCCACTGATAAATAAAGAACCACAAAATTCACCCAAAATCAGACCCAGTATCCCATGCCTCTCCACAACCGTTACACTAATCACATCGTCGTCGCCATTGTTCGGAAGCAAGTGATAAGCTGAGCATGTTTTCCACTTCCTTACACACAAGCCCGGTCCTCGACTTGGATGGCATATCTGCATATCCTCTTTCTTCTCTCTACTTGTTCGCAACATACGCGTCATTGGCATCATCATGCACCGCGCTTCCTTTGCTGCTGACATAGTCGACAATCTGGACAAGAATCGCCGCCGCTGCCACCACCACCAGGGCCGGTACCGGCTTCATTATTCCTAGAACCAGACGAGAGCGAAAGTCGTTGTCGTCGTGTTGTAGATAAGAGCTCCATTCGCACTGGACACTGGATTTCCGTGGTGTGAAGTCAATTTGTTTTTATCATACGTAGCAGACGAGACGGAGGCTAATAATTCTCCCATCCGAGGGCCTTCATCCACCGGCAATGACTAACTCGTCTCGGATGAGTAATTGTTCCATCCGGCTCCGCCGTTCGGGACCAAATCCGGAACACAAACATTCCTCATTAGCTGATCCCTGGCACCGACAGAATAAGAAGTCGATTAATTGCCATAAATCGAATTAATGCTTCCTGGGCTTTCATACCGGCAGCTTCCTTTCCCTCGGATTTCAGCAACCAGAAAAGGAAATAATAAAAAAAAGTCTTCGAAAGACGGAATATTCAACACACAGTATGGAATTAAACTTTTTAATCCAGTTTTATTAACGCGCACGCTCTCTTTCATTCCATTCCATCACCGTTCCATCGCATCGCCAGGTCGAAAATCCTTGCCGAACGGTTTTGTCATCGAATGGCATCGAGAGAGATAGAGAGAAGGCAACATAAAAGGTAAATACCCATTTAACACATTTCCGAATACTGCTGCAGCAGTGGCAGCAACAACAACAACAACAACAACAACAGACAAATATCACAAGGATAAACCGATGCGACATAAATTATGTTTTATTTTGTCTTAACACCGTCTTCTTCTGGGCAGAAGACAAGGATGGTAGATAATCCAGCAGAGCCGAAGCGGAGACAAGCAGTTGGCCGAAGGACTCGCGCTGCGTGCGCATCCTTCTTTCCAGGGGTTTCTTTCTGAAGTTATGAGAATCTACGGTTGATCCTTTCCTCGCACCTTTGATGGTGTTCGTTTTGTCTGCTGAACGGATGGGATCGGTGCCAAATAAGAGCAATTTGTTTGATGATATTTGATTGATGGTTCAGAAAGCTTAATGTTTCAGATGAGAAATGTCGAATGATCATACCTTCGCGGAGCGGGTTCCAGAATTTAAAGTTTTCTGGATCATTCCAGGACTAAGACATCACAGCACATCAGTAATATATGCAATAGGAGAAGCTATTATTGTGTTGAAGTACAGGTCACTGCTACAGAGGTACTGAAAAATATTAAATTGTATTGAAGTGCAGGTCACTGCTACAGAGGCACTGAAAAATATTAAATTGTGTGGTAACCCGAGCAAAGCTGAAGATCAAATTGAAATCAAAATTTGCTGTTATGATGTAACTTATTTTGAATACTCCAGTTGATCTCATTTTGGTTGACTTAACGGTTAACACAGCAAAAATGAGAGCAAAATTTTACACTGTTGAAGCAAACGGAAAACTAATCCTGCTTTCAATGAAATCAATTTGATTACTGATTTTGCATTCATAATGTTTAACTGAATACGGGCCTAGAGTAAATGGTTACCATTCATGTTTCTCAAGCTGAAAGACTTAGGCTCCAATCTCAACGCGGGCAAGTCACGAATTACCTTAAATGTGTTAAACAAATCAGATAAACGATAATCATTAGTTCAACAACAGATGAATTTCAATTAAATTTTAAACAAGACGTAAACAGCAGAACTTCAAGTTAAGTTGCTTTCATTTAAAACGTCTTGACTGCATAATGAAAGCACAATATGATATCAGACTTATGTCGCAACATTTGAAATCAAAATGAGTTTTCATTATGATAGGAACTGCACACTTTAATATCGATTTGCTTTCATTTTGTTAACCGACTTTGCTCGGGAATGCACTCCAAATTCACTCAACTCTCCCTTTCTTGATGTAACTACGATAACTTTTCCTTTACAATTTTCTTGGATTTACATTTATAACTTGAATGCTTCTCTGACTTCGGCAATTCAGTTAGTTTTGATTTATCTATGGTGCAAGAGATTCGCGGAGTCCCAGAACATCATCGTTCTAGGATTGTTCCATCATTATACACTGCAAAGTTTGGCCAAGTTGAATCGTTCTTCACAGATAGATCACTAATAGAGACGTCCGCTGGTTTTGGTATTTATAACGAATTTCATAGCACCTCTCGAATGCTTCAAGCTCCTTGTTCCGTATATGTTGCTGACCTAACAGATTTCATTGGAAGACGCCGATCATCTGTGTTATCCTTGACGCCAAATCAACCCTATCGATTACGTCCACATCAGCAACATAATTGGAGATTTCCACGAGATCCAATATCCCGTGGCCTTGAGTTGAATCCTTGGTAATAATCTGTCTGCCGTCATACGTTTCCCATGAAACATTAGATTGGCTCACTGACCAATTCGGTAAGAGCGCTTTGCTGTCGTCGGGATACGACAACATCCGAAAAACTCTTGATGAGTTTGACTACGATGGAATCCGCGTTACCATGAACGTCCAATGGGATAGTTGAATTGAACTCCATAAACCTGCCCTGGATGTTTCGCTTCTAAAGCTGTTATCGATTGATGTATCCAGATCCACATGTCTATTTGTATTCGTCCACCGGAAGTATTCCGTTTCCGTTGAGCTGATGTCATCGGTTTGATATTGGTGTCAGGATACAATAGCAGCATATTCTCTCGTCCGTCACTTCGATGTTGCTGGACCGAATATCTACATCAAGCCGAATAATCCCATCCGTGACCTTGCGTGTGTATGTGGTGTATTGGTGAATGATCCAGCTGACGCTCTCGAAGCAGTTTCCAGATGTATCTGTTGTCTAGGTAGTAGGCTCATGGATCTGACTAGTAATCCTATATACAGAGATTCGCGGAAATATTATCAAACGATTTGGCAACGTGATATGTTTTGTTTACAATAGCTGCCAACACTTGCCGCGGAGCAAAATGTTCCAGCTTTGTGCGTGACTTTATCATTGTCTACGGTATAAGTTTTTTTTGAATTCTCAGCGTACTGGTGGACTATTTTTTGTCATGTTTTGCTCTAACGGCGGTCGTGGAACTGCAACGAAGAGTAACAATGTGAGTTTTTTACGGTTTCCAGAAAACGCTGAACTTTGCAAAAAATAATTCAGGCTGCCGTCGGATTTTTCCTTAGTGGATGCTAGGTATGAAGTTAAATATTAATGTTTCTAACAGTACCACTTGGAGCACAAGCAATTATATTTTGCTAAATTAATTAAGATCTATTGCTGGAAAAAAAAATATTGCGTACAGTTCAATTGCGCACTTCACACCAAACTGGACAAATAAGCGCGTTTTCACTTATTAAGCAAAGAATAAAAGTGTGAATTTTCTTCTAATCGTCTTGGTGTTTTCAGTGCACTTATTCCTCATAATAAGGATGCAATAAGTGCAAATCGATTTGGCGTAATCTTGCACACACTCTTTGATTTTTTGGGACTGTCCTTCTGCAGAAACAATCAGCAATATTATCTGAACTGAAAAATCTATAACAATTATCCATTCACAATGTATTATATAATTGTTAATTATGCATAAAACTCTCTTATGCCATACACATTTTACTGCAATAATTCATATTTGCTTTTAGTTTGAATATATTTCCCCCAATTTCTTTCAAATACTTTTCAACTCGATAAGAAATCCTCTATATCTAATCTGAATGCTCGTTTGGCTCACATTTTGACAGTTCGCACTGCTCGATTGGCTCAAAATGGCCGCTTCAGCGAGTCTCTATATATAGGTTACTAGATCTGAGATTATCCGTCCGACTGGATTGTTGGGTTAGTTTATAAGATAGAGAAAGTTGTTGTTGTAGATACCAGAATTGAAACTAGCTTCGGTGGACATACACTGTGCATGCTTACTGACCTTACAGAAAGTGGTGGTACACCTCCTCAGTATCCAAATCACCTTCATCGGTTGACGGTGTCGTAGAAACGCATCCAAAATAGTACGATGCTTGTTTACAGCAAATTTGTTCCCTTAGAAAAGCCGAAAACTAATCCCAATATGTGAATTACTGTTGAGTCTGATAGTGTAGGATTTAGACGACGTTGCGTGATGACGGTAGTATCAATCAGTCGTAGACATTGCACATCGGTAGATTCGTTTGGTGACCTTGGATGAGAGTAATCTTGAAGTTTTGACGAAATCCAATACACCAACCACCTCGTGCGCGTTGGTGAGAACGGATTTTCAATTGACGTCATACCCAAATAAATTGATAACCAACCGTAGATGTTGTTTTGATCGCTAGATCATATCCGTTCTTAATTGTCCTCTGCCATTAGGATGAAGTAATTAACAACGATGCCTGACAATACGTTGATGGGTGCTTTCCCTTCAAATAAATCATTGATTATGGGATAGCCTTGGTCCAAGTAAGATGATATCGGTTCATCAGTTTCTTCGGGATGATTACTGTCGATCCGTAAGCATGTTGATCCGTTCCACGGCGAATCTCACAAGTCCGTTCCATGGTGCATCGGTACCGACTGCGTAACAGGAATCCTCACTGGTCCAGTGCATGTCGACTTCCAATAACAATGGGTACAGATTGTATGAATGATGTTGACTTGCCTTGTATCACTTCCGGACGGTTGGATCCTGAGGTAAGATGATGTCATACCAAACGTTGTTTTTGAGATTCCATTCCATGAAGCTGTAGCTTGACTGTTGCATTCACGATGGCAGCCGTATGCTAGGTCCAACTAGGGTATTGTCTGAACTGTACGAAATTGTCCTCCCTTTTATGGTGTCTGCTCCTTCAGCTAAGCTTTCCAATGACAAAAGCAGTTTCCATTAGCGTGATGACCTGTTCTCTCGAGGACATCTTCCTTTAACGTGATGACCTTCTGTAATCCTTCCGGGCGATCCGGTTCGAAGGACCATTATGTCGGGGATGAGGTGAATTCGTATTCCATGCTGTTATTGGGCTAGGTCGAGCTGCTAATTCTTAGCTCTTTCAATGAAGCTGTGACCATTGTCACATGATAAATAACACTCCGTATTTACGATGAACTGGGGCCTCCCTTAGCTCAGCCAGTAAAGGCGCAGCTACAAAGCAAGACCATGCTGGAGGTGGCTGGGTTCGATTCCCGGTTCGGTCTAGGAATTTTTCGGGTTGGAAAATTTCTCGACTTTCCTGGGCATAGAAGTATGATTGGACTTGCCACACAATTATACCAATGCAAAAATGGTACAGGCATCGAAAGCTCTCAATTAATAACTGTGGAAGTGCATCTAGAACACTAAGTTGAGAGCACGCAATAAGCTAATATGCGATATGCAATAAGCTTGAAATGCGAAGAAGAAGAAGAATTTACGATGAACTATATAATACAAACATTTATTGGAACAACAAATTATTTAAAATAATTACATTTAATCTAAAAGTGATATGCATGAGTGTCCGTCGACCTCATGACTCGGATAGAATGAAATTACAACTAAACTACGATGACTAAACTAATAAATGGATTCCTCTTTACCCCTAGAACCCAATGAATCATCCGTGACGTTTTCAATAGTTGAGTAATTCTCTAAAATGTTTATCTCCTCTCTTCTCTTCAAAATTGGAACCCGATCACCAGTAACATGTGTTGTTAGTTATTTACCAGATATTGGTTGATAAGATGTATCACCCCCGGTAGTAGTGGAACGTCAATGTTGCATTCCCGGAGTGGGTGTTTTTACTTTTGTTGTTTATTAATTTATTTGATAAGGCTCAACCGAATTAACTTTACAGAGCCGAGGATTCTTGGTCACTATACAATACATCTTAAAACTATAGTCAAAAGGTACAACACATTAAATACTTTATCTTCCGCTATCCAAAAAGCCTCCTCCATCAGAACTAGAGCCGCTTCCAGTAGTTTCATTGTATGGCAAATTGCTGTACGCCAACGAGGGTCAGAGCACGTCCATTGCAGCAATGGACGCAAAACGTGGTCAGCACTCACATACTCATCACGAAACGGTTGCTTTCCAAAGTCGACGACGCATCGACCGAAAGAACTGCTGATGAAGAACAATGAGGAGGACCACACAATGGTTGCTGCCGAGAAAACAGACGATCGCGTAGCACACATCGAGAGTGGCCTGCTTTTGTCGACAGCCGAGTGAACACTGCGTTTTTACTTTTGAGCACCCTAATAAAACCAAAAGTGTTGGGTGGAGGTATCAGAAAACTTGAATCAGACTTGTATGAAAAGGCCTAGGGAATGAAAAACAAATCTTAGATGGAATGAAATATCCTGGGGAAGAAAGATCTCTCAAACATGGCGCAAGATTATAGGTGGCAAACCTTTTGAATATAACCGAAAACGGAATTTCGATGCCGGAGATATGGTCAAAGCATGTCTTGTGTGCTTATTGCCTAAAGTATCAATTTACTCAAAACCACATCATAATCAATCTTTTAATTTTGTTGAACCTCTTAACGGAATCTCTTTAAAAAGCTTTGAGTGTGTTGGTTTATTTCCATTTAATTCCGTTATAATTTCTTATCTTTGACAGATACGCGTATTTCGTCAACTAGTTGCAGACTTTATCAGTGCCAAGTGGTCAACCTTAACGTTGAAAGTAAATGATCTATCATTCCGAAGACATGTGAAAATTTTCATCCAAATTGGACAGGATTGGACTGTTCGTTCTCCAAATAATTGCTCAATATCAACAAAGTAGATTAAAATTTTCAAGAAATCAATTCTTTAAAATACGTATATCGTGGTCCAGTAAGCAGATTTTGTCGTTGTTAAAAAAAATCTACATAAAATGTAATGCCCTAATAGTTCATTTTCAATAACGGCAACAATTTAGAAGTCCTCTTTTATTGAGCTTTGTTTTCCCTTGATTCGTTCCGTCGATCCTGTTTTCCGTACTGAGTGATACCAATGATACCAACGCACTGTGGTCCAAAACGGCAAAAAGTGGAACTTTATTCCTAGAGCCTAGCCTTTACATTTTAGAAGGCGTGATGAGAAATGGTATGCCTCAGAGAATCCAGAGAATCCCGACAGTGATTGATCCTTGGCCCTTTGGAGTGAGAGGCAATCACGCTTACCACTACAACACTGGTGCCGCTATTGAGTACTTATAGATTTTATTGTAGAAAATTCGAGTACTTCTAAACAAAAAAAGGAGGCTTTATCAACAAACATCAATACCCAATTGCAATTCTTTTATTCTTCTACCCTTTTGATTGAACACATGATTGGAAATAGATTGGCAAAAAATTACTTTTTTTCAAAAAATCGTAGCATGCAACCTCTAAACATTTTTCTAGAGATTTTTCCTGTAGCAAGTTAACTCGCGCAGATTACTTGAACCTTTTTTAAACTTTATTTAGGAGGGTTTTAGCCACGGGATAGTTCATCTCCGACATATTTGAAACGTGAATTGAATTGGGATTATAGAAATACTGGACAAAACAAATAGTTGTTTATGGTTGCTAGTGAATCATTGTCAACAAATGCTTTTCATCGAAATGTATGTATGGGTGCAATTCCTTCTTCTTTTTTCCCGCACATCAGTGATCAACATTAGCTATAATGCTGAACTGTATATGTCAACGGTCCTTTTATGAGCATCATGTTCTTCAGAAATTCACTTTTCATTCATGTACTGTTGCAGAAACAATGTTGCGCCATTGAATTTGTTTCATTGAACGAATTCTTAAACGTTATCAACAATTCTAGGAATAAGTTTGAGTAAAATACAGTCCCTTTAAAAAAAACAACACATTATGATCAACTGCCGTCGGAGTACGAACCATCGAACACCACCATTAAAATCTTACGCATTTCGCCCGAACTTTTACACTCCTTCTGACTTCGTATGATGCATGCAGTCTGGAAAAAGAAAAACAGTGCGGCTTATCACACCTCAAACGACAAAAGCCCAAACTGCACCACCATTCGAAGGCACTTCCGGTGAAGCACAAGCTGAGAACAAACAACAAGTAGATCACTCATACTTGCCCCATCCGATAAGTTTCTGTATCGCTGGTTATTCCCCATCTTTCCCCATTCCCCCATCCTCTCCTGTCATGAAGAAAACAACAAATCACTAGTCAAACAATTAGACTGCGATGATCGCACTTCGAATGTGGGGTTTGCTTACATACTGCGAGGGAGCGTATAACAAAACTGCCAAAACGGATGGCCGGGCACCCCTTCCCCGTGCGGAATTCCCGCCTTTTCGACTACATCTTGCATGCCCTCTATTGGTGCTATATCTAAAGCCGTACACGATAAGAACCCACTGTACGACGATTCCGGGTAACTCTGAGCTGTGTAATCGCAAAAATGACGCCGCATTGTTGTTTGAGTTGTTGATCGCTCTAATATTGTCAGCCAATTTGTGCTCTTGCTGATTGGCGCGGATCTCGTTGGAAGTCCAATGTTTCCGTTACACGCACACACCTGGTGGTGCACATTTTGTGGGTGAATTGGAGACGGTCGAATGTCGCTCCTCGGTCAAAGAAAAGGGATAGGCAAAACACGAAAGACACCACAAGAGGATCGAACGAATTATCATGCGGAGTCAAGTGCGGAGAAGATCGGAAGAAATTGTGCATTTTTACCTGCACTATGAACGGCCTATTAGAGCATGGGATGAGCAGAAGATGTTTGAATTTTGACTTCTGGAATTGGTTGAAGAAACAATCGGATTTGAAACGACGAGGAATAGGATGGGCGGTATAATCTCATTGAGGTATGAATTTTTCTGAAAGAGGATAAGCTGAACAATTGATGAATTTTGTTTGGATTATTGTTGTTTCGGAGTACGGATGGACAGTTGCACTAATCCTGGCGCTTAATTTGTCATGATTTTTTGATCCAGCGTGTTGCGGAAATGGAAATGATCTATTATTAGGGGAGACCCATAAATGTGATGAGATTGTACTTTTAAAAAAGTTTGCATGCATGGTGTATCTTTTCATCAATTTTATTTGCTATGAAAGAGAATCAAAATTATGCATAACATTCCTTAGTCTAGCCGACGCCGGTGGTGTAGTGGTAAGCGTGACTGCTTTCTCATTCCAATGGGTCTGGGTTCAATTCCAGCCGAGGTCGGTGGGATTTTTCTGAGCATAAAAATCTCTGGTCTTCCTTCGGAAGGGAAGTAAAGCCGTTTGTCCCGGCCCATGTATGTTGAATGGGTGCGATATCCTACGCAGGTGTGGAAGCTGCCTTCCTGCACATTCGATTGTCGTCAATGGACGGCAATCGATGTCCGTCGGTGATTGGCACTAGATTGCGGAACATAGACCGACGTTAAATAAAGGAATAGGATTCCTTAATCTCTATATCAAAACTGTTTCTAATTTGTTATATGGTATATGGCCAATGCACAACTGACCGTTTGGATTACCCTAGACTGAGAAAGTCATAAACAGGAAATCTTCTCACATACCCAGTCGAACAAACTAATATATTTGGTATATAGGGTAACAGGATGCAAACTACAGACTTAGCTCATGTTGGTCTATCATGAAAATGAATCCTTTTCAGAATTACATACATCCCAATTTTAATGACGCACACCATTGATTAAAATTATGATCCCCAAACAAATCACTTAGTAATGAGTTGAATTGAGTACATTTGCTGCTCTATTTTAATTAAAAAACCGGTACGCAATTTGTGTTTCGTTCAGTGTTGCCTGCACTTTGCGTTGCCATGTTCCCTCGATGATTTTCGCTCGATGGATCCTCAATAGACTGATGCAAAATTTGAAATTTTTGCTCCACAGTGTTCAAACGGTTTCAAATCGGGTCCTGATTAGCCTCCGAAAGATTAAACTCATTTGATACGAAACTGAGTTGGCACAAACTATTTGAAGTTTATATGGAAATTACTATGGGAAAACAAAACTTTTTGTTCATTGTCTTCTAGCCTTTTTACATATTGTACTGTTAACAAATTATTTTACTATTCTTATGAAAAGTTTTATCAGCTACAACTTTCCAGAAAATCGTTTTTCAGCCAAACGTCAAATTAAATAGTTATTAATTGCTTCAGAGATTGATAATCTTATGGCAAGATTAAGCAACTGTATTGTGGGCAACACTGTATTCTGCAGTGTGGCATAGTAGCCATGATTTTTTCCCTCTATTTTACGCGCCATAAACACCAATTTTGCCTGCTGAATATTTGAATGAGCATAATCATAAGACATCAGTGACTTGAATCATTTATAATTTTTGTTCCTTACATTTGATCGAAAAGTAGACTTCAACAAAGTTGTACCTGAAAAAAATTTCAACAAGCTCAGCTATCATTTTTTAAAGTAGAGTGAACTGGTAAATTTTGAGATAGATATGAACCGAAATATGGTTTCCCTATAGTAATTTCCATACAAACTTCAAATGGTTTGTGCCAAGTCAGGATCTTACTAAAGGAGTTCAAATTTTGGAAGGATAATCAGGACCCAATTTGGAACCATTTGAGCACTGTGGAGAGAAACTTTCAAATGTTGCATCAGTCTAATCCTCAACGAGTTTCTTGGTTGTTAGAACGCATTTTGTTCTATTTGCTAAGTGAAATTACTACTAAAATAAGGAGAATTGTGTTGGGTGTAGTAGTGACCCAAAGTGAGTTGAAAAAAAGCAACCAGTTTTTCGAGGGGCCGAATTGATGGATAACAGTAGGTCGATATTAAATCCATGCTCCAAGAATGTTTTCATGTGAAAGCAGTACGTTTAGTAACTGTTTATCTTGTTCATTTGGTACAGAAATGATAGGTTTTGTATTAGTACGTATATTGACAGTGGAATTTCATATGCATACAACTTCAAAAAAAGTACGTTTTTCCTGAAAGATACCAAAACCACATTTTGCAACACTAGAACCTCTTTAGATAACATGCATTTTTGTAAGAGAGAATGAACAGCATTTACCACTAGAACCAGTTCTTTGATCTTTTGTGGTAATCAATTTAATATGTGTACACAAAAAATAAAAACGGACTGAAGCTAGAATTTTGAGGATGACCATAAAGTAACTAAATCTGGAAGTTTTAACAACGTTGTTCAAGGTGAAATTCATAACTTTCCTAGATAGAAGATCTACCTAACAAAAAGTCCGTGGAAAGAATTTGAATACCCAAACGATTAGAACCGAATCGTACACTCCTGAAATAGTAACTAATCACTCTTTTCTGTTGAAAACTAAATGAGTGTGAGTTGTTAGGAGTGCCAGTCAATCCCAAGCACCCATACTGATTATTTGAAAAAAAAAAATTGTTCTGTATCTGCCCACGGCTCAAAGTGATTCAGTATACTAATTTCTAGAAGCTAACGAGGGCATTAATACAAACAAATGTGTCGATAGGATTCTTCCGAAGAGTTAACACCGATAACTTTAACGCTCCGTTAATCAACTGGACAAATAATTTCAGCAATGGAACTATTGAACAAACTTAATAAATATATGTTTACATTCATTGTAGGTTCGCATAACAGTTTTTGTTAGTTAAATCTGGAGTAGAAATATTTGACGAGCTGAGAGCTAAAGAAAATTCTTCAATGGTGAAAGGAGTAACTGAATGGTCAAAAGACTTTGAGATAAATATTGGAACTATTGGAACAAAATCAGGACAAATCTTACCGGCAAATCGACCAACCTACTTTTCAGAATAGCCTTTGACCAGTGTCTTTATCAATGCTGTCCGCAAATATTTTCCAATATCCGCGCTTCTTTTCCGATAGTTCTTACAAATAGATTTTAGAATTTCTAACAAGTAATGCAGCGAACATTCAGCCACCATTGTTGTGCCGAATGTCAAGCTTTGCAGCCTCAACATTTTGCACACGAACCTAGCAGGCTACTTTTTAGGTGGGAAATGGCCGAATATCAGGCAACATTTTGGTATAAACGTCACATACCTGGTCGAATAGCACTATTCGGCGCATTGCAAAATAATATTTTCAGGAAGTTCTTAAGAATGTGGTTTAGAATACTGACGGTCAGTCATCATCCTACCAAAAAATAGGAACTGATTTTGGCAATTAAGGGGGGGCATTGAAGTGGATTGTGAGTTAGATCGTGCATCCACAATACACGCCATCTTTCATGTACATCCAATTTTTCGTCACTAAATGTTAGTTCCCCGAATCCATTGTTTTTAAAATATTCTGACGGAGGAAATCTTTGGTGCATTTAGCGTTGAATAATTTAATTTTTTTCCTGACAGAATATTTTTAAATGAACCGGTTTAGGAATTTGAGGACGCAAACTAACATTTGGCAAAGAAAAACACGATGTGCATTACAATTGATTAATCAGTCATTTCGGACACAGCGTGCAATACTTTAAGTCTTACTATGCCTTTCATTCAAATGCAGTGCATCCACGGTACGCATGTGATATTGTGTGTAAATATTTCCCAAATCATATTATTAGTTTAATCGTACTGCTGAGCCTGCTCTTTCAAAACCAGTACAGATTGAGAGTAGAGTAGGTGTACCAGTTATGGCTCTACGTTCCTATAATGGTGTGTTCCAATGATGGCCTATGGAATTCCCATAGGCCGTAATTGAAACACATCACCATAGGAACGGATAGTCGTAATTGGTACATCTTCCCTACGTTATATGAAACGGTAAGTGATCACTTCCAAGCGGATCGTTCAACACTTTCCAGCTACAGCGAAATAGGAGTGGTTCTCAATCTTTTTCGACTGACATACCCTTAAGAAAAGGATCCTCAAAATTGTACCAGAGCTACCCCAAAAAACAAATAAAAAGGTGTGACGATCCTCGATATAAAAAAAAAAAAAAGTGCTATTAGGATTGCAGGGTGGCCAATAACTTCAAGACTTTCAATTCCCGGTTTTTTTGCCCTACATATTTTGAGAATGTCACATAAGTTTTGAGAAGAATTGCAGAAAAATTCTTGGGAATGCTGGGTAGAATTCTGATGGAATTTGGCTTCGGCAATACCTTAACCTATTATTGTATCCAGATCCACATACCAAAATTGAACTCTCAAGGGCGTTGTCTACGCCCCTGACGATAATAGGTTAAGGTATTGCCGAAGCCAACATTTTCCCTATTTTAGGGAAGTTATTCAATAACATTGTATACAAAGCTAAAGGTGCATACCAAGGTGGTTCTGAATAGACTATTATGTGGATTATTGAAAAATTTTAGTGAGCTCTAAAGTAAATCGGAAGACATTTCAAGGAACATTCTGAGGGAATTCTGAAGCGGATTAACGGATTAACCCTTAATGATGCTATGACTACACAGTTCGAAAAAGTAGTGTTTTTTTTTTTAACTCTTTATTTGTTCTAAATTCAAAATAAATTACATTTCATTTTTAACCTAGGTGCTCCAGTTACTACAGTAACTTACCAGCCTTAATTGTTATGATATAAATCTAATTGTTTTTACATTGTTCCTGTCTTGGCAATTCAGTATTTTAAACAGGTTTTTTTAAACCTGCATGTCAGTATAACAATTGATAGCTTAAAACTAAATAACTAAAACTAAATCTTATCTAAGTATAAAGGGAATTAATCGTTGCAATTGAGGATTGTAACGATTTTTGCCGGAAATTATTAATTATTTTGTTGGACATTTGTGCTAAAGTCTCAACATTCGAAATTCTATGTACTTCGGTAGTACTGTACCAGGGAGGCAACTTCAAAATCATCTTCAGAATTTTGTTCTGAATCCTTTGAAGTGCTTTTTTCCTGGTAGTGCAACAACTAGACCATATTGGCACAGCGTAAAGCATGGCCGGTCTAAAAACTTGTTTAAATATTAGAAGTTTATTCGCCAGGCAAAGTTTGGATTTCCTGTTAATAAGAGGATACAAACATTTTATATATTTGTTACATTTGGCTTGAATGCCCTCAATGTGATCTTTAAAAGTTAATTTATGGTCAAGTATTAATCCAAGATATTTCACTTGGTTTGACCAGGAAATTGGAACTCCGTTCATAGTGACTATGTGACTACTACTAGGTTTCAAAAAGGAAGCCCTGGGCTTATGTGGAAATATTATAAGTTGAGTTTTGGAAGCGTTGGGAGAAATCTTCCATTTTTGTAAATAAGAAGAGAAAATATCTAAACTTTTCTGAAGTCTGCTGCAAATAACACGAAGACTTCTTCCTTTAGCGGAAATGCCTGTGTCATCAGCAAACAAAGATTTGTGGCAACCCTGAGGCAAATCAGGGAGGTCCGAAGTGAAAATGTTATACAATATAGGCCCAAGAATGCTACCCTGAGGAACTCCTGCTCTAACAGTTAGTCGATTAGATTTGGAATTTTGATAATTTACCTGCAGAGTTCTGTCAGTTAAATAATTTTGAACTAATTTCATAATGTAAAGTGGAAAATTAAACTTTTTCAATTTAGCAATCAAACCTTCATGCCAAACACTGTCGAATGCTTTTTCTATGTCTAGAAGAGCAACTCCAGTTGAGTGGCCTTCAGATTTTTTTAAACGAATTAAATTGGTAACTCTTAAGAGTTGATGAGTAGTTGAATGCCCATGGTGAAATCCAAACTGCTCATCTGCAAAAATTGAGTTCGTATTGATGTGAAGCATCATTCTATTCAAAATTATCTTTTCAAAAAGTTTACTTCTTGAAGAAAGCAAACTTATTGGACGGTAGCTAGAAGCTTCAGCTGGATTTTTATCCGGCTTCAAAATTGGAACAACTTTTGCATTTTTCCATTTATCAGGAAAGTATGCCAAATGGAAACATCTATTAAATAATTTTACCAGGAAAGACAAGGTACTCTCTGGGAGTTTTTTGATGAGGATATAGAAAATTCCATCATCACCTGGAGCTTTCATATTTTGAATTTTTTTAGTTATAGACCTTACTTCGTCCAAATCAGTCCCCCAGGAATCATCAAAAATATTTTCCCGAGAGAAAATATTCCGAAAATCCCGAGCAACCTGATTCTCAATAGGACTAGTAAGACCCAAACTGAAATTATGGGAACTCTCGAATTGCTTAGCAAGTTTCTGAGCTTTTTCCAAATTTGTGATCAAAATTTTACCACCTTCTTTAAGCGCTGGAATTGGCTTTTGAGGTTTTTTCAAAATTTTTGTGAGTTTCCAAAAGGGTTTGGAACTCGGGTCTAATTTAGAAATATTATTTTCAAAAGTTTTGTTCCTCAGGGCAGAGAATCGCTTTTTAATTTGTTTTTGCAAATCCCGCCAGATAACTTTCATGGCAGGATCGCGTGTTCTTTGAAATTGTCTCCTACGGACATTTTTAAGACGGATCAAGAGCTGAAGATCATCGTCTATTATAATTGAATCGAATTTAACCTCGCATTTTGGTACTGAGGCAGCTCTTGCTTCAACTATAGAAGTAGTCAGAGATTCAAGAGCATAATTAATTTCATCTTTGGTTTGCAAAGGAATGTTTGGATCGAAGTTATATTCCATAAATGTTCGATATTGCTCCCAATCAGCCCTATGGTAATTGAAAGTAAAGCTGTTGGGATTAGAAATTATTTCTTGGGATATTTCAAAAGTTACTGGAAGGTGATCAGAACCGAAGTCAGCATGGGTAACCAATTGGCTACAAAGATGACATGAATCAGTTAAGACCAAATCAATAGTTGAGGGATTTCTTGCAGAAGAAAAGCATGTTGGGCTGTTTGGATATTGAATAGTGTAATAACCTGCAGAACAATCATTAAACAGAATATTACCATTGGAATTGCTTTGAGCATTATTCCATGAGCGGTGTTTTGCATTAAAATCACCAATAATGAAGAATTTAGACCTATGACGGGTAAGTTTCTGGAGGTCACCCTTGAGAAAATTCTTTTGAAAAAAAAAAAAAAGTAGTGTTAATTTCTGTCACTATGATGCACATAAATGGAGCGTCACATATCATACATATTCACATTACAGATCGTGTAAATTTATGAGTCATTTGATGAAATATTCTAAATATTGTATGCAACCATCCATCTTTGTAAGCAATATTTCTTGCAAGTTGCTAGTTTACGTTAAAAGGAAGTTTACATGCTTCAATTATAGCATGCATGGATATTTACATCACCATTAAAATTCATAATTGTTTGGTGTGTACATTCACATACGGCTTAAAATCGCTTTAATGTTGTTAAATTAATTACGCAAAAAGAAATTATGAGAAGAGCTGCACGGAAATATAGATATCAATTCCAAGGGAGTTCAATTCTTATATACCTTCAAAACCTCTTTGCAGAATTTCAAGCTAGTTTGAAGATAGTTTCAGGAGCATTCTTAAGAGGATTCATAAGCATTTAAAGGGAAATTTATGGAGCTTCCGGTAGTGTTTGGCAGGAAATTTTGAGCTTATTTCAAAAGAATCACTTAGTAGTGTTTCATTGGATTCTGAAAAAAGTAATTCTAATAAAAGTTTCAATTTCAAGACAACCACAAGAGATCCTTTCAAAGGCATTTTAAGAAGAATTTCAAGTAAAAATTCTGAATCAATTCCCTTTGAAATTCTGAGGTGAAATCTGAAGAAATTTTGGGAAAATCTTTTGCTTAATTTTAAATGAGATACCAAGAGATTTCCGACGGATCTTCCAAGCGAATTGTA
This sequence comes from Ochlerotatus camptorhynchus, assembly GCF_037179485.1. Lineage (NCBI taxonomy): Eukaryota > Metazoa > Arthropoda > Insecta > Diptera > Culicidae > Ochlerotatus > Ochlerotatus camptorhynchus. The sequence goes on along the minus strand of NW_027040668.1, from coordinate 2,167,069 downwards.
AAGAAAATTTTCTGCATTTTTCTGAAATTTCAGAAAAGTGTATGAGTAATGTATGTAAGATTTCTAACTATGAAAAATTCTCTACAGTCGTGCATGCAATATTTCAGGAACGCAGGCACTGATGAAGTCTGGAAGTAGTAGACGAAATACGCGTATCTGTCATAACATAGGCAATTATAACGGAATTAAAAGGAAATAAATCAACACACTATACAAGATCTTCATCAAGGAATTCCGTTAATAGGTTCTACAAAATTAAAAGATTAATATAAACTGTTTATTTATATTATACTTAAATATCCTAGAAACCTTTCATTTGAACGAACACCAACTCAAAAAGCACTAATCATTACTCTTTGAATTTAAGTCTAGCGATTAATTAATGCATTGCAATAATGTGCTGTACGGACTTTATAGGGTGAGTGGTAATTCCTGTCAGTGAAGTATATGGTCATACCCGGTACACGACGTTAGGCATACGGACGTTAGGCATAATGTACGACAGGCATAAAGGACGTTAGCCATCTACCCGATGAATTCCAGAAGGATGATAATGGGGACCGTATATTGATGGCTGACATCGGTAAAAAATAATGAAAGAGCCTTAATTTTTGGGACTCATGAAAACTTTCGACGTTTTGAACAAGCAAAGTATTGGGTTACGTACGTTTGCCACAGTTCCTTGTTTGTTTCGGCAATTCGTCACCGTTCATGAAAGTATCGCTCCCTCACATCAGCAGGTTCCGCTAGTTTTCATTCTGTTGACAATGAAAACAGAATCGTTGTATCGAAAAGTATGGCAGGAAATCCTGGAAACAGCAGGTATGTTTTTTATTCAATGAAAAACCACAGAATCCACCACTCTTCATTTCATGAGCTGTTCTTATATTACAACAAATGTCCGATTTTTTTGAATTTCTAGATGCGATTGATTTCAAGATATAGTTCAAAACTATGCTGAGTTACTATTCAAAACTATTGCCGAATTACTTAACCACTATTGCTACTAATCTTGGATCTAAGTAAATAAGTAGCTACGTCACTTATGATATGATAAAAATAATGGACTTCAAACCGTGCTTATTCAATCAACTATGTTAGCATATCTATGAAAAGCTGGTATGAATTGTAATGTTCAGTGTATTTCTTGTTTGGTATATCTTTAAGATTTGTCTTGACCTAGTCCAGTTCAAATCATTCTTCCTTTGTTTAAATTACCAACCGCATGCGTCTGTGAAAAGCATTTCAGCTGGCACGCGATATATTCAGGCATTTCGTCGCATATTTTCACCAAACCTTGCTTAAAAGCGTCAACGGTTAGTCCCTTAGCATTCCCTAGTTTGCCTAGCATGTAGTCCCATGTATAGAAGTCAAGAGGATTCAAATCGGGTGCAGAAACAGGCCACTTTTTAGACGAAATAAAAACCGGAAAATTAACCTCACAGCCTATGTAGGTTTTACTTGTTGCGATGGTGCAAAGTCTTGTTGGAAGCAGTATGGTGTATTCATGTGTTCTTAACGAAGGGAAGCAAATGGTTCTTCTAAGCATTATCGATGTAATATATCAATGAACAGCAAAGTACAACCATCAAAGTTTTGCAGAAACATCCCCAACAAATCACCTTGGAAACTTTCTGGAACCTTTGAACTACAAATTTGTTACGAGGAATATCAGAAAGATACATCCGAACATTTTGCTGGTTGTAGTGATCCTGTAACAGGAACATTTTCTGGTTCGAAAACAAAATTTCACAATCACCGTGCCAAAAACAGATTTACCACGAGTTCCCTTTTCCCGTCCACGATTTCCACGAGTCTCAAACGAATAAAAATTCGAATCGAACTTGCAAGCCGTCACATAACATATGTGGAACTTCATGCAAAATAACTGACTACAATTTGACCCCTTTTTTGTGTTGCCTTAGTGGTATAACTGGTATAGTTGGTCATTAGACTGATGCAAATTTTGACATTTTCGCTCCACAGTGCTCAAACGGTTCCAAATCGGGTCCTGATTAGTCTCCCAAAATTTGAACTCATTTGATAAGAAACTGACTTCGCACAAACCATTTTGAAGTTTATATGGAAATTACTATAGGAAAACCAAATGTTTTGTTCATATCCATCTGACAATTTGCCATATCGCTCTGCTTTAAAAAATGATAACTGGGCTCGTAGAAAATATTCTCAGCTACAACTTTGTCCTGAACCACTTTTCAATATAATGTAAGCATCAAAAGTTATCAATAATTCAAGCCACTAATGTCTTACGATTATGCTCAATCAACTGTTCAGCAGGCAACATTGGTGTTACTGGCGCTTGGAATAGAGCACACAAATCATGGCTACTATGTCACACTGCAAGATACAGTGTTGCTCACAAAACAGCTGCTTGATCATGCCATAAGATTATTAATCTCTTAAACAATTAATAACTATTTTATTTGACGTTTGGCTCAACAACTATTTCCTGCTAAGTTGAAGCTGAGAAAATTTTCCATAAGTATAGCTTTTGAATTTTTGAACAGTGCCATATGGAAAAAGGTAAGAAGACAATGAACAAAAAGTTTGGATTTCTCATAGTAATTTCCATATAAACTTCAAATGGTTTGTGCCAAGCCAGTTTCTTTTCAAATGAGTTCAAATTTTGGGAGACTAATCAGGACCTGATTTGAAACCGTTTGAGCACTGTGGAGCGAAAATGTCAAAATTTGCATCAGTCTATTGGTCATCGATCTGTCAAAATATTTTTTTTTATGATATCGACACTGAGCGTTCACAAGGACCAATGTCGAAAACGTAAACAATGGCTTCTTTCGTAAATTTCTCGTAGTCAATCCATGTTAGCCTCCAATTCTATCGGATAGCGGGAATCTCCCTTTACATAATCGTCACAGTGGTTTACTTGAGTGGTTTTTCATTCTCGAAAAATTCACGGAAGAAGTCATCGTTTACGTTTGCGACATTGGCTCTTATAAAAGAGAAGCAGATATATGGCTGCATGCTCAGTAACCATTAAAGTTGACGACGACTCTGCAACTCTTTTTACTCCTATGGTAAAATCCCATAAACATCTGACAATCTGTGCATGAAATCTAGCGAACTTTGTCTTATCTTTGTACTCCACCATGGTACCAGTAAGGCGCCGTCTCTTCACGCAAAACTTGACAGTATTTTATGGGATTTTCATAGGAGTGAAAGGGTGAGGAAATATCCACCATGTTTCAAGCATAGGCTGACGTTTGCTGATGGGAATTTACCATAGAAGTTAAGAGTTACAGAGTGGCCGAAAAGGCGATTTGTAAATTGTCAAGGTAATGCGGCCACTCTTTTTTCGACTCTACAGGATTTTTTAACTAGTATTTTCAAATCGGTCAGAAGCCAATCTAGAGCCCTACTAACCAGTCATATTGTTCACTGTGCTTTTAGTAAGTCAACTTATTAATGTTATGATTTCATCTCGAAATATTGATGGATATTAACGTTTACATAAAAATTAGTCAACAACACAAACGATTACTTTCGTTTGTAAATAGTACTTAATGTTGATAGAAAAAAATAGCCGTTCCTGATAACTTTGAGACTGGTGGGATCTTAGCCATAGAGATCGAAAAAAGTTTGTTAGGATCGTGTTTAGCCCTTCCTTTGCCTTTAGATCAATCTTTCTACGTTTTTTAGTACAAAGTAAGTGGAGTAGATCTTTGTGTTGGAATTTGAGCAATTGACCACATTTTCTGAAAGGATGAATCCACGTATCGAAGCACTCGATTTGATGTATCGTCCTGCTTGCGAAATTCTGCAAATGGTACGATGGTCCCCTCAAAACACTGCATACTTTCCTCATAAACCGAGCCACTTGTTGCAAAATTTTGCTGCCTCTTTCTGGACTTCAAAATGTATGCAGTAAACTCCTAATTTGTACGGTCCTATTTTCCCTCCTATCTATCCAAATGAAATCAAAGGTTGATGCAATTGGTTCTTAACCATTAGAAAAAGTTTAACGAAAAAAATGGTACATACATTCTTCTTCTATGTTTACAGAAATAAAATAGAAAAAAATATAACCGCGTAAATTTAGAATAAAAAGTATTAAACAAGCATTCGCGTTAAGCTTTCCCACTTTTTGCTAAACTACAGAAAAACAATACTTATCGCTTTCAAAATTGGGCTGTAAACAGTGAACATATGATAGCTATAAATGACATTTCAGGATTAATCGTTGGGTGGCAGGTCATTGAATGAAATATCGGCGAAAATTTTCTACTTTTTTAAATGTAAACGTTAATAGGGGAAAGGGATGTAATGTTGGCTTAAATGGGCTATACATAAATTCAGCAATCGACTAAATTTTCAATATCCATTAGTACAGTCCCATCTGGATAAAATTGATAAATATCAGCTTTTTAGCGCTGGGCCCCATCTTAGATCCATAGGCCAACATTAGAGCCATTTTCCCTAGTTACAAACCAAGGACTAAAATAGTTAACGATATACAAAGACATAATTTCAGAAGTGCTAAGAACTCATAAAATTATAAACCAGGTTATTATTATTTTAATAGAATTGAGTACCCCCTTGATTCCCTTTCTCATTTTACAGTTGGTATAATCAATTTGACAGATCGTTGTCTTTCTAAACCCCTTTAAATAACTGAAATGGTGTCGGTTTTTGATGATCGAGTTCCATATATGTTATGTGAAGCCATGTTGACATTTGAATTCACTCTAAAAGAAAAATATTCAGACATGTATGTGATTAACCCATCCGAAACTACAATCGTTTAAAAAACATGCACAGGATTTACCATTTACCTTGTTTACTCTATAGGAATAAAGTCGAGCCTCAATTTATTATTATTATTTAGCTTTATTAAGGAGGCTTTCAGCCTTGGGCTGGTTCGCCTCCAAAGGAGCCTCAATTTAAGCGAAGACTACAAATCAAGAAGACTGGCAACTGTTCCCTTCTCCCATACAAATGTCAAACGTCAGTGATAACAGCGCCTCTGTCAATCAAATGTGGAACTTTGAAGCACAAGTTTTAGTGAGACTGCTCATAAACAGTAACTGTGTGTGTGACCTAACGTCACTGGAACGAATAATCAGAACACGGTACTCGTTGTTGGTTTTGTTTTGCTCTAAAAAATTTCACGGAAATTTGTATCCTAATCCCAGCAAGCCGGTGGTTTTCCAACTCCAAACCGAAAAACTTATCATGGTGGATCAAGTAGAGGATTGAAACTCGGATCGATACCTAGTGAAAGTAACTTTTGCTTGTGAACGAGGAACCGAAATATTGTTTATTTTGCCTGTTGGAAGCAATCAATTATAAGGAACTGGCAGCTTCCACCACCATTGAGGGTTTGAAAGAAAAGATCTGGTACCTACATGACGATCCAACGGAAGGGGTAGCAGGATCTAATGTTGGAGAAATCCTAATTGATAAAGAATATATTTCCATTTTAGATGTTGTCAGAACATGAAACTACCGGATAGTGATCCTCTATATGCTTTAACAATTCTTGCAATCGACCGAACCCTTCCAGAGAATGATAACAACAGTGTCGGATTGGCCAGTGACATTCAAATAGTTAGCGAGTACTGTGCCAAGTTGCCGAGCGTCACAACTTAACTTCCCCCGCTGTGGCCAGGTGGCAAAGCCGTGCGGAACGGGCATGCATTTTACTAATGCACCATACGAATGCCCATGCCCAATTCTAAGATAGCAAATTAAGGTCCCATCATCATTGTGAATGGCATCAATGTCATAGTTTTAATTTTCAAAACAAATTTACTTACGCATCTGTTCAGTTTCAGCTGGAATTTTACTCGTTGTCAGCGTAAAACAGAGAAAGAAACGCTTCATTTTTTACGACAATCCAAACAAAAACAATAATTGACAGCTATTTATTAATACCTATGAGTGTGAATGCACTCGTGAATTAACACACACCATCATACACAGGTTCCACTTTTGCTCAGAAGAGGCGTTGCCGTTACTGTCTCCTGATTTTTTTAAGAGTTGCCAGTCTTCTTGATTTGTAGTCTTCTATTTAAGCCTTAGAAGCGTTGTAGATATACATCTTTTTAATTGTTTGTTTAAAAACAATTGGTTTTTTTTTTATATTTCGGTATAATTATTCAATATATCGATTGTAGCAATGTTTCGATTCGATAATCGGATCGAATTTTCTATTACATGAACTGCCTAGCGCTAAAAATCTCAATAATATAGTAAAAAAGGAAAAAGAAAGTTTATAGATCCTCAAGTGTGAACTCTGAGATCATCAATGCATAAATTTTTACTTAATGGAAAATTAATTAACTTCATCAAAGTTGCATTAGCATCGAAAAAAATCATGAGCTTCACAAAAACTTCAAAAAACTTCAGAATACCTCCCACAAGTTCAAAGATCTTTAAAAAAGCTTAGAGAGCTTCGATAAAATTCTAAGAACTTCCGGGTAGTTCAGTTAATATTTGAAACATTCTGTACACATGAGGGACATTCCAAAAACGTCAGAAAAATCTTGCAAACTTCGATTAGCTTAATTGTAGAAACTTAACAGGTGTGTTACTTACTTACTTACTTAAAGTTCTTAAGGGCCACCCACATTAGATCCGGATCTGACGTGTTGCGGCAAAGTGACAGCTAAATCTTTTGTCTAGCTGCCAAATTTACGTCAACGCAACGCAAAATAATCTAATGTAGGTGGCTGTTTAGAGTGCCATAAGCATCAGAACTTATAGAATTTTTTTTTATCCATGTCGTTTATTTGGAAGGCTCAATCGCGTTAGCTTTACGGAGCCGATAATTCATTGTTCACTGTTTGTAACAAAATTCACTTAATTCTATGTCTAGTAGGAGTTGGGCCGATTATTCGCGGCTTACTCGAGGTTAGAGGGGTACATTGTTGAAGGATAGGATCAGGGGAGGAGCTTGGGGTAGGGTTTCGTTGTCTCATCAGAGCGTTGTCGCCAGTATGAATGGTAGTGCTGTTCTAGCTTCGTCTGGAGTTCGACCGGCTATGGTGACCAGTGGGCGACGATGAGAATCATCGAGACGGGGGGAATATAGAAAATTTTGAAAGCGTTGTGTTGATTAACGTTGCATTAGCATCTGAAAATTCCGAAAAAATATCTAGAAGTTCTGCGAACTTCATGAAAAGTCCAAGAAGTTCTGAAAACTCCCCTTCCGAGACCTTCAAAAACATCCAGAACAACATGGACATAGATTTCAGGAAAATTTCGAGAACTTCAGTGAATAGCAATGAGCTTCCGCGCTGTACCATTATTTTCAACATAAAATCAGGAACTTTACTGAAACTTCAGTTGATTTTAAAAAACTTAAGGGAAACTACGTTACTTCGGGCAGTTCTGAGAACACTCAGTGTAGGCCATGATTTGGAAAATTGTGGGAATTTCAGGTAAATTTCAGGTATCGTATGCTGGGGACAACTTGATCAGGATTTGCAGCAATATGTGAATATTGGTGCACAAGTAACAAAACCTAGTAAATTGATTCGTTTAAAAAAATACGTAAGCTCTAGTTTGTGAGTGAAATTGATCAAGAGTTTTTGATTGATTTTTAGAACTTGTTGCAATAGTAATTGCAGTTATTTGATTAGGTCACATTGACCTACAGAATGTCTTTTCAATTTCGACAAAATCAAAATACAGCTATTTTATGTTCTGTTTCAAGTTTCGGTCTGTTCGATACCTCCTTCAGGAATTGGTCAGCTGAGGAGTGATCACACAATCACTACGGATTGAGATAGAAAAGCAATGGCGATTAATATAGTGCCGTTTACTGAATTCCAGAGCGATAGTATTGAGACCATCAAGGAAATTTAGTGTACTCAAGAAAAATGTCCGAAACTTCACAGAAATTTTAAGGATTTCAAGGCAACTGTTCTAGGAACTTCAGGGATATCCAGAGAACTTTGGGAAAGTCAAGACAACATCAGATAAATCAAGAAAGCTATATAAAAGTTGTTAGAACTTTAATCTATTTATTTCGTTTAATTTATTTATCATATCGTGTGCGTTTTACGGACTGAATTTAGCAATTTAAATAAATGAACTTAAATGCTCATTTGGAAGATCCTTTGAATTAGTAGTAGAATTACTGGCTGAATTTTGGGGGCACAAGACATTGCTGAAAATTATGATAGCTTCAGATTGCCAGATTGCTAATGTAATAGGATGTTTTCTTAATTATTCATGAACCCTTGATCGCTGGAAATTCTTGTGAATATTTTAGGTTGACATAAGGGTGAACAAAGAGGTGAAAGCCTAAGCGTTTTCATATTTACCGTTGATAATGTTTGCACCATCGTACAAATAACGTTCCCGTTTCACCTGTGCATACAATGCCTTGGTTTTCTTAGCATGCCCGTAACCTATAGCTCATACCATAGTAGGCTATGTATAAAAGAAAATGACTTACTTAGTTTGACAGTTGCACCATGACGAAGTGGCAGCGTATTCGTGATTTGTCCAAAGCACAAATGTCAAAGCACAAAGCACAATGTCGCAAAAAGACATTTCAATCGCCGTGGGAGTGTCCCGGTGGACCGTCAAAAGTGTTTTAGACCGAGAAAAGAAACCAACCAACACATGATTACCAAGCGCATCCGGGAGCTACGAGTCGAACGATGCAAGAAAATCTTGAACTTCCTTAAGCGAAAAAATTCCGGTAAACCCTGTTCACCGACTAGATCATTTACCGCCGATCCCTTTTCAAATTCCAGAAACGACCGGTATTTTAGTTCTCTTCCGGTAAAAGACGTGGCCGACTAGCACAAGAACGTGTGTCTGACCAAGCATCCTGCTAGCGTTATGGTGTTTGGATTGGTGGCTTCCGATGGCAAAAAATGGACCCGGTGGTCATTTCAGAAGGCGACAACGTCAACACGGAGATCTACATCGAGATTTTAAGTAAGTATATTCTTCCGTGGATTTAAGAACAGTACGGTCCGAAGCCAAATGTTGTATTTCAACAAAATGGGGCTCCGTGCCACACCTCAAACCGCACTCAGAAGTGGTTGCAGGAACATTTTCCGTTCTGGGTGAAGGATATATGGTCGCCATCCAGCCCCGATCCTATTCCGCTAGATTACTCAATATGGCGCGTCATGAAGGCCAAGGCCTGTTCTAAACGCTACCTGAGTACAGCAAGCCTCAGACAAACGTTAACCCGTACCTGGAGAGAAATGGATCCAGGCTACATTATTTGAACCTGCCGTGCATTCCGGAAACGTGTCGAGTCCGTTATTGCAGCAAGTGATCGATCGATGATTATCATAGTTAAAGATTCTGAGAAACATTCCCCCTTGAAATAAATAGAAAAACTCGGAAACGAAATTTTTGAGAATTTATTTAATTTTGACATTGCTTAATGGTGCAAACATTATCACGCATACGGTATATCGCTGTGAAGCAACTGAAATTGGTGATGGAATTTATATCTGTAACTGTAACCAGTTCGTTTTGATTACTAATCTAGTTAAGATGTCATACTAAATCGTCCAGCTCATACCTTTGTAAGGGTAAAAGGTGGGACTTTCATTATCATCATCATCATCTCATCATCATCATCATTCTTCTTTAAGAAGTTCCAGGAATTTTAGAGAAGTCTAAAGATCAACCAAAATTTTTAGAAAGCTATTGACATATTTTGGGAACTTAACAGCTGTCCAGTGGAGATGAACTAGCATTCGGCTAAAAATATCTAAAATAAAGATTAAAAAAAAAACTTTTTAGAGTTTTTCAGGGAAGTTTCAGGGATTCCAGGGCAGTACCAACATTTCCGGATAGTTGTGAAAACTTCAGGGTAGCTTTGAAAACATCAGGGAAGATTAGAGAAACTCAGGGTAGTTCATTTATCTTCAAGGAAATTGCAGGAACTTTACAGAAGTTCAAAGATGCTCAGGGAATGTCCAGAACATCAGGAAAGTTATCAGAGCTTCAGTGATGTTTTAAGATTTTTAAGCAGTTTCATTATTCACAGGGACGTTCCAAGTATATCGAGGTTCATAGCAGTTCCATTAGTTAATTGAGAATTATGAAATATTTCAAGAATTCTTGAAATTTGCAGGGTCTTCAGTAGTGTTCCATGACTATCAGGAAAATTTATGGAACGCTAGAAAAGTTCAGGGCTCTTCAAGGCATTTCGTATTACTCCGAGTAATCACCGAAAACTTCAGAAAAGTCTTGATTTGCAGAGAAGTTAAAAGATCTTTAAGAATTATTCATTCTGTTTCGGTTTTTAAGTCTCCAAGAAAAATTGTAAATTACAGTTCTATCATCGCCAACGTTTCGATCCAGGGGTTGGATTAAGTTAAGATTTTTTCACTGATCGAAAGACGATACAACTTGATATCCCCTGAAGATGTCCAAGTTCAAGAACCGCAACGTCAGACATAAAACATTGTTAATCCATCGTTAAACTGGAAAGCAAATAGAAGAAAAATTTAGGTTTTTTTTAAGTTTAATGGAGAGCTGATAGTCATACCAAGACTAGCCATACCCTAGTTTTAATTAGGGGGAACTAAATTGTGTGTACATACCGAAATTAGAATTACGGTCACTCCTTAAACGAGGCGCAGATATGAAGAATCAGTGAGTGACCAGCTCTAAATTTACCTGGGCCCTTTCCTGAAAGCATTTACAAGGTTGGTACTCGTTGGAAAGCCTTTGCCAGGGGTAAGCATTGCTAGCCATTTCACGCCTAAAATCATCAACTAGAACAGTGCTTTGATATTTGTCCTTCTAAAAAAACCTTAGTTGCTCTAAGGATCTTACGAGTAAGATTAAAGAAGAAATATCTGCTTTTCTTTATTAGGGAGGCTTTCAACCTAGGGCTGGTTCGCCTAAGTTTGAGTATATTCACTTAAATTTAATGAACAAATGCTGCCTTGCCGTAAATACACTGCACTAGATCTTTTAAACGAATATAAACTGGCTTATATAACGTGGTGCGTACAAAACGTCTAGCAATCATGTTTTTTTTTTAATTTGTGCTATAAGAAAACAATCTTGACGCATATGTACAAGAACATTTTGATCATTCTTCCCATACGAATTTGAAATCTCCCCAGCCACCAACTCACCTGTGCTCCAGCGCTTGCAGCGACCCATGCTTCGGCGAAGGTTTCCATTGCACTCTGAAAATCCATGCCAAAGAACATGCGCCCGTGCCGTTCTAGTTTCAATTGTCCGGTTGCACCAGTTTCTCGTTTATCAATAACCTATGCACTTGCACTATCTTCCACCCACCGGTTGTCGTTGGCACCATCTGTTACAGAGTTACACAAACATGGGATCAAACTTCACTCGCACTCAATGTTGTTACCGGAGAAGGGATAATCTGCCCACTGCCCTCGCTCAGGTCCACCGAAACAATCACCATAAATTCAACTTTTCAAAAAACACCCATAGCATCTTCCCTGAACCTTGGATACTGAACTCGTCCGAACGTTCTTACGGCGCTCGCGAATTAATGTTAAATGCATTAATTAACCCTCTCTTTAATCAGATTAAAAATTAACACAAAAACAAATTTATCATGTTTTGTTTCGACCGCGTCCGCTTCCCCGAGTGTGTCGTCGTTTCGGCTTGGCCGTGGCGTGACACATATGTGTAGAGTGCTTGCTCTCACTCCTCTAGTATCGTTACCTCCACTGACTGGGAGGGCTGACGGAATTCGCGGGAAGTTCGCTTCTTCAAGATCACACCGCACCGGGCCCCCAAAGAAGCTGACACAAGAGGCAAGCAACGTAAAGTCGTGTATGTTATATTGCCGGCTTAACTTAAGCCGCTGTTTTTCGCGTTTCTGATTTCGACTGTTTCCAAAGATTAGCACAACACTGATTTTGCGTCTTTCACAAAACAAAACACAAAAAATAACTAATCATCAACTGTTTTCGTCAGGATTTGCACCAAAAAGCGACCGGTTGTTCGATCGGGAAGCGCTGCTCAGCACCGAGATTGCACCGTCCAAACCGGCTGTATCGACGAAACTGAATAACCTGTTCCGGAAAATCCTTCCCAATCTCCCGAGCTGATAACACACGCACACACGCTGCGCTCAAACCCGCGCGGAAAGGGGGAAAATCTCCGATCTCGGGTCTTCGCGCGCGCACACACCAACTAATTGGCCCACAGTAGCAGCAGGTGAAGAAGCACGCTAGTTTGGGTGCGAAGCGAACGACGATAAGCGTCTTACTACGTTCAATGTTGTCGCGCAACTAATAACCCACTGGCTTGGCACTGGTTGGCAGCCCGGCAGCAGCGCAAGGAAGGAGCGAGAAATACACAAACATTCGTCCCGCTTCCCGTTGGCCACCTTCCGCCAACGTCATCGGAACATCGTCGGGAATGGGTGGAAAACAATGCTGCCACTGGAACAGGCTAGGGCCAAAAGGAAAACATGGAGAGAGAGCATGTGGGAGAGAAAGAGTGACTGTGTATGTGGAGTAGAGTGGAACTCAGTTTATCTCCGTTGGACCAGTTGGTGCTGGCGGAGCGGGTAAGATAAAACGAACGCGTGTAATCCTGTGGGTGAGGGGGGAATTGAGTGGAAGGCCGTTCGGAGTAATCCTTACTCGGGCAGAATTGAGAGTGAGTGGTTTTATGCGATGGTTCGTACCTCCGTGAGTTAAAAATATGAGCTAGATTTATTTTCGTATTTAAATAATGAACTTTTCTAGTCAAACCAAAATCACATTTTTCACTAATTTTGTAATATCTTCGGAAATTTTTACAGGAAATTAGATCCTCTGTCTTGTGGTTTAATTGGTTATGTTAACAAGAACATGGATGAGAAAACGATGATAGAGATTTTCTTCAAAATCTCATCGAATTTTTGTCATGACAGAACGTGACAGTGTTCTGATCATCGTAATTTTGTCAACCATGTGAAGTTGCAAAAAAAAAATACCATTCAGCATCAATATTGTACTTTGTTTTAAATTTACAACGACTCAAACTCGTGCATCAACTTTTGTGTTGATCAAGATTGTGGAAAAATCGTTAGAATCCTTAATTGGTCGTCCTTCGAACAGCCTTGATCAGCAAATGTCTCCTTCCGATGTTCATGTCGCCGTGCTCCACTGCATTCAACTTCAAAAGCTCCCATCTTATTCCACTTGAAAGTCGAAGATGTGTTTTGTTGTTCAGCGTTGATATTAGCGAAACGTTGATACCATCTAAGCCCTTGTTGAAAAGCCCAATATTATGCATCCTGGACAAATGTTGCTCACCACTATCCTGAGTTGATGCTGACGTTATTGTCGTGGTCGATGGTATTTTCTCAAGGCCATGTCGTGGTGTAGTTGGCAGTGGTTCCATGATGTTCATGACTGACGGTTGCACACCTTGTTCCAAATCTCCAAGGTAGTAGTGTTTATAATTATTATACAAATAAGGCTCATGATCATAAATTATGATACAAGTGAATCCGTGGTATAAGTATGATGAAACTACGCTTGTTAATGGAAGCAAGTGCAGCTTCAATTGTGTTGATTTATATATTTAAACCAATAGTGTTTTTATTTTACCTGTAAATTTTTAATTGGGTCGCTAGATTGCCCAGTTTTCAAAGTATAATTTGGAGGTAAGCATAAATAAATTGCGCAAAACTTATGATTGCTGATGGAGAATCACGATTGACATCATATTCTATCGTCATAACTACTTTTCAATACAACCAACTTTCGATCTAAAATTTATCAAATAATGAGTGCGAAAACTCATACTTACCTTACACCCAACCGGGGATGTAAGATTTGCTTACAATTATATGGGATTCATCATCGCAGGATGTTAGTGGAGACCGCATAAAAGGAGGATAAACATTGCAGACCGGTCTGGAGTGAAAAAAAATGAAAACAGGCTGGTCACTGAAATTAAACCCCGAACGGATTAGCATAACTGTGCTTACTCCACACTGCTCTCTCCATGCTTAGGAATATGGATAGGCTAAAAGCGTATAAGAAGTGTTTCCGTCGGTCTACAATTTTATAAATAAAGAGCAAACTCTGGTATAGTCGAAAGCATAGACAGAGCACAAAATAAAAAAAGATAAAAAATCATTGCATAGTCTGCATGGTCAACTAATATCATTCTCTGCGGTATTCACTGGAATTGGAAATTCAAACTAACATTAAATGTACTACATTTTTGGTTTTCGTGTCCCAATCAGGCTAAGGCCTTGATGTCCTCTGCTGTCCTTTGCTGTCCTGTGCTCGTCTCTACTGTACTCGATCCATGGCCACACTTAGCCAGCCTCGTAGTCTGTGAAGGGTCCGCAGGTCGCCTTCTACTTGGTCGATACACCTTGCGCGCTGTGCGCCTTTTCTTCTTGTTCCTGTTGGGTCACTTTCGTCAATCATTTTCCCTCGGCCAGATTCTAACAACGTGCCCAGCCCATGATAGTCGTGGTTTATTTGCCTCCTCCACGTTCCGTCATTCATCTGCACTACACCGCATATGGTACGCAACACTTTCCGTTCGAAAACACCAAGGGTCCTCAAAGAGCATAGTCTCGTGGCCGTAGAGGACTACCGGTCTAATCAGCGTCTTGTAGATAGTCAACTTTGGGCGACGGCGAATTTCTCCTCCTGAATTTCTCTGCTGGTATCATTTTCGGCGGTCAAAGCACATCACTTGATCCATCGTCGCCTTGAACAATCGCGGCAGATTATCCATACACACACATACATATATAAATACATACATACATACATACGCCCTTTTAAAAATAGTCTTGAGTGAAAATGTCATTCCAGAAATATGTATCTACTTCTACTTCTTGACTCAAATAACATATACAAAATCAGCTCAATTAGATGGAGGATCAATGACAAAAATTGTACAGCTTCAAAAATATCCTTCCACAAGATCTTCTGACGTTGTACCGGACAACGATTTTATCGGTTTTAGAGTACGGTAGTTTTTGCTTCCAGTCGGCAGCTAAAACGCACATCATCAAGCTGGAACGGATCCAGTATCGTTGTCTTCGTATCGCGTTAGGATGCATGCACTCGACTCATACTATGAGTCTCGAAGTGCTGGCGGGCATGCTGCCACTATCCGTCCGTTTTTCAGAGTTATCTCTGAGGCTCCTCACCCGTTGCGAAGTAATGAACCCACTGGTGATCAAAAACTTTGAGAAGCTTCTGGAGCTAAATCCTCAAACATGTTTTATGACTTTGTACTACCTATATTTAACACAGGATGTCAGCCCTTCAAGAAATATTCCCAATCGTGTAGTCTTCTCCGATTTCGGCAATTCAGTGAATTTTGATTTATCTATGACGCAGGAAATCCGCGGACTTCCAGAGCATCATCGTCCTATGATTGCTCCGTCATTATACGCTGCAAAGTTTGGCCATGTTGATTCCGCTAGAAAGTTTTTCACAGATGGATCTCTAATAGAGGAGTCCGCTGGTTTTGGTGTATTTAATGAATTTCATAGCGCCTCTCAAAAACTTGAAGCTCCTTGTTCTGTGTATGTGGCTGAACTGGCAGCAATTCACTACACTTTGGAAACTATTGCTTCACTTCTTCCAGACCACTACTTTATTTTTACGGATAGTCTCAGTTCTGTCGAGGCTATCCGTTCCATTAGGCCGGTAAAGCACTTCTCGTATTTTCTCTTGAAAATACGAGAGCTGCTTAGTGCTTTATCCGTGCGCTATTTCATCATCACCTTTGGAAGGCGGATTCACTTGCGAAGGTGGGCGCTATGGAAGGCGACATTTATGATCGACAAATCGCCTATAGTGAATTTTTCTCTATTTATCGTCAGCAGTCGCTCGTTAGCTAGCAACATCAATTGAGTGAAGGGAGCTTGGGACGATGGCTACATTCAATTATCCCTAAGGTGTCGAAGTTTGCATGGTTCAAAGGGTTGGACTTGAGTCGAGAATTCATACGCGTGATGTCTCGTCTCATGTCCAATCACTATTGTCTAAACGCTCACTTGTTCCGTGTGGGGTTGGGAGACAGCAATCTCTGTGAATGTGGACAAGGTTACCAGGACGCTGATCACATCCTTTGGTCTTGTGCGGAGTATCGTGGAGTCAGATCACATTTTTATGATTCCCTTCGGGCTCGAGGTAGACAACCTAATGTTCCAGTTCGGGATATTTTGGCTAGACGCGATCTGGAGTTTATGAAACTCATATATGTTTACTTTAAGGATATTAACCTTAGATTGTAAGTTTGATTAACCTTGTGTTTAGTTTGTATTTTGTACGTGTGGGTTTTTTTTTAATGTTTGTTATCAAGATGAATAGAAATAATTTCATGCTTTAGGATTAATTAAATAGTTGTATCGTAAACCACATTTCAAACCTCCTTCTTCCCTTTTCCCATCCAAAAAATGTAAATCTCCACTAACCTCGAGACAACCGCGAGTACTCGGTCCAGTTCCTTTAACTTTAAATATAAGACAGTAATAATGTATAAAGCAAATAATAACTCGGCTCTGTAAAGTTTATTCGATTGAGCCTGTACAAATAAAGTAATTACAAAAAACAAATATCCTTCAATTTGAAAAAAAAAACGGATGTACGCCTCAACGATAGTGTTGGAAAGGTACCTTTTTTATTTTAAGAACGTAAATTCCTACTAAAAATATTTGTGGATTTCAGTCGTACATGAAGTACACATAACTCCAAAATATGAATATGCCAATGTTATGGAAATTTTTATTAAATAAAGAAAGTTTCTTGAAAGATCTTTCCAGCACTTCAAAACATTCCACACTTTGCCAAAAATGATATAATAAGTTGGTTTGTTCAGAAATGTTTTAGAAATAACTGTCAGGATCAATTTTGCAGTGGATGCCACCTATCTATTTGCACATGGATAACCAGCTTCTACATGGAGGAGTGCAAATTGTTGGACCCAAAGAATTATTATTCAATTCTTCATATTGATAATATACTTCTCTTCAAACTCTCTACAATTCTGATATCCGTATTTTTGTATAGAATACACTATTGAAAATTAGAGTTGACATGGTAATTACTTCAGAATGGTTCTGCAATCTTATGCAGAGCCATGATTGTCTTGGAAACCTCTTAAAATTTTCCTAGAAACTTCCACCCAACATAATTTCTAAAAATATGACAAAAAATACATGAATCCATCTTCAGGACAATCCTTTCCAAGTTCTCTTGGAACTCTTCTAGGAATTGCCTTTAAACTGTCCTACACTGATGCAAATAAACTTTACAATTTCATAAGGCACAGCTTATGAACAACATTTATAAAGAACATAACCAAAGCAAAACACATATTGTATAACAGTTTATGTTGCCTTTGTTTGACTAGTTTTGGTTATATAGAAGTTTACTAAACATAATTCTATCAATTTATGTTACTTGTGAAGCGTGACTTATGAATGATTATCGTCTTTCACGAAATGGTTTTTATACGCTTTTCGTCTTTTCCATTGTTAACATCATTATTTTTCGTAATGTAAATCAATGAAATTTATACCGATTATGAAATTACATTACAGATAACTTAGATTGAAGTAGGCCGCACTGCTAAAATGACGTGTTTTTGTTTTGCAGCATCGTTTCATTTTTTTAAAGTGTTAATTTGAAAGTACAGAAGTGATGTTGACAAAGTGCATTAAGTGAAAATTTTGAAATTCTTATCCGTTGCATGTGGTGCCGACTGTTCTAATCTACGCATAGTTACGCTCAGCTAAGTTTATTTATCTTTTCGTTCCTCTGTCCTCGATAAAATTTCCAAATTTATATCGCTGTGAAGCAACTGTAAACTCTAGAGGGATTAATATCTGTAACTGAAACCAGTTCGATTTTGTTTGCCAACCTGGTTAAAATGTCATATTCAATTATCTTAAAGATAAATCGTCCAGCTCAAACCTTTGTAGGGGTAAGAGGTGGGACCATCATCATCATCATCGATCAGAATGAATTGTGCATATGTTTAGGATCAACAAACATTTTCAAGCGCAAAGGAGCAACCGGATCGAGCTGATAACGTTTCTTAATTCCAAAATCTGAAGACTGCTTAGAATAATATGTTTAGGTAATGGGCAGCAACAACGGACAGATAAACTACTTACCGCTTCTATATATTAAATGCTTGATATAACGATTGCCAGCAACGCCGTCTGGGCGTATCCTATTGCTTACTCTCCCTACTAACAAAAATCCACCCTTCCCGTGACACTTATGAGGGGTCGTAGAGTTCTCTGCATCTCTCTTAAGTAAGTGTCGGACTAACTTTCCTCCCCTTTCCCCACCAGATGCTAGGATGTGGTCAGGACAGCTCTGGTCTTTTGGAGGGAGACACATCCTTTATCTAAGAGGTAGTAATTAATCACAAATTACTATCTAACAGCAACGGATGAAGGTGGGTCTGCTTCTTAACAACAGTTTAGAGCTCGTACCGCCTACGATATTGTGCAACCTGGTTTATGTTATGCTATGCTATGCTATTATGAAATTACATCACAGAAAATTTATGAAAATGTATAGTTTATCTCGTTGAGTATAAGAATTGCTTGAGAATTTCTTTAACCTTAAAACTCCTTTAAAATTCATCTTAGAATTGCCTCCTGGAATTACATGAAACTCTCCTAAGAATTTCTGTCCCCTTCAGAATTTCCTTAGAGCTCGCTTTAGAGTTTAATTTTTTAGTATCCATTTAATTTATCCACAGAACTCGATAAATATTGCTCAAGAATTCCTTATGAATTCTTAGCAAAAGACCATAAACTTTCTGGAATTGTAATCACAATCAAAATTTCCTTCAGCATATTGCAATGTCTACGATTCAGTTTCCATCCAAACCGCAGCGTCTTGAAAACTGTCTAAATCCTAAAATCTAAGATTTAAGTATTTCGTATTCTAATAGAAAAATTCAATCTCAAACTTTCAACATTTAAATTTTTAACTATTCAGGTCGATTGCATTTGGTAGATTGGTATTCGGGAAATGTTTATCCTGTAATTTTGGAAACATCCATAACCTTGTGGATAGGTTAAAGAGACAGAGGTTACTTTTTGAGGATCATACACCCAAGCGATAACGATTTGAACTATTTATCTTACCTACATGAAGGGAAAAATGACGTATCCGTTAATAATATCACTGTTCAAGAAATTTTAATGACTCTTGAAAGTCTTGATGCCAGCGATACCTAATCCTAATGAAATACCTCCAATTTCATTGAAAAAAAAATAGCAACTAGTTTTGTTAAACCATTGTTTTGGCTGTACAATTTACATCTAAAAACAGGTGATTTTCCAAACATTTGGAAGAAATCATTTTTAGTCCCAATATTTAAACCTGGAAAACGGTCAGACATTAAAAACAAAAGAGGTATTGCAATTATGCCATGCATTCCTAAAATGTTTGAAGCAATTGTTAACCAGAAAATATTTAACCAGGTTAAGCATTGCATTTCAAATAATCAAAATGGTTTTTTTAAGGTCGGTCAACGTCTACGAATCTTTTGGAATTTGTAAACATTACTATTGAAGCAATGGATAGAGGTAAAACCGTTGAAACCTTATACACTGGCTTTAGTAGACATTTGCTTACTTCTTTTTAAATTAAAACGTTTAGGTATGACAAGTACACTTTTAAAATGGATTGGATCATACTTGACAGAAACAACGCAGATGATCCGCCTTAAAAAAATTAGCTTGCCAGTTGATGTTACCTCGGGAGTTTCACAGGAATCTCATTTAGGTCCTTTATTATTTATTTTATTAGTGGATGACGTGAAGTTTGGGTTAAATCGCTTAAATGTGCTTATATATGCTGCCGATATGAAACTGTACGTATAAATCCTTAACAATTCTGATTTGCTACATTTTCAAAATGAAATTGAAGTTTTCTACAATTGGTGCGTTAAAAGTGTGATGGATATTAATGTTAAAAAATGCAATCATATATTTTATTCCAGAAAACACACTTCTCTAGATTTTACATGTACTCTAGGAAACCAGCTCGTTGTAAGGTGCGATAACATAAGGGACTTAGGAGTAATTCTTTACACAAAGTTGACATTTGCAGATCATGTGAATACACAATTCACAAAGAAAATAATATGTTGGGATTCGTAAAAAGATTTAGTTATCATTTTAAAGATCCAAAACACTTTTCATAGCTTACGAGAGATCAATTTTCGAATATTGCAGTGTGATTTGGGCTCCATACCTTGAAACTTATATAAATCGTATATAATCAGTTCAAAAACAGTGTTGTTTTGGCTGGAATTTTGGAATAATGAGTCCCGTTGCATGTTGATAAATAATGGAACCCTTTAAAAAAGAAGATACATTTCCATGATTTCCTTTGTTAATGATATTATCTGACAACGCGCACATTCAGAAAAATATTTGCAATCTTAAATTTTTACGTACCATCACGCACGTTAAGAACTCGAAATTTATTTCAACTGTCACCTCACACAACGAATAATGGTAAAAATGGACCAATCAATAGAATGATAAAAGTTTATTATAATTATTGTGAGCGTATAGATCCAACTTTGTCTAAAGATACAGTTAGGAAAACACTAACTGCTAGGCTTTCATCTCGTATAGTTTAAAACAATTTTTATTTCTTCGATATTTGTATATGTAGTCTACATTGATTGACAACTTCAAATAAAACGTATGTTTTAAAATAACATGTAAGGCAAGGGCGCTTTTGTCAAACGGTCTACACTGATTGACGACAAATAAATAAAATAAATAAATAAATGTAAGATTCATTACCGATTTACATAAAAACTCTGTAATGCGGTCGTCGGAATTAATTAATTTATTATCATTACATTTCCGGGAGATTTTTTGTTATTTTTATGTTAGCTACATTTTTTGAGCAAACTTTGTTTCGCCAAATGCACTGCAACTAGAAAACATCTGGTGGAGCTTTTATATGAAAATTATCATCCTGGATGAACTTGTACGAAACAGTAAGTACATTGTAAGTACACTGTAATTATATTTTTTTTTTACGTAGAGATTAAAAATATACATATTTGGATGAATTTCCAAGCAAGGACAGGAAGATTTTATGGTCAGCCCCTCAGTTAATTTTAAAATCCTGAACATTTTAAATCTTGAAGATAAAACAATGTTCCGAATTTAAAGATAAGGTACATTTTACATAGGGAGGTTTTGACTCTTCAGAGCCGTCCACCAAAATATGTATGAAACATTATGATAAAATTCAATTATTAAAATTTACCCAGATAGAATATTTTAAAACCAACCGATTTAGGAATGAAACTTCTGGTGAAGAAAAACCCGAGGTACATGCAAATTGATTAATCTCCCACTTCAGATACGGCGTGTGGCATTTACGTGGTGGAGTAGATACCGACGTAAAATAAGCAAGACAAAAGATGCGGTTACCGTAAAATTTTTAATAAATATAAATATAAAAACACAAATATTTACATCAATAAGGCAATTCTAAACAACACAGCAACGTGTTCAAGGAAACGGGAGCATGAGTGCTGCTCGGTGTTATCAAGCTGCGGTTCAATCAAGTGCACCATGATGCAAACGTCATACTATCAACACAAGGTTCCTATGTATGAGTGCTTTCGCTTGCTTCCAGCTACTATCGGATAAACTCGGGTACATAAAATCGGTTAAAACGTGGCTTCCTCACCAGATGCACATGGATCTCACTCTCTCCCTTGCCACACCACCACCCAGTCGGCCGAGACCTGCGAGGATGAAGAAAATCTCCTCCCGACCGTGCCATCGCCGTTTGTTTGGTGTTGTGCATTGTATCGAAGAGGGAGAGAGCATAAAAGAGAGCCACCGAGTGATTGGTATGGTGTGATGGTAGGAAGCGATCCGGTGGAGTTGTTTGTATAGCTCATCGACTGCACGGATACTTGGATGTATGGGTGAGGCTATGCGATGAGCAAGAATGAGAGAGGATAAGTACAACCCTTCAGCGATTAAGACGCAAGAGTAAAAGAAACGGATATCGCATTCAAAGTTCTTTTTTTTGGGTTCAGATTTTCCGATCGTTCCCTGCTCTCTATGTATGGTGTAGATACATACAGGAAGCTTGAATCGGAGAGTAAATAAGCCGACTGTGGGTGGCATGTGGGTGAGAGAAAGCCGCGTGGAAAATCACACTCATCCGAGCTGACAACGGGTTCCGGGTGAAAACAAGAGCGATAAGCGATCGTTGAAGCTCTGTTGGGCGAGAAGTAGGATTTTTTTTTCATTCACTGGAGGTTGAGTGAGGCGGGAGAGTAACGGGAGATAAGATAATAAAAGTGTATATAATGTGAAAAGGAAAAAAAGCTACCCCCGTTGGCACCGTTCTGGGTATGGGAGAGAGGATAATGATGATCGTTTTGCCACCCAGAAGGACTTCGAGTGACAATGTGCTCCACTCGGGGCTATTAGCTTATGTACGCTTTCAGTTGCTGGTTTTGTCGTACACAAGGATTTATATCATCTTTTTGTAACTCCTCTTACCGACTATGTTCTGTTTGTACATGGGGTAAACTTGCAGAATGGATGTTGGTAGTGGTGTACGTGCATTTTAAAGCTAGCTTTCTCGTTCTTGCAGCCGAAAGCTGAGCCAGCTTGAAAGCTTCGAATGCGCGTGTCGAATCGTTCTCATCCAGTAAGAAGGCTTTACATAAGAGCCCACTTGGGATGGATTTCCTGGTCAAGTTGAGATTTTCCCATGGAATTTCACTGGACTTCGGTGAAGGTAATGCGACAACAATCGTACATTTGGATGCCATTTTGTACAGTTGATGTTCAGTGATTTATTTTTGCGTAAATTTTTTTAAACAATTTATATTTTTATCGCGTGATCTCGAATTGCAACCAAGTTTAGTGAAACTTGATTAAAAAGAAAATCAGAATATGGTGTTATTAACATTTTTGTACTCGTCCTAAATGATTACAAACTCGATAAAATAAAAATTGCGTAAAAACAGGATTAACAGTACTCAATTTTTATTTATAACTGAGAAGAAATGGAAATGAAGTTGGTCTAACAAGTTGTTAAACTACACGTAATTCTGACAAATTTTTATTTAGAACGCGTTCATATAGATAAATTTGATAAATAAAAGATTTTTAACGATGGGGCCAATGTTAGATCCCTAGCCAACGAAAGAGTCATTTCCCCTATCTGATAATTTATAAAAGCACACAGAAAAAATCACCTATTTATTCAAAAATAAGTTATAGTTAACTGACATTGATTTCTAATTCATGTATCATTCCATTTGCTAGGCTATTTTCAAATCTTTTATTAGAGCTTGGATAACGAATTCATTGAAACTGTTACTTTGTTTTTATTAGACCTGTGTGCCGGTCCTCACGCCAGTCAGCGGCGCACGCTATGTCTGAAGGCACTTTTTTTTTTGCAACATTCATGTACCTCAGTTTTTTCTTCACAGGATGTTAGTATTGATCCTAACAATCAACTCTGTGATGGTTTGAAAATATTTCATCTTGGGTTTTTTTTTTGAGAAAAGGTGTTTTGAAGTTTACAACGCCGATATCGAAGGCGTATATTGGACTATTGGCGATACAAAACTATTGCGAATTGAACAAATGCAGTTAAATCAGGTTCAAAAGTTGATTGAATTAATCCAAATTGCATTAAAGAGTTTTCTTTGACCCTCAAGGAAGATGCGTATTGATTACGTCGACTTTGCGCAAAATCAATTAATATTTGTTCTCTCATAAGAGTAAAAGAGAAATAAACGAGCAGGACAGTTCAAGACAGCCACGTAATAATAGTAGACATTGATTTTCTGCCTGTTTCGAGTGTTTTTTGAATCTCTCGAAAAAATAGAGAGTTCGCTTGTTGTGCTTCGATTCCGTAAAAAAAAAAAAAAAACGCCACTATAGTAGCGACGTTCGTTGAAAGATTTTTATCAGAGTTCAATAAAGGAGTTAGTAGGTATCTGAAATGTTTGTGTCCCATACTCAGCTGGTGACGAAGATGACATTTACAACCCTGAGGGATAGAAAATTAGTTTGGATTTTTGGAACCCATGACGAAGTTGTTTGAAAATCGGTTAACAGATAATGCCGATAATACAGGAATGAAACTCACATGATATTAACTGCTCTTGTCCAGTGAGTTTAGGTAGCCTTCCCCTTTAATTACTACAGAATTGCTAGAGCTTCATTGTAGTTCCCACATTTTGTTTAAGGAAACTTTCAGGAAGGCTCAGCGACTTTCTAGGAAATTCTGCGAACTATAGGGAACTGTAGTGAATTTTAGAAAAGTTAAAGACTTTCCTCAAAAGAATCAGAGAAGTTTAACAACCTTCAGAGAAGTTCATTGATCTCAGTTCAGGAAAATTCTTCAAACTTTAAAGATGTGCTTCGATCTTCAGAGATGCTCTATAAACTTCAGGAAAACTCTGCCAAGTTCAGGAACGTTTTATGAGCTTCAGGGGAGTTCAATGTCCTTCTGATAAGTTCTACGACTCACAAGACTCAGAGACGTTCTGAGAACTTAAAAAAACTTCTAAGAACATCTGAAAAAATTGAAGAATTTCATCGAAGTTCAACGAAATCAAAAAAAAAAAACCAAATGGACATGAATTTGAATGTATTGAACTTCTATAAGCTGTCAAATCGGCCTACTGAAAGTCCATCAAAGAGATGTAAATATGGTAAAAAATTTCTCATGAAGATTTACTCAGCTTTAAGAAAGATCTTAATCCGAGTGTTAATAAGGTCAGTATGTACATAACTTTACACTATATTTGTGTTATGTTACATACGCTAAAATTGGCTAAACGTTTGAGGCATACCGACCGTCAAACTATCCAGCCCGGTGTCAAATTAGCTATGACGAAAGACAACGCGGCCAATAATGATCCCTATAACGCTTAAAATTCTGTGGCTGCTGCAAATGCGACTCATCATGCGCAATTTGGATTCGCTGGTCGCGATTGTAGGTGCTTGATAAACGTGTAGTTTTGGAAGGATGCAATTTTGATCATCAGCTAATGGTTTTGGATAATATGGATGCTATGATGAGACATTGTTTTGGTGATGAACTCATGGATGAGTGCATAGGTCTTTTTTGTGAAAGTTGGTCTACCAAAACCTTCCGGTAGCCCCAAAATTCAATATTGTAAAATATCACATAATAGATTTTTGCAAGAGCACAGGAAAAGTCTTAGCCTGGTTCACGGAAAAAACAAACGAAGCTGTTCATAATGATTTTTCCCAAACATGGAGTATCTATAAAGCAGTGGAAAAAGATTTCAGATACGACAAAAACTTGATGAAAGCGGTGGTATCGTATAGTAGTGCTCATTTGAAGTTATCTCCTTATCTTGGCAACTCCAAGTTTTTTTTATCATTCTCTTTAGATATTTATGTAAGCAGTGATAACAATGGATGAAACAGATGGAACTGATAATTATAGTAGATTTAGTTTATTCTCTTCATTTTAATTTATTTTATCATTTTAAACATTTTATGAGTTCACGACAAAGCTACGACATCTTACGGTACCGAAGAGGAAATCTTACTGTACCATTGAAACGAAGTATTTTGACTACCTTAATCTCCAATAATCATATTCAGTTGTATTTGTTTCGATCCGTAACAGTTTTGTATCGTCAATGGTCCATATACGCGTTCATAAACGACTAAGTATAATTCAAATACTATTAAAACCCAAGATGAAATATTTTAAAACCATCACTGATTTGATTGTTAAGATCCATTCTAACTTCCTGTGATGAAAAAACTGAGGTACATGAATGTTGGAAAAAAAGTGCCTCGGTGGCGGCGGCGTAGCGGTGTGACGCCGTTGGCTTTAATCGGCGGTGGCGGTGACGGCGTGCATCGGCGTATAACTATGATGGCATTTCCGGAAGATTTTACCATCTATAATTGATTGATATTGTTTTCGTTCATGAAACTATTAACTCAGCCCGTGTACAAAATTTAATAAAATTCTAAGAACCATTTGTCTGATCGTAAAAAATCCGCAGTATTAAGAGTTAAATCCGAGTCTATTTACTTTCCCGAGAGAACACATTTGAACGAGGTTCTTGCCACTTGACGAGACTGCTAGTGACATCATTCTCATGGTATTTCATGTTTCATATGGTAGGTTTCAGCAAATGTAATAATCTAGCCACTTCTCATGGGGTTCCCGGAACATTTATGATGATGGTCATTATAAGCTTGAGCACTTTGTATAGACAATGCAACATATTGGTTTTGATATTCTATGTGGCTTAGTTTTGAATGACTGGCTTTAAACCAACCAACATTTCCGTATATTTTTTTTTTATTAATTACTTTATTTGTACAGGCTCAATCGAATAAACTTTACAGAGCCGAGTTATCACTTTTGTTATACATTATTGATCTCTTATTTTTAAAGTTAAAGGAGCTGGACCGGATACTCGCGGTTGTCTCGAGGTTAATGGAGATTTACAATTTTTTTGGATGGGAAAAGGGAGAGGGAGGTTTGATATGTGATACAAATACATACAAATATTTAATCAATCCTAAAACATGAACTAACTTCTATTCATCTTGAAAACAAACATAAAAAGAACCCACACGTACAAAATACAAACTAAACACAAGGTTAATCAAACTTACAATCTAATGTTAATATTCTTAAAGTAAAAGTAATGAGTATGAGTTTCATAAACTCCAGATCGCGTCTAGCCAAAATATCCCGAACTGGTTAGGTTGTCTACCTCGAGCCCGAAGGGAATCGTACAGTTCAGATAAACCACAAGACCAAATAATGTGATCTGCGTCCTGGTAACCTTGTCCACATTCACAGAGATTGCTGTCCCCCAGCCCAACAAGGAACAAGTGAGCGTTTAACGAATAGTGATTGGACATGAGGCGAGACATCATACGAATGAAGTCTCGACCCACATCCAACCCCTTGAACCAAGGACTCTTCGACACCTTAGGGATGATCGAATATAGCCATCGTCCCAAACTCCCTTCACTCCACTTATTCTGCCAGCTGACGAGTGACTGTTGACGATAAATGGAGAAAAATTCATCGTAGGCGATTTGTCGATCGTAAATATCGCCTTGCATAGCGCCCACCTTTGCAAGCGAGTCCGCCTTCTCATTGCCCGGAATCGAGCAATGAGATGGGACCCATGCAAAGGTGATGACAAAAGATCTTAAAGATAAAGCACTTAAAAGCTCTCGTATTTTCATGAGAAAATACGAGGAGTGCTTTACCGGCCTCATAGAGTGAATAGCCTCGACAGAACTGAGATTATCCGTAAAAATAAAATAATGATCTGGTGCAAGTGAGGCGATCGTTTCTAGCGTATAATATATTGCCGCCAGCTCAGCAACATATACGGAACAAGGAGCTTGAAGCATTCGAGAGGCGCTATGAAATTCGTTATAAATACCAAAACCAGCGGACGCCTCTATTAATGATCCATCTGTGAAGAACGATCTTGCGGAATCAACTTGGCCAAACTTTGCAGCGTAAATTGACGGAACAATCATGGAACGATGATGTTCTGGGATCCCACGAATCTCCCGCGTCATAGATAAATCAAAACTAACTGAATTGCCGAAGTCGGAGAAGCATACACGATGAGTATTATGCTGTGAAGGACTGTGTTATGTACACGTAGTACAATGTCATAAAACGAGTTTGAGGGTTTAGCTCAAGAAGCTTCTCAAAGTTTGCAATCACCAGTGGGTTCATAATTTAACAACGGGTGAGGAGCCTGAGGGATAATTCCGAAAACCGATCAGAGAGTGGCAACATGCCCGCTAACACTTCGAGACTCATCGTATGAGTCGAGTGCATGCATCCTAACGCGATACGAAGACAACGATACTGGATACGTTCCAGTTTGATGATGTGAGTTTTAGCCGCCGACTGGAAACAAAAACTACCGTATTCTAAAACCGATAAAATCCTTGTCCGGTACAACGTTAGAAGATCTTGCGGATGAGCTCCCCACCAAGTTTCGGTAATTGTTCGGAGAAAATTGATCCTTGGTTGGCATTTTCGTCTCAGATACTCAATGTGGGATCTCCACGTGCATTTGGAATCGAACCAGACCCCAAGATATTTGAAAGACATGGAATGAGTGATCGACCTACCCAAAAGTTGAAGCTTCGGTTGTGCTGGGCTATGCTTCCTAGAAAAAAACGACCAACTCAGTTTTCTCCGTGGAGAATTCGATACCTAGCTGGATAGCCCAAGTAGACAAATTGTCTAATGTATCCTGTAAGGGTCCTTTTTTTTTTTTTTTCCTTTGGTTTGTTTTTTCCGTCGATCTTGTTTTCCGTGCTGAGCACCAATGCTATCGACGTGCCAGGAAGGCAGCTCCCACACCTGGACCCTACCTATTGACCCATCAACTCATGAACTGGGGACCAACGGCTTTACTTCCCTTCGGAAGGAAGGCGTGATCAGAGATGTTATGCCTCAGAACATCCCGGCGGCGCCGACTGGGATTGAACCCAGGCCTTCTGGGGTGAGAGGCAATCACGCTTACCACTACACCACCGGCGCCGTTATCTGTAAGGGTCCTTAATCATAATATTCACGAGGCTGTATATTTGTAACTTTCAGATATTTGCTCATATAGTAAATATAATATAATCCCTGATGAATGTGGGCGTCTTAGTGGAATACCTGTATAAAGAGAGAGAGAAAGATAAGAAATTTCCATTTAATTCCACTACTTTATTTGCTTATCCTTGACAGATACGCGTATTTCGTCTACAATGTGCAGACTTATTCAGTGTCTTGTACTAATACTCGACTGAAGAAAAACATCGCATTTTACCGAACATAAGTACATTTTCACTTACAACCTAGGTAAACTTAATTTCTTGTAGGAGCAGGTACTCGTTGATGTGTCCTAGGTAGTAACTTGAAAAGCCATGTATGTCC
Source organism: Ochlerotatus camptorhynchus (assembly GCF_037179485.1). Classification (NCBI taxonomy): domain Eukaryota; kingdom Metazoa; phylum Arthropoda; class Insecta; order Diptera; family Culicidae; genus Ochlerotatus; species Ochlerotatus camptorhynchus. Next base: position 2,138,132 of record NW_027040668.1, on the reverse strand, counting down.
GTTTCCTTGATCCCTGTTGAGTAAAGTTGAATATCGTTGTTTTTTGATCTCGAGGCTCTCTGCAACATCTAGTTTACATGGTGTAGATACGGTTCGTAAAATCGTGATGTCCTCCGTCGATAGTTGGTGGTCCTCTGTGAATATGTGTTCTGCAAACTTTGATTTGAAATCATATGTTAGGCCTTTTTCCTCTTGCTTTTTGCCCTTATTAACCTCCGCTATATGTTCTTTAAATCTAGTGGCTAAAGTTCTCTTGGTTTATCTTACGTATACTTTGTTACAATGATTACAGCTTTTTTTTATATACACCTGTTTTACCCAAAACATTAACTGGGACTTAAATGGATCCTAACAATGATTTCAACTGATTATGTCTGCTTGTGAAAAATTAAATCTAATCCGAATTGTTTTAACTGTGGTGTTGTTTTACTAGTAATATCTTGATCAACTGGAACGGGTACTCGTTTTAAGGGTTCTGGTTCTGCGGTGAGGGTTGTAAATAATCTACTTTGTAAAATTCTCGCTTTTTTATCAATGATTGTGGTCTCCTTGTATCCGTTGAGTCTCGCTGTTTCGAAGATGTACTGTAATTCCTTAACCTTTCCTGTATCGTCGAGTGGAAGAGTCTGCATCCGATGAATCATGTGGTGAAAGGCGGCCATTTTCTGCTGGAACGGATGGTTGGAAGTTTAGGGGATAACTTTAGTGCTTGTTGGTTTCCTGTAAATTTCGTATTTAAGCGAAGAACATTATGACGATTCCCTGATGACTAGAATATCGAGAAATGCGAGTTTCTCGTCTTTTTCAACCTCGTGAGTGCATTTGATATCCTTGTGAATTCTGTTGATCTCATCTAAAATTTGTGGAACGGCTTCCCTTTTAACTACGCTAGGGGGTTTGCCATTGGGGCTCCTTTCGTCTGCTTGTAGAAGTTACCTCGGAAAGAGAAATAGTTCTCTTCCATACAAAAGCGGGTCAGCTTAAGGTACGTCCGAACCTTGTTTCTCCATGCTGCATCCTCTCGTTGTGTTAATAGCCAGTCCTCCAAATGGTTGATCACTTTCTTGACCGGTACGCTGGAAAAAAGAGCTGTGACGTCGAAAGATACCATAATCTCGTCCTCGTTGATATCTCCTGAAGATTGTAGTTGCTGGGCGAACTCCTGGGTGTTACTGACTGCTTTACTCTGGAACTGATTCGGCATACTCTGTAACTCTGTGGCTAGCCACTTCGCTAGTTTTTGGGTGGGGTAACCAACTACAGAAACGTAATCGCTGTCTCTACGTCACCAGGGGCCACCAGAGACCAGAGGTTGTACATACTGAACTCTTAATACTAGATAATGGACAACACTCAACACCCACTAGACCAGTAGGGGAATTTTCTTTATAAGATAAGCTCCACCGACTGGAGCGAGAATCGAACCCACACTTCGTGGCACACATACAGTAGCCCTTCGATATATGCCGATACATCCACCCACTGCTATTTTAGGCAGTCCTTTAACCAATTGAGTTGATTTTTATATAGATAGCTAGTTTATGGTTGACACTAATCACCTATACTAATCAGCGTAATTGGTTGACAGCCAAGAAACAGCGCATGCATGGAGAAATTACTGCCAAACGTCTGAAGGACGAGTTGCGATGCTAACTACAAGGCAATGAAGTCCCCTTCGTAGACAAATATTCAATTGTCAATATGTCGACACTATTAGGTTCCCATAGGAAGGCATGGAAAATCATTTCGTGCATTCATTTACATTTATGTGCCTCTTACTTTGTTCATCGACATAATTTCGTAAAATGAGGTATGAAGCTTTTGTAGGCCTAAATATTAGCTACATTTTTTTGTAAACAACTCAAATCTGTAATCTCTGAAACTGGACGATGGTATGATTGACAGCCGGAGTCTAGGAGGGAATAAACACTATCATTTTCTTTATCCTACCCCTTCGATTGTGGTGGTGTGAATTCTACTCCAACAGTGTCAGGGCGATTGACGCGCCCTTCTTAACAAACCATCCAGTAGGAAGCTTAAGGGGGTATTCCCGATCTTTTTTTTCAAAAAATCAAATTTTTTTTTTCACGTTTTTTTGTACTTTAGACTATATACTTTCATCCCCCCAAGCCGTTTTCCGATCAGCGAATTCGGTGTCCAGGCATAGCTGACTAATGGTAAGAACCCCCAAATGGTTTTAACTAAAGTCAAAACTTTAAACGCGTTTTTCTCGAAACCAAATTTTTTTTATCGGGCGAAGATTTTTCTCAGAAACTATAAGAGATATTGACTTGAATCTTTGCGCATTTTGTTCCTTATTAAATTCTTTGGAGCTTCTCCCACTTTCAGCCAAAAATATTAACATTTAACATTGTTTGAAGCACCTTAAAGCTGCAAAAAAGCGGGCTAAAAATCGCCTGTTTTTTCATATGGCCGCCATTTTGTTAATTTGCAAGATTTTTTGCTGCCAACGGGAGAAGCTCCAGAGAATCTTATGCAGATTATAATTTCATCACGAAATCTGTTTCAGATGAAGCCGTTCCAGAGAAAAGTCTTCGCCCGTCCAGGCGTTTGCGGCGAACAGGGGTCTGTTTGCCACCATTTTGTGACGTCAATAATGTCTTTTTTTATGTCGAAAAAAATTTATTTGTAAACTTTAATGTTCAATAAACAAGAATCCCAAAGAGTTAGGCGCATTACTATTCATTTTCCTTGAAAAAAAATTAATTGAAAAACAGGCCGAAAAAAGGCAAAAGATTGGGAATACCCCCTTAATAAGTATTGCGAATTGTGTTATTCAATTTGCTGGAGCGTACCGTTGGAAGGAGATTCTTAAATTCCCGTGGATTTCGCGAAAGTGTCTCTGCTTACGGGTCCGCCCTTCCGTTTTTGGCACTTCATACAGCAATATTGTGAATTCAGATCGGTAGCTCAAATTGATCTTGCTATTAAGTGGAGCTGCATACAAGACAAGTCTTGAAAGGATCGTGGCTACCTTACATACATACATACATATATACAACTCAAATCTCTATCTTTAATGTATGGCAAACTAGACTGGGTTCTTATGTATGGCAAACTAGAGCCTCACTGAAAAAAATTGTGTGTTTTGCTAACTCTGGTTAATCATTAGACTGATGCAAAATTTGACTTTTTCGCTCCACAGTGCTTAAATGGTTTCAAATCGGGTCCTGATTAGCCTCCCAAAGTTACAACTCATTTGGTTAGAAACAGACTTCACACAAGCCATTTAAAGTTTGCATGTAAATTACTATGGGAAATCTCAACTTTTTGTTCATTGCCTTCTAGTCTTTTTCCATATTGAGTTGCAAAACAGTTCGATAGCTATTCTTATAGAAAATTTTCTCAGCTACAACTTTGCTCAAGATCGTTTCTATGTAAAACGAGACAGGAAAAAGTTATTAATTATTTAAGAGATTGGTAAACTTATGACATGATCAAACAGCTGCTCTGTAGGCAACACTGTATTTTGCAGTGTCACATAGTAGCCATGATTTTTGTGTCCTATTCAACGTCCCAGAAACACCAATGTTGCCTGTTCAGCAGTTGATTGAGCTTGATCATAAGACATCAACGCATTGAATCATTGATAACTTTCGATCCTTGCATTTAATCAAAAAGTGGTCTTGAACAAAGTTGTAGCTGGGAAAATTTCCTACATGTACGGTTGTTTGCTTTTGAAGTCGACCGATATGGTGAATTATTAGATAGACATGAACAAAAATCTTGGTTCTACCATAGTAATTCCCATAAAAACTTCAAATGGTTTGTGCCATCTCAGTTTCTCACCAAATGCGTTCACATTTTGAGAGGTTAGTCAGGATCCGATTTGGAATCGTTTAAGTATTGTGGAGTGAAAATTTCAAATTTTGCATCACTCTATTAATCATGCATAAGAGCTAAGGGCAAGCTAAGAGTTTCGTGTTTAGCTGACTCGTATTACCTTCTTACCTATTCTGGTGGCCTTTCATTACGGACTTTTTGCAGAGGGAGGACCAAAACAATGGCAAAAGGAAAACATCCAAAATACAATATTTGTCATCAACGTTCTGTCCCAGGCGTCTATTCCAATCTCCTTTTAACTCATTACAATATTGTAAATTGAATCATCTAAAATCCTGAAGAGTTCTTAAAATAAAGATTCAATCTCGGCAAGACCATTGACTTCAACTCGAGTTCCGACGACCACTTCGTGAAGAAAGCAAACCATTGACTAAGAGTGACCTACGGACTAGTGATAGTCAGTAGACCACCACTCATGTCTCGATCGAGCAGCCGGTCTAATAGCGTATTCGGTATGTGCGACCGCGTATGCAAAATAAGCAGTTACGTGTGACTTCAGCATTATCGATTGATTAAGTCAGTGCGTAAGTATTGTTTTACGAGGTCAAACGAGCTGAATTTAGAATGCCCCAGTTCGGACCACGACAGAAGCTTCCAGAACGAAGATCAAGAAAAAGCTTCTCGAAAGAAGAATAAGCTTTCAGGAACAAACTTCTAGCAGAAATTCTAACAAATAAACTCGATATGAGACTTCGAAAATAAGATTCAAGAAAAAGTTCATTGAATAAGCTTTTAGAATAATCTTCTAGAAAGTAGCGTTATTGTGTAACACGAGTCATATGGTAGTTTATTGTGTAACACGAGTCATCTCTAATAGAAAGGTTATGAAACATATGTTTTTTTTTTTTTTTTTTTTTTTTTTTTTTTTTTCCTTTATTTAACGTCGGTCTCTGTTCCGCAATCTAGTGCCAATCACCGACGGACATCGATTGCCATCCATTAACGGCAACCGAATGTGCAGGAAGGCAGCTTCCACACCTGCGTAGGATATCGCACCCATTCAATTCAACACACATGGGCCGGGACCAACGGCTTGACTTCCCTTCCGAAGGAAGACGTGACCAGAGATTTTTATGCCTCAGAAAAATCCCACCGACCTCGGCTGGGATTGAACCCAGACCCATTGGGGTGTTAGAAAGCAGTCACGCTTACCACTACTCCACCGGCGCCGGCTAAGCATATGTTTTGAAATCGTTAATTATCAGTTAGTTGTTGTCGGCTAAAATCACGAAATCTATGTAGAGTTAAGAAATCATTTCCTACTAGCAGGATACCCTCTCAAGACTCTTGACAGTACGGCGTAGTTCACCAATGTATGCTCCTCGAAAAGTGACACGATGGTCAGGTCCACCAACCCAACGAACAGTTGCTGCTGCAGCTATAGATGGTGCGCTTCACCCGTGACTCACTAGCAAAGGAGCAGCGAGGATCCGGTTTCCTATGTATCGGATGAATTCTTCAGTCCAACGAATATTCCGCCAACTCCAAATGGTTTTGTGGAAAATTACTCTCTTTGTTACACTGTTTCATAAATCAAATTAAAATATTCACCCATTAACATGATTACACATCAGGGATGTAATGTCGCCTTTAATTCCCCTTATTTGGGCCCATACATAAATTCTGCAATCGACTAAATTTTCAATAGCGACCAAACATATCCATTAGTACCGTCCCAATGATGCGTTAATCTAGATAAAATAGATAAATAGCAAATTTTTAGCGAAAAGCTCAATATTAGATCCATAGGCCAATATTAGAGCCATTTACCATATCATTCAAATTAAAACAGGGCGAAATGTCCCAGGGTAGAATTTCTATCCCTACTACTAAAAACATGACGAAAAGTTATAAACCGTTAAAATTACAACAACAAACAACTAAACTAGCACTAGTGACTACGATGAAAATTAGCTGAGATTGAAAATACCTTAAAATACTAAAGGTTACTTATAATAGATTTAAAAATATTATTAAAATATTAGAACTAAAGTTTAGTTCTAAGGTTCACATTAAGTTGAGAATGTAACGTTTCAAAAGGTATAAAAACAGATAAGGGCAGTTATAGCATGTTTGTAAAATTCATCGGTTGCATCCGTAGAATAGGAATATACTTTAACGCTCAAATAAAAAAAAATGAATTACTCTTGTAAAAAGAAAATAGTGCCCGAAATAAAATCATGCATTATGCTTTTCTGTTCTGCTTCCATCCAATGTAAGCATTAGGAGAAATCTATCTAATAAAGCAAAAAAAAGTAAGCATTAGACATTTTAAGAAATTGCTCTTGGTGTTTTTCTTGCCTGCTGTCCTCTGTCGCCATATTGTCATTATGAAAATCCCATTAGCCTTGGAATAAAATCCAAGAAATTTCAATAAAACAATGGCTAAATTAGAGATCCGAACCGATTTCCAGTGTGCATTGGTATGAATTTATTTATTGAGATCTATTTTCTGTAAAATTAAGATGATTCCATCAAATTAGTTTGATTTCTAAAACGCTCATATTATCCCATAATACACGATAAAATTTCAAGCGCATATGTTTTGGAACTTCTAAAAAGTCATAAATTGTCTTTAAGATTTTCACTAATGTCGCTATGAAACAAAATTGATTGCATGGTGATCTTGACACCAACAGTCAAACCTATTTTTACAGCTAAAGATTACCATATTATGGAAAAAAAAAATTCAGCAGAACAGAACAACAACAAGCTAATTTATGGCGGTTACTTTGATGTAATAAAAATTAAATTGGATTTATAACTGATTTTCACCAAAGCGTAATAAAACTGCTTGGATACAATATTACTCTTAAGGGGGCTCTGAGAACCTTTTGTAGAGTATGGAGCTTTCTAACAAAAGGTTTTAAGATAGCTTTATTGTGATTCTCAAGCATGCTTTATAATCCTTATCAAGAGTGGTCCACTAAGCTGGAAGACGATCTTATAGCGGTTATCAAAAGGTTGTGCTGGAGCTATTAATTTTATTGGCGGTTTTATAAAATTGATCTCATAAACCACTAATAGAGTGCAATAAAACAAGAAATGCTACTTGGGATTGAGACTAATTTCATGTGGAAATTTTTTTAAATCTAACATATATGCTGAGGTTTTAGGCCGTATGGCCAATTAAAGGACTACTTGTGCAAGACCAGGTACACTGCTCCTAGTGTTAACCTGAAATACATTGTGATAAAAAAAAGTTTCAACTTCAGTTTGTGTTTGAGATCCAAAATAAAAATCTTATTTAACATTGAAAATCATCTGATGCAAAAATATTGATTCGGGAAAAAAGTGCTATGGTCGCTGAAGTGTATTAACAACCATTTACGGAGAATGCATCCGATGATTTGTTTGTGCCTATGCATTGTTTTCAATCAGTTAAATTCAAAGAAACATTGAAAGTGTTCGAATACCGATAAAGCGAGCTGAACGCAGCCTCACTTAATCAAAATTATACCGAAGGAACTCGCATAACAAGATCTCACGCAACCCGTATTGAAAAGCGCTATCAATTCGCACAAAACGTTTAACAGAATAAAACCGGAGCTGTTCGGAAGAAGACAAGAAAAAAAAACACTCAAAGCGTACGACAGCAGGAAAAAAAATCCGGGCAGATAAATTAAATTAAACGTTGCTCGCCGCACAGCATGTCCCATTCCGCTGAACGATTTGATCGCTCATTCTCTTATTCCCCCCGCGCGCCGTGCCCGTGGATCGGGTGGTGGCAGGGCAGCTCAAATCGCTGTCGTCTCTTTCACACAATAGCACGGCACACCACATCGCTAAGACTAAGGCTCCGCCCAATTCGGCTCTGCGGATTGGGGAGACACCGGAGCTCTGGCTGTCTTAAAACTGCACATCATCTTCATCCGTTTTCATCGCGCGTTCGGGTCGGGTCTTCTCTTTGCCTTATGTATATTTTGCAATTGGCTCTGGGAGGAAAGCAAAGCAGCAGCATCCTTGACTGTGCTTTTGTGGCTCTTGGCACTTGAGTGGGGACTCGAAATGTTCCGTACCAGTTTTGCTCACTGAGTTGGTGGATGCGTTTTTGTTGTTTGCATCGATGTAGATACATTGTTGTCATTCGGTTCTTAGTGTTTTGACGATGAGAGCTAATAAAAAGACTAAATCGTCTTCAGCTCGTTGTTCGAGAGTCGAGTATCAGTACTGATGAAATGTGCACATTGTTGTCAGGATACGCATATATCTGTCGAATATAAGTAATATGGTATTTAGCTAAAGATTCGGAACTAACAAGCACTTTTCAACATATTTTCACATAAAGTGGAATACAGTGCTTTCCCGATTTTGTCAGCCCCTTCTCAAATTTTAGGCTGACAAAAACAGCAAGCTGACAAAATTGGGATTTCTTTTTCCCATTATTTTTTCGATCCAAATTTTTACAGAATAATTAAATTGTTATAGGGTAAGGCGGGATAATACGCCATGCAGTGCATATTTATGAAAGTTTTAAATCAAATTTAATGGGTTTGCACCCAGAATGACTAGAAGAGCTGCTGAACTATCATCTGGAAAACTGTTTATATCAAATAGTCTTTGAATAGTATGAGAAAAATGGGTGAGACACGAGACGCGTTTTACCCCACCTTACCTATGACTATTATTTGTAAAAACTCTTCAAAGCGTGTTTATGTTTTTTTTTTCCTCTGATCGGGACATAAAACAACAGCGACCAGTTATTTGATCTATTGTATATCCCGTGTCCTTAGTTTAGTTAATGTCGTATTACTTCATCACTATTGAGAAATGATGAAGTATTCGGTTTTGATACAGTTTTCATTCTTGCCTTCATCGCAAGGAATTGATTCTAATTGAAAGGTCCCGCTATTTATACCCTTCGGAGTGTTGAAATACCCTCCAAAGGCGCTTCTCTTTGTCAGTAAAAATTGAATTCCTTAGCAACAAAATTAAGGAATGACACCGATAATGACCGTGCATCAGAACCCTAGTCTTAACCACTTCAAACTAGGGAACAACGATTTTTTACAAGATCATCCTCGGTGTACAAAGCCGAGTCTTGTCACTATCAACAAGGCATACAAAATAACAAGGACTAAGATGTGTTCCTTGGATTACTGAAAAATCCTGTTCCCTTGTTTGTAGTAGTCAGGACTAGGAATCAGTGGTAGATCTTACATCCCGTAACGTATCACGAAAAGTTGACCTACCCACGTTACGGGGCTGTTCGTCAAAGATCTGCTCGAATGAGGAAAATCAATGAAAATTTCATTCAGACTAGGAGCATACTAATATTATTTATGCACTGAAAATAAAATTTCGTTTATACAACGAAATCGCTCGTTTCAAAAAACAATAATACGTTTGTTCCGATGCGTTAGTTCATTAGCTACAACATAAATCCTATTAGAGCGCATTGTATGCATATTTACGCTCATTGTTCTCAAAACGAAAGAAGCGCTCCTAGCGCATCCCCTTTTTCTCCGTTTATCCGTAGGACGAAGAAAATCTAATGGCGTTTCAATGCGTTTGGACGGAATTGAAACGCGTAGGACGAATTTAGAAGCAAGAAGCAGTGTTAGATTTTTAATAATATCTCAAAATTGTTTGACTCTTTATCAAATCCAACGGTACGTATGGAAAGGTGGATAAATTTAGAAGTTATCTTTGATGAAAACATTCCATGTTTTGTTCAAACCCTTTCCAAAAAGCGTGGTAAAGTGCGGGATGTCCTTAGTAGGACGGAAATTAGATCGAAAACCCTATTCCTAAAAAAAAGAAAACCTAAACAGTATTTAACCTGGCGTCAAGAGAAAGCTGTGTAGTGATTATTGGATAATCGGGTAAAGGTTGAGTAAGCGCCTTTCAAGTTCTCACACAACTAAACAGCAGGATAACAGCTGTATAGAAGCGTAAATAGATATGCAATAAGAGCTTATCCCAACCGTCCCAACAGCCATAAGTAGTTGACTAAGTTCGCCAGATTTGCTTGTATAGAGGTTTAGTAAAGGTTTTCTCATATCGTGCAACATTTGAATACAGTTTGAGGCTGAGTAAATAAAATGAATAAAGCGTTTACATTGCGAAAATTGTTAGTTGGGTAACTAGCTCATCTTTCCTTGTTTCAAGATCATCCTCGGTCCAGGCAACCCGAGGACTTATCACTACCAACAAGGCATAAAAAGTAACAAGGACTAAGATGTGTTCCTTTGATTACTGAAAAATCCTGTTTCCCTAGTTTGAAGTTGTCAAGACTAGGAATCGGTGGTACGGTCTTACATCCCGTAACGTACCATGAAAAGGTGATCTACCCACGTTACGGGGAGTGTTTATGTTACTCCATACTGAAGTTTAAGATTTTCAGAGTTGGTTGGAAATGCTATCTAACATGAAGCTTTATGCCGCAGATACACATGTATGACAAACTATGAGCATGGGCATTATTTGTAGAATAAATTATGAGCACATCCAAGGTCACACTTGTATAGTTTAAGGATGTCCTCATAATTTATTATACAAATTATTGCTCACGTTCAAAGTTTGTCATACAAGTGTATCCGCGACATTAATGTGATAATATTAGCTAGAGAATGGTCTGAAGAGGGTAGGTAGACAGTTCCGCTAGAGTACGTCAGTATGAAAATGAGCGAAGGGCATAGTACTGCCGCATTAATGACCCTTCGCTCATTTTCAACTTATATTCAATACTCATACTGTCGTCCTCTAGTGGAACTTTCTACCTAACCTCTTCAGACCATTCTCTAGCAAATAAATTATCACACTTAACCTTCAGGTTAGATAGCATTTCAAACCAACTCTTCTAAACCATCAAATAATTAGAATTATTGAATCAATTTTCACGGTATAGAAATATGTATCAACTTTCAAAGCAGAGAAAATGTGTGTGTGCGTGTGAATGTGTGTATCCGTATTACTTGAATCTCTATAAATACACCACACATTATGCGTTGACAGAAATTTTGGCCTTGATTATGGTTTTATTGCCCTGACATTTTGAATTTTTAATGGCACGATACTCTGAAACTGCAAAGATTTCGTGTACGAAATTATTGCGGCATATAAATTGAAATCTTTGAAATTTCTGAGATTCATACCACGGAAAATTCGAAATAGCAAGACAAGACAACCATAAATATAGCTATTTGTGGATTATATCGACCTCGTCCTTAAGGCTGAAGGCTCAGTGATATGTTGCGGAGAAGTGACAGCTAAATCTATTGTCTAACTTTAGGATTTTCAGATGCATTGTGCATGGGCTTCAAGTTCCAAGAACATCAGGTCAGTCCCATGAACTTCGAAAGAATCACATGAAAATTAGATAACTTCACGATAGTTCCATTAACCTCAAGAACATTTCAGGAACTTTACAAGAACTTAAAGATTCTACAGAACATTTTTGGAATGTTTAAAGTTCTTTAGGTAATGATTAAAAGCTTTCGTAAAATTCTGAGAACTTCAGGGCAATTCCATAAACATCTGAAAAATTTTGGGCACTTTATAGATGTTTCAAAAAATTCCTCTACAGTGAAAATTGAAGAGCTTCAGGACAGTTCCCTTAACTAAAAAAAAAACCAGGGACTTTGAGATTATTTTTCCTTGATTTTGTTTTCCGTCGATCTTGTTTTCCGTGCTGACGCCAGGGAGGTAGCTCCCACACCTGGAACCTACCAATCGACCCATCAACTCATGAACCGGGGACCAACGGCTTTACTTCCCTTCCGAAAGAAGACGTGATCAGAGATGTTATGCCTCAGAACATCCCGGCGGCGCCGACTGGGATTTAACCCAGGTCTGCTGGGGTGAGAGATACTCACGCTTACCACTTGGGACTTTGAGTCTTGTTTAGTTTTAAAATCTTAAGGGAAGTTTTTTTTGTCTCTGTTTGGGACATAAAAACACTGCGACCAGTAATTTGATCCATTGTAGTATATCTCGTGTCCTTAGTTTAGCGCACGTCGCATTACTCCATTACTATTGAGAAATAATGAAGTATTTATATTTGAAACAGTTGTCATTCTTGCCTTTATCTTAAAGAAATGATTCTAATTGAAATGTCACGTTATTTAAATCCTTCGAAGAGTGAGAGCACCCTCCAAAGGCACGCCCTTTGTCGGTCATAATCATATTCAGTTACAAAATTAAGCAATGACTCTGATAATAATCATGCATATGCATCATAACCCTAGTCTTAACCACTTCAAACTAGGGAATAGCGGAAAGGTGGAATATACCATTGAAACGTTGGGAGTAGAGAAAAAACATCGTTTTATTTGCTAAAAGACTGATATCCGATAAAATTTCATTACCAAAAGTCCACCAGTCGATAGCATTGCGATAGATGAAAACTAACTACCGCATTTTATCCTTGTTTCAATGTCATCCTTGGACCACGAAATCCGAGAACTTATAACTATTAACAAGGCATAAAAAGTAACAAGGACTCCCTTGATAACTGAAAAATCCAGTTCCCCTAGTTTGAAGTACTAAAAATCGGTGGCAGATCCCGTAACGTACCACGAAAAGGTGATCTACCCACGTTACATGAACTGAGTTCCAACATTGCAGTCTTACGGCCCAAAATTAAACCGAAATTATTGCAATACATGTATAGGGTTTCGGTGCTGGTAATCTTGGATCGTAAGACGACAGTTTGTATACTTCACAGAAGATCCAAAAAATTAACGGAATTACCGAAAACTTCTTGAAGCTAAAAGAACTTCAGGGCAGTTTCATTATTTTCAAGGCAATTCCATAAACATAATCAAGCGAGAAGCAAGAACTTTGAAGCAGTTCCATTCGGATTTCGGTGAAGTTCCATGAACAGAGGATGGATAAGAAAAGGTTTGTTCAGAGAATTTTTGTATAATTTTGAGCTCTCCAGAGAAGCTTCGATAACTTCAAGGCAGTTCTATAAGCTTCAGGAAAAATGCAACAAGTGTTTAAATGTTCGAATAACTTCAGGGAAGTCGAGAAAACTTCAGATAAATCCAGAATTTCTCAATCAATTTGCGGAAAGTCCAGACTTTTTCATGGCAAATCCATGAATGTCAGGATAATTTCTACAAACTTCAAGGGGTTCCGGAAATTTCAGGAATGTTTATAGAACTCCTGAGAAGCTTAGAAAACTTAAGACTTATTTTGAGAGCATTACAGCATTAATACTAGTACCATTAACTTCAGGAGAACTTTGAGAACTTTACGGTAGCTTTGAGATCAGAGGTCTTCAGGATAGCCCAAAAAACTTCAGAGAAGTTTGGAGATTTTTAGGCAGTTTAATTTTTTCAGGATTATTCCGAAAACATGGTAGGAACTTTCAAGAAGTAATGTCTTGGAACTTCCGGAAATTTTAGGAATATTCCAAAGATCTCAGTAAATAAGGAACGAAAACTTCAAACAAGTCCAGAGAACTTCAAGGAAGATAGAGATTTTAAGGAAAATCCCATGAGCTTCCAGCAAGTTTCGGAAACTTCAGGATAATAACGGGAATTTTAGGAAAACTACAGGATGAACTTTATGGCAGTTCAATAAACTGTAGGAAAATTGAAATGTCTTTTAAAAAGTTGTAAAAAGTTCAGATAAATCTCGAACCTTCCTATTGATGGAGCCCATTAGCGCACGCTGCCTTGCCCAGTATTTTTCGATTGCTTGAAATTCCGGGAAATTCAGTGGATTCATTAGCTTGGGGGACAAAATCGATCTTGTTAGCATCATACCACTCCAGAACCACCTTGGAGTAGTGGCAGCTGGCCAAATCGGACCAAAAGATGACTTTGCCCCAATGCTTGCGGATGAACGGAAATACACGCTTTTTCAAGCATTATTCGATGTAAACTTGGGATGTCATCGTCGAGGATGTGACGAATGGTTCCGTTTTCAGGCCACAACTGCAAATCGCTTGCTAAACCATGGCCTTCTTCGCAAACTTGTCGGTTAACATGATCTTGAATCTTCCCGGCACATCCCCACGTCCAGTCGCGATGTAAAACTTTTGACAGGGTAGCTGCTTACAATCGAGTTTGACGTATGTTTCGCCATCGATCAAAGTGCAGCCCTTGTGTTTCGTCAAAACATTTCGGATCGAACGACCGGGGTTGGATTTAACGCTCAACAGCTTGCTGCGCAGCTGACGATCCCTGGTTCCAGTTTTTTCGTAGGTTCGCTGATTGCTTTTCACACTCAGGGCTTCCTTGTAGATTTTGAGTACTCAACAAACTGTTGTTTTCGGCATCTTCAGCACTTTAGCCAGCTTGGAACCAGACCACTCCAGATTTTCCAGGTGTTTGTGCACAATATTATTTCTTCTTTAGAGTTCCATTTGACGTCATGTCTGAACGCGATCGACTTCTTTGATCAAACTTGCACCAGTTGTTCTCTATAGAAGTGTAAACAAATCACTGTCAAAGATTTTCGAATCCCAACAATAGCGGTGTGCTAGCGGCGCGTGAGAGACGTACCAATTTACTTTTAGTCAGCCTTTAAATTTATGAACTTGCCTAATGTAGATTCACCCGATTAGAGTTCACCAGTAACACGGATGAGCAGTGTAAAATAAATGAGTTCCCCACACGTTTGCGGTTGCTTAGCAGCTTACAGGTGCTAGGTTGCTCGATCGTCGCGTAGCTCATTCTGTGTTGACCTTTCCCTAATTTTTTTCTCCCATCCTGGTTTTGGGCCGAAGTTGGTTGGGGGATTGAAATCGTTCGTTGGAAGAGATTCAAAAATTGCACACAATGAAACTAATGGAACCGTGACAGTAATTTTCGGTATCACGAATTTTAATTTCGTGATTTCCGGTAGTGAAGATATCAATATCGCGGTTAATCTGAGGATCTTCAAACTTCGTCTCGTTCGACTGATCTGTGAAAGAGGCAGAAGTGGCCCAAAGTAATAATCGCGAAGTGGTGTTGTCCAAAAGGTGACATGATACCTGTTTAGATTAGTGTAGCATTATTTAACAAAAATCCTTTCCATTAGTTTTTCGTAGCGTAGAAGTGAGATGTGTGTGATATTCTCTAAGGTGGCGTGTTATCGTGTTGTACTTTGGTGAATAGTCAGGTAAAGTTGTACATACAATTTACTACATCTGTACATCTGTGCTTACACGTGCGAGGTTCAACGGTTATTTTTCGAGAGTAGATTTGTGGCAGTGGCCGATATTCGCCCAACACACCACACTGAACCATCCGTGGCCATTTCTGACCCCACCGACAGCTTCAAAATTTCCGGAGTACGCCGGACGAGAGACGCGAACGTCAACTTCGCACACTAGACAAGGCGATCGGTCAATCAACAGCTCAGCAATTTGCAACACGTTTTTCTCCCGTTGGTGATCAAAGGTATACCGACGCTCGTATTGCGTCGTGCAAGACCACGATTCGATGATTGAGACAGTCTCCGCCGTCGAACAACGCAGAAGTAGTAGAGTTAACCGCCACCCTGTCCGTTCATCCGTCAAACGATTGGCGTCCATCAGTAGCATCATAAAGAGGTTGTGAGTGCATGCACTAAATGTTGTGAGTGTCCATGCGCATGTGACTTTCAAACGTGACCATTGCTATGTATGGTTCCGAGGCGTAGGAGCATAAACCGTCCTTACCCTAAATCAATTTTGCGCCAAAATCGACACGTTACAAAGCATGTGATTGATTTTCAGTGAAAACCATTCCAAGCTAAGCACACATCTATGGAAAGGTAGAATGATAGTAGGTTGTAACGGGTGTTCAATAAAAAATGAGAATTTTTTCAGTCATAGCAAGTAAAAAAAAAAATTTTTTTTTTCAGCGAATTCAGTATTTTTTATTAAAAACATAATGTGAATTCTTCAAAAAGTCAATGAATATTGGAGAAGGTGCCCTGATTAGCCGTACGACGCAACAAGAGCGCTGGACGGCACTGAAATCATTCTCATTTTTTTTATTGAACACCCGTTAGACGATTGTGAAGAACAAATGAACACTCTTTACCGTAGGAGACAAAGTATCATAAATGGATAAAAGCTCCACTGTTTTTGCAAACCCTGCAAATGATTTAAATAAAGCTCTTTGAATTTCATTTCAAACTTCCTTCTCCCTTTTCCCATCCAAAAAATTATAAATCTCCACCAACCTCTAGACAACCGCGAGTATCCGGTCCAGCTCCTTTAAATATAAGACATCAATAATGTATAACGAAAATAATAACTCGGCACTGTAAAGTTTATTCGGTTGAGCCTGTACAAATAAAGTAATTAATAATAAAAAAAGCTCTTTGAATTTAAATCTTATTTTCGTAGTTGTCGATGAGCGTCGATCCCGATGAAGTGAAACTGTCTGAATTGGTATTCATGTTGCTGGGTTTCCGTTGGCAGTTATTTTACTTACTAATTTACTTTACTGGGGAGGTTGGCTCCGAATGCCACCGAGTAACTCTCTAATTTTATACGTTTGGTCCGAAGAAAAACGAGACGGTTTACCTGTGATGCGAATTACCGTGCTAGTTAATCACGTTACTTGCCGACAGTTGATCGCACGTTTCTAGTAGTTGCATTTTTGGGGTTCGTTGCATGTTCTTGCACTCAAACCATTTCAGTCAGCCAACTTTCTTCCAGCCCAAAATTTTGGAAAATCAGAGCCTTTCCCCTGAAAGGGCTCACACGATAGAGCAACCCTATCCCTGGTAGGTGGCCTCCTTCGGGAGTGGCGCTTAAGCCACCTTTACTTGCAAAACGGGAAGACTGCATGGCTGACCCGTAACAATAGTTCTTTACGGCAATTCCAATAACTTCAGTGAAGAAAAGTAGATTTTCGAGGATGTGTAAAGTTCTTGAAGATTTAGATATCTAGAAAAAGAGTTGATAGCAGTTCATAACATCGACAACATTTCGGTCCAGAGATAAGGATCTTCATAAGGGCTAGTTTTAGCTTTGGATCGTAAGCTTATGCGTTGAACGAAAGACCGTGAAACTTTATATACCCTTGAGAAAACCGAAATTCCATGACACATCGGACACAAATCATCGTAAAACTTTAGGAAAGCCAGTCATATGACTATAACGAAATAAAGAAACTAATCTAAATAAGTAGCATTTCGATCCACCGTAAAACTCCATACAAATATCTTTTTTTCCCTTGATTTGTTTTCCGTCGATCTTGTTTTTTCGTGCTGAGCACCAATCCTACCGACGCCTGGGAGGCAGCTCCCACACCTGGACCCTACATATCGACCCATCAACTCATGAACCGGGGACCAACGGCTTTACCTCCCTTCCAAAGGAAGGTGTGATCAGAGATGTTATGTCTGAGAGGAAATCACGCTTACCACTACACCACCGGTGCCGCTATACAAATATCTGAAAAATTAGTATTTTTAAGTTTTATGGTGGGCTGACTGTAGACAAGTTTTAGGCCGCATCGCCAATTAGAGGACCACTAGTGCAATAATTGGTAGATTTCCGCTTAATAACGTGCACATTCCAATATTACAATTAAATGTGCTCCTAGAAGGGTGCGAATGAATATGAAAAAGCGAATGTCTACGGATCATACAAATTCTCAAACAAAAAGGGTATACCTTTGTGAGCTTACTGACTATATGGAGATCAAACCAGATTAGTCAACGCTTTGAAATCCGAATGTCATCAGGAGACGTAGAGATGTTAATCTTTCTCGTAGGCAGGGCTACTCCTATTCATTTTGCATGCAGCATTTTTTTTCCTTGATTTGTTTTCCGTAGATCTTGTTTTCCGTACTGACACCAGGGAGGCAGCTCCCAACTCTGGACCATACCTATCGACCCATCAACTTGTGGACCGGGGACCAAAGACTTTACTTCCCTTCCGAAGAAAGGTGTGATCAGAGATTTTATGCCTCAGAAAATCTCGTCGGCGCCGATTGGGATTGAATCCAGGCTATTTGGGGTGAGAGGCAATCACAATTACCACTACACCACTGGCGCCGCTTACATGCAACAATGTTTTATGGTTTTATGGAATCACAAGATGTTATAATGACATTTTGTATTTGTTCGCGAAGAATCAAGAATACTGAAAATGATAAAATCGCTTATTGCGACTCTCATAAGCAGAAAGTGTTGCAATGAATTGGAAGTGCATTCCAAACCACTTTTATCAAATTGCCAATTATCGCTGATTCTACCAAAAACCATTTCCCATATCACACTATGGGCGAACTTCTTCATTCAAGCCGGCCTTCTTAAAAGTATATCAAAGTGATAAGTTATTTTCAAAAACCTCCCTCCCTCCATGGTAGCTCTATCGTGGCATCGCAGCAGAATCTGTTGATGCTTTACGCCTCTGACCATGGCCATGTAATTTTAATTGAGACAAATACCACTCATATATCACCAGCCGACAGTGAGAATTACGTTCCGTTTCCCCAATTTTGGGAAATTTCTTCCCAGCTCAAACCAACTGCATGAGAGCTTCTTCCATTTATTTCTGGCGAGTACTTTGCCTCATTCCATTCGTTCCTGACCCCCACCCACGTGGGTGCTAAATGTCTTCTTACGGGACGATAGCTCACATTTCGTGTGCTAAAAGATTTCCTCCCGCATTACAAGCGAGCGAGTTTATATTCCATCTAATATTTCCCACTTTACAACACGGCCAAGGAGAGTTTTCCCACCGAAGCAACCGCACTGAGATACCCTTACTAGCACACTTGTAAACCGAATCACTTTTCGCTACCTTCTCCCGGTACGGTGGCAAATACGGTGCCAACTGTGCTACGTCATATTGATATTAGCAGAGAAGGCTTTCCCTGGCACCCCGAACAACTACACTGTTATCACAAATTGCTCTTAATTTTGGAAAGATTTTTTTTTAAATAATGTCATCACAAAAATTTCATAATCTTGCGCATAATATCTGTTCGTGGGAAGGAAACTTATTTTTTAAAACCCCCCAGTTCCACGCTGGACATTGAATCGTTTTCAATGTAGACTGAATGTGAAACCGATCCAAAGGCAGCTGAAACTTTATATTAGAAACGATTTGCTTTTTCAACCAATTCAGCTACCGTACGTACCTACAAACGTATCGTTAGCAGAGAATAGGAACAGCTTCCAAGCCCCATCGGAGCTGACGAGGGAGGGCAATGAGAGGGGCATCTTCCCAGCACCACCGGTTTACAGTGAGTGGAAACAACAAGGCTCGTATCCCGTCACAAAGACACAGACCCGTCGTCGTCGTCGTCGTTGTCACCGGGAGGGCGGTTGGAGACGTTTAAGAAGATATGAAAATTTACAATGTCATTATGCTTTGATATAAAACTTTGATTGTAAATAATTAAATTTTATCCCTCTCAGTAATGCGAGCGCCGGCAGACGGAGTCGGGTTTCCTCGAGTGTAGTAGTTTCCATTTGCTGTGCGAGTTTTACGTTCTATCAGAGAACAACTATGTGCCGTTATTGTGCGGGTGATGGGCATTGTGTGAAACTGACAGAGATACCGTGATTTGGGTGGCAGTTATGGGAAATGAGCCGCTCCGCTGGGGAGGGGGTAATTTTTATGCCAATTTCAACTTTGAGGAATTTCAATTTGCACAGCTACTTGATCCATTTGGGCAAATTTCTACTTTGACCGTCTGAATTATTTGTTGGGATAGTTTGCTAGTTTGTCGTGAGAGTTACAAAACGTTGATTTTTCTGGACAGGCAAACACAAAACGGGTCGTCGTCATATTGGCTTGAAGGATAGTTTTTAAATGGCTTCATGGCTTTTTTGTTGATGTTGTGTTCGTCCACATCAGAGTTCAGAAAAATATTAATAAAAAAAAGTGAGAAAAATAAGAAAACATCAAATCGCTCATGGTCGATTAAACAATCCCAAATTTGCGTTTCGTTCACTTAAATTAGCAGAAACGTAGGTTACTAAGAGACTGAGTAAAATTTTCCTCGATTTTCCAGGAAAAACTATCCGTATATGAGGTAAATAGAGTGAGATTTCACTCAAAGCACCTATCGACTCGGTCAGAACCGTGGACCTGAACGATGATCTGGTGTGGGTGTACTTATCGGCGTTTCATTCCACTACTACGAACGATGAAATTTCATCTCTTGTCTCTAAGTGTTTGTGTCTGGAAACAGACGAGAAACCTCGGGTTGTCAAGTTGGTTCCCATAGGAAAAGATCCGTCAACGTTAAACTACGTTTCCTTCAAAGTCGGCGTCAACCAAAACAAACGGGATGTTGCCCTTTCCTGCGATTCGTGGCCGGAGGGCATTCAGTTCCGTGAGTTCGATGATTCCCGGTCAAAGAAGGTGACCAAAATCACCCGTATTGGTCCAGCACACTGACACCAGTTCCAGGATACTTCCTTTTCAATTACTAACGTGCTGTTGGGCGGATCTGGGACGCAACAACACAGCGCTTCGGAAGCCTCTGATCCCTCCGAACCAGTCGAGCTGTTTGTAGATCTAATCATCAGAAGTCGTCCTGGCCCTGGTTTTGGAATCGGTGACGAGGTCTTCCAGCCTTTACTTACAGGCAAGTATCGATACGTTCCAAAACCTTCTTTTTCTGAGCCACCTTCCGCTTCCAGCAGCGAATACTTAACGCAACCATCCGATCCAACCTCGCCTTCTGAAAACGATGTAGTAAGCTCGATGTCTTCTGAACTCTGGATGAACCAATCTGCTTTGCAACCGGGACG
The DNA here is from genome assembly GCF_037179485.1 of Ochlerotatus camptorhynchus. Classification (NCBI taxonomy): domain Eukaryota; kingdom Metazoa; phylum Arthropoda; class Insecta; order Diptera; family Culicidae; genus Ochlerotatus; species Ochlerotatus camptorhynchus. The sequence continues at coordinate 2,117,618 of NW_027040668.1, read as the reverse complement.
CATCGTGGAAACCTTTATGGAAGCCCCCGGTTCCTCTAAATCAGTCGTGCTAATTCCTGTCAGCGTTCATCATAGTCGTCCTGGCCCTGACTTTAGATGTGGATTGGGGGTCTTCCAACTTGCTAGAACAGGCGAGTACATAATTAATAGCGCAAATACGATGTCTGATGCCGATCCAAATTTCAGCACCTTGAATGCCGCCGAATCAACTCTCGTACCTCGGAGCCCGGACCGCGCCGTAGGAAGCCTCGTGGAAGCCCCTGATCCCTCCGTCTCAGTCCAGCCATTTGCTGCCGCCGCTCACCATAGTCGTTCAGGACCTGTAGTCGGATGTGGAGAGGGGGTCTTCCAACCCAGTCACTATGGCGAGTATCCGCATGGTATTGTTAATGTTCATTCGCTGCCTGATGCTTCCGTGATTTCCAGGGAGAACAGACGTTCGATTGTAAGCCGCAAGCAGGACATCGTGATTTTCTTCCAAAACGCCGGCGGAATGAATTCTGATGTTTGATGTGATTGTCCTATGCGAGACGTGAAACGCTTTCCAGCCAGGTGTTCGGATCCGATTATGAGGTTTTTCGTTGCGATCGGAATCCAAACAACAGCCGAAAATCTACTGGTGGTGGCGTTCTTGTGGCTGTCCGTTCCGGATTGGAGGCGAGAGCAATCGAAAATGAATCGTGGAACAGTGTGGAACAGGTTTGGACAGCCATTAAACTGGGCGATCGCACATTATTTTTGTGCGCATTGTACATGCCTCCAGATCGAGTTCGTGATCATGAACTCATCGAGACTCACTGTCAATCAGTCTTCACAGTAATGGAAAGAGCGACTCCAATTGATGAGCTATTCATTCTTGGGGACTTTAACCTAGCAGGCGTTTCGTGGAGACCATCCCATAGCGGCTTTCTCTATCCAGAGCCAGAACTTTCTGTATTTCATGCAGGAGCTATCTGCCTTCTCGATAACTATAGCGTAGCAACGCATCCTCAAATTAACTACGTAGTCAACGAGAACAACCGTAGTTTGGACCTCTGCTTCGTGAGCACTCAGGACAATGCTCCGTTCATTTCCACAGCACCTTGTCCACTAGTTAAGCTTGTTCTGCACCACCCTCCTCTGATTGTCACTGTTGAGGACAATCTCGTTCGTGATTTCGATAGTCTTCCTGCTGCGGTTTCTAATGACTTTCGAAAGGCCGACCATCGAAGCATTGTAGATGTGTTGTCAAACATGGACTGGGAGAACATTCTCGATCATGACGACGTTGAGGCCGCTGCGCAAACTTTTTCTCATGTCTTGGCATATGTCATTGACAGACACGTCCCGAAAAGAATTCAACGCAAAGACTCTCACTCTCCCTGGCAGACGATTGAGCTGCGTAGGTTGAAGTCGACCAAGAGAGCAGCATTGAGAAGATTTACGAAGTATCGCACGCTTCCTGTGAAACATCACTACGTGAGGCTTAATCACGAGTATCAGCGAGCCAGTCGTCGATGCTTTCTGCGATTTCAACGAGGTATTCAGCGTAACCTTAAACTACACCCGAAATCCTTCTGGAACTACGTGAACGAGCAACGCAGAGAATCTGGCCTCCCATCGTCAATGGAATTGAACAGTGAAGTCGCTTCCACTCCGCAGGATACTTGTCGCCTTTTTTCTGTCAATTTTGCCAGTGTGTTCACTGATGAGAGACTAGGTGACGACCATGTTTCCCTCGCAGCCAGGAACATCCCACTAAATGGTCAAACGCTGAGTGCAATTGATGTCAACGTTGAGATGATTTCTAACGCTGCAACGCAGCTCAAATCGTCCTTCAACCCTGGACCCGATGGAGTTCCGTCCGTGTTTTTGAAGAAACATATTGCTTGCTTGTTAACTCCACTTCACCGTCTATTCCGGATGTCTCTCTCCAGTGGTATATTTCCATCCTTCTGGAAATGTGCACACATGTTTCCTGTCCACAAAAAGGGAAGCAAACGAGCCGTGGATAACTATCGTGGAATTACATCGCTGAGTGCTGTTTCGAAACTATTCGAGCTTGTTATTATGGAACCGTTGCTCTCTCACAGCAAGCAGTATCTGAGTGCTGATCAACACGGGTTTACTGGCGGTCGCTCTACAACCACCAATCTGCTATGCCTCACATCCTACATTACCGATAGTATGACTGAACGGGTACAGACGGTCGTTATATATACCGATCTATCCGCGGCATTCTATAAGTTGAATCATGAAATTGCGATTGCTAAACTCGACAGGCTTGGGGTGAGCGGTAATCTCTTGAGTTGGTTCCGTTCGTATCTTACTGGTCGCCAACTTATGGTTGCTATAGGAGATTGCAAATCATCTAGCTTCTTTGCCACATCAGGTATACCGCAGGGAAGCCATCTGGGACCGTTGATTTTTCTACTCTACTTCAACGACGTGAACCTGGTTATCGAAGGACCTCGATTAGCATATGCAGACGACCTCAAAATATTTTTACGAATTTGCTCGATCGCTGACTGCCACAATCTTCAACATCAGCTTAATGTCTTCGCCAGTTGGTGTACTTTAAATCGAATGGTAGTGAACCCAGCAAAGTGCTCTCCCATAACGTTCTCACGAAAAAAGCAACCGATTGTATTCAGCTATGACCTGCTTGGAACGACACTCGAACGCGTGAATCAGGTGAAAGACCTGGGTGTGGTGTTGGATTCACAGCTAACATTGAGGCAACACATTTCTTATGTCATCAATAAGTCGTCTAGGACTTTAGGATTCATCTTCAGGATAGCTAAGAATTTCACCGATGTCTACTGCTTAAAATCTCTTTACTGCTCCCTCGTAGCAAACAAACCATGAAATTGGCATTTCATTTACACTGCTACTGCAACGTTGTGTTTTATTCAATCAATTTTGCTCTAAATTGTGTATGCATCAATTTAGAACTATTCCTCAAGCAAATATGAAGATCTGGTTTTTTAATGACATAAATAATATTAGTATGCTCCTAGTCTGAATGAAATTTTCATTGATTTTCCTCATTCGAGCAGATCTTTGACGAACAGCCCCGTAACGTGGGTAGTTGTTGTAAAGTTGTACGTTACGGGATGACTACTACAAACAAGGGAACAGGATTTTTCAGTAATCCAAGGAACACATCTTAGTCCTTGTTATTTTGTAAGCCTTGTTGATAGTGACAAGACCCGGCTTTGTCCACCGAGGATGATCTTGAAAAAAATCGTTGTTCCCTAGTTTGAAGTGGTTAAGACAAGGGTTCTGATGCACGGTCATTATCGGTGTCATTCCTTAATTTTGTTGCTAAAGAATTCAATTTTTACTGACAAAGAGACGCGCCCTTGGAGGGTGTTTCAACACTCCGAAGGGTATAAATAGCGGGACCTTTCAATTAGAATCGATTCCTTGCGATGAAGGCAAGAATGACAACTCTATCAAAACCGAATACTTCATCATTTCTCAATAGTGATGAAGTAATACGACATGCACTAAACTAAGGACACGGGATATACTAAAATAGATCAAATTGCTTACCGCAGTAGTTTCATGTTCCGAACACAGGTAAAAAAAAAGTAATTGACAAGATAATAGAGCTCTGCAGTTAATATAAACCATTGTTAAATTTTTAGAATGAAACGACGTTGCACACAGAAAAACATCCTACTGCAGGTTATCCAGGTGGAAAACGAGCAGTTCCTCTGCAAAGCCAGTGAAAACTGCAGTTACAAGCAAGATACGCTTATGCTGGATAATTTTAAAAAGCATATTTTTTAAATGCACCGGAATGTTTAGGGTTGATGCATATATTATGTCATGCTCTAAGGGGGGAGGGGGGGTCTAAAATTTTGTGATAAGCTTAGGTATAGGAAAAACGTCATGATATGGGGGAGGGGTAATTTTTTGCTCGATTTAGCGTGATATAATTAATGCATGGGCCCTTACGCGGCAATGGATTTACCTGCCCCGACAACTGAGAAAGTAGCAGAACCAGCTAAGAAAAAATCAAGAAAGCTACCTGAGGTACGAATAGAGAAACCTTCCTTTTCACAATACCGGTTGCCGATAGGGATGGCATCCGGTTTTATCAATAGTAAGGTAGAGAACTACTTCGACCTAAGCACCCATTTTGGGCATATCAAGCAGAAAACATCAAATAAATCCAAGATTTTGGCGTTAACCAATCGCTACCAAACGAAGTCAATAAGAACGCGTGATATGAATGTTTGCACCCAATATTCTCAAATACAAAAAAAGCGATCCGACCGAATAAATCTTTATCTTCATTCGATAGGCCGAAGTGAATTCATTGGCGTTTCAATGGCGTTTCAATGGCGTTTCAATGGCGTTTCAATGGCGTTTCAATGGCGTTTCAATGGCGTTTCAATGCGTTAGACTGAGTTTAGAATCCGTAGGCCGAGTTTCTCTTTATCAAATCTTACGCTACGTACGGAAAGGTAATACATTTGGAAGCCATCAGTTATAATAACATTCCGTTTGGTGCTAAACTAATGCTACGGGGTCAGGAAAAGTCTCAAATGCCCAACAATATGTGTATCTTCGGAACGGGACGACGCGAAGGTGCCGAAAATCGATATCTGACCCCATTTTGAAATCCAATATGGTGCCTATCGGGTTTCATAAAAAGTGTCAAATATCCTAAGATCTGGGTATGTTCGGAACGGGGATGACGTGCAGATGTTAAAAATCGATATTCGATGCCATTTCTAGGCTATTTGACACTTCTTCTGAAATTGGAAGTCACCATGTTGAATTTCAAGATGACGTCGGGCATCGATTTCTGGCTTCTAGATGTCACCCCAATCCTTTATTGATCGGTATTTGACAGTGTTTCCCACTTTTTCTGAAACCAAAAGTCGCCATCTTGGATTTGAAGGCAGCGTGTGACATCGATTTTAGGCATCTACGTCTCATCCCCATTCTGAAAATATCCAGGAAGTCGCCGTCTTGGATTTCAAAATTACCCTGATTAAAAAAAAAGCGTATGTATGGGTATTTGATAGAATTTAGAACTTTTTCTTCAACCGGAAACCACCATCATGGATTTCAAAATGGCGTCGGATATTGATTTATAATCTCCAGACGTCACTCCGATTCCAAAACTACCCATATTGATGGGACGGTATTAGCATTTCCCACTTTTTTTGAAATTGGAAGTCACCATATTGGATTTAAAATTTGCGTCGGATATCAATATCTGGCCTCTAGACGGCATCCCGATTAAAAAAAACATATATTGATGGGTAATTGACAATGTTTCCCACTTGATCTGAAATCTGAAGCCACCACTTTTAATTTCAAAATGGCAGCGCATATCAATTTTCGATCTGTAGACTTCTTACCGATTATAAAAATACCAATATCGATGTGTATTTCCCACTTTTTATTAAATCGGAAGCTGCCATCTTGGATTTAAAAATGGCGTCGGATATCGATTTCCAGCCTCTAAATGACATGTCGATTTAAAAAAAATACCAATGTTGATGTGTATCATATAATCAAATATTCCCCATTGTTTCAGAAATCGAAAGCCGCCATCTTGGATTTGAAAATGGCGTCGGATATAGATTTTCAATCTCTAGACATCTTCTTCTTCTTATTCGAATTTCAAACATATTGCTTAGTGATACCGTGGCTTTGCTGACTTAATAATACCGTGCCTTTACTGACCAGGCTATGATGCCCCATCACCCGATTTAAAAGAAACAATTTGATGGGTAAACAAACCACCCGACAATAATAAATTCGACATCCACGTGCATAGATCTATGCGCATACGCTTAAATTAACCGAGTGAACAATCAACCAAAGTCAGAAAAACTGCGCTAATTTGGATCGAACAGCTTCGCTTCAGTAAGTTCATTTGACATTGAAAGACGAAATGAACACGAGTCAAGCCAAAAGAAACAGCATGAAAACTGATCGAAAGTGGTTCTGTTGATGTTGACAGGGATCTGTTCTAAAAGAAGACAGAATGACTTTCAATTGAAAGTAATGGTTTACAGCACTTTCTCGCTTGAAGATTTTCGATTTAAGTGACTTTGTGGGCCCCTACTTAGAACATCCCTAACAGTGACGTTCCAATATCAATGCCAATATCCATAATCTTGAAAATAGCTACCCCAGAATGTAACGATAAAATTCACCTTAGAAATATGAATACATCCTTCATCGAAAAGTTATGACGAGTATTTCCCTTTCTATCATCAATATAACACCTGGAGACGACTAACCTTTTGTAAGGTTTCCCAATACTTTGAACTATTTTGTTAAATCTGATTTTTTTTCTTTCTTCAAAATGAGTTCCTTCAACTGCTTTAATTAATATTACATCTTACATTCCGACTAGTTCATCAATAAATTGCATTTTTGTTTTTATAAACACCAGTGCAGAGTACAGAGTTGTTGTAAGAATTTCAGCATAATTGCTTGTCCAAATTGGCTACGGTCGTCCAATCCTGATCCTGCCGGACTCCCACAGTATTATTCAGGCCCTCTCGTCGGAGGTCCCAGTCCACCCCTGGATCCAGGGCATAAGGTTGGGCCACCAAACACTGCCTACGCATGGATTCTCGGACACTGTGGGATCCCGGGGAGCATCGAGGTGGCCAACCTAGCCGGGTCAGGCCCATCCGGTCCTCGGTACTCGCACAAGGTGCCGTTGCAGTCGCCATCTTGGATTTAAAAGCAGCGTGTGACATCGAGTTTCGCCTTCTACGTCTGATCCCCATTCTGAAAATACTCATATTTTAGGGTATTTGACACTTTTCCTCAAATCGGAAGCCAACGACTTGGATTTCAAAATGGCGTCGGATATCGATTTCCAGCTTATAGGCGTTACCCTGATTCTAAAAAAAAACGTATGTATGGGTATTTGATAGAATTTAGAACTTTTTCTTTAACCGGAAACCACCATCATGGATTTTAAAAATGGTGTCGGATATCGATTTATAATCTCCAGACATCACCCCGATTCCAAAAATATCCCTATTGATGGGACGATATCACCTTTTCCCACTTTTTCTAGCCTCTAACCGCCATCCCGATCTCGATTCCTAAATACATATATTGATGGTTAATTGGCAATATTTCTCACTTGATCTGAAATCTGAAGCCACCATCTTGGATTTCAAAATGACATCGCATATCAATTTTCGATATGTAGACTTCATACCGATTACAAAAATCCCAATATTGATGTGTATTTGACTGTATTTCTCATTTTTTTTCTGAAATCGGAAGCCGCCATCTTGAATTTAAAAATGGCGTCGGATATCGATTTCCAGCCTCTGGACAACATGCCGATTTTAAAAAATACCAATGTTGATGTGTATTTGACAGTATTTCCCATTTTTTCTGAAATCGGAAGCCGCCATCTTTCAAGATGAAGAGATGGATCACTTGCACTGTGCGTAAGCGGCGCCGGTGGTGTAGTGGTAAGCGTGATTACCTCTCACCCCAGCAGGCCTGGGTTCAATCCCAGTTGGCGCCGCCGCGATGTTCTGAGGCATAACATCTCTGATCACGCCTTCCTTCAGAAGGAAAGTAAAGCCGTTGGTCCCCGGTTCATGAGTGGATGGGTCGATATGTAGGGCCCAGGAATGGGAGCTGCCTCCCTGGCGTCAGTAGCATTGGTACTCAGCACGGAAAACAAGATCGACGGAAAACAAACAAAGGAAAAAAAATCGGTCATAAAATTAAAAAGTCATCAGTGGTAAAAAAAAACATTACATTGAGACAAAAGTTGCGGGTTGTGCTTAGTAGGCTGAAAATTATATCTCACCCCTGCTGTCCAGTCGTTCGAATATCACCTTGTTTTCCTGGGTTTACAAAAATGATTGTTGTTAAAAAAAAAGGCTGAAAACCATTTCTCTCTCGTACTGCGAATCCATTTGATTATTATCAGTGCACTGCAGTGTCATCACATGGCAGTTTGCGTCGTTTGATGATTTAAAAATTCCTGAAAAACTCACCATCATCCGAATTCGCCTGCTCATCTTTTGACGTATGACTCAATTAATCTTGCCATAAAGCCCCAATAAAGTGCTTATCTACCTTATCTGCACAGTTTGGATAATATCACCATTCTTTGACGATCCCGTCACTCGTACGATCGTGTGAGTACACAAGGCACTACCAAGACATCATCCATTTTGCGCCCTGTCAGTGGGATTATTGCTCCAACTGCGAAGCTACACTGCGGTTGAGCCGAGTCTGACACAACAGCGCAGCGTTCACGTTTTATCGCTCGATTAAAAGCCGTCCGTGTAAATATAAACACGATGATAAGCCATCAGTCTTGCTCCGACAGATATTCCATCATTCAAAAAGCCGTGCTTAAAATATGCGCACACAATCGCTATATTAAGGGGGGATGGAACAGGTATGATTCGTCGCCGTCATCGTCGTCGTCGTCGTGGCCTATCATCAAGGTGTGACCCGGTTTAGTTGAATACCTCTATTCCTAGCCAAACGGATGTCGAAATAGCTGTGAATGAGCAGCCATTGTCAATTAGTTGAATTGTCAATCCATGTTCCGAACGACGACGGCGACGATTCGATTTCTTTGCACTTTCGTGTTTTTCCTTTCGCGTCTCAACCGCTTCGGAATCAGCGTAAAAGCCAGTATAGGAAGTGCCAAGGGAGATGACACAATCCAAGCAGAAGCGCGGCATTTCCAAACACTAAACAATCGAGCCCGTTATCAGTTTATCGGAAATCAGTTCCATTTCAGTAAATCGTTCGGGAATGAAAACATGGTTGAAGTGATTTTGGAGTTAATTGACTGATATTGGGCTATCGACACAGACAGATTCTGTTTGCCGAAAGCGCCGTGATTTGATCATCGAACGATGTTAAGTTGAGGGAATTTTCCGTAGAAACTTTCGATTCTAGATTGTAGCTGAACACAAAAATATTCCATTGCAGTCATTTTTAGACGCAACTGATGAGTTATTCCATCAAACGGATGGTTTCAAAGATCTTGCAAAATGTTGCTCTTAGTAATAGCATAGATTCATGGTGAAATATTTCTTAGACTACATTGAACCAAGCTATCTTCGGAATGACGGTTTCTCTTAAAAGGGAAAATTCTCTATCAAACTCAATTATGAGCGAAATTTGGTTCCAGATTTTCTTATACCGTCTCCAGCAGACCCAACCACCAGCGTCGTCCCGGTTCATTTACAGGCAGTCGAACTTATGCCATGCAGCGATACTTTGCCAGCTGGAGAACGGTTGTTGGTGGGCGGGAAAGCGTTTAGATAACATCAGATTCTGTTCCAAACAAATTGTGTTCTCAACCCACACCCAAAAATGTTGCAGCAAAGCATAGCACAGGAGCTAGCAGAAGACAACCGGCAAAGAACCAGGAGAAAAATCTGCTCCCAAATGCTGTTGCCACTGTTAGGATACACGCTAGACTAGATATTGATTCTCAACCCCGGGAAAGCATGCCACAACGGTTACGGTCCGTGGACATTTGCGGAAGGGATGGTTTTTGGGAGCGCTCGGGAGGGGAAGCGATTTTGAACAAAAATTTATATTTAATACATATTGATGGTGGTGAATTTATGCTAAGTCTGGTCCCGTATTTCGACTCTGGAACGATAAAAACGGTGCCCGAGAGGGAAAATTTACAAGTCGATGAGCAATTTGGCTCCTTACAATGACGATAATGACGGTATAATGGTGCGACGGGTATGGAATGGAAAATATGTTTGGAATAACGGTTAGCAAGGACCTGGCTACTAAATGTAGATAGTTAACACAGATCACACAGGAGTGTCCAATTATTATGTTAACGCATTTTGCTGAACTTGTTAATTGGGTAAATGTTCACAATTAAAATTATTATTTATCAGCCTTCCACCATTTATACTTAATGATGAATCCATTCTATCGATGCTGCACTATATTTTAATTTCTTTATATTCAAGGAATCCATTTTTTTCCCTGGTACATGTTTGAAATAAATAGGTGAAAGTTGCATAATTATTGCGGCAGTGATGGGTTCTTACCAGGCCAAAAACTGATTAGTATTATTAAGTATTTCTAAAAAAAATACCGTCCAAGAAAGACCTTAATTTTCAAAATAATGTTGTATCAGGCGCAGAGATGCCAGATTTACAAACATGTCTGTGAATTTACAGACTTTTATTTTTTTCTCAGACATTTTTTTCGCTACAGACATTTACAGACTTTTTAGGTTTTCCCCAGATATTTACAAACTTTTGTAATCAAGGGAAAATTTTAAAATTTATTTGGTTACTCTGTTTTATATCTTTAATCAAATTACACAGGCGATGCATTTTGCGACACGCATTAGAAATTCGCGCGTTTTCAAATCCACCACACGAACGAGCTGTCACTGTTATAGATGGGCATAGGTGTGCTGCCATGTTGTATCCAAAACGAACATTTTCCATACGATTTGACGGTTTGTTTGGATACGTCAACTCACGTTGGCTGGTCTATAAGTTGACTGTCTCTAGTCACTGTCACTGAAAAAGAGTGTTTCCATCCTATTCCATCTTTTTATTCGAGGACACCCACCGCAGTTTTAGTACTGAACGAAGCAGCCATTATCACATCATTAAGTTGAGTTCCATGTGATTTGAGGTATCGCACGATGCATTTTGGCGCATGTCAGAATCTGTCCAATTACCGGGGGTACTCTGTATATCTGAAAGAGGCCATTGTGATCATTGGGTCTGAATATGTTCACCATTGATTAGTAAAATTAAAGTAACATTCTAATGTGATTTGAGGTGTCGCATGATGAGTTTTTGATTTATCAATCTTTTACGGATTCCCCAGTTGAATCTGGATTCATATTTTTGTTCATATCTTCGGACCCGCAATTCCGATCGAAAAACAACCAATGGCGATCCATGGGGATCTGAAACACATCTTCTGGAACTTGTTCCAGTCAAATTGGTCCAGCCAGCCCTGTGAAAATTGAGTGAGTTACACTCATACGAACTCACATACATACATACATACAAATGGTGAGTTGACCTAGCTCTGGTCCTCACACCTCCCAGTGGTGTAGCCTGGGCAATGCTGTCCTTCCGACAATAGCGAGGGGGTGCGACGTGAACTCTGGCGCGGTAACCATAGCACGGCGATAGAGAAAATGCTTCGTCAACCCGCAGGAGTGCCAACCGGCACATTAGGATCGACGCCTGTAAGATCCTTATTACGGCATACTGGACACGGCATGGAACTATGGACACGACACGGCACAATGGGTTGGATACCCCGCTACAAGGCTGACAGTCGTTCTATTCTGCTCCCTGAGTAAAGAAGGGTGACATCTTCTTGAAATGGCGAGTAGGCTAATAGTGCGGCAGCCTCGATGTAACATTCCTGACTTACGCCGATCTGGCTCTGAACACGGCCCCCATGAAGGACCGTGTCAACCCTAGCATGGCCTTCCTGCTTGCATAGATAACCATTAGACTGATGCAAAATTTGAAATTTTCGCTCCATAGTGCTCAAACGGTTTCAAATCGGGTTAACTCCTGATTAACCTCCGAAAGTTTAAACTCATTTGATAAGAAACTGACTTGGCACAAACCATTTGAAGTTTATATGGAAACTACTATGGGAAAACAAATCTTTTTGTTCATTGTCTTTTAGTCTTTTTACGTATTGTACTGTTGACAAATTATATTGCTATTATTATGGGAATTTTCACCAGCTACATCTTTGCACAAGATCGTTTTTCAGCCAAATGTCAAATTAAATAGTTATTAATTGTTTAAGAGATTGATAATCTAATGGCAAGATAAAGCAACTGTATTGTGGGCAACACTGTATTCTGCAGTGTAACATAGTAGCCATGATTTTGGTCCTCTATTCTACGCGCCATAAACACCAATGTTGCCTGCTGAACAGTTGATTGAGCATAATCATAAGACATCAGTGACTTGAATCATTAATAATTTTTGTTCCTTACATTTGATCGAAAAGTGGTTTTTAACAAAGTTGTAGCTGACAACAAACTTAGCTATCATTTTCTAAAGTAGAGTGAACTGGTGGATTTTGGGATAGATTTGAATTGAAATTATGGTTTCTCAATAGTAATTCCCATATGAACTTCAAATGATTTGTCCCAAGTTAGTTTCTCACTAAATGAGTTCAAATTTTGGGAAGCTTATCAGGGCCCAATTTGGAACCGTTTGAGCATTGTGGAGCGAAAATTTCAAATTTTGCATCAGTCTAATAACCATGGGATCACGATAGGAGACTACATACAACGAGTGGAGATAGCGGCCCCGAGGGGGGGACCCCAACAGAATGCTAAGCCAGATGTTCACACCGAAATCCAGTAGTAGCATACCCCAAGAAGGATTGCAGCTTGGGAAGACCAAATTGATGGAGGTCAGGAGGAGGATCAATGAACTCCATGACTTCGTCAAGGATAAGAGCAACTTCCACAAGGCAATAAAGGAAATGGTGACGGGCATCAAATCCACCATGATTGCTGCCGAACGTGAACAGGATGCGCTGAGGACGAGATCCGTGACTGCCAAAACACTGATCGAGGCCAAGGAGAAAGCAGCAGCTGAAGCACAGGAGACGCCAAAGGAACATCGAAATCCACGTTGGTGAAGAGGAAGAGGGAAACGCCAGGAGAGGAAAAGGAGTTGAAAAACGTTAAGAGCGACAAGGAAGACAACAAGGACATCCTTCCTCCTTGTCGAGAAGCCGAAGGAGAAGTGGGAAAAACGGTAGGAAAAAGAAGTGAAGAAGAAAGCAGAACAGAAGAAGGAGATACCCAGCACTCGTCGGAAGCGAAGTAAGGGCGATCCTCTGATCGTCGAAGCAAAAGACAAAACGTTGTATGCAGCATACCTCCGGAAGCTTCGAGAGGATCCGGAGTTGAAGCAACTAGGAGAGAACGTGGTGAAAACCAGGCGCACCCAGAAAGGCGAGATGCTCTTTGAGCTGAAGAAGGATCCCATGATCAAGAGCTCAGCCTTCAAAGAGCTCGTTGAAAACTCTTGGCGAAGGGGCGAGCCTAAGAGCACTATCCCAGGAGACAGTGGTCGAGTGCAGGGATCTGGACTAGATCACTACAGAAGAGAGAGTGCACTGCGATCTGGGATACGTCCCGAAGTCAATCCGGATGCAAACGGCGGTGATACGGCTTTCGACAGTTACAGAGAATAAGCTGCCATCTCGGGCAAGTTCAAGGTTTGGTGGTCAGTGTGCGCGCTGAAATCCACTCCTCGGGTTACCAAACAAGTGGAGCGATGCTTCAAGTGCATGGGGCTCGGTCACCAGGCGAGGAACTTCAATGACCCTGACAGATCTGATCTGTGCAGGAAATGCGGAGAGAAAGGTCATATTGCAAGAACGAAGCAGCCGAGGTGTATGCTCTGCAAAAAAGAGGACGGAAACGATCATACGACGGGAGGCTTTAAATGCCTAGCATACAAAAAGGCGATGGTAGGCCAACAGTAATGGAGGTAACCCACTGTTGTGGCAGTCGACAACAGAAACAAAGTGCGTCGTTGCAATCATTGCGGAACCGAATCGAGTCCCTCCCGATAACGGTAACTGGGTGGCGGATATAGCTGCAATGGCTACTATACAACTTATGAACAGATATCCTATTCAAGAAGTGGTTGCGAGCTCATACGAAGGTTTCATGATCGCCAAAATTACGGAATCTTCATTTTTAGTTGTTACGCACCTCCCAGATGGACGATGGAGCAGTTCCATGAGATGCTGCATGGGCTTACCAAAGAGCTGATTGGACGACGACTGGTAGTCATCGGAAGAGACTTCAATGATTGGGCAGTGGAGTGTGGAAGCATATGTTCCAATGCAAGAGGGCACAATCTGCTGGAAACTATGACAAAACTGGAAGTTATGCTGGCCAACGAAGGCACAAGTAGTTACTTTCTGCAGTCCGTCGCTGGCGGCAAACATGGATTGGAGAGTGTGCGAAGCATATACCCATAGCGACCATCAGGCGATCCGATATGGCATAGGCCAACGGTATACTGTGGCAGTACGGAGGACGAGAACTTGTGACCGGAAGTGGAAGGATCTTTTCGTTCTCCGTGTGGACAGGAGCCCCGTGGTTCTGAACGTCGGCAAGCTGACAGAAACGTTAGTGAAAGCATTTGACACGACCGTGCCGAAGAAACTGGAACCAAATAACAGACGGCGTCCAGTTTACTGGTGGAACTGGTGGCACTTATCACCCTCCGCGCTAGTTGTCTCAGAGCCAGAAGACGTGTTCAGAGAGCAAGAACAGAAGCAGACAGAGAGGAACGAAGATGAGTGTTTCGAGTGGCTGGACCGCACTTAAACGAGGGATAAAGCAGAGCAAGTTAAACTGTTTTGAGGAGCTGTATCGAGACGCTGATGCCAACCCCTGGGGCGACGCATACCAAGTCGTGATGGCGAAGATCAGAGGTCCAACGATGCCCGCTGAAATGTGTCCAGAGAAGCTAAAAGTCATCGTAGAAGGACTTTTCCCGAAGCACGGCCCAACGACCTGGCCACCTACACCGTACGGAGAAGGAGACCCAAGTAACATTGCAAGTTTTATAGTGGTTTTAAAGCATGCTACAAGTCTAAATCATGGTCTACAGAACCCTTATAAAACCAAAATTTTTACTTGGGAAGGGAGATAACGTCGAAGTCACCAACGTCCCAGAACAAGTTAAGGATGGTGCTGCAGAAATGCCTGGACGAGGGTCACTTCACTGACAGGTGGAAGATACAGAAGCTAGTGTTGCTGCCGAAACCACCGGGGGATCCACCATCATTTAGGTCTATATGCCTGCTGGATACACTCGGAAGACTCTTGGAAAGGATCATCCTAAACAGGCTGACGAAATACACGGAGAGTGAGCACGGATTGTCGGAGAGGCAGTTTGGATTCCGGAAAAGGAGATCAACGCTGGATGCAATTCGGACAGTGGTCGAGAGAGCCGAGAAGGCGTCCAAACAGAAGCGTAGAGGAGATCGATATTGCACCGTGATAACGATTTGGAACAGAGATCGATTTGGATCACAGCGGGAGTTCCACAAGGCTTCATCCTTGGTCCAACGCTCTGGAACGGGATGTACAACGACGTGCTAACGCTGAAGCTGCCCAAAGGAGTTGAGATCGTTGGTTTTGCGGACGACGTTGCCTTGACGGTAACAGGCGAGACGCTTGAAGAGGTGGAAGTGTTGTCAACCGAGGCGATCGACATGAGTGGTAACTGGATGCAAGGAGCAAAGCTGCTGATAGCCCACCACAAAACGGAAGTGTTATTGGTCAGTAACTGTAAAGCGGTACAGCGGGGGGAAATCACCGTCGAGGAGCACGCCACAGCCTCGAACCGTGTGTTAAAATACCTGGGAGTGATGATCAATGACCGGCTAAACTTCAACAGCCACGTCGAATGTGCCTGTGAGAAGGCTGCGAAGGCCATCAACACGATAGCTAGAATCATGCCTCCCTTAGCTCAGTCGGTAAAGGCGCAGCTACAAAGCAAGACCATGCTGGAGGTGGCTGGGTTCGATTCCCGGTTCGGTCTAGGAATTTTTCGGGTTGGAAAATTTCTCGACTTCCCTGGGCATAGAAGTATGATTGGACTTGCCACACAATTATACCAATGCAAAAATGGTACAGGCATCGAAAGCTCTCAATTAATAACTGTGGAAGTGCATCTAGAACACTATGTTGAGAGCACGCAATAAGCTAATATGCGATATGCAATAAGCTTGAAATGCGAAGATGAAGAAGAAGAAGAAGAAGAAGAAGAATCATGCCGATCAACTCTGGTCCCAGCAGTAGCAAAAGCCGTCTTCTGGCCAGTGTGTTGTCATCGATACTAAGGTATGTAGGTCCAGCCTGGGTTGCAGCTCTGGAAACGAAGCAGAACCAAAGGAAACAAAGCAGTACGTTCCGGCTCATGGCCATGCGAGTCGTGAGTGCGTACAGAACCATCTCGTCGGAAGCAAATAATGCATATCGCCGGTATGATCCCTATCGGCATCACCCTGGTGGAGGACAGCGAGTGCTACAGACGGAGAGAAGCCGGAAGAGTACGGAAAATTGTGAGAGTGGATTCATTGGCCAAGTGGCAATAGCACGACGGAGAACGGTAGATGGACATAGGCACGGAGAAGTCAACTTCCACCTAACGCAGTTCCTGTCTGGCCACGGCTGTTTAAGGAAATATCTGCATCGGTTCGGACACGCAGCGTCACCCTTCTGTCCGGAGCGTGGCAACGTCGATGAAACGCCGGAGCATGTGATCTTCGACTGTCCAAAGTTCGAGGTTGTGCGAATGGAGATGCCCGTTCTTAACGTGGAGAATGTCGTCGATGAAAATTGTGTTATATTTAGCCAAGTTTTTCTTAAAATGTGTGTAATTATTTTGCAAAATGTAATGAACATGTTGCTTGAAATATCTTATTTTAAAACTGTATTTGTAAAATCGTTACAACAATGTTAGTGTTTAGCACCAATTCACCGTACTTGGCAGTACCTTCCATTTCTTGATGATCTTTATTTCGATATTCCTTCCTATTTGAATCGTTTCAGCAACCCTGATTCTGATTCATTAACACTTTTTGAGCACGAAGTGTTTAGAATCGTATTAATAAGCTTATAAATTGCTCTTTTGACTGTCGATTTCTCCATATTTAGGTGGTGGAAAGTTGAATCTCTCACTAAGATATGTTCGTTTTCCCGTTCCGGACCAGTTCTAAGTAGCTAACGGATTTCCACACTACATGGCACATAAGATCGACTCAAATTTAAGTTTAAATTACTTAAACTCTAGAAAACGTAGTTTACAGACTGAGTAAAATTTTCTGAGCCTCATAAATCTTTTCGAATATGACAAAAATTGACGAAACATCTACTCGTTCTAAAAGTATACACTCAAAGAATAAATCACATATCCAATGGAAAATATTCATTAGAATTTCTCATAACTTCATGTTATGTGCAGGCCTGGGTTCAATCCCAGTCGGCGCCGCCGGAATGTTCTGAGGCATAACATCTCTGATCACGCCTTCCTTTGGAAGGGAAGTAAAGCCGTTGGTCCCCGGTTCATGAGTTGATGGGTCGATATGTAGGGTCCATCCAGATGTGGGAGCTGCCCACCTGGCGTCTGTAGCATTGGTGCTCAGCACAGAAAACAAGATCGACGGAAAACAAATCAAGAAGAAAAAAAAAGAAAAAAAATAATCTTTACCGATGGCAGACACGAAGGGACTGCTGCAAGCCGTTATGGAAGTTTCGGTTGCATTCGGATGTAAAGCAAAAATCATTAAACTCAATCTCACAACAGTTTGGTGAGTTTTGTTAACTTGATATTCCGAGCTACGATATCGCAGTTTGCAAATCAACCGCAGATGTTTGTTTGTTGATTTTGTCTACGAAAATCAAGCGTGATTTTGGACATTGATGAGATTTGATTTTTTGATATTTTTCCAACACTGAGTATGAGGAAAAACTTTTTCAGGACACTTGACTTTTAAAATTAAAATTTCGCATCTATCGCCCCCCGTCATACACAAAACTTCTGCAAATTTCATGCAGCACGATTACTGACATTTCTAAAATTCACAGACATTTCTGAAATTCACAGACATTTTTCGCAGACTTCTAAAAAATATATATATCTGGCATCTCTGGTTGGATGACACCCGAGACATAGCGGTGCGTGGACTGCACTACTCACCGTGCAATTCAGGGGATGCTTCCCAAGTAACATTTTAAGTTTTATGAAATACTACAAAGCAACTATAAAACAACATTCATAAAACCCTGGTCAACGCTATCTTGTCATTAATGCATCCACCATAACCTCATTAAGACTAGAATATGTCTAGTTGGCCCACCCTGAAGAAGGTTCTGAAGGGTGTATTCTTGAAGCTCTTCAAGATTGATTTACTGCAAAAGGTTGTATGACGATCGCATTGAGAACCATTTGAAAACTACAACAAAAGCTATTTAGCAACAATCAAAACCCTTTCCGAGCCATTTCCCCTAGCCGCTTACTAAATCCACTAGGAAAGCATCAATCAAGATAGAAAAGGATTTAAGAATCCAATCTTATCAAAATAATTACAATAGAAACTGATGGTAAAAAAATCGTGTTGAATATCCAAATTTATTACAATAGTTCTCATTATGTGGCCTAGTTTTAAGTGCCTTATTAAATTTCATGTGTAGTGTACATGAAAACATCGAAAAAAAAAAATAGGTCCGCTCTCGTAAAACGTCGATTTGACTTATTATTTTACATTGAATAAAATAAATGATTTTTCAGATCGAGCTAGGCTGAGATAATTTTTTTATGATATTCGCATTTAAATGTTTACTCATTGCTAAATTTACCAAAATATAGTTATATCCAAGAAAATATAGAGAGAAAATCGAAGATTGTAAAAAACAAACAAACTAAATGTAACATGGCGGTGGCATAAAAGTTGATTTTCATGGGTCATTTGTGAAAAAGTTGTTTTGCTTTTAAGAAATGCATAACAAAATCCTTATGTTGTAAAATGGCTTTTATGAAGAAAACTTGCAGGCTGAATTGTATTTATCTAAAGCCATTTTGCTTGATCTTAACCCGTTCAGATTTATGGCAGCATTTATGGAGGCAGAGTTGCTTGCAAAAGATAATCGTCAAAGTTTGTTTATCTTTCGATAGTTGTGCTGTGAGATTCAGCGTTCTTCCAGGCGATTATCTCCCGATGGCTTGGAAGCAGTTACTAAGAAAGTGTTCACAATATTTCGCATTTCGCACAGCTGTAACCTTGATAATTCCCGAAAAGAACCCCTTCTTCCGGATGGTTCTGGAAGTGCACCATCAAACGATGTAGAAGTGTACAGTTGAATTAATTTTTTCCAAGTGATGACCCTTTCACCGAATAAAATCGCAGCTATGGATCGGAAACCAACTAGTGTCCGCTAACTGAAAGTATCAGTGGTTTGCTGTCGGTACTGACACAAATTATTCCGATCTTCATCTATTCGCAAGGTCTGGAGAAGGCTGGTTTGTTTTCAGGCTGTTTTGACAATGTTTTATGAATTTGAGGACCACGCTCACTTCTCTCTTCTCCACCAGATGCTCAGTCGTTGATTGTTACCGTTCCACCGGACGTGCTGGTTCTTCTAAAGAACTAAATTTTACTTCGGTCGATAGCATCGCTTGAATTTTTCTTCCAACTTCGTTTATCCTTCGATATATCCTTGTCATAAATTTGGTTTTTATTCACTGTGAGGATCCTACCTTAAAATTCAATTTGTAAACAGAGGAGATTTTATGATACACTTTTAAAAGCCTAAAAGGCAACAATATATACCATTTGTTCTCATTTAAAACTTAATGGTTATATGATTGCTTTTATAATGATAGAACAGGTTTATAGAGTATTTTATCAAGACATTAATAAAAAATTGCTAATGAAGTTTATGATTGATTTATAGAACAGTTTTATGGTGGGATTGAGAACAAATTTAAATTTAACTTTAAAACAAGACAGTTTTTGACTTCTCGACAGACTTTAAAAGGTTTTTAAAACAGCGAAAAGGTGAACTACTAAGCAGGAACGTGTTACACTGCGAAATGCTGGATTTAAACTTAATGGACTATTCATTGCCATTATAAAACCATCATAAATCAGAGTGGATGCCAAATGATTGCAGAATTGTTACTTGGGTTGTAATAGATAGGTTTAGGGAACTATTCTCAGACCATGCCCCTGAGTTATATTGCCACAGAGTACCTGTGACTGGAAAACAGCCACGGTAGCAACAATTCTTCAAATGCAGAAGTGCTAACAGGATAACACTACCATGATGCCGATTGCAATATACAATTTATAACTTTTTTTAGATATTCATATGATTAGAATAAGCACAAAAGAGATCAAGGTATTTCGTCCCAAAGGATCACTGTGATGAGCCGGTGTTCGAAGAACCACTTTAGGTAACATAACATTATATTTGATTGAACGTAGAGAGTCCAAATAGTGATCCGTAAATATTAAAGAATCATGCGGTCAAACTACACGAATGTCCCTTTTTCCGAGATGAAAATTTGTTCACAGCATCGACTATCAGCTTGCAGGTTTGGTACTCTGATAGTTAAATGCGAGTTCGGTAAAACAGATCACTGGAAAGAGCCAATGACGTCTTCAGCCACACTTAAACAGGGATCGCTAAACAGCGATTTCGACCCAATTGAATTCAGAAATGGCTACTAAATTTAAAGAATTCGAACATGTATGGGTAAAAGCGCAGGTAGCAGACGAAACACATGTCTTTGCTTCGGTATACTTTCCTCCAAACAATGCTCATAAGGACACGTATGATAAGTTTTTTGGAAAAGCGGAAGAAATTTTGTCTAGTTTACCCCCTGAAGTAAAAGTTCATATATATGGGGACTTTAACCAACGCAATGTTGACTTTATTTCTGATATGGACAATGAAAGCATCTTACTTCCAGTCGTTGGGGAAAATGAAACACTCCATTTCATTTTTGACAAAATTGCAAATTTAGGACTCTATCAAATTAACCATGTGAAAAATCAACAAAATTGTTATTTAGACCTTTTATTAACAAATACTTATGAAGATTTCTGTGTGACTGAATCGTTAAGTCCCATATGGAGAAATGAAATGTTTCACACAGCAATAGAGTATTATCTATTCGTTCACATAAATGAAAGAACCAACGACTGCGAATTTGATGAAATCTTTGATTACAATTCAGCAAATTATGATAACATTAGAAATAGATTGAACATTGTCGATTGGCAAGCAATATTAAGAACTGCAGGAAATGTTGAATGTGCAGTTGACGTATTCTACAATGTGTTGCTTGAAATAATTCTTGAAGAAGTGCCAACTAAAAGAAGAAGACGTCAGAGTCATGCAAAACATCCAGTTTGGTACAACAGGGAACTGAAAAATTTAAAAAATCGAAAGCAAAAAGCGCACAAATTTTATAAAAAATATAATAGTGAAGAAACTTTGGCATACTATTTAGACATTTGCGATCAGTTAAATTTGGCCGTGAATATGGCATTTGAGGAGTATAATTTAAAAACTGAACTTGAAATAAAATCTTGTCCTAGAAACTTCTTCAATTATGTGAAAACCAAATTAAAATCTGATAATTTTCCCTCAAAGATGCATTTGGACGATAGGATAGGTGAGAACTCGGATGATATATGCAATTTGTTTGCAAATTTCTTCCAAGAAATATATACTACGTTTTCAGAAGAGGACCGTGACCGTGAATATTTTGAATCATATCCATAATTTTCAAGTGACATCAGCGTAAGTCAAATCAAGGTTCATGATATCTTAAAGGGTTTAAATAATTTAGATGCATCTAAAGGTCCTGGCCCTGACGGTGTTCCGCCAGTTTTTATGAAAACTTTAGCAATTGAACTTACTGCTCCATTATTTTGGATTTTCAATATGTCACTGGAATCCGGAAACTTCCCTAAAATATGGAAAAACTCGTTTTTAGTGCCTATCTTTAAATCGGGTAAAAAATCCGACATACGTAATTATCGTGGTATAGCTATTATCTCTTGCATTCCGAAACTTTTCGAGGCGATTGTAAATGAAAAACTCTTTCTTCAAATTAAAAACAGAATAACTACTATGCAACATGGCTTCTTTAAATGCCGTTCAACAACTACGAATTTGCTCGAATTAATTAATTATTCCTTGAATGCAATGGATAACGGAAACCATGTAGAAGTGTTGTATACAGATTTCAGCAAAGCGTTTGATCGAATTGACATACCCATGCTTCTTTTTAAACTTCAAAAAATGGGAATTCATTACGCACTCCTCAAGTGGCTTGAATCATATTTAACTGACCGTCATCAAATAGTAAAATACAAAGGAAAGATATCAAATCCCGTTGACCTCACTTCAGGAGTTCCTCAAGGCTCCCATTTAGGACCACTTTTATTTATTCTCTTCGTCAATGACATATCTTTCATTATTAAGAAATTGAAAGTTTTAATATATGCTGACGACATTAAACTTTTTTTGGAAATAAAAGATGCCAAAGACATCATCACATTCAAAGAGGAAATTCAAATATTCCATACTTGGTGTCAAAAAAGCCTGCTACAATTAAATATAAAAAAATGTAACTCCATTACCATTAGTAGAAAACAAAAGCTACCCGATATAACAGTCACTTTAGGAAACCAGATCGTAGAAAAATGTGATAGAGTCAGGGATCTAGGTGTTATTTTGGACTCAAAACTTACTTTCACCGATCATTATAACACAATTATTAACAGAGCTAACAACATGCTTGGTTTCATAAAACGCTTCTGCTATAACTTTCACGATCCGTATACGATAAAAACATTGTACATTGCTTATGTAAGATCGATGTTAGAATATTGCAGCATAGTTTGGTCACCTTTTTCAATCACACACGAAGAAAGAATAGAGTCCGTTCAAAAGCAGTTTCTATTGTATGCACTCCGCAAGTTAGGTTGGACTGTATTTCCTCTGCCATCTTACACAGCTCGGTGTATGCTCATAAATATCCAAACATTAAAAGAACGTCGTGAATTTGCTATGATTTCTTTCATAAACGATATCGTATCACATCGAATTGATTCAATAGAACTATTGTCATCCTTAAATTTATATACACCATCTAGGCATTTACGAAATAGAAATATATTTGCTACAAATCGTCATCGTACGAATTATGCCAAATTTGGACCCTTGAACCAAATGATGGATACATATAATAAGCACTGCGATAACATTGACTTTACAATGACAAAAACTGAATTAAAGCAATATTTTAATTCGTCGCATAACGTCAACTAGAAGTAATGTTTTAACTTTTTCTTAAGACATATTATAAAAAATATAAACAAAGACAAAATTGTAAAAATAGCACTTAAGACAACAATTGTAAAACGGTCTACACTGATTGACGACAAATAAATAAATAAATAAATAAATAAACCAAATGACGTAATCAAAGTGACGGAGAGTTGCATAGTTTTCTTTTTCATAACTGGTTAAAAATATGTTTGGCAAAAAGTTAAACTGAGTAGAAATTTGAAAATTAAACCTCAGAATGCAATAGGGTTTGCTCATCTTGAATCTCATATTTTTGTATCTGTTTCAGCCATCCAGAGGTAGGCTTACGTTTGTCCACACTGGGTGAATTTTATATTTGGGTTGTTTCGAAATATCGTGTAGCTCATATGCAGAATAGAATACAAATTTAGAGAGGGTGACATGGGTGATGTATTTATCTTATTTTGATTGAAAATTAAGCACATATTGAACGCATGGGGCGTTAACTTTAGACTATTGATATCCCAAATATCTCTTTCGGATTCCTGACAAGGCCTTTATAAAAAAAACAAACATTTTATTTGAAGTTTAAAATTCAAATCATGACACTTATTCAAAGATTCGTTTCTTTTTAAGTTTTACTAAAATCAACCTTTTTCAAAGGTTAAGGCGAATTAATAGAGTATTGTTCAGTGTCTCCTCCTTCAATTGAGCTCTAAGCTTAGTTAGCACAATCGGTAGAGCACTTAAAGTGCGTTCAACGCTAGCTTGCGTGCACGGGATCCCCAGGATGGTGGAAACTAAGGAAAACAAACTTGGTTTGGCAGCTTTCGATTTAAACCACGTTTCCAAAATGGTCTCTTCATTTCCGTCGATGGTTTGCAGCTTCAACCTTGGCAGTCGAGATAAATCGTTCAGCTCGTCTTTAACTTCGGATTCGAAATATGCCTCAAATGCATCGTTTGCAACATTATCTCTCTGTTGAGAAGTTGATGCTAATGGAGCTCTACCGGAAAGATTTCGTAAAGTGGTCCAGGTTTGCATCAAGAAATCCTATTCAATTGAGAAAAGAGCATATTAATCGCAATTAACGCACAATCACATTTCACTTACCAAAGCCAAATTTCTTTGTGCATTAGTTATGAATGGGCTATTTCTGATAACATTAGTGCTTTTAGAGGTTTTACATGGTAAGCAAGATTTACAATATTGTTTAGTCTCGAGTGCCATTCTGGGCCAAAAGTATTTTCCTTCAGTTTTGCAATGGTTTTATCGTAACCCAAATGACCTGGTTCGTGATCTGCTCGTATTATCTCTGATCTAGCATGGTTAGGAGGGTAATACTTCCACAGAAATCGTTTGTCCTCAATTTTGGAGTTGTTTTGAACAAATTTGCAGATTTTATCTCCCACAGTTTTAAATTCTTTAAACATATCAGGGTTATTTGTAATCTTTCCTCGTAATTCTGTGTATTCATCGTCTATTATCTGAATGGTCTCAATCCTAGACAAGCAATCAGCCAGAATGTTTTATGTACCCTTTCTGTACTGGATTTTGAAATCAAAAGATTTTAGCTTCAGGGCCCAACGGAGAAGTCTGGAATTCCCGTTAGCTGCCGTGATTGCGAATAGACATGTGATGCTCATTGCATCTGTAATGACTTTAAAAGTTGTGCCTTCAATGTAGTGGTGAAAGTTTTCAATTGCAAGCAAAACTGCAAAGCATTCTTTTTCAGTTGCTGCATATTTTCGTTGGGTACTGGTAAGTTTTTTGCTGAAATAGGCAATTATTATTTTGCCTTCAGAATGATCCTGCAACAGAGTTGCACCGACAGCGAGGTTTGACGCGTCTGTTTCAATAATGAAAGGTATGTCATATCGAGGATTTGCCAACACAGGTGAAGATGTTAATGCAGATTTTAATTCATTCAAAGCATGTTCAGCCTCTTCCGTCCATTTGAACTCTTTTGACTTTTTAAGAAGATCCGTGATTGGCGTGGATATATACTGTACTCTTTTGTAAATTTTTGGAAAAATCCCATTAAACCCATGAGTTTTCGGATATCTCTGATAGATTTAGGTCGGGTTTAGTTTAATATTGGTTCCAATTTCGTACTGTCGATGGCTAATCCATTTTCTGTTAAAAAGGTATCCAAGATATTTGACTTGCCGTCTACGAAATCGGCTTTTTTGCACGGATATTGTTAGTCCAGCATTCGCTAGACGTTTTGCTAAATACCTCTTTGAGAAGTCGAAAATGATCTTCTAACGACTCGGTGGCGATAACTATATCGTCTAGTTAAATGAACACATATGGTTCGAGGTCAAAGCCCATAGCTTTATTCATGAGTCTGCTCATCGTAAACGGAGCATTTTTAAGTCCGAACGGAACAACTTTAAATCTAAACAAACCATAGGAGTCCTGAAGGCAGTGAAGCTCCTAGAATTTTTCTTCAACGGAATTTGAAAATATGCGTCTTTTAAGTCAATTATGCTAAAATACTCAGCTTTTTGTAATCTATGGAATATTTCGCTCATGTTTCGCATCGGATATGCGTTTTTCTTTGTAATAGAATTAATTTTTCGTGAGTCTAAATTGACTCGAATTTTGCCATTTGACTTTTTCACTGGCACTAATGGGCTAGCATACTCACAAGTGCACTCCTCGATCACGTCTAACTTTTCATATCATTCTAATTCCTTTTCAATAGTTCCCCACACACTTGGTGAGTATCTATACTGGGGTATATCTCGCATTTTTGCGCCTTCTATTATTTCGATTTCGTGTTCAATTAAGGTCGTTCTGCCTAATTTGTTCTCACTTGTCCATTCGAAGCACTTCATGTTTCTATGTATTTGATGTCCTGTTCAGGGTTACAAGGTAATTCTTAAGATGGTACATCGAGGGACTCATCTTGTTCTGGCAGTGCTTTATGAGAGATAATGGTCTCTTCTTCGGTTAATTCTAATGAACATATCTTAAGAAACAATTCTGATTCTTGGTTCGGTGAGTTCGATTCCAAATAGTGATCTGAAGAGATGAAATTTATCATCGGCTGGCCGTTGATGTCTAACAAATCAACATCGGTTATTTGGTCTTCACATTTTATCATTGGCGCCCAAAGCAAAATTGAGTCCAATTGTTACTTTTGACTTTGAATTTAGGTTTACACAACTCTACGTTTCCATTACGGCAGTTTGAGACTGACCTACTGGACATTCAATTTTTTATAGGAAAATAGTTTGCATTTTTTTTTTCTCTCGATTTATATTTTTAGTACAGATTTAATTTTAGTTAGGCTAATAATTTTTCTTTTTGATATTTTTATTTTTAATTGTATTTTTATTGAATTTCATTTATTTTTTCTTAATTTTCCTTTTGAAATCAAACATTCCACTTGATGAATTCGATTCAATAACACCATATTGGTACCACATCATTATACAAGTTTTTTTTTTTTTTTTAGTTAACTTACTATTTGTCCATATTTCTATTATTATTATTATTGTTATATGTAGGCTTTTTTTAGTTTATTGGTTTAGTTTAGGTGATATTGAATTTTACTAGATTGAAATATTTGAAGTTTAAAACTATTAATATCTAAATGGTTCGATTTTACATTCTTCCTAATGTAGATTATTTGCAGGAAAAGGAAATTAATTTTGAATTTTAATTACGCGGAATTGAAGTTGAGAATGACGCGAGAATTGAAGACAGGAAAAGAAATTTAAAGCATGCTTACAAAGCAGAACGCCGTGAACCAAAATCATTTGAGTCAGGCCACAACATTGTTAATGAAATGGAGGAGGTTGAAGCAGTGGTCAGAAAATTGAGACATAAGCTACGGGAGCGTTTTAAGTACGCCATTGTTTCTCGGTTTAGGCATTATTTGTTGCAGCAAGGAAAACTTTTTTTGTCATTAACATGCGACGTCTTTTATCCATGTTTGATAGAAGTGCAGCAGCCAGATCACTTTATATAGTTTTCCTAGACTTCGATAATGTACCCCTCTAACCTCGGGTAAGCCACCACTATTCGGCCCTACTTCTACTAGAAGTGAAATTTGATACGACTCCGTAAAGCTAACGTGATTAAACCTTCCAAATAAACGAACTAGATACAAAAACTGATGTTCCGGAAGATCCTTTTTCTTTTCAGGAAACACAATTTAAAAACCTTTGATCCTTACACCCTCTCTGAAATGGCTGCCGAATCGAGGAAAACACATATTTGTTTCGTTGGCCTGGCAATTTCTATCAATGCCAAGAGATGCTAGAATAAAAATCAGGATTACTAGTCAAAGACTGCTTGCTTCTCGCTAAGACCAACCCATAACGAACCAACATAAAATGGCATTACATTGCATCCCCGAGTATCGCTCTTCCACCGATATATTTTATCGTCACAAAAAGCCACTGCATTAAGCACCCGGCTCGTTTCGTAGCGAGGAAAAATGAAGCCATAATTAGCAACAAAGTGCATTATATCGCGATAGCGCTAGCAGAGCACCGACAGCAGCTGAGTGAGTATATAGCTATAGAAGAAAAAGAACGTCTATAACTGTCTTTCGCTCTCTAATAAAGTACCGCTTTTTATGTTAAGCTATCACGATCATGCTTCGCTTTTCCCGGAGTGTTCGCTTTTTTCATAAAATATTTTCCCGAGATAAAAGCCCTATGTAACCGGGGCTAACGAGATGGGGAAAATTTATTCCTGCAGCAATACTCGATGGTGGCATATCGACATAGCCACCCCACGAAGCGGCAGTGGTAAAGCCAAAGCGCACCAGCTTTTCCAGCAGCCCTATGTAGGTACAGTACATAGCGAGCGAGCAACGGCAGCCCGACATGAGAGCTTTATATCCCCATCATCATCTGTGCTTCGTGTACAAAAGCAGTCAGCTCCTCCGTCCCTTTGCTCACACTCTCAGCAGTCGCAACTCCAGCCACCCATAGCCCATAGCAAGAGGAAGCTTATGTGCTACTAATACACTTTCGCCCCGGCTAAGAAGAGAATCGACACGGGGAAAATCTCTTCTTGAGCAAAAGGCAAACCCAAAGAAGCAGAAACGATGAAGCGAAAAGCAAAAAAAAAAATACAACGTTCAAGAAAGCGAATAAAACCCTGCACTCGGGTATTTATGGATTTTTGGGGAGCATGCGCCGTTTCCTGCTGGGCTTCGGTTCGCTGTCAGATTGAGAGAGGCGGGTTTTATCCGGTAGCAGCTTTAGGCGCCGCCCCCGGACGGGATTTCATCGAGTGGTTGAAGCCACTCTATCGAGAAGGTCATTCGGACTACGGCGGCGGTGGCAGGTGATGTAAATTCGTTTGGGGCTGCCCCTGAAGGAAGTGGAGCCGGTGGATCGCGGTCGTCATTTTTGTTAATCATTTATCATACAGGCGATATGTGCGCGTTCGCCACGCATGCAGGCAGGGGCTTGACCGATGATGTGAGGCGCCATAATTTGTGTCTCGGTGACACCCGTGAGGGGCTGTCTGCATGCCGTTTGTTTTGGCGGTCAGTGCTCGATACAGGTACATTTGTCCCACAAAAACATCATCAATTACAATGTGGTCGCAGACGGTGAGCAACCAGAGCTGATAAAGTGTGACACCATTGTGACGTGTATTATGAGTTGAATGGCGAAACTAACCCGGGAAGAAGCTAGCTCTATTTAAATTGTATCTATTTTGTATAAACCATGTATTTCGCTACACGTATTTTGAATAGACTTGTTCAAATACAGCAGTATTTGAAAAAAATCCTGAATTTATATATTTTATGGTGAGATCCTTCTGACCTTTCTTACTTATTTTATTTGTAGAAAAATTGTTCAAGTCTGCATTTAGGGAAGTATAGAAAAAAACCATTTCTGAAATGTGGATCTCCATCTGAATTTTCATTGGTTTCATTGGGTTCGTAATGGATCTAGCATTGGGCGAGTTTTAATCAAAAATCGATAAAACTATTTCTTAAGTTCGATTAATCGATTTATGGAAAAAATGGATGGAATTGCCATTTTTGCTCTGGCTTAAACAAAAAAAAAAGTTTCAGTGCATTCGCATTGGAATTATCTCAGTATACCTGTAAGTAAGCCCTTTGGAAATCTTGGAATCGTCCACGTTCCGAAAATACCCATATTGTTGAATATTTGCCAGCTTTTAAAATCACGAGAGTTTTGAAACAGGGAGCCATAATTTTGGATTCTTATTTGGCGTCAATAATCGATTTTTGGCCTCTGCATGCCATCTCTCTTTTCAATATATCCAATGTAGGGTATTTGACAATTCTTTTCTAATACCGGAAGCCACGAGACATAAATGTCCCGTTTATACTCTTAGTATCTGCTCTGAAAATACTTAAGGACTGTTTTTTATGGAAAGTGGACATCTATTCGCTTATTTGTTAGGCTCAAATGTCGTTAAACTTTACGGACCCGAGGTCTATCAAAATACAATAAATCATAGTTAAAATACATTATTTTTCTTTTTCTTATTTTCAATTTGCTCTAAATAGATGGCATCAATCCTCATCTTGCTTTCCTCGATCAATGCACACCGTTCTTCAGGATCGTCAAAATGGGAAAGATCTGGGATCGTATATGGGCGCTGCGTATATGGACAAATATCACCACTCACAGGGATCAGGCTGCTATCACTTTCGCTTGAGTCATTTGCGTTCAATTTTTTGGTTGCATTGTTTGTGGTGTCCGAGTCGACTGACGTTTCATTTCGGTTTTGTTGTTTTGCTGTTGGTCTGCATTTGGTATCGATTACGGGAGCGAGGGCCACTGCTTACTGTTGGCTGCGTTGTTGTTGTTCTTGTTCTTGCTGTTAACGTAGTTGTTGTTGGTGCTGCTACTGAGAGTATTGTTTTCGTTTGCTGCTGCTACTGCAGCCACATCGGAGTAGCGTTGCTTTGGGTGAGATGTGCGCTCACAATTGCGACATGTTTTCACTTGGTTTGGGTATGATACCAGTGTAATTTCGCCATCCACGGTAATGAATGACGGGATGGGAAGAATAAGTCTCATTTTTAAAACACGCACTGCTGAAGCCTGGAAAATAACTCTTCCAAACCTCACTGCGAATTGCTATCACTTCTCCATACTGGCGCATATGGTCGATGATAACCACATTCTCCATGTCATCTGGGAGATCATGCAAACGTACGTCGACAGCGCTGCTTTCGACATAAATTGGAATAGAGATCTTTTTCCCCTCATACTCCATAAAATGCTTCAGGTGATGAGCTGAAGCGATTCTTCTTCCTAATTCGTTACTTTGCATACCCAGGTATACAACGTTTTTCACATTGTGTGGCTGGATGCATTTCTCTTGTGACATATCAAGTTGCAGTTCTTTCTCTAGAAATCGTTTCATTTCCGAAATACACGGCCGCTTAGGCAGAACGGATGTATCCAAAACGACATAGTTTTCTCGCAAAGCCTGCATGGCTATGGGTAACAAAACTCACGCGCGTCACACAAAAGAAATTCGAGAATGGTATTATACGTCTGATCGGTTAAGGAGATGGATAGCAACTGAATGGTTCAGGGTTAAAACGTATCGAAAAATTGTGAATTTTTGCTCAGTGTTTAAAAATATTGTTTTATTTGGCACACACCTGAAAAATAAAAAAAAAGTTCGAAATTTCGAACGATGGTTTGGATCGGCTTATCAACTTGCTGATTAATTCTGCACAAATGGTTTTCTGAAAAGTTGTCGTTTCGAAAATTGGCAAAAAGCGTGAAGTGCAGTAAATCTACATTGTTCAAGATTGTTCAGAAGTTTGGAGTTCTTTTGAAGATTTATCGAAATCTGGGCGCAAAAAGGAGGCATCGGATCTGAAAAAGGAACGGGCTCAATAAATGGTGAAACTTACCGAATAGAATGCATCAAAAAACGGCTTCTACCCACTACGGATCCTCCATTGTTTTGGCCGGATCTGGCATCTGCTCACTATGCTTCTGCTACGTTGAAGATGCTCAAGAAGGAAAAGTCGATTTTGTCGAAAAATTCAAAAATCCACAAAACTGCCCTGAACTGCGTCTTATCGATACTGGGCAATAATTAAACGGCATCTTAAGAAAGATGGAAGAGAAGCAAGCTCTGTTGACAGCTTCAAGAAAATTTGGTCTGCAGCACAACGAAAAGTTAAGAAGAAAGTTTTGCAGAATCTAATAGGCGGTATCAAGATAAAAGTCCGAGCGTTCTTCTGAAACGAGAAGTAAACATTCAAACTCACGTGAACTCGGTCATATATATTTTCATTTATATAAAGTAAACTTATGAATTTGTTCGAAAATCTATATATTGTTTTGAGAATCAGGTGTCGACTTTCATAATTGAACAGTCCTTATATTGATGAATATTTTTTCGGTTGTCAAAAACCGGAAATCACCCGGTCAAAACTTTAGAGAATCGGAAGTCTTTATATTAGACTCTAAAATGGCGTCAATAATATGCTCTCAAAATATCCATTTTGTAGAATTTTTGACAATCTGCCGACAGCCGGAAATCGCCATCGTTGATTTTAGAAAACGGGAAGCTGTTATTTTGCATTTCAAAATGGTGTCAACCTGGCCAACACGTACAGACACGTACGTTTCCATTACCAAAATACCCAATTCAGCTTTATTTTTTATTGAACCAAAATATGCCGTCTTAAATTTAAGAACACCGTATATTAGATGAACCGAATATTAGAGCATGTTATTTTGCACACCGAATCATCTATCATGAGCAAAACTTTCCACATGTTCCATAACTTTATTCCTAGAGACCACAATTTTGTTTGAACTATGCATATATTTATGTTAAAGTATATTCCAGAAAGTGCCTAACAACTTTGCCAAAGTACGATGGGTGCTACGGTGTTTGAATGCCTCTAAAAAAGTAATAGCAGTGCAGGGGGCGACCCCGGCGTAGTGGTTAACATCCATACCTCT
The DNA here is from genome assembly GCF_037179485.1 of Ochlerotatus camptorhynchus. Taxonomy (NCBI): domain Eukaryota; kingdom Metazoa; phylum Arthropoda; class Insecta; order Diptera; family Culicidae; genus Ochlerotatus; species Ochlerotatus camptorhynchus. The sequence goes on along the minus strand of NW_027040668.1, from coordinate 2,085,809 downwards.
CACGCCAAAGTCACGAGTTCAAAGTAACTATAATAATAAAAAAATAGCAGTTCAAAGATCAATGTTTCGAAATAAATGCCAAAAATCAATTTTCTTGCCAACACTGCCTGTGTACCAGTGAAAGTCAGACTCCAAACTGACAAAAGATTTGATGTTGATTAGCTTATCGGTTTGGTATGTTCAGATGAATTATTCCAAAACAATCCTATGCGAAGTTGGTGAGTGGAGGATGGGGGGGGGGGGGGGGTAACTTCACTTTCCCATGCCCCCCTCACTCATATAGAAGTAAAGTTTCAAACTGAAATAACTTCGAAGTATCTTATCTTATCGATTTGGTATGTTCAGATAAATTATTAATAAAACAATTTCCCAATCTCACAGGCATAGATAGAAGAGGGAGAGAAGCTTGTTGTAACCCCTCCTTCCTCACTCATTAAAATAGAAATATAGCTTCAAACTGAAATTACTTCAGTGTTTCTGATCTTATCAAGTTGATACGTTCAGATGTATTCGAAAACATTTGCTTCATTTAATAGGCGTAGTTTTTCTTCTTCTTCTTCTTCTTCTTATTCTTCCTCTTTATGTTTGAACTGCCGTCTGACAGCTCAGTGTTTGGTCAATATCTAGACTATATGCCCAAATTGGCTTACTGCGGAAAGGAGGCCCTTAATTATATCAATGAAAGTAAAGACAAATACTGAAATAAATTCCTAGTTCCCCATCCCTCGAGTTGTTCGGATGGGTTATTCACAAACATTTTCCCAATCTCATAATCTAATAACAGTTTGAACGAAAGTACCCCCACCACCTTCCCTACTCTTTTGGTGTAATATACAATATCAGACATATTCCCTCAAATGTCGTTGGATAGTAATTATTATATTTCAGTTCAATATATTCTACGATTTCTCAGGGTACAATTGTCGATGCTGATCGATCACTTGAGCAAATATTATTATTGATGGGTTATGGGTGGATTTTTTTTATAAAATCAGAAATAACCTTCACCCCTCATTCAGCCACATCGATTGTAACCAATTGTTGCATTGCAATAATCTGTATCACTCGTTTGCCGGTTATCTCATGAAGTCGGTTGAAATTTCGAAAAGGAATGAAAAAATGACGTTTGACTTGGGAGCCCAACTAAAACGTAGCCCACTTAAAGATAGCACAACGAGCGAAATCCAAATGTGCCTGTGTTTGAGACGAAACTCGTGAAGACAGTTTTCGTTTTCTCCTGTTTTTCGTTTTTAACGTAGGAATAATTTTGTGCCCTAGTGGCAGTTTAATATTTTAAATGGAAGCTTTATATTGAAATTTAAAATCTTCCAACTGCTTATAATTCAAACCACATCACCACACTAACAACTGTACATACAAGTGAATATTAAATATTTACACTACAACAATTTCCTAGTCAAAAACTGCGTTTAAGGCTTGTACTCGAAAAAAATGCACCATTTTTATCCGTGTGTAACTTTTGTATTCGTGGGTAAAAATTGATGATAATCTGGGTATAACTAGTTTGGAGTGAATTGTTTACATGTGCAAAATTTCATAACAATCGGTTCAGTGGTTATTGAGATGTCATCGAAACAAGAAGAAAATCGCCGGAGAATTTTGCGCGCCGTCATGGAAAATCCGACTGCGACCATGATATGGATCGGAAAACAACTGGGAATCACCAATACAACTGTGTCTCGGGTGGTAAAATCGTTTAAGGAGTGGAAGAAAATCGAAGACAGCTGACCCTGTGAAGGCCCGGAAGGTGTTGGATTATTTCAAGCGTAATCCGAACCTTTCGATTTGCGACGCGACTCTGAAGGCAAAGTGTTTCGCCTGGTTCGTTCAGCAAACCATGAAACGAGCTGGGCTTCGTGTATTCAAGGTCCGGAAGGCACCGAATTGGCGTGATCAACAAAACACGGCGGCCAAATCCCGCGCAAGGAAGCTGTATCGAGAGTGGTTAACGAAACCGATGTGTGTGGTTATGAATGACGAAACTTAATCAAGGCAGACGCAAAGCAGATACCGGGGCTAGAGTTCTACGTTGCCAAATCACGTTTTGATGTTCCGGAAGACATAAGGAAGAAGAAAGTGGACAAATTCGCCAAAAAATACTTGCTCTGGCAGGCCATATGCCAATGCGGTAAACTGAGTAAACCGTACATCACAATGGGTACCATCAATAGCGAAATTTACCGCACTGAGTGCCTCAAGAAGCGTCTGTTACCCCTCGTGCGGTCTCACGGAGGCGAGACATTATTTTGGCTGGACCTGGCATCATGCCATTACGCGTGATCGACGTTGGATTGGTACAGAGACAATAACGTTGTTTTTGTACCAAAACCGCCAGCCCCCCAATTTCACCAGAGATTCGTCCGGTGGAAAGATTTTGGGCCATAATGAAGGCCAAAGTTCGAAAATCGTCCAAGGTGTTTAGAAACGAGCTGGAGTTGAAGAAAGAATAGATGAAAGTGACCAAAAAGGTCAGCTCCACCATTGCACAAAATGTAATGAGGGGTCTTAAGGGAAAGGTGCGGGCTTTCAGCGATGGAAAGCAAATTGAATAAAGTAATTATGCCGAAACAAAATCAGACCTTATTGAACACACCCCCCACCCTCCCCCGATCTCTTACTACGCTTCTAAGATTGAGCAATTGTTTTTGAATAATGCATCTGAACATACCAAATCGATAAAATAAGAAACTCCGAAGTTATTTAATTTTTTTTCTATCTTTTAACATTTTCGTTTTAGACTTATTTTTCGGAGTTTACTTAGGGAAAAAATAGTTTTTTAGTGCTAATTTTTTTTATTTAAAACTTCCTATGAAAGTCATCTTTAAGAGACTTTAACAGCTCTTTAAGACAAATATGTTGTTGTCTGCATCTCTTATATTAAATAAATATACCAAATTAGTAAAAATATAAATAAATTAAAGTTGAGTTTAAAAAATAACATAGGGGAAATGACGGCTTCGGCATGCCAGACTATTTTCGGCAACCCAAATTGAAACACTATTTTCACTGGATTTTCTGACGAAAATACTTCGCTGAATGCATGCAAACGATTCTTTATACTTTCAGCTTCAATTTGACTTTATTTTTACCACTGAGAAAAAGCAATCTAGCAAGGTTTTCTTGAAATGAAACACACGCACTACAAATTGTAGCTGATTTCGAGTTGCCGATAATGGAACAGCAGATTTACATGCAGTTCAAATGGAACGGTTGCCGAAGAAAAACTGGTTGCCGACAATACTCGCTCTCACTAGAGAAGATTGGAGCTTTGTAAAAGCGTTTCAAAACAGTTTTTGACAATTCTTTCGACTTAAATTGTTAGAGCAGCTGGCAGCAATAGGTTGTAAACAAACCAATACTGCATATGTGTGCGTTCCTTAAAGAAAAGGCTATAGAAAGAAGGTCACTGCTTAGGTTGCCGAGAATACGTAAATTCCCCTACCTATATTCTTTTCATATTGTGTGTGCGCCGATTAAACATCAGAAAGCTCTATAATCGTCTCTCTGTATGACTCTCGTATAGTACTTCGCATTCTCTTCCACTTCTGTCTTTCACACGAGAAAGTCAAACGTTTCGTACTGTCAGAGAGGCAATTGCCTAAAACTAGTTAAAAAAAACACACACATAATCGAAATCGGCTCAATGCAAAACGCATGGCTCGATCAGCTTTCTTGGGATCCCTCTTGGATGAGATTTGGGATTTCTGAATTAAGTACTTTCCGATCTTACCTGCTTTTACACTCCGACCATCTAATCGTTTTGTTTTATATGTTAATCTTTCGTTTTTTTTAAATCGTTCATTTAGTACCAATAAAACGGATATTATAACCTGTTAAATCACTCACCTTATCAAATATCATGAGCAAAACTTACAAAATAGTAATTTACTACATCATGTATGTATGTTACACTCACAACTTTTACTGCGAACGTAATACACAATTTATTTCTAAATTATATCAATCTTCACACTGAATGACTATTGCAAGTGAAATGTCATAACAAGATAGCTTATGTAACGTAATATCAACTTTAGACTGAACATGGCGTTAATCTGCACCAACTTTCCTATGGTCCGTTATATTTCAAACATGTGTTATTTTGAAAAATTATTCGTTCCAAAAGATCGATTCAAAATGATTGCTTAAATCGGAGAATAGATTATTTAAAAAAAATAATCGATTCAATAAAATCGCTTCTTGCCTCAAGATCGCCCAATGCTATTCTGGACCACTGTGCATTATAGTCGCTATCAGCGTTGCCAGATTGTTTTAAAACTTATCCGTATCAAAGGTATTTAAAAATCGGTATTTATCGGTACCTATTTACTATTTTTTAAATTTTCTATTTTTGCCGTTTTTGAAAGCGAAAATTTCAACGATGGTTACGACTGGGATTTGAGGGGAATTGCTTTCTCAGTCTTAAAAAACTTTTTATTTTTTTTTAATTCAATTTTTAAAATTTTTGTTGTCCTTAAGTGGTGATCAAAATGGTCACCAAGCACAGTTTTATTAAATATCATTAAATGAAACCAAAATATGGAAAATCAGACACAACAATGACAATAACGACAAAAAATATTGTCCCTTGAAAAAAGTCACAATCTATGGCGGAAATGTCGTGCAGATTATATCGTAGTCGTTACATTGTTTTAAGACTGAGAAAGCCGTTAATCAAAGCAACATTTGAGCTTCTGAACGAAAAATTCTGGAAGAAAGCACCGGGGAATGTTCGAATTAGCTTCTGAATGGAGCTGGAAAATATCCAGAGAAATACGAAAGAAGCTCTCCTGGATGAAGTTCGAGAAAAGCTGGGAAAACCTCCGGGAAACTTCTAAAACACGAATTGAGAAACTTGTGGCGAAAATTTAAATAAACTATCGGAAAAAAATCCAAAGGAAGCCAGAAAAGTTTCGGAAACCGGAAGTAAGTTTCCAGACGTAGCCATTTTCAGGGAAAGACAGAAGAAGCTTGGAAAAACCTTCCAATAGAAGTCGAATAAAAAAAAACTTTAACTTCCAGAAAAAGAGGAAAAAAATTTCTTGGAGGATTAATTGAACTTCCTTGAGAAGACGACATAAACTTCCTTGAGACGCTGGCAGAAACTTCCTAAGGTAGATTGAAACAAACATCTGAAGAAAGTCGGAAGCCAGAGCGTTTACGGAACAGTCGAGAGAAACAAGGACATTATTCCGGAAGAAAGAGATTCCTGGGGGATACAGAAAATGTTTCAATGCTGATCCAATGATCCAGAAAATTTTCCTGATATTCAAAAACATCCCTCAAGACTCAGAAATTTCCCTGAGGTTTTCAGAACATTCCTGAAATACACTTAGGAATATTCCATAATTCCCCGAAATTCCTTAAAAGTTCTTGTAATTTTCCGGAAACTATGGGCTGTTTTGGAGTTCTCTGGTCATCTTCGAAGTGAACTTCGCTGATTGTAATAAAACTACTGGAATATCTCTAATTATCTTAGAAGGTCTCTGGATTTTTTGAAGATTACGAAATCTCTTAAGTGCTCTCACAATTTTCTTGAATTTATTATAACATAAGTATTGAAGTTCTCTGATCTTCCCGATTTTTTTTTTATTTTTTAAAAGTTATCGACACTGCCATTAAAAAACATAGAACTTCCCATAAAATATTCTCACAATGATCTAATGTTCATGTAACTTCCCTTACGTTTCCTAAATTTGCATGGACATTGCTGAAGTTTTCGGAAATTGTCTGAGTTTCTCGGAACTCCTTTATAATTTCAGAAATTTCATTGAAATAATTGATCTGTCCTGAGCTTCACTAAAGTTCCTGAAAACCAATAAGTTACCCTGAAGTTCTTTGGACTTGTGAAGTTTTCAAAGTATTTATGATGTTTCCTTAAGTTCACTGGACATTTCTGAAATTTCCGGGTTTTCGAATTTTAAGAGAAATTAATGAAACTGTCTTTAATTAATCAAAACTTACACAAAAGTCTGGACTTTTCTGAAGTTTCAGAACTTCTTAAATGTGCCTGCAGCGAGTGTGGATCCGCAATAAAAATCTGATAGCATCCTTCTTGAAGCTCCGGGAAAGTTAAAAAAAAGCTGGCGGGAGAAGATGAAAGAATCATTCGAGCGAAGGCTGAAGAAGCTTCCAAGGTAAGGGGGAAGAAAATTCCAGGGAAAGTTGGATAAAACTTCAGGAAGTATTAAAATGAATAAAAACTTCCGAAAGTTAATTAATGTTTAAAATATATATCTCGATTCCCTAGGAATTACGAGAAAGAGCCATCGTCTATTTCTCGATTGATGGGTAGCCAAAAACGGTGAGGAATGCAAACATTAGTCGAAAGAGTATCAAGCATAAGGCATCTTTAGAGATTATTGTTTGGAATTTTGAAGGCAAAAAAAATAGTGGGTGTTCAAAAAGATACAAGTCTCTCACAAAAATTTTCTCTGAAAATCGATCGTGGGCAAATACTTTTGATTATTAAAAAAAAAAAACGGTATAAATCGGTATAAAATCTTAAAAATCGGTATTCTGAGGAACCTTATCTGTATATCGGTATCTAGTTTGAAAATCGGTATAAATACCGATAAATCGGTATATCTGGCAACGCTGGTCGCAATATTCATTGAGCTGTCAAATAGCGGAACCAATCGAGCAAATCACGACCAACAACAGAAAAGAGCACATCAGCTATTGCGAACAAAACTTCGGAAACCCTTTTCTCGTGACTCAAGGCTCGCCTACGCAAACTAACACCATGTTTGGGTTGGGAATAGTTGACTCTATCCGATGATGCCGGTAATTTGCGTTCGATTGGCTAGGAAAGAATAATCAAAGTTTTGTTTATAAAAGTTGATAGTACCTTTTCAATTGTTGGTCTAAAGTATATTGAATTGATTCCGCTTTTTGATAGATCAAAATTCACAGGTAGTGTTGGCAGAAAAAGTGATCTTTGGCATTTAATTCAAACCATAACTACAACCAATCGTTCTCAAATTTCGCACAGTTTTTGGGATCAAAATTGGAACCAAAACATAGTTTTTCTTGCATGGTGAGGTAAAGTTTGCGTTTTTTGATGTAACGGTGACCCACTCTAATGGGTAATTATGGTGTTTTGTATCATTCTCCCAGTTCTAGTGACCGTTAGCTAGCGTTATGTTGAAGTTTTAGAGAGCTGGCTCGAGACATTCCTTGATTCTTAAATTAAATATATTGACTGATGATATTAATATTAATTGGCGTGACAACCATAATTCGATCTATTTGAAGCGTTTAGCTGATTTTTTTTTCAATTCAATCAAACATTATATGAGTATACGCGTATTTCCAGGCCAGTAGAACTTTAACTGATCTTGTTTACTCCAATTTTGATTCTATTTGTTCAGCAACAGATAATGATTTGATAATAACCGATCATAAGACCTTAGTGATTAAAGTATAAGATAATATCAATAATACCGAGGATTTTGTAAATTGAAATGCTGGAAGAAATATTCAAAACAGTTGAAGATGCTAATTAAAAATAACAGACTAAAGTGAAAATTGTATATAGAGAGTAGAAAGCGAGCAAGGACAACTTTAAGGAAGGTACAAATCGGGTTGATCATCTCTCTTTACCAAACTCCTCCATTGGAGAGGGATGGTGAGGAGCATCCTCAACCCCGTCCCCGTCCCCCGCCACCACTGGTAAAATGAGATGGTCACCGACTTGCCCATGTACAGACGATGTGTTTGAAACAGTTCTATCGATTGAGAGCTTTCTATGCCAACCACTGTATGCATTTGTATTTATGTATCTATGCCCAGGGAAGTTGACAAAATTTCCAACCCGAAAGATTTCCTCGATCGGTGGGAATCAAACCCACAGTGCTGTTGATTCTAATGAAATGAAATCTGTTTCTCAACTACTTTCTTGCAAACGTTTCAAATATTAGTTACTAATCAAAATAATGTTAAATAACTTTAGTTTGAACTTTTTGCATGCATCAATTCGATACGGAAAAATGACGATATAATATTCGTTTCCGTGGCAAGCTTTCGTCCAGTTAAAGCATCACTGAAGCAAATCGATTCTACCACCAAGCGGTTAAACGTTAAAAAGCCATTGCCGTTCGCCAGTTGATGTTTTATTGATTTTCTGTGGTCATTCTTTTCTATTGCGCCCACAACTGGTGGAGCGCAGTACATATTTTTGTTCACCAATACTTTCATCATCGATCTGCAGAATGACTGCCTCTCGCTCCACTCATCATTTTCGATGGTAAATAGTACTGGAGCGTGTCATCTTCCTTGGCTGGTCCCATCCTCATTGAAACATTGCGTTGTCATTTTACTTCCGTTCTCGGGTGATTTCCTGTCAAGACATACAAGGTGATGCTTGCCGAAACACACATTCAAAGCTTGGGGGATACGATGAATCAATGAGGTGGAAAAAAGCACCCTACACAAGCTCTTACGATATTGATTTCTGTTCGAAGATAGAAGTTCTTATTTAATCATCTTAATAGATATTTGTGTCATCACGTTCAGAAAATCAGGATCTAATACTCGCAACCGAGAGCACTTATTGATAATTTGATAATGCGGACTCTGATAAGGCCAAACTTGTTGAGATTTTTTTTTCGGTCACTTTGATTGATATCCGCGTTTACGAAGCGTACCTAAGCATTTCAATTGTGAAAATCAGTCTATTCTACTTAGTCGATGGGTGGTTGTGTACCACGGCACAAACAGGCACTTTATCTATTTGTCTAAGACAACTTACGCCACCACCAAGTAGCTGCGGGGGTGATAAGGCCTTAGCGAGCGAACTTGAGTTCTGGATATGGAGCGTTATAGCGGCTTTCCTTCAAACGGCCGATAAAATTCAAAAACCCTGTAAACACCATCGAGGAACATCGCGCTCGAAAGCGCAATAAGTGAGTGATTGAAAACAGTTTCACCTACCCTCGCACAAGATCATCGGCACGATTGCGATATGCCACATCTCCGTTGTTAGGGACTTCGTGAAAAACAGACCGCAATTCTTATCTACGGAACTTGTTAAGTGATCCATTTTTGGTACATCGGCTGACATTTGACAACGGCTTGCAAGCGGTCGAGCATTAGCAGTCAAAAAGCACGTTGATTGGTGGATGGTCAGAGAAAAAAAAAACGCTCTACACGGGGAGGTTCGATTTAATCAAGCGCAGATGCTCGGAAGTTTGAAACCAGGACCGATGGGTAGAGGGTAGCCGGATAGCTAAATTAAAACGAAAATCAAATCAAAGCTATTATCGGTTTGTTTAAATCTTATCGCCTGGCTGACATGTTCTGGAAATTAATCAATATTGAGTGTATTTATGGCGTAAGCAATATTACTGAAACGTTTTTGGTAACTGATAAGAAATGCATCTAGATTCGAGAGGACGGGTTTGAATTGTATTTACAGAGTATCTATTGGGTTATTGTTATGGTGTGATTACAATTGAATAATACTCAAGTGATAATTCATACAATTGGTATTGGGGTTATCTGCTGAGCTTGTGATGCATTGAATGTAGCACAAATCACGAGATACATATGACGTAATTCGAGGTAACTGAAATCAAAAGCACATTCAATTAGGGGTTTACATAACTGATTACAACTATTACGTTAGAATTTTCAAGTTTAATCTATTAAAACCCCGATTTAATCCGTTTATGGTGAGATCTGATTCTACTTGCTAATAGGAATTCCGTCAAAAGTGCTACTATTATAAATGGTGAGGTATTTGAGAGTATCTCATGTTGGATTATGATTTGAGGTATCTCATGTTGGAATATGACCCTAGTTAGAAACTGGCCAGTGTGGTCCTGGGTAGTCCAAACGATTTCCAGGCCAAGGCCGCACTTAAACGAGAGGAAGAGCAAGTCAAACTGTTTTAAGGAGCTGTGTCGAGATGCTGATGCCAACCCATGGGGCGACGCATACCGAGTGATGACGAAGATCAGAGGTCAAACGATGACTGCTGAAATGTGCCCAGAGAAGCTGAAAGTCATCGAAGGAAGGACTTTTCCCGAAGCATGAACCAACGACCTGGCCACCTCAATTGTACGGACAGGGAAAGGGAGAGGGAGATAACTTTGAAGTCACCAACGGGAACTCGTGGCAGTGACGAAAGGATTGACGGTGAAGAAAGCTCCCGGTTCCGTGGCGTTGAAAACGGTGATCCAGGCGTCCCCAGACATGTTCAGGATGGTGCTGCAGAAATGCATGGACAAGGGTTACTTTTCTGACAGGTGGAATGTACAGAAGCTAGTGTTGCTGCCGAAACCAGGAAAACCACCGGGGATCCAGCATCGTACAGGCCTATATGCCTGCTGGATACACTCGGCAAACTCTTGGAGAGAATCATCCTAAACAGGTTGGCGAAATGCACGGAGAGTAAGAACGGATTGTCGGAGAGGCAGTTCGGATGCCAGAAAGGGAGAACAACGCTGGATGCAATTCGGACAGTGGTCGAGAGAGCCGAGGAGGGGTCCAAGCAGTAGCGCAGAGGAGATCGATATTGCGTCGTGATAACGATCGACATCAAGTATGCGTTCAACAGCGCCAGCTAGGAGGCGATCGCCGAAACGCTGCATAGAATGAGGGTCTCTGACTACCTGTGCAGGATCCTGAGGAGTTTGTACTTCCAGAACCGGGTTCTGGTCTACGAGACAGACATGAGACACAAATCGATTAAGATCACAGTGGGAGTTCCACAAGACTACATCCTTGGTCCAACGCTCTGGAACGGGATGTGTCAAAAGAAGTTGGGGTCGTTGACTTTGCGGACGACGTCGTCTTGACCGTGAGATCGAAGCCTTCAATGTGATAGCTATAATTATGCCGAACAACTCTGGGCCAAGCAGTAGCAAGAGGCGTCTTCTGGCCAGTGTGTCATCATCGATACTGAAGTATGGAGGTCCAGCCTGGGTTGCAGCGCTGGAAACGAAGCAGAACCAAAGGAAACTGAGCAGTACGTTCCGGCTCATGGACATGTGAGTCATGAGTGCGTGAGATTTTTTTTAAATGCCTGTAAACTAGTCCTACGCACTGATAGCTATATGAAACCAAGCTTACTGCAACTACACTAGTAAAATCAACACACATATCTAATAGAAAATTTCTTTAAAATATTAAGCATAATATTCATTTGACCACACATAACTAGATATCACGAAACATTACACATACAGATTATGTGCCATATTAACAATATGTGTGATTACATATACACTATCTGTCATAAGAATGGACTCGCATAGAAAAGTATTACAACTCTCATTTGAATATTGCATCACTCAAAGACGATGTGTCAAAGTGTTTGGAATTACTTCAGAAAGCATTAACTTACTCCAGAAGTGTTTTGAATCGCTTCGAAAAGCATGTAATCACTTTAGAAAAGATTGAAATCACATCAAAAAAGCCCGAAATCACCTCAGAATGTAATAAATCACATGAGAATAGTTTGGAATCACTTCGAAAAGAACTCCATCGCTTCATTATAGTTTGGAATCACTCCGGAAAGTACTAAATCACTTAAAGAACATAATTTAATCACTTCAGAAAGTAGTTAATCACTTCAGGAATGTTCGATATCACTTCGGTAAATACTCAATCATTCCAGGCAGGGATGCCATTCTCTCCAGTGTAAGCAGGGTGTTGATTTGAAAAGACACCTCGCACTATGACAAAAGCAAACTCAACCGAGAGATCTTTATTTTGTTTTCAGTTTCTATCGCTTCTCCCACTTCGCAAACAAATACAGTTTCTGACCTCGCACTTCCACCAGTCCAACACACCGGAGCGTATGAGTGATCACTAGGGAGCACCGTAGAGAGTTCGTTTGCTTCACCGGGGAGAATCACCCCGGTGAAGACTTTGGTTGTTGGTTTGTTGCTAAGAGGAAGTGGAGACAACTGACTTCTTACTCTTTTATCTCTATTTCTATCTTACGCATTTCAAATCGGCCAATCACGAGCTGGTTCGCGTTTGACAGAAAAGTGAAGTGCTTGCTACCGAGGCGATAGACAGTAACTGTAAAGCGGTACAGCGGGAATATATCACAGTCCGGGGCATGCCGTAACCTCAAAGTGGAAGACAGCGAGTGCTACAGGCGGGGGGAAGTCAGAAGAGTACGGAAAGTTGTGCGAGCGGAGTCGTTGGCAACAGGAGTGGAATACGGCAGAGAACGGTAGATGGACACGTAGACTAATAAAGAGATGAACCAGCCTCTGGCTGAAAGTCTCGCTACCTAACCTAGACCACGTAGACTAATACAGATTTTTTTCGACCTGGGTGAACAGAAATCACGGAGACGTCAAATTCCACCTGCATCGGTTCGGACACGCAGTGTCACCCCTCTGTTCGGAGTGTGGTAACGTGGATGAAACGCCGGAGCATGTGGTCTTCGACTGTCCAAGGTTTGAGGCAGTTTTGTGAAGGGAGATGCCCGTCCTTAACGTGGAGAATGTCGTCGATGAAATGGGTCGAGAGGAAGGCACTTGGAATGCCGTCACCAGCTGCAGCTAAAATGGAGAGAGGAGCAGCGATCTAGCCACACCAGAACACCCGATTTTTTTTTAACTTTATTAGAGAGATTTTAAGCCGTTGGCTAGTTCATCTCTACACCCGATGATTATTGACGAGATGCCGCTTTAAGTTGAATACCGTAACCACTTTTAATGTTTTTCCATTTGTCCTGCAAAGCACAACAATCACAACCACCTTTTCGGTACCGTCCTCAAACCGCACTAAACTCTACAACAGAAAAGCTTTCGGTGAAATGGCATTCGGCCAAATTTTCCATAGTAAATTTTGTTTCGCCCCTACCTAGCTCAAATCCTGGCTACGCTCTTGTCTTTGTATACGTTTTTCAGATGGATGCTAATGTCGGCTGCAGCTCACTGCTTGCAATCAGCCTTTCGTTGTGTACTGGAGAACACCGTTTGGTGAGACCGGATGAAATTCATCTTTAAAATCTGTGTTAGGGAAATCGCATTGCGCAGGCAATCGGTGATAATTTTAATAATCATAGAAACAGTAGCACATTCGTGCAATTTTCAATAGTGACAATTTGAAAATGATAAAGTCGACTCTCATGCCGCGACCGACTTTGGTTTTTGAAATTGCGTTACGTTGCGTGTAGTACTTGGTATGTTAGATTTAAACATGTCTAGATAGAGCTCGAATTAGGCGCAACAGTTTTTGTAAACAATGACTTCTCTCGATGATTTTTTATGAATTCAAGGCACGCCCACGCAAACCAACATTACCGTCGGGTTAGGGAAGTACCCTAACTGATGGAGATGTTGATTTGCGTGGGCGAGGCTTGACTTTCCAGACATCATCCAAAGAAGTCATTTTTTACAAAAGCTGTTACGCCCTAATTCCAGCTCTATCTTGATATGGGAACTGACTTCTGATTGATGACCTTGACAGAAAATACTCTTTATTCAATGGTGGACCGTTTTGTCGTGATGGTTGAGTAATGCTGAGCTATTGGGATGTTAAACACAGATGAGGCTGGTGAGCTGTATGTTGTTTGGAATGAGGGTGACGCGCTTGGCATAGATGGCCCACAGCGACTCACGAAGAGCTACTGATTCCGATCAATAGCGGTGCGGCTTCTACCTCCTTCTATGGATGCTCATGTGGGCTGCAACTCGCTGCCTGCAGGTGGCCTTTCGTTGTGTACTGGACAACATTGTTCAACGCCACGCGCCGAAAGCACTGCTGTTGATGCCGACGACCGGACATCACCACACACGGTGATTGGAACTGAATCCGATCAGCGATTGAGGCCAGCCTTGAAAGCTAGTGGCTTACGATGAGCCTTTTGTTGTGTACTGCAGAACACCACCACTCACCACGAGGTGATTGAATAAACACCGTTTGGTGAGACCGGATGGAACTCAACTTTGAAATCTGTGTCAGGGAATCGTTTTTTGCAGGCAATCGGTGATAATTTTAATTATCATAGCAATAGTTGCACATTCATGAAATTTTCATAATTGACCTTTTGAAGAATTAAAAAGTCTAAAATTTAAAAAATGATCGGTTAATGATAAAATTATTGAAATTGGTCCAGGGGCAGCTGAGTTATTAACGTTCAAAATCTTTCATAATTTTGTTAAATGTTCCATTTTCGGTTTTTACAAAGTGTACCCCCATATAGAAATCACAGGCGTAGTCCTACGTCAAAGGGTCAAAATCTCTTCCGAAAGTATTGAAACATTTTAGAAAATCTCGCAACCAGTTCGAAAAGTACTGAATTACTGCAGAAAAGCTTGAACTCACTTCAGAAAGTACTGAATCAATTCGGATAGTACAAACATAATTCGGCATGAGAATGATTAACCACTCGGGGTTGCTACTCCGTTATTGCCAGATCATCTGTATTACAAAGAGAGACAACGAACAATGCATGGGACTAGTATGCATCTGCAATGTGTAAAAACTGGTGATATGAAGGTCAATTAGGGGGAATGGATAGGTATGTGTTGACGTGATGCTCGTTTTATTGGAAACCGAGGAATCCTCCTCATTTGCACGTATTTTTCAATAGTTTTTCAACAGGATTCACTTAAGGGAGTATCCTTTAACACTTTTGGGTCATTCCCGACTTGTCCGGGGTGTAGATTTGAACTCGTGACTTTGGCGTGAGAGGTATGGATGCACACAACTCGATGTCCTCTAAGTCGATATCGAGCTATATAACCATATTAAGAATTAATGTCTTGGCTATTGCGATAACGAATTTGCATGGAATTGTTATTCAATAACTCGATAACTCTATAACTCGATGCTCCGTTCAATATCAAGTTGTAAGAGAGTGCAAGTTTGGAATCAGCTTGGAAGAGTACAGAATCACTTCAGAAAGAACTGAGTCATTTCAGAATCGAACAGTACTGAACTTTGGAAAACTTTCGAATCACTTTGGAAAAGTTTGGAAACGCTGGATCTGTGTATTCAGCTCATAAAATACTTAAACACTTCAGAACAGCTTGAAAACAGATTCACTTCCGAAAGTGTTACATTTTCCGGAGTGGTTTAACCCCTCAGGCAGAGATTCCAAACCGTGGTTACTCCCACTAGCTCTTGGGAACGTCTGAAACAATAACCTGATGTAAACGTAAAGACCTGGCATTGAAACAGTATTGCTTAATAAGGGTTCCAACGGTAAAATAAATTTCAACAGTACAAACATTTCCTCTTTCCACTGGCCGGCTGTGTTATTATGGAAGAACTCTCTGGGTTGATATTTTCATTCATTAAATTTAGTAGGAAATTTTGTTTTTAGCTTAAGCGATTTAATGCCAAAGCACCTCCTAATACATTAAATGCGCAAATGCATGTAGAAATTTACCCAAATCGATATCTAACGATCCTCTGAAAATTTTAAAATCTTAGAAAGACTTTCGGAGGAATGGTTGCGAACTGCAAATTTTACAGAGTCTTACAAGGACGGGAGGGGGATTTAATGATCATTTAGAAAAATCAAAACGCACTGAAAAAAATCGAACCGGTAAACTTTTGTTTGATTTTCAAAACCCCAACGTCAAAAATACACATTTTTCAGTTTATAATATTTTCAGAATCAAAAGTTTTTTTTAATACTGCAATGAAAAATAAAATAGATAAAAAGATAAGAAGAAGATAAAAATATTCTGTACAAAAATGACGAAATTGTGAAAGTTTTAGCATTTTTCAGTAATATAAAGTGGGGGTTTGTGACTTAAAGTTATTCATTCCCATTGTTTTTTTTTAATTTGCTTTTATTTCATTAATTTATTTTCTTATTGAGAGATTGATTTTAGAAATTGATAAAAATTTATATCATTTATTTATTTATAAAAATATGTTTAAGTTTAAATATATGCATAAAATACTTCTTAAAATTATTTTTAAGCATTTTTGTGTTCAATAAACTTTCTGTCAGCTAAAAAATTAAAATTAATATGATCTATCGGTGCAGCATAAAAAAACGCTTATTTGTTTAAAAAAAAAACTGATCACTTATCAGGCCTTGATTGATTGTTACTTGTAAAGTATTTATTTTAAATTAACTATGCTGATTAGAATTTAGGTTTGCGGCTACGGGTTGGACACTTCATGAAATAGGGGTCTGGTCAATGTATTCATGTTTCACACCCTATTAACATTAAAACATGAAATACTTATTATAATACTGTAATATTTTCCAATAGTTTTATATGAATATTTTATTTTAGAGAGCAAATTTTTATTTCGACATATTTTAAGCTGCAAATTTGTGGCATCAATTTGTAAGTTTTTGAAGGCGTATATATTTAATCGAAGCAAAATGTGAAATTTCACTATACAACTAGATGCGTTTGAAAAAACGGACTAGTTATCAATTTTTTAAAGTAATTGATTTCATACTTTTATTCAAATGACTTTTTCTACGATTGTCATCTCTGATTTTGCAGTCTAAATAAAAACATCGGTGTGCTTTTTCCGCATCACCTCACAAAAATATCCAATGCATTTATGTGATTAACTTGAATTTCATTTACATGTATTCGAAAACATCACAGTACTGTTTTAAATATTTCAGTGAAACATTGCAGTAAAGTCAGTTAAAATCTCATTTACAACTTGTGTCATTCAAATATCATGTTACATGCACCTTATTTGCAACACCTTATGCCACAAACATAAGTTGCAAAGAGACTACACCTTCTGTGCTTTTTAAGGTACAATGAAGTTTTATAGGCGGTGCGTTGTTCATAATTTAGACCGTCTATTAGTCACACTAAGGTTGTTTTGCTCGCTGAGAAACAAATGGTGTTGCTTGGGTTCAGTTCATAACACAAAAACAAACATCTGTGCAAAGAATCAGCTAAATTGGTCAACGTTAAGAGGTTGCGCCAACGATTTTAATTTTGTTCGGGATTTTCGTCAAATTAGTATGGGTGAAAATGATGACCCACTAAAGTCATTCTAATTTTTGTCCTAATTAACCGATTTACATGAAATTAAAATATGTTATTCTTTAAACTATAATGAACAACTCTGTTCAAGGCTGCAAGTCGATTTGATGCTTTGAGAAAACAGAAATCGGCTTTTGGAACTCAGATTGCAGATAAACTTTGATTTGACAGATGAACAGGTATGCTGATAGGGCATATTTCATAGTATGCTCTGATGATGGTGGTCCCACCTCTTACCCCTACTAAGGTTTGAGCTGTAAACATTTTAACCAGGTTAGCAATGATCTGGTTACATTTACAGATATAAATTGCTTATAGAGTTTACAGTTGCTTCACAGCGATATTAATGTGAAAAAGCTTAGGCGTCCACGTCTTAGTTCGCCTTTTTGTCCTCCTAAAATATTCATAAGTATTACAAGCGATCAAGAGTTAATGAACAATCAACAAAGCATCCTATTACACTAGCAACCCCGAAATCTGATGCTATCATAATTTTCAGCAATGTCAGGAATGCTCACGAAACCCCAAAATTTTCGTTGCTTTGCCAGATTTTTTTTACCTCATTGTTTATAAACATATTGTGCTGTCATCTCTGGATACAATAGTGCTATGGAGTTGAGAAGTAATACGGAGAAGTGGTTGATCGGTTAGCCCATTACCAGGTTCACCGGTGGAAATCTTCCGAGTAAACGAGAAGTACTGCAGCTCTTCTTTTTTCATCGCGCACAATATTGCTCCAATCTTGTAGCTGTAGGAGCCCAACATGAATCCTGGTCTTCCTTTTTTCCTCTGCGCTAAAAGAAATTCGCGATCTTCTGCTTCCGTAATCATCTCCAAGGCATTCGAATGAGCCATATCGAAAACGTTGTCCAATTCTTCGTTGAACGTTTTTCTTTGCTGAACTGGATGAACTGTAATGAAGTTTTTCCAAAGCCTGGTTTTCCTCATTGGGATACGAGCCCTGACCCAAACTTGTTCTGCCGATTGAATCATCTTCCAGCAGCATTGTCGTATCGTGGAGCGAGATTATGCGCGATGAAAAAAAGATGAGCTGCAGTACTCGGTCGGTTACTCGGAAGTTTTCCACCGGTGAACCTGGTAATGGGCTGACCAGTCAACCGCTCCTCCGTATCACTTCTCAACTCCATGGCACTATTGTATCCAGAGATGAAAGCGCAATATGTTTATAAGCATTGAGGTAAAAAAAATCTGACAAAGCATACTATGGAATATGCCCTATCAGCATACTTGCTTTTCTGCTCAAATCAAGGTTTATCTGCAATCTGAGTTCCAAAAGCCAATTTCTGTTTTCTGAAGCATCAAATCAACTTTCAGCTTTCAACAAAGTTTTTCTTTATAGTTTTAAGTAAAACATATTTTAATTTCATGCAAATCGGTTCATAAGGAAAAAAGCTAGAATGATTTTAGTGGGTCATCATTTTCTCTCATGCTAATTTGACGAAAATCCCGAACAAAATTGAAATCGTTGGCGCGACCTCTTAATGTTGACCAATTTAGCTGATTCTTTTCACAGATTTTTGTTTTTGTGTTATGAACTGAGCTAGGGGGTGGCCTATCAAAAATATCAATCTTTTTCCAGAATGAAACACCCTAATGACCTATGGTGTTTCACGTTTGGTCATTTCTTTTTTATTTTAAGAATTCGCGTACAATCCGGATTTCCTAGAAGTATTTGAAAGACTGTTGCCCGACGGGTCGATGTAGTTATGCCTTTGCAAAAGATCGTGTTGCTACTGTGGATTGTACTGCCGTTGGTTAAGAGATGTTTACCGATTTTTTCTGAAAATTTTCAATTATGATTGATTCTGGAAAATGGGGTCATTGCACTAATAGAGTGAGTAAAACCTCTCTCGATTGACCTCATATTCTAAAAGTTTTTCCTCGAAAATCGAGGAATTTGAATGGCGGGGGTAGGTAGGTAGGTGAATTGAGCAATTTGAAAGGATGATGAGTATCATTAAGCTTACAATTAGCAACTATTTACATGCTCAAAGATCATTTGAAAGATTCAGACCCTAAGTTCCAGTTGCATCTTTATAGCCAAAACAAGATGTTCCATTTTCTACCTACAGCTCATTTGATTTTTGTTTTGAAACATTGCACCACCACCAGCTATCCATTTTAAAAATCCAAGCTCAGAACAGCAATCCACAAGCACGACTGCGCGTCCACCGAAAAAACACGTCACTTGGATTGCTCGGTAAATAGAGATCAAGTGTTGTTTTGATAAATCAAAGCGAATAATAAAATTTTACATCGCGTGTCGCCGTCATCCGCCTTACAACTGGCCTTATCGATGGACGACGGCCAACGGTGATGGACGTGCGGCGAGCTTGTTGATTTTCCGCTCAACTGTACAGTGCACCGCTATAAGGATTGACAAACAGCGGCCACTGGCACGAGAGCCTTTGATGTCCGACGGGCTGCAGCGATATTGGTGGCAATGGATATGGACACTTGGGGGATTTGCCATTGATGCGATTTTAATGTAACTAAGAAAACGATGGGTACTGGGACATTTAACTATGAGCGCAAATCCTTTACTGAGTGGAAATAAATCCTCCCTGAACTCACCTCAAACTGGTCACATTGTGCAGTGTGTTTGGCCCAAGGAAAACCCTTTCCGAAACAAAAGCTAAGAAGATTAAAAAAGAATTTCGGACAATTAAACATTTTCTTAAAACTGCAAATCCCATTTAAAATTGCGATCCATTACACCACCACCGCATGCAAACGGGTGGTTGTAAGGGAGAGAGGTGAAAAAAGATCTCTAGCTCCATGGCACTGCGCGCACCGAGGCAAAACAAACGAAGCATATTTTTCTGCACAAACAAAAGCTAATTTAAGAAGCATTAAAACGGGAAACTGGAGAAAAAAAATAACCAACCCATCCATTGCTCGCGTCAGGGAAACAACGCAGGAGAAACGTCGAATATAAATTGTTTCCTTAAACCGCATCCCCGCATAGAGGGGCAGGCAGTGTGGCAGCAGCAGCAGCATCATCATCATCAACATCGGTGTATCGTGTCAGTGCTGTAGGGTTGCCATTCGGTGGGTTCGTTGATGCAACCTTTAGCCTCTGTTTCTATTGTTTTTCTTTCCCACCACCCCTTTCGGGTAAACTTTTTCCTCCTTTTTCTCTCCGCAAACGATGAAAGCCTTCCCAAATAGACTGTTTTATTTTGCTCAGTGGTTTGTTGGTGTGATTTAAATTCATGCGTTTATTTAATGCCACGCGATTACATGCACAAAGAGTGTATCGTTAGGTCAAGAAAGGAACACTTGGCTATTCTTGGTTGAAATAGCTAAACATAGGACAGTTGGATCCATATTTTATAAACAAATAAAATTATTAAATAATCAACATTGGCACAGTCTTCCCGTAAGAAAAATAAATATATAAGCTAGGAAAAAGAATTACACTTTAATCCTTGGAGAAAGATGGACCCCGTTTCATGCTTTGCCAACCCATTAGAAGGGTTTCCCTATGACGAAGGCTCTTCAGAAAACTAAATAGCTTGAAAAAAAAGCGATGAAAATTTTGATTGAACGAATTAACGTCCCCTGTCATCGTAAGAAGTAGAGCATAAAAAAAAGAAGAAACATCTTCCTATGAATAGCCGTCCGCATCTAAGTAAAAATTATGAAAATGTGATATTTATTCATTAACCTACGATGGGAGAGCGATTTTTTTTTCTCCCTTTGCTGGTTGCTCATCCTTTTCGGCGATGAAAAGTTCCGTTCCATTACCGGAATTAATACCCTCTTTTGGTTGGAAAAGTGCGCGGGGTGTTGCCTCCTGCCCGGCAGTGATCTAATTTTATCTGGTTGGTTGGTGGTGAATGCAAACAGATGACAGCAAAACCGAAACCACGCTCCTCCTCATGGAAGGGATATTTTTTTTTTAATGAACAAGATCAAAAAATTTTAATTGAACTTTGAGCGCAGAACGTGAATAGATTGGAGAGTCTTACGTTTTTCTTCTGAATTCTTTTCTTTGTGCTCGGTTATTTCTTTGTCCGCATGCTTTTCGTTATAGCCCCTGTTTAACTAGGGATTAATCTGAATCGATGCACACGCGCTAATACCGTGGCGTGACGGTTTTACATTTCAAACTTTTGTGCTACGCTGTAATGTTTTGTCAATGCGGAAAGTACGTTGTAAAACGTCGATAAAATTATGCTGATTTTAAATTGGAAGATGTGATTTGTAGTCTTATTTTAAAACTAGCTCGAAAAAACTGGGTTAGCTCACTTACTTACTCACTCAAGTATCCTGGGTAGTCTTGAAAGCGGTCACCGTAGTCGACGCATTTTCTGTGATAATCGACTGCCTTTGCTTCCGAAACTTACAAAACAAGCTATCAAATTATAGTACCAAACTAACATGTCATATTACAGGCTCTTTCATACGACACTGTCGCCAAAGACCGTCACGAATGTACAGGGTGTTCCAGAATGTCTTAAACGATAACGTAACTCTGTTTACAGCTGTTTACGATTGAATAATGAAATGTAATATTTAAATTAGTTGGACTTTGAATTACCTACCTACGCTATAAATAAATGTAAGTTAGGTCAACTCAAAGGGTTGGTCACTCTACACAGTGTGCGAAAATCAAACTTGGGCACACCCGGGTGCAGTCATTGGCGTTGTTTGGCACCCATGGTTACAATGTTTATGATCTTTAAGGTTACTGGCAACACTGAACTTTTTCTGCGCCTGCGCTGTGATCATGTGTCAAAATGTGTTATTGATGTTGCCACCAGCGTTGCCAGATATACCGATTTATCGGTATTTATACCGATTTCCGAACTAGATACCGATATACAGATAAGGTTCCTCAGAATACCGATTTTTTTAAATAACCAAAATAATTGCCTGCCAGCGCTCAGAGTTTTTGACTTGTAAGTTTTTGAATATCTAAAATTTTTTGAGCCTTTAAAGTTCTAAAAAAATCATCTTCAAAAATTTCTTATGGATACTCTGTCGATTAATGTTTCAATTTCCTCGCCGTTTTTGGCTACCCCTAAATCGTTAAGCAGTTGATGCCTCTTTCTGGTAATTCCGGGGGAATCGGGAAATACTTTTTAAACATTATTTTAGTTCCTGGATTTTCTTTCACCTTACATCGTTAATTATTTTACGAATCCTCTCGGAAACTTATTTCGACTTACCTTGGAAGCTTCTTCAGGCTTCGCTCGAATCATTCTTCCATCTTCTCACTTCAGTTTTTTTCAACTTTCCCGGAATTTCAGAGATGCTTCAGATTTTGATTGCGGATCCACACTAGCTGCAAGAAGTTTTAAGAAGTTCTGAAACTTCAGAAAAGTCCAGAATTTTGAGTAAGTTTCGATAAATTAAAGAATGTTTCGATAACTGCTGTTAAAATTCAAAACCCGGAAATTTCAGGAAAGTCCAGCGAACTCCAGTGAACTTAAGGAAACATCATAAATATTTTGGATACTTCACAAGTCCAAAGAACTTCTGGAAAATTTATAGATTTTCAGGACAGTTTAGATTCAGGAGAATTGAGAGAACTTTAGGAAGCTCCGAGAACATCAGGGCAAATTATTTAATTTCAAGGAAACCGTTGAAATTTTAAATGAGTTCCGAGA
This sequence comes from Ochlerotatus camptorhynchus, assembly GCF_037179485.1. NCBI lineage: Eukaryota > Metazoa > Arthropoda > Insecta > Diptera > Culicidae > Ochlerotatus > Ochlerotatus camptorhynchus. The sequence continues at coordinate 2,063,197 of NW_027040668.1, read as the reverse complement.
AACTCAGGTAACTTCTGAAAACTTCAGCAATGTTCCGAGGGGCTCATACAAATTTAAGAAACGTAAGGGAAGTTACAGGAACATTAGCACATGGTGAGGACATTTTATAAGAAGTTCCGTGCTTATTAATGGCAGTGTCGATAACTTTTAAAAATTAGAAAAATCTGGAAGATCAGAGAACTTCAATGCTGATGTTACAATAAATTCAACAAAATTGCGAGAGCGCCTCAGAAAATTCCGGTAGTCTCATTATAATCAGGAAAGTTCCAAGTATTTCAAGGATGATCAGAGTACTTCAAAACAGCCTTATTAACTTAAGGAAAATTACAAGAACTTTAAAGGAATTCCGAGGAAATATGAAATATTCCTAACTACATTTCAGGAATATTTCAAAACTTCAGGGACATTGCGGGGTCGTCAGGGATGTTTTATGACCATTTGGAAAATTTTCTGAATCATTAGAACATCCCCCAATAGCTCTTTCTTCCGAAATTATGTCCTTGTTTCTTTCGACTTCCTACAGATTTTTTTTTCTAATCTACCTTAGGAAGTTTCTGCCAGCGTCTCCAAGAAGTTTCTTCCGTCTTCTCCAGGAAGTTCAATTAAACTTCTCGCAGAAATTTCTTTAGTCTAGTTCTGGAATTTTGTCTATTTGTTTTTTTTTACTTCTATTGGAAGGTTTTTCCGAGCTTCTTCGGCTTCCCCTTCTTTGGCTACTGCTGGAATTTATTTCCGGTTTCCGAAACTTTTCTGCCTTCCTTTGAATGTGAAATCTGATTTTATTCTGAAAGTTTCTTTAAATTTTCGCCAGAAGTTTCTAAATTGGAAGTTCCGCGGATGTTTTTCCGACCAGGAGAGCTTCTTTCTTCTTTCGCTGGATGTTGTTTCCAGCTTCCTCCAGAAGCTAATTCTAACATTCCCTGGAGTTTTCTTCCGGAATTTTCCAAGCATCGTCCAAAAGTTAAATTTTCGCAAACGGCAAAAATATAAAATTAATTAAAATAGTGAATACCGATAAATACCGATTTTTTTAAAACCTTTGATACCGATAAGCTTAAAAACATTCTGGCAACGCTGGTTGCCACACCTAGTCAAATTATTTTCAAAACAACCGTGAATCTCCACCAAGTCTCACCATGGATTCTCAAAATCGTTACACAGCTGACAGCGGTATCTTGACCTGACCGAGGTTTCCGGCCATGGCTACACGAACTAACGATGTAGCTCCCACGGCTGCGGCTGGTCCGTCTTTTTTTGACGAATTTTAGGAGACGGACAGGAGGAGCAGCAGCATTGGAAGTAGCCGCAGCCTTGTGAGCTGCATCGCTAATTTGTGTAGCCGTGGCCGACGCTGGAAATCTTGGGCCGGTCACGACAAGCGGTGCTTGAGTTTTAATCGGAAAGTCAACAACCAAACAAAAATTATATCATCCGACCATTCGAACTGCTCGAATACATCCATGGCGGTGGCTGCTACACCAAACATTCCATCGTCCAACATATAATGTTGGAGGACCGTCTTGGCAAAATCTCAAATAGTTCAACAAATTATTTTTACTCTCCTTCCTGCACTTCCTAACTAACACAATAAGAAATTATAATTACGAATCATAACATTAACTACACAGAAAAAGGAAAATCCTTTCTTTTCTCAGAAAAAGAAGCTTCCGCTCTTTCAAAGTTAACGTGTTTTCGGTGTTCTCGTTGCTTCACGCACCGTTCATCTTCTTGGAGGAGGAGAAGCACAGCTTCATAATGAACGGGAGTCTTGTGCATTTGGGTGGGGAATTGAAGAAGTGGAGAATACGATTTTTGCTGGCCTGGGAAGCGATTGTTCTTGGAGGTGCTGTAGACCTTGAAGCTGATCAAATTGTCCGGCAGCCCGAGCAAAGTTAGAGATCAAATTGAAATCAGAATTTGCTGTTATGATGTAACTTATTTTGAATACTCCATTTGATCTCATTTTGGTTGACTTAACGGTTAACACAGCAAAAATGAGAGCAAAATTTTACACTGTTGAATCAAACGGAAAACTAATTTTGCTTTCAATGAAATCAATTTGATTACTGATTTTGCATTCATAATGTTTGACTGAATACGGGCCTGTCATAAATGGTTAGCATCCATGCTTCTCATGCTGAAAGATTTGAGCTCAAATGTCACCTCGGGCTAGTCACTAATGACCTAACATGTGTTAAACAAAACTAATAAACAATAATCGTTAGTTCAACGACAGATGAACTTTAATCAAATTTTGAACAAGAAATTAACAGCAGAACTTCCAGTTAAGTTGCTTTGATTTAAAAAGTCTTGACTGCATAATGGAAGCACAATATGATATCAGACTTCTGTCGCGACAATTGAAATCAAAATGAGTTTTCATTATGATAGGAACTGCAAACTTTAATATCGATTTGCTTTCATTTTGTTAACCGACTTTGCTCGGGAGGGTGTACGGGTTGGTGGACTCTGACAAGTAGTTTTGCTTGGAAAATTGGCTGGTCCGTTTTGGGTCAGCGGTGCGTCCTTCATCAGTTCGACGTGTGTTCCGGCCGGTGTTGGTTTCCAGTTTTCCGACGGATGATAATCGGGCGGTGAAAAATTCGGTGCAAATCCGTGTCCTCCGTCGGCTCCCAGAAGGGTTGGTTGACTTATGATTGACGTTCGTTGTGCGGGGTTGGCCTTCCGCCGAAGATGGAAGGATCGTGTAGCAACGGAGCTCGTCCGTTGCAGGCATCCTTGGAGACGGATGCATCCCGTGTGTAGTCCCAACTGGAATCCGTGTCGTTTTTGAAAACATTGAAAAACAAAACAAAAACAAGAGCTGTTAAAATACCGGGTTGCCGAACAAGACGTTATTCACAAGCAATCAAAAGTAAGAGTTGGTTGGAAATGCTAACATGAAGCTTTAGTGTGATAATTTATTAGCTAGAGAATGATCTTTAAAAGAGGGTAGGTGGATAGTTCCGTTAGAGCACGGCAGTATGAAAATTGAATAAAAGTTGAAAATGAGCGAAGGGCCATTAATGCGACAGTTTTTTGAAGATAGACGCACATCTACTGCCTTCTCTTTGAGATGACCAAGTTGGTCATGACGAGAGGAGCAACACAATAGTTGGGTAAAGAAGAATTGCATTATAACACACCATCGACTGGAAATGCTCACGCAACGTGGGGCTTTAGGTAGTGATGAAAACGTCGCTAGAACTATTCCACAGCCGCAGTCAATTTATGAGCAAAAAGAGGGACGCACATTTTTGCCTGTGGACTTGGAGACATACTTCAAGTCGCCGCGTACATCGTACGGGTTAAGCAAAAATGTGCGTCTATCTTTAAAAACTGTCGCATTAATGGCCCTTCGCTCATTTTCAATTTCTATTCAATTTTCATACTGCCGTACTCTAACGGAACTATCCACCTACTCTCTTCTAAAGATCATTCTCTAGCTAATAAATTATCACACTAAAAACACTTTGAATGAATCAAAAGTAAGTTCAATGACTTCTTGGCACTGCCGGTACACCTGCGGCACACTGAGGTACACTGAGAAAAAAGTTGGTGCAAAACAAGTGTGTAGAGTGACCACCTCTTGGGTCAACTAGAGAGTAGCAAACCTACTGATGCCAGGATTTGACAGTTGACAGGAAATGAATGTCTCTTTCTACAATTACTAATACCATTAGAACTCAGAGGAGTAAGTATAGGACAAGTAAAGGGAGAGTCAGACATGTGGAGGAGAACATGAAGTTAGTAGAAATAGAACAGTTGAACGGTTAACTTGAACCTCGCCTCGTTTTGTCCCATGGGACAATAAAAATCCGAAAGTCTCGTTGAGTTTGGTCGTGAGTGATCTACACAGAACGAGGAAAGCAAGTGGTCTGTCGCGTTATTCGAGTGGTCGTGGTCGGAAACCCTCGAACGAAACCACAACCTTGGATAAATTTATAGTGCCGAAACCCGGGAGGAAAATCCCAAAGTGATTGTAAGCTCCTGTTCGAAAGCTTCCCACGTGTTTTATAGCAGCTTCCCACCAAATCAATCCAACCTGGTGCCTTGGTCATCGGTGTTACCAGTTGGAACCTTCTCGTTTCGCACTCGTGTCGCTGAAGCTTGTAGCGCCTAAGGCAAGTGGCCATTACTTCAGTCGGTGACTACATTGGAGTTGCCCGTTGAGGTTAGGACAACCGCGTGGAGTAAGTCAGGCAGCATCAGCAAGGTGAGTACCGTTACTCTGCCGTAAACGATTTCGAGATGCGAAAAACGGCTTTGCGGAAAAATACTCTCCACCACAAAACGCTTTTGCGGCGGAGAAGTACCATTCTCGGATCGGCAAAGTCGCTCCAGCTCTTCAACGATCAGTATGACGTCACGCAAATCCATCAAGTTCAATTGCGAATCGATCGCCTTGACGAGTTATGGAGAAGCTTCGAAAGTGTGCAAGACGAGATTGAGGTTATCGAAGATGTCCAAGAGGAATTTACTGACTCCCGTCAGGAATTTCAGGACTTGTATTTTGGGCTGAAAGCTTCTTTGGTTGGCAAGCTCCCACAAAATGGTCTTCAACCAATCGTACCTCCACCTGAAGCTCCTGCTGTTCACCAAGTGATTTCGGTCAAACTGCCGGACTTGAAAATCCCGGAGTTCGATGGACAACCGAAGCAGTGGATTGAGTTCCGCGACCTTTTCAAGTCGGTGATCCACTCTAATCTGCAGCTGTCAGCTGTACAAAAGCTTCATTACCTTCGAAGCTCTTTGCGACGCGATGCTTCTCTACTCATTTCGTCCATATCAATAAGTGCAGATAATTATCCAATCGCATGGAAAACAATATGTGACCGATACGAAAATACCAAATACCTCGTAAAATAACACATGTTGGCTCTTTTCCGGATTGCTTCGGTAAAGAAAGGCTCTGCTTCCGCCTTAGCAGAATTGGCTGACGAATTCAATCGTCACGTTGGAATCCTTGACAAACTTGAGGATCCCAAAGCTCACTGGAACTAGTTTCTAGTAGAACGTTTGAGCAGCTTATTGGACGAGAAATCTCTTTTGGAATGGGAGACCCGGTGTAAGGAGGAAGAAGTGTCACAATATGTCGATTTGTTGGAATTCATTCATAAACGGTCGCGTACGCTACAGAAGTGAACTGTTAAAGCCAAATTTTCCTCTTCTCACGTGGCTTCCGAATATGTGTCGAAATGTCCTAGCTGTAAACTAGCTCATCCGTTGACCCAGTGTGATGCGTTCGTAAAATTAACACCTAACAATCGATTGGCCTTTGTAAAAAAGCACCGCCTGTGCATCAACTGTTTGAGGGGTGGACATATGTCTAAGGATTGTCGAAGTAGCCTGTGCCGGACCTGCCGGAAAGAAACATCACAGCATGCTCCATCTTCCTGCGTTAACGTCCGCTTCGTCGGTTGTAGATGTGCCGAACGAACAGCCCTTACCGAGTACTTCCCAGTCATGCATTGTAATCTGCCCTACACCAGCTTCCACCGCTCATTCAGAGATTTCGTATGCGGTCGCGGATGCACCACTGGTGGTGCAAGCGCGTGCGTTAGCCCAGGCAGTCACGTCGGTCTCGGAAGATTCATCGTCGTTTGTCGTTCCGTCCAAATCCCCCCCTCTTCCTCGCCGGTGATTCCGTGTCTCGATTCCGAACCACTTCCATATTGCCCTCAACAACCAGCCACTTCGTTAACACAGTCAAACAATGTCCATCATAACACCGTGTTTTTGTCAACAGCTGTTATACGAGTTCGAGATGTGAATGACGTCTATCATTTTGCACGGGACTTATTGGATAGTGGCTCGCAGTCGAGTTTCATTTCGGAATCCTTGTGCCAGAAACTTGCTCTCAAACGTACTCGTATCAACAGCTAATTCGATTTTTATTTCGTATTCATGTTCTCTATAGTATCCCCTTACAGTTAAAGGTAGACAATCCGAGATCCGATCAGTCGTAAGCCAAGGAGCAGATTTTTTATCTCACACTGCTCATTAGCTTCAGCACAGATACCTTTGCAACACTTTTGAATACTTTTTCTCAGTCCGAAAACTTTGTAACGGAATCCGCTGCCTTTACATGTTTCCGCAAATATGCTTTGGTCAGGGCCCAAAAAGTTTCGATTGGCCTGGCCTGGGGGCACACACGTAAACATCGGTTGTCATTGTCTCCGTTGTCACAAACGGTTTGGAAAGCATTCCACACTCACAAATGGCTTGCCAAATCATAGCCTTATCTGCGTTGTCAACATTACGTCCATCACGAAAGATGTACTACTGAGCACCGAGAAGAGTGTGTAATCAAATGTTGGGGATAGTACACCATTTGTGCACGATCTGTTTGCGCTATTCCGGATAAATGCTTCGCATTGTCACGGAAATGTAAAAAACCGACACTCTCGATACACGAAACTGTTTGTCGAAATGTAAACAATGATTCAGTGAAATAATCAGCTGTTCAAGCGTCATCTGAAACAAGCAGGGATGTTCCAAAGTCGTGCTTAGACATTCTGGGACACCCTATATTGCCTGCTTTTTTTGACGTAGGACTACGTCTTTGATTTCTATATGGGGGTACACTTTGTGAAAACCGAAAATGGAACATGTAACAAATTAAGAAAGATTTTGAACGTTAATAACTCAGCTGCCCCTGGTCCAATTTCAATAATTTTATCACCAATCGATCAAAAATATGGCTACGCATCGATAACAATGCGTCCGAATGTTGGTTTTCAACAAGAAACTATTGAAAAACTGGTAAATGTCCAGCATTGTGCAAAAGCGTCGAATTAACTAACAAATCCACCAATTATCTACATGCATATGCTGCTTCCCCAGCACAGTCGTCAGAGAGTAGTAAGTAGACGAAACAAGTCGAAGTAGCATTCGCCTCCAATCCTCTGGCGCGTGCGAATAGGGAGGATGGAATTGCGTAATATTTTGCACACTCACACTCACACGCAATTTCTTCGAGATAGCCACCATCCGTCGTCTGGCTCGCCGTGGCGGTGTCTGACGTATCTCCGGTCTGATTTACGAGGTGTGCTGATGGTGTTCCTGAAAAATGAGATCCGTGATGCTGTTACCTACACTAAACACGCCAAGCGTAAGCGGCCATGGAAGTCATCTACGTTTTGAAGTGACAGAGACGCACTCTGTTTGGTTTCGGAGGTTAAATCATCACCAACTTTGGCAACAAAATGGCTCTTTTCAGGGCCACCAAGCTTATTACAATAAAGAGTAGGAATAGAATTCATCTGCCTGTTTGTCCAGATTCAGAACCAACGATCACACAAAATGCTCATGTAATCAAACTGGAAGCAGGAGTACAAATTATTTTGATCAACCTTGATCAACTTTGAATCGCCACGGCCGGATATTTTCGATGGAAGAAGCAACAATCCAGCATCTAATTTGACGAAGACGGCAGGAAACATTTGTGAAGCGAAGTTACTTACGAAAGAGAGTGTCGATGAAGAGAATTGAGTAAATTTGCCTCATGTTTTCCCAGGTTTTTCCAGGGAAGAATTACCGAATTTGAGATCAAGGATTTTCCAGGGAAAAATTCCCGAATTTGAGAAGCAAAGATTGGATTCACTCAGTCTATTGGTTTTCCAGAGAAAAATTCCCGAATTTGAGAAGTAAAGATTGGATTCACTCAGTCTACTGATACTACTCCGAGACTGAATAAAATTTTCGTCAATTTCCTCATTTTCTGGCAGATTGTTTAGGTTTTCCACAGGTAACCATGAGAAAAATTTACTAATCGCTGAGTTCCTGCACTTTTGGCGATTATGAGTGAACTAAACTCAAATTTGAGTCGTTCTCATTCGCCGTGTACGCAAAAGGAAAAGAGCCAGTGTCGCTACTTGATAGTAAACTACTCATAATGGGAGGAGTCTTTGTAGCTTTTATACCACTTGGTTGCACATCATTCTGCTTTAACCTGAAAAGATATAAAAGAGTGCTGCTGTATGGCATTCGCTCATTTTCGCTTCGGACGGCGTGGTGAACAGCAATAGCAGCAGTGGGAAGGTGGTGGCTAGTCCACTCCTTCACACCTAACAAGCAACAATTGACTGTGACTGGTCGTGGCAAAGGAGGAAAAGGTCTGGTAAAGCAGGCGCCAAGCGTCATCGCAAAGTTCTTCGAGATAACCGCCATCGGTCGTCTGGCTCGTCGTGGTGGTGTCAAACGTATATCCGGTCTGATCTACGAGGTGTGTTGAAGGTGTTCCTGGAAAATGAGGTCCGTGATGCTGTCACCTGCACTAAACACGCCAAGCGTAAGTGGCCATGGATGTCCTTTTCAATAAAACGGCCCTTTTCAGGGCCATCAAGCTTACATCAGTAAAGAGTTGGAATAGAATTTATCTATGCTTGTTTGTCCATATTCACAACCACAAGCCCCCAACGATGACACAAAATGCTCTTCAGAGTTGTAATCTTGTAGCCAAACTTGGAAGCAAGGGTTCAAGTGATTTTAATTGTTTCTCTTAATCAACTTTCTCTTTGAAAAAAAATACTACAAATTTGGTACGCCTACAATTCAAAACTGGAAAGAGTTGAGGTAATAAATAATTGATCAATTAAAAGAACTAAATGCTTTTCACATTTATTCCGTCCACTAGCGGTCCTACGTCATGCTTCCGTTCGTGCCCCTAGGCACAGACCCTTCTACTTTTTTTGTCCTTGATTTGTTTTCCGTCGATCTTGTTTTCCGTGCTGAGCACCAATGCTACCGACACCAGGGAGGCAGCTCCCGCACCCATCAACTCATGAACCGGGGACCAAAGGCTTTACTTCCTGAAGGAAGGCGTGATTAGAGATGTTATGCCTCAGAACATCCCGGCGGCACCGACTGGGATTGAACCCAGGCCTGCTGCTGGGGTGAGAGGTAATCACGCTTACCACTACACCACCGGCGCCGCTAAGCCGAGTCTTGTCACTATCAACAAGTCATTAAAATTAACAAAGACTAAGATGGGTTACTTTGAAAAACCTGAAAAAATCCTCGACCGGACCGGGAATCGAACCAAGGCCACCTCCAGCATGTTCTTGCTTTGTAGAACCCAGTGATCTATTTAAATACCAGTAACATTTTTGGTTACTGCCGATAAATTCGAGCTCAAAAGTTTTATATGTTTTCACCAAAATTGTTCTATGAACCAATTTCTTGAAAATGGTAAACAATTTAGTTAGGATTTGACTCACTAGGTGGTGATGGTGTCTGTATAAAACATCATTTTATAAACTTTTATAGAATGAAGTTCTCGTAATATGTATTAAGTAGAAGGATGCGGTCTTGTACAATGGTGTTTAGATCAAAAAAGGCACTACAGTTTATTTTTAGATCCCAATTCTCTCACTAGGTGGCTCTAGAGTTCATGTGAAATTTGTGTACATGCAATATCTCATGATTCAGGTTATAAATAAAGTTGCCGTTTTCTGCAATGTTGTTCAGGAAAAAAAGTCCTTTTGAATCGTGAACAGTTAGTTCAGAATTCTCACGCTAGTGTTGTTATAAATTTTGATATTTTTACAACATCTCAACAATTTAGACTCTTTATCAAATCCAATGGTACGATTCGAAATGTAAAAACAATTATAAGCCATCGATTGTAGAATCATTATTTTTCCGTTAATAAAAGAGAGGTAAATCGTGGATTGTGCTTAGTAGGGTGGCAATTATAAATATATTAATTTAAAACTACATGAACCAATAAATGCTGAGAAGGGAAGGGACCACCCTTAGGGGTACCCTATTGAAGTGATTTTGATGGGGAGAGTGAAAATGTCAACTCCCTGTTGCTAACATTTCATGGATAAAGGGCGGGCTCTTCTTCCCATTCATGCGGGCATCTTCCTGTTGGATGGCTCTTTTTCTGACCAATTGACTGATCAAGTTGTTGGAAGGAGATTATTTGCTGTCCCAAGAAAAATCAATCCGAAGTTATTAAGCTTGATCAAGTTCAACAGTGAGGAGAGCCCACAGCCATCGGATTAGTTTCCGTGCTACAATGAGTGTAGACCACTATCATCATCATCAGTAGGGTGGAAATTATATTCAAAACCCTACTAATGTTTCCTTGATAAACCAAAGTTAAAAATAAGTTCAAATGCCGTGGTTATTCGTTTAAGGTTCAATTTACTTTGATGCATTTTCGAAAAATTCAAATCAATTTTTTCGATGCATCATTTCAGATTGCAAGAAGCTCGCGTCACTCTATTCTTTTTGCTATTTTACACAAAATGACGCAAGCTTTTTGCACTCTTAAATGATGCAACGAAAAAAACTGCATTTGAATTTTGGAAAATGCAACAAAATAAATTGAACCTTTAGGTGTTTGAATTGTCGAAAATATAAAGTGCAAAAAATAAAAAGTAATTGGTTTTCTCTAAAAAAAACTAGAGGCACTCCTTCTGAATTATTCTAACGAAATATAAAACTACAGGTGGTTCAGACCATCAAATTGTGGAGCTTATTACTTTTATAAAGTGTTGCTGTATTTCATCATATTTTCATCTGTATTTTGAATCTAAAAAATATCATTCAAATAAATTTAAAAAAATATATATTACGATTTTTAAATATATTTTCCAAAGTGTGTTGCTACTTCGTTTGTAAAATTTACGTTTTTCAACTCATTTCTGGACCCAACAACTCATGGACCGAAGACCAACGGCTTTACTTCCCTTCCGAAGGAAGACGTGATCAGAGATTTTATGCCTCAGAAAATCCCGGCGGCGCCGACTGGGATTGAACCCAAGCCTTTTGGAGTGAGAGGCAATCACGCTTACCACTACATCATCGGCGCCGTTAAAGCATTGGGTAGGTCCATGCATTAAAAGCAACAATGATCTAAACTTTTCTAACTGAGGCTTGAGATAACTTTATGTTGTTTCAATGAAAACAATTTTAAAACTATTTAGATCATTCGTGACTTTTTCAGGGATGTGATTTGAACACGTATTACTTTTAGCGTGAGAGGCGAAGATTCCTACCACCTCGAGTAATTACAAAGTGACGTATACACCACTATGGCTAACGTCCAGCTTCAAGACTAAGCTCATAATCGGTTCATCTCCAAAATTTGCATTTTTTTTTTTTAAACGAAGCGTGTAGTGTAGTGGTGTAGTGGTAAGCGTGATTGCCTCTCAAATCAGCAGGCGTGGGTTCAATCCCAGTCAGCGCCGCCGGGATGTTCTGAGGCATAACATCTCTGATCACGCCTTCCTTCGGAAGGGAAGTAAAGCCGTTGGTCCCCGGTTCATAAGTTGATGGGTCGATAGGTAGGGTCCAGGTGTGTGAGCTGCCTCTCTGGCGTCGGTAGCATTGGTGCTCAGCACGGAAAATAAGATCGATGGAAAACAAATCAAGGGAAAAAAAAAGAAGCGTGTAGATTCTAAGATTGGGTGACTTGGCCTACTGGCAACACTAATTGCAAACAAGCTTTTTATGTGTTTTGAGGTCTGCATATTGTTTAAATTTGACATACTTTCACGACGTCTCCAATCCTATATGAAAAATTTATTTTAAATGCGTGAATATCTACCAGATCAATACTTGATGCTCAACGTAAATCAACCAAAACCTATTCCAAAACCATTTCCAAAATGCAAATTTTCCCCTACACCATGAGGTATCTCGTTCCACAAGCTCCTACCAACTACTTATTGTTGTTACATAACCTGTGGGAAATTCATCTGCTGTTCCAACCCAAATCTGAATTCCATGAACCACCTTCTACGCTCCGTCGGCAAAGAAATCACTGCTGCTGTGTCTCCTTTCCAACGGTGCTGATGAGGAAAATCATCATGATCACCTTCATCGTTTTCCCAAGATGCTCGAACCATCCACCAACGACGACGACTGAGAAGCTATGGGACCATGTTGTATTTTGATTGCGGTGTGATTAAGTGAACTGAGCTCCAATCTGAATTCTATCACCAGTATGTTTATTTGAATGAATATCATCACATCGATGACGATGAGGGTGACGGCTGTGAGGAGCCAAATGTGGTTCAATATGTAGAATGTGGAAAACAAACGGGATGGTTTCTTTCGGGAAATTACCGCATGACCATATCTTTCCATGAACGACGTACTACCATCAAGCGACTCATGTGGGAGCGTGTGTACCTAAGAGTAGGCGATCCAACCCCTCTTACTCGCGAATCTTTTGTCGGCTGTTGTACGTTTGCGGAAAACACGTGGGACTTATTAGGAAGCAAATTGTGCTTTGGGATTCCTCGGCATGCGAGGAAGCATCATTCAATTCCGACTTGGGAATAGGCGGCCCAGGTTGTTTGCATATCTAAATTCGATTTGATTTTACGAGCACAGGAAGTGTAATAATTTATGATTTAGTATTCTTAAACGCATTACGTTTCTTACTTTCTACAAAACAATCGTGCAGAAGAATATCATCGAGCAGCTTTCAAGAAGATCTTTTAGTAAACTTACATTAAATTATCCCTCAATTTGGGAAGGGTCCTACAGGAATCGATTTAACCCTTTCCGAGACACATCAACCTTCCCTGAAAACTTTCGTTTGATGTCCTCACACCAGCCAAAAATCATAACGACATCTCACGGCAAACGTAACCGGAGGGAAATTGTGATTGATAGAACTAATTCATTTATCGCATATCCTTAATGAAGTTAACTTTCCGAAAAAGCCAAGACGGAACAATTTTCCGCTACGGTTATGTCTCATTTCAAGAGCCATCAAGATGTTGGCTAAGATGATTCACATAATGAAAAATGAGACCATGGCTTTTGAGATTTGCGCCTCCGTGTCACGATTTCATCATCACCACCATCATCATGGCAGTAGAGCGAGGACCACTCTGAGAAGCCATACTTCCACGCTTCCAGCTAATCCCCGATCGAATGTCAACCATGGCGGAGGACTCCCGTTTTTATTTCATATTTTAATCCCTCCCACGGTAATGACAAGCGCACCGCCACCCCCTTCCAAGAGGGTAACCATTAACAAACGGCCGAGTCCACGGGAGGAAGCGATTCTATTCAACTGCATCGGATTTCTTTTGGGAGGCAGGGAAATAAGACCAAATCAGACGACGAGTTTTGCGATTATTAATGGACTCCAAAGACGGTTCACTCCACCACCGACGGTGGCCGATCTGAGACTATCACGAAAAGTTAACGATGTTTCCCCGTCTTGTTGTCGTACGGGATTAAATTTGTTTACATAATTTTAACAACCATCATCTCGCTGTTGCCTAGTGGCATTAGAGGACAATGGCTGGAGATTTTCTGTTTCGAATGCAGCTTAATGCTTCTATTGAAGGAAGAAAAGTGCCATCGAAACTGACGGTGATAATGTTATATGTTTTGTTTTATGCAAGCATGAATTGATTTTTGAATTTGAACAGTTGAGATGTTTTGATCTTGTTCATGAACAATGAATGATTTTAAAATATGTTTTAATGACAAAAAAACACCAAAGTTATACACATTACGAAATAACGTTATTCCTACAGTGTTTGTGACTTGATGTGTGATTTCTACGATGCACGTAATTCACGGCTTTCTTGCATTAACCTCAAAGCTAGATCATAGTCGTACACTCACAGATAGTGAAAGTGCGGCATGCATTTCTCCACTGCCTTTGCATTAATATAATGGAAATTCAATCTTTTGAGTCAAACTTCAATGCATGCAGTATCGATTCATCTGACTTGAGCTCTATGAAAAGAGCTTTCTCTTCCGCAATTCGGAAAATTGCTTCCATCTGAAGGGGATTTGCATCCAGTGCTTTCAAAAAGTATGCAATTTCGTCAACGGTGGGCCTCGCTCTAGAGAGGGGCTTATATATATCGTTCGGCGACATTCTTTTATGTGTGGAAAATGATTATTGTGTCTAATTCAATAACGTATAATAAATTAAGATTTGTGCATTAACAATTAAAGCTGGTGCAAGGAGCCTAAATCCAAAATAGCAAACGGTGAAGTTTTTCTTATAAAACACATGCATTAAAGTGGATCACCGTTATATGGAAAAATGCAAACCTGACCTCATCAAGTGAGAACACACCTTGTTTAGTTCCATTTGAGGTCCCAAACAACTGTCTAAAATTTGGGGACGAATGGTTGTAGCCCAGCTTTCCACATTGCGTTTGAAGTTTGTATGGAAATTACTATAGGAAAGCCTACTTTTTTGCACTTTTATCCTAAGAAAGAGTGCTGTTAATTTTCATATCATTCGATTGAGGATAAAACAAAACCACACACTTAGAAATAACTAATTTTACACGTGACGGAGTCAATCTCTGACATAAAAGATGAGACGTAAACAAACATGTCATGTAATATTAAGTGCTCCGAGACTGAAAATTTCGTTGCTCAACGAAAAGTAGGTTTGATTAAGCTTTATTTCGTGTCTGTTATGACTCATATTTATGTCAAAATTGACGCTCGTATATTTCACTCTCAAAGCACCTAAATTTACATGTTTTTTATAAGTGTGCATTCAATCAAATCTGTGAAAACGAATTCTCACATGACGATAATTTGAAGAGTCTCTTTCTCATTCGAAGCTCATCGTCACTGTCAATTGAGTCACTCACTATCATTTGATATACGACAGTGGAGTATGGAAGAAACCCAGTAAAATGGTCCTTAAAAGACAAGTCGACCCAATGTCGGATCAATGTAAGGCAAATTTAAGGTATATGTCGACCCAATTTTAGGTTTATGTCGGGTCAACATCGGGTTGGGGTTTGGTAGAAGTCAGGTTGGTGTCGGGTTGCCTTAGCTTTTTCGTCTGAATGTCGACCAGACCTCCGTTTATGTGTAGGTTACACTCAATTGAATGATATCAAGCGTTTCTCAAATGAGAATGATCCATGCCTTCGTCAAATGACTAAGTAACTGATATCACCCATTCGATGGAGGTCCCCTTCGATAGCGGATAGCTGCTTTTCTCATTTTCATCAAAAATGTTCAATTGATTTTGAGAATTTACAGCACTGCTTAGCTAAACATGTATCCTAGCTATAATATTAACCGTTACGTGGCAGACAAAAACACCTTTAGGAGCTCGACAAGGGTGCCCGGGTACCCAAAAATAGAAATACTTGCTACTACGGCCAAATTTGACTGATTTTTAATCTTTTGGCACCATAGGATTCAGAAACTTATCCTCTTTCTGGATATTTCCAACAATGTCAATCCGGAATAGTCTGGTTCCCGAAAATCCGGATTTCCTGTATAATGTTCAAGAACTAAGAACTAAGAACTAAGAACTGCCACTTTCGCTAGAATTTCGAAGGAATCGATATCAAAGTATCTAAATCTTCTTCAAGAAACAATTTCAGCTTACTTGAGGACAAGTTTAACGTTTCTCCCTGGAACGGCCTTTCCGGCGCAGGTTTCCGTAGGGCCTCTAGTGGCTATAGAAAAGTTTGGGAAGAAACCCCTGCAATCTGAGTATCAAAATTCATGAATTCCCAGCAGGACACTGTTTATCATAATTTTGTGGTCATCCTATGGATTGTCCCCGGGACGACCATGCCGGACTAGAGTCCCGTAGGGCTTCTAGTGGTCAGAGCAGTGTTTGGGAAGAAACCCCTGCAATATGAGCATCAAAATTCACGAATTCCCAGCAGAAAACTGTTCATCATAATTTTGTGGTCATCCTATGTATTGTCCCTAAAACGGCCATTCCGGAGCAGGTTCCCGTAGGGCCTCTAGTGACCATAGAAGTTGTTTGGAAGGATGTTCCTACAATATGGGTATCAAAATTCTTGAATTTTCAGCAGTAGACTGTTCATCATATTTTCGTGGCTATCTGACAGATTGTCCCCGGAATGGGCTTGGATTGAATGCTCTTTATTTTTTGAAATTTAAAAAAGAACCTTTTCTCATCATTTGTTTGTATCTGACTAAATGTCCATTTTGTTACAAGTGAATAATCGAATGGTGGTGAACATTTTAGGATGAAAACTCATGTAATTTTTATTTTCTTGGGTTTTCCTTCGGATCAATCTTTCTGGAGGCATACACGTTGTGGATTGCTAGAAATAAACTCACGTTATGCTGTGCAAGAAATAAATTCATATTTCTCTGGACTTTTAATCCTCATAAAACATTGTTGAAAATAGCAAGCACATAAAGAGCAAACGAAATTTTGAGCAGTTATCGCAAATTTCTTGGCATTGCTGATTGCACACAGGTTTTGAGCATGACTTACACATCTTCCTGGTCTTCCTGCACTTGTTGTCTTCACTTTTGCAGATTTGACAGATGCTAACTTGTGGCGTCCGTCCGGATGGGTCCCGTTCAACTGGAGTAGAACTACCTGCACACTTCGAAAAAATCATGTAAATTTAAGTGCTCTGAGACTGACACGTCAATTTTGACATAGAATTCAGTCATAACAGACGCAAAATTCAACTCAATTAAACGTATTTTTCGTCGAGTAATGAACTTTTCAGTCTGAGAGCACTCATTTTTACAGAAAATATTTGTTTACGTCTTAAAGGATTATGTCAAGGATGGATTCCGTCACGCGGGCTCAACGTAAAAAAAAAATACATTTGAATTTTTTTTAAATCTTTATAAGGCCGGAAAAAATCTCAAGTTTTTCTTTTGTCACCCCCCCCCCCCCTTAAAATTTTTGGAATATCATAAAGGGGGAAACAAAAAAAAACTTTCAGTGTTTATTTATTTTTCGAGTTTCGCTATTTCATTAGGGTATGGATACTTGCTTTGCTAGATCTTATTATGTTGTAGAATATCACCACACAGCAAAAAAAATAATTTTTAATATAACATTCAAGAGGATGCACCTTAATCATATCGAAAATCTCATGTAATTTTTATGGCCACAAAAATAAACAAATGGAGTAATAGCAGCGTTATGTCAGTTCATGTACTGTATTAATGATAATTTTGTCATTTTTGGCAAATAATATTACACCATATTTTTGACACGATTTAATTGCATCCACTGTGATGTGATATCAAAATTATTTTTTTGCTGTGCTTGTTCTTTTGCAGAATTTTTACATAAATTTAAACTAGACCGCTACGGCATGCCAGGTCCTTGAAATCGAATCAGCCGGTTTCAGTTGCTGGAAACGGATTTTATAGAACTCATTCCTAATCTTTTTTGGCAACTCACTAGGTAAGCCGTCCTCAATCTGATCGATCCCTCTTGTTCGTTGCGCACATCTTCGTCTTGTTCCAGTCGGATCACTACCAAGAACCTTTCTCATTGGGTCGTTATCCGACATTGTTACGATGGGCCCAGCCCACCATAGTCGCCAGATTTTTGCATTCGATCTAAATTTCTTAACTTACAAACCTGCTGCAATGATACTAAATTATTCAATTCTTTTCTACAGTGATTCAACAATTTCCGAGCTAAATCCAATCTTTTCAAAATTGGTTTCAATTTTTTAGAAGTGAAACCAAATCAGAAACGATTCAGGAAATTCCTAACTGAGGTGACACTTTTCAAAGCAGATTCAAAACTGAGTCTGAACTTTTCTGCTGAAGTGAGTTCAAACGTTCGAATAAGTCATCAACATTGTTTTAACTAAGTTTAAATTTTTCTGCTATGTTATTCAATCCTTTTTTAAGTTGTCAAAGCTTTCCTGAAGTGATTCAATAAATCCCGAATCCAATCTTTAAAGAATTGGTTTCACATTCTCTGAAGTGAGGCACCATTAGCTGATTTAATCCCTTTCCTAAATGAATCAAAGGTTTCCTGCATTGATTCAAATTTTTCCGAACTGTTCTTAACTGCTTTGGCATTTGGCAAAGACACAATCTTGTTTAGGTCATCTAGTTTTCTAACACTTTTCGAGCTTAAATTTTACAAATGGAGTAACATCGTTTCTGAAGTGGTTCATAACTT
Organism: Ochlerotatus camptorhynchus; assembly: GCF_037179485.1. NCBI lineage: Eukaryota > Metazoa > Arthropoda > Insecta > Diptera > Culicidae > Ochlerotatus > Ochlerotatus camptorhynchus. Next base: position 2,045,298 of record NW_027040668.1, on the reverse strand, counting down.
TCTTTAGGGAGTCCAAACTTTTCTGTTGAGTGATTGAATTTTATTTAATGTTAGTCTGAACTTTCCTGAAGTGATTTAACTAACTTTTAGCGTAGATTCCGCTCCTTTAGACCCCTTCCTCGTTCTTGTGAGATTCACATCCTTTGAAAATTAGGCTGAGAAATGCAAAAATGGACCTTCGAGTGTTCATACCGGATATTAGATTTTTTTTAAGCAAGCACAATTGTTGAGAATACTGGGTTTACATCCACAAAAGTACTATTTTTTACAGAAATTGATGGATTTTGGCTCTGTCCTTTGAAAAATAGGCTTGGATGTTATAGAATAGACCTTTGTGAGCTCATTTGTGATGGTATAATTGTTTGAAGCCAGGTTAGACTTCAGTTCAATCGTTTGAAATTTGTGCTTGGATTTTATTGAATGGAAGTTGCTTGATACCGGAAGAACGAATCTGGTTAATATTCACAAAAGAAGGTATTTTCATAAAAAATGATTTTTCTGTTTTGTCGAACTGAGTTTTGGCTCCTATCTTTGAAAAATAGACTTTTTTTATGTAGAATAGAAGTTGCTGAAACCATACGTGAGGGTTGAATTTTTTTCAATTTTTGAGAATATCGAGTTTAAATTCACAAAAGTACGTATTTTCATAAAAACTTTAATTTTCTGTTCTGCCGATTCTGATGAATTTCAGCTGCGATCTTTGAAAATAGACTTGGATATTATAGAATGGATCTTGCTGAATCCATACGTGATGATACATTTTTTGAAGCATGCACTATTTTTGTTAGAAAACTGGGTTTAAGTACTCATTTTAATAGAAATTTTGGTTTCTTGTTCAGCCAAGTTGAATTTCGGTTTCTTCCTTTGAAAAATAGGCGTGGATTTCACAGAATTGCTGAATCCATACGTATTTTCATAGAAATTAAGTTTTTCGGTTCTGCCAAATTGCATTTTGGGTCATATCTTTGAAAAATAGGCTTTTATTTTATAGAATGGACCTTGCTGAATCCTTAGGTGAAGGTTGAACCGGGTTTGTAATTCGAAAAGTATTTTTTTTTTTAAATTTGGTTTTCCGTTTCTACTAAGTTGGATTGTGATACTATCCTTTGAAAGTTATGCTTAGATTTTAAAGAATTGACCTTGCTGAATTCATATGTGATGATTTTTAAGCACATACAAAGCCAGCCTTAAATTGACAAAACTAGGTATTTTTGTTAAAATTTGGTTTTTATGTTCAGCCAAGATGGATTTTGGCTCCTTCCTTTGAATATTACCTTCCTGAATCCATACGTCTATTTAGATTTTTTTGAACAAGCACAATTGTTGAGAAAACTGAGTTATATTTGAATAGGGAGGAACTGTCGAAAACAGAACGTCTTTTATGGGAACTGTTGGGAAATTTTGCGTTATTTGTACGATGATGATTTATGGCAAATAAATTTCGATTTCGGAGTTGCCGAGTAGGTGCATGGAAATTTAATTTTGATAAAAGTTCTGTGGAGTCAATGCGCTGCGAAACGATATCGTTTACAAATGAGACCATTGCATATTCACGACGCTCTTTTAATGTTTGTATGTTTATAAGCATGCAGCGTGCTTCCTAGTTTACGAAGAGCGTATAAAAGAAGTTGTTTTTGTACGGATGCTAATTTTTCTTCGTGCGTGATTGAAAAAGGAGACCATACAATGCTGCAATATTCCAGTATTGACCTCACATAGGCAATATATAGTGTTTTAATTGTGTATGGGTATTGAAAGTTATAGAAAAAGTGCTTGATAAAGCCTAGTATGTTATTTGCCCTGTGAATAATTGTGTTGTAATGGTCTATGAAAGTTATGTTAGGGTCTAAGATAATTCCTAAATCCCGCAAACTTTCACATTTTTCTACATTTTGATTTCCTAGTGCAATTGAAATATTTGAAGTTGTTCTTTTCCTGCTAAATTATATTAAGTTGCATTTTTTTACATTCAATTCTAGTAGACTTTTTTTGCACCATATGTAGAATATGTGTATTCCATTCCGGAATATATTGATGTCACCTTCATTTCTGATTTCCAAAAAGAGCTTCATGTCGTCGGCATAAATAAGCAATTTAAGTTTTTTTGAGAATGAAAGAAATGTCGTTTACGTATAGAATAAAAAAAAGAGGTCCAAAATGAGAGCCTTGGGGGACGCCTGAAGTGACGAGACTTGGATTCGATTTCTTTCTGTTGAATTTAATTATTTGTTGGCGGTTAAGGCTTGTACTCGAAAAAAAATGCACCATTTTTATCCGTGTGCATCTTTTTTATCCGTTAGTAAAATTGATGAAAATCTGGGTATAACTAGTTTGGAGTGAATTGTTTACATGTGCAAAATTTCATAACAATCGGTTCAGTGGTTATTGAGATGTCATCGAAACAAGAAGAAAATCGCCGGAGAATTTTGCGCGCCGTCATGAAAAATCCGACTGCGACCATGAGATGGATCGGAAGACAACTGGGAATCACCCATACAACTGTGTCTAGGGTGGTAAAATCGTTTAAGGAGTCCCAGATGACCGAGCGGCGGGCTGGAAGTGGAAGAACATCGAAGACAGCTGACCCTGTGAAGGCCCGGAAGGTGTTGGATTATTTCAAGCGTAATCCGATCCTTTCGATTCGCGACGCGGCTTTGAAGGCAAAGTGTTCCGCCTGGTTCGTTCAGCAAACCATGAAACGAGCTGGGCGTCGTGTATTCAAGGTCCAGAAGGGACCGAACCGGCGTGATCATCAAAACACGGCTGCCAAATCCCGCGCAAGGAACCTGTATCGAGAGTGGTTAACGAAGCCGATGGATGTTTGTGGTTATGGATGACGAAACCTACATCAAGACAGACGCAAAGCAGATACCGGGGCTGGAGTTCTACGTTGCCAAATCACATAAGGAAGAAGAAAGTGGACAAATTCGCCAAAAAATACTTGCTCTGGCAGGCCATATGCCAATGCGGTAAACTGAGTAAACCGTACATCACAATGGGTACCATCAACAGCGAAATTTACCGCACCGAGTGCTTCAAAAAGCGTCTGTTGCCCTTCCTGCGGTCTCACGGAGGCGAGACATTATTTTGGCCGGACCTGGCATCATGCCATTACGCGCGATCGACGTTGGATTGGTACAGAGACAATAACGTTGTTTTTGTACCAAAAACCGCCAGCCTCCCAAATTCACCAGAGATTCGTCCGGTGAAAGATTTTGAGCCATAATTAAGGCCAAAGTTCGAAAATCGTCCAAGGTGTTTAAGAACGAGCTGGAGTTGAAGAAAGAATGGATGAAAGTGACCAAAAACGTCGGCTCCACCATTGCACAAAATGTAATGCGGGGTCTTAAGGGAAAGGTGCGGGGTTTCAGTGATGGAAAGGAAATTGAATAAAGTAATTATGCCGAAACATAATCCATATGTTTCATTCCCTGAAAGTTTCAAGAAAATTCGACTTAAAATAAATTGGCAGCCCTACTTTTGCTCAATAAAACAGATGAAATTATCTTTAATAAGTAAAAAAAAAATCTCCTTAAAATAGATCGGGTTGCTCCTTAAATGATTGATCAAAATACGTTAAAAATCTTAAAATGCTCAGTAAATATTTAAAGTACGCTCCCTAAAATAGAGAAAACTGTACATTAAGCATTTGAAAATGCTCCTTAGTATGTACTGCTTTGCACTATTTTGAAGAGTAATTCTAGATAGAGCTGGAATTAGGGCGTAACAACCTTTGTAAACAATGACATCTATCGATGATTTCACGGAACTCAAGGCACACTCACGCAAACCAACATAACCGTCGGGTAGGGGAACTATTCCCCTACCCGATGGTGTTGTTGATTTGCGTTGGCAAGCCTTAACTTTCTAGAAATCATCTAAAGAAGTCATTGTTTACAAAAGCTGTTACTCCCTAATTCCAGCTCTATCAAGAATTGTACCATATATCATCGGAAAAGCTGCTGTAGAAAGGTTAATAAGTACCATGAAATCAGCTGAAATGTTCAGTAAATCATTGTGTGCATTTGTGCATTTTTACTGAACATTTCAGCTGATTTCATGGTACTTATTAACCTTTCTACTGCAGTTTTTCCGATGATATATGGTGCAATTACACTTCAAAATGGTGCAAAGCGGTGCATACTAAGGAGCATTTTCAAATGCTTAATGTACAGTTTTCTCTATTTTAGGGAGCGTACTTTAAATATTTACTGAGCATTTTAAGATTTTTAACGTATTTTGATCAATCATTTAAGGAGCAACCCGATCTATTTTAAGGAGATTTTTTTTACTCATTAAGGAACATCGTCATTGTGTAATGATTCATTAACCTTTTTACCAAATAAATTTTTGGCGAACACTTTTGTCTGGTGCATTTTTTTTTCGAGTACAGACCTTAGTTAAATATGATTCAAGCCATTTTAGGAGCCCTGACTCAATTCCAATTTTTTGCAATTTAAAAAGTAGCATTGGTATGTCTATGCTGTCAAATGCCTTGCTAAAGTCTGTATTGAGAGCTTCTACGTGGTTTCCATTATCCATTGCATTCAATGAATAGTCTTTAAATTCAAGTAAATTTGTCGAGGTCGAGCGACCCTTGAAAAAGCCGTGTTGGATGTCAGTAATTCTAATTTTAATTTGGAGAAATAATTTTTCGGTGACAATTGCCTCGAAAAGTTTAGGAATGCAAGAGATAATGGCTATACCACGATAATTACGTACGTCAGATATTCGGCCAGATATAAAGATAGGCACTAGGAATGAGTTCTTCCAAATTTTTGGGAAGATTCCAGATTCCAGGGACATATTAAAAAGCCAAAACAATGTAGCAGTGAGTTCCATTGCTACACATTTAATAAATACTGCAGGAATTCCGTCTGGTCCAGGACCTTTTGAGGCATCTAAATTTTTTAAAGCCTGCAATGAAGTCAGCATGACGTTGATTAAAGTCTCCATAGATGTGAACTTTAACCTCAGGAGGAAGCTCAGATAGAATTTGTTCAGCACTTTGGAAGAAGGCTTCATAAGTGCTTTTATGAGCATAGTCTGGTGTAAAATACACTGAGGCGAACACGTGCGTTTCACCGGCTATGTGTGATTTCACCCAAATATGCTCAAATTCTGTAAATTTTGGTGTAGAGATGAGTTCTGAGTTAAAATTGGCCGAAAGAGCTATAAGGACTCCACCGCCTGACTTCTTCTGAGTTGCATGAAAATTTCTGTCGTCTCTGAATACATTGAAGGTATTTCCAAAGATTTCTTCACTTTTCATGCTTTCGTCCCAGCTTGTTTCAGTTGCCAAAATGACCGAGAAGAATGAGCATAATAAATTTTGATAGATTTTGTTCATTTTAGCTGGACTTTTCATGCGATTGAAATTTTGGCAGTAAATAAAAATTTCAGTCGCATTCTGTTTATGTGAAAAAATTGTTGGAAGTACGTCGGTTGATAAAATATTTTCATTATTATTATTATTTACCTCTTATAAAAATGAGATATCAATTTAAATCAACCATTTCCATTACAGTGGTAAATATATCATGGATGAATATATTATTATTTGAATATTATTTTCCTTGCTAAAATGTGAATGTGGTATTTGTATTTGTATTTATTGTATAAATCCATCTGACATCGTGTTCTTAATGAATAAAACTTAACTAAAAAAAACTTTAAATCATTCTGGTCGATTCAGTAGGCGGTTTCGAAAGACGTTGGTAGAGATATTGAAGTCAAACACACTGTAATTGTCTTGGAGTCTTCGATTTATCGAATCGATGGGATTGTTGGATCCGTACTGTGTTCGTCTCGTTGGCTGGCGCAATAGCTATTTAGATCGCAGCACTCGTTGAGGGGCGTAGATGTTGAGCTGACTCAGCAATGCAGGGCAGTCTATTTCGGAGCGTAAAATTTTGGCTCCTAAGATAGCTTGGCTGAACTTGCGTCTATCCACTAGCGGTTCAATACCAAGCAGCGCACAGCGGTGCTCGTAGGGTGGTAGTCGTAATGAGTCGGTACATGGCAAGCCTCGTAGAGCACATCTCAAAAAATTTCCGCTGCACTGATTCGATTCTTGAAATCTACACAGCATCGTACGGAGACCAGACGGCAGAAGCAAATTCAAGAATTGATCTAACTAGCGAGCAATACAGAGATCGCAAACATAGAGAGGATATGATACAGCATTTGGACACACTGACTGCTAGATGATTCAGTGCACACCAACTGACAAACAAATCTAGCTGTTGTTGCAATTGACGGCAATCATTGGTGCTCCTAACACACAGGTAGATTTTCAAATCGTCTGCGTAGAACATTAGGCAGCAATTCAGAAGAACGTGGACACATCATTGAAGAACAACGCGAATAACAGCGGCCCCAAGTTGCTTCCTTGCGGCACCCCACATCGAGGAATGAAAGGTGCAGACACGGCTGATCCAATTTTCACGAACAATTGACGGCCAGTCAAATATGATCTCAGCCAACTACAATTTTTTTTTTTTTTTTTATCTTTATTAAGGAGACTTTCAGCCCTGGGCTGGTTCGTCTCCAAAACTACAAATTCTCGAAGATGCTCCTAGTCGCTCCAGCTTAGCCAACAGAATATCGTGATTAACTGAGTCGAACGCAGCCTTTATGTCAGTGTATATGCTGTCGATTTGATCTTCTTGCTCCATTTCGCTGATGACTGAACGTTACGGAAAAAATCCATGCTGAGATGTTTAAATATACGTTTTACAGGCCTGGAACATAGCATCATTGAGAATTATCTCAAAGCATTTGGATCCGGCAGGCAACGCAGTTATTCCACGATAGTTCGACACATCCACTTTACTACCTTTCTTGAAGATAGGCTGCATGTATGACTGTAGTAGACTGGTCCACATAAATAAAAGTTCTAATTTTCAACGGGCCAACCTCTAGATTTGTGCCTTTAGATAAAAAGACCATTCTCTGAAAGTTTAAGCTTATTTGGTTGTAAATAGGATGAGGTGGCGCTTTTAGTTCGAATTTTGTATGGGGAATTTGGAAAAAAATATATGAAAAAAGGACACTCCTACACTCTATCAATCATAGAAAAGTTAGGTTTTTCTCGATTTGATTCGGATTTTCCAAATCTGTAGTTCATTTAATCAATAACAACTTTGCTGAAGATTTCATCATGAATCCAGTTAGTTTTATTGAGATTTTGGCTTTTGAATGTATATGAGCATTTTGTTCATGAAAATTTCAACCAAATCTCCTATATGATCATTAAAGCAAAAGTGCCAACCCGTGTAACCTCAAAAAGAGCTGAAACATTCAGAGAGTGGTAATTTGTTGCAATATACGAGCAGATTGCACATAATTAATTAATGTGTGTGTATGTGTGTGTATTCAAGCTAACTCCCACTGGCCGGCAGTGGTATTATGGAAGAAATTAGCTTACAACAATCCTTGATGTTATAAATTGAAGTAAGTTTAATTCGGAAGTTTGAAAGTGATAGCTCTACTGCAGATTCAGCAACCCATTTCAGAATGCCTGGTAATTCACGTCCATTCCGAGGTTACTTTCACATATAATAAGCCCCGCATGTAAACACTACCGTTATCATATGAATAATGGTACTGCAAACACACTTCCAGATTTTGAAATGTGATGTTTCGAAATCTGGCGCGTATTTAGTAATATATGGAAATATGCATTTATGATTGATTATAAATCAGATGGATCGCACCAAATTCTTCCTCCAAAAAAAGACCGGTTTGTTCACTCGCGGTAATCGAAAAAATCTTCCGCGTTGTTTTTACAACCCAACACGACATTTTGAATCACATTCGGAGTTTTTCATTTGCACCGAATTTTTGCTTGACACCTCATTCACGTGCATCCTCCGGAAGGCAGAACGCCAGCACCAAGAAAAGAAAAAAAAAATACCCGGAAAAACTCTTCTTGGGAGGGAGGCAAAGCACCAAAAACAAACGAAATGAAAAACCAACCGACGCGACACCACAGAAACACAGCTTCTCGAAACAGATTCTTGTCCCAGATTTTTCACGTTAATTACAATATCATTTAAAAAAAAAAAACTTCTTAATACGTGATAGATCTTAATTTACACTTATCCACACGCGAAAACTAATATTTGTTTGATTTGGTACAATTAAAAAAATATGCGAAAAACAGATGAAATCCATTGCACATAATTAATTAATATCTCCATAATATTAACTGTCTTCAGTAAAGTTGTTCCTTATAGTTTAAACTACGTATGCTTAAATTTTGAGCAAAATTAACTTCGCCGAACCAGTTCTATGTATAAAAGAGTGAAGGAATATTTTTCTTCATACATTTCAACCATTATCCCCATATACAGCCGGGTAAAGCAGGTGCATAAGAACGCCTATCAATGGTTGTTGGGTTCTGCCCTGACCGGCGATTTGCGACCTCTATGCACCTGAACTCTGATTCTTACCTCCACGCGGTGCCCGGGTGGGTTGCTGGCGGTGATATTTGCCGTCAGTAATGCGAACAAGAACGGGGGATCATCGTTGTCACCAAAGCACTATTGTCAATACATAGGTAGTGCCCGTGATGACGATGACAGAGCAGAACTTGGCCGTCCTGAATGAACTATCTCCACCTCCTCAAGGTGGTTTGTTTAAAAGGACGTTAATAAATGGAAGCACAGAAGCCCCATATACATTTGAAATCAAAAGCGCCAGCTCGTGTTATATTCGAATGAGCTGAAATTTTCAGAGAATGGTTTTCTCACCTAATGGCACAAATATAAGGGTTGGCCCATTGAAAAAAATGATAAACCATTTCCCCCATATAAATGTGGGCCAGTCTAATGTTGTAGGTAACTGATTTCAACAAACATGGTCTGATTTTCCATACAAAAAATGTGAACATTTCGTTCACAATGTACAAGGAAAACAAACGGAAGATTGGATTTAAAACAAGACAAGTTCATATTTTGTACCAATGAGACAAGATCATCGACCATGATTCCCCCACCGTCTGTTGCTAACATCCCCTTCTCATCGACTTACGCTTTTTGATAACAAGCATAATAAAGCCATAAATTATATATCATAAAGTCATCTGTCATATATCCTGTGAGTTATTTGCTGGTGCACTGTTGTTAGCCGTCTCTAATGCCATATCTCTTCCCCCACATACAGAATCTCCAAGTCAAAGCTCCCCGGTTTGGCTTTCCATTCGAATCAGCCTGACTTCGGACTTCTTACCGTTTTCGTCGTTGGTTTTTTTTTTAATGTTTCCCTCTCGTTATTATTTATCGTCCTATAATAGAAAATAAATCGAAAGATAAAAAATAAATACATGTCTTAATGCGACCAGAGGTCGTACCCGGCACAAGAAATCATCCACAAGGACATCTTCGCCGTTGTCGCTAAGATGAAACATAGCCAGGACAGAATCGTCGTCCTAAGTCCGGTTTCAATTTTGATCCCACCCCACTTGAGATTGGACACGATGGCGAAAAGCCAATCGGACGACTTCAGGATTGCTTCCGTACGGTCAGCCCGAGTCTTCCGTCCGAATGGTATGGTAGGTAGCTCATCGGAGAGCTCTTGGAAAATACACTTGCTCAGCACTTGAACCCAATTGTTGTTTGCGATGCGATGATAGAGGCTTTTTTTCTTTTTTGCCATCGTTCCTTCCTAGCGGTAAGCCGATTTTGTTAAACTGACCCCACCGGCAGCAGCCAATCTGACAGACGGAAAACTGATTAAGTTTTTTTTGCTCCGGTCATAATTGTAATATTATTTGTTTATTTGTGTAAATCTTTTATGAGGGTTTTCGGTTTGCGATCTCTGTCAGGAAGCTGACATGGGTTTGAGGCGAGGACGGTGCGGTGCGAGCCCACAATGCTCTGGGAAACAAATATTTAGTCAACTGCTACCGGGAACACACAGGTCGAAGTCGAAGAGCGTAATTTTTTCTGGCTGAAAGAGATCAACACCTACCTACTTACTCATCTTGCCTTGGACTTGATTAGGACCTCAGCATCGATGCGTTCGAATGGAATGCAGCTGATTCGGAACTGTATGCACAAAATCCACAAACATATGCGCGTTGTCTGCTTTCGGTTCAAGTGCCACCAGGGATGGTGAAGAAAGAAATTTAAGCAAACAAAATCCAAGTGGTGAATCCAATCCCACCTCATTTGGACCATTCGAGGTCGGAGAACTGTTTGCTTTCCTCTTCCAACTGAGGGAGGCTAGCATTCGAGTGGTGAGATGATTCTTCAAATTCGAGAGGTTTACCTTAACGAATTAGGCTCGGATATGGAATGGACATGGTTAGCATAGGAAGAAGCATGGAAGGCTGACGTATTTAGACAATTATGTTGCTGGAAGCAGCACAGTAGCAAGGCAGCAAACAAATTGTCACGAGTGAGGGATAGTCAATTTGAATCGGAACAAATAATGCGTGAGAGTAAACATGATCATACAATGATGAATGTGCTACACTCAAATGAACTGCGATTTACACTTAAATTTTCTCAGGAATATATGAAAAAAGACGGATTTCACGCCAACTCGTCTTCGGAGTTGGCAGCACCCTCTCAGAACCTTATGGAACTTTGTGGGTGTGGAGACTTAGCAATTTTAAGCAACTTTGAGTACTTATTTTTTTCAAAATTTATCTCGCCTAACATTTGATAAGGGTCAAAGTTTTTTGTCGATTTTTTTTTCAAATCGATATAGCTTAAAAATAAATAGCCCTACAAAATAGTGATGTATGGCGAACTTTTAGCAAATAATCTGAAATTTTATAAAAAATTTAAATAAATTAAAAAATCGGTTTCTACACTCTAAAAAAATATATTTAAAAATTAAAAGTCATTTTCCCAAAAATGGTACCCCTCAGATTTGCTTGATATTTTTTCTCATGAAAGGCAATATAATTACCTAACTTTTCTTCATACATCGCAAAGTGGGCGCTTTTAAGGAAAAAAAGTTGTTCGAACAACAACTTTTTCATGTTAATTTTTTTTTAGCGTGTTTCACTCAAAGTCGAATAGTAATACGCGCACAACCTTATTAAAATCCGTTGAAACTTAATGAGCATAAAGATTTTGACCTTTTGATAATCTGGGCGTGCTTAAAACAAAAATCTAGCCTAACATTTGAAAGGGCCTAATACAGAGGATTTTCCTGCATTTCGAATGGTGTTTTAATAAATGAAAACTCTAGTGTTTTTGTTTAGTGCATAATTTATTTTCCTATAATTCTCCATACATAATTTGAGTTTTTCATTGATTATTAGTCTATCGGAAACAGAGTGAAATTTTTCGGAGTTTCCTTTGAATGTGAAAATCGCTTAGTAGAAATTATGTTTTGAGAAATAGGTACAAAACAATGAAATTTTTGTGTACCAGGTATAGTTTTTACATGACTGAACAGCTCGTTGAGTTCATCGGACATCTTTGTGTATTGATCATTTGATATGAAGCAGAAGTTCAATTTTGTTATGCTTGTATCTGTTTGTTTAACTGCCCAGTCATACAGTTCTTGTGGAGTTGTGATTGTGTTTCCATAATCTCGAGCAAGACTTGCTCTCTTTGCCATTCGTTTGAGAGTTCCTCCAATTGCGTCACATGGGCCTTTCCCATGAGACGTTGCGAAGAAGTGCCATTCTGCTTCAAATTCCTGATGTTCTGATTGCTGATGACTTGTTGATGGTTGCGGCTCTTCAAACTTCCGAGCATGGCTTGATTCTTTTCCATCCGATCGCCTCTTTTTCGGGAGAGGTGTCCTATTGTGCACTAAAATTCCACGACACGATTCACAAATACGCATTGTTACATCCAATTGATGATCAAAGCCCCATGAATGTATTTTCTCTATGAGACTTGATGATAAATTACGTAAATTATTGCGGCTGCAATTGGGATTGTTTATGTTGGCACTACATTGCACCCTTTTAATAATCAATTCAGCAGATTTTTCCATTGTTGTATATATAAACACTTTTTCGTTTCAACAACTATGCAGCACTACACTTTCAACAACTATGCACTACAGCAACTATGAGCATTGTTGTGATATCACCAAACTTAAATATTAGATTATGTCGGTAGAAACAGACTGCGGTGCTTTAAGTTTATACCTTATATCTCTCATGTGACTACCTGCGTTGTTATATAACTGCTATATAGCAGGTAACTTAACGATTATTTTAGGCATGCCTTAAATAATCGTTAAGTTACCTGCGCTATTATATGTATTCACTTGAGAGATGAGGTATAAACATATATGCATATTGCTTACTAATGGACACACCTAATACATAAAAATAAATGAATGATTATTTTTCTAATTAAATTAATCACAAATACATGAATTGAAATCTTTTCATGAATAAAACATACTAAGTGATTTTTACTTAGTTTACCTGTTGATTTGGAACAATTTGAGGGTGGTTTTATAGAAGTTGGATAGAGTGTATGCATATATTATAATACAATCCATCACAGGAAAGTGCAAACCATGCTGAGATGGCTGTTCCTCATTAGAACGTTTTGTTCTGAACTCTTATTGGACGATTTGCAGGTAACTTCTCTGTACCCTTTTCAAATGTTAGGCTAGATTTCGCCCAGATTATCGAAAAGTATACCCATAAAGTTTAATCGAATTTTAATAAGGTTGTGCGCGTATTACTATTCGACTTTGAGTGAAACACGCTAAAAAAAAATTAACATGAAAAAGTTGTTGTTCGAACAACTTTTTTTCCTTAAAAGCGCCCACTTTGCGATGTATGAAGAAAAGTTAGGTAATTATATTGCCTTTCATGAGAAAAAATATCAAGCAAATCTGAGGGGTACCATTTTTGGGAAAATGACTTTTAATTTTTAAATATATTTTTTTAGAGTGTAGAAACCGATTTTTTATTTTATTTAAATTTGTTTATAAAATTTCAGATTATTTGCTAAAAGTTCGCAATACATCACTTTTTTGTAGGGCTTGTCATTTTTAAGCTATATCGATTTGAAAAAAAAATCGACAAAAAACTTTGACCCTTATCAAATGTTAGGCGAGATAAATTTTGAAAAAAATAAGTACGCAAAGTTGCTTAAAATTGCTAAGTCTCCACACCCACAAAGTTCCATAAGGTTCTGAGAGGGTGCTGCCAACCACTGGATGAGTTGGCGTGAAATCCGTCAAAACTGATTTTCTTGGATTTTTGATACCTATTTTCAATATTTTTAACAATGTCAAAACGAACCATTTTTTTTATGGTGGTAATCTTTGCGCTCGTCTTCACTTAAAATTCCCATTGAAGATGTTGCCACTAACTGGCGGCTTTAATGTCATAAACAACACTGAGCACGATCAAAAATCAATTTAATAATATTTTGTACATCCGGCTTTTGATAAATTGTCATTTTGCATTTGCAATAAACATGGTGCAAACATTCGTTGATGCTACAAATCCAACCTAAGTACTGATCTTGTACGGGCGGAATCCCTACGTTGTGTTGATTGATTGTATAGTTACGAAGACGGATAGAATTAAAACGCATCGTTTGCTTCACTGTTCTGCCATGGCGGAGGCATACAAGAACAAGACACTGTTTTATTGTGTTGTATATTGTTTTCTAGAATCGTACAGTGGGTAGGGTAGTGGCACAAATAATTGACGATGCACAAACAAGTACTTATCAATTTTAGTTTAATCATAGTCTTGTAGACCATGATTTATACTTGAAGACTGCTTTAAACCCTTGATAAAACTTGCAATGTTATTTGTGTAGATTATTGCACGAGTTCTACATCCATCTGATACCACACAGACAGCAGGGTGCAACTTTAGGGTAATTCCTAAAACTTCTGGAAAATGTTGCGAATTTCAAGGCCGTTCAATAAAAATGCAGGAACTTTACAGATGTTCTTATAAAAATGTCCAGAAAACTTCAGGAAAGCTGTGAGTGCCATCAGGAAAATTTCAGGATTTTTAATGAAGTACCGAGAAAATAAGGAATTTTTTTAAAACTTTATGTTAGTTCCACTAACATCCGAAAAACTGCAGGGTACTCCAAGTTTACATCAGAACAATGAAACACATGGTCAAAGACGGTGTTGTGTAAAATAAATGTAATGATTGTTAAAGTCATGTTTAAGTAATAAAAGTAAGAGGTTGTGTGATGTGGAAACTTATTGTGTTCGCGAACCCTCCGTTTAGGCTGGATTTATTGATTTAAATCCTTAAGTTTATTTTCAGCTCTTCGATGATGGAACATTTTTAAATTAATATTATAATGATTCACTTTTATCAGCCTTCGTTCAGGAAAATACAAATACATTGTAATGCATGATTACAATTGCATGAAAACTGTTAACTGTCCAAATAACCTTGATTTTTGTGACTACTGATTCTTTATTAAAGCTTACCAATATTTAAAAAAAAAGCATTCCATATTGCGTTAAACCATTCCATGGTGCATAATAAAGAGTTTGTTCAATTCCAATAAAATATCAAAAATTATAATAAAAAAATGTACTGCGGTTAACTTAAATTGAACTTATGTGTATTTTGTAATACTTGTTTATTTTACATTCATTATATTTTATATATTGCATGACTAGTAAATTATTTTTATTTCACATATTTAAAATCTCATTATATCATTATAACTATAATTTTCATTTACAGAAAATAGTTGTCCTGCAGATACTGATGGTGTATCAAATAGCAAATCATTGTTATTTACATTTTATTTTATTATTATATAATATGATCTATGGTTTTCAGAATTTGGACTACCCAGAGAATAAATTGAATATCATCATACATTAGGCCAATGTTTTTAATTTGTTTTACTTTTGCAGAATTTTGCTCTTTCAAGAATTATTCATTGATACTTTTTTTATAAATCTTGAATGCTCAGATATCCTCAACTATGTAGCAAATTGATTCTTTATTTAAATTGTGGATTAATTAAATAGGTAAATTTGAGTTCAATCATACCACGGCCAATGATTATAAATAACAAAACTTGTTTATTTTTTTTATATGTTGCATGTCACTACATATATTATATAAATTATACATTGCATGATGTACTATTACTATTAGCGTAATATTCCAGTTATCCAAGCAAGTCATCGAAATTAATATGAAGCTGATGAAGCAGAGGAAATAACAACATTAAATAAAATTATATTTTTCGTCTGTTAGTTATTCATCACAATTTTTAGCATTATTGTTAGTACCATTCGAGCAAAATATATTTAATTGCCTTATATACCCTAAACATTTCAGTGCTGCATCCACCTGCCATTGTGAGCTGAGGAGGTATAGAGCTGCATCTTATTATATGTAAAATATTTCTTCATTGCAGTAGCAACTATATTATCCATATAAATGTATTTCATTATGTCATATTTTAATGTTCTGATATATTTCATTTCTCCATTGCATATATTTTCATTATATAAATAAATACTGGGTTGGGAGGGAGCATCAGGGTATCATTCAAACTGAAACTGGACAATGGTATGATTGACAGCTGGAGTCTAGGAGGGAATAAACCCTATCATTTTCTTTATCCTACCGATTCGATTGTGGTGGTGTGAATTCTACTCCAACAGTTTCAGGGCGATTGACGCGCCCTTCTTAACAAACCATCCAGTAGGAAGCTTAATAAGTATTGCGAATTGTGTTATTCGATTTGTTGGAGCGTATCGTTGGAAGGAGATTCTTAAATTCCCGTGGATTTCGCGTAAGTGTCTCTGCTTACGGGTCCACCCTTCCGTTTTTGGCCCTTCATACAGCGATATAGTGAATTCAGATCGGTAGCTCAAATTGATCTTGCTATTAAGTGGAGCTGCATCCAAGACAAGTCTTGAAAGGATGGTGGCTACCTTACATACATACATACAAAAGTAAGAGGTTGTATCCAAGACACGACCGTAGATTTACGAAAGGTAGTTTTGATGTCACAGCAAAAAATAGTATATATTAAATTGATTTCTTAACTCGTTAGCAGTGAAAAGGTTTGATAGGTTGAAATTTGGAAGCAATTTGAGAGTTCTGTTTGTGAGGTGCTCTGTCGATGTCCATGTAGTAAAAACCAATTCTGGACGATATATCTTGGATACAAGCTCTTACTCTTTAGTTTACTCTTTTATCAGTCATTTGTGGTCCTGAAAAGGACCGATGGGTTGCAAGCTTGGAAGCCAGTTTAGAACAATGCTGTGGAAATTTGTCCTCAGTGTTCTTGGAGATGATAGCGGTACCGAAATTAAATATGTATTAGGGAAAACACATCAATCACAGCATTTGAGCCTACCGGACGGTACCTACGTTTATGCTTTTTGATGCAAATTTTAAGCCTCTTCTATTAAGAGAATTCGGCATAGTTCTCTTAATAGAAGAGGCTTAACATTGGCAAAAAAGGCATAAATATAGCTACGGTCTGGCGTACCCAGTGCTTGGAATCTTTATTCGGTGACTGTGTTAGGGAAACTACTTTTCCCATCACGGAAACGCTTCGTTTCCTGATGTCAAAATTAGGCATTTTCGTGCAAAAACGCACAGAATTTTTGGTTCATTCAAAAGATAATTAAAAAAAAAAAAATTGATTGGAGGAATTTCTTGCTCAAATATTTCCATTCGCGATATATTCGCGATCAATCATAAATTGGAGATATTTATGCTTTTTCTAGCGTCCTGGAGAAAACCTTACGAAGTGTTTCTGGTTATTTGACATGGTCATGTGGTATTCGGTCATAGTGAGAATTTTAATGTACCACTTCAATACTTGACGCATTTGACCACAAACTTTTGGTTGCTGGGTTCATTATCAAAGAGCTTTGGAAGTGATGTGGCTAGCAGCAAGGCGAGTGAACGTTAAATCAAAAAATTAACTCTTAAACAACAATACTTTATGGTGGTCCTAAAAAGAACCGTTTTGACGTTATGGTTGAATAATGCTGAGCTATTAGGGTGTTCAACACGGATGAGGCTGGTGAGTTGTATGTTGTTTGGAGCGAGGGTGACGCGCTCGGCATAAATGGCCCACAGCGGCTCACGAAGAGCAACTGAATCCGATCAGCGGTTGAGGGGAGCCTTGATAGCTAGCTGCTTGCGGGGAGCCTTTTGTTGAATACTGGAGAACATCACCACTCACCACACGCGGTGATTGAATTAACAACGTGAGACCGGATGGAACTCAATTTTGAAATCTGTGTTAGAGAAAGCGCTTTTTGCAGGCAATCGGTGACCATTTTATGATCATAGCAACACTTACACATTCGTGCAATTTTCAATAGTGTCATTTTGAAAAATGATAAATCCTTAATTTTAACAGATTCGTAGAAAAACTTCCTATCGATTTGCGTATTCAGAATAAAAATCTATCATCTCTGGATCAAAATCAGCCCACTTTCATACCGCGACCGACTTTGGATTCTGAAATTACACTGCCAATGTTGCCTTAAAAATATATGGTCAGGTTACACGGGAGATACGTACCGTGTGAAAAAAACCTACGAGATTTTGATTTTTCACATGCTTGAATGTTTTTAAAAAATAGGATTTTGATGCCATTTGTAATTATAGCATGCTATGGTCCATATAGACATATTTTAAAAATGTCTGTATTTACACCAAAAATTGTGATTTTTTTTCTAAGTATGCCACTCAATTACCTATAGCTTGAAACGGATAATGTGATTGAAATCAAGTCGATAGGTTGTATCGTTGTCGAGAAATCGTTAAAATCGTACCGTGTAAATCGCGAAAAACCGGGTAAAAATAACCGAGTAAAAAAAAACCCGTGTAAAAAAAGACTTCAGTGTATGTTAGATTTTAACGGCGCCGGTGGTGTAGTGGTAAGCGTGATTATTTCTCACTCCAGCAGGCCTGGGTTCGATCCCAGTCGGCGCCGCCGGGATGTTCTGAGGCATAACATCTCTGATCACGCCTTCCTTCGGATGGGAAGTAAAGCCGTTGGTCCCCGGTTCATGAGTTGATGGGTCGATAGGTAGGGTCCAGGTGTGGGAGCTGCCTTCCTGGCACGTCGGTAGCATTGGTGCTCAGCACGGAAAACAAGATCGACGGAAAAAACAAACCAAAGGAAAAAAAAATATGTTAGATTTTAACATATGGGAACTGACATCCGATTGATGACTTTGAAAAATGTCCAAAAAATACTCTTTATCAAATTTATAGTGGTCCTGAAAACGACCATTATCTCGTGATAGTTGGGTAATGCTGAGCTATTAGGGTGTTAGACACGGATGATGCTGGCGAGCTGTATGTTGTTTGGAACGAGGGTGACGCGCTTGACATTGATGGCCCACAGTTACTCACAAAGATGGATCCCGATCAGTAGCGGTGATTCCTCCTTCTTCGGTGAATGGACGCTCATGTGGGCTGCAGCTTGCTGCTTGCGGACAGCCTTTCGTTGTGTACAATGTTTAACAGCAGACGACTGACCGAACACCACCAGGGAGACGGGATTGATTTCGATTTTGAAATCTGTATTAGGGAATGCGTTGTTTGCAGGCAATCGGTGATAATTTTGATCACTTTTGCAACAGTTGGACATTTGTGTAATTTTCAGTAGTGACCTATTGAAAATTATTGAAAAAATTTCTAATCGATTGGCTAGTTTAGAATTAAAATCCATCCGCTATTGACAGAGTTATATGTGATCAAAACCTGACCACCTGACTTTTTTTAATTGCACCCCCAATATTTTGCCAAAAGACGTAATCCTATGTCAAAAATTGTATTAAGTTTAAAAAAGAGAATTGTGTGAGCTGTGTCAATTCCGGAGAAATTACCCACACCAAGCTATCCACCAGTCCACAATATCTTAGTAAATGTATAAGCCATGACTCGGCGTGGGTACACTAAAACCTCCATTTACGAACGATAATCGATAATCGAATTAGTGCGTACAAAACCTCGTTATTTGGGATTTACTTCGTAAAAAAAAGCTCGTTATTTGGGATTTACTACGTAAAAAGAGGTTTTTGAAGATATTGTCAATTACCCCAAAATATGGGTGTTTTTGGAATTGGGGAGACGTGCAGGGATCGGAACTCGATGTCTGACACGATTTTGGAATTCAACATGGAGGCTTCCGGTTTTTGAAAATATAAAAGTAGTGACCATCAGAAGGATGAGCACTGGGTTATTAGGCTAAAGATCATTAGACCGATTGATCACTAGGCCGATCTGGTTGACTAGAAAAAGTTTACAAACAAAAAATAACTTAACAGTCGTTAAATTTTGTTTTTCAGAAGAATTTTTCAAAGTGTGGTGAAAATTTGTGCCCTAAATATTAAAAATCCCGCCCATGGTAAAAAAGACCATTTTTACACAATTTGGATTCCTGTCAGTAATCAGCCTGTTTACTGTAGTTACTATACCAAAAATAAAACACTTTTAAGAATCTACATTAAAACCTCCAAATTGACGTTCTAAGATCACGAATAGCTTATTTGGTTGTGGAGTAATATAATTAAATTTTTAAAAATCTCAAAAATCCAGGGTTTTAGCTCAGAATAATCTGCGGTTTTAGAGCAAAATCAAAAAAGGCGTTTGTTCAGAATGCTAAAATAAGCGTTTTGGTCAACTTTGGCTAAAATCGGTGACATCAGCCACAACTTTTTTTTTAAATTATGTACCCACTAAAGCGGCAATGACCCACATACTTAATTATTTGTAGATAATTTTAGCTAAGAATAAGTTGCTATAGAAGTATCAAATTTTGCTTCAGAAGCAGACAATATAATCAATAATATTATGTTCTAATGATATACGCCATTTTCAAATGGAATAATTCTCGATTAATCAAAGTGAAATTATTTGCCGATAAGACAAAATTGACTCGCAAGTTGAGCTTCATTGGATTCTGAGATGATGGTTAAGTTGAATGGCAGTTGAAAATGGCAGTTCAGACATGAAAAAGTTTGAAAATAGTGTTTCTAAATTATACTCGAGTTCCAAACCCTTTTGGAAACTCACAATTAAAAAAAAAAACCTCAAAATCCTATTCCAGCGCTTAAAGAAGGTGGTAACATTTTGATCACAAATTCACAAAAAGCTCAGAAACTTGCTAAGCATGATTCATGGGGTACTGATTTGGATGAAGTAAGATCTATAACTAAAAAGTTTCATAATATGAAACCTCCTGGTGGTTATGGAATTTTCTATATCCGTATCAAAAAACTCCCAGAGAGTACCTTGTTTTTCTTGGTAAAATTATTTAACAGATGTTTCCATTTGGCATACTTTCCTGATAAATGGAAAAATTCAAAAGTTGTTCCAGTTTTGAAGCTGGATAAAAATCCAGCTGAAGCTTCTAGCTACCGTCCAATAAAATTTCTTTCTTTTATAAGTAAACTTTTTGAAAAGATGGGCTTAGATAGCATGATGCTTCACATCAATACGAGCCAAATTTTTGCAAATGAGCAGTTTGGATTTCATCATGGGCATTCAACTTCTCATCAACTCTTTAGAGTTACAAATTTAATTCGTCCAAACAAATCTGAAGGCTGCTCAACTGTTGTTGCTTTTCTTGACGTAGATAAAGCATTCGACGGTGTTTGGCATGAAGGTTTAATTGCTAAATTGAAAAAGTTGAATGTTCCACTCTATAGTATGAAATTAGTTTAAAATTATTTAACTGACAGAACTCTGCAGGTAAATTATCAAAATTGCAAATCGGAACGACTATCTGTTAAGGCAGTACCGTCGCATTAATGACCATTCGCTTATTTTCAACTTGCATTCAATTTTCACACTGTCGTACTCTAGCACAACTATCACCCTACCCTCTCCAGGACTTTCTCTAGCTAATAAATTATCAGACTAAAGCTTCATGTTGATATTAGATAGAATTTCCAACCATCTCTGAAAATCGTAAACTTTACGTATGAAGTAACAAAACAACACTTTTTATACACTCTAGAATTTTGACTGTAGATCTTTTATTTCTTTTTTAATATATAAATAAAATAAAGTAGCGTTTTCTTGAAAATCATGGAAAATAGAAAATGTTCCCCTGGACCGATCGATCAACAACAAAATTGGATTCATAAAATTTAGACCACAATAAACTATCCTCCAAATTTGGTCCAGAATTGGAAGAGGTCAATTTCACGTGCCTCGGTCACTTGGTGCGGAATGACCCATATGTAAGTCTAGGTATGCTAGAGACAATAAGGCTTGATGACCATTCGACCTAATGGCCAAATACCCATCAAAAAAATTCATCACATAAATAGGCATTAAATGAGAGAGCCTGCACTCATCATGAAAAAAGTGGAACTAACCAAAATTATCGAGAACATAATTTTTCATAATAATTTTTATTTGAAAAACTGCAAATTCACTAACAATGCTCCTCCAATGAAACGTCTTAAATTTTTATTAATTATTAATTTATTTGATAAGGCGTAATCGAATTAACTTTACACAGCCGTGAATTCTTATTCACTATACAAAACATCTTAAAACTATATTCAAAATGTGCAACACATAAATATTTTCCACTATCCAATAAGCCTCCTCCATCAGAACGGGAGCCGCTTCCAGTGGTTTCATTGTATGGCAGTATCGCCAACATGGGCAGAGCGCTTCCATTGCAGACTCACTCATCACGAAACGGTTGCTTTCCAAAGTGGACGACGCATCGACCGAAATAACTGCTGATGAAGAACGATGAGGAGAACCACACAATGGTTGCTTTTGACTACCGAGTGAACACACTGAGCCTTTCAAAGAACTGAATTGAAATAACGCAATATTTAAAAAAAAAATGATTATTTGAGTACACCACAATTATATTACTAAGCCATAATTTTGTTTTGATCTGTACGAAGTGTGTATGTATTATCATATGGCATCCAGGAGCATGGATTGGATTACTGCGATATTAAATATCTCTTATTAAGCCAATTATTAATGCAACCTCATTTCATAGAATTGTCCAGCATTGCGTGCGGACATGAATATATCTACCAAATGTACGTTTACTCCTATTAGCTTCACACAAAAATTTACAAAAATCAACAAAAAGTGGTGCTTGATATCGATAACCTTAGTAGTTTATATAATCCATAATATGTGCCATAGCAATGAATTCATGATTGTCCTCGTGCATCGTGAGCAGTTCCTAGTACTCCTAAGTCCTCCACCTTTTCATCCAGACTGAATCAGGTGCCACTACATTGTGGCTCCCACACTTATAGTGAATTTGTTTTTGAATCAGTTCCAACCTGGATCGGGTATGAAGATTGGGTCTGCTTGTTGTCTTTCTAACGTCAGTGTGAACGTTTGTTTTGACGTAGGACTACGTCTTTGATTTCTATATGGGGGTTTACTTTGTGAAAACCGAAAATGGAACATGTAACAAATTAAGAAAGATTTTGAACGTTAATAACTCAGTTGCCCCTGATCCAATTTCAATAATTTTATCACCAATCGATCAGAAATATGACTACGCATCGATAACAATGCTTTTGAATGTTGTTTTTCAACAAGACACCATTGAAAACTGGTAAATGTCCAGCATTGTCTAAAAGCGTCAAATTAACTAGCAAATCTACTAAATTACCTACATGCAAATGCTGCTTCCCCAGCACAGTCGTCAGAGAGTAGTAAGTAGACGAAACAAGTCGAAGTGGTTTTCGCCTCCGATCCTCAGGCACGTGTGAATAGGGAGGATGGAATTGCATAATATTTTGCACACTCATCGCCATACTCAGAACCACACGCTCCCAACGACCACACCACTGTGTGGTGGTGTTCGGTCGTCGAAATTAGTAGCAGCAGTAGCAGCAGTAGCAGTGCTTTCGGCGTGTGGCGTTGAAAATTGTTCTCCAGTAACAACGAAAGGCTGCCTGCAAGCAGCGAGCTGCAGAGCCCACATAAGCAATCATCAAAGGAGGAAGAAGCTGCACCGCTATGCTATGGATCGGAATCAGTAGCCCTTCGTGAGTCGCTGCGGGTCGGTCATCTATGTCAAGCGTGTCACCCTCGCTCCAAACGACATACAGCTCGACAGCCTCATCCGTGTTGAACACCCAGCTCAGAATTTTGTTGAGAGTATTATTTGGACATTTGTCAAGGTCATCAGTTCCCGCAAGCAGCTAGCTATCAAGGCTCAACCTGGTATCTATAGAAGGTGTGGAATTGTAGGCCCGAATGTATTGGTGAGATTAATCATCGTCCGACCATTTTCCAGAACACGCTGGTAGGAAGTGTTAAAAATCCAATAGAATTTGAGAGAAGTGGGAATAATTCACGTTGGGTGAATATTCAGTCCCCAGAAAGCCAATAAAATCAAATTTGTGAGAAAATAAGCTCTCACGAGTTCAATCTCTCGAAGTCCCTCCTTTTTTATATATTCTGCAAAAACGATACTTTCCGCCCCGCCCCATTCATATAATTCGGAAGGAAATCCTGTGAGGGGTGAATTGAATACACTTCAATACCAAAATGCACAAAACTTAAAAAATCATAAATAACAAAAAAAATCAAAATACACCTTCTAAAGTCGGGTAGATGAATCGAAAATACTCAAGTTGACAGTCCCTTGGATTCCCTTCATCAACTTTCTCTTTGAAATAAATACTACAAATTTGATATGCTTACAAATAAAAAACGGAAAGAGTTAAGATAATTGATGATCGATCAATTAAAAGAACTAAATGTTCACATTTGTTCCGTCCACGAGCGGTCCTACGTCAAGCTTCTGTTCGTGCCCCTAGGCACAGACCATTCTACTTTTTGTAGCCTGGCTCGGGTTGAGGTTTGCACTGACAATAAACTCGAGTTCACATGAATTGAAACTGGTTGCAACCTGGATGGTAAAACAAATTTCGCTATAAGTGATTTTCAATCGGTACAATCGGAGGCGCAATCTGCATTTGCATACTCAGTCAAAACTGGTGGGGTATTTTCTTCACCAAATCTTTAGGTCTGATGCACAACATGACATACACCATACTGTACACCAGTTCATATCAGGCTTGATTAGTACCCCCACTCTGCATTGGCGTAGCTAGAAAATTTATCTGGAGGGGGCCTAAGGGGGCCTGTTGCATTTTTCTTGCTAAACTACTTTCAAATAAAAACTCGCGAAGATGCTATTCAATCAATTTGGGTCAAGGCTATTTGTTTTTTTGGTATTTTTTTTCTGTGATCTGTGATGATATTGAGGCTTACTATTATTTGAAAGGTTGAAAAAATTTGTGTATATTTATTTTATGATAAAGATTGGGACCTCGATTGTAGGAGTTTTAAGGCTTACTGATTTGAACAAGCATAAATCCTTTGTTCATGCTTCTTGTAATGAAATCAAATAGCGTCCAGATCTCATAAATTTAAGCATTTCAAACGTAAGAAAATTCTGAGAGCTAGGTAATTCCATGAATTTAGAACAAGTTTTTTTTTTAGATTTTGAATATCTCATCATCAGTTAAATCTCAGAAGGAACTAAAATTATATTATAGAAGTTTGAATTTTAAAATTTTATAAAATGTTCAAAGCCTACATGGTAAAGTGCACACTTAATAAATTTCATACATTAATGACTTGCAAAAATGTGTAAGATATATGTCCATGCACAATTCCTAACATTCTGAATGTGAAAATGAAAATAGTTTTGAGATCCCAAACCCATATGTTTTCAAGATTTTGTAACTAAAAAAATAGATATCTCTAATACAGATTGTAAGCATAATTTCTTCGAAAATAAATGTAAAGAAAAGGTCACAAAATAAGATCACTTGTCATACTTCTATATCCAGTAACTTATTCAACGATTCCTAAACATCTTTAAAACTCCCTTTACAAGTGTTCCTCAACTTCTACGAAGTTCTCTGAATTTATTCCAAGCTCCATATTTATTCCATCTCTCGTAATCCTACAAAGATCTCTGAACATCTTTGCACTTCTAGAAAAATACCTATCATCTACAAATATTCCTAAACACCTGGAAAATTTCTTGAAATTTATCGAAGTTCCCAAAACCTCCAAGAAGTTCATAGATCTTTTTTGAAGTAAGATCTGTGAAAAACTCTAACAATGCACCCAAGCTAAAGCAAAGATTCCTGAAGCTCTTAGAAGTTAATTGGACTGGTTTTAGATCTTCTACAAAATTTCCTGAACTTTTTCAAAATTCCTTACCCTTATATGAAGTTTTACGCAGCTCCTCAAATTGCTATGAAATTCGCAAACCATCTACAAAGTTTGTTGCGCTTCTTCGTTTCTTGTTGATTATCGAAATTTCTTGAATTTGTACGTAATTTCCACAAGTTTTCCATGTCGATGAGGCTTCAAAATTATATAGTGGTTTCCGATCAACAATGAGCTTCCTTGAATAGAATAATGTTTTATTAAGTTCTACGAAGCTCCTCAAACTTAAATAATTTTTTCCATTTTTACGCAGTTTTCAGAACTTTTCCAAGTTCCTTGTTTCTCCGATTTTTTTTTCTGAAGGTCTATGAAGTTCCCAGAATTTCTACTAAGTTTCTTCAATTTTTACGATGTTTCCTGAACGTCTTAGAAGTCCTTGAAGTTTTATGAAGTTCCCAGAAGTTGAAAGAAATACCCTGAGCTCATGGCCAACTTGTAGAGCCTGAAGACGTCTTATTATGCCATCGTTTAAATGTCGATATCATAAATTTCTCAAAACTGATTCTTCTAGTCCAGAAAATTTGAAAAGTAATCAACTTAAATGAGTTCAAAAAAATCGTTGTTTGAATTCCTTCTTTATGAATCGCGAACTAGACAAGCTTGATAAAATACCAGCGAGTTAAAACAAAATCTGAGGGGGAGGGGCTATATAATTCTGGAGAGGCCTGACCCCCTTGTCACCCCCATTAGCTACGCAAATGCCGCTCTGTTTTGGAAACTTAAGGCCCTTAACCATCAGAATGTTCACAGGACTACATGCTTCCATCAATAGCAGTCTCAGTCAGAGCTGGCAAATGTCATTTACAATTAAAGACCTCACGCGATATTTACAAAGATACTTCTGTCACTATCATCATTACTGAACGTGACAGTGTTGTTAACATCGCTATTACTAGCACATTTATTTGTATTATTGTAACTTGAACCGCGGAAATCTTAAACATATATTCACTCTACCGATTACATACTGTTGTCTGCCTAAGCTCATCAAAATCAGTTGGAAATGTTGATGTCAAAACCGTACGACAATTATTCTCATGAATGCTTCATCATCGGAAAATGACATGAAATCTAATTATAGGTAGTTTCGTCTCGTGATAGTGTGAGGATCTGTTTTGTCATTGTCACATGATGGCCGTGATATTTACCAGCTCTAGTCTCAGTCACACAACCGTCATCTCGATCAATTCCAACTCAAATGCCAAACGAAAAGTCTAACTTCTTCGTAATCTGACATTTTGAATTTCAGCGACAATGTTTTCCTCAGTTGCTCGGTAAATGGAGTCAACTAATCCACCATCGTTAACAAACTACATTAGATGATGCCAATCGTGACGGTCATTCATTGGAAAGTCTTAGCCTTTTCATCTTCTTATCCTTTTCATTCAATTTCAACCCTTTTATTATCATCGCTAATACCCACTCATTCAGCCATAAATTTGCTCCCATTCTGTGCCCACTCAGCAATCACTGCTGCAAGTATATCCCAAGAAAGGATTTACCAGAAAGTGTTATTATTTTATTAGGATTTTATTTCTTCTCGCAACAGCGTCAGCCACGATCACTGCAAACCGTAAATTGTACTTTTAAACTCAATTACTCCCACGGAACGCCTCCGCGCTCTTGGCTAGGCTGCAGCGAACGGCGAAAATGCGCGTGCTAAATTAAACGTGAAAAAATGAAGCCCTGGGAAATTTTCCATCACCCGCCACTGACTGCCCACCCGCAGCCGACCGTCACACTCGAAAAATGCGGTGCTGCGAAAAAGGATTAGGGTGAATCGCGAGCACTTTTCTTGAAATGATGAGTCTCGTCCTCCTCCGCTGGCTTGGCTGCGAGAAGGTAGATGTATAGCCACTCCGGGTGCAAAGGGTTGAACAGACCGGATGTGCTTTCAAGAGGAAAAACCCTTTTCATGGCTTAATTGAATTCTATTCCGCGATTATTTTATGGACCTAACTAATTCCATCCGGATGATGAGATGTTGAACATACCGTTGTAGTTCCGTGATATCTCAACATCATCCCAACTTCGTTGGTCGAGAGATACGTTGCGTGTTGGCGAGTCAAAAGCTGAGCAATCCTTTGCGCTTGGGAAAGTGTTGCCAAATTTCGTGGAATTTGTGTTTCGTAATGGATTGAAATTAAAAATTCACTTGCAAACACTGGTTCTTCATGGACAGACAAATACTTTTTCGGCCCACTTCCCATTTAATTACGATGTTCTATTCTTTTGACTTTTGATACCATGGAGATTGGTTATTCGATTGCTCCGGACCAGCCAAAGTTAATGAGGATATACCACCGCACGTCAACCACATGCGATACGCGTACATCCGGAACTCGAAAGCCGACAAAGCAGTTTTCACGAACAACACAGTCAGCCTTCCCTACCGTGTTGGCGCTCCGCGTCCACTCAAGGATAACGCATTAGTGAATAGAGCTGGGATATTTTCTGAATCATGTCCCAACGAAGGCAGCACGGCTTTCATCGTGTTCGCTTGACTGGCAGGAAGTATCCTTTTTCGCTCAATTACAAACAACCGAGCGGAGTAACTCGAACGTACTACCTAAATTTACAGGACTCGCTTTTTGAGATGATAGTTGTGTTGTCGGATGCCAAAGTGCTGCTTTCACATTTTTCTCCAGTAGAGAATTATTACCTCAATTGCCTCCGTTCAGCGGGGCAAAGATAAATAAAAAAGGATTAAATTATAATTAAACGATGATAATTTGTTGCCCTACTACTCGTTTGAAGACCAGAAGGAAGAAAATTCGACATAAGAGCCAGGGATTAGGCTGGTAACGAGAATGTGTACGCTGTGGGAGACTCTCGGTGGGGTGAGATTCATTCCGGTTTCCGAAGACGCCAGGAAGAAATAAGTTGTTCGACTGCGGTATGATTAGGTGCAGTAAATCTTGCGAAACAACACAGATGATTTGTGGTCTGGACGTTCTTTCGTAGCTCTGCAGTTGGCTGAAGTAACTGGAATCGAATAAGATTGGCTAGAGAGGCAGCATCCAAGTAGAACGGAAACACAACTAGTGGATGGAATTAAAGTGGAAGCTTAGAAAAAATATAGGTAATAGTAGCTATTTTTCGATGAAATGCTTCAAAAACTTACTTTGACTATATGTTTAGTTTAGTATTACTTCTGCGTGAAGTCAACGATTTACAAAGTTGAAGATGCTAATTTCGAATAACTGACTGAAGTGGTAATTTTTATACGATAGATGAGGGGGAGATGAAAGTATAGAATTGATAGTTCCGTTTAGATTACGGCAGTGTGAAAATTGCATATAGAGAGTAAATAGCGAGCTAGGACAACTTTTAAGGAAGGTACAAATCGGTTTTATCATCTCTCTTTACCAAACTCCCCCTTTGGAGAGGAATGGTGGTTAACTTTGTTTTGTTTTTAACAGCGACGGCGTGCAAAGGCCGACAATCTATGGCAGATACTTTTTTATTAATCCAAAATACCGACAATACGGATATTTTTGGAACGAAAACGACGTGTACAGGGTGGAAATTGATGTTTAAATCTTTCTTTTAATGAGATAAAACGTTATGGTATTCGGTTGGATCAAGTACAAGAATTAATATTCGAGATTTAAGAAAAGAATTTTGATAGGAAAAACATATCAAACACTTCTCGAGGTCAACAATTGTCGTTGCTGTCAGTACTGAAAAATAGTAACAGCAGGTTGAGCAGGAGCTTGATCGTAATTGTCATTTTCGGAATTCTGATTTTATCTTAATATAAGATAAAGCGTATTGAAATTCGGAGTTAACAAAAGAAACTATATTCGAGTTTAACGAAAGACGTGTTAATCAGGAATCTATATAAAATCATTTTCAAGCACAGTTGTTGTTGTCGTTAGTGAGGTCGCCGTCGGGATAGAAATCTAATAACAGCAAGTTGAACTGGAGCTTGATCGTAATTATTTTGACATATGGAGCCTGGATGCCTTGTGGTGACCGATTTTGCTTACTGAGCAGAAAATAATGGGTTCAATCTCAAGCTCCTTCAAACTATAGAATTAGAGCGTATTTTGGTTTGGTTGTTCCTTAATATGAGATGTATTGAAATTCGGTTGTAGGAACGAGTACGTAATAGAACTAATAATCGAGTTTAAGGAAAGATGTGTTGATCGGAAATCGGAGTAGTTGTTATCATCGACGGTGAAGTCGCCACCGAGATCGAAATTTAGTAACAACTAGTTAAACGGAAACATGATCGTAATTGATTTGTGATATAAGGAGCTCGGTGGCCTAGTGGTGGCCGATTTTGCTTACTGAGCTGAAGACCGTGGGTTCAATCTCACGCTCGTTCGTGCTGTTGAATCGTTAGGACATCAATTCAGCATATCGTTTACCAAAAAGAATCAGGCTATAATCCCAACCCTTTAATCCCACATCTCAGTGATTCCTCGTGGAAGTGCAGAGGTGTTCTCGGTTTTCATTAAAGCAAGTATTACGTCAACATATTCCTATCCATTCCTTTCTTGACCAACATTTGGATGTGGTCGGCACTAGTATTTCCTAGTTTAAGACCACCAGAACACATTGCACTCTTGGTGGCTTTTCATCACATCACATCAAAACACAACTTAACACTGCTTTTTTTTGTGAATCTCCTGTTCACTACTTTGTGAACTTGCAAGAAATGTTTAATTTACGTAGATATTCGTTGTTTTAGTGGTTGCCGTCGTCGTCATTGGCAGTACCATCCATTTATTTAAAACTAAACATCAACCGTAGAAACTATATGAATTATCGCGTACCTCTGTCGTTCGTTACATACCAAGCGAAAACTTAATCGTATTTTGTCGTAGAGCATTGTGTTTTTAAGATGCTCGATGACGCTGGAGGGACCGTTTTTGCTTACTGAGCAGAAAACCATGGGTGTAGTCCCATGCTCTTTCACAATAGAATAATCGCCATTGCCGGGATTCGAGAGTATAAAACGCATTAATAACCATAAGTTGAAATGTTTAAATCATTATTACAGTGCAACTACTCCTTACCTATCAGTAACCATGAACCTTAAAATGAACAAAAATAAAAAAAATATTCTCTTTCGATAGTCGGCTGCCGCGAGTTAAAATGAGCAACACATAAACAACATAGGCTTTTGGTCGTATCACCAGCTTGAGGCGAATCCTAACCTGATATCCTACCCAATTCTCCAACTTCGTAGCACTTATGAGGATGTCTCACTAAGTCGGTGGCCTCTCGTTGAGTAAGTACTACAACAACATTTCCTTTCCTATCCCTTGTTACGGATAAGCGTTACGGTTGAGAAAAGCGATAATCATGCTTTTGGTACCTTACCTTACTAATCAGGCTAAGACCTTGTTGTCCTCTGCTATCCGAAGAAGTCGTCTCCACTCTACCCGATCCATGGCCACAGTTCGCCAGCCTCGTAGTCTGCGAAGGGTCCGCAGGTCACCTTCTACTTGGTCGATCCACCTTGCCCGCTGCGCGCCTCTTCTTCTTGTTCCTGTTGGGTCGCTTTCTAGAACCATTTTCACTGAGTCGTCGTGCAGCATTCTTACGACGTGCCCAGCCCACCGTAGTCACCATGAACGATGGATGGTTCTCCCAGCAGCTGGTGCAATTCGTGGTTCATTCGCCTCCTCCACGTTCCTTCATCCATCTGCACTCCACCGTAGATGGTACGCAACACCTTCCGTTCGAAAACACCAAGAGCGCGTTGGTCTTCCACGAGCATAGTCCAGATCTCGTGGCCGTAGAGGACCACCGGTCTAATCAGCGTCTTGTGACCGGAGCGTCCTCCGGAGTCCATAGTAGGCACGATTCCCTGCCATAATGCGTCTTTGAATTTCTCTGCTGGTATCATTTTCGGCGGTCACCAGTGAGCCCAAATACACGAACTCATCGACCACCTCGATTTCGTCACCGTCAATCTGAACTCGGAGTGGAAGGCTAACATTGTCTTCCCTAGAACCTGTTCCTTTCATGTATTTTGTCTTTGATGCGTTGATGGCAAGTCCAATCCGCCTAGCTTCAGCCTTCAGTCTGAGTACGTTTCCGCCATCGTCTCAAAGTTCTTTGCCATAATGTCACTGTCATCGGCGAAGCCAAGAAGCTGGATGGACTTCCTGAAGATCGTGTCATTTTGTCGATACCAGCTCTTCTGATCACACCTTCTAACGCGATGTTGAATAGCAGACACAAAGTCCATCACCTTGCCGAGATTCAAAGGGACTCGAGAGTGTCCCCGATACGCAAACAACGCACATCACTCGATCCATCGTCGCCTTGACCAATCGCGTCAGTTTGTCCGGAAATCCGTACTCGTGCATAATCTGCCATAGCTGATCTCGATCGATTGTGTCGTATGCGGATTTGAAATCGATGAACAAATGATGTGTGGGGAGGTTGTATTCGCGGCATTTCTACAGAGCTTGCCGAATCGCGAAAATTTGGTCCGTATTGCCTGGTATTGCCCCACGAACTCTCTTGCAAATGGTGACAGGCGGCGGCATAGAATTTGGGAGAGTACTTTGTAGGCGGCGCTCAGCAGTGTGATCGCGCGGTAGTTGCAGCAATCTAACTTGTCGGGCGATTGTAGATTGGGCATACGACACCTTCCATTCACTCCTCCGGTAATATCTCCTCCTCCCAAATCTTGGCAATTACCCAGTGCAGCGCTCTAGCCAGTGCTTCACCACCGTATTTTAATAGCTCACTTGGTAGTTGATCTACACCAGTCGCTTTGTTGTTCTTCAGCCGACCGATCTCCTTCTCAACTTCTTGAAGATCGGGGGCCAGTAGCCTGTCGTCTTCTGCCCGTGCGCCAAGGTCTGTTGCCATGCCACCTTCGTTTTCTACTGCCTCACCGTTGAGGTGCTCGTCATAGTACTGCTTCCACCTCTCAATCACCTCACACTCGTTCGTGAGAAGGCTACCGTCCAAGTCCTTGCACATATCGGCTTGCGGATCGTAGCCTTTGCACGAACTATTTAGCTTCTCGTAGAACTTCCGTGTGTCGTTTACGCGGTACAGATTTTCCATCGCCTCGTGATCTCGGTCTTCCTGCTGACGCTTCTTCCTTCGGAAAACCGAGTTTTGTCTGTTCCACGCTTGTCTGTATCGCTTCACATTCAATCTCGTGCGGTGTTGCAGTATTCTCGCCCGTGCTGCATTTTTCTTCCCTACTAACAGCTTGCATTCGCCGTCAAACCAGTCATTTCTTCGGTCCGGGATTGCAGTACGTAGTGCCACTGCAGCAGTACTACCTATGGCGGAACGGATGTCCCTCACAGTCATTTTCAAGAGAAGCTGCGCCAAGCTGCTCTTCCGTGGGTAGTGCAACTTCCAGCTGCTGCGCGGAGTCCTGGGCAACTCCGGCGTCCCGTAGTTGCTCAATGTTGGGTCACGGCGTTCGATTTCCACGGGTGTTATGCACCGTCGAGAGTTTTGAGCGCATGCATACTGCAACTAGGTAGTGGTCCGAATCTATGTTCGCACTGCGGTACGTGCGGACGTTGATAATGTCGGAGAAGAACTTCCCGTCGATTAGAACGTGATCGATTTGGTTTTCTGTGTGTTGGTCAGGTGATCTCCAGGTGGCTTTGTAGATATCCTTGCGGGGGAAAAAGGTACCTTGAACCACCATACCACGATAGGCTGCAAAGTTCACGCATAGTTGGCCGTTGTCGTTCGATACGGCATGCAGGCTGTTTGGCCCGATTGCCGGTCTGTACATTGCCTCCCGTCCTACCTGAGCGTTCATGTCGCCGATGACGATTTTGACGTCCCGTTGCGAACAGCCGTCGTACACCTGCTCCAGCTGCGCATAGAACGCTTCTTTCTCATCGTTGGGTCTCCGTTCATGTGTGCAGTGCACTTTGATAGTGCTGTAGTTGAAGAAACGGCCCTTAATCCTCAACTTGCACATCCTCGCGTTGATTGGCTGCCAACCAATCACGCGTTGGCGCATCTTACCCAGCACTACAAAGCTGGTTCCCAGCTCGTTGGTGGTGCCACAGCTCTGGTAGAAAGTAGCCGCTCGATGCCCGCTTTTCCATACCTTTTGTCACGTCCAACAAAGTTCCTGTAGTGCTACGACTTCGAAGTTGCGTGGTTGAAGTTCGTCATAGATTAACCTAATTATCGCAGCCCGGGAAGCCGAGCGATTTGCAGTTCCATGTTCCGAGTTTCCAATCGTAGTCCTTATTTCGTCACGTAGGTCTGTGCTGATTGTTCCGATGAGGTTCCATAGATCATTTTTTACGTGCTGAGCACCAATGCTACCAACGCCAGGGAGGCAGATCCCACACCTGGACCCTACCCATCAACCCATCAACTCATAAACCGGGGACCAACGGCTTTACTTCCCTTTTGAAGGAAGGCGTGATCAGGCTTTTAGGCCTGCTAGGGTGAGAGGTAATCACGCTTACCACAACACAACCAGCACCGCTGGTTCACGGGATCATGAAGCGCCCTGCAGTGAAGCTAGCCTCTCTGGACGTAGCTGTTAAAGGCATTTCTGATGGAAATCACCCACCGGGCAATCGTCAGTTATCGAGAACGTTAGTTCAGAATGCCATTCGAACCGTCAGTCTGACATCTAGCAAAGAACGGAACTGGGACGATGTGTCCAGAGACGGCATTTGGGGCATAATTGAAGTGAACGTATTTTAGCTCAGTAGATCGATAATTATTTTTTTCCTATAATTTGCTGTAGTTAAGTTAAAGTTATGTGTAGGGAATTTAGCTAAAACCATTTATTTGAAGTATAATCTGTCGAGTTATAGTCAGTTCGAGTTAATCGAGATACCTTTAAGGAATTTTGAAGACCCACTACAAAGACAACAACGTATATATGATTGTTGCGGGAATTGTAAACAGACCGAAGACCGCCGTCACTTCCAGGAAAACTTTCAGAACAATGGATATAGTTTTAGATTTTTTCCCCACCCTGTGAGAGATCTGGTCAAAAAAATAAACTTTGGTAATTTAACTTAACTTGGCTTAAAGTAAACTAAATTTACTTTAGAACACATTTGAAATTTCAGAAGTCCGTGGAATATATGGCGATTTGAATTTGGGGTCAAATTGACCCCAAGGTACAGACAACGTTTGTTTTTTTTTAAGCACAAACGAAGGGTTAAGAACGTCACGAGAAATAAACAGGGTTATTCCGAACATCACCTCACTGTCACTGTCACTTCATGGAGTGATATCATAGTGAAATCTTCGGAGCCAGTGGACCGACTTCAAAAATAGTCAATAGTATTTAATAGGACTACGGTACCTTCTATTTGGTACAGTGGATTGACCAACAGTTTAAATTTTCAAATTTGATAGAATACTTACCGAGAGATAGGGGAAAAGGCTCTAATATTGGGTCCATCGCCAAAAATCTGCTGCTTATCAATTTGATGAACGCGTCATTGGAACGGTACTTATGGATATTTTAAATCGCTATTGAAAATTTAGTCGAATGCTGAATTTATGTATGGGCCCAAATTAACTAATTAGAAATAACGACTTATCTTCAGCTGTGGTACTCATTTCTCAGCGTGTGATATAGTATGATCATCATTTCTAGTAACTGTCGAAGGCAAACATTTGGCCAATACATAATGTCACTAATATGATTTCAGTCGAACGAGTGCAAGTTGCTTCTCAAATCATACCCATTATATCAGAAGCAAAATTATAAGCCACAAAAAAAAGTCACTCATCCTATTAGAATAATAAGCAGAAATGAAATCAAAGAAAGCTTCCCGTTTCGATCAAAAAA
Source organism: Ochlerotatus camptorhynchus (assembly GCF_037179485.1). Taxonomy (NCBI): domain Eukaryota; kingdom Metazoa; phylum Arthropoda; class Insecta; order Diptera; family Culicidae; genus Ochlerotatus; species Ochlerotatus camptorhynchus. The sequence goes on along the minus strand of NW_027040668.1, from coordinate 2,010,346 downwards.
GACAAAGCAGCTTGTATAACCAACGAGAAGGTGGAAAATGTTTTCATTGGCATCGGTTGCATCCAAGAAAAATTTCTTCCATCCCATTAACCATTCTCGAACGTAATGCGAATGGAACAGCCAGATAATGAAGAAAATGCATTCTCTTTGATGATGCTCTAGCTCCGAGAAGAAAAGAAAACTAACGAAGGTTTTATTGAAAGCAAGCTCGAGGAAAAGAACAATTTCCACTTCTTTGGTTTGCTAATTAACGAACGAACCGAGAGGGAGGGCCAGGTTTAATTACTCGTCTAATGTACGCCCGATTGGTGATGGCACCATCAAAGACAAAACGGAACAAAATCGGATCACGCCCTCGCAATTACAGTATTGGTGAATTTGATCGTAACGTCCGTGGTGCGCATGTTCGAGTACGGGGCGGTGTAGTCCTGCAAAGTTTCCACGGAAGTTGCTGATCGTCTATCGAACGGGAATCCCATGGCTCGACCATCTGGGTATTTTTGATCCCGAAGACCGCAGAACGAATGCGAGTCGGCGCATTTTGCAGCACTGGATAAAATGAAAAAAAAAACAATCCTGATTAGTTGAGGGAGGTTATTATTCAGCGACAACTTACTCTGCAAAATCGATGTTCTCGCCAATGTTTTCGTTGGCATAGTTTGAAATCATGAGGAACAAATCGAAACGCATACCCTCGGGAGTTCCTTTCGGAAGGAGCATATGTTCGGGCCATCCACAACCGCAGAAGCGGAACTGCTCCAGGTCGGTCTTGTTCGGGAGATCTTTTTCATTTTTGATCCGACGGAATGTGCGGTCGAAGGCAACGGTTACACTGGATTGATCCGATCTGCGTTTGATTGTGTTGGTTCCTGGGTTCACTGAAAAAAAAAATCAAATCAGTTAAGCTGTCTTAAATCACGTCTTGCGTTAAATGGCAACGAACATATAACTCCAAATTTATCCATTTCTATGACGTAGCCTCTCCAATCGCTGTACTTCAGAGGCGTATTACGATCGTCCACTTTTGGTGCCAAGAAAATGCGAGCAGTTCCACGGATCGGAGTGCTGTTTGAATTTTGAACCTCGAAAATGTACGAAAATGCCGCATGTTGTAGGTGAGTGAAGGAAGCGAATACATTTCCGTCGGGTCCAAAGTCCAATCCGGCAGCAAGATCAACCTGCGATCGTTGCCAGTAGGTCAACAGAACGTTTTGTGGGACCTTTGGTCGATTCAACGAGACACTGAGACTGGAGATGGCGATTCCCGGAAATGAGAGCTACGTGGATTAAAAGCACTGTAGTTATGTCATTCTCGTTGTCAAAGTCAGTAAAACTACCTCATTTGCGGTGTAGGGATCAAACGTATCTTTGTGACGAACAAGGATATCATCAATGAACGAGTGCCATCTGTAGAAGGTTGGATCACGTTGAGCCGTGGCCACATCTCCCATTATGCCGTACTCCTCTAGGTAGCGGTTTTCCGGATCATGACAGAAGGCTAGCGCAATGTGGCCTGAAATGTGCAGGTTACCGTAGAGTTTCGGATTAATCGACAAATCAGAGGCTTCGACAATGTTTGAAAGAATGTCGATTCCAGTTTTCTCGTCCAAAGGCACGTTTCTCCCAGAGGACTGTAATCATTCAATAATAATAGTAGATAGAAGGATAACCTAGATATGATACTTACATCCACAATGAATCCAGCATCGATTGCAGCGTAAATTCGATCTCTCCATTGTTCCATTTCGGTGATTGTAAACTTCAGCCCTTCAACGTAGCGATCAATGTCCTTCAGTGCGAAATTCCTCGGTCTAGACGCATATGGCCGATTGTTGGAACTTCTGACCATCTTCGGGAAATAAGCTTCCGGGATTGAATCACGGAAATTGTGCATACTCTTCGTCTTTCCCAACCGGTTGCCAAATCTTTCCACATTGTACCGATGAATGATTTGCTGATGCATGTAGAAAAACAGTTCACCACGTCGATCCTTATCGATCACTATCTTTGGACCTGACGTGGGGTAAACCAAATGCCAATGCCAGTGATGCATATTAACACCAATGTCCTCGCGGAAATAAGCCAACCTTTGTTCATCGTCGCGATCCGAAGCCGTGTAGTTTTGCGGAAGCTCAATTACCATCTGTAAACAAACCCCCTTCGACATTAAATCTCCCATTTCCCACAAAACTTTGAAAACAATCTCACCCGATTAGCTTGACTGACTACCTTTCCCTCCTCGCGCAGCTTGGGAAATACAGCCGGATCAACAAACTGATCTGGAAACAGTTCCAAAATTGAAGGTAAGTTCACACTGCTCGTATCCTGTCGATGCTGCACGGCCACTGCCAGAGCGTACTGGAACAGGAACACGTTCAACCGATCGCGGCTGTACGACGCCACGCTGAGCAGCGAGGATATGTCTGGCTGTTGCAGGAACAGGTCGATCAACTGTGACGCGATCTGACGGTGCTTTTCGATGAACAACGAAAAGGAACCTCTCCGATCGATCACTTGTGCAAACGAAATGTCCGGTACACCGACGTTTCGCACCGGAATGCGAATGTCAACATTGTCCGTGAAGCGTTTCTGGAGCTCATCGCCGATTGGCCGGTACCGATCAGTTAGGTACTCGTCCGGAAGTTCCAGCACGGTTTTGCCATCGTTTTTCGGATAAAACGTTGGCTCCAGGGGGCGCTGGAGAAGCGCGAGCACATCCGAACTGGAGGTCATTTTTGACGACGACTGAAGCGAATTGTTAGTGGGACGATACGTGTGTGAACACTAATCTGAAATGGAGTGCACAGAATGTTTTTATAGCGTGAAAACCGACGATAGCTGTCCGGAGCTGTGGTTTTGCGGTTTTTGGTTTTAGGTTCAGCGATGAAGGACGCATTTGACTAATTTAAATAAAAATATGGTCAGTTATTTAGTTTATGTTATGTCAGGGAGATGTTTGAGACGCACCCTAGTGATTGCTAGATGAAGCTGATAAGCTGACCTTGAATTGATCAACTGTTTGAATGTAACATTGTTGCTTTAACGGTAAGGTTTGCTTCTCTAGTTCAATTCAATTCAATGAATCGAGAAAAAAAAGTGAGAAGAATATCTTTCATGAGGTGCAATGGAAGATAGAATGGCAAATGTGTGGTACATCAACTGTAACGGCCTTAAGGTGATATTCTAAGGAAGCTTTAGCGTGAAATTTCAAAAGCACAAATCGCAGCTTCCACAAAACATTCAAAGGTTGCTATACTAAGTACTATGATGCAAACAAAGACCAACAATTTAATTATTGTATCTTTTGTAGAAGCTGATCTTTGAGCTTTTGAAAATTCATACTAAGGCTTTCTTTGAGTATCACCTTAAATTACGCTTAAGAGCAATGATTCTCAATTTGTCGTTTAAATAGTGACACACCAAGATATTATGGAGGGCTCACTTTAATGCCGAGCCTGAACATCGAAATGTGATTGGTGGCTGCCCACAGAAAGGTGGGGTGATTCATTCAAATTAACCAGTGGATACCCAGTTATGGGCAGTTCAAAAATTACGTGACGCAAGAGGGAGAGGGGTGAGTGTTGAAAAGTGCTACAATTTGTTACACAATTTTTACATGAAGAAATCATTGAATGCTCTAATGTTCCTTGAACATCAAAAAAGTACTCTAATCTATATTTCTTGAATATTTCCTCAACTTCTGCGAAGTTTCATCATTTCTTTCCTTTATTTTAACGTCGGTCTCTGTTCCGCAATCTAGTGCCAATCACCGACGGACATCGATTACCATCCATTGACGGCAATCGAATGTGCAGGAAGGCAGCTTCCACACCTGCGTAGGATATCGCACCCATTCAACACACATACACATGGGCCGGGACCAACGGCTTTACTTCCCTTCCGGAGGAAGACGTGACCAGAGATTTTTATGCCTCAGAAAAGGGAAGTTTCATCAACTCAATTAAGATCTCAAAACATCTTTGACCTTCTGCAAACCTTGAACCAATTTTACTAATTTTCTTACATATCTGGGCGATATAAAGTTCTCAAAGTATGCTGAGTTTCTACAGTACTCCATGGACTTCTGTGAAACTTCCTGAACATCTATGAAGTTCACTGAGCTTCTACAATTTTAGCTGAACTCCTACAAAGTTTCTTGACCTTAAACAAAAATACATGCACGTCCAACAAGGTTTCAAACTTCCTTGAATTGCTACGTACTTCTCTTGACTCCTGCAATGTTCTCATCATTCCTTTGAAGTTTTCTGCACTCCTAAAGAGTTTACTGAACTATTTACAGTTCCGTTGATTTACTTCTAAGTTCTGTGAATTTAAAGAAATTTATCCAAATATCAATTAATTTTTCTGATCTATTTTAGAAGCTAAGAAGTATTAAAATGTTATTTTAAGTTTTAGAAAATGCCCTAAAGCTAAACGAACAATGTTTATGAAGTTTCTTAAAATAAACCAAAGTTTCCATAACTTCAAACATGTTTCCCAAACTTGCATTATGTTCCCAGTTCTACATTGCATAGTGAGCCAATAATTAATCTAGCAGGAAACAAATAATAACGCTTCAGGATTGCATCCAATTGAGTTAACGTCTTGAGTGAAGTTTCTTGGATTAATTAGAACTACAATTTGATGGATCAAAATAGATCATGTGTTGGACCCAAAGATGGCGCAGCGATACAAGAGTTCAGTTTCGAACCCTTTCGGATCAGGGCTGAAAAAATCACTAAATTTCATCAAAGTTCACTATCGGATACGGTTGTGTTTTAAGTCGGATACGGTTGTGGTAAACCATTCTCACATAGCTAACAAAACCCCAGTTAATATGAACCATGCTAATAAACTATCCACCCCAGGCACCGAGTCATCGCTCTGGCAAGGATGTCACTAGAACTGCAGTGATCTCTCGTCCTCTTCCACCCACTTCCCGCGTGGGCCAAGGTTTTTCGCGCAGCAAGAAAGGTTTCGAATGACAACGCCGGGCGTTCAAACAAAATGTAACCATTATTTCCGATATTGCTAGGATGCGCATTTTTTGTGCCACTCCAGTCGTCTCACTCCTTTACCCAAATGACTCTTTTCAACATACACAAATCAATGTAACTAAAACTGTATAAAAGGAAAACGCATTTCAATAAACGAGGGTCAGGATTGGCACCAAGGTGATGCTGCGTACCAAAGCGGAGTACGAAGCAACTGTGAAGTACCTGAAGGATTCCAGGTCGGAATACTTCATACATGACATCCCCAGTGAGAAGCTCTTCAAGGTAGTCATCAAGGGCTTACCGAACTTTAACCCCAAGTCGATCGAAGAAGAACTTAAGGACCGTTACAAACTAGCCCCAATCGCAGTCTTCTGGATGACGAGGAGAGACAAAAACGTGAAAACGTACCCGGATTGCCTTTTCCTGGTTCATTTCCAGAAGGGAACGGTGACGCTCAATGCGTTGAAGGCCATCCGCTCCATCAACTTCATCATTGTTCAATTGGGGCCATACCGTGGCGGCCGTCACGACATCACCCAGTGTCATCGTTGCCTGAATTTCGGGCATGGCACCCGAAACTGCTACATCAATCCGCGCTGTGGAAAATGCACCCAAAATCATGTTTCCTTCGAGTGCGTTGTCGACGAGTCGGAAACGAGCAAATGCGCCAACTGTGGTGGAGCTCATCAATGGTCCGACAAACAGTGACAAACGCGAGGATTTCAAGCGGATCCGAAAGCAAGCGTCCACAAGAAGCCAACCAGGACGGAAGAAGGAAAACACTCCGGCATTCAGGGTGGAGGACTTCCCGCCGCTTCGTGTTACGCAACACGTTCAAGCCCGCCAATCCCGATCTCTTCTCTGCGGATGAGCTGATGAAGATTTTCGTCGACATGACCAGCGCTCTTCGTCAGTGCCGCAACAAGCCTGAACAGATCCAAGTGCTCGGTAGGTTTATCATTCAGTATGGCGTCAAAACCGTTAACTATAGTCACGTGGAACGCTTGCTCTGTACGAGCCAAAAAGTTCGAGCTTGCTGACTTCCTCCGTAAGCATAGTATCGACGTGGGCCTCCTATCAGAGACCCATCTAAAGTCCGGCGACAGCTTCCGGCAGCCAGACCACAACATTATTCAGCTTGATCGCACCAGCTCCAGGGGATGTGGTGTTGCGGTCGTCGTCAAGAAAGGAATAAAATACTACACTCTGTCCCATATCCGCACCTCTATCATTGAGGCCCTTGGTGTGGAGGTGGAGTCGTCGCCTGGATACGTCCAGTTCATCGCCGTCTACTGCCCTCAACAGTGTGCCGCCAACAGTGGACTAGTGGCTAAATTCAAGAAGAACCTGTCCACCATCACCCGTAACGGTACCCGCTTCGTAGTAGGAGGAGATCTAAACGCTCGCCATGAGGCCTGGCGGAACTACCAGCAGAACCAGAACGGTCGTCTGCTGTTCGACCACTCACAGCATGGGCTGTACTCCGTTTGGTTTTTGGATGAGCCAACATTTATCTCACCGGCGGGCAACCCATCGACGCTAGACCTGTTCCTGACAAATATCGGCTTGTCCAAGCCGGTAGCATTGAACGAACTCAGCTCCGACCACTAACCGGTGGTGGCTGAACTGGGCTGCAACGTGGCTCCTGCTTCAAGCCTGCGCAAGAACTTCCATCGCGTAAACTGGACCCAGTTTGGACGCGTGGTAGACAGGCACATCACCGATAACCCGCCGCTTGACACCGTGGAGGACATCGACCGAGCGTTGGAGGGACTCCACCAAGCCATAACCGTGGCTGACGAGGCATGCGTCCGACGAGTTCCTGTGAGGGGTAAGTTTATTGCCATTGATTCCTACACCCAATTACTGCTTCGCTTGAGAAATGTGCATAGACGCCAGTTCCAGAGAACCGGAGATCTAGCGAGGAAACGTGAAATGGCCGATCTGAACAAGGAGATTGCTTCCAGAATGGTCTCACTCTGGAACGAAAGTTTCGGGTGGCTTGTCCAGAATCTGGACGACCGCTCCAGGCCATTCTGGAAGGTAGCCAAGGTTCTGAAAACTCATCCCAAACCCGTTCCACCTCTCAGAGTGGAAAATGATGACGATCGGCTTTTAATCACCCCACAGGAGAAAGCAAATGCGATCGGCTCAAATATCCAAAGTCAGCTCGAAGATCAGGTTGCGCAATGCGTTCGAAACTTAGATCCCTCCCCTTGTGTCGTGCCTCCGGCGGATTTGATTACAGTACAACAAATTTGCTCAGCGCTGAAATGCACCAAGAACATGAAGGCTCCCGGGTTTGACGGTATATTCAACTTGATCTTGAAAAGACTTAGCATGAAAGTGCAGTCTCTTCTAACCGCTATCTTCAACTGATGCTTGGAACTGCACTACTTTCCAGGCATCTGGAAAGTAGCAAAAATCATACCAATCCGTAAGCCCGGTAAAGTTCCGACATTGCCTTCAAGCTACAGACCAATCAGCCTCCTTTTAGCGCTGAGCAAATTGTTCGAGTTACTCATTCTTAATCGTTTGCTCAAGCTTGTCGAGGAAAATAAGATTCTCCTTCCGGAACAGTTTGGATTCAGAAAGGGGCACTCCACCAATCACCACCCAGACAACCAGAATGCACGTATATTCAATGTTGTTTTCGTGATGTACAAACATATATACAAACGAACAATTCGTATAGAATGCAAATAAATGGCTTATACGTACAAAAGTGGAGGCCATATACGTGCATATTTTAAATTAATTTTAAACGAGTTGATTTAACATCATACACGATTTAATCTGTAATAAAAAATTCATTTTGAAAAGTCTTACGATGTAATCCGATTTAATTTGCGATACAGTACGACGGAAAAATGACTCATCGCATATAGGTTGGAAATTTGCATTCTATACGATTTAACTTAAACATAATGTGAGGTATGCCATTCTTATATGCGATTTTGACTTAAACTGTAGCAATTTACGATACTGTGTGTACATTGTTATACGATTTTTGGTTGTCTGGGCAGCTAGTACGGGTGATGAATAACATCCGAAGTAACAAAGCTGTATCCAAGTCCACAGCCATGACCTTGTTAGACGTTGAAAAGGCGTTTGACAATGTTTGGCATGACTTGTGTTCAAGCTTTGTAACTTCAACTTCCCATTACATCTGGTTAAAATCACCCGTAACTACCTCCAGCAAAGGTCGTTTAAGGTATCGTTGAATGGTTGTCTTTCAGACACGTTTTCCATCCCAGCAGGAGTCCCACAAGGCAGTCTGCTGGGCCCCTTGCTTTACAGCATTTACACTTCCGACATTCCTTCCCTCGGTGACGGTTGCGTGTTCTTCCTGTTCGCAGATGATACCGAAATAGCCGTCAAAGGAAGGATGCTCGCAAAATAACGAACAAACTCCAACGATGCCTTAATGCCTTTGCTGATTATGCCACCACGTGGAAAATCAAAATCAATGCCTCCAAAACTCAAACGATCATGTTTCTCCATCGGAAATCGTCCAAACTGAAACCGGCTCCCTCTTGTACTGTAATCATGGTAAGCACAAGGGTTGAGTGGTCCGCCGAAGTAACCTATCTCGGGATGTTGTTCGATGAAAAGCTCCTCTTCCGTTCGCATGTGTAGAAAACCGTAATCAAGTGTTCCGACTTGGATAGGTGTCTGTATCCGCTGATTTGCCGCAGATCTCGCATCTCAAGGGTAAACAATCTGGCTGTCTACAAACAAATCATAGCACCTGCGATCCTCTACGCAGCTCCGGTGTGGGAATCATGTGCACAGACTCACAGGAACAAAATCCAGGTCGCTCAGAATAGAGTACTGAGGATGGTTCTTGATCGTCCTTTCGACACTAGAATAACAAATTTACACGAAGAGGCAGGCATTGCCAAAATAGATTCCAGAATAAACGAAATTAAGACTAAATTTGCACAAAAATGCAATACATCAGAACATACTTTGATAATCAATTTGTGTATAGTAGATTAGGTGTATATATTATTTGTAGGTTAGTTGTAGTTGTAAATAGTAGTTTTTTTTTTTTTTCCTTTGGTTTGTTTTTTCCGTCGATCTTGTTTTCCGTGCTGAGCACCAATGCTACCGACGTGCCAAGAAGGCAGCTCCCACACCTGGACCCTACCTATCGACCCATCAACTCATGAACCGGGGACCAACGGCTTTACTTCCCATCCGAAGGAAGGCGTGATCAGAGATGTTATGCCTCAGAACATCCCGGCGGCGCCGACTGGGATTGAACCCAGGCCTGCTGGGGTGAGAGGTAATCACGCTTACCACTACACCACCGGCGCCGTTATAAATAGTAGTTATAAATAGTTTTCTTTTTCAATTTAAAACAAACCAATCCCACCAAGGTGGTCATTCTCTAAAACAGGCCTGATAGGACTAGGAACTTTAAATAATAATTAAAATCTCAAAAGAACTAAATTTGAAAAGACGCATCTGTGTCACTTGAAAATTAATGCATGTAAACCACACAAACACAAGAAATAAAGATCATTTAAAGTCAAATAAACGAGGGATTCTTATTCTGAAGCTCGAACCGACTCCCCAGTCGGCTCACCGAAAGACTTCACAAAATAGAAAGTTACTGGTTCTCCCAGCTAGGCTTCGCTAAAGTTGAGAAGTCCCGTATGTGATCCAGTATGTGCGCGCGTCAAATCTTTCACTCGGTATAGTAGTCCAACGTACCCGCGCGCCAAATCGAATGATATCAAAAGATATCAAACGGTTGTGTTTTAAGTTTGCTCCCTGTTTTGAGCGTAAGTTCGCTTTAGTAGTTTTCGGCTGTTTTTCCTGATCAGCGCTGGCACTCTGCCTCCCGGACGGTTATACTGTAGTCGCCATATTCATAGTCTGGCGGATAGAATCTCGGGAATCAATTGATGTGTCAAATAGCGGAACCAATCGAGCAAATCACGACCAACAACAGAAACGAGCACATCCGCTATTGCGAACAAAACTTCGGAAACCCTTTTCTCCTGACGCAAGGCTCGCCTACGCAAACTAACACCATGTTTGTGTTGGGGATAGTTGACCCTATCCGATGATGTTGGTAATTTGCGTTCAATTGGCGAGGAAATAATAATCAAAGTTTTGTTTATAATAGTTGATAGTACCTAAAAAGGTTCTACAATATATTGAATTGGTTCCGCTTTTTGATAGATCGAAATTCTATCCGCCAGACTATGCATATAGCGACTATAGGTTAAACTTGTGTGATTGATGGTTTTCTCGCTTTCTGGGAAGTTTTAGAATCGAGAAAGAAAACGTTATAGTTAAACATGGGGATAAAAGGTTGAAAGAGTGCAAGGCGTTTATTGGCAACACTACGAATCAATTGAAAGTTTCAAACCCTATTCTACCTAGGATCAAAGGTTTACCAATGATTCACAAACCAGGAAACGAAATGAGGGAGATTATCTCGGCTGAAGGATCCCCCACTCATAAGCTTGCCAAATGGCTAGTAAAGGAATTTCAAAATATGCCTAAACCCTTTTCCACTCGCACACAGGAATTCGCAAGTCAGCTTCAGGCATCAGGAGAGATTCGGGAAGATGAAGTCATGGTTTCATTTGATGTCACAGCACTTTTTTCGAGTGTACCAGTAAAGGAAGCCATCAGCCTTTTAGAGGACTGGCTTCTGAAGCAATGTGAGGATTCTACTTGGAAAAGCAAAGTTCGGTCATATCTCAAGCTTACTCGTCTTTGTATGGAGGAAAATTATTTCATTTTCAGAGGAAATTTTTATAAACTAACTAAAGGCGCTCCTATGGGCAATCCGCTTTCTCCATTTTTATGTGAATTGTTCATGGCTAACCTAAAAAATACTCTTGAGGATAGGAATTTGTTGCCCAAATGTTGGTATAGGTACGTGGGTACCCTTTGAAATAGCCTTTAATATTGTTCCCGTGAGTTTCCACAAATTAGCACCTTGGATCTACTCTCAAACTCAATTTGGGTTTTCCGGGTTATCCTTAAATACAACAGCAAAAAAGGTTACATATCTTCCATTTAATTAATTTTAGTATCCGTGACAGATACGTATTTCGACTACAATGTGCAGTCTTCATCAGTGTCATTCCCACTAAAAAACTTATAAAAACCTAACCCCATTAAGTACTCATCCACTAGGTTAAAATGTCAAGACCACAGGTATCCACAGGGTTATCCTTGTGTGTAGTCGACATAACTTTTAACCCTCTGACTTCCTTCAATTCATTTAAGTCTTTTCGCATTTGACCTAGACGCAAGAGGATCTCTTGCCTACATAGCCTTCCAAATATGCTTCAATGTAATAACTTACCGTCGAAGTCTTTACTTGGAATCAGCCGCAGGATGAGCTGATCTTCACCTATCGCTGAACTCACCATTAAAAAGTCCACCGAATTCCCTGAAGTTCTTCTAGGGTAGCCTAAAATGGTCTTCTGGTCTTACCTGTTTTAACTGGCTGCACTGAATGCACTCTTCAAGTTCTTAAGATTTCGAGCTTTTATTAGCACAGTCAGCATATAAAATCGAAAATTGCGACCGTCGCAAAAAGGTGTTAGGGTTTGACCGCTTATAACTTTGTCATTTTTAGATTAAATAAAAATCCAAATACACCAATCGATATGAAATAACTCTACGTATATGCGCACTCCCACTCTTTCAACGTTATATCCACATGTTTAACTATAGATCGGAGGGGGTCAATGCTCAACTGTCTGTATGGGCCATTATTTCAGAGACAATACAAAACGGAAAGGGACATTCACTTAGTAAAACCGAAAAAGTGGAAATTCGAATTCTCAAAGAACTAAAAACAAAGCCGGTATTCTATACAAAAGCAGACAAAGGTAATGCAGTAGTGATTTTGGACAAAGAGGACTATGACAATCGGATGACGGAAAAAAAATACTATTGGCCCATACAGACAGTTGAAGATTGACCCCCTCCCATCTATAGTTAAACATGAGGATAAAACGTTGAAAGAGTGCAAGGCTTTTATTGGCAACACTACGAATCAATTAAAAGTTTCAAACCCTATTCTACCTAGCATCAAAGGTTTACCAAAGATTCACAAACCAGGAAACGAAATGAGGGAGATTATCTCGGCTGAAGGATCCCCCACTCATAAGCTTGCCAAATGGCTACTGTACCTTTTGACCAATGACAGTAATTGATGGTATGCTTTCAAACAATAGCTGCAATTTCCAAACCTACGACTGGATGCCTTCCTTCAAATAACAACTGAAGTTCGGTAAAAATCGGTAGAACTGTTTCAAACACATCGTTGGTACTTGAGTGGGTCGGCGTTCATCTATTTTTACCAGTGGTGGCGGGGGGGACACCCCTCACCATCCCTCTCCAAAAACCGATTTGTACCTTCCTTAAAAGTTGTCCTAGCTCGCTATCTACGTTCTATATGCAATTTTCACACTGCCGTATTCTAACGGAACTATCAACTCTAGACTTTCATCTCCTCCATCTATCGTATAAAAATTACCACGTTAGTCTGTTATTTGAAATTAGCATCTTCAACTATGTAAATCGTTGACTTCACGCAGAAGTAATACTAAACATATATAGTCAAAAGTAAACTAAAGCGCTCCTATGGGCAATCCGCTTTCTCCATTTTTATGTGAATTGTTCATGGTTAACCTAGAAAATACTCTGGAGGTTAGGAGTTTGTTGCCCAAATGTTGGTATAGGTACGTATAGGTAGGTAAATTAGTCTTTAGCATTGTCAAAAGGGAAGATTTATCAAAAACTTTGGAGGCCATAAGTAACGTTCACAAGGACATCAAATTTACTCACGAAGAAGAGAGCGACGGCAAACTCCTCTTCTTAGATCTTCTCTTCATCAGGGAAACGTCTTCGTTCAATTTCGAAATATATACGAAACCAACAAACATAAAGAGAGTAATACCAAGCACTTCAAACCATTCCCATCAACACAAAATGGCCGCTTTACACTACATGGTTCACAGGATGCAAACTCTTCCTCTTAGCGATACAGGCAAATCAAAGGAAATAGCTCACATTTTTGAAATCGCAAGGCTGGTATTAAGAAAAAAACAATTCAAGCAGTAATCGATAATAGAACAAGGGATCATTTTAGGCGTATTTCGACAACTCCTACACCAGTAGATATTTGTGAGTGAATTTCGATAAAAACATTACCAAACCATTGATTTCAAAGTTTAGAAGTTTTGGCCTAGATTTAGTATTCAGCAGCAGGACAAATCAGCTGAAGTCACTGTTAGGATCAACTAAAGATTCAATAAATGTCTTAGGGAAAGCCGGAGTCTACAAAATCTCTTGTCCAGATTGCAATAAAATCTACATTGGTCAGACGAAAAGGACTTTGGAAACAAGGTTTAAGGAACACATCGTAGAGATAAAAAAGGCTAACAAAGAGATGGATAAAGGACTTCATTATGAATTTAAATCCAAGGTTGCAGAACATATCGTTACAAAGGGGCACAATTTGACTAAGGATAACATTAATATCCTGCAGACTGTATCTTCGCCTTGGAGACTAGACGTAGCTGAAAGTTTAGAAATATTTAAACATAATCCATCAACATTGCTTAATAGAGATCAAGAAAATGGATACTCGAGACTCTTTAGCATGCTACCTATAACAACGCATCGTAGCATGCATTTACCTGTTGGAGACTGAATTTAGGTACCTGGTTAGGTAAATTTTGACATGGCAGTGGATACCTGCTGATTTTTAGTACCTATTGATTAGTATATAACTCGTAGATAAAAGATGGATTCCTCAGTGGTGTTGAGTACTTGGCACTGATGAAGTCTTCAAGTAGTAGAGTAGTAGAGTAGTAGAGTAGTAGAGTAGTAGTCAAAAGATAAGCAATTATAAGGGTGAAGGATAGACGTTGACACACTCACACTCACACAAAAGATGGCGCAGCGATACAAAAAATTTTATTTCACAATAAAGAGGTTTGCTGTTTTATAGCGAATTCGATTATTATTCAGTTCCAACCTGGATCGGGTATCAAGATTGGGTCTGCTTGTTTTCTAGCAAACGTCAGTTTGATCGTTTGTTTTTAAAACCTGGCACGGGTCGAGTTTCGCACTGGCAAAAAGTTCGGGCTCGCACGGGTTGGAACTGGTTCCAACCCCGATAATAAACGAATTCGCTATTAGTCACATCAGGCATAACATTTGATAACGGCACAAAGGCATTTGTAAACAAACTTTATAAGGCCCTTTACACGTGAACCAAAGTACGCCCAAGCAAACCAATACCATTTTCGGAAAGGTGATAGCTGCCCCTATCCGATGATGTTGTTGGTTTGCGTGGGCGTACTTTGGTTCACATGTTATACCTGACATTATGGGTTCGGTACGCTTCACGTTGATTCTTGTCTCATCACCAAGACTACCATACCTTTCATTTGTTATTTTATTGGTGGCTACGTCAATTTTGGTGCAGTGGTTGTATTTTTTGTCACACACGCACATGCAAACATTTTTCGATCGATCTCGTCGAGCTGAGTCGATTGGTATACCCCTAATAAAAATGGTATGGTTATATTGCTTAACAACGTGTTCGGGGTACCATCCAAACCATTTGTGGAAAAGTTCGACAATTTGGGTTATCGTTCGCCCTTTAGTATTTGATTATTAGGGACACTTGGATCTTAGGGCTTCGGATCTGAAGTTGCTTTCCAATCGGGTGGATGGTGCTATCGTCGATATAACGTTTGCATTTGAAAAAATGGACAAAAATTTCGATTTTTTATGAGTTTACCTTCACTCGCACTGAGAGCAGACAAAATTTGACAGCTCTATCAGTCGAACTCTAAGCGTGATGGGAAAAACAGTGAAGCAACTCCGTTCAGAAGTGTGCGCGTTCAAAGAACGGCACCCCGCCGCGTCGAAAACGGACATCGTGCGGCACTTTGTGGACGCCAGATACGCCCATTCTGGCATCTACTACATCTTGGCACATCTTGGTATTAGAACACAATCAGAGCATCGAAAGAAAGCCCGGTTCCGGACGGCCGACGACCCTGAGCGACAGAAGCTCCAAAGGATGTTAAAAAGGAAGACCGAGGGCTACATCGCTGCTCGCCGGTTGCACCGACCTCCCGGCCAAACAGTGAAAAAGTAACTGGCGAACACGAACATTACATGTCAGGAAGCGGAAGACAGCGGCGCCGGTGGTGTAGTGGTAAGCGTGATTACCTCTCACCCCAGCAGGTTCAATCCCAGTCGGCACCGTCGGGATGTTCTGAGGCATAACATCTCTGATCACGCCTTCCTTCGGAAGGGAAGTAAAGCCGTTGGTCCCCGGTTCATGAGTTGATCGGTCGATAGGTAGAGTCCAGGTGTGTGAGCTGCCTCTCTGGCGTCGGTAGCATTGGTGCTCAGCACGGAAAACAAGATCGACAGAAAACAAATCAAGGGAAAAAAAGGAAGCGGAAGTCACGTCCACTGGTTTCGGTGCTGCAGGCAATGACGCAGCGGCAGCAGCTGAATAAGATGGTCAACCCGTTTTCCCGGCGAATCGCGACGTGGCGGTGATGATGGACGACGAGACCTATCTCACCCACCCTGGATGGCAACGACTGGCAGGGCACTTCGTAATTTACTTCCCCCACGAAGGAAGTGAGCTCCAAGGTGAAGTTAATTTCACACACCAAGTTCCCTAAGAAGGTGCTTGTTGAAAATCGTTTCAATAGGAATTTTCCGATGTTATAATTCTCCACCGACGGCAATAAAACGCAATGTTCGGTTTTGGGAGAATATAATTTTCCTGTAAGATGCAGGACATTTGAGATCAATATTAGTTATATCAAATTTTGTGTTTCGTAATAGTATCAATTAAATTCAGTATTTGTGCCTTATAGATATAAGTTTAGATTGTAATTTTAGCCGGTAAGACTTACGTTTAGTTCCTTTAGCATATAACTCCTATGGGATTCAAGTGGGTTCTCGACCTGGTTATTGTGGTTGTCCTAAACGGTGATACGGTCAAAATTTGGTCAAGGGAAAACGCGTGTAAATCGGTGAAATCGTTTATTTAAAAAATCAAATTAAATTTCTTTTTCAAGTTCAATTACTATAAAATTCAGGAAAAATATTCAGTTAGGCTTCCGCTTTTTCAAATCCGAATTGCCGGGCCTTACGCTTGACCCCTGCCATCAGGTTTTGTACAGCCACCTTGTCCACCTTCTTCGCCGCAGAAAGTCAGTTTGCCTTGAACTGCTGCTCGCCCTTAGCAGTTTTTTTGGTCTTCTTTAGGTTCCGCTTGACAATAGCCCAGTATTTCTCAATTGGGCGGAGCTCTGGCGTGTTGGGAGGGTTCTTGTCCTTGGGAACCACCTGCACGTTGTTGGCGGCGTACCACTCCATGGCCTTTTTACCGTAATGGCAAGATGCCAAATCCGGCCAAAACAGTACGGAACAACCGTGTTTCTTCAGGAAAGGCAGCAGACGTTTATTCAAACACTCTTTCACGTAAATTTCTTGGTTGACAGTCCCGGAAGCTATGAAAATGCTGCTTTTCAAGCCACAAGTACAGATGGCTTACCAAACCAGATATTTCTTTGCGAACTTTGACAGTTTCATGTGCTTGAAAACATCTGCTACCTTTCCCCTTCCTTTTGCCGTATAAAACTCCTGTCCCGGAAGCTGCTTGTAGTCGGCTTTGACGTAGGTTTCGTCGTCCATTACTACGCAGTCAAACTTCGTCAGCATCGTCGTGTACAGCCTCCGGGATCGCGCTTTGGCCGTCGTATTTTGTTTATCATCGCGATTTGGAGTCACTACCTTCTTGTAAGTCGATAGTCCGGCTCGTTTTTTGGCTCGATGCACGGTTGTAGACGATACACCCAGCTTATTTGCGGCATCTCGGAGAGAGAGGTTAGGGTTTCGCTTGAAACTACCGGCAACTCTCTTTGTCGTCTCAGCGGCTTCCGGTTTTCGATTTGCCCCCGATCCAGACTTCCTGGCTGTCGACAAACGTTCCCCAAACACTTTAATTACATTTGTAACGGTTGATTTGGCAACTTTTAGCGATTTTGCCAACTTTGCGTGCGAGTAGCTCGGATTTTCGCGATGCGCGAGCAAAACTTTGATACGCTGCTCTTCTTGCTTGGACGGCATTTTGACAACTGAAGAGTGAATTCCAAAATCAAAATAGGAGCAACATTCTACACACACACACCTTCAAAATGAGGGGTGTTCAGGTTTTTTAAATGCAAAATTGAAAGAAATACGTCAAGTTGATATTGACCAAATTTTGACCGTATCACCCTTTAATGGTAATAGAGTTTAGCGTTTGTTTTGTTTATCACTGTTCCTATGTATGACCTTACCGATTGACTTTCGTAGGGTAATATTAAAATGGTTTAATCCTCTCGTGACCTTTGAAACGCAATTCATGGCAATATCCTACATAATTAAGTAGATTAATAGTAATTTTCAAGGAAACAATGTAGTTTAAGTTTCTCACCGATTGTAGTATCTAATAAAATGGCGGCACTATTGCAAAGCTGGTGTTATTGTTGTGGGTAACCTAATTATAACTAATAGCAATTAAGTTTCGTTTAAGATAGTTTTAAGTGATTTCAGCTTACCGGCTCAAACAATTTAACGGTAAATTTTAATATTTAGCACCTAGGTTCACTAATTTAAGATTAATTTAAGTTCAATTTAATAATAGATGCATAAGATACATTTAGGACTGAGAACGTTATAATTTTCGATTCCAATCGTGTGGCTCTATCTTTTTATCCTCTTCCTTACTCACCCCGGCGTCAGATCGGTACCTGTCACTACGCTGTCAAACCCACTGCAGGGATGTTCTGACACAACGGTAGGTGCGCTCAGGCCAGTGCGGCCAACAGTGCTGCTGTGGCTGACAATCAGCGAGAAGGGGATGTCAAAGCCGCTCTTCTTTCGCTCCGGACTGGCCGTGAACGGGGAAATTTAAAGTACGAAATGCCTGCCGGAAGTTGCATCGTTCATCAAGAAACACCATAAGAGTAAAGTCGCGGTGTTCTGGCCGGATCTGGCGTCGGCCCACTACTCGAAGCGATCGTTGGAGGATATGGAGTGGCTGAATATCGATGTGGTACCCAAGTCGGCGAACCCGCTCAACGTCCCGCAGCTGCGTCCCATCGAGAATTTCTGGGCCAACCTGAAGCGTAAGATCTACTCCAACAATTTTGTAGTGAAAACTGAGGAGGAATTGATAAATAAAACCAGGCTTGCAATTGCTCATTACAGCTAAAATGCTATTTTTCGTAATTATGAAACAATGAGATACTATATTGGTAATTTTTATTTGTAAGATGCAAGAAGAGGTGGTAAAGTTTGTGTATGACATATAAAATTTGTCAATTTTGCTTTCAGAAGGTCACAACTAGCGATTTTATGATCGTTGATTGCTCGCTCATCGCGTTGCTCATCGTTACAGCTAATCGCTAGTTGTGACTTTCTGAAAGCAAAGTTGACAAATTTTTTATGTCATACACATACTTTACCACCTCTTCTTGCATCTGACAAATAAAAATTGTCGTTATAGTATCTCATTGCTTCATAATTACGAAAAATAGCATTTTGCTGTAATGAGCAATTGCAAGCCTGAATAAAACGAAGAAAGAACTCAAAAACATGCCTACACGCATGTTTTCGTCAGTCATGGCGAATGTTCCGGTTAACTGCCGGAAGGCCGCTCGCAAGGGCGTAGAATTTTTTTGCAAGTAAGCTTAAATACTTACCTTCCATGAGAAATTTATCAAAAGAAATTATCTGTCTTAGCTTTTTTACCACCATCCGAAAAAAGTCCATTTTTTAATGCAAACGTTAGTTGATGCACATCGTTAAAATATACGTATTTTGACTGCTGCCGATCAACTTGCGCACTTGCAATGATAGTAATCCATACTTTCCTCAACACGGACAACAGGGAATCAAATTCTGTGGATAGTCTGAAGTTTTTCTGAGAAGAATTTGAAGGGAATGCTGATAATAATATTAAGGGTATTTTGGCTGACCACCTGATTGACCAGAATTTCCGAAAATTTTCACGAGCTCTATTCTGAACAGAATTCCTAGATAATTTCTAAATACCAACATTACATTATGATAAACCATTCGAAGCTGTATTTGAAAATTCCTAAAATTCTTGTTAGTTTGATATTGTCTCTAACATATTTTCAGATTCCTGTTAAACTGCGCAGTTGCATAATACCGTTTTGAGGCATATCACGTGAACAATAAAGAAAGTAACACAGGTCGTTAGGTGAGTGTCTTCAGTCCATACACATCTTAAAAAAAAATGTTTATGGATGATTGCCAAGTGTTCTTTACGAGTTCTGTCTGAATTATTAAAACTGTTAGGTACTGATTTCCCATCATACTTGTCTAGGAAAAAAAAACTGTTCATCTGAACACTCCAAGTATCCTTCGCAGTATGATGATAACCAATCCCACAGTCAATAAATAAACAAAACCCATGCGATAACCTTTTTGTTCAAATCCACTTATCCTAATTAATTCGTTTAACTACCTTTCACCAACGTTTCAAATAGCCTACGGTCATGTTTCCACATTCTCGGTAACGGACAGTCGTCGACCGGTTTGGGAGGAATCTCATAATCAAATGAACCTTCCCAGACCGATGGTTCCCGTCAGACTCATCAAGTGCCTCAGCAGCTATTTACCTACCTACCTACATACCATTAGCTGGTAAAAGGCAAAAGTGGTCTTCATCGACGACGACGACGACGACGACGGAAGGAAAACGATTCGCATTCGGCGCTGTGGCTGTGTCTGAGCCCGAAAAACAAATAAAAGTCAGTCGGTGTGGTTAAAATTCAGTTATCCTTGTGTCGTTTGTACCGCACAATTTGCTGTGCCTTTCCTTGAATGTTCCCCCCAAGTTGAAGATACATCCTGATTCTACGCTGTGATTTGAGAAACATTCATAAAGTCATTTTTTCCTACCGTCTATGTTTGTTGTATGGAGGGGTGAAACTGGAACGTAAACGAAGGGCTGCTGGTTCGGCTAATGATGGTGTTGCCATAGGGGTTGAAACCATTGCAGCGCGAGGGTGGCGGTGGGTGATAGAGTTTTTTTGATGGGATGTAATAAAAAGCATGTGAAAGAATAAATCGTCGTTGAGAGAAAGCTGAGGCGGGTGGCGGTTGAATGTTTGTGGAATGAGGAAACCGATGTTTTGCATTGATCTCAATTAGGGAGTTTGGAAGCTAATGATAATCGAGTTCGTAAGTGATCCCTCGGTGACAATAGACTCGATTCGTGGGGGAGTGATTGATTTTGGATTGGTTTTCAATTGATTTCGAGGGTAAATGTTTTCGCTGGGAGATTATGGTTATGTGAATTACTTTCAGATTCAAGATGAATTCCAGAAAAGCGGTCCATTCGAGATGAACATCGACATTGCTACCAGGAAACGCCTGGTAAGTATGCAGCCATCGCTGCTCTTACAATTCCTCACCAAGAGACTACGCCGTACCACCTCCGAACAGCTAATAAAGTGTAGCTACACAATCAACAAGCATGGTAGACATGGAGACGCCTTATCTTTTCAAATGTCTTTCACTATTTCCCCCGTTCCGTTGTCCGCTTCTCCTCCCACGTTATCAATCGCACATTCAATCGCTAGTGCTCAGTCAGTGGTGGCGACCAGCAGCAAATGCTGCGACAAACCAATTTCCCCACCATCATTCAAGACGTTTCCGCTAACGAGAGACGACACGCTTTCAAACATTTGAGCAAACATTAGAAAGAAATGATGACAGGAAAAAAGAAAAAGAATCCACTTCTCAATCGAAGGAGATTAAAAAATGTCTTCTACCTTTTCCTTCTATTCAGTATTTTTTTTTCTTTTTATTTCCATCGCACTGGAAGTAAATATTGAATTAAGCAAAACTGATCGAGCATGAACAAACATAATTCCCTTTCGATTCGACGGTGATGCAGCAACCGCGGATGCCATCGCATATTCCGTGGACTACCGGAATCATTACCGTCACCGGTTTTTGTTGTTTGACGTTCGCTTCTTCCAAGACTGTCTTTTGGTGGTTTTGTACATTGTGAAGCGAGATAATTGAGGTTTTTTTTTTTTATTTTTTTTTTTTTTTTGGAAGGAAAATCAACCGCCACCTAAGATAAGAAGCGTGCAAATACTTGTTTTGAAACATTTGGGGGAGGGGTTGTGTTTAGTTGTAAATAATGCTGCAGGTTGAAATTTTGAGCCACATCAGAAGATCGGGGCAACTTTGTCTTGAGAGATGTTTCACTTGTTTTAATATGAACAAGAGATTTTTAAATATTACTATCCAATAACCGTTGATGCTGATAAGGGGCTATAGTTCACCCAGATGGGGAATGGATCATTACTCTATTTTAGAGATTGTTCATTGAAATCAAGCTGTTTCTTATGCAAAGGAGCAACATTAGGATTGGTTGATCTTGGATCGATCTTTAGAAGATCGATCTTTTTCATCCCGATATCCGATTTTTCGGATCGATTCTTTGTTCACAAAAAGATCGAAAAAATCGATTTTTTCTTTCGATCTTTAAAAAAAATAGGAGTTAAATTTTTTAAGTCTTTACATCGAAAAAAAAAAATTTCTGTGGTGAGCTGCGTGGTAAATTTAACGATCATAACGTCAAAATCAGCATCGCTCCCTGTACCTGAATTAAAATGACGCTACTATTTGCAATTCCAATATTTAAGAATATAGCAACATTTAATGGCCTTTTGTACCCTCCTCCTGTGCTCATCGCTCCTTGCCATGATACATTTTGATTGATGAATCATTATTGATTCAAAACTACACAAAAATGGTAAAAATGTATTCTTAAATATGAGTTGTTCCGTTTTGCTGGAAAATTATTCTAATTAAATCAATAATGTATCATTTACCATTTCTCGTTGCTTGGTGCGCATTTTATTCAAAGAAAAAATTCTGAATATTATAAAGGAAAGAATTTATTGGGGTACCAACATAAACAAGCGTATTACTAAACATCAAAAGATCGATCTACCAAAGATCGATTCTTTGATACCAATTTAACCGGTGGATCGATTCTAGACCCAAATATAAGATCGTTCCATCAAGACCGATCTTTCTCTGAAGATCGCCCAATCCTAGGCCTCATATAGCCTAGTCGGGAAAAAAGCACGGTATTACCAACCAGTGGAAACTAACGATTTTAAAATGGCTCACTACTTGACTAGCCTATTGGTCCCAAGCAAATCGATTAACGTACCCAATTCTAGTCGATATTCTAGTACTACACTATGTTTGTTTTGATTCGCTATGAAAGTTTGACAGATAAAATGAGGGGTTCGTGGTTTTTTCCTATGTTATGAGGGGTGCATCGATTAGCTTGGGACCAAAGAGAGTACCAGAGCTGAGCCAAAAAGTTGAGCACGTTTCTTCGGGACCTTCGGATATTAACAATCTGGGAAAGGTAAAAAAAAAGTAAGATGTAGTATCCAAGACACGACCGTTGATTTGCTCGGTATCAATATTCGGCGACTGTATTGGGGAAACCACTTTTCACCAACATGGAAACGCCTCACTTTAGATTATCTAAATAACCCATTTGCGTGCACAAAACGCACGGAATTTTTGGTTTATTCAATAGATAGTTAAAAAAACTAAAATTGATTGGTAGATTCCTGGAGAAAACCTTACCTTAATTCAAAGTGTTTATGGTTAATTGACAAAGTCATGTGGTATTCGGTCATGGTGAGAATTTGTATGTGCCACTTCAATACTTTTTACGCATTTAACCACAAACGTTTGGTTGCATTATCGAAGAGCTTTGGGGGTGATGTGGCTGGCAGCAAGGCGAGCGAACGTTCAATGAAAATTAAATCTTAAACAACAATAATTTATGGTGGTCCTGAAAAAACCGTTTTTTTCGGCTGAGCTATTAGGGTGTTCAACATGGATGAGTCTGGCGAGTTGTATGTTGTTTGGAACGAGGGTGACGCGCTTGGCATAGATGACCCACAGTGGCTCACGACGAGCAACTGAATCCGGTCAGTAGCGGTGCGGCTTTTTCCTCTTTCTTCGGTGAATCTAGCGCTCTTGAGGGCAGCCTTGATAGCTAGCTGTTTGCGGGCAGCCTTTCGTTGTGTACTGGATAAAAACTTACAACGCCACAGGCCAAAAGCAGTGATGATGCTGTTGCTGATGATGACGTACGTACCACTCACCACACGCGATGATTGAATAAACACCGTTCGACGAGACCGGATGGAATTTGATTTTGAAATCTATGTTAGAGAAAGCGTTTTTCGCAGGATCTCGATGATAATTTTTATTATCATGCACACTGCCCAAAAGTCATGTAAATTTCCGTGCCCTGAGACCGATACATGCAAGCGGCCCAAATGACATAAGAATCAGTTGAAAGAAACGAGAAAATCAATCGTACTTTTCGTCGGGTTGCGTAGGTTTCGGTTTGAGAACACTTAATTTTACATGACATGTTTGTTTACGTTCCATAATTTTCGTAAAAAATGGAATACGTCTCGTGTAAAATTAGTTATTTTTAAGTGTGCAGCAACAGTTGCACATTCGTGCAAATTTCAATAGTGACTTTTTGAAAATTGATAAAGTTTTAATTTTTTCAGATTCGTTGACAAATCTTGTTTAGAATTAAAATCCATCCGCTATTGACAGAGTTAAAAGTGGTCAAAACCTGACCAGTTTTCGTATCGCAGTCTTTTTTTGGTTTTTTTGATATTGCACCCCCAATATGTTGCCAAAAGACGTAATCCTACGTCAAAATTGAAACGGGCGGAAGCTCGAATAGACAAAACGTCGACTATACAAAAGGTCGAATGGCCAAAGGTAAAATGACATTGGCGTAGCCATAAAATTTTACTCGAGGGGGCTAGGGAGGGCCTGTAGCATTTTTTGTTTTGTTAAACTGCGGTTAAATAGAAACTCTTGAACTGCCATTCAATTGAAAGGCTTCAAGGCTATTTGTTATTTTATTTTCCTGTTAGATACATTTCCACTTCGTCCAATAATACGATAAATTAAGGCGAAATTTACTATAGTTTGAATGATGAAACATTAAATTTTATTGTTTTTATTACGTAACAACGCTTCGGGGAGTCTTATTAGCATACTGATTTTGAATAAGCAATGATCGTTTGTTCAAACTTTTTGTAATAAAATTATATATTGTTCGGATAGCATAAGAATTTTAAGGATCTCAAAATTAAGAAAAATCTCTGTTAGTTAATTCTCAGGGTAAAATAATTCCATGGATTTTTTCTTCAGATTGTTTTCAGATCATCATTATTTAAACATCAACTAAATCTCAAACATAGGTACAAACACTAAATTTGAGGACATTTAATTTATAATATTAAAATTTAACGGCTTTCAAATATGGAAATGTGACAAGGGGAAATCACCTCTGCACACTGTGCCAAAACACAGTACGGCACACCGTTCGGCACGATAGGACAAGTAGGACGCAAACAATTTAATATAAAAATGACATCACTGTTTGGTTGTTGACGTTTTGCCAGTCATTGCTAAGGTTGACTACTCGGTTGAACACTTTGTTTACTCAAAAGTGAGGCTTGTCAGAGGATTTGTTGTCATACATAAAACTGGTAAAACAACGATTCATTCAAGAATTTAAGAACGACAAACCAGTTTTGAGGATCGCGTGAATAAAACCTGTAAGTATTCTATGAACTATGCAACAATTAAATATAGCAAAACGCAGTCCATCTCAACCGATTCACAGCAAAAATTCCAGTGACTCGTGTTTTTATCCAGAACTGCTTCTATTTGGGCTTGACTTCAATCAAGTTCATCCATACCATGGCCGGTCGAGAGGGTTTTGCCGATACGCCTGTCAAGACGGCTGAAACGGGTTACCTCCAGTGACCGACGGTTGGTCAAAAGCTACCTATGGTTCAAACTGATTGTATCCCGTGAGCATGAAAATCATAAACAAACCTGGAGACATTGACCGTCAGTTTATAACCGTTCGCAGTACGTATCCTCGTTGGAACGCAAATCAAAATTAAGCCACCTGCGGAGGAAATTTTGAAGAAGTCTGTTATCGTATCATAGAGGAATTGAGAAGGAAATGGTGTGTACGTCCGACAAATTTTGACTACGCTAGTGCTGGATAATGCTATGAAAAATATAAGTTGGTCTAACAAGGGCCTACGGACCGATATTTGACCTAAATATTTTGTACTGTCGTGGGTATTCGATCCCGAAGCGTACAACCAGGGATCAGAGCAGGATCTTCTGCAAGAGTTGAGCTACATTTGCAAGTTTGTTATGCAGAGTAAACAATAAAGAAAAAAAAAATGCTACTTCTAGGGGGTGGCCAGATTTCAATACCGATCTTGACTAGGATCGACCGGGATGGTAATTCTCACATTTTTCCCTGCGTTTTCCCTCGGATATTCTTACTAGTCATTATTGGTCTCAATTGAAATTGGTTTCGATTGGATATCCACAGGACTTTATAGGTATGTCCATATAATTATGAATTAAGTTCCAGTACTCCTGGGGGAAGTGAATAGGTATTAACCCCACATATTCCATCAGACCTGGATAGGTGTACGATTGCCTTAGTGCAATAGTATAGGATTTAAAGGAACGGATCATTGCAGTTAAAAATGCAATTACCTTCTATTCCACGAGTGCGACATCAAGCACATCCCCGTTACCAGATCTGGTTATTTTGCAAATGCATCTCTGATATCTTTCTTCTGTTGAACTAGCTTGTATCAAGGGACTCCAGAGCGAGCCAACTGTAAGGCCTTGCTCATTACTGAAAATTTGAACTGGCTCGAGTTCGAGGATGTTGCTCCTATGGTGGGATTGAATTCTCGCCCGTTCAAATTCTGGGTCACTTTAGTGACAGGGAGCAAATGGCAACTTCATCCATCATCGATCGGGTAACGCCTTCGTTCCAAGGGTCATCGAGCCGGAATCTGGTGGACGGGTTGAACACCGTACAGGATTTATAGCTTCCACTTCCTCTTGCACCCCCCGATCCGCAAACACTCTAATGAGAATGAAGGGAAGCTGAATGCTCAAAATTTTGAAACTAAAAAGAATGATATTTCTTTTACAGATTTAAAGTATTCTTCACATTCAATGTATACAAAATATCGTGAAATTTGATCAATTATCACAATTTAAAGACCTAATTTTTTTTATTCTTCTAGACTATAATTCCATAAAAATTCTAGTACATGAATATTTAGAATGTCAATACTTAAACCAAGAATTGTACTAAAAATGTGCCTGAAAAAAATTCGTTTTTTTTTTTGTTGCTCAATATAACAAAATATCAAATAACTAAAAGTTTAGAGCTCATGGGCCAGCTTTGAATCTCCCGGACTTAAAAATAAAATCATATTATTTATCGTGTTATTCTTATCTCGAAAAATGATGTAAGCCTCAAAACATCATTTTTCGAGCGATCATTTTTCGAGATAAGAATAACATCAAAATTAAGGTTTTAAAGCTTCGAAAAATCTTGAATCTGAGCTATAAAATAATCAATTAAATTCAGATTATAATTTCGTTTTATTCAGATTTTAAAGATACTTACCGGATTTCAAATGTCCATATTCTAATGCATGATGAAAAAAAATATTTACCATTTATCTAGACCAAGATGTTTTATATAAAAGCAAGCTTAAAGTCCCACATTTAATTTTAATTCCAATCTTAAGGAATGAACTCCAAACTTGTATGATTGAGCCCTTTATGAAACAAGATATTATTTGAATTTTATCTACAAAACGCTATCGGGTTATTTTTTAAAATTTGAAATGGAAGTTTTGGTTGAACCCATTCGGTGACAGTTTATTACTTTCTCGTACTTTATACGGATAAGTGCTTTTTCGGAGTTTTTCAATGTTATAAATGTTCAATGTTTTAAAACATCCACACTATCCTTGTATTTTAAAATAAATCATCAGTCTTTCGAATAGAAAATGTAAGAAAAAACATGTCCATAAAATATAGATTCATCATTCACGATTCCATCAGTTTCTATTAGCTGAAGTACTTTTGAATACTTTCTGATTATGCTGCAGCCTTAAAAGAATATATGACTGACTTCATTTGTATTTCTAGCAGTTGAAGATCTTCAAAAACTTGATCAACCAGAAGTTTTGAAAAGATATAAAAACAACAACAAAATCTTCGTCTATCTGGAGATCTTTTGAATATTACCTGCTGTTTTGCAAGGATGTCTGAAAGAATATCCTATAACCTATGCAACGTTCCCTGAACATACTCAAAACTCGCTTAAGTTTACAAAATATCCTCAACTTCTACTTCGAGTTCTCTGAATTCATTCCAAATTTCATATTTTTCCCAACTCTCCTAATTCTACGATTATTCCAGAAAGACCCATATCATCTACAAAAATTCTTAAACAACTGGGAAGTTCCTTTAAATTTATCTAAGATCCCAAAACTTCAAAGAAGTTCATTGAAATTTTTTGAAGTAGGATCTCTGACAAACTGCAACGAATTTCCCTAAGCTGAAGTGAGTATCCCTGAAAGTCTTAGAAGTTTGCTGAACTATTTTTAGAACTTCTACAACATTACCTGCACTTATATGAAGTTTTATGCAGCTTTTAAAAATTGAACGAAATTCCAAAAACATCTACTAAGTTTGCTGTACTTTTTATGTTTCTCGTTGATTTTCCACGAAGTTCCACGTATGGTATTGTTTGAACTTGTACGTAATTCCCTGAACTATTCCGAGCTCATGAGGCTTCAAAAAAGTATATGACATTATATGAAGATCCTGGAACAGTAATGACGTACCCTAAAGTTAAATATTGTTAAACTTCTACACAGCTAAAAAATTAATTTGCCAATCGTGTCAAAAAATAGTGTAATATTACTTGCCAAAAACGATATAATTATCATTAATTCTGTGCATGAACTGACATTACGCTGCTTTTACTGCATTTGTTTATTTTTATAGCTATAAAAATTACATGAGATTTTCGACATGATTGAAGTGCATTGGATGTTGTATTAAAATTTATGTTTTGCTTTGTACGAAGATTCCAAAACTGAAATAGAATTCCCGCTTCAACGCAGTTTTCTAAACTTTCCAAAGCTTCCTGAGTTTCTATGATTTTTTCTGAACCTCTATGAATTTCCCAGAAGTTTTACGAAGTTCCCTGAGGTTCCCTGAGCCAATTTGTTGAGCCTGAAGACGTCTTATTATGCTATCAATTATATATCGATATAATATAAATCTAGTCTAGAACATTAAGAAAAGTAGACATTCATAAAAATCATTCAAAATAAAAAGTAACCTTGAAAATACTTGATAAAATCCCGCTGTATAAAAAAACACCAAAAATGTATGGGGGGGGGGGTCTAGATAAATCTGTATTGGACCAGATCCCCTTGGCACCCCCCGTAACTATCCCAATGTTAAATGGACGGAACGTCGAAGAGACGAAAAGTCGAATGTAATGGGGCAAACGGTGAAATCGATAAAAGCTCGAAATGGACAAAAGGTCGAAAAGGTTGAAAAAGTCGAAAGATCGAATTATAAAATAAATGGATTAAAAATCGGAACAATAAATGGTTGAGTGAAGCAAATAAATCAAACGTTTGAGTCATCTAACTGAAATGTTTGATAGTAAGTTCATACTCTTTGTGTTGACTTCTTCTTTAACATGAGCAGATCTTTGACAGTTCAAAATCTATTGAACATCCCAGTCAAAGTTTTAAGTTTTACAGTGCCTTCCCGTTTTTGACAACACATGATTTTTGTCTTCTCAGTCCGCTTTGAGAAGCGTCCGAGAACGGTTGAGTGTTTTTGCTCCACTGCGTGCTTTTTTTTAGTACTCGGGCTATCTTTGTGCTGCCATGTAGTTTTTCGGTGCTTGCATTTGAATAGTTTTGTGTCCCGGACACGATAATTCGATTTAAAATGATTTGTGCTGATGTTTTCCCCCCTGTTGCTTAGGTGCCTGGTGTGCTCTCGCTCCTTTTGTTGACGGTGTGACTCGACGGCGCTGATCTATTATTAGATTTTGCGGCGTGCATTTTTTTTTTTTTTTTTTTTTTTTTAACTCTTTATTTGTTCCAAATTCAAAATAAATTGCGGCGTGCATTGCTTTTGTGCACAGAGTGACTTTAAGAAGAAAAGTGATATATAGTTATGGTGTGGTTGGATTTGCTGGAGATGGAATTGTTTACAAATGACTAGAGAAAATCAAGCATCAGGAATGCGCTCCCGGATATATTGATTTGGTGAGTACGTTCCAATTGAAGATTGTTCTCTCTAAATAACCCTTTTTTTTTTTTTTTTTTTTTTTTTTTTTTTTTTTTTTTTTTTTTGAATACATTTCATTAATCAAGGGGGGGCAGCCTAAGGGTTTCAAAGGATTTGTAGACTGGACAGTCTACCAGTCCCTTGTCACGTGTTGATAGACGTACATCTTGTCATTTGTCTTCCAAAGGTCTTCAATGAAGTTGATTCACCCTGCTGCAACAAACCATCAGGCAGAACTTTACAACCAGTGAAGTATCTGCAGCCATAGGTAATCCTTGCACTGATGGTGGGTTCTATTCACATCACATCACATCGCATCACACATGTTTTTTGTCTTCTTTGCTTTCTTTAGATTTGTGCTTACTCCAGACCATTCCTTGGGGATTATCCATGCTTGGTTTTAATGAAAAATCATTTAGCTAGCTCTAGCGCAACTTTTAGGAAGGAGTTAGCTGATGAGGTCGTGTTTTCATAAACGGGAACGTACTGTATTAGCCCTTTTGCCCATTTAGACATGTTGTCCATTTGAAACTAGGCTTAAAATTTAATTCCATCTTTTGTCCATTCGACATTTTTTTCCATTTCAAGCATTAGTTCATTCGATCTTTTGTCCCTTCAAATTAAATTTGACTTAAGGGGGTATTCCCGATCTTTTTTTTCAAAAAATCAAAATTTTTTTTCACGTTTTTTTGTACTTTAGACTATATACTTTCATCCCCCCAAGCCGTTTTCCGATCAGCGAATTCGGTGTCCAGGCATAGCTGACTAATGGTAAGAACCCCCAAATGGTTTTAACTAAAGTCAAAACTTTAAACGCGTTTTTCTCGAAACCACATTTTTTTTTATCCGGCGAAGATTTTTCTCAGAAACTATAAGAGATATTGACTTGAATCTTTGCGCATTTTGTTCCTTATTAAATTCTTTGGAGCTTCTTCCACTTTCAGCCAAAAATATTAACATTTAACATTGTTTGAAGCACCTTAAAGTTGCAAAAAAGCGGGCTAAAAATCGCCTGTTTTTTCATATGGCCGCCATTTTGTTAATTTGCAAGATTTTTTGCTGCCAACGGGAGAAGCTCCAGAGAATCTTATGCAGATTATTATTTCATCACGAAATCTGTTTCAGATGAAGCCGTTCCAGAGAAAAGTCTTCGCCCGTCCAGGCGTTTGCGGCGAACAGGGGTCTGTTTGTCGCCATTTTGTGACGTCAATAATGTCTTTTTTTATGTCGAAAAAAAATTATTTGTAAACTTTAATGTTCAATAAACAAGAATCCCAAAGAGTTAGGCGCATTACTATTCATTTTCCTTGAAAAAAAATTAGTTGAAAAACAGGCCGAAAAAAGGCAAAAGATTGGGAATACCCCCTTAAAGCGAAGAGAACATATCAAGTAGACTAGCAACTCTTCCAATTTCTTATACGTCTGCTATGAGACAAGTACAATCGCGTCATCTACCGCTCAAAGGAAAATGCTTCGATCGACTGTTATAGCGATGATTCCAACCATAGAAGAAAGGTGTGTATATTTGCTTATTCTTCTATACATTGTTTCCACCTTCGCCCACTGTACTGTAGCTGTCGCCTGGATTCTGGCAAAGTTGCTAGTCTTCTGGATATGTTGTCTTCGCTTAAAGTTAATTCAATATATTGTCATTGCAACCTTTCGTGCACCGACTAGACCTGTGCTCCACCACCACCGACACTTTTTCACACGCCGCCGCCGCTGATGATTTTGAGTCGACGGGCCACCGTGATCATTTTTGACCAGTGTCTGTTTTTATCATTTACCATCACACGCAAAGACTAGCGCTTCAACCAAGTGTAGATTAATTGCGTTTGTTTTGAAAATCTTCGCTGTTTCGTACGAGCAAAATGAAAAAATGTGCTGATTTTCACCAATGCTTGATTATCCAATCCAAAATTTTCAAAATCAGAATCGATCCTCAAAAGCAAAATAATCAAATTCATTTTTGGAAAAAAAGAGCCTACAACGTCGATTATATCATCAATTCAGCATGAGACAATAATTTTCCATCGATCTGTGTGTTAAACCCAACAGAACACGTTATTCAGTTCTATATTTGAGTAAAATGAAAATAATCATACTTTCTTTGATGCTCAAAATCATCCTCACCAAGATGAAAACGAATATTAATATTGACAACAACAAAATCGATAATGAACATCCAGCAACGAATGAAGAAAAACAAATTTTGACTTCTATACTCACAGGTTGCCTTAATCAAGAGAATGTTTTAATGTCAAAATTCAAATTCATACCGGTAGTTGGTCTATCTGTCAAGGTTGTCTTTATTTTCACCTAGGTTGAGTGTAGAAGAAATGACGACGATTTACAAGCTTTGAAAGGCATCTAAACTTTAGAAGAAGTATTTCTCTTAAACTGCACGAGTGCATTGAGATACGTCTTTCTGATCATGCTGATACAACATAAAGGCTTGTTATTTGAAGAAAACAGCAAACAAAACGATAATCTATGCTCAGGGAAGTCGAGAAAATTTTCATCGCGAAAGATTTCCTCGACTGATCCAGAAACAGAACCCACCGCCTTCGGCTTGATAAAACTGTGTCTTATCTGACTCGGCTATCCGAGACTAGAACAGCTCAAGTTAAATAAGTTTCTTTTGAAACGTAATGTGATGTAATGGCAGATAATGCGAGGAAATCAGTCAGTGTCCCGATATTGATACACAACGGTACTTTCGCTACTCACGTCGTTGTCGTCATCGTCCTCACTGCCGCGACCACACCGCGCACTGGCAGCCGTGCCGTCTCAATTGATCTTGATTGAATTAGAAGGTAATGCTGTATTCATATCTTGCTCCACGAATGCTCCCGGATCATCGTGGATTATCCGTCTTGCCATTTTTGCTCGTGCTCGCGACCGATTCTAACGTATTTCGTTAACACGGTACGGTTTGGTTAAAATTTTGCAAGTCATCAGTCCACAAGTTACAGTGAACAACCAGAAGTGATAGCACCGGTTAAGGTCGTACACCTATAAGCTGAGCCTAATTGTAGGATGGGAGAAAACATCAAAAAATGTCATAACATTGCCCAAGTTTTCTCCAGAATGTGCTTATTAGTGGACAGTGACTTCTTTAAATCTTTGCTCTAGCTTCCGCAAAATTTACGATCTCGTGCGATAGCGTCGTGCCAAAGGCAAATAGTGAGTGAAAATCCACGGTCTCTGTTGCTGATACTGCCATCATCTCGCGTGTGTGTAGAGTAGAGAGGGCATATCAGCCCATCCGAGGACCGGCAGCTGTCGTCTTAGTGATTTATGCAAATTTCTACAGACAATTCTTATCACCAGTACACACAGAGGAATATATCCATGTGGATCAAAGTGTATGGGACAAAATGTGCGCTGCAGGGTGTGGGATAAAAGATTCTCGTGCACTCCAAGAGGCCCAGAAGATTTTTCTGGGCCATTGGAATTGGTCTTTTGATAAAATTGAATTATTGTCGCGGGGGTTAGCCAGCTCTGTCAGGGTGTAAAAATGGAAAGATTTGTTTTTTGACGAGCAGCACACAACATGCCGGTGGCACCAGTTTTGATTCTCAGTCTGATTTGGGTATCTTTTCGGGTTGGAAATTTTCCTGAACTCTCATTTCAGCCATTGAGCTTACCGCAAGTAGTTCAAGAATGCAATAAATGGTTTTAAGAGTCTGTGTGTGGTGTAGTTGTTAAGAAGGAGAAATAGATGAATTTATTGCGCCTTCAATTCACATGGTTTTCCTTATCAACATAATTCAATTTTATCGTTACATTCGGTCAAAAGATGATGTGTCGGGTTTAACCTTTTCTTCCTTGCTATCGCTTTTCGTGTGGATTACTCGTGGTTGATTGAGTAAACGCATATGCTGATTGTCAGCCAAGCTTCCAGATGACTTCAAACAGTATCTATCGCATTCAACCGACTCGGAAGTGGCGAAAATTAACCAAACAAAGTCAATTGCAATGAATGTTTATGGCTCACGCCTCGAGTAAACGCGTCGATCATGCAAATGTTGTCATAGTGTAGCAGAAATATCAAAGTCATTAGCATAATCATTAATTCTCATGTGATTTAATGTGTGACTACCAGTGCACCAAACATTTAGAAATAGCTTATTTTACACGTGACGGAATCCATCTGTGACATAAAGGATGAGACGTAAACAAACATGTCATGTAAATGGTTGTGATGTAATTGGTTGAGCTGAATATTGCATCTGTTATGACTCATTTCATATCAAAATTGACGCTCGACACGTACATGAATTTTGCTAAGTGTGTAGTAGAGAAGAGCACTACTTCGTCGTAATCGCCCATCTCCGTTCTATTAACCAGAAATCATCAATAATATCAATGATTTCACCATGCACAAAACCGTTCCGATCCGGTAGTTCATAAGCCGCAACATGAAGCCTATTACAGCGCATTGTATGGATATTTACACTCATTGTTCTCAAAACAAAAGAAGCGCTCCTAGCGAATCCACTTTTTCTACCATCATCCGTAGGACGAAGAAAATCTAATGGCGTTTCAATGCGTTAGGACGGAATTCAAACTCGTAGGACGAATTTAGAATCAAGAAGCAGTGCTAGATTTTTAATAATATCTCAACATTGTTTGACTGTTTATCAAATCCAACGGTACGTATGGAAAGGTGAATACATTTAAAAGTTATCTCTGATGAAAACATTCCATGTTTTATTCAAACCCTTTCAAAAATGATAAATAAAGTGCGGGATGTGCTTAGTAGGACGGAAATTAGATCAAAAACCCTATTTGAATGTTCATGTGATTTGAGCCGTCGCATAATGACTCCAAGTCAGAAATTGTCCAATTCTCCGGGAGCTCCTGGACATTGTTATGATATGACCTATGCAGTCCTGAGCACTTAATATAACTACAATAGAGCTTGTTTTTGAATTGTTATGTGATTTGACGTGTCAAATTGTTTAGGTCAAGTCAAAAAAACGGTCACTGGTTCTAGACACTCAATATGACCATCATTGATCTTGTTTTCGAATTTTCATGTGTTTTGATACATTGCATGAAGTGTTTGGCACAATTCAGTTCATTTATAGTTTCAAGACACGTATTCACTGGAGCATCATCTTCTTCTTCTTCTTCTTCTTCTTCTTCTTCTTCTTCTTCTTCTTCTTCTTCTTCTTCTTCTTCTTCTTCTTTTTCTTCTCCTTCTTCTTCTTCTTCTTCTTCTTCTTCTTATTCATTTTTCAAGCTTATTGCATATCGCATATTAGCTTATTGCGTGCTCTCAACTTAGTGTTCTAGATGCACTTCCACAGTTATTAACTGAGAGCTATCGATGCCTGTACCAGTTTTGCAGTAGTATATTTTTTGTTGATTTTAAATGATCTTTATTTCTTGTATTTGTGTGGTTTACATTAATTACTTATCAAGTGACACAGATACTTCTTTTCATCTTTGGTTTTTTTGAAAATTCAAATATTATTAATTACAGTTCCTAGTCCTATCAGGCCTGTTTTAAGAATGACCACCTTGGTGGGATTGGTTTATTTTAAATTTAAAAAAGGAGACTACTTATAACTAATATTAACAACTACAACTATCCTACAACTACTATATACACCTACTCTACTATATAAAAATTGCTTATCAAAGCATGTTCTGATATATTACATTTTTTGTGCAAATTTAGAGTTAATTTCGTTAATTCTGGAATCTATTTTGGCAATGCCTGCACCTTCGTGTAAATTTGTTATTCAAGTGTCGAAAGCACGATCAAGTACCAACCCCAGCACTCTATTTTGAGCGACCTAGATTTTGTTCCTGTGAGTCTGTGCGCAAGATTGCCACACCGGAGCTGCGTAGAGGATCGCAGGTGCTATGATTTGTTTGTAGACAGTCAGTATGTTCACCCTTGAGACGCGGGATCTGCAGCAAATCAGAGGATACAGACACCTAACCAAGGCAGAACACTTGACTACAATTTTCTCTACATGCGAACGGAAGAGGAGCTTTTCATCGAACAACATCCCGAGATAGTTTACTTCGGCGGTCCACTCAACCCTTGTGCTAACCATGATTACAGTACAAGATGGAGCCGGTTTCAGTTTGGGCGATTGCCGATGGAGGAACGTGATCGTTTGAGTTTTGGAGGCATTGATTTTGATTTTCCACGTGGTGGCATAATCAGCAAAGGCGTTAAGGCATCGTTGAAGTTTGTTCGTTATTTCGCGAGGCATCCTTCCTTTGACGGCTATTGCGGTATCATCTGCGAACAGGAAAAACACGCAACCGTTCCCAGGGGGAGGAATGTCGGAAGTGTAAACGCTGTAAAGCCTTGTGCCTTGCGGGACTCCTGCTGGGATGGAAAACGTGTTCGAAAGACAACCATTCAACGATACCTAAAACGACCTTTGCTGGAGGTAGTTACGGGTGATTTTAACCAGATGTAATGGAAAGTTGAAGTTACAAAGCTTGTACACAAGTCCGTCACGCCAAACATTGTCAAACGCCTTTTCAGTGTCTAACAAGGCCATGGCTGTGGACTTGGATACAGCTTTGTTACTTCGGATGTTATTCATCATCCGTACCAGCTGGTGATTGGTAGAGTGCCCCTTTCTGAATCCAAACTGTTCCGGAAGGAGAATGTTGTTTTCCTCGACAAACTTGATGGAACGATTGAGAATGAGTTTCTCGAACAATTTGCTGAGCGCTGAAAGGAAGGTGATTGGTCTGTAGCTTGAAGGCAATGTTGGATCCTTACCGGGTTTGCGGATTGGTATGATTTTAGCTACATTCCATATGCTTGGAAAGTAGTGCAGTTCCAAGCATCTGTTGAAGATAGGGGTTAGAAGAGACTGCACTTTCATGCTGAGTCTCTTCAAGATCAAGTTGAATATACCGCCAAACCCGGGAGCCTTCATGTTCTTGGTGCATTTCAGCGCTGAGCAAATCTGTTGTACTGTTATCATATCCGCTGGAGGCACGACACAAGGGGAGGCATCTAGGTTTTGAACGTATTGCGCAACCTGATCTTCAAGCGGACTTTGGATGGTCAAGCCAAGCAAATTCGATGAAGCGACATGCTTGCCGATCGCATTTGCTTTCTCCTGTGGGGTGATTAAAAGCCGATCGTCATCATTTTCGACTCTGAGAGGTGGAAAGGGTTTGGGATGAGTTTTCAGGACCTTGGCTACCTTCCAGAATGGTCTGGAGCGGTCGTCCAGATTCTGGACAACACACCCGAAACTTGCATTTCGGAGTGAGTCCATTCTGGAAGCAATCTCCTTGTTCAGATCGGCCATTTCACGTTTTTTGCCCAGATCTCCAGTCCTCTGAAACTGGCGTCTACGAACAGCAGAGCTTAAAATTATTGACTGCCTGGGCTGAATGTGAAAGCACTGCACAATTCAATCCATTGCTCTGTGCAGAGCGTTTGTACCAAACGGTAAAGCTGCGTTTAGACTTGGCAAATCAAATGATCAACTCAGTTGAATTCAATTGGCTTGAAAAGTTGAGCCTGGTTCATTTTTTTTTTTTTTTTCAATTCAAGTGAGTTGATCAAGTCAGTTGAATGGAATAGTTTACACGTTCAATTCGCGTTCAAGTCAGTTGAATTCAACTGACTTGATCAATTGACTTGCCCTGTCAAAACCCAGCTTAAAGGACGAGGCAATGAAAGAGCCAACAAAAACATTCAGTCACTCACGAGCAGGCGACGCACACCGCTTGCGTTCGCTCACACAGCATGTAATTGAGTCATTTTTCCATAGAAAATGTACGCTCAGTCATTCAAAACAAATATTGGTACCATCACGGCAGAATAAACGTGTTGACTGAGCTACTGACTGAGTGCTCGGCTGTCAGTGACTCGTTTACCTCTGAATTATTCAGACTCTCACGAAGCAGTGAATGATGAGGCAGATGGCAGTTCATATTCATATCAAAATGACTCAATGAACCTGACTGTTTTGCGCACTGACGAACAGCATTAGTAATTGTGTGGCAAGGGAAGTCGAGAACTTTTCTAGCACGAAACATTCTTAAACCAGACCGGGAATCGAACCCAGCCACCTCCAACATGGTCTTGATTTGTAGCTGAGCCTTTACCGACTGAGCTAAGGGAGGCCGAGATATGAATCTATATAGAGGCTATATCTCCGGAACCAGTAGACCGATTAAAAAAAATATTAATAACGGTTTATGGGACCATGGTTCCTTTCGTTTGGTGGGTGTTGCCGAAAAACACGTCTCATAAAATTGATTAGCCCTCATATACAGACATTTTCCGATCTTGTAGAGCTAACCAGCCAACAAGGTTGTTTGTGAGAATGATTAGAACCTCTTTGCACCTCAGAATGATAGAAACAGTCAACTCTTCATTTCACAATATTCTAAATTATGATGTTCTTTCATATCAGAATTTGTACAGATTTTCGAACTTGATACGGATATTCATATAAGGCTTCTTAGGATTCCGATTTTATAGATTTCATACCAATTTATATCGATTTTTGAATAATCACAATTATTAATGCCTGCTTGCGCTCAAATGTCAGAGAAAGCTATTGTAAGAGACTTTGATCGTTCTACATATGCTCAAAAAATAATTTAATATCTAGAAAAATGTCATAGAGAGCATCCATTAGGTCCGTCACACTCTAGGGGGGAGGGGGTTTTCAAATGTGTGACAAGCCACACAACCGAAGATGCCAGATTTACAGATATGTCTGTGAATTTACAGACTTTTATTATTTTCACAGACATTTTTTTTGTTACAGACATTTACAGACTTTTTAGCTTTTTTTCCTTATTAGAGAGTTGTATAGATTTTTCTCCTTTAGTTTACTTAAATCTTTGGTTGTTATTAGTTAGGTAGGTTCCGATTCAACACATTGTAGTTTCATTTTCATACCTGTGATCTTGACTTTTTTTACCTATGGGATGAGTGCTTAAGGGGGTTCGATTTTGATAAGATCTTTAGTGTGATTGACAATGATGAAGGCTGCACATTGTAGTCGAAATACGTATCTGTCATGGATTCCAAAATTAATTAAGTGGCATTAAATGGAAGATAACCTTTTTTGCTGTTTTATTTAAGCATTCCGCTAACAACCCAATTTCATTACTTCATTACTTCTTTCACAGATATTTACAGATTTTTGTAATCAAGGGAAAATTTTAACATTTATTTACACTGTTTTACATCTTTAATAAAATTACACGTGCGATGCATTTTGCAACACGCATAAGAAATTCGCACGTTTTTAAATCCACCACATGAACGAGCTGTCACTGTTATGACGGTTATAGTTATAGACCTGTCAATGTGCTGCCATGTTGTATCCAAAACGAACATTTTCCATACGATTTGACGGTTTGTTTGGATACGTCAACTCACGTTGGTCGGTCTATAACTTGACTGTCTATAGTCACTGTCCCTGAAAAAGTGAATGAGGGAGACGAAAGTCCCAAATTTTGCCAAAAATTACTCTACAGTTTAATTTATTGACATATAGTCGGCGAAATCCATTTTATCGGATTCGTCCAATATAACCGTGCTTAAATCTCTAAAAACAAATAATATCGAATTTTATCAGCAGTAGCTGCGGTGAAAACGAACCGAAAAGGTAGGATACCGGCTTCAACGCATGCAGCGTCGGCCGGGGTAGAGGGCAGGAGACCGGAGACTGTTCGAACGTAGCCGTTGTACACCGGTTCCAGAATCTGGACGGCTTTCTCGGCGGCAAGGCATGTAATCTCTACACCGTACACTAGGCGACTGTCGATGAGGAATCTAGCTACGCGGAAGCGGATTTCGCGATTGTTGGATCGGTGGGGGCGGAAGATGGTCTTAATCAGGTTGGACCGACTGCGACAGTCCTTCTTTACTTGTTGGAAGTGCGGCTCAAAGGATAAATTCCGATCGAGGAGCACTCCCAAGACCCTCACGGTGTTTTTTGTCGGTATTGCTTGTTTTTTAATCATGATGGGCTGTCCGTTGTTGCGATGCCTGGTGGTACATATATGGTAGCGCACGCTCTTGCCGGCAGAGAGCTGGAAACCAACAGAGTCAGCCCATCTGACCACCGAGGAGACTGCCGCTTGCGCTCTCAGTTTCGTCCTTTGCAGGGTGGGACCCACCGTTACAATGAGGACGTCATCCGCGTAGACGAAGATGTAAACGTCCTTGGGTAGTTGGTCAAAGACCCCATTCATGGCCACCAGGAAGAGGGTGACCGCGATCACCGAACCCTGTGGCACTCCGGTTTCCTCACTGAAACTTCCGGATTGCACGTTTCCAACCGAAACCCGAAAAGATCGGTCGCTCAGAAAGTTCCGGACGAAGTGAAGGATGTGTCCTTTCAGGCCCAAATCAGCAAGCTTCTTAAATACAGCTGGTGTCCATTAGGGTGCTTCATTCTGAAAAAAGTGATGAATTTCTGATGGGCCACCCTCCAGTTCGATTCATAGCCCCAAAATATGAACCTGTGCAAAAATTGGTAAAGATTGATGAAGGTTTAGAGGTCGCGCCAATGATTTGAAATTTGTATGGGAATTACTATGGAAGAATTTAAAAAATCGCTTATATCGTTATAACTTTGCTTCTACTTGTCCAAATGTCGAAAAAATTTAGTATGTTATTGCTATGGCAATAAACAAAAAGCCTACAGTTGCTACGCTCAGTTTTGCAGCGTATCAAGGATTATAAAAATGTGAAAAAATGGCAAAATAGGGTAAATTGACAGATGAATATGTACAAGGCAACAACGCCAATTTCATCGCAACAACAACAGGCTTGTTGATCATTGTCATACAACCACAACTACAACCAAAGTTAGAGCAATGTAAACGAAAATCAATAATTTCCCATACTAATTCACCAAAATCTCCATACAAAATCCAAATCATTGGCGCGATCTCTAAACCTTCATCAATCTTTACCATTTTTTGCACAGGTTCATATTTTGGGGCTATGAATCGAACTGGAGGGTGGCCTATCAAAAATTCATCACTTTTTTCAAAATGAAACACCCTAGTGTCCATGTTCGGTTGAACGCTTTGGAGATGTCCAGCGAGACGATCTCCGCGTGATGACCTTGATCCTTTGCCTCCTTCAGGACTTCCCCAAGATTGGCGAAGTAGGTGGAGGTGCCATATCCTTGCCTGAAGGCGTACTGCCGATGGTCAAGCAGTGCCTTGGCCTCAAGATATTGCTTCAACCTCCTGTTGACCATCCGTTCCAGGACTTTCGCCATGCAGCAGGTCAGTGCAATGGGACGGAACCCAGTGATGTCTTTGGTCCCGACATTGGTTTTTGGTAACGGTATAACGAGGCTTTCTCTCCAGTTTTCCGGGTACTCTTCAGCGGTCCAGAGTTGGTTGTAGAGGTCGAGAAGTTTCGTTTTGCCTTCGGGTGGAAGGTGCTTTAGCAGCGGGAAGCCGATTTCGTCCGGTCCAGCCGAGTTCCCGTTGCTCCGACTGAAAGCGAACACGAGTTCTTCCCAGGAGAGTGGGCTGTTGCCCAGTTCGTCTGCTACGACGGTTGGATCATTGATGGTGACGGTGTCTGTTCGAATCTGAAGAGGAGATGATCGCCGCTTGCCGCTAAGGGCGTTGATGCGACTCCATAGCTCCGATGACGATTGTTCGGCGTTGATGCTCTCCAGAAAGTCCGACCAGCAATTTTGTTTCGCCGTCCGGAACTCCTGTCGGCATTTGTTATGCTGCTGGCGATAGTTCGCGAGGACCTCTTCTCTTGCTGGATCGTTTGGGGAGGTGCGTTTGAGCTTCCAAAGTGCTTTTCGTCTGGCTTTTACTGCCCTTTTGGTTTCGTCGTTCCACCAGCGGAGTGCCTTCCGCCCGGGGACACAGCCAGTTTTTGGTATACTGGTGCTAGCGGCTTTATAGATGCACGAGGGCTCGATACGTGTGCTGAAAACCCTCCCAATCAGCTTCCCCGTAGCGCCACCACGGTCTTCGGGTGTTTTCTGGGGGCGATGCGGCGGATAACCGAATCTGTACCGGATAGTGGTCGCTGCTGCACAGATCCGGGTTAATCGACCAGAGCACTTTGCCCGCCAGAGAACGGCTGGCTGTGGACACGTCAATGTCGGTGGTGTGCCGACCGTTGAAAAACGTTGGGCCGCCATCATTTAAAATGACCAGATCTTCCTGCTCGAAAATATCGCAGAGGGTGACGCCTCTAGGGTCCGCTCGTAGGCAACCCCAGGCTGGGTGGTGGCCATTCAGGTCCCCTATAAACATCTATCCCCTATAAACATCTATCCCTATTCTTCAGCAGCCTTCCGCATGGCAGATAGGCACAGGCGATGGAGATGCTAATTGGATTCTGGATCTGAATGCCGACGATTGGGAGGTCGGTATCCAAATCAACGATTCGGTGAGGGATTTCCTTGTGGACTCCTATAGCAACGGATCTCCGGAGGTTGAACCCTTTTTTGATGGACCAGGTATATTGGCCGTCTAGTGTTCTGTTCATCTGGTCCACCGTCACGTTGTTGACATCTTGCAGGGCAAGCACCCAAGGGGACGCGCCGCTGCAGAGGAGTTCCAACTCAGCCAGGTGGAGAAAGAAACCGCTAATGTTCCATTGAAGGATCAGATTCACAGGAACCGGTAGTGCGGGGGTAGGGTACCCACGCTCCGATCCACTGGTTGAGGGTCGTTCGGTTGAACAGTGATGGCTGATTGCGTAGCAACTAGAATTTTGATGTGTTCCAGTCGGGCTTGCTGTGGCAGAACTCGGTACCAAATGAGACGGA
Organism: Ochlerotatus camptorhynchus; assembly: GCF_037179485.1. Lineage (NCBI taxonomy): Eukaryota > Metazoa > Arthropoda > Insecta > Diptera > Culicidae > Ochlerotatus > Ochlerotatus camptorhynchus. The sequence goes on along the minus strand of NW_027040668.1, from coordinate 1,968,210 downwards.
TCCCCACCAGGGGCAGGTGGAGGCGTTTCACCCACCCGGGGCAGGGGCGTCCCAACGGTGGTAAGAAGGTTGGTCGCTGTGCTTGAGCTAGGTACTGTGCTTGGGGGTGATCTGTTTGTTTGGGACTTGAATCCCTCTTTGTCCTTCGGGGATTGGGAACAACTGCCCTTATCCGTCCCGATAGTGAGCTGTAAATATAGATGTAATGAATATGTTGCTGTATTTGTAAGATCGTTACAACAGTGTTAGTGTTTAGCTCCAAATCGTTGTACTGTAAATTTCTCGATGATCTTTATTTCGATATTCCTTCCCATCTGAATTATTTCAGCAACCCTGATCCTGATTCATCAACACTTTTTGAGCACGAAGCACGAAGAATCGTATTAATAAGCTTATATTTATGTTCTTTTGATTGTCGATTTCTACATATTTAGGTGGTGGTGGAGTTGAATCTCTCACTAAGATGTGCTCGTTTCCCCGCTGTTGCCGTGCAAAAAGACCAGTACTACCCAACAAACATTGAGCGCTGAATAAGAGCTTCTTCAGGCAAAAATATGCTTCTTCAGCTAATTGATAGCTTATTCAGCTTTTAATAAGCTCAAATTGTTTGTTGGGTAAGTAACTAACGGATTTCTACACTGCATGGCATATAAGATCGACTCAAATTTAAGTTTAAATTACTCAAACTCTAGAAAACGTACTTTTCCGAGCCTCATAAATCTTTTCGAATATGACAAAAATCGACGAAAAATTTACTCATTCTAGAAGTATACAAATTTGACATGTCAAAGCTCGGGAAGTTTTACTCACTCTATGAGTTAACTAAGTTTTCAAGAATATGAGTGAACTAATCTCAACTTTTAGTCAACCTCATTCGTCATGAATGCAATCGTAATTTATCTTTTTATTAATTGCTTTTAACGTATCCGGCGTAAATGGATGCATTCTAAACTCCAATACCCAGAAATCGAAAAACACACACACTAAGAAATAACTAATTTTACACGTGACGGAATCCGTCTTTGATATAAAAGATGAGATGTAAACAAACAGGTCATGTAATATTAAGTGCTCCGAGACTGAAAAGTTCGTTGCTCGACGAAAAGTAAGTTTGATTGAGCTATATTTCGTGTCTGTTATGACTCACATAGATTTCAAAATTGGTGCTCGTATATGTCACTCTCAGAGCACCTAAATTTACATAAACTTTTCTAAATATGTATCTAATGACTCATCTTGGTAATTCCTGGGAATTGGGAAATACTTTTGTATTTTATGTCACCAAAAAGGTCCATCAAAATGTTTTTTTTTTTCACGTTCTGAAGTTTATTTAATCTCTTCTTAGAAGTATTCCTTGCCTTTACCATATCATTCACTACATTTTACGCCTGTAGCTCACCGGAAGTCACTTGAAATGGCAGGTTATGTCTAAAAGTTTAGAGAAATAGAATAAAAACATGACACAGAAGTAGCTAGTGGCATTCAATTCCTCCAATTTCATGTAAATAAGAATAGGTATCTCACGCTTTCTGAAGGGCAATCACGAAAGAAGGGCAGCTCTGCGTCTGTCATTGCCTTGTGTGCGATGGCACGCAACCCATAGATTGAGAAATACTGTTCAAAACTGTGAACTTTAAAATTAACCACATTTAATGTGGTTGCACACTATGGAATTCAAAAAAAAAAATTGCATCCAGCTCCAACAAACATCAAGACTCTGATTCTAGCGGAAAGTAGGATGATGACCGATAAAGTTTCCCAAAATAAGCCTATTTGCAAATACTTTCCATCTTTCTCTTAAAAACCGCCTTCGTACTACCGCAACGTGATTCTTCATTCCACTTAAGCCAGCAAGAGTGCGCCTCTGCCAGCATCTCACCCAGACAAGATCTATCCCTTATCATATATCAGTAGAACTATTTGCTTTCCGATGCACACTCTTCACTCTCCTCCTGCCACGTTATTCTACCACCCAGCGACTTCAACTGGCGCGCGGAAGACAAGCGCCACTCATCATCTACCAAGACAACGACAACGGCATTGTTATCAGTAGCGCAATAAAGACAATACAAGCTCACAGTGCTATCTCTCCACAGATTTCCTAAACCGCTGGCTGCTGCATCATCTTCCGCTTCCTCCTTCGCCTCCGCCTCCACCTCTCATGCCGAGCATCTTTAAATCTCCCCCGAACAAATCCCCCGGAATCGGTAATTAAGTTATAAAAGAGACCAAAAGCGTGAAAATCACTGCCACATATGCTGTAAAGGGCGTCAAGTGAAGTGGTTCCCATTCGCGTGAGAGAGGTTATAGCTGCCAGCTAGTCCACGGGATAAATGTGAAGGATTATTATTTCAAGGAAAGGAACGCGCAGAAACGAATTGTCGCAGTGATTATACTTCGAAGCAACAGTGACTGTGATATGTCGAGTGTGATGTGTGAACGGTGTTGATGAAACGGTTGACTTGGTGAATGTTAATAGGATTGTTGGCGGCTCGTTCGGAAAACTCGGTTGAATACGATCCAGGCAGAAGCGAGGGGGGTGGGTGTGAAAATGGGTTCGGAAAAGAGGTGCACCGAAATGGTTGAGAATGGAAAAAGTACTAATAGTGTTGATGGTGATGTGAAGGAGTTGAAATTTTCGGAAAACGATGCTGACGGCAGGAATGAGCACACGGAACAGTATGAGAGTTATAAAAATAGTGAGAGCACGAAAATTGGGTCGGAGTTCGAGAAGATGATACCGGATTTCGAGGATATGTTTAAGGATATACCTCAGACTCAGGATACCACATGCGGATTCTGGATATTCAAGGGGCCATTTTTGCAGAAGTGAGTATTGAACAACTGCGGCGAATAGAAGTTGAACAATTTCAGTAATGGTTTTACGATTCTCGATTCTATATCAGTCAGTAAATAATATAATGTTATCACTCCCTTTAGCATTGTTTACGTGTCCATAAACCCTGTAAACAATTCATAGCTCAAATTTTGGTACAATTTGCGTCTTACTCAGCAAACATTGCAAACAAAATAAGAGATTATTCAGGAAAAATATGGTTCTTTAGCTAAAACATGGCTTATTTTGCTATTGTTCAACTCCAATTGTGTATTGGGTAATCAAATGTCTACTTAGCACTGAGTTATTTTTACAGGAAAAGCCTGAAGAAATTGTTTGAGCTTATCCCAAGTAACAATTGCATTTATGAAGGTTCTGTAGACCACGATTTACGCTTTTAAAATGCTTTAAAACCTCTATAAAGCTTGCAATGTTATTTGGGATGACATATCAAAATTTTTCCCTAATTTCCTATTTAAGAATTTCAAATCATAAATTCAGATTGCTTTCAATATTTCTATGCTTCCTTTACTCATATTCTTTGCTGTCACCTGTACTGCTATTCAATATACTACTATCTTTGTTTTTATTTTTTTTTTTCTCAAATGGAATTATAAAGCACACTTATGATTTTATTATTTGTTATAATTTTTCTTGATCTGGTTTTTCTAACTTTATTAATTGAATCTTAAATATTTAAGTTTATTGCATGGATCACCTTCTTTCTATGACTGCTTACCTTAAAATAAGAAGCCTGGTTTCCATTGTTACTAAATCTTCATGCATCTCTCTACAATTCGATGTCTGAGGGCGACCCCGGCGTAGTGGTTAGCATCCATACCTCTCACGCCAAAGTCACGAGATCAAATCCCACCCGGACAAGTCACGAATGACTCAAGAGCGTTAAAGTGACTTGTTAAAAAAAACTCGACGTCTTCTAACTCGATATCGAGTTATAGAACCATAGAAATAATTAATTTTTCGGGAATTGCGATGGTGATTTCCTATAGGATTATTGTTCTATACCTCGATAATTGTATAACTAGTCCCTTTAGTATCAAGTTGTAGAGACTTCAATGTATTAGTATAAAGGAAATAGTTCGCTTGGAATCCTTTCACATTGAGGTGCCATTGTATTTTTCAGACTATCAATGTAGGGGAAATGGATGTTATGTCGGCCTAATGCCCCCAGCAATCGACTAAATTTTCAATAGCGACCAAAAATATCTATTAATACTGTCCCAATGACGCGTTCATCTAGATAATAAATAGATAATTAATAAATAACTGATTTTAGCGATGGGCCCAATGTTAGATCTATAGGCCAACATTAAAGCCATTTCCCCTAATTTCAATAAACTTTATTTTTCCCACTATTTCTGATTACAGTTTATCAGTCTAGTACTCTAATTTAGAAACGAGTCGTTCAAACTCAATAAGGGGCTGTCCATAAACTACGTAGACAGTTTAGGGGGGGGGGGTTGACAATTATCCACGGCCCATACAATTTTTTTTTTAAATTTGTATGGACAATTGTCTACGCATGGTGAGGGGGGGGGGGGTTAAGAATCCCAAAAAAACTGTCTACGTAGTTTAAGAACAGGCCCTAACTACCATGTCAATCCGCCAGTGAAAAGCAAGTAGAAAAAAATGATATCTACCAAAATCAAAGTATTGACCACAAGTTTGGCACCAACAAGTGCTGAAACGTTAGGACGAATAACAGACGTGTCGTTCTAAATCAGTTTATCTTTCCCAATTTATGGATTAGTTCTGCAATGATCCATCCTATACAAATGGTAAATTCATTGAAAAAATCGATCCAGCCTGCAGTTTCACACGCGAGTTTATTCTTTCAGAAAGGCTCAATGAATATTATTAAATAATCCTTTTGCTAGCACCGTTTCATGCATAAGAACTCAATTTTTTTTACTAAATTTCGTCGGTTTACGTCGGAATTTGAAGGCAAACTATGGTTTAAACTTAAGCTACCACTATTAACTAAAGACTAAAGTACTAGAAAAATATGCAACAGACAAAAAATTATCACCAAAAATTCATTTTAAGTCGGATATTTTCGAAACTATCAAGGAATTAATAAACACATAAAGCTATGTTATCGCAAAGTTGGTTTATCAAACCTGTTCTCCTAGACTAAATACCCGCAACTTGGACTACCCATCATCGCTACCCATCAAATCCTGTGCAACACTTGCGCCATCTTTCTTACACACTTTCATCCACTCTTTCTCCAAATTCTTGCCGTTTTGGAAGACCTTCGCTGTTTTTCGGAGCTTGCCCTTCATAATCGCCCAGAATTTTTCTATTGGGTTAAGTCCTGGCGAGTTTGGCGGATTTGCCTCCTTCGGCACAAAAACAGCATAGTTGGCTTCTTACCACTCAATCACCGGTTTTGCGTAATGGCACGATGCCATATCCGGCCAAAACGAGTGTCACCTTCGTGGGATCGGAGGAAGGACAGCAGGCGCTACTGAAGGCATTCTTCTTTATATATTTTGCCGTTGATGGTGTCGGTCGTTATGTACGGCTTGCTGAATTTGCCGCACCCACAGATCACTGCCAGTACTTCTTTACAAATTTGTCGGCCTTCTGCTTTTGGATCTTCTCCGGAACATCCAATGCATTTCGGCTGCACCAACAACTCGCGGTACAGCTTCCTGGCGCGGGATTTGGCCACCGTATTCTGTTTATCGTTTCGGTTAGGTGCCTTCCTTACCTTGAAAACATAAATGACTGCCTGCTTCATTGTCCGCTGGACGAACCATACGGAATAATTGACCTTCTTGGTCACATTCCGAATCGAAAGGTTCGGATTGCGCTTGAAGTAATCCCTCACCTTCCTTGAGTTCACGAGGTCGGTCGTCTTCGCTTTTTTCCGCTGCCAGCTCGCCGCTGGGTTGTCTGGGTATCCTTGGACGATTTTACCACCCGGGACACGGTCGAACTGTCGATTCCAAACTGTTACGCGATCCACCTGTGGGACTGGCCTGGATTTTCCACGACCGTATCCATAATTTTTTGTCGAAGCACTTCTTGCTTGGAAGCCATCTCGATAACCACTTCACAGATTGTGACGGGATTTTGCACATGTAAACATTACACTCTTAACTAGTTTTACGCAAAATTTTATCAATTTTTACCCATGCAATAAAAAGTTATACACAAAAGAAAGTGCCATTTTTTTTTGAGTACAATGTTTATAAAGTTGAGAATTTTTGAAACTGTCTGAAAATTTTAACTAACGCACAAACCAATCTCAAGCCAATATGGTCAAAACTGGGCCTAGCTAGAAATGGGTAAACCATGTTAGGAGTTGCAAGTTAATACATGAACAATACTGACCAGAAATCTGACGGCACCGGTGTTGCTTAAAGGGAATATACACTCAGATAGAAATAAAAACTTTTTTATGTCCTGTTAAAATTGATGGACATTATATGCAAACATTGTAGACTAAACTGTTTCGAGAAACATTGTTGAAGACGGCCATTTTATATGTCTCAAGTGGACAAAGCTATAGAGTGGAAATGTAATACAAACAGTAGTACCAACCGATATAAACTAACGAATTTAAATTGGCTCGCACTGGACTAGCCTATCGGTCCCAAGTAAATCAAGTAACGTAACCCATTTTAGTCGAAATTCTAGTACTACACTATGTTGGTTTTGATTCGCTATAAAAGTTTGACAGATTAAATGAGGGGTTCGTGGATTTTTCTATGTTTCGATGGGTGCATCGATTAGCTTGGGACCGAAGAGAGTACCAGAGCTGAGCCAAAAAGTTGAGCACGTTTCTTCGGGACCTTCTGGCCTTGGAGTTTCCTCTATGATAGTGTTTTTATCATAACTGAACGAGTTTGGTTACAATCTCGGTTTGCGGGAGATTTTTTTTAATTTTAACGGAATGATCCTATTCATTTGCACACCATAAATCCATATATTGCTCAAATTTCACCAAATCTCGAACTAAGATTGAGATTACTAAGCACAAAACAACTATGTCGAAGACTGCCCCTCAAGGTGGGGCTTATTTAAAAAAAAATCGTTTGTGGACATGTTTTCCCATGTGGATAATGATTATTGGGACTAATTAAGTAACATATCATATATTGAGTTTTTTTTTCGATGACATTTAGAGTTGATGCAAGGGGCGTCAGTCCAAAACGAAGAATGTTGAACGTTTTCAAATAAAATTTTTTATTAATTTTACGATATCTTACCTCGTTCTTGAGATATATGGCATTGCGAGGTTCCCGCACATGGACTTACACTTACATATTAATATATCGCAATCAGCATCCTTGTAGTGCTATATTTAGGTTGAGTTAATATGATAAGGAGAGAGAGGAAAAAATGAATTGCAGAGAAAGAGAGAGAAAGAGAGAAAACGAGAAAAGGAGGAGGAAAGCTAAACTCTCTCTAAATATTATTATTATTATTATTATCTCTATTTGGGAGATTTTCAAACTCTCTCTCTAAATAGATATTCAAGCGAACAACGAGTTAGAAAAGGATGTCGAGTTATGGTACCTAAATGTGCATGGGATATGTGGTCGAAGTAGCCTAGATACCCTTCGAGGGAGAAGTAGAGTTGATTGTATTTGATATGTGGTCTAATTTAAACGTTAAATATTAGGAATACTTATCAACAATTGCTCTTTTTTCCATGATGGGAAGATTTTGTTTAGGACGATTTACATTTACAAATACACGTATCTGTTTGTTTGTTGGAAACCTATTTTGACTTTAGACATGCAAACTATGAGCTTATGAAAAAAAAACAATTTAAATTCTATTGACTGGCAAACTTTTATTAGAAATTCGAGCCCAGATCAGGCTGTAGATATGTTCTATGAAATTGTATACGATATATTAGAGACGACAGTACCGAAAAAGCTAAGGAAAAAATCAAAGAAATCTTAAACTCCAGCATGGTACAACAGGCAAAGAAATAATCTCAAAAATAGAAAACAAATGGCTCATAAAACCTATAAAAAAGAACAAAATAATAGTAACATCACAATTTATTTGAAAAAAAACGCATACGAACGGTATAACACTCAGGTTGAAGACAACATTAAATCAGACCCAAAATCATTTTTAACTTTGTTAGAGACAAACAGAAGTGAAATAATTATCCTTCGAAAATTTACCTAGAAAACAAAACAGGAAAAACGACTAGCAAGATCAGTAACTTATTTGCTGAGTTTTTTCAGGATATTTACACAAGTCATGATGACCAAGACCGGGATTACCAGTATTTCTCATACCTTCCTGAGCCAATGAGAGATATTGTAATTAATAATGTTACCCTCAACGAAATCCTACATTCTCTTAATACATTGGATGCATCAAAGGGTTGCTGGCCCAGATGGATAGCCACCAGTATTCTTGAAATCAGTATCGCAGGAGATAGTAAAGCCATTGTTCTGGCTGTTCAACTTTTCTCTCGAATCCGGTTTTCTACCGTCAATTTGGAAGGAATCATATTTGATTCCAATTTTCAAAATTGTAAAAAAATCAGGCGCAAAAAATTACCGTGGAGTTGCTATATTGTCCTGCTTTGAATCTATAATAAATCAAAGTGTTTTTGCACAAGTTAAACATTTAATTACAGGCAAACAGCATGGTTTTGTTAAGGTGATACTCCAAGGAAGCCTTAGCGTGAAACTTCAAAGGCACAAATGTCAGCTTTCACAAAACATACAAATTTGAAATTGCTACTCTCTATTTGTAGTAGCACAGCAAACAAGGAGTAGCAATTTCACATTTGTATGTTTTGTGGAAGCTGACATTTTTGCCTTTAAAGTTTCACGCTAAGACTTCCTTAGAATATCACCTTAAAGGACGTTCAACGACTACTAATCTGTTGAATTTTGTAACATTTTCTATTGACGCAATGGATAGGGGACATTATGTTGAGGCACTATATACTGACTTCAGTAAAGCGTTTGATAGAGTTGATATCCCTCTTTTGCTATTCAAATTATCTAAGTTAGATTTTAGTCAACATTTATTAAAGTGGATTCAGACATACTTGACCGGTAGGACACAAAGAGTTTGATTTGAAGGAGATTTGTCGTCAGTAGTCAATTTAACATCTGGTGTGCCACAAGGTTCCCATCTTGGACCATTACCGTTATTCTATTTGTTAATGATGTAGAGCACATATTGAATATTCTGAATGTCTCAATTTATGCAGACGACATGAAACCTGGAAATTCGTGAAACGTCTGATCTTGTAGTATTTCAACAAGAAATTGATAACTTTAACACTTGGTGCACAAAAAGTTCATTAAAGCTTAATGTGAAGAAATGTAATTCCATTTCATTTACAAGAAAGAAAATTATTAGAAAAGAACATGTAACAATAGGACAAAACAAAGTTGAAAGGTGCAATCAAGTTAGAGATTTAGGTGTTATACTAGATTCAAAATTAAGCTTTGATGAACATTATAATAACATTATACAAGGCAAGCAACATGCTAGGGTTTATTAAAAGGTTTAACTTTCATTTCAATGATCCATACACAATCAAAACATTATAATTTGCATATGTTAGGCCCCTCCTTGAGTACTGTAGTATAGTCTGGGCTCCATATCAAGATACTCATATAAACCGCAGTGAATCAGTTCAAAAACAGTTTCTATTATTTGCTCTAAGAAAGTTAGGCTGGACGAGTTTACCCTTACCATCTTATGAGTCTCGATGTATGTTGATCAATTTGGATTCCCTTCAAAAGCGAGGGCAGTTTGCAATGATAGCTTTTATAAACGATGTTGAAGCACAAAGAGTGAATGCCCCAGAGATTTAAGAAAATCTAAATTTTTATGCTCCCACTCGTTCCTTAAGAAACAGAAATATGTTTTATATTCACAACCAAAGAACAAACTATGCCAGGAACGCGCCTTTAAATAGAATGATGTCTTGTTATAATAAACATTATGAAACAATTGATTTTTTTTTTTAATTTCATTAGAGAGATTTTTAGCCGTTGGCTAGTTCAGGGCTGATAGCGGGTCACTTTTTAGTGACTTTGTCACTTTTTTTAAGGTGGTCACTTCAAAGTCTCTATTTTCGTCAAAAAGTCACTAAAGTCACTTTTTTTTAAAGCGAAGGAGGCGCTCAATAAAGAACGCAAAATATATTTCTTGAAAAAAAAAAATTTCAATCATAAAATCTTTTTCAGTGCACCTATGTATAGCTCTGTTTAGGAATATCGGTCAATTATTTTCGCTTTGACAGGTTAAATGTTGACTGAAGTTCACTTCTATTCGGGCCTACGAAATATGGCGCACAGGTTGACAGATCCTTATGGGGATTTTCTGTGGAGTGAATGAATACGAATGAATCACACAAGGAGTAAAGAGTTCTAGCATATGAAGATGAGTGAGATTAATGTTATTCTTACTCTTTCTGGCGAAAAATTCGCCCAAACATACCGCCGAACAATGAGGTATCCGCTTTCTTTTATTCGTTAATAAAATAAAATTCCGCAGTGAAAACAACGACAAGAGAAATTTCATAAAACATAACCCCACCTAGTGCGTTTTTTTATTGTGCATTTCTCACCCAACTAAACTACTTTTTCGGTAGCTTTCCAAATGGCGGAAATGGTCGTAAAACTGCGCTTTTGCATTGCATCGGCTTGAGGTGTTCGGCGCACTTTTTCCTTGCCTCGTAAGGAATACGCTAAAGTGACTAGACGTCCCGGATTCGCCTTCCTGTCCCGCATTACCAAATGTCCTGCAAAACGTCCCACATTATCAAGTGTCCCGGAAATTGCCGCGTTCGAAATGTTGCTTTTGGTTTTTCGTTAGTGTATTTTTGGTTGTTTTCGATTCCATCATTTCTACGGGCTTCTTCAACGTAGTCCGAAATCCTGGTTTCGGTTTATTTAGAACTATAAAAAAACCACAACACCGGTGTTGTAAATTTTGGTTTACGCTAGATATATTGTGCATTATTTTGAACCTGGTATATGCTGGAAAATCCTTTGAAGTACTTGAAGGTACTATGACGTTTTGAGAACTTCTCTAAAATGCTGGGATATTCTTGTGAGATTTTTCGTATTCTCTACAATTCTGGGAGCTTCTTTTGATTTTAGCAGCTTTGGAGAAGCTTGGTGTTCTTATATTAAGTATTTGGACTAATTGAACTAGAACTTCAATCCGAAAAACAAAATTGATGTGCAAGGAAACTATCTGAAGTTCTGGAAAATAATCTAAAGTTCTATGAACTTTTCCTGAATCCTCACATTTTCTAAAGGAGCATTCCTCTAGCGTAATTTTTTTTAATAATTCAAGACCCGCTACCCCTTCGTCCTTAAAATCAATAAACTTCTCTGAAGCTCAAAGAGCTTTTTGAACTTCTGACATATTCTACCAAGTTCCTCAAACTTCCTTGATGTTCTGCGATATTTAATGAAAAACTTTAACCCTCTCTTTAGTTAGTTTTTTCTTGAAATATTTTGTTCTTTGGAATTCTTTGAGATTCAGGGAACTTTTTTATATGCTTTGAATATTATTGAAATTATAAAAAAATTCCAAAGGATTAAAAAAAAAGTTTAGACTTCTTCGAAATGCTGGCAGATTCTAAAAGTTGTTTAATTTTTTTAGAAGCTGGGAGAAATTCTCTCAATATATAAAGTTGTCTGAAATTCTTAAATTTTCTCTGATGTTCTAGGATCTTCTATGAAACTTTTAAGCTTCTTTAAAATTCTGTAAAATTCATTAGTTTTTAGGACTTCTCTGAAATTTGAGGAAAATCTTTAAAATTTTCAAAATTTACCTGAAGTTCTTTAAAACTTTCTGAAAACTTATGATCTTCTCTTAAGGCTTTGAGTTAAGATAACATGCTGGAGGATTCTCAATAAACCCTTCAAATTGCTCTTAATTTTTCAGATTTTTTTAAAACTATATATTGTTGAAATAAACTGACGCAAGGTTCTTAAATAATTTTGAAGTTCTCCCAATGATCTTCTCTGAACTTCATTAATATCTATGGAACTTCTTGAAGTGATGAGTACTTCTATAAAGTTCTGAGGGCTTCCCTCTAAAATTGTCGTGTACTGCATGTTTCGTTGAAGTGAATTACTGAAGTCTAAGAAATAAGAACATTTATAAAGCTATTAAATAATTTTAATAAATTAATTTCACATAATGAAGGATTATTCATCTTCTCAGTGAGAAAAATATAAGTGAGTTTATATAGTAATATAATTGGTTAAGCATAACTAAACTGTTTTGTTTTTTTGAGAAAAACTAATTGTTGCACCAAAATAAAATATCTTTAGAATACGGGGATGTTGTTGTACGGTAGCGACACCTACTTGAGTTAAGAGAAGAATCAGAAATATGTAAAAAAAAAAGTGAGTTGCACGAAAAGACCTGTTTTCGTTTCAATAGTTTGAGTCCATATTAATAGTTTTTATGTGTTTTTTAGGTGAAGTGGCTATGTTCAACCTTTTTCATGTATAAAATCAATGATTCCATGGAGCATTGTTGAATAACGAGGCGATTTGTGAATCGATGATTTTTGTGTGTTTAATTGTGTGTCCAAACTTCAATTTTTAGAAAATTATACAAAAACAAGGATATGGCTGAAATAGAGCTGGCTCAAGCCATGCTTGATGGTGTCGAGTCAGTGCGCAAAAAGCAAGCGTCGCAAAAACGAGCAGCTGACAGCATGGAGGAAATAGTCAACAAGAAGAAAGCAACTGTTATAACTAACTACTTCGGAAATAAGTAGTACTAATTTCCCTATTTTGGATCCTCTATTAGCTGTCACTAGATTCATGTACTATTCATTGTTGATTTTAAACTGTTTATTAATAAGGTGAACCTGATACTTCAACTAGTCAAATATATTGGTTCCATGCATCTGCATTCAAAGTTGAAGTCATCATTACGTTTTTGTGGACCACTCAGTGTTCGCTGAAGGATTGTTTACGTTCTGATGATGGATGATAACAAACTTTTACTGGAAAACAAGGAGAAATTCATACTAAACAAAGAATCTAATCTCGGCACAGAAGCACAAGATAAGGTTGAATCACATTAAATTCAACCCAGAAATAGACATTCATTTTACATTTTTTTTTTGCAAAAAATGTTAATTAAAACAAGTGGTTCACTATGGGATGCTGAAAGCTTTATGCTCTAAACCCAGCAAACTAGGCAAGTCAAATGATCAACTCAGTTGAATTCAATTGACTTGAAAAGTTGAGCCTGGTTCAACTTTTTTCAATTCAAGTGAGTTGATCAAGTCAGTTGAATGGCATGGTTTACACGTTCAATTCGCGTTCAAGTCAGTTGAATTCAACTGACTTGATCTTTTGACTTGTCCTGTCTAAACCCAGCTTTAGGGTTTTAATTTGGAACATCTGACTATAAAGGGTGATACGGTCAAAATTTGGTCAAGGGAAAACGCGTGTAAATCGGTGAAATCGTTTATTTAAAAAATCAAATTAAATTTCTTTTTCAAGTTCAATTAGTATAAAATTCAGGAAAAATATTCAGTTGGGCTTCCACTTTTCCAAATCCGAATTGCCGGGCTTTACGCTTGACCCCTGCCATCAGATTTTGTACAGCCACCTTGTCCACCTTCTTCGCCGCAGAAAGCCAGTTTGCCTTGAACTGCTGCTCGCCCTTAGCAGTTTTTTTGGTCTTCTTTAGGTTCCGCTTGACAATAGCCCAGTATTTCTCAATTGGGCGGAGCTCTGGCGTGTTGGGAGGGTTCTTGTCCTTGGGAACCACCTGCACGTTGTTGGCGGCGTACCACTCCATGGCCTTTTTACCGTAATGGCAAGATGCCAAATCCGGCCAAAACAGTACGGAACAACCGTGTTTCTTCAGGAAAGGCAGCAGACGTTTATTCAAACACTCTTTCACGTAAATTTCTTGGTTGACAGTCCCGGAAGCTATGAAAATGCTGCTTTTCAAGCCACAGGTACAGATGGCTTGCCAAACCAGATATTTCTTTGCGAACTTTGACAGTTTCATGTGCTTGAAAACATCTGCTACCTTTCCCCTTCCTTTTGCCGTATAAAACTCCTGTCCCGGAAGCTGCTTGTAGTCGGCTTTGACGTAGGTTTCGTCGTCCATTACCACGCAGTCAAACTTCGTCAGCATCGTCGTGTACAGCCTCCGGGATCGCGCTTTGGCCGTCGTATTTTGTTTATCATCGCGATTTGGAGTCACTACCTTCTTGTAAGTCGATAGTCCGGCTCGTTTTTTGGCTCGATGCACGGTTGTAGACGATACACCCAGCTTATTTGCGGCATCTCGGAGAGAGAGGTTAGGGTTTCGCTTGAAACTACCGGCAACTCTCTTTGTCGTCTCAGCGGCTTCCGGTTTTCGATTTCCCCCGATCCAGACTTCCTGGCTGTCGACAAACGTTCCCCAAACACTTTAATTACATTTGTAACGGTTGATTTGGCAACTTTTAGCGATTTTGCCAACTTTCGCGATGTGCGAGCAAAATTTTGATACGCTGCTCTTCTTGCTTGGACGGCATTTTGACAACTGAAGAGTGAATTCCAAAATCAAAATAGAAGCAACATTCTACACACACACACCTTCAAAATGAGGGGTGTTCAGGTTTTTTAAATGCAAAATTGAAAGAAATACGTCAAGTTGATATTGACCAAATTTTGACCGTATCACCCTTTATGTTAGATTTTGCTGTGCTTCCGTAATTGGTAAGTTTCCGTTTGATTTAATCAATATTTTTCATAAAATAGATACTGAAGAGTTGTGAAAGGAAATGGATTTTACCGGATAATCGCTCCAGTTTTTCTGACCAATTACAATAATTCCAATAGTGCACTAAACGAAGCGGTTAAATTTAATAAGAGTAATGCATTAGGAGATGCCATTAGATAACGAATAGTATTGCGAGCTCAAAGCTGACAAAAACTCATATGGGACTGATGTGCAGCCCTGTCTGTAAGAAAACTGACAACATATAAGTGCTTGTATACAATACCAACCGAGGGTCACAGTCTCGCCATTCAATGCTCAAAGCTTGAGGGTATTTGTTCAAATGAAATACTATATGGATGCGCATGAAAGCTAGTAGTATTGCCAGTCTTTTTGGTACGTTGTGTTCCATCGAACAGCTGAAATTTAGATGTGTTTTCCTGCAGATGAAGACGGATTATATAGGTTGTTGTATTATAAAACACGTAAAAAACCATACAATAGCGATAGTTTTTATTAACGATAATTATAATGAATTTTCATAGCATAATGTTTAAAATGTAACACACATTTTGAGCAACAATTATGAATTGGAACAGGTTTACTGAAAAAAGGATTTATCTTGAAAATTGAACAAAATAAAAGAGTAGCCAGCAGCAGGCTAGTGTAAAAATCAATCACTCATGTCTGTTTACAACAGATACCGATCATACAAGAACAAATACTACTAATATTGACAAAATGCTTAAAATCTTCTTATACATTTTTAAATTCGAGCTCAATAAGTTCTACTTGGGTCTCCTTTTTTGGTCACTTTTTGTGCCTTAAAAGTCACTTAATGGTCACTTTTTTACTCATTTTAGTCACTTAATGGTCACTTTTTTACTCATTTTAGTCACTAAAATCACTATTTTTGGATATATTTGGTGCTATCAGCCCTGCTAGTTCATCTCTAAACAATTTATTTGACAATGAACAAAAATGCTCTTAAAAAACGTTTCTTTTCGAGGTACGTCAGAGATTGAAAATTAAAAAAGATGTTAAGTGTTTTTGTAAATTAAGCTGGTCTACATTTGATTGACGACGAATAAATGAATAGCAAAAGATAAGCAATTATAACGGAGTTAAAAGGAAATAAATCAACACACACAAAAATCTTTCACAGGTTTTGGAAATTATCCTTCTTAACCTATGGTTCCATTGCCGTTTTAAGTCCTCATGATGTCTCTCAGCTTGATCGTTTATGGCCTCCTAATTAACTATTTACTATTTTGCTTCTATGAATATAGGGTTCATAAAGTGTGGAGGCGAACCAGCCCAAGGCTGAAAGCCTCCTTAATAAAGCTAAATAATAATAATAATTCATAAAGTAGGAAAATTCAGGAATGGCAAACTGTAATCTATCTTCTTCTTATTCTTATTGTCCTTCTTATTATTCTTCGGCGCCTTTCAAACTATTGCTTATTGCATATTAGCTTATTGCGTGCTCTCAATTTAGTGTTCCGGATGCACTGTCACAGTTAATAATTGAGAGCTTTCGATGCCTTTTTGCATTGCTATAATTGTCTGGCAAGCAGCGTTGTTAAAATATCAAAAGATCAAATCTCACCAATGAGCACGCTCTCACTTGATTTTCGTAAACAAGAATCAACATGTTTGCTGTTGTTTGCATGTTCAACTGTGGATGATATTACAAGCTTAGATACGGTAGCTCTGAATATCAAGCAAACAATACTCACCAACTGCAATTCTCACCAAACTATGGTGAGTTTGAGTTTCAAAATGTTTGCTTTACACCCGAACACGAACCGAAACATTCACCACTGCTGGCAGCAGTAACATCGTGTCTACCATCGGTGTAGAGTAAAGAGAGATGGCAAACTATGCTTTCTCTTTCTACGAAAACGATGTGCAATGGAATCAGATTTGCGTCTACATTTTTACATGTTGTGAATAGTCTCGCAATATCAAAGGAGCTTGTAAAATCAATATCATGCTTGATATTTTGTTCCAATGTCACGCGTGATATTAAGAGCCTATCAAAGCGGGAAAAAAAATCATTTGAGTGATGATTATGCCATCACTACTGGCAAGTACAATCAAAGGGAGGTCGAAAAATTTTCCAACCTGAAAAATTCCTATACTGGACCGGGAATTGAACCCATCGACCTCCAGCATGGTCTCGCTTTGTAGCTGCGCCTTTACCGACTGAGCTAAGGGAGAAATTGTAATTTCTACCACATTTATAAAAAAAAAGTTCTTTGTTCCCATTCAAGATATTGAGGTGCTCAGCATATCTCTGAGTGATGCAGCCTGCTTTCTTCCTGTTAACTGGGCAACATTATAGAACCAAGCCGAAACGACTATTTTTATACAAGCGTTCATACGAAAAACGTTTCCCCAATGAGGCCCCTGATCTCCAAGATTTAAAGAAGGTGACTTTCTCGTTCCATATCGTGATGGTTTTCATTGATAATGGCAAGATCAATTAGTACTTCACTTAGATACCACGTGCGTGATGTGTGCTGCTATCTAAAACTTCGATTTAAATATAAAAAAAATTGGATATCATCAGATGATTCCGTTCAGATTCGAAAACTCAATATTGTAATTATTGCTTTTTCGAATCTGAACGGTATCATCTGAAAATATCCAAATTTAACAAGAATAATCAACAATACGTACATCTATCACCGCAAGCATACTAATTACGATACATCATTATGTAAGTGTAAGTCCATATGAGTCAACGTCATTATGCCATATATCCTCAAGAATGAGTGAAGACACCGTAAAATGGACTCTTTTTTGGCCCCTTGGGCCCTTAGGGTCACAAAATCACGTGTTTACTTTTTTCTGTTTGGGACCTAGCAACACTGCAACCAGTAATTTGATCTATTTTAGTATATCCCGTGTCCTTAGTCTAGTGTATGTCGTATATCACTATTGAGAAATGATGAAGTATTCGATTTTTTCTACAATTGTAATTCTTGCATTCATCGCAAGGATACGACTCTAATTGAAAGGTCTCGCTATTTAAACCCTTCGGTGTGTTGAAATTCCCTCCGCGCGCCCCTTTGTCATTCAAAATTGGATTCCTTAGCAACAAAAATAATCAATGGCACCGATAATGACCATGCATCAGAACTCTAGTCTTAACCACTTCAAACTAGGGGACAACGAATAGAAGATTAGGAATCACATAGATGACGACAACTAACTCATTTTTTCGTTGTTTCAAGATCATCCTCGGTAGACAAAGCCGAGTCTTGTCACTATCAACAAGGCATAACAAGTAACAAGGACTAAGATGTGTTCCTTGGATTACTGAAAAATCCAGTTCCCCTAGTTTGAAGTAGTCAGGACTAGGAATCGGTGGTAGGTGAAAAGGTGATCTACCCACGTTACGGTGCAATGTTTACTTATAGAAGCATATGTGTTATATGAAAAAGCTCATCGTTCGGCAGTTTTGTCTAAGACCCCTTGCACCACCTTTTATTAATCCATTAGTAGTAATGAACGAAGACTGGATGGAAAAAGGCTAATTCTAGATATATCGTAAAAAGTTGTTAAAGCTAACAGCGGAATATGGGAATTAGGACGGTCAATTATTTCAACAGGATCAATTATTTTCTACGCAGTTGGTTCAAAAATGAATGATAGCACTAGGCTGGAATGATAAGCCTTGTGTTTAACGTTTCAATTCCGATTGGAAGATGGACAACTGTTTTTATTGCAGAAATATACGCTATCTTAGAGTGTGTATATATTTGTCTAAAAAGGAATTATCGACACATGCGAATTTGGATATTCAGCACTGAATGCACTAGAATTTTGCACATGCCAATCAAAACTGGTGTGGGAATGCATAATATTTTTGAAGCAACTGTCAGTCAAAAACCAGGTTTATCTATACTGGGTACCTGGCCATTGCGGAATCGAAGGATATGAAAAAGCTGATTTACTCGTAAGACAAGGTTCAAGTATCGAATTTATACGATCAGAACCTTTCTGTGGGGTATCTTAATGTGTAAAACGAATGCCCCTTTATTCTGCTGAAATTGAAAAGTCCCTTAGAGTTGAAATAGCACTCCCGTATTTGAAGTATACAGTCCTGAAATCTTACTCAGGGTCAGAATTTTCTTGGGAGTCTCCTGAAATTACTCTGAAAGTTCCGCCCTACATTATCTTCGATTATATGATAATAAAATCCATCAAACTATCTTCAGGTTTTTCTTGAAATGATTTACCAAGGCTCTTCTCGGAATTCCCTGAAACTCTCCTGAATTGCTTCGGAATTTCTGTTGAACTATCTTTAGAATTCGCCTAGAATAAAAGGTGTCCCACGTCAAATTGCATCACCAAAAAAAAACGCTTTAAAAAATTAACCATCGGGTATTTTCTTGCAAATTGGAGTAGAATTAGTTTAGAGTGTATTGTTTACACTGTATTTTTATCGCTGTCAGTTTTTCGAAAGTTGGCAAAAATGGCGTCACCCGAAAAGCAACGTCGTGAATTGATTTTGCACAAGCACCTGGAAAATCCTCAACTCTCCCATCGTGTCAAGCGTTTAAGCGGAATCCCACTGCTTCGGTCAGGGATGTGGCCAAAAAGTTGAATCTGTCCAAGTCTTTCATTCAGAGAGCCAAGGACCGGGAAGGACTGCATTCTTACAAAGTGCAGAAGGATCCAAATCGAGACGAACGGCAAAATACGGTTGGAAAGTCACGTGCTCGGAAACTGTTCACCCAGATGCTGACGAAGCCTCAATGTCTCATCATGGATGATGAGGCTTACGTCAAGGCGGACTTCCGGCAGCTTCCAGGGCTATTGTTCTTCACCGCCCAGCACAAGTTCGATGTTTCGGAGGAAGTAAGGAAGCAGAAACTTTCAAAGTTTGCCCAGAAATAGGGGAAATGACGGCTTCGGCATGACAGACTATTTTCGGCAACCCAAATTGAAACACTATTTTCACTGGATTTTCTTACGAAAACACTTCGCTGAATGCATGCAAACGATTCTTTATGCTTTCAGCTTCAATTTGACTATATTTTTACCACTGAGAAAAAGCAATCTAGCAGGGTTATCTTGAAATGAAACACACGCACTACAAATTGTAGCTGATTTCGAGTTGCCGATAATAGAACAGCAGATTTACATGCAGTTCAAATGGAACGGTTGCCGAAGAAAAACTGGTTGCCGACAATACTCGCTCTCACTAGAGAAGATTGGAGCTTTGTAAAAGCGTTTCAAAACAGTTTTTGACAATTCTTTCGACTGAAATTGTTAGAGCAGCTGGCAGCAAAAGATGGTAAACAAACCAATACTGCATATGTGTGCGTTCCATAGAGAAAAAGGCTATGGAAATAAGGTCGCTGCTTAGGTTGCCGAGAATACGTAAATTCCCCTACATGATTTGGCAAGCGATCTGCTCATATGGCAAACGGAGTGCGCCGTTCGTGACTACCGGGACTGTAAACGGGGAGATCTACCTCAAGGAGTGTCTACAGAAGCGTCTGCTTCTTCTGTTGAAGCAACACAAGGGCCCTACGATTTTCTGGCCGGATTTAGCTTCGTGCTACTATTCAAATGTTGTCCTGGAGTGGTACGAAGCCAACGGGGTCACTTTCGTACCCAATTACATGGACCCCCTCCCCTCCCCCCAACGCACTGGAACTAAGGCCCATCCAAAAATACTGTGCTATTATGAAGTAGGCACTACGGAAGCATCCCAAGGAGGTCAAATCTGAGGAAGACATGAAGAAAAAGTGGGTTTCCGTACAGAAGAAGCTGCAGCCAGATGTTGTACAGAACCTTATGAGTGGAGTTATGCGTAAGGTGCGAGCGTACGGTTATGATATTGAAGTTGAATGAAATAAATATGCCAAAAGCTTACTAATGGGTTGAATTTTATTGTCTGCAAGTTTGAAAAGGATCGGTCAACTATGTAATTTTCTACAGCGTTTTTTCGTGATGCAATTTGATGTGGGACACCCTTTACTTAATATAATTGTCACCTGAAATTCCTTGAAGTACTCCTATAAATTTATTACTTTCCATAATTTCTTAAGAGCTATCTTCAGAGTTCAATTTTTTATATTTCTGCATAGCATTAATTTAATTCGTTCTCATAATTGGCTATTTATTTGCTCAAGAATTCTGTTGGATACAACGTAGCAGGTAGCACCAAGGGAAGTTGTTGTGCTCGCTATGGAAGCCTATCCGAGGAACCAACACTGAATGAACAAACTAAAAATGTTTCATTCTATATTATGCTCTTGACGAATAAATACATAATTTTAAATAATGATTCAAGTCTTCTAAAAATTTACGCGGAATTCTAATCACAAATTTTTTTTCTCAGAAAGTTTAATGTCCAAACCTCAGTATCTTGAAAATGTTTGTGAAATTGTTAAAAACTTTAAGATTTAACTATTTTGTCTTCCAATTTCAAAATTCAGTCTCTCACTTTCTACATTTCAATCTTATGAACCATTCACTTCGATTGCTTTCGTTAGGTGGCATTCGGGAAATTTGGATTCTGTAACTATGGAATTTTCCATAACCATGTTGATAGGTTGACAAAGGGGAGACTTCTTTCGTTAGCGTTAGCGTTAGCGTTAGCGTTGTTATGATATACTTCGTAGATTGGATACTAGCGACACTCACGTCTCTTCTAAAATTCTCAGTTAGACTACTTTCAGGAATAATGCTGAGGAGTAAACATTGGTTCCAATCTAAACAAGAGTAACAGAAGCATGACTGTCGCTATTCCCGGCCACGCCCATCTTTACCATAACTAGGGATAGGGAAGGAAATGTTGATGTAGTACTTACTTAACGAGAGGCCACCGACTTAGCGACACCCTCATAAGTGCTACGGAGTTGGAGGGTTGGGTAGGGTATTCGGTTAGGATTCACCTCAAGTTGGCGATGCAACCAAAAGTATGTATTGTTTATTTGTTGTTTATTTAATCTCTCGATAGCCGGCTATCGATAGAACATATTAATTTTGTTTAGTGATAATGAATTTTAAGAGTCATGACGGAGAGCTTGGAATTAAACCCATGATTTTCTGCTCAGTAAGCAAAAACGATCCCTCCAGGGTCATCGAGCATCTCAGAACCATAACGCTTCGCGACAATACAGGACTACGTTTTCACTTGATATGCAAATAGTTTCCGAGGTTAATGTTCAATATCAAATATACAAATGATGGTGGCGATTTATTGTGCTGTGGAAGAGCTTGGGGTTAAATCCACGATTTTCTGCTCAGTAAGCAAAATCGATCCCTCGAGGGTCATCGAGCATCTTATAATCCACAGCGCTTCGCGTCAAAGTACGAATATATGGATGAACTATCTATTATTGAATAACTATTATTTACGATAATTACATGAAAGAAATAAAATATAAACTACAAACAAAACGTGACTTCTAAAATCTCAAAAAGATATTCTTACAAATATATTTCACGCAACCAGAAATTTTAAAACCATTAGACGCTATAATGATACTCTGCACATGTTAGACACAAGAAGAGGCCAAAAAGCAAGCGTCGGACACACAAAACCCGCCAAATCCAGTCGCAGTCACAATCAACGATTCTACGAATCGCGAGCGCTCACGAATTATAAAACCGCCGACTGCGGCACTCTGAAATCGAAATTGACAGGCTCTATGCGTCAAACACCCGCCACCAAATCTCCTCCCGCATCCAACAACACAAATCTCCATTACAACATCTAACGAATTCAAAACTCCGAAAATCACTCATCTATAGCAAGTGAGTGAAAGCAACCCTGCATGCAACGATTCTTCATGATACACTTTTTCTGCCTATCTTTCTATTGGGCCTGTGGACATGCGTTAGCTTCGAAACTTCTAACCAAACTGGGAAAATTTACAGATCACAAAAAAAAGAAACTTGAAAAAAACTTTCAAAGGTAATTACAAGTAAAATAAATATTGATTATTTAACGCAAAAACGAGCAAGTAATATTAAATGTCTTGTATCGTATGCTAATGCTAATTGACTGTAACAAAAATAATATGCTTAAAAAATAAAATATTATTAAAATTATGTGCAAAATTTACTAGAAGATCATTATTTTATTGGTGAGAAGTTTCTAATAGGCCCTCCCAGTTCCTCTGTATACAGAACAAATCTGATATTATAATCAGAATTGCTCAGTCTGCATGAAGCAGCCGATTTCATCAAGGAAGTTCTATTAACAACCAAGAATTAATCGTTTGAGGCATACTGAAGCATTAAGAAGGTGATATGTGTCACTATAGGAAATCATCATCGTTGCAAATATAAAGAAATTAAACATAACCCTTTGCTTCAGTACCGTCAACCTCCATGTCCATGGGGAGGGGACAAAGGGGAGACTTCTTACATCATCAAAAAGTCTGTAGAAAACGTCTAATCGAAGTTTTTCCCCTCCTTACCCTAAGAATTTATTCTTCTTATAATAAAGAATCGTACAAATCTTATCAGAATTGACCTTAATAAAAAAAAACTATCATTTTTATTCGTTTCTTTATGGACCCTTGCCAATGGAAAAATAAGAACTACTGAACTAATTCAAAATTTCTTCTTCTTTATGCCCAGATTCGCGAACAAAAAAGCCTACGTCTTCCTGTACGGCGTCGTCGGGTGCATATTTTCCGCTACTTACGCGTACTTCAACGGTACCATCACCACCTTGGAGAAGCGATACAAAATACCTAGCAAAAACACCGGCATCATCTCAGTGGGCAACGACATCAGTTCGCTGTTCCTATCGGCCATTCTCAGCTACTACGCCGGCAAGGGGCACCGTCCTCGGTGGATAGCTTTCGGGCTGTTTACCATTGTCCTCTTTTGCTGGTTGAATGCACTGCCTCATCTGCTGTACGGGCCGGGGGAAGCCGCCCTTTCGTTAACTACGGAGTTTGGTGCTACCTACGATGAAGATCAGACCAAAGAAGTTTTCGAAGCACAGAAAGCGAAGACACTGTGTCGGAGCAATGGGACACGTGGGGCAGAGTGCGAAATCGAGGAAGGTAACATTGCGCCCCAGGTGGTGCTGTTTGTAGCTCAATTCATATCCGGTGTCGGAAGTTCACTGTATTACACGCTGGGTGTTTCGTACATGGATGACAACATTAAAAAGTCGAAAACTCCAGCTCTGGTTAGTGAGTATCTGTTGCAACTGAATGACGCTCTTTACTACAATTGATTTCTTTTCCTGCATTTTAAGGTGTATCGTATTTCCTGAGAATGCTTGGACCAGCGATTGGCTACACCCTGGCTTCCTACTGCTTGAAGCTGTACATTAGTCCATCAATGACTCCTACTATCACCAATAACGATCCTCGATGGCTGGGAGCTTGGTGGATTGGATGGCTTGCGCTGGGGTTAGCTCTGTCCTTCTTTGCGCTGTTCATGGCCATGTTCCCGAAGCAACTACCGAGGGCGGCTGTAAGGAAACGAATCGCTGCTGAGAAACAGAAGCTAGGAATGAAACTCAGCGAAGCTAAGAAGGAAGACGAGTTACCTGCATCGTTCAAAGATATGCTGAAGACCTTCAAGCGATTGGTGAAGAACAGGATCCTGATGCTGAATAACATTGCTTCAGTGTTCTACTTCTTCGGGTTCATGCCATACTGGATCTTTACTCCAAAGTACATCGAAACCCAATACAAACAGTCGGCTTCGACTTCCAGCTTGGTGACCGGTACGGTAGCATTGTTGTTTTCGGCTATTGGAGTTTTGCTCTCCGGTATTGTCATTTCGAGATACAAACCAAGGGCCCGGTACATGGCTGCATGGAACGTAATGGTAGGACTGCTTTCGGTCGCTGGAATGGTAACATATGCCTTCCTCGGATGTACGGCCGCAGAGAACTCTGTCATTGTTAATCATTCGTCAGCGTGAGTTTTAAGCCAGCAATAAACCTCACCGTAGCTTTCATTATAAACCATTTTGCTTTTACAGTACTGACCTTATTCCAACGTGCAATTCCAACTGCCAATGCGACTACGTCAAATATTCACCTGTCTGCGGAGAGGACGGTAACACCTACATTTCTGCATGTCACGCTGGTTGCAAGCAACAGTATCAATCGGGAGACGTGAAGGTAAATGACCGGCCTCCTGAATAATCTTTATCGTTTCTATTTGGTCAAGTGACCGGAGAGTTTTCTTATCTTATCAATCCCCGTGCTTTAATCCTAGAGGACAACCTTATTTACTACACTTACCCTTACCTTTCCACTTTTAGATTTACGATGATTGCTCTTGTATATCAGCCAGGAATTACTCTACCAATAATCCGAGTTTTGAAAGGCTACTGTCCTCCAACAGCACCTTGAAGACACCGTATTCGCTCACGTATGATGCGCTGGTATGAATCCGCTTTCTATTTTCTTCAAGGACAGTAAACTAATCACGGAACCCATTCCAGGCACCCCAAGGTGGCAAAGCTCTTGCAGGACCTTGTCCAATGGATTGCCAGAAGGAGTTCATCACGTTCTTGGTGGTGATGTGCTTCCTCAAGTTCTCCGGGGCGACGGGTCGAGCTAGTAACTTTCTGGTATCGGTGCGATGCGTCGACGAAAAGGATAAAACCGTATCGATGGGCTTCGGTATGATGCTGCTCAGTCTTTTGTCCTTCATTCCGAGCCCGATCTTTTTTGGTTTGGTTCTGGATAAGACCTGCTTGGTATGGGGGAAGACTTGTTCCGGCAAAGGGAACTGCTGGTTGTATGACGGAGAATCTTTGAGGTATGGAAACATCTCGAAACATGAAGATTACGATGTAATATTCATCGCACTTTTTTCTGTTTTCAGGTACCTTTTGAACTTCATAGCGGCAGCATTCGTGCTGGTGGGGACGCTAGTCGATTGCGGTGTTTGGTATTACGTGAAAGATTTGAAGATTTTTGACGAAGAAGTTAAGGATAAGGAAATTGCTATGGCCGAAAAGGAAGAAGAAATCACAACAGATCGACCGAAGTAACAGAAGACTTCGTATCCTTCAGAATAGCTCGTATGTTTTGGGAACATTCCAAAGATTTATTTGTACATTAAATTAGTAAAAATTATGCTTTTAGTAATAATAGAATCTGAAAATATTTACAAAAGTTGTTTTTTGATAAACAAAAAAGATGACCAAAATTAGTTATCGAACTCATTCCAATCGCACATAATTTCTTACTGTCAAGTATGTCTGAAGCCCTTTTAACTGATCCATAAATTAATGAACCAAATATGGACCTATGTCATCATAATGGATAACGTATGGCCCAAAATAAAGAACAACGTCTCATAAACAATTTGCGTTTCTATTGTTTATCTTACAGAGCTGTCACTTAAACCATAAAACATGTGTTTTTTGAGTGCACATGCAAAACAAATGGCATGACCATCAAATTAAAGTGCAGATTTCTGACATCCTCTGAATTTTTGCTTACAACAAATGTAATGGCAGTTCTTACAAAAACCTGTATGCAAGAAAGTTTAAGCGGAATGAATATATTCGTATAAGCGATATTTACCGCCTTTACCCTAAGCATACATTAGACATGCATATACATATACAAGCATACATGATTTGTTAAGAAATTGTGTATGGGAAAATGTATGGAAAACGGAACGATCATATTCATTTGCAAACCAAAAATACAAATATTGCACAGATTTCACCAAAATCTCGGACTTAAATTGAGAATACTCTGCAGAACAACTATTTCGGAGACTGTCAATCGGTTTTATCTTTAAACAAAAGGTTGTAAATCTTTCACTTTAGACCTTCACAGCTCAGTGTAGACAGTGTTCACAGCTCATATTTACGCCTGTATATGTAGTAAGTCTTTGGCAAAGTTGTCCTGCATAGTATTTCCAATCTATTTCAGAGAAGTGAAATTTTGAGCTTTATTTGTATTTTTTGCAAACTAATGAATTGGTTCTTTTCGATTCCCATACAAAATTTAAAATTCTCCCGCCAATCCCGCCGGGTAAAGCAGTGCATAAGAACGCTCGTGAACGGTTGTCGGGCTCTGCCAGACGATCGGCGACTTGCGATATCTGTGCATCTGAACTCCGATTCTTACCTCCACGCGGTGCTCGGTGGGGTTGCTGGCTATGATGCGTTGTAGCCAGAAACGCGAACAAGAACGGGGGGGAGTTCAGAATCAAATGATGAAAGCGTATTTAACTAGGAATACATATTTTGGAATATAGTGGTCATATCCTGGTATCCCGGATAATGACCGATAAAGTGGTCATGATTCTGAACAAACAACAGTTCTAGAACAATTTTTATAATGTGGCTACTTTGTCGGTCAATCCAGATTATCCGGAGAACCAGGATATGGCCACTTTATACCAACATTTTAATACTTTAATAAATTCGTTTTGATCTCATGATTCTGAACAAACACAAAAAAAAATCGGTAGGTTCGAGGACAATTTTTATAATGTGGCCACTTTATCGGTCAATCCAGATTATCCGGTGAACCAGGATATGGCCACTATACCCCAAAATCTAGTTTCCATATTATATACGCTTTGGTCTCTTGATTCTGAACAACATAGAAACAATCACAAGGTTCTAGGACATTTTTTATAATGTGGCCACTTTATCGGACGTTCCGGATCCTCCTTTAGGCCAGTAAAGTTTACACCATATATACTTAGTACTATCAATTTCCAGTAATATACGTTGAGTAGTGTTGGAAAAGTTCGCGATATTTCTCGAAGTTCTCCAAGGGAAAAGTTCGCGAGTCATAGTCATTTTTTGCGAACTTTTCCATCACTGACGTTAAGTAAAGTGTAAAATTATATCGATAGATAGTGGCATTTCCTACATTACCAGGAACTCGGGTTGATCTCGGTACGCAAAAGTCTCCGGCCAATAAGACCACTACCAATCGATTCAACAGAATTTTTCCTTTGAGAATATGTATAACTGAAACCGTTTGGCAACCGAGATATTCAATTTAGTCGCGGTTTTGTAAAATTTTGCCCAGTGTAGTGTTTTTGGGGATCTCAATACCAATCGGAAGAGCAGTGGGGAACAGGGGGTTGTGATCCACCATACAAACTTGACCCAGTCTACTGATTACCCTAAAATGCTATATCATGTATGCATCTTCTCTAACCATGCAGTAACACTCTTAGGATTCTAAAACCTAAACATTTGTTTACAGCATCGTAATTTTGTATAGCAAGTGAGTGGAAGCAGCCCTGTTCAAAAGTTCAAAACACCATTATACCATTTAATAGTTTCATAATTACCATAACCATTTTTTTATAGCCAATTAATATCAGCTACCCTGCTCACACATATGCTGACTCATTCATATTTCTCATATGCTAAAGATAAAATTTCATTCAATTTTCCTCGCCTAATGGTGCGACTTGCACACAATTATATTGCACGGCCAATTGAAACAACTCAATTTTGAGTTTCGTTCACTTAATTTTGCAAAAAACGTAGGCTCATAGGCATAGACATAGTGTTACTCATAGACTGAGTAAATTAACTTCGATTATCCAAGAAAAAAAAACTTTACGTCTATTAGTAACGGGTGTTCAATAAAAAATGAAAATGATTTCAGTGCCGTCCAGCGCTCTTGTGAGAGCATCGCGACTAAGTTGCGTCGTACGGCTGACCAGGGGCCCCTTCTCTAATATTCATTGACTTTTTTTTTGAAGAATAAACATTATGTTTAAATAAAAATACTGAACTCCTTGAAAAAAAATTTTTCTTTGCTATATGACTTAAAAAATTCTCATTTTTTTTAATTGAACACTCGTTATACTCCTATAGTGAGTTAAATTTTCTTCGGTTTTCTTCATATTCGAGCAGATTTTTGAGGAAGCGCGAGGAAAATTTTCCTCAGTCGAAGAGTGACTAACAGTTTCGCGATTTTGAGTGAAAACCCGTTCAATTTCGAGATGCTATCATCGGCCGTGCAACGTGATGATAAGTATTTCTATCACTCACCAGATGCCACTAGCGACTAGCCACGCGCGAGTGGAACAGTAGCTTGCACGCATTTTTTTAGGGTGCGTCATCTCTGCTTGCACGTTGAAACTGAACTACTCAACTGTTAGAACATATTACTCAATTATTGATGAATGCAATTTTTCTGGTTTTTTCAACAAAAGCGAAAGAAAAGCGAACTGGTAAATATCACCACGCTACTGTACATTTCCGGAGTAGCCATCATTCATATCTGTCAAATTTATCGTATTGTAATTGAGATTCGGGTTTTTACGCCTGAAAAAATATTGTTAACTGAATTATTTGGTTTCTCGTTGGTAAACCGAGTTCGGTATTATTTTCTAAGTGTGTATGAGAACATACACTGAAAATGAAACTAAGTCAGAGAGTGAGTAACTTTTATTCAGTTGTGAGTTATTTTTACTCATTCGTTAGAGAAATTTCTAAAAGCGTAGGTCACTGAGTAACCTACAGCCAGTGTATAAGAGACACGTCTAGAGAAAAACATTAGAATTTGTATCACGGTTTTCGAAAGATTCCCTTCCCTTTCACATGGCAACAGACGAATTTAGCATCAACTTCAAATGACTTAATGCTATTTTTTTAAAATCTGTTTCTGCTATTAGTTGAATAAAGGGATTGCGTTGAAGCAAATTGTGAAAAATGTTGAGTTTTCCCAAACACGGACAAGACTTTTTATAAAACAAAATGATACACCTTTTACTTGTGTACTATTCGTCAGTATCACACCTTAATTGTTACATACACCCTGCATGATTTTTTTATTTAACAGAACGGTTTTCACATACGTCAAATTAGATACACCGGTTTATATTTTTCAGTGAAGATACGTTTCTAGAAACTTGTGGTCCAAACAGTGGGATCTTCTTTGGTAAGCGCTTGGTATTTCTTCTTCTCGTCGTACACTATCTTGGTTGACATCTGATGTAGTTCGTGTTGTCGTTTTAATTCTTCCTTCTCAGCATCATCTCTGGGTGGCTACATCTTAAAAAAATATTTATAATATTTATGTTTTAGTCAATAATACTTAATAAAACATACCTAGCAGTAGCTGAATCCCGTTGCAACCCATTTTTTATCTACTTAGAAACAACTTGGCACATCTGCTGATTGGTAATGGTTGCTTTGTTTTTTTTCACATACGACGCTTCACTGTGACCGTATCTGCAGTTTCTGTGTTATCATCAAATTTTAACAGTTAAGTCATGTTGTCAATAAAAGGGTGTATCAACGCCATTTTAAAAACAATAAAAGAAGATCACATAGGGCGTTCATTAAATATATTTTCCATAATTCATCAAAATTCCCAACCTTGTTTTTCATTAATTCGTAGGAAAAGCATGTATTTTATATTCGGTTAGAAGCAACATATCGATTTGTTTATTTTTGCGACTAACGTCCTATTGAATAGTTATGCTTGAATATTTGCATATTTCAATCTTTAAATTAGCCCAAAAATTACGGAAAATCATTAATTTTTCTTCAGATTTTCACTACTTTGCACCTATAGTTGCGGTAGTGTTCCCATAATAGTGGAACCCATTAGAAACCAACGCATTCCACTATTACAGGAACCAAAGTTAGCAACTACCACAACTACTGGAACAGCGTTCCTTTTAATGGAGGATGAATTTTCTAAAATTGTATGCAATTTTATTACAGTGTAATATTTTTCTATCAAAATAGAGGTTGAAAGCTATAGATTGACGTATAACAATTGTGTGTACATCGCATATTTATTTTTTAATTAATAAATTGGCTTAGTACCTCCACTACTGGCTCGCCCACCCTATATCATTAAATCAGAGATTTTGTCGAATTATCTTAACAAAAATATTACAAAATCTCATTTTTGATCAATACCAAGCTCACTGAATGATTACGATCATTTCTAAGATAT
Source organism: Ochlerotatus camptorhynchus (assembly GCF_037179485.1). Lineage (NCBI taxonomy): Eukaryota > Metazoa > Arthropoda > Insecta > Diptera > Culicidae > Ochlerotatus > Ochlerotatus camptorhynchus. The sequence continues at coordinate 1,937,731 of NW_027040668.1, read as the reverse complement.
TTTTTTTATTACAATACCTTTCGTGGAGCTTTCAAAGCATCGTAATGTTGGCTTACTTTGCATGATAGGTAGCTGGTTTGACAGTTCAATTAATAGACTTGGTTTAATTCTTGGCTTGATTTTTATACACATTTCTCCATACGAATGCGTAAAAGTGACTAACTCTCTTTCAGTGCAAATATTTGCGATTTTGAGTGAAAACCACATCAACCGGTCCGCACTCATGTTTACTTCAGTTACCATGGGGACGTAATTTGTGATTAATCCCGAACCCTTTCAAATTGTATCATTATTTATGTACGGTCCTTAAATTTGAAATGACGTTTCACATTCATCTAGTGATGGCCGATTTTAATTCGAATAATAGATTAACGAACACACAAGTAAAATATTTGTAATCGGTTATATCCTACTAATGTAAGCATTAACTTCTCCAAAGGATCATCACCCATCGTTTCAATGCTGCACTCTAATTGGTTGAAAAATGACAACACAGCGAACAAAAAATAATCGATTAGTTGTTAATCGAATAATCAAAAAAATGGGACATCTCTGATTTTGGTGTGATTGTTTTGATAAAAAAGAGCACAAAATTTCATCTCTACCGAGGTGGCAGCAAAACCATAAAATTACCTTGGATGAAAGGGACCGTGAAAGAGGACACCAAAATAGAAAGTTTTTCTTCCGACTGTTTCATCTTAGTATTCTTCTTTGACCACACCATCTCATTGGCAAATCAAAGTTGCCTTAAGTGGAGGTTGGAAGAACTATGAAAGTGATGATGATTACAAAATTTTCCACGATTACGATCTTAAAATACTTTATTTTGTAAATGGAGATATTTTTTTTTAAATCTGATTGCTGCAAAAAAAAAGCTGAAATCTATGTATGCAATTAAAAACCTGGACATAAATATTTTTTTCTTTATTATTTGTCTGTTAAGTAGCCCTTAAGTTTTCTACTAACATAGCTCAACCTGATTTTATTAAAATAATTTGTTCGTAAAGTAAATGCATTTTAAGATTGCACTCGTATACCTCACCGTTCAAAATTTCGAAACCATGATTCATATTGGCAAATCAAAGTTGGCACTCGTGGAGAATAGAAGAACTATGAGGGTGATGATGGTTTCAAAATGTTCCACGGGGAGATATACGAGTGCAATCTTAAAATGCTTTTATTTTGCAAATAAAGCATTTTATTTAAATCTGGTTGCTGCTACAGTTGTAGAAAAGCTGAAATCTATGTCTACACATAAAAATCTGAAAAGAAATTATTTTTTTCTATATTATAAGTCTATTGGCAAATCAAAGTTGGCACTCGTGGAGAATAGATGAACTATAAGTGTGATGATGGTTTCAAAATTTTACACGGTGAGGTATACGAGTTCAATCTTAAAATGCCTTTATTTTGCTAATGGAGCATTTTATTTAAATCTGGTTGATGCTACGTTAGTAGAAAACTTAAGGACTACTCAATAGATATATAATATAGAAAAAATAATTTCTTTTCAGATTTTAAGGTGTATTCATAGATTTCAGCTTTTCTACAACTGTAGCAACAACCAGGTTTAAATAAAATGCTCCATTTTCAAAATAAAAGCATTTTAAGATTGCACTCGTATACCTCTCTGTGGAAAATTTTGAAACCATCATCACTTTCATAGTTCGTCTATTCTCCACGAGTGCCAACTTTGATTTGCCAATTAAGTAGTCCTTAAGTTTTCTACTAGCATAGCATCAACCAGACTTAAATAAAATATTCCATTTGCAAAATAAAAGCATTTATAGATTGCACTCGTATACCTCACCGTGTAAAATTTTGAAAACATCATCACTCTCATAGTTCTTCTATTCTCCACGAGTGCCAACTTTGATTTGCCAATAGCGAATTCGTTTATTATTCAGTTCCAACCTGGATCGGTTATCAAGATTGGGTCTGCATATTTTCTGACAAACGTCAGTTTGCTCGTTTGTTTTTAAAACCCAGCTCAGGTTGAGGTTCGCACTGACAAGAAGTTCGAGTTTGCACTGAGTCGAAACTGGTTCCAACTCCGATAATAAACGAATTCGCTAATAGTTTTTCTATTCTCCACCGGGGGGCCAACTTTGATTTGCCAATCGGCTGTGTTCGAAAGCAAAAAAGTTGCGTGCAATAAGTCAATCCAATTTACGCTAAGCAAGCTTTCATACTATAAATTAAGCACTTCGTGAAAGCACACTTGAACACGGCCGATGAGAGTTCTCAAAATTGAGTCGAACCAAAATTTCAAAAAGTGGGAATACTCAGTGAGTAATATTTACATCCATTTTCCTCATAAATCGGCTCAAAACAAAACTCAGCTTACGAGTATGCTCATAGACTGAGTAAATTTTAATAGTTTTTTCCTTATATTCGTGCCAATTTTTGAGATAAATCGAGAAAAACTTTACCCATCCGTGAATTTTTTAAATTTTGAGTTCCCTGTCGTTATTTCCATATTAATTTCAAATGGTTTGTACGCAGTTAGTGATTAAGTAAATGAGTTCAAATATCGGGCGGATGATCAGAGCTCGATTTGGAACCGTTTGAGCACTGTGGAGCGAAATTTTCAAATACTTCACCATCACCCACATATCGCCTGCCACACTAAGTACTTCTTCGCAAATTTGTCCACCTTTTTCTTCCGGAACTTGCCGGAACATCCAGGCGGGATTTGCCGACGAAAAACTCCAGGCCGGGGATCTGCTTGACGTTCGCTTTAATGTACGTCTCGTCGTCCATTACGATGCATTTCGACTGCACCAACAGCTCGCGGTATAGCTTTCTGGCGTGGGATTTGGCCACCGTATTCTGTTTATCGGTTCGCTTAGGCGCCTTCCTTACCTTGAAGACATGAAGTCCGGCCCACTTCATTGTCTGCTGGATGAACCAGACGGAAGAATTGAACCTTCTTGGATTGCGCTTGAAGTAATCCCTCACCTTCCTTGCATTCACGGGATTGTTCGTCTTCGCTTTTCTTCCGCTGCCAGCTCGCCACTGGATCGTCTTGGCACTCTTGGTCTCCTTGAACGATTTTACTACACGGAACACGGTTGAATCTTCGATTCCAAACTGCTTTGCTTTCCACCTGTGGGACTGACCTGGATTTTCCGTTGAACTTCCATTTCCGGTAATCATGCCTTGGGAATTTTCTGAGGAAAATCAATAATCGCCTCTTTCACTTGGATCCTGACCGTGGTAGAAGAAGGGCGTAATTTTATAATTTGTTCCGCTATGTGATTGGCTAGCAAAGCTAGATAGATTTGTAGTGCGGTAATTGTTGTGCTAGTTTTGTGAAAGCGTTCCAGATAACTCAAAGTGCTCAACGGCCAACAAAGCGATCACTCGTCAATAGCGCTGCCAAAATTGGCCTCGAACCGCGGCTTTGTCTCTCGTCGCCAACCCTTGCCACGCTCTGGAATCAAAGCTTCCCGGTTGCCTATCGATAGGAAGTTGCCTACGTGCACTCCGGCTAACATCCAGTAAACCACCATCCGCTGACTGAGTTCGGCAACCTGACTGGTTCACGAGACCACACCGAATCGTGAAGTTTCAAGCGCAGTAGGAGAACATCAGCCGTCGTTGGATCGACGGCAGGGTTACTTCCACTCACTTGCTATAAAAAAATGTTTTTCGGAATTATGAAATCATGAAATACTATAATGCTAATTAGTACTTGTAAGTTACAAGAAGAGGTCATGAAGTATATGTTTGACACATAAAATCTGTCAATATTGCTTTCAGAGCGTCACAATCAGCGATTTTACGACTCTTGAGCGCTCACTCTGAGTGAACGCTCACGAATCATAAGATCGCTGATTGTGACGTTCTGAAAGCGAAATTGACAGGTTTTATGAGTCAAACACATACTTTACACCCTATTCTTGTTTCTTACTAGTACAACATATCATTATAACATCTAATGATTGCATAATTCCGAAAAATATTTTTTTATAGCAGATGAGTGGAAGCAACCCTGATCGACGGCATGGGCCGGGCGAAAGCCCACTAAGCTCGACAACGTAAGCTTCCAAAACATGTAAGTAGCGAACCCACCCTTGCGTGCAAGACCGTTAGCACGGACACACAAGCGATAACGCGCTAGCCGAAGAGTCAATCGACCGCACTAATCATAGAGAAAGAGGGGAACAGAAGTTGGGTCGGCCAAATTCAAAATTTGTTTATGTAAAAATTTAGGTTACTTCCACTCACTTGCTATAAAAAAATGTTTTTCAGAATTATGAAATCATTAAATCTTATAATGTTAATTAGTACTTGTAAGTTACAAGAAGAGGTCGTGAAGTATGTGTTTGACACATAAAATTGGTCATTATTGCTTTCAGTGCGTCACAATCAGCGATTATATGATTCGTGAGCGCTCACTCTGAGTGAACGCTCACGATACATAAGATCGCTGATTGTGACACTCTGAAAGCGAAATTGACCAGTTTTTTGACTCAAACACATACTTTACACCTTCTTCTTGTTACTTACAAGAACAACATATCATTATATTATTAAATGATTTCATAACTCCGAAAAACAATTTTTTATAGCAAGTGAGTGGAAGCAACCCTGTAAAATAAAACTCTAAAAAAATTCAAAAAATAAATACTGAATCAATCTTCTTCTTTTCTTTATTTAACGTCAGTCTTTGTTCCGCAATCTAACGGGTGTTCAATAAAAAATGAGAATTTTTTCAGTCATATAGCTAGTAAAAAAAAAATTTCGACGAATTCTGTATTTTTTATTAAAAACATAATGTTTAAAAAAAAAAAACGTCAATGAATATTGGAGAAGGGGCCCTGGTCAGCCGTACGACGCAACTTAGTCGCGATGCTGTCACAAGAGCGCTGGACGGTATTGAAATCATTCTCATTTTTATAGAACACCCGTTAGTGCCAATCACCGACGGACATCGAATCGGACAAAAAAAATGTACTGGAAGGCAGCTTCCGCATTAGAAAACACTGAATAAATGTAGTGTGCAATTTTCCACCCCCAAAGTAAATCAGTGTTCAGTGTTAGTAAGTTTTGATTGAGAGAGTCTGAAGGTTTTTTTCACGTTTCGTTCATCATGTTTAGACATTTTTTCGTTGAATTGGTTGTGTTACTCGTCTTCTAGATCAAGCTTGCTTCCTGTGATGATACCCCTGTTCGCATCGGTTTTGGGGAGTGGAAGTCTTTCGGACTCGTTAGTTAGGATCTTAGGATTTCAGTGGGTATGCTCAATCCTTTCGTGAGTCACTCGGGTATGTTGGTTTTGTTCCCGACACTGTTGACTAATTTTAGAACTGGCTCATTTGGTCAGTATCTAGCCGGGCATCGCACTTAAGCCATCCGTTTATTAAACCTACCGGGAACAAACGACAGCACTGTTGTTGCCCAGGTGCATTTGACCGTTCGAGGCAGTTAAGTGCTCAAAAGAGCTGAGGAGTCTTTCGGATAGTACCATTAAGAAATTAATATCAATTGGATATTTCAAAGCATCAGAATTGAGCACTGGTTTACGTCTTTGCACGTCCTGCCGTCTTCGTGTTGATAAATAAACTCTTGACATCTCAAAACGGTTGTGTGTAGAACTATGCAAAATTGATGTATGTCATGCATTGTTGAATATTATACTTGATCTTAAATTTTTCAAGTATTTCAATGTTCCGGTTATGGTTCAAGTATTTTTCCTGGAATGTAATAAATTATGAAAATTCAAATGTGGTGATCTAAATAAGCCGTTTTATATTTTAGAGAAGCACCCCAGTATAGTCCGCAAAGACGCCATGCATTTTGTGGGATAAAACAATTTCCAAAAAAAAAACCTTATTTTTTCATCATTACACAGCAAAAACTTAATGCAATTGATATCACATCACAGTGGATGCACTTCAATCGTGTCATAAATGTGGTGTAATATTACTTGCCAAAAATGACAAAATTTTCATTAATACAGTGCATGAACTGACATTACGCTGCTTTTACTGCATTTGTTTATTTTTGTGGCCATAAAAATTAAATTAGATTTTCGACATGATTGAGGTGCATCTCTTGAATGTTATATTAAAATTTATTTTTTGCTGTGTAGTTTTAAATTAGGTCTCGGAAACAGAGAAGAGAATGAAGGATGCATTTTACGATAACGCAACAGGTAGTTGTGTTTTCCTTATCAGAAGACGGTACTTTCAATATTGAACAAAATTTTGGTTCATGTGTCAGCGTAGTAGGAGAGGAAGGGGTATAACAATAATACGGAGTTGAAGCACCTCTTTGATCTTCAATTTGGAGGACAAACCGAATATGAAATTATCGTGCATAATCATTATATACTTTACAGCGTGTTCATAGAATCATGCAAAAAAGAATACTGTGACTTTTGTCGAATCAAACGTTTGGTTTCCAATAAGTAGGTGCTTAGTACAAAATTAATTGAAAATTATGGGGATTCAGTTATTGAATTTCAAAGCCAGATCGTATACAGCTTCTCCACCTGTTTAATGTTTTGATAGTAAGCATCATAGTTAAGTAAAAAGGGGCAAGTTGAAACGGTACGTGAATATCTTAGCGGAAGTAAATATTAATGTAATTATTATTGAGAGGCATTGTGTATTACCGTAAACTACTAGATCATAAATATTCATAGTTCTACCGTTTCAACTTCCGAACGTGTTTCAACTTGCCCCGGTGTACCTTATGTGTCGAACGATTCCAAAAGTTGTAAAAAATTAATTTGAATTTCCTACCTCGAGTTGAAGGACCTTTTCCAGCGTCCCAATCAGTAGATGGTGACGCATTACCTCTGACTGCTTCCATGTTGGTCTGATAACACCGAACTCTCTCTGCAGCGGTCTTGGGTCGTTTCGGAGAATCGTCTGCCTGGAATTACGCATGTATTTTGCAGCCATATGTTGAGACATAGCACTGATTTCCACTATTGCACAGTTTCTCAATATTCGCTTATTTTACTGCCAAGTAGTATTTGTAGAATGCGAGTTTGTTATCACATAAGCACTCCTGAGTAATAATGCACTAATTGGAAATAGTAGGTAGAGTTTCTTTCTGTATATTGCACATCCGATGTCCCTTCTTTTTACATATTCTGCACAAAACATACTCACTAAGCCCCGCCCCTGACGGGATTTCCCTCCGTTTTTTTTTATTATTTGGGGCAGGGCAGAACTTTTTTGACGAAGAACTACGTCTTTGTCGACTATACGACGGGGGTACAGATCAAAAAAATATGTGTGGTGCAATAGTGTTAGGTTTTGAACGCTTGTAACTTTGTCATTTATAGATGAAATTAAAATCCAAACACGCCAATCGATAGGATATTACCTAACGAATCTGCTGAAATAAATAATTTTTCAATTTTCAATCAAGAAACTTTTGAAAAATGCGCAAATGATAATTTTATCACTGTTTTCATGAACTAAACGTTTTTCCCAAACCCAGTCATTATAAACGAATACCAATTGGTTGCACATCATTCTCCTTGAACCTGAAAAGACATAAAAAAGCGCTGCTGTCGTGCCTCTGCTCATTGCCGCTTCAGACGGCGTGGCTGGATCTGGACTGGATCACGGCGTGACCACCACAATGAGGAATGAGACTTGGAAAATTATGCACGTAAAACCCCCTCCCCCTTAACAAAAACCTCTCCCCTCCTTAACAAAAACCACTCACCCCCCTTAACAACAACCTCTCCACCACCCTTAACAACGACTCGAAAAAAGACATGGACTTTGACGATCACTTTTTCCCGGTAAATAAATTTTAAGCAAACCACAATTAGGGGCTGTTCATCGTATACAGTTTTTTGAGATTCTTGACCCCCCCTCCCCCTACGTAGACAATTGTCCATACAATTTTTCTTAATTTGTATGGGCTGTGGATAATTGTCAACTGTACCCCCTCCCCCCAGAAATTCTGTCTACGTAGTTTATGAACAGTATAAGCAAAAACAATTTTTACACGCAGAGCCAAAATTTAAAAAAAAAATTCCTAAGAGGACACATACATTCGATGAATTACCAACAACTGACTGTAAAACATATCTGGTACCTCTAGATATGCAATTAGATCAGCATCCAAAGTCCATCCTTTTTTACATCTTCTGCACAAAAGAAACTTTCTGCCCCGACCCATTCAGAATAATAAGTATAATAGTCAAAAATGCATGACAAGCATCAATTTTGCGTGGTTTCACGTCATACTGCGGGCGTGTCTAGGACACAACCCTTTAATTTTTTTTTTTCTTTTTTATTTAGGAGATTTTTAGCCTTAGGCTAGTTCATCTCCGAAGTATCAAAAATGTACCATCAAGTATGTATTCAGCAAGGACCAGCTTATAAAATCTAAGCCAATTTTTCAAAGGACGGACTCAAAATCCAACTTGGCTGAATAGGAAACCCGAACTTCCATCAAAATACGTATTTTTGTAAATTTAAACTCGGTTTTCACAAAAATTAAAAAAATTAAAACTGACGTATGGATTCAGCAAGGTCCATTCTTTAAAATCCAAGTCTATTTTTCAAATATCGTATATCATAGCATAGCATAGCATAGCATAAGCGATTGCACAAATCGTGGGGGGCTATATAATGGTCAACCAATACATTTTGTAGATAATATCGTGTTTTGCCGTGAAAAAAAAAAAACATTTGGGACTAATGGTTTTTCCCACACATTAAAATCTACAAATCAAGCACCGCATTATACGCCTGGCCACATCCTTACAATCGCAAGGGATAGGAAGGAAAATTAGTTCAACATCTACTTAAGAAGGTTCAGGGAACCCATACTACCTTCATAGATGCCATGGGAGGGAACATTTGTGTTAGTAGAAAATGGAATATATTTAGGAATCTCTATTCGGCAATATAAAGTAAAGGTTATGTGAAAATGTAAACAAATTTAAATCAATACAATAAGAAAGATCTCACCAAAAATATCTGCTAAAGGGCGAACACGAAATTATTGCGACACATTCAACAGGGCATAACTTTTTTACCATTGGGTAAAAATCAACCAAATTTTGCACACTTTCTCATTGATGTGTATTGTGTACATGCTGTCAAACTTGAAGTCGTGTTTTTCGATTCAACGAAAATGGAGGTGAACCAACGCGAGTTGAGAGAACAAATTCTTTCCAAACACCTGGAATTTCCTGACCTGTCGCACCGGCAGTTGGGAAAAATGTTGAACATTCACCATTCAACCGTCTCCAGAGTGTTGAAGCGGTTCCAGGAGCGGTTGACGTTGGACCACGGCAAAGGAGCTGGAAGAAAACCGGGACCGGAGAACAAAAAGACGGAGGGAAAGGTGAAGCAGATGATTAAAGCAAATCCCAACGTCTCAAGCCGTGATTTGGCTAAAAAGATCGGCATGTCGCAGAGCTACGTCCAGAATGCAAAGAAGAGAGCTGAACTACATACATACAAGGTACAGAACTTCCCAAACCGCGATGAGCGGCAACAATCGACGGCTTAAACTCGGGCACGGAAGCTCTACGAGAAGATGCTGACAAAATATGGCTGCTGTGTGATGGACGACGAAACGTATATAAAAGCCGATTTTAAGCAAATTCCGGGGTTGGAGTTTTTCACCGGCAAGAGCAAGTTCGATGTGGACGACAAATTTAAGAAGAAGAAAATGTCGAAGTTCGCCTCCAAATATCTCATTTGGCAGGCCATCTGCTCTTGCGGACTGAGGAGTGAGCCTTTCGTGACAAAGGGCACAGTAAATGGCGAGATCTACAAATCTGAGTGCCTCGAGAAGCGCCTTTTGCCGTTCTTGCAGCAGCACGACGAAGCTCCGCTATTTTGGCCAGATTTGGCATCATGCCACTATTCTAAAAGTGTCCTGGAGTGGTATGAGGCCAATTCTGTCCATTTTGTTCCAAAGGACATGAATCCACCAAACTGTCCGGAGCTGCGCCCGGTGGAGCAGTACTGGGCAATAATGAAGCGGGAACTTCGGAAGAGCAAGAAGACAGTCAAAGACGAGAAGGACATGTTAAGAAAATGGAAAAAAAAAACTGAGAAACTGGTACCGGATGACACTGTAAAGTCTTTGATGGAGGGCATCAAGCGAAAATGCGTTCAATTTTACACTCAAGGCTCCATCGATTAACTTTTCTGTTGATTTTTGAAGTAAATATATGTATAAAACTACCCTAAAATTTTGGTTTGATTCTAAACATTATAAGAAAATTGGCATGACATTTTCGGTGTCGCAATAATTTCGTGTTCGCCCTTTATAAGCCTGTCCTTCCATGTTTTTGAAGCTGTTTAATGCATCATCCTTGCCAATACTCTCCAGCAAGCGTTTTCTATCCACATCGAAGCATTGAGACCATTCATCACTCTTTCACCTGCGCTGGAGGCGAACCAGCCCCAGGCTGAAAGCCTCCCTAATAAAGATAAATAATAATAATAATCTTTCACCTGCGATACTGTATTGGAAGCAAACCGCAGGATTCACAACAGAATGCACAGACCCTTCAGTGTTTGGAGTACATCTGATCACCAAAACCATCGTTGAACGATTAGAAAACCTAACACCTCCGACGCAGGCATCGATCGCTTAACTATGCCACACATTTCTGGTCTGGGATCACACGCAAAGAAAATAAAACAAGTTTGCAGATAGCGACATATATTCTGATTCTTGCAAACACGATGAATCACGTTTCCTTCTCGATTCGAAAACTTTCCAGAAAGCGAGAAAACCACCACAATCACACACGCATAACCATCCGGGAGGCAGAGTGCCAACGCTAATCAGCCAAATGCAACCGAAAACAATCAAAGCGAACGCACGCACAAAACAGAGAGCAAACTTAAAACAGAACCGTATACGACGGGTTTCGAAACTCGAATCCCAAGTGTATTTTTAAAATCTCGGAACCGAAATTCAACTTGGCAGAACAGAAAATCAAAGTTTCTATGAAAATGTAAACTTAGTTTTATCAAAAATTGAGAAATTCAACCCTCACGTATGGATTCAACATGTTCTATTCTATAAAATACAAGCCTATTTTTCAAAGATAAGTATCAACGGATTCAGCAAGTTCGATTCTATAATATCAAAGCAATATTTGAAATTAACTATAGAACCGAAATCCAACCTGGCTTCAAAAAATCTACCATCACGCATGAACTCTCAAAGGTCTATTCTAAATCCAAGTATGTTTTTCAAAGGACGGAGCTAAAGTCCAACTAGGTGATCAAGAAACCCACATTTCTATAAAAATACGTACTTTTGTAGATATAAACCCAGTTTTGTCAACAACTGTGCTTGCTTATATAAATCTACCATCAGGTATGAACACACGAATTCCCATTCTTTAAAATCTCAGCCTGATTTTCAAAGGATATGAATCTCACAAGAGCGATGAAGAGGTCTAGAGGAGCGGAATCTGTGTAAAAACTTAGCTAAATCACTTCAGGAAAGCTCAGACTAACATTAAATATAATTCAACCACTCAACAGAAAAGTTTGGACTCCCTAAGAAAGGTATGCAATCACTTCTGATAAAGTTGAACTCCGTTTGGAAAATTTATGCTCAAAAAAGTGTTGGTTCACCTCGGAAAACTTTCTAGATGACCTAAACAAGATTGTCTTCTTGACAAATGCCACAGCGCCCCCGTCTCGATGAGTCTCATCGTCGCCCTCTGGTCACCATAGCCGGTCGAACTCCAGACGAATCTAGAACCACACTACCGTTCATACTGACGACATCGCTCTGATGAGGCAACGAAACCCTACCCCAAGCTCCTCCCCTTTTCCTATCCTTCAACAATGTACTCCTCTAACCTCGAGTAAGCCGCGAGTATTCGGCCCAACTCCTACTAGACATTGAATTAAGTGAATTTTGTTACAAACAAAGAACAATGAATTATCGGCTCCGTAAAGCTAACGCGATTGAGCCTTAGAAATAAACGAACTAGATAAAAAAAAAATGCCACAGCGGTTAACAAAAAATTGGAGCTCACTTAGGAAAATGTCAAACCCGATTGGTCAAAGTTTACATTGAGTTCGGAAAAAGTTGAATCAATGCAGGAAACCTTGGATTCATTTAGGAATGAGATAAAATCACCTAATGTGGCCTTACTCCAGAAAATGCGAAATCAGTTCTTTAAAACTTAGGTCCGGGATATGTTGGATCACTTCAGGAAAGCTTTGACAACTTTAAGAAGGATTGAATAACATAACAGACAAGTTTAGACTCAGTTAGAAAAATGTTTATGACTTATTCGACTCAGTTTTGAATCTGCTTTAAAAAATGTCTCCTCAATTAGAAATTTTCTGAATGGTTTCTGATTTGGTCTCACTTCTAAAAATTTTAAACCAATTTTTAAAAGATTGGATTTAGCTCGGACATTGTTGAATCACTGTAGAAAAGAATTGAATCATTAAGTAGCATTGCAGCATAGTAAGTTAGGAAATTAAGATCGAATGCGAAAATCGGGCGACTACGGTGGACTGGGCACATCGAAACAATGTTGGATAACGACCCAATGAAAATGGTTCTTGGTAGCAAGCCGACTGGAACAAGACGAAGATTTGCGCAGCGAAAAAGGGGAATCAATCAGATTCAAGGCGGCTTACCTAGTGAGTTGCCAAACAAGATAAGAAATGAGTTCGATAAAATCCGTTTTCACCAATTGAAACCGGCTGATCCGATTTCAAGGACCTAGCATGCCGTACCGGTCTAGTACCAATATATGTAAAAATTCTGTAAAAGAACAAGGTGATATTCTACAACATATTAAAATCTAGCAAAGTGAGTATCCATACCCAAATAAAATAGCGATACTCGAAAAATAAATATACACTGATAGTTCCGGTTGCCGTTATAGGTTAAAGGCGGGAGAGGAGTGTTTTGTTAAAAGAAATAATATTTTTCGCGTTCCGTAACATTTGAGGGGGACCCAAGTCTCGTTCCACCCCATCGCTGGTTGTCAAGGTGATCACGCCGTCATCCACCTTTAACCGCTAGCTTTAACCGACCAAAATGTAGTAATCGTCCTGGTCGTTAACGGCCGGGTGTTTGCTCACCTTTTGGTCCTTCTCTCGACAGGTGAGCAAACACCCGGCCGTCAACGACCAGGACAATTGCTACTTGCCCCGTAAAGTGAGTAGATCACCTTTTCGTGGTACGTTACGGGATGTAAGATCTCCTAGTCCTGACTACTTCAAACTAGGGGAACAGGATTTTTCAGTAATCAAAGGAACACAGTCCTAGTTACTTTTTATGCCTTATTGATAGTGACAAGACTCGGCTTTGTCCACCGAGGATGATCTTGAATGAAAGAAAAAATATTAGTTAGTTAGTCTTTTCTAATCTTCTATTCGTTGTTCCATAGTTTGGAGCGGTTAAGACTAGGGTCAGGTGCATCAGATGGTTATTATCGGTGTCATTGCTTATTTTTGTTGCTAAGGAATCCAATTTTGACTGACAAAGGGGTGCGCCTTTGGAGGGTATTTCAACACTCCGAAGGGTATAAATAGCGGACCTTTCAATAAAAATCGATTCCTTGCGATGAAGGCAAGAATGACAACTGTATTAAAACCGAATACTTCAGCATTTCTCAATGAAGTGATGGAGTGATACGACATGCACTAAACTAAGGACACGGGATATTCTACACTATATCAAATTACTGGTCGCAGTGGTATTATGTCCTGAACAAGGGAAAAACCGCTGACTTGCCCCTGCGTGCTGCTTGCCACTCCGTCGGAAGCGGAAATGAGCAGAAACACGACAGCAGCGCTATTTTATATCTTTTCAGGTTCAAGCAGAACGATTTGCAACCAAGTGGTACTCGATTATGGCGACTGGATTTGGGGAAAACGTTTATTTCATAAAAAACAGTGATAAAATTAACTTTTGTAACTTTTGTTTCAATTGTTTTTTTAATGAAGATTGGAAAAATTGTCTTTTCAAAAGATTTGTAGAGTTCAGGGCGTCACAATATCAGCTTCAATCGACCAAATCGATGCGACGAAGAGACTGCTGGCTTTCTCTTTCTGTTAAAGTCGAACAGCTTCGCAGCATTCTAAAACCTCAGTCGGCGTGCACAAACAAATGTTCAATCGCTTGTCACTCTTTCTCCCGTCGCTCCATTGGTCTTCCTTTCAAGCTTCGGTGAAACGGATGAGCGAAAGAGCGCTCGACTTTGATAGTTTTCTCTTTGATGAAACACATCAACAGAGGTTTCATGACGTATATGACGGAAAATGAAATAACTAATTTAAAGCATTTCTCACGTGAAAACACTTGAAGATTACACGTAATATTTTTAATTTATCTTCCATCCATATATTTATCTAAAAAAAAATGATCGAAAACGGGACATAACGCATTTTAAACAAATTGAAAGAGCGGTGATAGAGTGTTCGTGAAAGGGGATTGAAAGCCATAATGAGGTTTCGTTTAACTATAAAATCGACGTTAGTTACATTGTAGCGATGAGCAAAGCAACGACGAGAAGTTCCACAGCCAGCCTTTCCTTCTAAGCGTCCTGCTTTTGACGTTGGATAACGTCTTTCGGCAACATACGGGGGTACAAAATTGAAAACAGTCATTTTGGATGAGTTACGAAAAATTAAAAGATTTTGAACGATAATAACTCAACCGTCTCTCGATAGATTTACAAGATAATGGCATCAATCGATTGGAAATATTTCTAGCAATTTGCTGAATGTTTCAAAACTATTGATTTCATTCTGTAAACTATTGAAAAATGGTTAAAAGTAAACCATTGTCTAAAGATGGTGAAAATCGATTGATTTTTTTATATTCTTATACTTTCTCCAACCGAGACATCAGATGCGAGTATCTGACACCTCTGATATTTTCTGTTCTACTATATAAGCGTCCAACAAGGTCGCCCGTTCCATCATTGTCTATCCGATCGTCGACCCAGCAGCAGAGCAGCAGAGCAGCAGTACCAGAGCAGCGGAAGCAGAGCAGCGGCAGCAGAGCCTGGGGGCGAAAGGGCAACTACGCCGAGCGCGTTGGAAAAATGGCCCTTTTCAGGGCCACAACATTATCAAGAAAGAGTTTAACGATTAATTTTCTAATGCTTTTCCGACACTTTTTTCATGACTTTCATATTTGATATTCATGTGATTTTGTGGTGGGATTTTTAGCTATGTGAAATTCACATGGTTTTCATCCATTAGATACCTATGTGGTAAATTTTTTGAGTGTATGCTTCGGCAATCAAAATAAAGTTTGCACGATGGAAGCGCACATCGTAAATTTCGTTCATTTTAGTAATAATTAAATTGCCCCTCTCCCCCTACCCTCTGGCAGTACATGAAAAGCCTTTTTGTGAAGGGAATTTTTCAATAGGATGCCGATTAAAATAATTGGTACCATTTTCTAAGGATGAGATGAGGACGATTTGTCATCCATATGAAGCGTGTCACGATCATTCACAAGGATTCGTGGTTAACGCGTCTTATTTCTCTGTTAATACCGGTTAAACTCAATAAGAGGATTGTGATCGACTGGTTCCTCTCAAAATATCTGTTTGGATTTCATCCGAAGTTTCGGTCGCATATATTGTGCCCTTTTGAAGGAATCTCATAGACTCTATATGTTGGTAGAATGTTCTACTTTAGTATTTTGTGTTCACCTACTAACCAGGCTCGGTTTTATTGTTCTATGAGCCCACAGTATAGTCGTAATAATAATCTAGAAGTATCGCTTCAATACGCTTCGCTTGTTGCCTTCGAAGTGACAGAAATTCTCACAATGGCCAAAGACGGACTCAAAAGCTTACCTAGCAGATCGCTTACTTTCACCATCAGCACGGGAGATTCTGGCAAGAGTTGCCCATTTCCGGACAGCTTGACGCAAATGGGAGCGTTAGCCTTCTGAGTGGAAAGTGTATTCAAAGCTTCCAGCAGAATGCTCACTCCCTTTGGAGTTTGAACCGACGAACGGGACAGGAAGTAAGTTGCCAATTTGAACGCCTGATCAGCAATAATCGGAGCTGGCTTATTCAGACTCGCAGTCAATTTGAACGCGCCGTTCACAATCAAAGCCGTAATGCTCAATCCTCCCTCGAACTGCAGCATCTTTCCGTCGACTTCATCTGCCTGGACAAAGGCATCCTCAACACGATCGTAAGCAAAAGCCCCATTAGTTCCCAGCTCTGCCGCCACAGCAAATGCATGCCCTAGACTGTTCAAAGAATCGCCCTTCTTCAGACGGACGATACCAAACAACTGCCCAGCAGTATCGCGAAACCTAGCGGAAAAAAAAATCGAATCAATTTTCCGCACACCACACCAAAAGAAAAAATCCGACATGTTGATGACGGGAACGATAATTGAGAAAGGCGTTCGCCTACCGGCATCGATGCGGCTCATTTACAAATCTCCATTTTTTACCATTTCCCAAACTCAATTTTCTGAAAAATCACCTTCCAATCAAACACTTACCTAGGAGTTTCATTGTCGCACTGAAATTAATCCGAATTTACACTTAAATTAAGACGAAAAATCAACCTACTCGATGAGGATATCAATTAACTAGGGAGAGCATGACAGAAAGATTCAACCATGTTTTTAATGGATTCATTTTTATCACTCCTTGCGCACCACGAAGGAAACTGTTTTGAAAACGAAAACAAGCATCGCATTCACTATATTACATTTTACTGATCCGCTGGTTCTACAGCGAGCAATACACGTAACTGTTGCTAAAAGAACTTATGTTTCTATTTCACTTGATTCCTGCATGTTATTTTCTAGTGAAAACCTGTCAAAACCTTAATTTTTACTAGGGTGCTCATATTGCCCCGTATGGTTGTTGATCGGAGCAAAAACTGAATTTTTTCAAACATAATCATTTATTCGGTCTATCATTCCAAAACCACAACCAAAACGGCCCTTTTCAGGGCCACCAATAATTCGACAAAGAGTTAGTTTTGAAGACAATTTCTATCCAGAATATCACAGTTACACTTAAATTTGGGGACTATACTGGGGTGTGGGAACGCTGGAAGGGGAGATGCTGTCTGTCTTCGAACTACCAACATAATTCCAAAGCTCCTCCAGGGCGACAGAGTAGAGCAAACCCAACAACATCAGCCCAACAAAACGGCCCTTTTCAGGGCCACCAAACTTTCGCAAAAGAGTTATTAAGGAATATTCCTAAAATATAATATACACAATTAAATACAACACATAACAGACGTTATCCAACGCCAACGTATCTAGTATACAACCCTTCCAACTTTTTTTTATTTTCGTTTCTTGCTGATAGTCTAGCTAGGCGTTATAAAAATGAAGCGTCGAACACGTATGGATGAGAGAAACAAAACACGAGTTCATTTTAGAGCTTCGAAAATGTAGAGCCCGGGTAGAGTTATTTCCTATCGATTGGTATATTTGGATTTTGATTTAATTTATAAATGACAAAATTACAAGCGTTCAAAACCTAACACTATTTAATCAATCTTTTTTTTTATTTGCACCCCAGCATAGTCCTCAAAGACGTAGTTATATGTAAAAAAACTACAAAGGACAACCCCATGGGGTTGTACGCAATGGTGACGTAGGTTAACGTGGTCTTATATAATAAATTTTATTTGTTAACTGTAGCAGGAGCAGGATGGTTTTGTGTAGGAATAGGAATTTGAGTGGGATTCTCTCTGTTTATACTCTTTAATATGACATAGATGGCCCACAGTTACTCACGAATAGCTACTGATTCCGATCAATAGCGGTGCGGCTTCTTACTCCTTCTATGGATGCTTATGTGGGCTGCAGATCGCTGCTTGCAGGCAGATTTTCGTTGTGTATTGAAGAACACCACCATTCACCACGCGGTGATTGAATTAACACCGTTTGGTAAGCCGGATGGAATTCATCTTTGAAATCTGTGTTAGAGAAATCGCTTTTCGAAGGCAATCGGTGATAATTTTAACTATCATAGAAACAGTTACACATTCATGCAAATTTCAAAAGTGTCTTAAAATGATAATTTTTTTAATTTAACATATGCGAAGACATATTTCTGATCGATTGGTGATAAAATTATTAAAATTAGTCAAGGGAAAGCTGAGTTATTAACGTTCAAAAATTTTCATAATTGGGTTACATGTTCTAATTGTGGTTTTCACAAAGTGTACCCCGATATAGAAATGACAGACGTAGTCCTACGTCAAAATACTCAGGTATTCTATTCTGATGGTTCAAAAATTCGAAACTCTTCTGATTGAGTGAACCTTGTTCAGTTTTTGTTACATTGCGAGTCTCGAAAAGAAAGACTTTTTGTACGAACGCTTGTGACCGCTGGTTTTTGCATCCGACGAGCTAGCTGTATATCATTGTTGTGAACGATTTAACGATTCACCCCTTCTAGATTTGTCATATGCTCAGATAGTAAGAGTGCGTTAAGCTCACTCAATACTAATCGCATTGATGGGAAAGCTTTCCACATTCTTCTGAAAATCAAACAAATAGTATACCAATTAAAGCAATTGGGATACACAATTGATTTCTTGGGGATCCCTGCACATAGTTCAATCTTGGGCAATGATTCATTTGCAAAAAAAAGTGTTATTAAATGGCTCGTTGTATCGAAGAGAAATTCAAGCAACGGAATGTTAGCCCAAAATTACAGAGTATGTTATGTATGTAAATCATGGCAGTCAGATTTGTAGAGATTTGTGTGGTTTTCAATCCGCCCTTCAGATTCGCGGAAACATTGGTTTGATGATTTTCGAGCATCTAGAAATTGACAATCTTTACAATTGTAAATGTTTATGCGATAAGGACTATGAGAACATAGATCATATAGTATGGACATTAGACTGATGCAAAATTTGAAATTTTGACTCCACAGTGCTCAAACGGTTTCAAATCAGGTCCTGATTAGGTTCCCAAAATTTAAACTCATTTGGTGAGAAACTGACTTCGCACAAACTATTCGAAGTTACTATAGGAAAACCAAACTTTTTGTTCATTGTCTTCTGCCCATTTTCCATATTTCTTTTTCGGAAATTTCAATAACTACCCAACAAACATTGAAAGCTGAATAAGAGCTTGTTCATGCAAAATTTAGCTTCTTCAACAATTTTTTATTTTATTCAGCTTTTAATCAGTTCAAATTGTTTGTTGAGTACTCTTACGGGAAGTTTTCTAAGCTACAACTTAGCCGAAAATCGTTTTTCAGCCAAATGTCAGATAAAATTGTTATTAATTGTTTAAGAGATTGATAATGTTATGGCATGATCAAGCAGCTGTGGGCAACACTGTATTCTGCAGCGTGACATAGTAGCCATGATTTTTGTGCTCTATTCTACGCTACAGAAAGACCAATGTTGCCTGCTAAACAGTTGAATGAGCATAATCATAAGACATCAGTTACTTGAATCATTAATAACTTTTGTTCCTTACATTTGATAGAAAAGTGGTTTGGAACAAAGTTGTAGCTGAGAAAATTTGCTACAATCACTGCTATCATTTTTAAAAGCATAGTGATGTGGTGAATTGTTAGATAGATATGAACAAAAACAAAAGTTTTAACATAGTGATTCCCATATAAACTTGAAATGGTCAGTTTCTTACTAAAGTAGTTCAAATTTTGGGAGGCTAAGCAGGACCCAATTTGAAACCGTTTAAGCACTTTGGAGCGCAAATTTCAAATTTTGCATAAGTCTAATGGACATGCGAACGACACAAAACTGAGAGGACCAAATCGATCAGTTCGTTTACTAGATCCAGAAAGCCTGCTGGAAAGCCAATAAGGGGCGAACTAGGTTTCTGGGACATTGATTACTTGATGCAGAAGCTTCTTCAAGTGATTGATCAAAGAATTTTAACACAATTGAGAGGTACAAAAACCAAAACAAACTCCTTTCACATAGCATAACTCAAATATTTTATCCTTGTTTTCCTTAATCCAATGTTTCGTTAATAAAACAAAAATACACGCAAAAATGGTGATTATTGTCTCCGAATGCGCTTATTAGGTTAACTAGTTTAAGTTTTGTTTTATTGCTATGCTAAAAAAAAAAAGTGTGGCTCTACGGAGCGGAAATTCTGTACTTTGAAAGGAAGAATAATAGCATTAAACTATCTATTTTACGATGGGTTCACTGGAAATTCAATTGGATTTAAGGCATTCTAGTAGTAGTAGCGAAAAGTTATGCGAAGTTTCATGAAATTCTGAGGGGTGAATTTTATAATTTGTTAATTTTTTTTTGCTATTTAGCCTGGAATGGCTCATTCGAAAAACACCGATATATGGTTTAAACGTGGTTTTCGGTGAGTACCATTGAATACAAAAATTGTATAATAATTATTCTTCAACTATAGTACAGTTCATCGAAAGTTGAGGGCGGGTATAAAGTTACAGCTGGGACTTAACATCAAGAAAAAGTAACATCCTATCGATTAATGTTTTATTTACCAACCAGTTATCTTCTGCTATCGCAGGTAACACGTGAATTCAGCTTTCTGATTTATTTCGCAAAATTTCACGATCTAGCTTTCTTGTCGCGCTCGTTCTTGCCGGTAAACATTATGACCCGAAGTGTTATCAAAGAGTAATTCTTCTATCTCATCCGTTCCGTTCGCTGCGGGTGACGTACTGACACAGCAGTTCTGCTCGCAACCATTAGATTGCACAAGTCACTATCAAGATTTATGCGACTGCGATAGCACAGCCTCTGGTAGGGATAACATCTACTAGATAAACGAAGTGGCAATGATCTTCACCTGTCCGAGCTGATGAGATGAAGATCAGTTCGACTTCTGATGGTATTCGAGGTGGAGGTAAACTCTGGAAGTTTGTCCAGGGAAGTGATTCGAAAGATCTTTAGGGAAAATGTTTGGCAGTGGAATACTGGACGCTGGGATAGACCAGAGTGACGAGAGTCCGAAGAAGATCCCTTTGGAACGTTCCATCTCCGAATACAGCGAGCGAGACGTGCAGTGTGGATTTTGGATATGTCGTGGAAGGTTCTGGCAACGGTTGGCTAGCAAAAAGTTGTACGTGTTTCTGTTCGGGGTTGTTGGATGCTTGTTTGGATCGACGACGGCGTACTTCTATGGAACGTTGACTACGGTTGAGAAAAGTATTCAAATTTCGTCGAAAAATGCCGGAATTATCACGGCTGGATCGGATTTGTCGTTCGTGCTGTCATCTCTGTTTCTGTCATACTATGCTTCAAATAAGAGGAAACCGCTGTGGATTGCGTTGGGAATTACAAGCATGGGGCTGTCCTGCTTCGTCAATGCATTGCCGCATTTCTTGTTCGGACCTAACGTGGAAGATCTTATCCAAAACGCAGGAAACTACACAGTGGGAGCTTCGAAGATGTCCGATAACTTGTGCAAAGCAGATCGTGCAGCACCCGATTGTTCGGCGGATCTGGGGAATCTAAGACCGCAGCTTTTACTTTTCCTTGGAAGTTTTCTTTCCGGAATAGGGACTTCTTTGTATTTTACACTAGGATTGACCTACCTGGATGACAACGTTCGGAAGGAAAAGGTTCCTTTTCTGTCCAGTCTGTCAGCTTTCGGAAGAAGACTAGGACCGATGCTGGGCTATTCCATGGCGTCCTTGTGTTTGAGGTATTTTGTTTTGCCTGGAGTTGACCCAGGATATGGTAGTTCAGATCCACGATGGATTGGTGCGTGGTGGACGGGATGGATCGCTCTGGGCATGTCGCTCTTCTTGGTAGCCCCTATTTTTGGTAAGACTTTAAGATCAATGTTAAAATGATGAATAAATGAAACAGGATTCCGTTGTAGCTGGATTCCCGAAAATACTTCCACGAGCGGCCGAACGCAAGTCCCTATCGCGACAAGCCAGTCGAATCAGTGGAGCAACCATGGAAGAACCGGAAAGGGAAACTTCTTTAGCTGATCTTTTGGTGACGGTGAAGCGTTTAATCACCAATAAAGCTTACGTCTTTAACAATACGGCAAGCATTTTCTACTTTTTTGGTTACATGCCGTACTTTTTGTTTCAAGCCAAGTACATCGAGATTCAGTACCGTTTAACACCGTCGCAAGCCAAGTGAGTTGAAATCTGTGAAGGGTTGGATGCGATGAGCTGAGTAACCTGTATTGTTCATTGTAGTATGGTCACCGGAACTACGTCTCTGGTCTTTTCGGCTTTGGGTATCCTGGTCGCTGGGGCAGTTATTCAGAAGATTAAACCGACGTCCAGACAATTGACGGGTTGGAACATTCTCACTAGCATTTGCTCGGCTGGACTAATTGTAATGTACGCAATGTTTGGATGCAATGCAATCAATAACACTTCAATCGTTAGCAAGTGAGTGCCTCAACGCTTGGTTGTGATCGAGAAGTAATGTTTTTCTTTTTTCAATCTACAGTTCTCAAGGTGTCGAATGCAGTCAAGGATGTAATTGTGATTTTATCAAATACGCTCCGATTTGTGGAAGCGATGGTAATACCTATCTATCACCTTGCCATGCCGGATGCAAAGAACGACTCAGACAATCCAATGGAACGATCGTAAGTATTATTTCGAAAGTTACCTGTTAATCTATTCTAATTGATGGTACTTTGCAGCTTTTCACAAACTGTTCCTGTATAGAAGCACCGCTTAATAGTTCATACGCGCTCGCGTCATCTATGTCATTTGACAACTTAACAAGTGAAGATCCAAGCGACAGGTATGCTCAACTCCCCGGTACAGCTATTTCCGGAAGCTGTCCGGTAGACTGCATGACTCCGTTCTACCTGTTTCTCGTGATGGTGTCCCTCAATAAATTCATCGGCGGTACCGAGTCGGCTGCCAATTTCCTGGTCGGTCTGCGCTGCGTCGAAGAACGGGACAAAGCCATTTCGATGGGACTTTCGATGGCCGTCAACACATTATTCTCTTTCCTACCGGCACCGATAATATTCGGAATGATCATCGATCGGACATGTGTCCTGTGGGGACGGACGTGTTCGAAGCAAGGCAACTGCTGGCTCTATGATGGACAATCTCTAAGGACATCCATGAACTACACCGCCGCAGTGCTGGTTCTGGTGGGAACCTGTTTCGATGTTGGGACTTGGTGGTATTCGAAAAACTTCCGGATATTTGATGAAAAGGAACACAAATCCAGTGAAGGCAGTGAGCGGCAAGATGAAACGGAAATGGAAGGTGCAAATCCGTTCATCAGAAATGGTGGTGAGCAAGCCGAGCTGACTGTGTTAATGAAGGATAAAACAGAGCGAGAGTAAATAAGTAACTAGAAAAATCTGCGAGTTACGGCCAAGATCAGAAAAGTTATTTTATTACAGGTTGACCTCCAGGTTATGTTGGTGTCAGTATTTGTTTTTGAATGATAAGCATGTTTAAATGTTTGTCTTAGTGAGATAACACAACAGATTGTACGGTGATTCTTCGCCAGACGCAATGAAAACTAAACTAAACACGAAAATAAAAACCAGCTAAGTTGGTTGAGGAAATGCAATTACGTCTGAACTGATATTTAAACTTTGACTAAACTTTGTGCTCTTTGAGCACTTTTGATGATGATGGTCCCACCTCTTACCCCTACAAAGGTTTGAGCTGGACGATTTATCTTTAAGATAATTAAATATGACATTTTAACCAGGTTGGCAAACAAAATCGAACTGGTTTCAGTTACAGATATAAATTCCCTCTAGAGTTTACAGTTGCTTCACAGCGATATAAATGTTGAAAAGCTCAGGCGTCCACCTCTTAGTTCGCCTTTTTGTCCACCTAAAATATTCATAAGTATTACAAGCAATCAAGAGTTAATGAACAATCAACAAAGCATCCTATTACACTAGTAACCCCGCAATTTGATGCTATCATAATTTTCAGCAATGTCAGGAATGCTCACAAACCCCCAACATTTGCCAGAAAACTTACTACTAACTCAAGGTATCTTCCAAATAAGCTTCAAAATTGCATTTTTTTTTTATCAAATGTTAAATTCAGTCCTCTATATCCGTAATACGCGCGCGAGGCTCAAACCTTTGTAGACTACTATTTTTTTTTTACTACTACTATTAAATCATATATCAAAAATCCATCATCACCATCGTGGCGAACAAAATAGTTTTTGCAGTGCTACAATAATTATTAAAAAGTCGTTATAACAGCTATCCATACAAAGTAATCCGTTAAAAATAACTTCGTCAAGATACATAATTTGTCAATTCATAAAAAAAAAATCACTGGATAACCGTTCAAAAGACAGTTTTAACGTGTGAAATGCAATGTCTCTTAAATTCTGCTAATGTTGTTGAACGTTTAATGTGTCTAGGCATCGAATTGAAAACATTTATTCCTTTAAAAAATAATGAATTCTGTGAAGCACAAGTCAAGAAATGTGGTGTTCTTATTTCATCCGCGTTTCTAGTATTATATCTATGATAGTCACTTCCTCTTTCAATTCGATCACACAAATATCGAGGCAGCAAACCGTTAACTACTTTAAAAATGAACACCATAGTCAAATATACAATTCTTTGCTTCACCGACAACCATTGTAAGGCGTCTAACATCAAAGTTGAGGAAGTGAATCTATTACATCTCAAAATCAAACGCATTATTTTATTCTGCAAGCGCTGTAATCTCGATATTTGTGTTGCATTCGACAGAAATAAAATGGATGGGCAAAAGTCTAGATGAGGAGAGATGATTGATTTGTATAGCTGTATTTTACTGGCAATAGTTAAATCGTTTTTCAATCGACATAGAATTCCATACTTCTTGGCAATTTTCTTGATGACATTGTCAATGTGAGAGTTGAACTTAAGTTTGTCATCAATAATCACGCCAAGATATTTAATCTCCTGAACGCGATCAATAGTCTCATCATCAATTACAACAGAGACGTTCTCATTTAATCGATTCCGCGAAAT
Source organism: Ochlerotatus camptorhynchus (assembly GCF_037179485.1). NCBI lineage: Eukaryota > Metazoa > Arthropoda > Insecta > Diptera > Culicidae > Ochlerotatus > Ochlerotatus camptorhynchus. Next base: position 1,912,826 of record NW_027040668.1, on the reverse strand, counting down.
TACCATAAATTTAGTTTTACTTGTATTCAATTTTAACTGCTTACACTTCAACCATCTACTTAGATACTGCAAATCTTCATTCAAGTGTGAGACGGCAACTTCTAAATCCTTAGCTGCAATGAATAACACAGTATCATCTGCAAAAAGGTTAATGTCGCAAAACCGTAAAACACGTCGCAAGTCATTAATATACATAATAAATAAAAGGGGCCCTAATACACTTCCCTGGGGCACTCCAAGGTTGTTCCCCACGGGACTGGAAACAGAATCATTAAAAACAGTCCGTTGAGTTCTGTCAGACAAATAGCTTTCAAACCATTTATATGCAGTACTCGTAATTCCAAAGCGCTTGATTGTACTTAACAGTAAGGGCCTAGAAATTGTTTCAAAAGCGCGTTTCAAATCCAAAAAAACAGCAACAATCGTATCTTTACGCTCCAAGTTGTCTTTCCACTTTGCTAACACCAAATTCAATGCAGTTTCACAAGAATGACCTTCTCGATATCCCGATTGTTCTGGTATCAACAAAGAGTTGCTATTCAAATACTCCAACAGCTGGCCTTTAACAACAAGTTCTAAGATTTTCTCTAATGTGTGCAACATGTTGATGGGACGAAACTCTTCGGCTTTAATCGTTTCAGCAACTTTTTGAATAGGAATCACTAAGGATTCCTTCCAAATTTGTGGCACATGTCCATTCTGCAATGATTCATTAATAAGGTCCAGCAAGATGTGGCCAATGACATGAAAGCAATCTTGAATAACTCTAGCATTAACATTATCTACTCCAGCCGATTTTCCTAATGAAAAACAAATAACTCTAAGTTCATCTAATGTAATTGGGTGAAAAACTTCAAATCTGCAACTTCTATTAACTGGCTGTTTTATTTCGCCAGGTTCATCGACCAATTCAATAGATTGATTAATCAATGAAACACTGTCTACGAAATAATCATTAAACTTAGATGCAATTACTTGTTCTGACTGTTCTAATGTGCCATTAAAAGTTATGGACCGCGGTTTGCAATTACTAGGTTTTAATAAAGATTTCAAAATTTTCCATAACTCTTTGCTGTTGTTTTGATGCTGATCAATCTTCCTTTGAACATATTCACAACGAGTTTTCTTTATCGATTGTGAATACTTATTACGCGCGATTGTGTACCTAGTCCAATGATTGTCATTATTAGATCTACAAAACTTTTTGTACCATTTGTCCCTTTTCCGTTTAAGACGCAAAAGATCCAAATTGTACCAGCTGTTCGAGTTTTTCAAAGAAACAAACTTTTGCTCAACTAGTTGATTGGTACACGTTTTCAAAGCGTTATTAAGAACAGCTGTAGATTCATCTAAGTTACCGGCCGCGAATGGAAAATCCAGGCTTCTCTCAACAAGATTTGAAACAGCTTGCTTCGAATATTTCCTCCAGCACTTCAATTTTACAAAATTATCGTTATCGTTAACATGGTCTAAGACATTAATCACTAAAGTCTCATGATCGGTTATTTTCAAATCAGTATCCGTAACTGAACAAATGGAATCAAAATTGGAATAAACGTGGTCAATTAAAGTTCTACTGTGCCTGGAAATACGCGTATATTCATTTACCGTTTGCTTTAAAGTAAAAAACTCAGCTGAACGCTTCAAATGATTCGAATTATGGTTATCACGCCAATTAATATTAAAATCACCAGCCAATATATTTAATTTACTAGAATCAAGGAATGTCTCGAGCCAGTTCTCTAAAACTTCAACAAAACGCTGGTCACTAGAACTGGGAGAATGATACAAAACACCATAATTACCCATCTTCATGCCACGTACAACTGTAATGCCCAAGAACCAGTTGCCATCAATAACTTCGTTGGTACGAAGGTTGAATTGAACTGATTCTTTGACATAAATAGCAACACCGCCAGTGTGTCTAGAATGTGATAAACAAGCAGCAACAATATATCCCGGAATACTATACTGATCAAAAGCTTCAGTTTCTACAATATGAGTTTCAGATAATAAAACTAAAAGAGGACGTTTTTCCTCAACAATCTGACGTAATGCTACGTAGTTTGTTGACAACCCCGCAATATTCAAATATAAAAAATCGAATTGATTCACATTCCTGGAACTTGGCTGCTATTTATTGAAACGCAAGCTGCTTTTCTTCTGATCAAAAAGTCTTTTATAGAGCAAACATTCCGAGCTAAATGCGGCATGGTTGACGTCCAAGTTCATTTTTCGTTCTTTATTCATTTTCAAACAATTAATACATTTCAATACAGTTGACGTACACTCCGACGTTTTGTGTTGTTGGCTGCACCTAGAGCATCTATCACAATTTTTGCAATCCATGCTCTTGTGCCCAAATTCTCCACATTTGAAGCATCTCAACACATTAATCGCGGGAACTATCGAGCACCGATCAAACCCTACATTTACTTTTTTCGCACATAACAAACATTTATAAGTATCGACATCGACTTCAATTACAACACTAAACTTGTTATAAGTGAAGCGTGGATTTTCAAACATGTTCACTACTTTTACATCATTAATAGCGATGTCTTCATTTTGACTTTTTAAGTAGTCAATAAAGACATCGGAGGAAAACTGATCGCTCATGCCCACTATTTTCAATCTTGGCACCGAAGTGGGAACAACAGCACTATATTTTTCACCCAGATTGCTTTCAATACCATTTTTCACATCACTTACGTTTGCTCCTGTTGCACACTCAACAATAATGGAGCCATCTTTACCATTCCTAAAATTACTGATTTTGTGTGTTTTTGGATCCAACTGAGTTTTTAAAAACTTACGAGTATCTTCGCAAGGTTGTTTTGACTCTTTCGGTTTAATCACAATGACTGGACGAGTCTTACGATTTTCTGGTTTGTTACTTTTACTATTACTGTTACTATTAGTTTTACTTTGACTAATACGACTATGTCTTTTTACAACATCCGCAAAACTCGCATTTTCTTGAAAAACAACATCATCATCATGATCACTATTACTAATTACTAATTTACGTTTTTTGCGTCTGGTATTTTTGTCCGATTCCGACTGAATCGTCCTAGATGAACTGCACGGATCATTCTTTACAGCTAATTGGTTTTCCGCATCAATTTTAAAAAATGAACTTTTCATATTATCCAATTTCTCACAAATCAAATTTTCAAGACCATTTACATTTATTCTAATATCTGCCATCCCGCTTTTAACCGCGATGTCCACCTGAGCAGCAATGTGATCTCGCATGCCAGTGATCGAGTCCGAGAGTTGAAAAACCTTCTTCATCTCTTCCTCTATCCTTTTGACGCGCGAGATCAGATCATTCTGCTCGTCACAACCCTGATCTGATAGACAACTATCACACTTGAACAGAATATTTGCATTATCTGCTATAAGCCTGGCCGCAGTCTTAGTGAGTGCCGCACAAGCGAAATGGAACGTTCCATTGCACGGACCTACACACGTAACTGGGAGCCCACTCATAGCAATAGACTGCTCGCATACATTACACACATCCATTCTACCAAATTAAACGCTAACACTGTTAGCAGCAGACATATACAGGGGAGGAGAACACAAAATAAAATTTTACCGCCACAGCTCACTATACAAATCAATAGCGCGCCGGGGGGAAAATACAAAATTAAACAAAAACTAGTTGCTAGGCAACCTTTCCTCTACTTATCCTGTTAGAAAAGCACCACGGGCACGCGTTGGAATAATCCTTTCGCGGCACACGCCACTATTTCACACGAAATTATTAATTTATTTTCACAGCACAACTCAACAAAAACACTACTTTGTACGCCATACTACCCAAACATATTTTACATATGTTAAATAAGCCAACATAATCCTGCGTGATGCACGTCCAAGATGAAAGAGACGTCCAGTGAGCAGAATACGCTGGCAGTACACAACCGCATTTAATAATCAGAAATTTCAAATATGCCACATCAGGGTGTGGTATATTTATTCATTCGAGTGATTTACACTAGCGAGCTATATATTATTTATCAGTAAGATATCATACAATGAATAAAGTTTATTATCTTTCTGTGAGAAATTGTACCATTAATTGCTCAGTTTATTGCTACTTTTGTTGCTACTGTTACATTATATATGTTTTGAGTTTGATTGCAGAAACGACATGTTAATCTTTAAATTTACCTAATCACTTTAATTAGTATTTACTTACGCAGAGATCTTCCTGTTACTAGGCAGCTTAAACGACATACATCATATTTAAATACACAATTAGTTTAAATTTTTGGCAACACTGGAACGCTGTAAACAAGCCTCCCTGTGATTGTCCAATATTGTTTGTCACGATCGTAGCAAAAATAGCGATTTGTCATCCTGGAGAAATCTAATACCCGGTTCAGAAGACTCAATTCGGTGTTCAGCTTAATTGAACGTCCAGATGTCCAACTTTATCGGTTTGCTTTAAAATAACTTGAACTTCCACAGTGAGTTGAATAATTTCACTAGAACCGTGTATTTTTGCCTTAAGGCGAAAGTGAGTCCATTTAGACTTACTTTTTTCATAGATTTTTGACGTATGATTACGTCTTTCGGCAACATATTGGGAGTGCAATTCCAAAAATTCAAAATCTACCACGTTACGAAAAGTGGTCAGGTTTTGACCACTGATAACTCTCAATAGCGCATGGATACTAATTCTAAACAAGCCAATCGATTGGAATGTCATCTACGAATCTGCTAAAATGAATAATTTATCAATTTTCAAATGGTCACAATTGAAAATTGCACGAATGTGCAACTGTTGCTATAATAATGAAAATTATCATCGATTGACTACGAAAAACACTCACGAACAGGCGACTCACACCGCGTGCCTTCGCTCACACAGCATGTAATTGCGGCATTGTACGCTCAGTCATTCAAAACAAGAATTGGGTATCATAACGGAAGCATAAACGTGCTGACTGAGCTACTGACTGAGTGGTATGCAGTCAGTGACTCGTTTACTTTCCAATCATTCAGACTTTCACGAGGCAGTGAATGATTAGACGAATGTTTTGCGCACTGTTGAGCGGTCCATTTGCCGAAGAAGGAGAAAGAAGTTGCACCGCTACTGATCGGATTCAGTTGCTCGTCGTGAGCCGCAGTGGGCCATCTATGCCATGCGCGTCACCGTTCCAAACAACAACAAAATAGCTCAGTGTTTCGTCCAGGATTGACCAGGCCCTACGTTGTGAATTTGTTTCGTGGTCCGGCGAAGAAGAGTATTCCAACCGTCGAAATACTGAGGCGAATCCAAAGAGAAAATGAAACTCACAATTTGTTGGTCTCCGAGAGGCAGCGTGCCACTGCGGAGTCTAAATGGTGAGCTGCAACATCCCGGCCCCCAAAACGGCCCCCAATTTATCGTGGAATGTGATTTTGTGCGATGATATTGATTCTATGACGACGATCCAATAGATGCTGCCACTGGATACATTCAGCTGACATAACTTGCTTGACGAACTGGGTGCAATTTTACACAGGTAAATCCATAGACGGTAATCCATACCCTTCAACATGGTTGTCGGTATGTGTGTAGGAATATAGGAATAGAGGGATAAATGATCCGAGTTGCTGATCCTGCCACTGTGAGACTCGTTGCGGTGGTTGTGCCGTGTGTGACAACCCTGGCCTGACTACGCCGAGTGCAAGGCCTGAGTTCACAGGAGGTAACAATAGGAATTAGAACCTGATTGAATTGAGGATGGAGGACTGTGCTCCGGAAATGCTCACTCTACCAGTGAGCCATTAGCCAAATAAATTCAATCAGGGTTCTGGACATCGTAGGATAGGAAAGTGAAGTGGAAAGGGAATTGAATACCGTTGAATGAAAATCGCTGACGATGGTGCTCGAATCATTCGGCTGGCGATTACTGATGCGATCCGAGCTTGTTGATTGTCCGTTTGGTCATCGATTATCGAAGGTGTCGTACTAACCCGTCGAAATCCATAGATCAGTGACGATTCCTCAATCCATATCGTTGACTTCGATGTCGATGCAGTGACACCAATTTGAAGCGATCGCGACAGTTTTTTTTTATTTGTATCCTCCATCGTTGCTTCAGGTTGGAAACTTGCTTACTTGTAGTCGGCCACAATCCTGGTCACGGCACCAAATTATGTTGGGGAAGAACGTTTTCTCATCGCTTTACGGCCGTCGTTCGCCACTACTTTAACACTGGGGGCTTTTAATTAAAAAAATACACTGAACCTAAACATCACCACCACCATGAAAATGTCAATTTCAACAAAACAAAAACACTTTAAAACTAAATACTGGGCATTACTCAACCATAACGTTAAAGATAATTTTCTGGACACTTCTCGCGTTATCTTTCAAATAGACCAATCTACTTTGATCAATCCACTTCATCGGGGGTCTATGGGTGTATGAATGTTAAAAGGGAGATTCCCAACTCGCTGCAATCGTAAGGGGAACATTTTATATCAAGGGAACAACAATATGTGTTTCCTTTGTAAGACGGAGGGGCATCGGATGAATTCCTGCCCCAAGCGGAAAGATCGAAAGCAGCCAATATATCGACGAACGGAAGAAGAAAACCAATAATGGAATGATGAAGAGAGTAGTACCAGTACGTACGCTGGTGTAGTGACTGGAGGTGCATCGCCAAACGAGGAAGCGGTTGAGGTCCTGGAAGAAGAGGAGGTGGTGATGGATGTGTCGTCCCCGGACGCCGAGAAGAACAGTGGTGAGAAACAGCAGCCGCCTGTTTTCAAGTGCTAAAATTATGGGTATTACTATTACAAATTCGAGATAGTTTACTATACCGAGAAGAATCGGGAAAGGACGAAAAGAAGGCCACCACCAAGCCCTTGATGGCTTTCTCCACCACGTACTGCTGGTACTTTTCAACTGAATTAACATGTTGCCTTGAATACACCTTGATTCATGGTGAATCTGTGATCTTTTTGTAATGTTCATATTTTTATATCAGATCAGATACAGCTAATATAAAATGTCACCAAAGGATCAGCACTTGTGGATAGCTTCTCCGTGACGTCGTCGCAAACGAAAGAACGTCAGGGGTTCAGTGGGGCAGTTTGTTTTCGGAGTTCCTTCTTGACTATTTGCTTGACCTCCTTGTTAGCGGCTTCTGGACCGTTTGTAATGGTTGGTTTTTAATACTTTTATTAAAATATGCCGGAATATATTCTCCTATTTTTTACTCGCAAAAAAAAATCACATGGGAGAAAATGCACGTCAAACTAGGACAAAGTAGCGTGCCTTCGAAAGGTACAAAAAGCAGGTTCCTTGCCATGGCATTTTGGATTCAAGGATGTCGACTTCCTGTTTTTTTTTAATTCAAGGTGAGGACTTCCGGTTGTAAACAATCTGTTTTTTTACGTGGAACTACGTCTTTGTGGACTATAATTGGGTGCAAATCGATAAAAGTGTGTGGCGAAATAGTGTTAGGTTTTGAAAGCTTGTTATTTTGTTCTTTATAGATGAAATCAAAATTCAAATACGCCAAGCAATAGGAAATAACTCTACAAATCTTCTGATATAAATAATTTTCCAATTTTCTAAAAAACACATTTGAAAAATGTACAAATGATAATGTTTCACTGTTTTCATGAGATAAACGTTTTTCCTAAACACAGTCGACATAATCGAGTACCACTTGCTTTCACATCGTTCTGCTTGAACCTGAAAAGTTATAAAACTGTGCTGCTGTTGTGCCTCTGCTCATTTCCGCTTTGGACTGTGTGGCAAGAAGCAAGCAGGAGCAAGAGGTGGATTTTCTCCCTCTCCTTCTGCCGACGTGCTAAAAATTTACGTAGCCCGAGCTGGAACCGATAGCTAATCGATAACAAATGAATATCTTAATGTGGTATGATACCAGATTTTGGTATGCTTGTGGTATTAAACCTTGTTTTGATATCATTGAGTTATCGAAATATTTTGTAAAATATCAAAGAAAAACAAAAATAACAAAATGTGATCTTTCAGGTTTTAGACAATAACACCTTAAAGAGTTATTGAATTGGTATTACAAGATCTTCAAAATAACAAACTATGGTATTCTGGCATTTAAAAAGCGTCTGTTATCCATTTGTAATTATAAAAACCAAATAATATATTAGTTCATTATTCGTAGAATATTTTTGAGTATTATTTTTGGCATTTTACCTCTTATGTCAGCCTCACTAAAACCATATTTAGGTTGCTAGTTATGCTATTTTCATACCTGCTCGGGAGGCGCTGTGACCGGATGATATCGCGCAGGTGTGAGATGAGCTTTAAGTTAAGACCAATGTCGCGCCGAAGCTCATTTTTGCATCGGACCATCTACACTTCTCAGGACCACACATTTTTGCAGAAAAAGTTAACCCAACAAACAATTTGAACTGATTTAAAGCTGAATATGCCATTTTTTAGCTTGAGAAGCATCTGTTTGTCTGAATAAGCTCTTATTCAGCATTCAATGTTTGTTGGGAAGTTTCTAAAACTTTTATTTTGTTAATAATATATAAGTGAGTGGAGCAGCAAAATAATCTAGCAGTTCTACGTCAACAATGCGGTCGTACTTAGGACACAACCCTTGTTTTTTTTTAACAGCGACGGCGTGCAAAGGCCGATAATCTATGGCAGATACTTTTTTTTATTAATACAAAATATTAACAATATGCATATTTTTGGAACGGAAACGACGTGTAGAGGGTGGAAATTGATGTTTGACCACATTTCGGAATCCAAAATTGCAACTTTCGGCTCTAAAAAACGGTTGAGTACCCTAAAATTTGGGAATTTCTGGAACTAAGATGACGTGTACAGGTCGGAAATCGTTGTATGACTTGGAATTTTTAAGTCCAATATGGCGGTTGTAGCAAAACAGGATTAGATTGAAGGTTTAGACATGATCAGATAATTTTTTTAATCATTATAACTTGTGGAAGATTAAGAAGTCAAAATATATGTATTTATAAAAAGGGGACCATAAAGGGTGATACGGTCAAAATTTGGTCAATATCAACTTGACGTATTTCTTTCAATTTTGCATTTAAAAAACCTGAACACCCCCATTTTGAAGGTGTGTGTGTGTAGAATGTTGCTCCTATTTTGATTTTGGAATTCACTCTTCAGTTGTCAAAATGCCGTCCAAGCAAGAAGAGCAGCGTATCAAAATTTTGCTCGCGCATCGCGAAAATCCGAGCTACTCGCACGCAAAGTTGGCAAAATCGCTAAAAGTTGCCAAATCAACCGTTACAAATGTAATTAAAGTGTTTGGGGAACGTTTGTCGACAGCCAGGAAGTCTGGATCGGGGGGAAATCGAAAACCGGAAGCCGCTGAGACGACAAAGAGAGTTGCCGGTAGTTTCAAGCGAAACCCTTACCTCTCTCTCCGAGATGCCGCAAATAAGCTGAGTGTATCGTCTACAACCGTGCATCGAGCCAAAAAAAGAGCCGGACTATCGACTTACAAGAAGGTAGTGACTCCAAATCGCGATGATAAACAAAATACGACGGCCAAACCGCGATCCCGGAGGCTGTACACGACGATTCTGACGAAGTTTGACTGCGTGGTAATGGACGACGAAACCTACGTCAAAGCCGACTACAAGCAGCTTCCGGGACAGGAGTTTTATACGGCAAAAGGAAGGGGAGAGGTAGCAGATGTTTTCAAGCACATGAAACTGTCAAAGTTCGCAAAAAAATATCTGGTTTGGCAAGCCATCTGTACCTGTGGCTTGAAAAGCAGCATTTTCATAGCTTCCGGGACTGTCAACCAAGAAATTTACGTGAAAGAGTGTTTGAATAAACGTCTGCTGCCTTTCCTGAAGAAACACGGTTGTTCCGTACTGTTTTGGCCGTATTTGGCATCTTGCCATTACGGTAAAAAGGCCATGGAGTGGTACGCCGCCAACAACGTGCAGGTGGTTCCCAAGGACAAGAACCCTCCCAACACACCAGAGCTCCGCCCAATTGAGAAATACTGGGCTATTGTCAAGCGGAACCTAAAGAAGACCAAAAAAACTGCTAAGGGCGAGCAGCAGTTCAAGGCAAACTGGCTTTCTGCGGCGAAGAAGGTGGACAAGGTGGCTGTATAAAATCTTATGGCAGGGGTCAAGCGTAAGGCCCGGCAATTCGGATTTGGAAAAGCGGAAGCCTAACTGAATATTTTTCCTGAATTTTATACTAATTGAACTTGAAAAAGAAATTTAATTTAATTTTTTAAATAAACGATTTCACCGATTTACACGCGTTTTCCCTTGACCAAATTTTGACCGTATCACCCTTTAATCATTTTCCGTTTTGCGATACACTGTATATCGTGTCGAGTGAATTATCTTATTTTTTTTTATTATTTGAGCAGTTCCACGCCAAATGACGAAATTAGGAAAACAAATAATGATTGCCCATAACAAATAATTATGCAAAGTTTCATGCAAATCGGAGCAGGTCTAAGGAAACATTTATTTTTGCTATTTTGCCTGGAACTGCTCTGTTTTGGGATGTCTTCGATTTGATGCGACGTACACCAAACTGCACAAAAAAAAAACAACGTCCACAACGAGATCAAGCAGCTTGTGACTGGTATCAAATCCGGCATAACAGTGGCAGATCGGGAATTGCAAGAGTGCAGAAAAAGAGCCGAAAATGCCGAAAAGGCTATCCTGGAGGCCAAAGAGATTATAAGACTGGCTGAAGCACATGAGACGCCGAAGGGACCCACAAATCCACGTCCTGAAAAGAGAGATAGGAACACGATCTCCTGGCGTGTTCCTATCTCTCTTTGCAGGACGTGGACGTCCTACACTGCACTCCTCCGGAACGTGAAAGAGGATCCGGAGTTGAAACAACTAGGCGAGAATGTGGTGATAACCAGGCGAACCCAGAAAGGCGAGATGTTATTTGAGCTGAAAAGGGATCCTACGGTTAAGAGTGCAGCTTTTCAGGAGCTCGTCGAAAAATCTCTTGGTGGGCCAGCAAACGTAAGAGCCTTATCCCAGGAGTCAGTGGTCGAGTGCAGGGATCTGGACGAGATCACAACGGAAGACGAGCTGAAAAGTGCGCTGAAGGTGCAATGCAACCTGGGAGACGTACCAATGGCAATTTGGTTGAGGAAGGCGTATGGTGGCACGCAGACGGCGTCGATACGACTTTCTTCGGACGCAGCTAACGAGCTGCTGAAGACAGGCCGAATCAAGGTTGGGTGGTCAGTAGAGTGATGCAAAATTTGAAATTTTCGCTCCACAATACTTAAACGGTTCCAAATCGGATCCAGAATAACCTCTCAAAATTTGAACCCATTTGGTGAGAAACTGAGATGGCACAAACCATTTGAAGTTTGTATGGGAATTACTATGGTAAAACCAAGATTTTTGTTCATGTCTATCTAATAATTCACCATATTGGTCTGCTTCAAAAGTTTTCAACTGTACTTGTAGGCTACAACTTTGCTAAAAACCACTTTTTAATTAAATGCAAGGAACGAAAGTTATCAATGGTTCAATGCGCTGATGTCTTATGATCATGCTCAATCAACTGCTCAGCAGGCAACATTGGTGTTTCTGGGGCGTTGAATAGGACACAAAAATCATGGCTACTGTGTCACACTGCAAAATACAGTGTTGCCTACAGAGCAGCTGCTTGATCATGTCATAAGTTTACCAATCTCTTAAATAATTAATAACTTTTTCCTGTCTCGTTTTACATAGAAACAATCTTCAGCAAAGTTGTAGCTGAGATTTTTTTTATAAGAATGGCTATCGAACTGTTTGGCAGCTTAATATGGAAAAAGACTAGAAGTAAATGAACAAAAAGTTGAGATTTCCCATAGTAATTTGCATGTAAACTTCAAATGGCTTGTGCGAAGTCTGTTTCTAATCAAATGAGTTGAAACTTTGAGAGGCTAATCAGGACCCGATTTGAAACCATTTAAGAACTGTGGAGCAAAAAAGTCAAATTTTGCATCAGTCTAGTGGTCAAGGTGCCCGTTGAAAGCTATTCCTCGGGTGTCTAAGAAAATGGAAAGATGCTACATTTGGCATGGGTTTCGGTCATCAGGCGAGAAACTGCAAAGGCCCTGATGATGACAGTGCAGGAAATGCGGAGAGAAGGGGCACGTAGCAAAAGACTGTACACAGCAACCGAGGTGCATGCTCTGCAAAAAGGAGGACGGAAACGGCCATGTGACGTGAAGTTTCAGGTGCCCAGAGTTCAAGAAGGCGATGGTGGGCCAGCAATAATGGAGGTAACCCAAATAAATCTCAATCATTGCACAGTAACTGTTGTGGCAGTCGACAACGGAAACAAAGTGCGACGTTGCTATCATTGCAGAGCCATATCGAGTCCCTCTTGATAATGGTAACTGGGTGGCGGATAGAGCAGGAATGGCGGCCATACAAGTGATGGGCAGGTATCCCATTCAACAAGTGGTGGTGGGCTCATACGAAGGTTTCGTTATCGCCAAAATCAATGAAATCTATATATGTAGTTGCTACGCACCCCCAGTTCCACCAGATGCTAGATGGGCTCACCGGAGAGCTCATTGAACGGAGACCAGTTGTCATCGCAGGAGATTTCAATGCTTGGGCAGTGGGTTGGGGGAGCAGTTGTACCAACGCAAAAGGGTATAGCCTGCTGAAAGCTCTGGCAAAGTTTGTAAGGAGGATCCTGGTAGGGCCTCCAAATTCCGACTTATGCGCCAGACGACGAGAGTCGTCTGCCAGAACTCAAGGTTGGATTGCCCAGCTAGCTCTTTTTCAACCCCACAACGGAATCCACCTCCTATAATGTCCCAAAACCTTCCAAAGCTTCCTTCCCAATTTCCAATCCCAAGAGTTCCTTAAATTCGAATTATAGTAGGTATTCCGATTCAATAAATTGAAACTAAATTTAAAGTTTTGATTGAAAAATAATAGAAAACGATTTATTTCTCATGCAATAAAATGGTTTAATTGAAACGCTTAAATTTTGATTTCCAAAGTCTATAAGAGTTGGATTTATGTTTGCATGGTAATTTCCTTAAAACCTTCCCTTTTCCTACTTTCTCCTAACGGGTGACGTCATTCAATAAGTGTGTTCCCTGAACGTGAGTCAACCTACTTGCAATAGATTCCCCCCATTTCTTCCCCTACTAATATAATAGTTTGCCCTACTAATGCTGGTGGTGGGGTGTGTTCGTGTGGGTACTAAAAAGCGGTTCAGGTACTTACAGGACTCGTCGTTGATCGGAGGTTACCTGGTCGGCCAACGGCTGTTTGACCGAGAACGACCTCCTCGCCGTTCGACGCTCAGGGGTGCGGGTTGCCCGGACGGACGACTTGAATGCTCTTCAGGAAGGGCACTCCCAGTTTCCTGTGGGTGGATATTTTGCTGACGCCCACTCCGACGACGGTTCGTCACACAATGATGTAAGCCGGGCGGAGTGCCGACTTCAGGGACCATGCAGTGTACCCACCACACAATTTGGATGCTCAGATAGCGTTCGATGGCACCGGGAAGGGGCGGCCTTCGGCGCCGATGGTGAATGAAACTTCGTTGATACAGGCCGGCGAAATACCGACTCATAGGCCCATGCGGTTCGCACGAAGCGGGACTTCGGTACTCTGTAGCACCAGGAAAGTGATTCGCGGCTTCTTCAGGCTACGTCGGAGATGTGCACTTGATTGCTGGGCTCTGATCGGGACTGGTCAATACCTTCTACCCGGGACGTGAGTCTGGGCGATTCTCTCTGGCGGTGGCAAGCTTTCCCCGTACAGATTACTCGCGGATTGTGGCAACCACGTTGTAGCGGAGTGGTGCTCGCGAGGCCGAACTTCCTTCACCGATGACCACGCTCTCTGCAACTATTCTTAGCGGCACGCAGCCGCGAGGCGAAGAATAGTCCCAGGGGATCGCCCCCAGTCTCACCGATAGCACGCGGATAGCTTTTTGGATGCTGTTGAAGCCGTAGCTAGGAGAAACTTCCAACCCGCACAATCTCCACGAAACGCACTCGCCAAAACCCCAATGGTGCACGTGTTCACGTGTGGTGACTGTGGATGAATTCACATTAGTACCCCCAAACACGAAATAAACGACTTTCCAGCAATTACCTCACGTTTTTTTTTAACTGCAATGTCTGATTTCTTATCAGTTCTTTTATTTGGACTCACGTTTTCTTCCCTATTACAATTTTATGATTAGTTTTATATACTGCAATCAAATTCACCACGCGCTTACTTTACAGGATTTTCAAGTTATTCACGACCCACGATTTTTTTCTTAATTTATCAATTTACTTTAAATAAACTCTGGAAATACATAAAAACTATAAATTACTATTCAATTCAATTCACTGCACTTCTTGCTTTTAAATTACTTTTCAATTGATTAACTATCACTCTGAATTTAGCTTCGATATTCACTTGTAAAAATGTAGACTTTACTGTTCGGCGGTCTGAACGGGAAAGATCGAGCGGGTGCTCTTTCTTGATCCAGAAGCCTCAATTTTCCTATTTTCCGTTTTTATTCCGGTTCTGATTTCTTGATTCTAAAATTATATATTCTAAATTTTCTTCGCGATTTGATCGGTAAGTTGACCTTTTGATCACTGACGTGTGAACCCCACCCACTTAACACCCATCATTACTGATTCGAGCACATTGGTTGCCTACCACGAAGGCGCAAATTTAAATCACAAATAGGGTTCTTTATGAAACGACGGTGAGCCCGTTTCAAGTTAAACGTCAGTTTGGCCTACTTAGGAACCATCACCACCTTCCGCAAAGATGGTAGGGAATCCATTATCGACGTCACTTTCTGCAGTACGTCGCTAATGGGGTAGAAGGCGAATAAAGCTCCCGGCCCGGATGGAATTCCCAACGTGGCGTTGAAGGCGGCGATCCAGACGTTCTCGGACATGTTCAAGATGGTGCTGCAGAAATGTATGGACGAGGGTCAGTTCCCTGATAGGTGGAAGGTACAAAAGCTTGTGCTGTTGCCAAAGCCCGGAAAACCGCCGGGGGATCCTGCATCGTATAGACCAATATGCTTGCTGGATACTGTCGGAAAGTTTTTGGAGGGGATCATCCTGAACAGGCTGACGAGATGCACGGAGAGTGAACCCGGATTGTCGGAGAGGCAGTTCGGATTCCGTTAAGTGAGATCGACGGTGGATGCAATTCGTACAGTGATTGACAGAGCCGAGAAAGCTTCTAAACAGAAGCGGAGAGGTGATCGATTCTGCGCCGTGATTACGATTGATGTGAAAAATGCATTCAATAGCGCCAGCTGGGAGGCCATCGCGAAGGCGTTCCATAGAATGAGGGTTCCAGATTACCTCTGCAGGATTCTAAGCAGTTACTTCCAGAACCGGGTACTGGTCTACGCGACAGACACGGGGCAGAAATCGCTTAGAATCCACAAGGCTACATTCTAGGTCCCACGCTGTGGAACGGAATGTACAATGGCGTGCTAAGACGCTGGAAGAAGTGGAAATGCTGGCGGCCGATACGATAGATACGATTGGTAACTGGATGCAAGGAGCGAAGCTGCAGATAGCCCACCACAAAACAGAAGTGATGTTGGTCAGTAACTGCAAAGCAGTGCAGCGGGCAGAAATCACCGTTGGAGAGCACATCATTGTTTCGAAGTGCGTGCTGAAGTATCTGGGAGTGATAATCGACAACCGGCTAAACTTTAACAGCCACATCGAATGTGCTTGCGAGAAGGCCGCGAAGGTCATCAACGCAATTATGTATAATAAATAAATCATGCCGAACAATTCTGGTCCAAGCAGCAGCAAGAGGCGTCTTCTGGCTAGTATGTCCTCACCGATACTAAGGTACGGAGGACCAGCCTGGATTGAAGCGCTGAAAATGAAGCAGAACCAAAGAAAATTGAGGATTACGTTCCGGCTCATCATGCGAGTCGTGAGTGCGTACAGAACCATTTCGATGAAGGCAGTATGCGTTATCGCCGGTATCATCCCAATCGGTATCACCTTGGCGGAGGACTACGAGTGCTATATGCCGAGTGAAACCATAGGTGTACGAAAAATGGTGAGAACGCTGTCGATGGCTAAGTGGCAGCAGGAGTGGCATGCACCAGAGAACGGTAGATGGACACACAGGCTAATACCGATTCTTTCGACCTGGGTGAACAGGACGCATGGAGAAGTCAACTTCCACTTGACGCAGTTCCTGCCTGGTCATGGCTACTTCAGGAAGTACCTGCATCGGTTCGGACACACAACGTCACCCTTCTGCCCGGAGTGTAAATCATAATCGTAAATCATTATGGTGCAGGGCTAGTACGATGAGGACAAAAATGCACTTTTCTTATAGTAATTCCCATATAAACTTCAAAGAGCCAGTGCAGAATCAGTTCGCCACCAAATTAGCTCAAATTTTGGGATATTGATCAGCCTGATTTGGATCCGATTGATCTTGGTGGATCAAATTGATAAGTATTTTGCAGCTGGCAGAGAACCAATAGTTCGGAGGGCCCTTTAAAAAAACTTCGTT
Source organism: Ochlerotatus camptorhynchus (assembly GCF_037179485.1). Classification (NCBI taxonomy): domain Eukaryota; kingdom Metazoa; phylum Arthropoda; class Insecta; order Diptera; family Culicidae; genus Ochlerotatus; species Ochlerotatus camptorhynchus. The sequence goes on along the minus strand of NW_027040668.1, from coordinate 1,896,311 downwards.
GTTGAAATTGATTCGTGTGACTTCATCCATCAGCATTTGCAGCCTTTCAAGCTGTATCCGACATCACTAGTTAATTCAAACATGCACTTAAATTTGAGAACTGTTCAAATATATTTAGACAAAAAGCATGGTGTGTTCGTCCCAAGTAGTATTCAACCTGATAATATGATGAGAAATAAGAAAGCTGGATTGTAAATTTTGGGATGAATCCAACATATTTGTCACACTCAACGGTCAGTATCTGAATCGAAAACCATGTTTTCCAAAATGTTTATTTAGTAGGTTCAATATCTTTGAAAGCTCTGCGGACCCGAAGGACTAAACAAATATTCCTATATTTTTTTGTACTTGCAACGCATCGAATCTCCGAAAAACCCTTTCTGCCGAGGATGCTGATGTTCGTTTTTGCATGCTTTATCGGCCTCCTGATGACACGTCCATTATCACCACCTCTTCATGCAGCACCTCTACCACTTCCTTTGTTGATTTGCTGGTGCTGTCTGACAATGCACCTACAGTCACTACACCAAGTTGCAAGGAATTTTGTAGTTCAAGAAACTTCGTGGTACTTCAGAGAACTTTTTAAAAGTTCAGGAAACTTTCTTGAAGTGCAGATTTTTCTTTAAAGTTCAGCTAACTTTGTAGAAGCTCACCAAACTTCAGTGAACTTCGTAGAGTTTCATCGAACTGCTTCGATAACTCTTCTTCTACGTACCTGAAAAAGTTATAAGACAACGACACTTCATACACCTCGTTGATTAGTAACACTTATGCTTCGTTTGACTCTAATGTTCCGTTAACTGTTTTCACTAGAACACTGTCCTGATTTTGAATGTTTCTTTGGTATTATTATTATATTTTGTTTTATGCATTAAGACTAACATATGTCAGATGAATCATGAGCTAAATTTAGTGAAATTATTTGAAGTTCTGAGATCATGGAAAATTTCAGAAAACTTCGTAGAATTGGGAACTTTATACAAGTTTAGGTATCTTCGTAGAAGTTTATTGTTTAATGGCAGGGAACCTCTTTATTATTCAGGGACCTTTTTTATAACTTAAGAGCTTTGATGAAACCTCATGGACTTGAAATAGTTCAGAGAATTCCGTACAAATTCAGGAAATTTCGTGCCTCGAACTTTGCGGAAAATCAACGAGAAACGTAAAAGTGAAGCAAGCTTTGATGATGTTTTGTAGACTGCGTAATAATTCGAGGAACTGCGTATAACTTCATAGAAGTACAGGGCATTTTGAAAAAGTTCAGGGAATTCCGTAAATATAGAAAACTTCAGGGATCATCGTTTCAGTTTAGGGAACTTCATAGCAGTTTGTCAGAGATCTTAAAAATCTCAATGAAGATGAAGGTTTTGGACCATCGTTTAATTTCAAGTTACTTTGAAATTTGAGTAATTTTTTTAAAACTTAAGGAAATTTTGTAGATGTTCAGGAAACGTTGCATAAGTAACAGGATATTCTTTCAGATATACTCCCTACCCGAGCAAAGCTGAAGATCAAATTGAATTCAAAATTTGCTGTTATGATGTAACTTATTTTGAATACTCCAGTTGATCTCATTTTGGTTGACTTAACGGTTAACACAGAAAAAATGAGACCACAATGTTACACTGTTGAATCAAACGGAAAATTAATCCTGCTATCAATTAAATCAATTTGATTACTGATTTTGCATTCATGTTGTTTAACTGTATACGGGCCTGGTGTAAATGGTTAGCATCCATGCTTCTCACGCTGAAAGACTTGAGCTCAAATCTCATCCCGGGCAAAACACTAACGACCTAAAATGTGTTATACAAAATAAATAAACAATAATGGTTAGTTCAACAACAGATGAACTTAAATTAAATTTTAAACAAGAAGTTAACAGCAGAACTTCAAGGTAAGTTGTTTTTATTTAAAAAGTCTTGACTGTATAATGAAAGCACAATATGGTATCAGACTTCTGTCGCGGAAATTGAAATCAAAATTAGTTTTCATTATGATGGGAACTGCAAACTGTAATATCGATTTGCTTTCATTTTGTTAACAGACTTTGCTCGGGTAGACAGCCAGGAAGTTTTAAAAGATCAGCATTTGCTGATGTTCTTCTGATCTGAATTAGCGAGTTGCTAAAAAAAAGGATGACTTAAGAATGTGCTTAAGTTTTTGAATATCATAACTTTTCAAATGGATAGATCAACTTTCAACACGGTATTTTCCAAATTTAAACCATACACTCTGGCAACATGGTGGCAACATGGTGGCAACATGGTGATTTGATTGGTTGATCTGTTGCAGGTTGTAGCAATGGCTGTACCACTTTCTGGTTTGTTGTAGCGAGATGGTGGCGCTTGGTGGTCACTTTGTGGAATTGGTGCCGATACTCAGGTGCTTCCTTCTGACACTGTTGGTATACAAAGGCAAGGTCGCCCATTACCTAACCGAAAAGGTTATTTTTTCTTAGGGATTACGGACATCGACGCGAAAACGATGCCATCGAAACCCGCAGAAGCCACCTAGATCGTACCGTGCCAACCAGAAAGCGATTTGAAGGAACGGAACAGAAGGTCGGTAGACTTGGTGATATTAAGAATTGGAATGGTAAATATATCACTGCACTGGTCTACACGCTCATCTGAGTTAAAGCCAACGATGCCCGCTCATGTCACTATTTTGCTGCAGCTATTTAGCATAGACCGCGCCATCACTCAGTGGGTCACCGCTTCTGTTATAGAATTTATCTGAATGCACATTAAAAAAAAATCTGAACATTTTTAAAGTAATGGTAACAAAGTACAAGTGAAAGCGTAAAGGTAATACGCCAAGAAAAAAATGTTCTGCATTGAATTATCATACCATTGCTGCATTCGTAGCATTTAGATATAATCTATCTACGTATTTTAAACATCCCATCTAACAATATATTGTGTTGCCGATGAATGGTTAAATTACGTTGAAAATGTGTGAACGTCTTGCAACGGGTAAATCCCCGTGCTAAACAATACCGATACACTTTTTGTAAAATTTTTGTCCATTCTATATTTTGAAAATAACGTGTCAAAAGATGTTAGTCATGCAAGTGCAGTTAAGTGTTGAACCGGAAAAAAAAATAAACGAAGAATATTCTAATTGACCGGCAAATTAATAGCTTTTGCTATTAGAGAATTTACAAGAATTTAAGCACTGCAAATATATGCTACCTTTCCTCTAAAATAGAAATGGTTTGTGCAAACGCAAATGAAATGTCGCTCAAAGCAACCAAGTTTCAACAGCCTGTATTTTTCTTACCTACACCTTCCAGAACTTCGAGCTCTACAGTTCTAGCATTAATCGTAGCACATGAGATGAGGCACATGAGATCAGCGCGTGCCTCGCGCACGCAAGGATTTTTAGGTGTCGCATTTGTTTCTCGCTCGTATCTTATTCTCGCGTGTCTCTTTCTCGCTCGTCACATGTTGTTTTCGTTGCGACGGGAGACGGTTTGTTGAGAGTCTCGGCAGCACATTTTTGCACACACGAGGAAAATGTAACTCTGGTAGCAATGAAAAGTGTGAAGCTTGATTTGGATACAAAATTTGTATCCAACATAGCATAGCATAATATAATCAAGATTGCACAATGTCGTAGGTGGTACGACCTCCAAACTGTTGTTAAGAAGGAGACCCACCTTCATCCGTTGCTGTTAGATAGTAATTTGTGATTAATTACTACCTCTTAGATAAAGGATGTGTCTCCCTCCAACAGATCAGAGCTGTCCTGGCCACGTCGTCCTTGCATCTGCTGGGGAAAGGGGAGGAATGTTAGTCCGACACTTACTTAAGAGAGATGCAGAGAACTCTACGACCCCTCATAAGTGCCACGGGAAGGGTGGATTTTTGTAAGTAGGGAGTGTAAAGGCCCAATTGCAATGTGGCCGGAAGCGGAACGGAAACGGAAAGTTTGACAGTTGTCACTAATGACATCAAGATGCCTAACCGAAGTCGATTTGGATCTAATTAGTTTTCAATCCGACAAGTAGGCTTACTCAGATCGGGCTTTTCCGCTGCCGTTGCCGTTCCGCTTCCGCCGTCATTGCGCTTGGGCCTTAAGTCATAGGATACGCCCAGCCGGCGTTGCTTGGCAATCGTTATATCAAGCATTTAATAAATATAAGCTGTAAGTAGTTTATCTGACCGTTGTTGCTGCCCATTACCTAAATATATTATTCAAAACAGTCTTCAGATTTTGGAATTAAGAAACTTTACCAGCTCGATCCCGTTGCTTTTTTGCGCCTGAAAATGTTTGTTGATCCTAAACATTCTGATGTGTAAAAGGTTATTAATAGTATGTGGAATCGTGGATTAGAATGAAGATTCGCCCTTGGCCTAACTCCCACTGTCTGGCAGTGGTATTATGGATAAAATCTGCCTGCAATCATTTCTTATGAATGCAAAGAAGCTTGAACCCGGGAGTTAGAAGGTGACAGCCATTCCAAGAACGCAAGCATTCCGAAGCTATTTTCACACATGATAAGCCCCGCTCCAATACATTATCGATGCAAATATACACCATTGAAAATGCACTGAAAATTTCAATCAAGTAGTGCAATACTTGATTGACGCGTATTTAGTAAGTTTTAAAATGAACGTCTTGAATTAGATGGATATTTCCTATCGAGGACAGAGGAACGAAAAGGTAAATAAACTTAGCTGAGCGTAGCTCTGCGTAGGTTAGAACAGTCGGCACCACATGCAACGGGTAGGAATTTGAAAATTTTCACTGAATGCACTTTTCAACATCACTTCTGTACATTCAAATTAACACTTTAAAAAAAAATGAAATTGTAAATTTATAACATTTTCACTAGAACGAAAACGACGCAGCAAAAAAAAACAACATTTGTATCCAACACAACACAAAATCAAGCATCGTTCGACGGAGATCTTCAATAAATATTTAAATAGTGATAAAAGCAATGCCCAGGATCAGATTTACGGGGCCCTGGAGTGCAGCATTATCATTATCAGCATTATCATCATTAATTTTCTCCAAACTTCTTAATAATAAATTTCTGATCCTCGACTCTGGTGCCCAGTCATAGTTTCAAATATTTTGAATAATCTTCTAAACCCTGTTCTTGACTTTCTAATTTACAGCTAGACCCTGTTCCAGACCCTCAAGTTTCATCTTACAACTCATAATTCTTTCGCAAAAAAATAGTAATGTGCACCAACTACATTTCACTCTCTCTCACTTTATTGAGCCCGAACACTAAAAACTACTAAAGCTAAAGTATCGCTGTATCATCTGTACCCATCCGGGGATATCGAAACCATGCCGCTGCAATCTCCACAGAAGGATCCTCAGCTGTTGCGAGCTCTGTAACGACACAGGAAAAAAACACAGCTAGATACACACCAGTTCGCAGCATGCAATCAGTTTAGCGGGAAAAACGAAAAACTTTTCAGAATCAATTTCACTTTGCTAATCCAGCCTCCCCCCCCGTGGCCCATCACTAACAATGCTGCAGCCTATGATTCTGTGCCGGCGTACGTCGTACTAGACTCTCTTACCTGCAGCATGCTGAGCACACTCTCAAACTCCCCACTGCCGATCTGCTCGAAAAAGTACGAGAAATCATTGCTGGTCTCGAGCTTATCGAAGAATAGCAGGATTATCTCGTCCTGCGGCAGCAGTGCTAATATGTCATCGACTAATCCGTTCAGTCCCTGGGTGGTTAGATTTACTGCAATCAATATCGTCCGTATCCAGGGTGGTGTTGTTGGTTCCGTGTTGGCCGTGGAGCCAGCCAGAAGGGGAAAGAAAAGAGCAAAGGGATATAAATTCATCAACATGTTGACTTTGGATCATATGTATCACCACCTTCTACTGCACACAATGAATCATGCAGGTTGCAGGAAGGCTTCTCCTCGGTGTGAAATTGGTCTAGGCTAGGGAGCCTCCGGTGCGCAAAATTGATTAATAATTCAATCAAGTTCGCAAGCAACCGTATCGTTAGACATGAGATGATGATTCTTATTTGCAAATGGCTGCGTAGGATCGCCCGCTGCGTAAGCTCAATTATAACCTAAGCTTTCGAGGATTGAGCTGCACTTGTGTACCTGCCAATTGTACAAGCAACACACCGCAATCAGGGTGAAATTTCGATAAATGCAAACAAACGTTAACCTGCATCGTTTTCGAATGCACGTCGAATCTGTTTCAAAAAGAACGCTCACAATGATCCGACCGCAAAGCCTTCAATCCCAGTTTGACGTACCGCTAACCAGGCATACCTACATTGTATTATTTTTAGGTGAGACGAAGGTAACTGATTCAGCACGAAATCCAACATGGCTCTTTATTGAAGGGATATTGATGCTGTTAGGCATCTCAGCGTTTATCATCGCATTTTATATGATGCAAAGGCGAGGATTATCAGGTTAATTGTTGAATTTAATGCTGTTGGCACCTATTCGGTAAACAATTAATGTTTTTGGGGTACGCGTTTAACAGGTTCAGCATGCTAATTAAATAATGTGATTGTAGTCTCAATTTTGCGTTTGAGTCGAAAAATACCAGCAACATTCAGTTGTTCCAGAAGGCATATAACTAAACTGAACCAGAATGAATCGAAGATTCTAACATGATTTGGAGTAAAGTGTAGATTAGACACTCCCTTCGCTTTGGTCAAAGAGCGTATAAGGCGTCGTTGTGCCAATTTGGTCGTTGCACATTTCGAGTATGAGAGAGTGATTGCAGTTAGATCAAATATGCAAGTACTTTAATGGATTACGCGAAGTTGCAATAGTGAAGGTATGATCACAATCAAGCAGACTCTTAAAATGTTCATCGATATAGATTTTAACGGTCAATTTAAATGTTTCTTAGTTGGTAGTACAGCGATTTTATACGTGAGCCTCGTCTCAGATGACCATGGTAATACAGTGCACAGCTAAAAATTAATTTTAATATTACATCCAAGAAGATGTACTTCATTCATGTTGAAAATCTCACGTAATTTTTATAGCCATAACAATAAACAAATGCAGTAAAAGCAGCGTAATGTCAGTTCATCCACTGTATTAATGATAATTTTATCCTTTTTGGCACGTAACCCACGTAGCATTTCTTGTTTTATTGCACTCTATTAGTGGTTGTTGAGATCAATTTTATAAAATCACCAATACAATTAATAGCTCCAGCACAACCTTTTGCTAACTTCCAGCTTAGTGGACCACTCTTGATAAGGTTTATAAAGCATGCTTGAGAATCACAATAAAGCTGTCTTTAAACCTTTTGCAAGAAAGCCCCATACTCTACAAAAGGTTCTCATAGCCTCTTTAAGGGGGTATTCCCAATCTTTTGCCTTTTTTCGGCCTGTTTTTCAATTAATTTTTTTTCAAGGAAAATTAATAGTAATGCGCCTAACTCTTTGGGATTCTTGTTTATTGAACATTAAAGTTTACAAATAAATTTTTTTCGACATAAAAAAAGACATTATTGACGTCACAAAATGGCGGCAAACAGACCCCTGTTCGCCGCAAACGCCTGGACGGGCGAAGACTTTTCTCTGGAACGGCTTCATCTGAAACAGATTTCGTGATGAAATTAATAATCTGCATAAGATTCTCTGGAGCTTCTCCCGTTGGCAGCAAAAAATCTTGCAAATTAACAAAATGGCGGCCATATGAAAAAACAGGCGATTTTTAGCCCGCTTTTTTGCAGCTTTAAGGTGCTTCAAACAATGTTAAATGTTAATATTTTTGGCTGAAAGTGGGAGAAGCTCCAAAGAATTTAATAAGGAACAAAATGCGCAAAGATTCAAGTCAATATCTCTTATAGTTTCTGAGAAAAATCTTCGCCCGATAAAAAAAATGTGGTTTCGAGAAAAACGCGTTTAAAGTTTTGACTTTAGTTAAAACCATTTGGGGGTTCTTACCATTAGTCAGCTATGCCTGGACACCGAATTCGCTGATCGGAAAACGGCTTGGGGGGATGAAAGTATATAGTCTAAAGTACAAAAAAACGTGAAAAAAAAAAATTTGATTTTTTGAAAAAAAAAGATCGGGAATAAGAGTAATATTGTATCCAAGTATCCAGTTTTATTACGCTTTGGTGAAAATCAGCTATAAATCCAATTTAATTTTTATTGCATCAAAGCAACCGCCATAAATTAGCTTGTTGTTGATGCAATCAATTTTGTTTCATGGCGACATTAGTGAAAATCTTAAAGAAAATATATGACTTTTTAGAAGTTCCAAAACATATGCGCTTGAAATTTTATCGTGTATATTGGGATAACATGAGCGTTGAATAAATGTGCGTCAAAATATTCAAGTTAACAAAAAAGATTGTTTTATAAATCAAATTAATTTGATGGAATCATCTTAATTTTACAGAAAATAGATCTCAATAAATAAATTCATACCAATGCACACTGGAAATCAGTTCGGATTTCTAATTAAGCCATTATTTTATTGAAATTTCTTGGATTTTATTCCAAGGCCATTTTCGATTTTATTTCGAGCACTATTTTCTTTTTACAAGAGCAATTCATTTTTTTTTTATTTGAGGATAAACGTATATTCCTATTCTACGGGTGTAACCGATGAATTTTACAAACATTTGGAAAAGTTTTGAATGGTACATGAAACTTTATGAAAAGTTATGCGTGATTTCAACTTTTTTGTCATAGAACTGTCACCATTCCATGTATTTCGACCAAGATTGAACAGTGTCACCCCATAAAAAAGGAAAGAAAAGGAAAGAAAATATTCAATGCTGATTGTTGAATTGTTGTGACCATCCACGACTGTAAATCTGATAAGAGACGCAAGTTGGCATAGGTATCATCCTCCGACTCCTGATAATTATATATTTCCTCTTCATGAGTTTTTTTTTGGTGTAGCAATGTGTCCATTCGAAGCTCCATTTACAGCTTCCTTTGTGACATCGGCAGAAAATGCAGCGGTTTTTTTTTTCTTGGTTGAAGTTATTCACGAAGGTTTTCGGCTGACTGTACACAAAAAAAAAAGTTTTTGAATATTACATCCAAACTGCTGCAACTAGGTAAATCCATCGGTTGTGTAATATAACGTTGTACCAACAATCAATACGAAACTAACGATTTTAAATTGGCTCACTACTTGACTAGCCTATTGGTCCCAAGCAAATCGATTAACGTATACCACTCCAGTCAAAATTCTAGCACCACACTATGTTTGTTTTGATTTGCTATGAAAGTTTGACAGATAAAATGAGGGGTTATTGGATTTTCCTATGTTTCGAGGGGTGATTCGACTAGCTTGGGACCGAAGATAGTACCAGAGCTGAGCCAAAAGTTGAGCACATTTCTTCGGGACCTACTTGTCTTAGAATTACCTCTATGGTTGTACGATGTACATCGATTTTGCGAACAAAATTACATCCATTGATGTAATATTGTATCTGTTTTTTGCTCTTACATCATTATTTCATAAATCAGCTTGAATTACATTGATCGATATTACATTTTTTTTTGCTGTGTGGCAAATAAACGGGCTCATGCTAAAATTTTTGTTGATTTTCTTTGCGCTCCGCTTGGAAGTACCGGAAAGTTTTGATTCTTTCTATGTTGTAAAAATAAACCGCCCATTTACACTTCTGACAAGTTGCAACTGAATGCTTATAATTGTTTTTAAATAACTGTTTTATGGCCAACTAGTTTTATTGCGCTTACTTATATAGCAATAAAAGGATTAATTTTTGGGTTTTATAAGGGCAATTCATATGGCTTTTTTATACTTCAAGGCAATCATAAAACCTTTCATAACCGAAAATATCATAAGCATCAGTTGGTTTTTTTTTATTAGCTTTATAGGGGTTTTGTAGATAGCTATAAGAATGTTCTATGACTTGCATTGTATATGAGCGTCATAAGGCTGTGCAGGCATGGAAAATCATTTACATTCATTTCATGCATTCATTTACATTCATTTGCTTCTAACTTTTTTCATCAACAGCATTCCGCAAAATGTTGTTTGGAGCTTTAGTTGGTTTTGTTATTAGCTACAACTTTTGCTCATAACTCAAATCTGTATCTCTTATGCCTCACGAATTAGAGCGGGCAGAACTTGTTACTGTTTTTCAGTGAATGTAAAATACATTCACTTAAAATCAGTAGTGGCTTCTGTTCGCTCTGGTTCGTCATGCATAAAAGATAGAGACTTAAGTTGTTGACAAAAGTTGTAGGTAATAGCAAAACCTACAAAAGTTCTATACATCATTTTGAGGATTTTTGTTGATGAAAAAAGTTAGAGGCAAATGAATGTAAATGAATGCACGAAATGAATGCAAATGATTTTCCATGCCTGGCTGTAGGTAATGGTTGCAGCTGCAATAAAACCTTTTTAAATTTTGAATATAGCCAAGATTTGTTACTTCGGTTGAAACCCTTTGAGCACTGTGGAGCGAAAATTTCAAATTTTGCATCAGTTTTATGTGCGTCTATAACACTAAGTTGAGCTGGCATAACTCCCAGCAGGGACGAAATAAAGTCAAAATATAAATCTGCCTAAATAACGATGCGTCCGCCCCCAACATTGTTTCAAACAGTGTATTATCTAGTTTATGTGGTTAGTTGCAAAACATTTGCACTTTATCGAGCAGCACCGTACTCTACAGGTGGCGAAGGTGGCGTTTGCTACACAATAACTTTGAATATCTACAAAGTCTCTTTATCCTTTCTTCTTGAAATTATGATTAGTTTCCGAACGTTCCGTCAACATTTTCCAAGCACCATAATTTGTGTTTTCTTATTTATCTCATATCATACTTGACTTTATCCTAATTTCAGGAAAAAAAACCTTGAACATGTTCTAAAATTTTCTTAAACATTCGTGGGCAAAACAAAGTTCCCAAACCTACGAGTATGTTATCAAATCAATCAATTATTCACAGAGCAAATAACATGCTAGCCTTTATCAAGTGCTTTTGCTATAACTTTCAGGACCCATACACAATTAAAACACTATATATCGCCTATGTGAGGTCAATACTGGAATATTGCAGCATTGTATGGTCTCCTTTTTCAATCACGCACGAAGAAAGATTAGAATCCGTACAAAAACAATTTCTATTATACGCTCTTCGTAAATGAGGTTGGACATCATTTCCTCTTCCATCATATGAAGCACGCTGCATGCTTATAAACATACAAACATTAAAAGAGCTTCGTGAATATGCAATGGTTTCATTTGTAAACGATATCGTTTCGCAACACATTGACTCCACAGAACTTTTATTAAAATTAAATTTCCATGCACCTACTCGGCAACTCCGAAATCGAAATTTATTTACCATAAAACATCATCGCACAAATTATGCAAAATATGGGCATGATGGCCTCTTACAATCAATACTGCGAAACCATTGACTTTACAATGTCTCGGCATAATCTAAAACAATATTTTTACTCCATAAGGCATTATAACGTATAATAGGAAAGCTGACACTGCTTAATTTGTATTAAAGATAAAATTATACTTTTACCCTTTTTCCCAAAGTTGACAAAATAAATAAATAATTTTTTTTTTTTTTTTTTTTCCTTTATTAACGAGACTTTCAGCCTTAGGCTGGTTCATCTCTTAAAATAAATAAATAAATTTAAGATAACACAACTGTATTCGAATATGTACTAGTCTACGTTGGTTGACGAAATAAATAAATAAATAAATCAAAACCTCCGCAGTATGAAGCCCTTACTGCGCTAATCGAAGTTATGGCGCAACGGACTTCTGTTTCTCCGAGGCCCCCTTTTTAAGTCACAAGTCCTAGGCTAAATAAGGGGACGATTATGGATATGATGATAGTAAAAATCAAATTACAAAAAAGTAAAGATACATGAATATGGATTCGCTAAATGCATTTTACTCAGAATACCTCTGGCGTTTTACAAATCATTACTAATTTGGTTTCTACGATGCTGTTCAATTTATGCTGGAGGTGGTGGATTTGTGATATATTGAGTAGTTATAAATTATGACTGCTGTTAAGATGGCATAAATCAATCGCCAGCATAAAAGAACAGCATCCATAAAAATATATGTAGACTAATGCAAAATGGGACATCTTATGTGGCTCTCGCAAAATGTAGAATGCCAAACTCCTCGAGCATGTGTGCGTGCCAATAATGCAATCGTCGCTACGCAAATCTTGGAAATAAGAACCAGAGATGTTTGTGCTGTTACAATTGATGTTACATTTGGAAACCTTTATAGGCAATACGTTTACTGTTTCAGTGCTAGATTTTTACGTTTATATCAGGTTCTTGTTTTAGACGTTCCCAAGAACTCGTGACCAGGCATGGAAAATCATTTGCATTCATTTCATACATTCATTTACATTCATTTGCCTCTACCTTTTTTCATCAACAGCATTCCGCAAAATAATGTACAGAGATTTTGTAGGTTTTGTTATTAACTACAAGTTTTGCTCATAACTCAAATCTGTATCTCTTATGCATCACGAACTAGAGCGGGCAGAACTTGTTACTGTTTTTCAGTGAATGTAAAATACATTCACTGAAAAACAGTAGTGGCTTCTTTTCACTCTGCTTGATCATGCATAAGAGATACGGATTTGACTTATTAACAAAAATAGCAGTTAATAACAAAACCTACAAAAGTTCCATACATCATTTTGCGGAATGCTGTTGAAAAAAAAAGTTAGAGGCAAATGAATGTAAATGAATGCATGAAATGAATGTAAATAATTTTCCATGCCTGCTCGTGACATTACTACCGAAAGTGTTGAATCAGTCCAGAAAATTTATTGTAATTTAATGTCAGTATGGATAGATCTTGTTTTTGGAAACGTAACTCGAGTTATAGAATTATCGAGTTATAAAATAACAATCCCATAAAAATTCACTATTGCAATAGCCAAGACACTCATTTTTATTATGGTTATATAACTTGATATCGAGTTAGTGGACATCGAGTTGTGGAGAGTTGACTTTACTTCATCCATGTTGCCAAAATCGAGACCTTTTTCGGTGTGACACGCTGGAGTGGCTTAGCGATAAGAATCAATACTCCCTTAACACACCGAACACGATGCCTCCGGTAAAATGTGTAACGGAAAGTTGGCAATGTTTGAAAAATCATTGCTCAGCAATTCATCGGTCGACTTTAAATCTATTGATACCGAATAAATATTTAAAGTATGTTTTTTTCAACTAGCGTCAGAAAATTTGAAGTTTGTCAATAAATGTTTGAGCTATGATTTTGCAAAGATTGCAAGTTTGCCGTTACACATTTTACCGGAGGCATCGTATTCGGAGTGTTAAGTGAATCCGGTTGAAAAACTATTGAAACATTCGTGGAAGTGAGGAGGATCGCTCGGTTTTTGACGGTCTAATTGACCTAAATTTTTCAAGTGGCCAGTGCTGTTATTGGCTATAGTAAAATATGAGATCACCAGTGTTTACACATTGCAGATGCATTCTAGTCCAACGCATCGTTTGTTGCTTCTCTGTCAGGTGATGTGGTAATAACGGAGTAGCAACCGCGAGCGGTTAATCATTCTCATGCTCAATTATGTCTGTACTATCTGAAGTGATTCAGTACTTTCTGAAGTTTTTCTGCAGTGATTCAGTACTTTTCAAACTGATTCCGGGATTTTCTTAAGTGTTTTATGAGATTTTGATCTTTTCTGAAATGATTCTGTGCTCCCCAAAGTGATTCCGATTTTTCTGAAGTGATTGAATATTTTCTGAAGGGATTCCAAACTTTTCTGAAGTGATTAAGTTATAACAAAGTTATTCAGCTCTTGAAGAAGTGATTGTAAACTTGAGAGAATTGATACAGTACTTTCCGAAGTTTTGCGAAGTTGTTCTGTTCTTTCCGGAAGTTTTTAATTGTACGGAAACGGTTGCAAACTTTCTGGAAAGATTAAGTATTTTCCAAAGGGATTCAAAAATTTTCTTAAGTCATTCAATGCTATCCGAAGAATTTTAGAGCTTTTCTGAAGTGATCAATTACTTTCAGAATTGATTTCAAACTGTTCAAAAGTGATTAAATTCTTTCTGAAGTGATTACAAACTATCTGGAATTATTCAGTACTTTTCGGAGTGACTGCAAACATTTCTGAAGTAAGCGGCGCCGGTGGTGTAGTGGTCAGCGTGATTGCCTCTCACCCCAGCAGGCCTGGGTTCAATCCCAGTCGGCGCCGTCGGTATGTTCTGAGGCATAACATATCTGATCACGCCTTCCTTCGGAAGGGAAGTAAAGTCGTTGGTCCCCGGTTCATGAGTTGATGGGTCGAAAGGTAGAGTCCAGGTGTGGGAGCTGCCTCCCTGGCGTCGGTAGCATTGGTGCTCAGCACGGAAAACAAGATTGACGGAAAACAAATCAAGGAAAAAAAATTCTGAAGTGATTCAGTACTTTCAGGAGTGATTCCGAATTTTTATGAAGTGATTAAGTACTTTCTGAAGTGATTCAATTATTTTAATAAGTGATTCAGTACTTTTCAAAGTGATTCCGAGCTATTCTAAAGTGATTCAGTACTTTCCGAAGTTATGTCGATCTTTTTTATATGATTCCAAACTTCTCTCACCCCAGCGACGAAAAACAAATCGGGGAAAAAAATCTTCCTGTACGTAAGGGGCTCTAACTAGGGGAATTTACGTATTTTTGGAAACCTAAGCAGCGACCATCTTTGATATGCAGTATTCGTTTGTTTACAATCTCTTGCTGCCGAAAGAATTGTCAAAAACTGGTTTGAACCACTTTTAAAAAGCTCCAATCTTCTCTAGTGAGAGCGACTATTGTGGGAAACGTCTTTTTATTCGGCAACCTTTCTATTTGAGCTGCGTGTTAAACAGCTATGATTTCATCGGCAACTCAGCAGCATTTTATAGTGCTGCTGTTTCTCAGTGGTAAAAATAAAATAAAATTAAAGCTGATAGTCTAAAGAATCGTTTTAATGCATTCAGCGAAGTGTTTTCGTAAGAAAATTTAGTGAAATTGGCGTTCCAATTTGGGTTGCCGAAAATAATCGGTCATGCCGAAGGCGTAATATCCCCTACTTCAAATTTAATGTTTTTTTTTTATCAATTTTCAAGAATAGTTTTTTCCCTGAACATGTATACCAGGGGCGCTAGCATTATACTTTTTTTTTCCTTGATCATATTTCCTAGAAGCGCAAGTCAATTAAATTTGAAAATTATTTTTCTTATTTTTAATTTATTTTTTATTAATTTTTCCGTAACCTTGTCTACCAGGGACACTACCCATTTCACATTTATATATGTTTTTAAATGTTTCTCTGATCATGTTTAGTAGGACCGCAAGCCACTCCAAACTTAACTATTTTGATGAATTTGTAACTGCAAATGTTTACCCGAGGTGCAAGTATTTTCTAATTTTACATATTTTTCATTTTTTTTCCCTGAAGTTGTCTACCGCAAGCTATTTTCAATTTTTATTTTTTTTAATCTAATTCCCTGAACCAAATATAATGTTTTCATAATTTTCTTTTTCAGGACATGATTATCAAGTGCAAGCCATTTCAAATTGAACGATTTTGTATACTTGATCATGTACTTTATAGGCGCAGACTATTTCAAATTTCAACCTGAACATGTTCACTACTTCTAATTTTCACCCGATTGTGTCTACCAGGGGTGCAAGTCACTTGAAATTTAACATTTTTATTCAACTTTTACCGCAAATTGTGTATTGCAAATTTTATATTTTTTAAGATGTTCCAGATTAAAGTTAATTTAAAACATTTTTTTTTCTTTTAAAAACCTCACCAGAGGCGCAAGTCATTTCAAAATAAATCCGTTTTAATTTTTTTTTCCAGAACGTGTCTATTAGGGACACACAACATTTCAAATTCACGATTTTGATAATTTTGCTCTGAACTTGTCCACCAGGGACGCTTGCCATTTCAAATTTACTGATTTTAAAATTACCTGAACCTGAACCTGAACGTATATCAGACGCTAGTTATTTCAAATTTAATATTTTTTAAACTTTTCGTCGAGCTTGTTAATTGGGGACGCAAGTGTTTCAGGGAAATGACTTGGGTACAGTGTATTTTAATAGTTAAAATTAGCGCTGAGAATTTGCTGTCATTGGATTGCTGTATTTTACATATTTTGTAAACTTTTTTTTCGATTTGCTGCTAAGTAGTCGTCGACTACCTGTAACTACCCACAACCACAGCACTGGAGCTGACTCTTTTGAACCTTTCAAGTCACCAGGTAACACCTATTCAAACAAAGCTATTTCAAGCAAGCTTAATATGAATATTCATATATCAGCAGTGTGGTGATAAGTGTGCGCTATGTTGCTAATAAACAGCCTTTAACTTCACCAAGATCCTTCAGACTAATAAGCTTATCGTCTATTATGCTGAAACAATCGAAAAAAAAAAAACAATATATGAACAAATAAAGTCATCATATCTAGTTAGAAATCCTCTGAGCAAATATCAGTTTGCATACCAGGAATGTAAGTCATCAATAACAGCACTACATGCGGTTGTTGCAAAACTATAAAGATCTTTTGAAGCCAAAGAAATTTCACTTGCTGCATTCCTTGACATTGAAGGTACATTCGATAACTCATCTCACGATTCAATGACTACGTGGTTTCAATCAAAGCATTGTAAATTGGATCAATGAGATGTTATCAAACAGAGAAATATCAGCAAACCTTAGAAGCTTACTCGTCAGTGTAAGAGCAACCAAAGGATGCCCGCAAAGAGGCGTGTTATCACCTCTATTGTAGTCTATAGTAGTTGATGATCTTCTCAAAAATGTAATAGCCCATGGCTTCGAAATAGTTGGCTTCGCAGATGAAATAGTCATAATTTTACGTTGCAAATGTGATTGTATTATCGCTAAGAACGCAAATTGCCTTGAATATGGTATCATCATGAAATGACAACATAAGATTGAAAGGCACACGTTTGGAACTTTCTAATGCTGTCAAATATCTTGGAGTATAATGCTTGATAGTAAACTTAATTGGAAGATGCATCTAGAGCAGCCAATAAACAAAGCTACTAATGCTCTATGGATATGCAAAAGAACATTCGGTAAACAGTGGGAACTGAAACCGAAAATGATCCATTGGATTTACTCGGCAATTGTGAAACCCAGGGTTACTTATGGTGCATTGGTCTGGTGGTCAAAAACAAAAGAGAGTGTTGCTCAGAGAAAGTTAGAAAAACTCCAAAGGTTAGCAACTCTCTCAATAACAGGTGCAATGAAAAGTACACCATCGAAAGCATTGGATGCTTTGCTTTATATGCTGCCATTACATCAATTTGTACAATTAGAAGCCGTGCTCTAAGGATTACAACGTCATTGAAACTCTTTTAAGGAGACCTAAGAGGACATCTTAGGGTTCTAAAAACTTGTAGCATCAACTCTCTTGTAAGGAGCAACGAAGACTGGATGGAGATAAGATACAATTTCAATCGACCTTTTCAAGTATTTTATACAGATGGTTCAAGATTGAATAACCAAGTGGGAGCAGGAGTAACTGGCCCAAGGATAAACCTATCGGTTCGTTTGGGCAGATGGTTAGCGGCACCGGTGGTGTAGTGGTAAGCGTGATTGCCTCTCAAATCAGCAGGCCTGGGTTCAATCCCAGTCGGCGCTACCGCGATTTTCTAGGGCATACAATCTCTGGTCATGCCTTCCTTCTGAAGAGAAGTAAATCCGTTGATCCCCGGTCCATGAGTTGATGAATCGATAGGTAGGGTCCAGGTGTGGGAGCTGCCTCCCTGGAGTCGGTAGCATTGGTGCTCAGCACGGAAAACAAGATCGACGGAAAACAAATCAAGGAAAAAAAATATGGGCAGATGGCCAAATCCAAGTAATTTTATAATGTTCTAGCTAAGGGAGAACAGCCCATAATGCACCCCTGGGGTAAAATGCCCACTTATAGAAAAACAGCGATAACTTTTCCTCAGATGCATTTTCCGGGTAACGGTTTGTGATTGCTTTCAACTGGAGGTTTAACAAATAATTCTTGATCATAAAATCATGTATTGACCTACTGATTCCTTAAAAAAATTGCATTTTGTGCAAAACAGGACACAGTTGTTAAAATCATCGACTGTAAATTAAGCATTTATCATCATGTATCACAAAAAAAAAATTAAAAAATTTACGTTTCGTATATTTTTTAGATATTTTACTTGATGAATCACAGTTTAACATTCTATTGAGATTTTGAGACCTTATTTCTGATGTAACATAAAGAAATAATCATTTGAAATACCGCATCCCTTTGCATTATCTACTTGCAGGGGTTATGGTTTGTTTACCATGGGGTGCATTTTACCCCAATGTTGTGGTGCGTTTTGGCCATTGTTGTCGTGCGTCTTGTCCCAATGTTGTGGTGCATATTGCATCATGAATCAGGCGTTTTGCCCCGCTATCATTTTGGAAGCAATTTAAAAAATACCTTGAAAGTCATGGAAAATCATCCTTTTGTAGTTCTAAATCACTCGATCTTTGTAGAAAACATGGTAATGAACCAAACGCCATTACTTTCTTCTTGATTTTAGCTTCCATTCGCCAGCCATTGACGATTTTGCTTAAAGGGTGCGTTTTGCACCATCCTACCCTATATGTTTGCGTAGAAACTATAAGAGTTCAGATATATCAGTCAAGCTGATCTAAATGCTTCAAAATTGGCGACATGTACATCAAAACTTGTCTGGGCGTGTGTTCAATATCTTCAAAAATTGTCTTGTCATATTCAAGTCAACTTATATTGGGTTCCTGGTCATTGCGGGATTGACGGAAATGAAAGAGCTGATACACTAGCAAGACTCGGATCTTCTCATAAGTTCAAAGGGTCAGAGCCCTTTTGTGGCTTATCGGCTGCATCTTTTAGAATTTAGCTAAAAGCGTGGAAATCTTCAAAAGTTGAGGAAAACTGGAAGAACACTTCCATTGCTAGGCAGTCAAAGCGATTCATTAATCCAAACATTTCTGTGACCTACAAAATTCTTGAACCTTTTTAAAAAAGATCTTAGCATATATACAGGTCTTATAACAAGACACTGTCAGAGCCATTATTAATTGAAGCTGATTGGAAAACTTCAAAATGACGCGACATAGTCTGTGGCATAGAAAAGGTTGGACTCGGAACTTTTGCTTCCAATAAAAGGTGTAAGTTCGTCGACAAGGGGCTGATAGAACCCTTTGATATTTGGAGAACAACTCCCAGTACGGTAGTGCACTTTATTCGAAGTGTAATGTCTTGTTGGGATAATGCTATTAGTGAAACAATGGCGATCACTCCTAATAATAGTGATACGGTATCTAACTAGATAAAGCTAAAAAAAAAATGGGGAATATATCACAATAGATCAGAAAAATGGTCGCAGTGATGAAAATTTTGGACAAAGATTTAAAAAAAAATAGGCCAAACGGTCTATATTCCGAACGGTCATTAGGCTGACCGGTCATTAGGCCAAACGGTCACTAGGCCGATCATCCAGACCAAATTCCACTAAACATTAATGTCAAGAAGGAAATTGTACCCCCAATTGTGGTAACTACTTCCGGTTTCCATGCTCTTCGCAAGGAACTTTTGAACTTTATTAAATTTGCGTTTCCAATTCATATTTTCCGTCAAGGTGAATGCCGTGTTTTGGCTGGAACCTTGGATGGATTCAAACGGCGTCTCGATTATTTTACTCAGAAGCAACATACATTTTACGACACCAAAACTGAACGTCTGTTCAAGGCTGTCTTGAAAGGTCTACCGAGTAGTGAATCTCTGGGTCAGATCAAAGATGAATTGACAAATTTATTTGGAGTAGAGCCAGTCCAAGGAATAAAAATGAAAAGAAAATCTTGTCCTGGCGAATTTAGCACAGGTGGTGGCTTCTTATTATATCACATCACCTTCAACGGCGATAATTGATCTTATTAAAAGTCTCTCAAAGCACCATATTTATTCCAAAAAGTTTGGACAGGCTTCATTGTAAACATGATGCGTAGAAACTTGATGCGAAACTTTTCATTGCACATTCATTGATAAAGTACAAATTTAAGGCTAAAATTGTCAAGCATCAGGTACTGAACTTCAAACACCTTCTAATGCTGAAAGATTATGCTAATAATTTGCACAGAACTTCATCATTTACATAAAGTGCCAAAACCCTGCTTGTCCAATCATTTTTGAAACCTCTAATAGCTAAACGGTCTATTGATCTCCAAATCAAAACGATGCTCACTTTAATATATGACTAAATTAGATTGTCTCTGAACAGTGATGCATATATTAAACAACCCGTACAACCCACCATCCTGCACGTTGCAATAAGCTTCACAAATGCAACCCGCTCGTACTCACAATTTCGTATCGTGTCGTCCGGTTCGATAAACACGTCGTCCACATCGAATCGCAAGCTCAGATCCTTCCATACCTGTTCCAAACTGAATCCGATGCTGTCCAGGTAGCGTCGGAAACTTTGCACCTCACTCAGGTTCATAATTTCCAGCTTTATTTGCGAGTAATCTTCGGTGGAAACGTAATCGAAGGCGCTCTCCACCTCGTCGTCATTGTGATAGTAGTACTGCATCAGCGTTTGCACGTCGTCAAACGGAACCAGGTCGATAAAGTCCATTATGTCCTGCTGCAGATGGTGCGACGGTTGCTCCTGGATGTGGCGAATCGTCGGCAGTTGATAGGCAAATATTTGAGTCGTCCCTGGCGACGACGATGATAAAAGGGACAATAGCGTGGCGAATGCAGCAACCGTCACGGCAGGTGAGATTGTTGCTACCGTTGGCGATGATGGAAACGTGCTCCTCTTCATGATTAGTTCGGGTAATTAATTTACACAGACGGTGTCGTATAATTGGGGATCGGAAGTTTTGCGGCGAATCTGCTCGAGAACTTATGAGGATAAAATATTGCTTTCGACGAGATATGCCATTGATTGCATCTACTTTCTTTGGAGTAGCATTACTGTTCAATCGATAGATTTCAACCGTATCCCACTTCAAGACACCCGCGTGAATCCAGTCGCATTTGATCTTCCAATCTAGCAGCGCTGCACATCCAACTGGGAATGGGTAAATGTTCACACTCCGCACAAAACTCTTTCCCGCGAATCGGAACAAAACTTGCCGCAAACGGCTCCGTGAATGGACTAAAAATTTTCTCCACGCGAGTTCGTCATATCTGGTACAAGTTTTGCCTTTCCGCAGGATTCATAATGGGCCCCCTTCGCTCTCAAGTGCGTCGTTGATTGAATTTAAATTGGTCCCTGGTCAGATATAGACTGTGTCTGCGTGGTTCGCTTGGTCGGGTAAATTTGTAAATAAGTCGTAACCGAGACGTTACCGTCAACAGGCATGAATGAATCGGTGTTGTTACTATATACCCACCGACTAAACGACGACAACGACGACGACGATGACGATGTGATGATTCGATTATCCAATTTATGAGAAGTAGCAATTTGGGGTACGGCTGCAGCAGTTATGTGTCTTGCCAAGTGTAAATAAATAGCGGAAACTTGCCTTCCACATGGAGCTGGCAGCTTGGCTGCAATTTCGAAGGGCAATCAAATCTACAGAATTCATCGCCAGTGCTAATTGAAAGTACTTCCTAATTGGATTACTTTTGGGACTTTGGGGACGGAAATGCACCTCCATCGGAACGAACCGAAATGGCATGCGTTGTCGTCTCTATCATATGAGGTGATGACAGGGAGGCAATCGAATTGGCCAGAGTCGTCCAAGTATAGTCGAATTCGATCATAACTGGCCATCATTTTCAGCGTGCCCCCCAGCCTGGTGGTTCATGGTCAATAGAGGGAATTTACTACAGTGAAAGTGGAATGGGACTTGTTTATCAACTATCACCGACATGTGTATTAGGTTCTGTAATGATTTCAATTTGATAACACAGAGTTAGTTCTTTATAATCAACGTTTGAAAATTGTTTTGATGTTTGTTCATGAACCAATTCTTCTTCTAGCAAATGTTTATGATCACTGTTGGACAATGTTTTGACGTAGTACTACGTCTTTGTGGAATACATTAAAAAACTTGTGTGACGATATAGTGTTAGGTTTTAAACGCTTACAATTTGACCGTTTATGGATGGAGTTCATTTCTTGTCATTCTATTTGATTCTGATTTGATATAAAATTTGTTTGGCGTAGACATTTTGGTAGTTCATTGACTTTTTGGATCGATTCTCTTCATCGATTTTCTCTTTGGATCGCCACGGCCGTATGAAAATTCTTCCTTATATTTTCGACACGCAAGAAGCAACAAACTAACATCTAATATGAAAAGTTAATTACGAAATAGAGATTTGATCAATGGTCTATTTGAAAAGTGACGCGCGAATTGTTCAAACTTTTTGGCCGCAATCAACCAATCGCGTGCTTGCTTGCTGCCCTTATAAAAAATAGCATATATGAATGAATGATTGAACTATTCCACAACTGGTTTGGATGATACCTCGAACACGTCTTTAAGCAAATTAACCATAACATTTTTGTTAAGGTATGACTATCGAGAGAACAGAGAGAGATAGAGAGAGAGACGATCCGATAGCGATGTTATAAAAGAGCGTAAGGGAACTGGGGTGAAATGAATACCCTAAGCAATTTCACCGTTTTCTATTTACCTTTCGTTATTCACGCCAACTTTTATAACACAAGCACTCGCGCGTTGTTCTTTGTACAACAGTGTGAGTTTTACTGATGAGCTACCAATCGATCTGAAACAATATGCATCCCTTAAAAAAATGTTTAAAACTAAAAAAAGCTAAATTTTGATTACAGTAAACTCTCAAAGAATGCGGATACTAGGAAAAATGTTAATGGGAACCTCGTAAACGGA
The DNA here is from genome assembly GCF_037179485.1 of Ochlerotatus camptorhynchus. Lineage (NCBI taxonomy): Eukaryota > Metazoa > Arthropoda > Insecta > Diptera > Culicidae > Ochlerotatus > Ochlerotatus camptorhynchus. The sequence goes on along the minus strand of NW_027040668.1, from coordinate 1,873,450 downwards.
TTTGACCACGTGGGATTTGACTTAATTGGTTAAAACATGAAATATATCGAGATCCTGACCAGTCAGAAAGTTGCTGTCTTCGCCGAAGTTGTTCAGTAGATCATAACCTTTTTCTGGTGAACAATACTTCGGAATTTTCTCACTACGTAGCGCTAGTATAAGTTTAAAATTCTTGCAGATAGAAAGTAAATGTTTTGGGCAAAGTTGTTCAGGAAGTGAAAATCTTTTCGTTGATGGGCAGCACAGAATTTTTTCACTACCCTCTCAAAATCCTGACCAGCAAGAAAGTTACTGTCTTCGAAAAATTTGTTCAGGGGGTCAGGATTTTGACGTAGAAGGTACTGGGGGTAAATCGAAAATCTAAAATTGCGACCGTCACGAAAAGGTGTAATTTTTTGAACCCTATAAGCTTTGTCATTTATAGATGAAATTAAAATCCAAAAACACCAATCGATAGGAATTACCTTTCGTAAGCTGTTGCAATAAACTTTTTTTCATTTTTTCATAAAAAAAAAATTGTTTTAAAAATGGACAAATAAAAAGTTATAATATTATCCCTGTTTTCATGAAATATTCGTTCTCCCCAAACCCAGTCCTCATAATCAAGTACAATTTGGTTGCACATCGTGCTGCTTGAATCAGAAAAGTTATAAAACAGCGCTTGTGACGGTGTCTAAACAGGTAGCAGCAGCAGCAGCAGCAGTAGCAGCAGCTACAGCAAAAGCAGTAGGAAGGCGGTTCCTGTCAAGTGCGCAGAGTTCGAGTTTTGCACCTCGAACTTACTCGTCGTTCCCGTTGAGATCATTGGCTGCTTGTAGCGGCGTCGCATCGATGGCGCAAGCGCTCCTTGTCTGAATGATAACTACAAATCTCGATTTCTTTTCGGAAGGACATATCAGCTTTTGTAAACAACGCATTTTATCGTCGGTTTGGCATAACTAATATCTCGCCCCACATACTAACACCGCTAACAGGTTGGGAAAATTTTCCCCTATCTGATGGCAGTACTAGCATGCGTGGGCGAGCTACCAGTTACGCCAAATCGACGATTAAATGCGTTGTTTACAAAAGCTGATACGTTCCTTCGAAAAAGTTATTGAGAAATACTTCTTGGGCTGTGTACCAATTGCCGAGTTAAATTTAACTCGTGGTTAAACGTGACATTCCGCAAGTTATTTTCAATGTTCGAAAATGCCGGAAATTGATCAGTTTTCGAACAGAACTCAGCCACGGTTAACAAAATTTAACTTCTAGTCGGTCTGAAATAACCACGCTCGTATAGCAGAGTTATCGATAGCTCATCTGTCACTTTTAACCACGAGTTAAATTCAACTCACTCATTGCGACACAGCCTTGGAAGTAAAATGAGGGCCATCCATAAATTACGTATATTTTTGACCAATTAACCCTCCTTCCTCCTCGGAGCGTGTTTTGCAATACACCTAATACATGGCCGGTCGCAACTTCTGAAACCCCTCTCCTCCCTCAACTACTACGTAATTTATGAAATTTCCCTAATCATTGGGCAACACTGAAAGACAGCAGCACACATCACTCGAAATGGGTTGGACATTTATGCGAAATTTCGTTATTGATAGTCAATATTTCGCGTTCAGAACATTTTAGCTTGAAATCCCTCCATATAATTCACGGTACATCTTTAATCTATTGATTGAATTAAAAAAAGTAGAAGGGTCTGTGCCTAGGGGCACAAACGGAAGCTTGACGTAGGACCGCTAGTGGACGGAATAAATGTGAAGAGCATTAAGTTCTTTAAATTGATCAAATCAGGCATAACATTTGATAACGGAACAAAAGCATTTGTAAACAAACATTCTAAGGCCCTTTACACGTGAACTAAAGTACGCCCACGCAAACCAATACCACTAACGGAAAGGTGATAGTTGCCCCTATGCGATGATGTTGTTGGTTTGCGTGGGCGTACTTTGGTTCGCGTGTAAAGGGCCTAAGATGGTTTGTTTACAAATGCTTTTGTGCCGTTATCAAATGTTATGCCTGAAATATCTATTATCTCAACTCTTTCCGGTTTTGAATTGTAGGCGATCCAAATTTGTAGTAATCTTTTTCAAAAAGAAAGTTGATTACGAGAATCAACAGGGTGGCCAGTGAATTTTCATTTTGAAAATCCCGGGTTTTTCCCGGTTTTCCCGGTTCAAATCTTAAAAATTCCCGGTTGTTAATATGCAAAAAAAAAAAAAAACAAAATTTACTGATAGGATAAAAAAAATGTGATTTAAGAAGATTCCCAAGATTCTGGAGCTTTGAAATTTGTGTAGAGTCTGAAACTAGAACTTTTCTTCAAAATTTGTGATTAATAACATGCTTCGTGATGCAAGATTTGGAGAAACAATAATTAAAATGTGAAGTTTTGAATTTTTTTCAAGATCACAGATTTAAAAAAAAAAACATCATACTTATGAGTCGTGGAGTCATAATTGTCACGCTCTGAGACTTGGAAGCATTTTAAAGGTAATAACAAATTACATAGCAATCTGTAGAATCTGGCGGACAAACCCTGGAATTTTAAGTAAAATTTAAAATAATTCAAAGTATTGATTAAAAACAAATATTGAGAAGGATTCCCACACAGTTTTCGATGGAGAAGAGCAGATTTCCAGAATTATTCTTACATGAAATCCATAGAAATTGTTAGATGAATTTGGAAGGATTTCTTTGGAGAAGAATGCAAGTTCTAAATTAAACTGTTAGGTAATTTTAGTAGATTTAAAAAAGAATTGTGAAAATAAAAATAAAACATTGCAGAAAATTCCTACGTGGTTCTGATGAGATTTGTATGGGCATCGTGAGGAACATGGCAGATGAATTTTAAGAAGAATTCCAAGAGAATTACGATCGGAATTCAACAAGAAACAGAGTTCTTAAAATGTTCTGGCAATAATTTCAACCCTAGTGCGAATGATTCATCACATAACCCAAACAAACTTGATTCCAAAAAATTTGCTGATAATTAGAAAGAAATTCTTTAAAATACTCCAAGGGGTTTATAAATTTATTTTCGAAAGTTTTTTTTGTTTTGAATAGAGTTAAAAGGAATGTTTGAAAAGATTTTTAAAGGAACCAAAGTCTCCAGATAGGCGGGAACGGGAATTATATGAAGGATTCCAATAAATTCTTAGAAGGGGTTGGAAGAAAATTCCTAAAAGAATTCAACGGTAATTATTACGCGGAGTGTTTTCTGGTTTATTTCAGAACAATTTCAAGATAATTCAGCAGAATTCCAAGTTCATTCTGGAATTCATCATGAGAATTTTGAACAACGAAAAATTAAAACCCGGAAAAGAATAATTCAGTTTCGGTTTTTCCAAATATTTGTTTCCAAACTCCAGCATCTTCAATATTTTCTTTAGAGGACCATGCACTTTACATCTGAAATTGAAACGACAAAAATCAATTTGCAATATTGCTGAGTGGTTAAATTCTAAAAACAATAAGACGGTATACTGAAGAAAATGATGCAATAAATGGAGCAAGACATTCATTTGCTAAAGGATCACTCTGTTTTAATGGTTTGTTCTGAAATTCTGATGTAAAAATTTGTTCCTATGATATTGTTAATTTATTTTCCCGGTTCTCTTGCAGAATTCACGGGTTTTTCCTGGTTACTTTCCAAATTCCCGGATATTTCCCGGATTTCCCGGTTTTCTGGCCACCCTGAATCAATCAAAATCACTTGCACCCCTGCTTCCAAGTTTGTGTGGTCGTTGGGGGCTTGTGGTTCTGAATATGGACAAACAAGCATAGATAAATTCTATTCCAACTCTTTACTGATGTAAGCTTGATGGTCCTGAAAAGGGCCGTTTTATTGAAGAGGACATCCATGGCCACTTACGCTTGGCGTGTTTAGTGTAGGTGACAGCATCACGGACCTCATTTTACACGAACACCTTCAGCACACCTCGTAGATCAGACCGGAGATACGTCAGACACTGCCACGGCGAGCCAGACGACGGATGGTGGTTATCTCGAAGAATTTTCGATGACGATTGGCACCTCCTTTGCCACGATCTACTGCTACTATTGCTGACCACGCCGTCCGAAGCGAAAATGAGCTGATACCAGACAGCAGCGCTGCTTTATATCTTTTTAGGTTGAAGCAGAATGATGTGCAACCAAGTGTTATAAAAGCTACAAATACTCCTCCCATTATGAGTAGTTTGCTATCAAGTAGCGACACTGGCTATTTTCTTTTTGCGTACACGGTGAATGAGAACGACCCAAATCTGAGTTTAGTTCACTCATAATCGCCAAAATAGTAGGAACTCAGCGATGAGTAAATTTGTCTCATAACTTCCTGCGGAAAACCTAAAAAATCTGCCAGAAAATGAGGAAATTGACGAAAATTTTATTCAGTCTCGGAGTAGTACCAATAGAATGAGTGAATCCAATCTTTACTTTTCTCAAATTCGGGAATTTTTCCCTGGAAAATCCTGGAAAAACCTGGGAAAACATGAGGAATATTTACTCATCGATGAGTTCCTGCACTTATTTCTGAGATAACTAAACTCAAATTTGGGTCGTTCTCATTCGCCGTGATAGATATCGGCGCCGGTGGTTAGCGTGATTACCTCTCACCCCAGCAGGCCTGGGTCCAATCTCAGTCGGCGCCAACGGCATGTTCTAAGGCATAACATCTCTGGGAGCTGCCTCCCTGGCGTCGGTAGCATTGGAGCTCAGTACGGAAAATAAATCTCGCGTCACTTTTCAATAGGTCCTATCTACATTGATCGATTCTCTTCATCGACACTCTCTTTCGTAAATAACTCGGCTTCACAAATCTGGATCAACAATAGAAAAGAGCTCATCAGCATTTGTAAACAAACCGTTCCAAAGCCCTTTACTCACAAAGCGAAGGCCACCCACACAAACCAACACCATCATCGGATAGGGGAAACTTCTACCTACAAGATGTTGGTGTTGGTTTGTGTGAGCGGCCTTCGATTTGTGAGGCTTTGGAACGGTTTGTTTACAAATGCTGATGGGCCCTATTCTATTGTTGATCCAGAAATGTTTCCTGCCGTCTTCGTCGAATTAGATGCTAGATTGTTGCTTCTTCCATCGAAAATATCCGGCCGTGGCGATTCAAAGTTGATCAAGGTTGATCAAAACAATTTGTATCCCTGCTTCCAGTTTGATCACATGAGCATTTTGTGTGGTCGGTGGTTCTGAATATGGGCAAACAGGCAGATGAATTCTATTCCTACTCTTTACTATAATAAGCTTGGTGGCCCTGAAAAGAGCCGTTTTGTTTCCAATGTTGGTGATGATTTAACCTCTGAAACCAAACAGAGTGCGTCTCTGTCACTTCAAAAACGTAGATGACATCCATGGCCGCTTACGCTTGGCGTGGTTAGTGTAGGTGACAGCATCACAGATCTCATTTTTCAAGAACACCTACAGCACACCTCGTAAATCAAACCGGAGATACGTCAGACACCGCCACGGCGAGCCAGACGACGGATGGTGGTTATCTCGAAGAATTTGCGTTTGGTTCTGAACATGGCGATGAGTGTGTAAAATATTACGCAATTCCATCCTCTCTATTCGCACGCGCCCGAGGATCGGAGGCGAATGCCACTTTGACTTGTTTCGTCTACTTACTACTCTCTGACGACTGTGCTGGGGAAGCAGCATATGCATGTAGGGAATTGGTGGATTTGTTAGTTAATTCGACGCTTTTGGACAATGCTGAACATTTACCAGTTTTTCAATAGTTTCTTGTTGAAAATCAACATTCAGAAGCATTGTTGTCAATGCGTAGCCATATTTCTGATCGATTGGTGATAAAATTATTGAAATTGGACCAGGGGTAGCTGAGTTATTAACGTTCAAAATCTTTCTTAATTTGTTACATGTTCCATTTTCGGTTTTCACAAAGTGTACCCCCATATAGAAATCAAAGACGTAGTCCTACGTCAAAAATTCTTAATATGATTTTTTTAAGATTTCGTGCGTTTTGTAAACGCACATTCATTATCTTGCATAAAAAAACGGGAACGGGGTGTTTCCGTAGTGATAAAAAGGATTTTCCTACACAGATTACACTTTTCTGTACCAAGCACTAAAATTATCAGACGGTACCTCTATTTATGCTTTTAGATTAGCTATGAACGTCCCTCTTACTTGGAAAATTATGCTAAAGAACGGTTTATACAACCCCAGTTTTTTGTATAATTCTTCAAGTAGGAGGGACTTGCAATGCCTTTCTCTTAGCATAAATAGAGGTACCGTCCATCAGATGTCACTGCTGTTATTTGCAGTGACATGTTTCGGAAACTGCACACAATCTGTTTTCCGTTAATTTATCACAAAGGACACTGCAGTGCAAAATATGTCTGGTACCTCTATACATCCATTTAGATTCATATTCGAAGTCCCTCCTCTTTAGCACATTCTGCACACAAAACAGTTCACCCCTCACAAAATTTCCCGCCAATTTTTATGAATGGGGCGGGGCAGAAACTATCGTTTGCGGAGAATATGTAAAAAAGGAGGGAATTAAAATGTTAAAGTAAATGCGTATACAGAGGTACCAGACATGTTTAGTAGTGTCAGGTACTCTATTTTGTAATCTGTGAAAGGGAAATGACAAATCGAGTGTCATCAAAATACATGTTGAGAGATTGAGGTCGTGAGAGCAAATTTTCTTTCTCAAATTTGAATTTGTTGGCTCTCTGGGGACTGGTATAGTAACGCAGGTAACACTGTATGGGGAAAAATCGTTTTATTTTAGTTGTAGCTTGTTTAACAATAATTTCCGGGAAAAAAGTGAACGGCAAAGTCCCTGACTAATTTCTTTAGATTGTCGTTCACTTTTTTTTAACTGAATGTGCACCGAAAGTGAATTATTCCCACTTCTCTCAATTTCTAAACGGGGATTTTTATCACTTCCTACCAGCGGAACAGCGCCATCTCTGTGGAAAGTGGTCGGATTAATTCAAGTTGAACATTGCATTAGGTCCTAAGTAACACTGACAAGATTCTCTTCGTCGAATTTCTTCTTGAATCCACTCGGCCCAGGTATTTTCAGCACACATATCGATAAAAGAAGTTCTTATCTAGCATCTAATACGACAAACACAACAAGAAATGGTTCTGTGCTCAAGTTATTAAGGTTGTGTTCCATTTGGTGAATGTTTACTTGAATTTGACAGATGGAAAATTTTCAAATAAACCTGCTCTTCCACCAGACTTATTTCTTACAGTCAAGGAATCAATATGCCAGACGCTTTCTCGAAAATCGGCCGATGTACAGCAGAGGGATTTTCGAACATCTTAATTTATTTTCGAAGCGTCAAATCTAAGTGAAAATTTTCCAAATGGTACAAAGCCTTAGTATTTTTTTTTTATTTGTTCGATCGGTTTGTAAAAGATGTACCGAGAACTTATTGGAGGGATTCATGGCTAATTGATATCATCTCGATCAACTACGATATGTTGCATAACATTGATGCAAAATTGTGCACTCCATTTTTGTGTGTGCATTTATTTTTAGCGTTTTGAAGTTGAATCGCTGAGGATCAATCTCATTACCATAGAAAAATTTCAAGAGTACAGATATCAGCTCTCACAAAACTTATAACAAAGAAACTGGAACTTCACGTTTGTTGCAGTCCAGTACACAAGGAGTTTCAATTTCATGAGTGATGTCACAACCATCCAAGATTTGTGTCCTAGAAATCTTGAAGTGATAGGGAATATCAGCCATCATGACGGTCATTGTTGGACGCTATAATGAATCAGCTGAAGAAAGCCTTACTCTCTGATTGTAATTTAGGAACCAAAATTAATAGAATATGTATTCACATTTTTATGAGGTTCAGGACCAAGTTTTAATAAGTAGGAAATCCAAAATATGTACATAGGACCAAAATCATAGGTTACTTTTACTGTATTTGAAACCAATATCTAGAAAAAATGCACGAGAATTTCATTACACAGCTTAACGTAGTCTACGTCAACCCAGCGGTCGTGTCTTGTACACAACCCCACCATTTTTTTTCAAAATGAAACTAATCATAAATCAAACTTTGACAACATCAATCAACTATAATCTCTTCCAGGGTTGAAGACTTCTACTAAAGGGTGATACGGTCAAAATTTGGTCAAGGGAAAACGCGTGTAAATCGGTGAAATCGTTTATTTAAAAAATCAAATTAAATTTCTTTTTCAAGTTCAATTAGTATAAAATTCAGGAAAAATATTCAGTTAGGCTTCCACTTTTCCAAATCCGAATTGCCGGGCCTTACGCTTGACCCCTGCCATCAGATTTTGTACAGCCACCTTGTCCACCTTCTTCGCCGCAGAAAGCCAGTTTGCCTTGAACTGCTGCTCGCCCTTAGCAGTTTTTTTGGTCTTCTTTAGGTTCCGCTTGACAATAGCCCAGTATTTCTCAATTGGGCGGAGCTCTGGCGTGTTGGGAGGGTTCTTGTCCTTGGGAACCACCTGCACGTTGTTGGCGGCGTACCACTCCATGGCCTTTTTACCGTAATGGCAAGATGCCAAATCCGGCCAAAACAGTACGGAACAACCGTGTTTCTTCAGGAAAGGCAGCAGACGTTTATTCAAACACTCTTTCACGTAAATTTCTTGGTTGACAGTCCCGGAAGCTATGAAAATGCTGCTTTTCAAGCCACAGGTACAGATGGCTTGCCAAACCAGATATTTCTTTGCGAACTTTGACAGTTTCATGTGCTTGAAAACATCTGCTACCTTTCCCCTTCCTTTTGCCGTATAAAACTCCTGTCCCGGAAGCTGCTTGTAGTCGGCTTTGACGTAGGTTTCGTCGTCCATTACCACGCAGTCAAACTTCGTCAGCATCGTCGTGTACAGCCTCCGGGATCGCGCTTTGGCCGTCGTATTTTGTTTATCATCGCGATTTGGAGTCACTACCTTCTTGTAAGTCGATAGTCCGCCTCGTTTTTTGGCTCGATGCACGGTTGTAGACGATACACCCAGCTTATTTGCGGCATCTCGGAGAGAGAGGTTAGGGTTTCGCTTGAAACTACCGGCAACTCTCTTTGTCGTCTCAGCGGCTTCCGGTTTTCGATTTCCCCCCGATCCAGACTTCCAGGCTGTCGACAAACGTTCCCCAAACACTTTAAATACATTTGTAACGGTTGATTTGGCAACTTTTAGCGATTTTGCCAACTTTGCGTGCGAGTAGCTCGGATTTTCGCGATGCGCGAGCAAAATTTTGATACGCTGCTCTTCTTGCTTGGACGGCATTTTGACAACTGAAGAGTGAATTCCAAAATCAAAATAGGAGCAATATTCTACACACACACACCTTCAAAATGAGGGGTGTTCAGGTTTTTTTTTTTTTTTTTTTTAAATGCAAAATTGAAAGAAATACGTCAAGTTGATATTGACCAAATTTTGACCGTATCACCCTTTATATCATCATTATTATGCCAGATTGTTCACAGTCCGCATCGTGCTCTCTTGCCGTGCGGATCTATTTGCTTTTTGCTGAAGGAAGTGTTACTACTACCTAAAGCTACAACAAATTTAAACAGCACTTTTCAGTGCTCAACCTGTAAAAAATTTTCTACCTTGTTCAACTCTTATTCCTCTTCGATCCTTGTTTGGACCCTACCCGAGGTAATCCTTCTTGGATATCGATTTGGAAAATTCCTCTTCGATCCTTCAGATTCTTATAGTAATCTGCTTGGAAGTCGATTTGGATAAAAATTTACTGCCGCCATGGCGCCTAAACGCAAAAGAAAGGGGCAAACTCTTGACCCCCCTTCTGATGAAATTAATTTGAGTAATCAATTTGATTTGCTCACGGATGATGAGAATGATCCATCATCCAAGAAAAATTCTAGTAAACTTTCCCGGCTTAATGCCAAGAAGGAAAAGATTCCCCCTATTGTGATAACCACTACCGATTTCCATGCTCTTCGCATGGAACTTTTGAATTTCGTGAAAGTTAAGTTTTCACTACAAATTGGACGTCGGGGTGAATGCCGTGTATTGGCTGAAACCTTGGACGGATTTAAATGTCTTCTCAAGTATCTTACTGAGAAGAAGCACAATTTTTTTACTTACGACACCAAAACTGAACGTGTGTTCAAGGTTGTCATGAAAGGACTGCCCAGTGGTGAATCCCTGGATCAGATCAAAGATGAACTGGCAAAATTACTTGGAGTTGTGCCACTCCAAGTAATCAAAATGAAAATGAAATCCCGTCCTGGCGATTCGCGCAACGGGATTTCTAATGATTTTTATTTAGTTCACTTCAAGTCTAGTGAACTAAACAACCTTAAGGCCTTAGAAAAAGCTAGCCTTATGCTCCATGTCCGAGTGAAGTGGGAACACTTCAGGAAGACTGGAGGAAATTTCCAAAACCTCACCCAGTGCCGTAAGTGCCAGGGATGGGGTCATGGAACTAAAAATTGCTACATGCCAGCTAAATGCATGAATTGTGGTGATTCCTCTCACGCAAAGGACGACTGTCCTGTGAAGGAAGATCCTAAGAAATTTAAATGTTCAAATTGTGGTGAAAACCACAAATCCAATTTTTGGGAATGTAAGACTCGCAAAGCGATCCTACAATCTCGTTCTAGCCGTCAGGTAGGAAACACTCCACGTTTCCGACCAGGTACAAATTCCTCTGCTGTTAACAACGGTCAGCGAGGAACAAATTCTACATTCGTACCCGTAGGTACAAATATCTCCCCTGCTTCAAATGTTTCATCTGTACCTACTCCCCTCGCTGCTAACAATGTTCAGCGAGTTAATGGAGCTACCTATGCTGCTATTGCAGCGGGTAGAAATCAAAATACTAACCAACGTTCTAACGGAAATTTTGACAATTTTGACTTAGGAAGCATTACTGCCCCCAAAATGGAATTTTTACAGAATTCATTAATTGACATGATTTCTGATATGCTTAAATCTAACTCCATGTTTGATGCTATTCAAACTGGAGTAAAATTTGCAAATAATATTGTCATGACTTTAAAATTCAGTAATGGATTTTAAAGCATTAAATATTGTAAATTGGAATGCTCGATCTCTTAAAGATAATGAAGACGAGCTATTTAATTTTTTAAGAGTTCATAACGTGCATATTGCCGTTATAACTGAAACGTTCCTTAAACCTGACCATAAGGTTAAGAAGGACGCAAATTACTTGATTTATAGAAATGATCGTCTTGATGGACCCTGTGGTGGCGTTGCCATCATTATTCATAGACGAATCAAACATAAAATTCTTTCTTCATTTGAAACCAAAGTTTTTGAAACTTTGGGGGTTTCTGTTGAAACAAAATTTGGACAACTTACGTTTATAGCTGCCTATTTGCCATTCCAATGCGTAGGCCAGCAAAAGAATTTTCTCAAGGGTGACCTTCAGAAACTTACCCGTCATAGGTCTAAATTCTTCATTATTGGTGATTTTAATGCAAAACACCGCTCATGGAATAATGCTCAAAGCAATTCCAATGGTAATATTCTGTTTGATGATTGTTCTGCAGGTTATTACACTATTCAATATCCAAACAGCCCAACATGCTTTTCTTCTGCAAGAAATCCCTCCACTATTGATTTGGTCTTAACTGATTCATGTCAACTTTGTAGCCAACTGGTTACCCATGCTGACTTCGGTTCTGATCACCTTCCAGTAACTTTTGAAATATCCCAAGAAATAATTTGTAATCCCAACAGCTCTACTTTCAATTACCATAGAGCTGATTGGGAGCAGTATCGAACATTTATGGAATATAACTTCGATCCAAACATTCCTTTGCAAACCAAAGATGAAATTAATTATGCTCTTGAATCTCTGACTACTTCTATAGTTGCAGCAAGAGCTGCCTCAGTACCAAAATGCGAGGTTAAATTCGATTCAATTATAATAGACGATGATCTTCAGCTCTTGATCCGTCTTAAAAATGTCCGTAGGAGACAATATCAAAGAACACGCGATCCTGCCATGAAAGTTATCTGGCGGGATTTGCAAAAACAAATTAAAAAGCGATTCTCTGCCCTGAGGAACAAAACTTTTGAAAATAATATTTCTAAATTAGACCCGAGTTCCAAACCCTTTTGGAAACTCACAAAAATTTTGAAAAAACCTCAAAAGCCAATTCCAGCGCTTAAAGAAGGTGGTAAAATTTTGATCACAAATTTGGAAAAAGCTCAGAAACTTGCTAAGCAATTCGAGAGTTCCCATAATTTCAGTTTGGGTCTTACTAGTCCTATTGAGAATCAGGTTGCTCGGGATTTTCTGAATATTTTCTCTCGGGAAAATATTTTTGATGATTCCTGGGGGACTGATTTGGACGAAGTAAGGTCTATAACTAAAAAATTTCAAAATATGAAAGCTCCAGGTGATGATGGAATTTTCTATATCCTCATCAAAAAACTCCCAGAGAGTACCTTGTCTTTCTTGGTAAAATTATTTAACAGATGTTTCCATTTGGCTTACTTTCCTGATAAATGGAAAAATGCAAAAGTTGTTCCAATTTTAAAGCCGGATAAAAATCCAGCTGAAGCTTCTAGCTACCGTCCAATAAGTTTGCTTTCTTCAATAAGTAAACTTTTTGAAAAGATAATTTTGAATAGAATGATGCTTCACATCAATACGAACTCAATTTTTGCAGATGAGCAGTTTGGATTTCGCCATGGGCATTCAACTACGCATCAACTCTTAAGAGTTACCAATTTAATTCGTTCAAACAAATCTGAAGGCCACTCAACTGGAGTTGCTCTTCTAGACATAGAAAAAGCATTCGACAGTGTTTGGCATGAAGGTTTGATTTCTAAATTGAAAAAGTTTAATTTTCCACTTTATATTATGAAATTAGTTCAAAATTATTTAACTGACAGAACTCTTCAAGTAAATTATCAAAATTCCAAATCTAATCGACTACCTGTTAGGGCAGGAGTTCCTCAGGGTAGCATTCTTGGGCCTATATTGTATAACATTTTCACTTCGGACCTCCCTGATTTGCCTCAGGGTTGCCACAAATCTTTGTTCGCTGATGACACAGGCATTTCCGCTAAAGGAAGAAGTCTTCGTGTTATTTGCAGCAGACTGCAAAAAAGTTTAGTTATTTTCTCTTCTTATTTACAAAAATGGAAGATTTCTCCCAACGCTTCCAAAACTCAACTTATAATATTTCCACATAAGCCTAGAGCTTCGTTTTTGAAACCTAGTAGTAGTCACATAGTCACTATGAACGGAGTTCCAATTTCCTGGTCAAACCAAGTGAAATATCTTGGATTAATACTTGACCAAAAATTAACTTTTAAAGATCACATTGAGGGCATTCAAGCCAAATGTAACAAATATATAAAATGTTTGTATCCTCTTATAAACAGGAAATCCAAACTTTGCCTGACGAATAAACTTCTAATATTTAAACAAGTTTTTAGACCGGCCATGCTTTACGCTGTGCCAATATGGTCTAGTTGCTGCACTACCAGGAAAAAAGCACTTCAAAGGATTCAGAACAAAATTCTGAAAATGATTTTGAAGTTGCCTCCCTGGTACAGTACAACCGAAGTACATAGAATTTCGAATGTTGAGACTTTAGCACAAATGTCCAACAAAATAATTAATAATTTCAGGCAAAAATCGTTGCAATCCTCAATTGCAACGATTAATTCCCTTTATACTTAGATAAGATTTAGTTTTAGTTTTTAGTTTTAAGATATCAATTGTTATACTGACATGCAGGTTAAAAAACCTGTTTAAAATACTGAATTGCCAAGACATGAACAATGTAAAAACACTTAGATATATATCATAACAATTAAGGCTGGTACGTTACTGCAGTAACTGGAGCACCTAGGTTAAAATGAAATGTAATTTATTTTGAATTTGGAACAAATAAAGAGTTAAAAAAAAAAAAAAAAAAAAAAAATGCCAGATTGTTTAAATTCCAGAAAAAGGTTGTTCAAAAAACTTGTGGTCGTTTGGTTGAGGGTTGAGCGCAAAATATGAAAATATCATAATTTCTACTAGCTGAAGCATTTACTTACGTTACAAAACAAATTACATAAAAAATAATAAAAATCATTCGCTTAAAGTTCAACCACCCTTCAAACCTACAATCTCCAGAGCTAAGTGGAAAAAATGATTCACCCAAGAGTTTTCCTCAGTATCTCACATCTTTCGAAGTATTCCAACAGGTAGAAACACTCACACTTGATGTGTATCGTACAGAGGTACTCGGAGCATCAGAGCGGAAAAGATCCGCAAAATTATGACAGCTTTCACAGGGAAATAAAAACCCGACTTTCAAACATGGAAAACCACTTCAACTTCTTGAATGCCCTTTTCTGAGGAAGAAGTTTCCTTTCGCGCATAAACAACACGTCAAAACTTATGATCACCTTGTGCTCTGGGAAGTGTATGCAGCATAGGTATGATGTGGATGCTTTCTAATGTGCATATATTTTACAGAACTTGTTCCTTGGCGAGATGGCCGCGCTCACTGCTGCTGGGAGATTCAGGACTTTTGATTTTCTTTCCAACCAACCAATCAAAAAGTGATAAATTCTAAACCACAATTCATCGACACAGAAGGCAGATTTATTGCCCGAGGAATAAAGTTATAATGCTGCTGGAAGCGAAGCTCGTGGTAGGACGCGTGTGGCTTCCGTTTGGATAAATCGACGTGTAAACCTCGGAAACATTGCCGCTAAAACCACATCCAACAGCATCCGATTCGGGGAGCATGGTAGGCATGAACGCTGGAGGAAAGGACTCCACGGTAATGGAATTGGATTATTACCGAAAAGACGGTGGCTATATGGGAGGTACACATATTGCGTTAATGGCTACTCGTTGCATGGTGGTTTTGTGCGGAATGCATGATTTTTGGCAATTAATTTTCCTTGAGAGATGCGGTTAATTTTGCGGCCCTAATACGGCTTGTAATGGTGAGTAAAAGCGCAATTTTCAAACTGAATACATTATACGCTTGTTACTCAATTTAATTTTATCACCGTGCACAACAGTCTGCATGTACGACACAATCCACTCGAACCAACTTGAACCTACTAAACTGAGCCACTTGATAATCTCAAATCGTTGACCGATTGCATGATTGCATTACCCCAAGCAAACTATCCAGGGAAACACATTTAGCGAGCTGCTTGTATCGGTTATCGCTTACACACAAGAGTGCACCTAAATGTCCCATGATAGCGATTAACAGCAGGGCCGTTTTTACCACTGGTGGGGGCTCTGGCATTTCCGAACGCGGGGCCATTAAGTCTTGTTAGCAATTTTTTCTTGAGTTTAGATGAACTACCCTGTGACCAGGAAAAAATCCGTTAATCGAAATAATCTGAATTTAATTTAGTATAATATAAACTTTCAAATAGAAGTTTTATGATTCAAAAATTCAGGTGGAACTATTCCAAAGTGTTTTTCCGGTTCTTACTAACAGCAAATACTGAGTACATTTAGGTATATAGGCTCGAGTAATAACAAGCGAATTTAATATCCTTTTAATCTGCCAAATGCCTACATAAAGTTGAAATCATTAAAATCGTTTGAATTTGAGAAAATGGAAGATCAAACATTAAAATTAAACGAACGGGTTTAAAAAAAACCAAATGATCAGATAGGGGAAATGACGGCTTCGGCATGCCAGACTATTTTCGGCAACCCAAATTGAAACACTATTTTCACTGGATTTTCTTACGAAAACACTTCGCTGAATGCATGCAAACGATTCTTTATGCTTTCAGCTTCAATTTGACTATATTTTTACCACTGAGAAAAAGCAATCTAGCAAGGTTTTCTTGAAATGAAACACACGCACTACAAATTGTAGCTGATTTCGAGTTGCCGATAATAGAACAGCAGATTTACATGCAGTTCAAATGGAACGGTTGCCGAAGAAAAACTGGTTGCCGACAATACTCGCTCTCACTAGAGAAGATTGGAGCTTTGTAAAAGCGTTTCAAAACAGTTTTTGACAATTCTTTCGACTGAAATTGTTAGAGCAGCTGGCAGCAAAAGATTGTAAACAAATCAATACTGCATATGTGTGCGTTCCTTAGAGAAAAAGGCTATAGAAAGAAGGTCGCTGCTTAGGTTGCCGAGAATACGTAAATTCCCCTAAATATTTTCGTAATCTTGGGCAAACAAAAAATCAAATTTAAGAGAAATGTTGGCAGATTTGTCTCTCACTACTGGGACTTGATTTTTGTGCGTTTCTTGACTTGAAAAAAATATATTAATTACTTAGAAAATCAAAATTTTAAGATTTCGATATCTTTTAACTAAATTAATTATTTAGAAAGCCAACATCACTTTTCAAGATTAAAACTATTGAACAAAGTGATCCACGCTATGGTCTAAAAAATAAATAAATAATGAAATTATACAGGTTTTGTCAGCCAGATACAGATTTAAAACATTTTTTTACGGTGAAAATACAGACTGAATTTAGAATTTGTGATTTCCTTCTCGCAGAATTTGGAATAGAGGTCCTGGCACTGAAAAGGTTGTTGGTACCCTTATTTATGTACCGTACAACGAGGTTTCTTTTAAAATGCGGGTAACTTTGATAGTAGGATAAATGAGTGTAATGTCGGCCTAAATGCCCCTAATACATAAATTCAGCAATCGACTAAATTTTCAAAATCGACCAAAAATATCCATTAGTATCGTCCCAATCTAGATAAAATTGATAAATAGCAGATTTTTAGCGATTGTACCAATCTTTGATCCACAGGCCAACATTAGAGCCATTTCCCCTATTATGTAAAGATTATATTTACTCGCTGCGTTTTTTCGAAATTAGAAACATTGGTTCCATATTGTAACTTCGCGTATTGGCGTATTAGCATATTGTAGCGTTGATATCGTATGTAGTTTTTATATAGCATGTGTTACATGTTTTATAAACATATTAAAAAACAATTTTCGTGTTTTTCGCCTGTTAGAAAAACATTCATACCATCAGAGTCGAGTTTCGAACGCCTTTGGATACGGTTGTGCTTTAAGTTTGTTCTCTGTTTTGTGCGTGCATTCGCTTTCATAGTTTTCGGCAGCATTTACCGGATTAGCACTGGCACTGGCACTGCCTCCCGGACGGTTATACGTGTGTGAGTGGTGGTTTTCTCGCTTTCCGAGAAGTTTTAGAATCGAGAAAGAAAACATGATTAATCATGTTTGCAAGTAACAGAAGATTTGACGCTATCTGCGATGTTTGATTTTTTCTCCCGGTCCATCGCGAGTGATAATTTAAATTTAAGTTTATTTACACGGTGATGATGTTGGTTCAATCGCAACTATTTTTGAAAAAAAAAATTAGGTGTTTTCGAACGAAAGTGTACGAAAAGTGCTTCTGAACGTGTTTCGCAGTTGGGTGCGGTGAAATTCGTGCATTCCCGGTTGATTGTGGAAATCCGTATCATAAAATTGCCCACCGATTCCTTTTTTTTTGCTGTTCGACGACGACGGGTGTGCTTTCGCGAGAGTGCCGTTTATTGGATCCGTTTCTTTGCACGGGTGTGTTTTTTTGGTAGCTAGCGTAAGTGTGCCTGCGATTTGCATTGAGTGTCGGAGATTGTGAGTAAGCTGAAGGATGTCTCGCTGGATACGCCCAAGACTGGACGAGCGGTAGCTGGTGGCCGTGAACGGTTCCGGGGGAAAGCACTAGATGCTACTCTCCTTCCAGATGACCATGGCAATACAGATAGTGGACATGAAGAACCAGTGGAGGTGCCGGGCAAAGGTGTTTATCTTAGACAAATGGTAAGTTACAAATTCGCTGTTGTCGTTATCGTAGGCGCCGTCGTAGTCGCTGTCGTAATCGCCGTCGTAGTCTATCAACCGCTGAAAATATGAATTATCGCGTATTTCTGTTGTTCATTACATGCCAAGTGAAATTCGAGAACGTAATTTCATTCGGTCATAGCTTGTTATGATTGCCTGAACCATGCGTAAAGAGAAAATCGAAACATTGAACGTCGCGTGAAAGTGGATCTTAATGAAGGCCTAAGTACTCTTTCGTAGCTTTTAGTTTTAGGATTTCAAAGATCGTCGGTTGCAGTGGCTTGCTTACTGAGCAGAAAAACGCGGTTCCAAGTCCTTTCGTATTAAAAATGTATGGTAACATCGCTTGTTTATCGTGTATTTTGTAAAACTTTTCGTTGTCGTCGGTGCCGGGTTTGAATAGTTATGAAAACTTGAATAACGCTTTAATGTGATATGAGGGGCTCGGTGGCCTTAGGGCAACCGGTTTTGCTTACTAAGCAGAACATCATGAGTCTAATCTCAAGCCCATCCACATTCAAGATTCGTCAATCGTTTTATTTGTTAACATGACTACAACAGCATAACATAACAGCAACTCGGTGATTAAAAAGGAGCTCGTCTGCCTAGTGTCAAACGTTTTTGCTTACTGAGCAGAAGATCGTGGGTTTAATCCCAATCTCCTTCGCGTTATATGATCGTTAGGACATCAATTCAGTTTATCGTTTACCAAAACAAACCCTGCTGCAAACCCAACCCTATTACCCAATGTCATAGTGATTCCTCGTGGAAGTACAGAGGTGTTCTCGGCTTCCATCAAAGCGAGTGTCACGTCAACACATTCCTACCCATTTCTTTCTTGATCTGTGTTCGGGCGCGGCCGGCGCTGGTATTGCCTAGTTTGAGATCACCAGTTTTTACACATTGAGGATGATTGCTAGTCCCAAGCATCGTCTAGTGGTTCTCTGTGTAATTACAGCTGGTCTGGCAATAACAGAGTAGCAACCGTGGGCGGTCAATCATACTCATACTCATACTCAGAAAAACATTCATACCATCACTTATGAAATGTATCTCCGATATAGCCATCACGAATTCAATGTTGTATTTTTATTGCTTATGGTGTTTTCTGATTATTTATTCATTCAAAGTTTCATATTTAAAGAACTAAATTGTATGAGTTTCACCCAATTTTTTCTACATTTATCGAGCATTATCAAAGTAACCCAAATCAAAAAACTGAAGTTTGGTTGCAAAACTAAAAAAAATAGTGCTAATGCTTAAATTTCCGTTAAACATATTATTAACGAATTGACTCTTGGATCCTCAGTACTTGTTTTAAAAATATAAAATTTGAAAAACATGCATTGCAGTAAAAATTATTCAGCGGCGCCGATGGTGTATTGGTAAGCGTGATTACCTCTCCCCCTAGCAGGCCTGGGTTCAATCCCAGTCGGCGCCGCCGGGATGTTCTGAGGCATAACATCTCTGATCACGCCTTCCTTCGGAAGGGAAGTAAAGCCGTTGGTCCCCGGTTCATGAGTTGACGGGTCGATAGGTAGAGTCAAGGTGTGGGAGTTGCCTCGCTGACGTCGATAGCATTGGTGCTCAGCACGAAAAACAAGATCGACGGAAAAAAAACCAAAGGAAAAATATAAAATAAAAACTATTTAGAATATTCTTTAAAAAAAAAACTATCAATGTTACTCCATTTTACGGTACTTAGAATAAAATCCAATGTCCCTCCTTTTTTGCATACTCAGCTCAAAAAATGCTTTCGAAGCCCCGTCCCATTCATACAAACGGCGGAGATCCTGTTAAAAGCAGGGTTAAGAAAATATTTTTTGTGGAGAGATAGCAAAAAAGAAGGGACTTTGGATGTGAATCTTAATGCATGTGTGAATCAGACATGTTTTGAAGTTTTAGGTACTCTATTTTGAAGTCTCTGCAAGGGATTTCTAGGATTATTGACTGCACTGTCCTTTGTAAACAAGTAACGGAAAGCAGATTATGCGTAATTTCCGACAGATGTTGCCACAAGCAATAGTAGGTACATCTTATTGATGCTGTGAAACGAACTTTTGGTCCAAGTTTCATTGAAAACCCTATTCAGATGTATATAATACAGTTTCTGTGCCTTCGAAGCAGTATTACCAGGGGGTGGAAACTAACGATTTTAAATTGATTCACTGCTTGAGTAGCCTATTGGTCCCAAGTACTTCTATGGCGTACCCCATTCTAGTTGAAATTCTATTATTACACTATGTTTGTTTTGATTCGCTGTGGATTTTGTGGATTCATGCAGAACATGCAGGGGTGAGTGAAATAGCTTGGGACTGCTTGGGATCGTTGTTCTGGTACTGAGTGAGCCAAAAATAATAATGATTTTCTTCGGGACCCAGTGGTCTTAGAGTTACCTCTATGGTATTACAGTGCTCGAATCAGTAGGTGTCAAAAGAGGGTGAACATGACAATCATCGAAAAGGTTTTTATTTTTCGTTGGTCAGGGTACAAAAAAAATATTAAAATGAATTTGAAAATCAAGACCGGAAAAACGGAACTTAAGTGGAGGTTGAAGGAATAAGGCTTCTCTGTACGAAAAAATCTCTATTCGATCTTTCCCGTTTAGATCGCAAAACATATCAGTTGAGCTTTTAAAGGAAGATTTATTTTGTGAATCAGAAGCTATGTTATCGAAAGTGAAATTGAAGCCAAGTATTTAAAAATACGAATATATAAAAAAAAAAGTTTGCGTGAGGTAATTTGGTGGAAATTCGCGGATATTGCGTGTCGGTGCTAACATAATTTCATTCAAAGTCGGCACCCGTAATCACGAAATTTGTTGGGAGATCTCGAGGAGATCTTCATACGAGGGCTAGCGAGAACTAACCTCGAATGGCACTCGGAGCCAAGTCCGTTGGTTAGCGAAGTGCTACGGATCAGACTGAGGGCCATCCACTGGTGGTATCCTTCGTCTCACGGTTGCGTACCGTTATGGAAACAATCGTGAGCGTGGTCATCGAAACGAAGTTCGGCCTCGTGAGCGCCACCCGTCATCACGTGGCTGTCAGAAGTCGCGAGTGTTCTGTTAAGGAAAGTCCACCACAGCAAGTCATCGCATAGGCTCACGTTTAGAGGAATAAATGTTCAATACCAGTCTAGATCAACACTTTCAAGCTCCTCTCCGTGGTCACCGGTGGTTTCGCAAGGTGGAAAACCGTATAGGATTCTCGGGCAAACACTTCGTAGCGTGGCAAAGGATCGCCAATCTACGTCATCGCTCGTTGGATTATGCTACCGGCGATTCAACGGTGTGACGGAGAGTCTGTCCTGGGTAAATCCGACATCGTATCGGTGCTCATCGTTCGTTGGATGACGATCCCGACAACTCAACGGTCGGACGGAAGGTAACCCACCTAACCAAAGCAAGCTGTACGTACCGGACTTCTCATACACGACACATACCACCAACAATAAGGGCAGATTAGGTCGACTCACGTACAGAGCGAAAGTATACATACATAACGTGACGTCTAAAGGAAGGAAGTTGGAGAGCATGAGGAGTCAGGTCATTCCTGTAGACCAGCGAAGATCGCTCCGGGAGCCCAGATGATTCTCTCTGACTCCATTTTTTTCCCCGTCAATTTTGTTTTACATACTGAGTACCAATGCTACCGACAGCTCTCACACCTGGACCCTACCTATTGACCCATCAACTCATGGACCGCGGACCAACGACCAGAGATTTTATGTCTCAGAAAATCCCAGGCCTTTTGGGGTGAGAGGCAATCACGCTTACCACTACACCACCGGCGCCGCTAACTCTCTGACTACTTAGCAGTGCGCAAAACAGTCAGGTTCAAGGAGTCATTTTCATATGAATATGAACTGCCATCTGTCTGAAGAGTCTGAATGATTGAGAAGTATATGGGTCACTGACAGCTGAGCACTTAGTCAGTAGCTCAGTCAGCACGTTTATTCTTCCGTGATGGTACCCAATCCTTGTTTTGAATGACTAAGCGTACATTTTCTATGGAAAAAATCCTCAATCACATGCTGTGTGAGCAAAGGCAAGCGGTGAGAGTTGTCTGTTCGTGAGTGACTGAATGTTTTTGTTGGCTCTTTCATTGCCTCGTTCTTTACCATTTGGTATAAACGGTATGGACAGAGCAATGGATTGAACAGTGCATTGCTTTCACACTCAGCCTAAGCAGTCTAACATTTTACGCTCTGCTCCTTAGACAGGAACCCAAGTAACTACGAAACCCGCTAACAGCCCGATGAGGGCCCTTTTTGCAATATAATGTTAATATAGGGCCTCCAAGTTTTATATCAGCCGTATGTCTGCTTTAAATTGTAAAAAGGGCCTTTATCGGGTTTGTTGTTACTTGGGAATAAGCCTCTAAAATTTTCAAAGTGAATATCAAATCAATTAGTTTTTTCATTAATTTTTAAAATTTGCTTTTTTATCGGTTTTATTGATAAGGTTTTTGATACATGAAATTTAATCTAGTAATTATTTCAGAGGAATTTGAGCAATCAATTATTTAGGATTGGAAGGAATAGATTAAGGACTATTAAATTTTGGGACTAGGGCATGTATTTGGTTTTTGGGAGCAAAAGATTCAGTTGGGTTGGGACAAATTGCTAGCTTATAGCAGAAGCTTGACTAAATGGCTAATCGCTTTGTTTTTGTCATCCAGACTTTTATGTTGGTCAAATGTTATCTACAAAGGCCAAAATTGATTTGTTTTATTGATGCAAATATCTTGAATACACAAAAAATTAAGACTAGAATATGTTTCTTGAACTCCTGGAGTAAAGTGTTTATAACATTAACCATTTGTTTTATTTAAATAGTGCTGTTAAGTAAAGTGACATCAATAGAAGCAAAAACACGTTTTTAAAAATATCCACAGGCATTTTGAACATACTTTTATGTGGATAGACGAGGGTTTCACACGATCTTTAGCAATACATACCAAGAAAATTGTAATGATAACAAAGTGTGCATTTACAAATTTCAAGATATTTTAATCAAATGTATGTGTTGGCCCAATGTAACCCCACATAAGGTTTTACATTTATCTAGTTATCAATTATTTCCATGACAGTCGTAAATATATTTTTGATGAATATATAATTACATGCTTTAAATTGTTTTCCTTCCTAAAATGTGAATGTTGTAAGGTAGGGAATGAAACGAAATTTTTTAGTGTAAATATATTGACTTCACGAAGAGAAACAGTTACTTAAATGAAAGATGTCTGAAATTATACAATCGCCCAAATCTCAGTAATAGAGATGAACTAGCCTTTGGTTAAAAATCTCTATAATGAAGACTTAAAAAAAAAATCGCAGTAGTTTGTCATTATAATTGTGTGAAACTATGTAGTACTACGAGACACTAGTATGTCTAAAAGCTCTGCAAATATCATGCAAACTGATTAAGAGCTACAAACGTTTTAGTGACAGAATTATTTTAGCTGAACTCTATTACTCTGACACGCACTGTAAATCGGGCCTAAACATACTCATTGTAACTAAAATACTACTTTTCGAAATTATGAAACTATGAGACATTATAATACTAATTTTTATATGTAAGATAAAAGAAGAGAAGGTAAAGTTTGTGCATGACACATTTTTTTAATCTTTATTATAAAGATTTTTAGTCGAAGGCTAGTTCATCTCTACTACTGAGATTTGGGCGATTGTATATTTTCAGACATCTTTCATTTAAGTAACTGTTTCTCTTCGTGAAGTCAATATATTTACACTAAAAAAATTCATTTCATTCCCTACCTTACAACATTCACATTTAAGGAAGGAAATCAATTTAAAGCATTTGAATATATTCATCAAAAATATATTTACGATTGTCTGGATATAATTGATAATTAGATAAATGTAAAACCTTATGTGGTGTGACATTGGGCCAATACATAAATTTGATTAAAATATCTTGAAAGATGTATTAAATATGTATTATTATTATAATATCACATAGTTTCATTATTTAGAAAAGCAGTATTTTAGCTGTAATGAGTATGTTCAGGCCTGCTGTACATAATGTAAAATTCTTACCACCTGTCTGCAAGATGGGGGCCCTCTCCAGTTTGAGGGCCCTGGCTTTAGCCCTACCGTAAATACGGCCCTGATTAGCAGCTTGCACTATAAATTGTCCACCCTGTGGCTATGGAAGCATCACTCATATCACCGTCAATAGTCTGGTCCAGTTCGAATCAAATTAGCAATCAATTATGAAGCTACTCGCGGTAATCATCGCATTCGCTGCCATTGTTCTGATCTCAACGACATCCGGTGAACCAAGCCCCCGGACCCTGCAGGATGATTTCGATGAGTTTGTCGAACTACTGCCGTTCGATAAAATCATAGACGTGGCATTGAAATACATCCTCACCGATAAGGAGGTCCAGGAAGCACTGCAGTACCTGCTGGGACCGGAGTTCTCCACCATCTGGGATCAAGTGTTTGCCCTCAAGGAAGTACGCGATGTGTTGGATTATTTGGAACAGGCAGGTGTTGATGCGTATGCATTCTTCAACGATTTGGCAGATCTGCTGGGTTTGAATCCGATCAAACCTGGTGTGTCGATGCGTCAATCGGTCAGCACTCGAGGTTTGAACAACTTGATTGATGATGTACTGGCTCAACTTCCGAAAGACGAACTGTTGGCTCTGTTTGAGCACAAGCTGGAAACCAGTGCTGAATTTAAGGCGTTCTTCGACAAGCTAAAAAGCACTGATTTTGAGAAACTGGTGGAGTTTGCTGGTGTAAGTGTTAAATGTATTTGAAAAAAGATTTGCTTACTTAACTATTGATTTCGATTCATCTACAGAATTCTACCGAGCTGCAATCATTGTTCCAAAAACTGCGAGATCATGGAGTCGATGTTGATAAGTTCTTTGAACTTGTTCAAGGATTCTTTGGGTGGGGCTTCTAGTAAATCTATGGTAGCTAAGTTAAGACTATAATATGAGACATTCTCAGGTAATAAAAAGTTTACCGTTACTAGTGTCGGACATTAATCCGTGGATGAAACGAGAAAGGTAATACAGCGATAGCCGGTGGTGTAGTGGTAAGCGTGACTGCCTCTCACTCTAAAAGGCCTGGGTTCAATCCAAGTCGGCTCCATCGGGATTTTCTGGGGCATAAAATCACTGATCATGCCTTCCTTAGCAAGGGAAGTAAATCCGTTGGTCCCCGGTCCATGAGTTGATGTGTCGTTCTTGGTTGCATATCTCATCAGATTCGGAGCGGTAGAACGATTCTTCATATTGAGAAATTATGGGTTTAGCAACAGAGTACATTCTATCGTGAATCAAAAGCTCGAGCGTCTTTGCTAAATAGCAAAGAATAGAAATGGGTCTGTAATTCTCAACGCTATGAATGGCCTTCCTTAGCTCAGTCGGTAAAGGCGCAGCTACAAAGCAAGACCATGCTGGAGGTGGCTGGGTTCAATTCCCAGTCCGGTCTAGGAATTTTTCAGGTTGGAAAATGTCTCGACTTCGCTGGGCATAGAAGTATGATTGGACTTGCCTCACAATTATACCAATGCAAAAATGGTACAGGCATCGATAGTTCTCAGTTAATAACTGTGGAAGTGCATCTAGAACACAAAGTTGAGAGCACGCTATAAGGAAATATGCGATATACAATAAGCTTGAAATGCGAAGAAGAAGAAGAAGAAAGATGAATGTTTCCGGCCTTGTGTATGGGTGTAACCGCAGACAACTTCCATGCGTCCGGGAAGACAGCTTCCAATAGTGAAAGGTTGAATAACCAACAAGCAGGTGCCCAATGGGACGAAATCAAAAATAGTGGGATATGACTGTTTGCACCGAAACTATTGAGTGTAGCATTTTGATGTCTTCCACAACGTTTCTTATTTTTTTAGTTCTTTAGTTGAGTAGTGAAAATTTGTGCTTAAGGGGGCTATACGCTCAGACAAAAAATATAACTTTGTTATGTCTTGTTAAAATTGATGAACATCTATGGAAACATTGTAGGTAAAGCCATTTTAAGAATTTTTTTTTCGAACACGAAAATGTTCTGTCTCTAAGTGGGCGAAGTTTAAGGGTGAAAATGGAGCAAAAACGGTTGTACATGAGCAGTGAGGAACATTGTGGTGCTTTATTTGAAAATTCATTAACCTTCCCTTTGGATCCCCTTAAGAATTGCATATTTAACAGTAGAGTATAAGTTGCTGGACGATATATCATTGAGATTAGCTGCTGATGCCACCCCTTTAAACATAAAGCTAAAAATTATAAAAAGGACTCAAATCCTTAAAACTAGGTTTCTTATTTTTGCACAAATGTGCATTTATAAAGCACTTTTCAGAACATTAAAAAAAAACATGGTGAAACAAAAAAGTTATGGCAAAAAAAAACACTTTTAAGTGGGTACTACCGTTTGTACTCCATTTTCACCCTATAACATCGTCCACTTGAGAGATAGAATTTTTTTGCCTTCTACAAATATTCTTAAATTACTTCATCTACATTTTTTTCCATAGATGAACATCAATTTTAAAGAGACATGAAAAATCATTTTTTTTTATCTGAGTGTATACCTCTCTTCAGCAAAAAATTTCACTTCGCAAATAAGGTACTCAAAATTTTTTTAATCATTCTGGAGGACACCAAAATGCTTACTTACCTTACCAATCAGACTAAGGCCTTGTTGTCCTCTGCTGTCCGAAGAAGTCGTTTCCACTCTACTCGATCCATCGCCACAGTTCGCCGGCCTCGTAGTCTGCGAAGGGTCATCTTCTACTGGGTCCACCTTGCCCACTGCGCGTCTCTTCTTCTTGTTCCTGTTGGGTCGCTTTCTAGAACCATTTTCACTGGGTCGTCGTGCGGCATTCTTACAACGTGCCCAGCCCACCGTAGTCGCCCAATTTTTGCAATGTGGACGATGGATGGTTCTCCCAGCAGCTACCAAAGCACCAAAATGCTACACTCAATAGTTTCGGTGCAAATAGCCATGAATCCACTGTGAAGTGGTTCGAGTACTTCAGCACATCGACGAATAAATACGGGAGATAGTTTATCCCATCCTGGACCATTTAATGGATCTACGGAGTTCAACGCATTGGTGACATCTTCTATGGTGAACGGTGAACTCGGGAAGCGTATATCGTCTGACGACAGGGAATTTAAAAATTCCGGAGAGTCTACCGGAGGGACAGCATTTGAAATATTCGGCAAAGAGTTCGATTGAACCTACGATGTTGTGACTCGTTCTGCCATAGAAAATCATTTCCGATGGGAATGGCTGAGCGACTTTCCTGCTTTTGAAAAAGGACCAGAAAGAAGAGAGATTCGGTTTTTCATTTGGACGGCCATTAGCACTAGTGTTGTACTTTCGTCAGTCAAAATTTATCCGTTTTTCGTATGTTCTAACGTGTATTTATGTCCGCATTGTGCAGCAAAACACTCGATAGTTAAAAATCTATCACCACTATTGAAGTGCAGTTGATCCGTTAAATTCTGACGTGGTTATTTGTCGAAAATACTTTTCGTCGCAGTGGATTGCTTTTTCTCAAGCGAAGACAGATATCGTGCTTTGTGTACCAACAATAGTGCAGTGTATTTGATCTCCTTATTGCCGCTGGTTTCTGTACCATCCACTACCAGAAAGAGATGGAGCGCAAACAATGTGGACAATGCAAATCGGACATCAACGATCTCGAGCCAGTGCAGTGTGGCTTCTGTGAAACGTTCTACCACATTAGCCAGCAATGTTGTGGCTTCAGCGGCAGAGCCAACAAAGATCTGTTCGCACAGGGAAAGGCGATGTTTGTTTGCCCCGTCTGCCGAGATGAGCTGAATGGTAAAAGCGTGCGGTCCTACATAGACGACAAATTGAAATCGCACGAGCCGTCGTCGCACAGTCTGCCAGACCAGGTTCAGCAGTTATCAACGTTGGTAGAAAGCCTGAGTCAAAAGGTGGATAGTATTGCAGCGGCTCAGAACCAGTCGACCCGTCCGCTGTCTGTCCGTAACCCATCTTCCTGGCCTAGGTTGGGTGCCAATCGCGGTCAGAAACAAGTTATCACTGCTAAAACTGATCGTGGAACGAATGCGATCGACCTCAGTGGGCTTTCGGTTGCATCACTTACACCCACTCCAGCTCCCCCAAAGTTTTGGCTCTATTTGTCTGGCTTTCAGCCGTTAGTCACAACGGACGACGTTCGAAAAATCGTCGCGCGATGCCTGAATGTGACTAACTCTTGCGATGTTGTTCGTCTAGTGCCGAGAGGAATGGATATCAAAAATATGTCGTTCATATCCTTCAAGATTGGACTAGATCCTTCCTTAAAGCAGCAATCTCTGCTTGCCACGACTTGGCCATCTGGTTTGCTGTTCAGGGAGTTCATCAACGAGCCAAAAAACCGGAAGAAGTCGAATGCGGACGAGGAAAGCGATTTAGGCGCAGATCCCGAGTCACCAACGGTATAGAATTCGGACGTTTTTCCGTGGACGGTGGGAACCCTCGGGTTCCCATCACAGGCGAGTATTGTCATTCTGCTTCTCGTATACCAGCACTCAATCGTTTTGCGTTGCAGCGTTTCCCCACCTCTCGTGACTCCAGACTCCCACTGACTCCAGACACCGAAGCTGCTGACTCAACAAACACCGAACCAGGACGCATCATGGAAAGCACTGTGGAAGCCCTCGATCTCGCCAGCCCGGTCCTGCCTATCGCTGCCAGCGCTCATCATAGTCGTCCCGGACCCGTGGTTGGATGTAGAGAGAGGGTCTTCCAGCCTGCTTCTTCAGGCAAGTACCATGCGAATGTGGAATTTCCTCTTCCTGAAGTGTCTTCCAATTCCAGCGGCCCTAGTTGCAACGTTCCATCTCCCACCTTGGCTCTCTCTCCTGTCATCGAGTCTGCTCTAGTTGGCAATGAAGAAGCAGTTAATGGTATGCGGTTCTACTACCAAAACGTGCGAGGACTACGAACCAAGGTGGATTCCTTCTTTCTTGTCGCAAGCGAGTGCGATTATGACGTTATAGTGCTGACCGAGACCTGGCTCGACGACCGTATATACAGTGCGCAACTATTCGGGGACACCTTTGCTGTATATCGCACTGATAGAAATGGCTCTAATAGTGCGAAGACCCGCGGAGGTGGTGTTTTGATTGCGGTTTCTACCCGTTGGAACAGCTATATCGACCCTTCACCCGTCAGCGATGGTTTGGAGCAACTGTGGGTTAGAGTGACTATGCCGAGCCGAGTTGTCAGCGTGGGCGTAATATACCTACCACCGGATCGTCGTAACGATAGCAGCAGCATACAAGACCACGTGGATTCCATCGGTGCCATTGTTGCTAACTTGGGATTCAATGATTTTGCTCTACTGCTTGGAGATTACAACCAGCCTGCTCTCCAATGGAGGAACTCAGACGATGGGTCTATGCAAGTTGAGCCTCAAACTGCTTTGATGTCTGCAAGCTCGGCGCTTATCGATGGCTTCTCTCTGCATAGCCTCACGCAGCTCAATGGTATATCGAACAGAAATGCTCGCTTCCTAGACCTTGTTCTGTCGAACGAAGCTGCAACTCCAGCATGTGTTGTTTCGGAGGCTGTTGAACCTCTGACCACACTAGATCCTGACCACCCTGCTCTGGATGTAATGATGCAACTTCCGCCGCAGGTCGTTTTTGAGGCGCGCACCGACGATTCTCGTACCTTCGATTTTAGACGAGCTGATTATGCTGAACTTAGCGCTGATATCTCCAGGGTCGACTGGCGACCAATAGAATTAGCTGACTGTGTTGACGATGCCGTCAATTACTTCAGGCAAACTATTTGCGATATCATGGCTGAATTTGTTCCTCTTTCACGACCTGCGCCGAAGCCCGCATGGTCTAATGGTCACCTGCGTCGATTGAAACGGTACAGGGCCAAAGCGTTACGAAGATACTGCCGAAATCGTTCATACATCACGAAGCAAGAGTTCAACCGTAGCAGTAATAATTATAGGAAATACAACCGATACTTGTACCGCCGATATGTGCTCCGTACACAGGCATCTCTTCGCAGGAACCCAAAGCGTTTCTGGTCGTTTGTTAACTCAAAAAAGAACGAAGTCGGTTTGCCTTTATCAGTTCATCTCGGTGAACAATCCGCCAGCTCTGAAACAGAAAAGTGTCGTCTCTTCGCTCAACATTTCATGAGTTCTTTTAATGATATGTCGGCATCACCTAACCAAGTTGGAATAGCAACCCGCGATACTCCAAGAGATGCGTTTGATTTTCGTTCATTCCAAATCGATGAGCATACTGTTGAATTGGCTATTCAAAGGTTGAAACTCTCGTATGCTGTTGGTCCGGATGGGATTCTCTCGTCCGTCCTAAAGCTGTGCTCTGAATCGCTACTCACTCCCTTGGCAAAGTTGTTCAACTTGTCTTTGCAGGAGTGCAAATTTCCTGAGGCATGGAAATTTTCGTACATGTTCCCAGTGCACAAAAAAGGTGACAAAAGGAATGTCCAGAACTACAGAGGGATCACATCGTTATGCTGCTGTTCCAAAGTGTTCGAGATTATCATCAACGAGGCACTTTTCAGTTCCTGCAAAAACTACATTTCCACGGCTCAGCATGGATTCTATCCAAAGCGGTCAGTTACGACAAACTTGACTGAATTCGTGTCACTTTGCGTTCGGACCATGGATTCTGGTGGACAAGTCGACGCCGTTTACACTGATCTGAAGGCTGCATTTGATCGAGTTGACCACTGCATATTACTGGGCAAACTTGAAAAACTTGGCGTTTCTGACTCCATGATTTCATGGTTCACGTCTTATCTCACAGACCGCTCGCTCTGCGTTAAGATTGGCGCCTCGCAATCTGAAGTATTCACGAACATCTCCGGTGTTCCACAAGGAAGTAATCTGGGACCGCTTTTGTTTTCGTTGTTTATCAATGAGCTTTCTCGTCTACTGCCACCTGGATGCCGACTATTCTACGCCGACGACGTTAAAATGTACATGATCATCAATAGCATCGCTGATTGTGAGGATTTGCAACAGATTGTGGATCATATGCAAAGCTGGTGCTCCCGTAACTACTTGACGCTTAGCATCAATAAGTGCAATGTGATATCCTTCTACCGTAAGAAGAAACCGATCAGATTTGATTATTCCATCTCCGGCCAGATTTTGGAGAGAGTTAGTCAAGTCAGAGACTTAGGAGTTACTCTTGACTGTGCATTGACGTTCAAGCCCCATTACAATGACGTCCTGAACAAAGCCAACAGACAGCTTGGTTTTATATTCAAAATCTCCGAAGACTTTCGTGACCCGCTGTGCCTGCGGGAATTGTATTGTTCATTGGTCCGCTCTATTTTGGAGTTCAGTGCTGTCGTTTGGTGCCCTTATCAGGCCTGCTGGATTGCAAGGTTTGAGAGTGTACAAAGGAAGTTTGTTCGTTACGCGCTACGTCATCTACCCTGGCGTGATGCATCTAACTTGCCTTCATACGGGGACCGCTGCCGCCTGCTTGGGATTGATACCCTGCAAACAAGACGACGTAATGCTCAAGCTGTCTTTGCCGCTAAGATTATTATCGGTGAAATTGACTCCCCACAACTACTTCGGCAGCTCTACTTCTACGCACCTGAGAGAGTAATGAGACAACGTAACTTCGTTCATCTTGCGACTCGTAACCGACAGTATGGGATGAATGAGCCTATCCGCGCCGTGGCTAATGCGTTTAATGATGCTTATGCTTGCTTCGATTTTAATGTACCGTTAACTGTTTTTATCAGAAGAATGTCCTGAATGTATAGATTGACTAAGCATCCTTTTAAACTTAGATTATTCATTAAGACAACCAAAAGTCAGATGAATTAAGATTATAATAAATAAATAAATAAATAAATAAATCTCATCTTTGATTCAGAAGGTATACTCACGGAAAGAGGAAGAGACGCATTCTTCGTTCTCAGCTTTGAGTCTACGAAGAATGATCCTGTTTTCTACAGTTCGATGACGGAAAAAGCGGCAGTGAACTTTGCGAAGAATGTTACGTCGTTATCGAAGCTCGGCATTCCACTACGGTTGATTGTCCGAGGTAGAGTTCTACGGAGCGGTGTGTGATCCCGAAAATTACGTTATAGAATGTGGTAACTGCTGCGTTGACATTGGCACCGAGAACAACTTCAACCCAGCTCATCAGACCTAGATAATCATAACGGCATCATTAACGCATCGGTTGGAATTGAAATCGGGGTTCGTTGGAAAATCGGGTTAACTTTCTATGGAGCTTCGTATGGACAAACGAAAAACAAACGGTTTGTGGTGGCACCATAGTTTTTTTTTCCTCTGTTCAGGACCTAACACCACTGCGACCAGTAATTTGATCTATTGTAGTATATCCCGTGTCCTTAGTTTAGTGCATGTCGTATTACTTCGTCACTATATAGAAATGATTGAGTATTCGGATTTTATACAGTTCTCATTCTTGCCTTCATCGCAAGGAATCGATTCTAATTGAAAGGTCCCGCTATTTATACCCTTCGGAGTGTTGGAACACCCTCCAAAGGCGCGCCCCTTTGTCAGTCAAAATTGGATTCCTTAGCAACAAAAATAAGCTATGACACCGATAAAGACCAGGCATCATAACCCTAGTCTTAACCACTTCAAACTAGGGAACAACGAATAGAAGATTAGGAATCACATAGATGAAGACTAACTAACTCATTTTTTCCTTGTTTCAAGATCATCCTTGGTGGACAAAGCCAAGTCTTATCACTATCAACAAGGCATTAAAAGTTACAAGGACTAAGATGTGTTCCTTTGATTACTGAAATATCCTGTTCCCCTACTTTGAAGTTGTTAAGACTAGGAATCGATGGTAGATCTTACATCCCAGAACGTACCACGAAAAGGTGATCTACCCACGCTACAGGGCGGCACCAAAGTTTACTTTTATACTACAATTGTATCGACTTATGTCACTTTTTCTTGATTGGGAACCGAAAACACGTGCGTAGATGAAAGAGCATTTGTAAAAATGGTGAAACATAATCCACAACTCGATATTGCAGGGACCATCGATTTTCATAGGAAATCATTTGAAGGCAAAATCGCTGTTTTTTACCATTTAATACTATGACTATGACGCACCATGTATAGAACAAAGTCCATTGGAACATTTACTAGAATATTCTAGTAAATTTTCCGTCGATCTTTGTTCCATATATAGTGCACCATACCGTAAGCGTGATAATGTTTGCACCATCGTACAAATAAGGTTCCCGTTTCACCTGCATACAATGCCTTGGTTTTCTTTACATGCACGTAACCTATAGCTCATACTGTAGTAGGCTGTGTATAAATGAAAATGATTTACTTAGTTTGACAGTTGCACCATGACGAAGTGGAAAATGGCAAAGGAACACGGGATCAGTGACTTTACGGCACGGAAGATCGTAAAGGAAGATTGCGGGGCGAAGTCGAGGGCACGGAAAAAAAAACTCACATGATTACCAACCGCATCCAGGAGCTACGAGTCGAACGATGCAAGAAAATCTTGAACTTCCTTAAGCGAAAAAATCCGGTAATCCAGTTTACCGACGAGAGCATGTTTACCGTCGATCCCGTATCAAATTCCAGAACCGACCGGTACATTAGTTCTCTTCCGGTAAAAGACGTGGCCGAAGAGCACAAGAACGTGTATCTGACCAAGCACCCTGCTAGCGTTATGGTGTTTGGATTGGTGGCTTCCGATGGCAAAAAAAATGGACCTGGTGTTCATTCCAAAAGGCGACAAGATCAACACGGAGGTCTACATCGGGATTTTAAGTAAGTATGTTCTTCCGTGGATCAAAGAACAGTACGGTCCGAAGCCAAATATTGTATTTCAACAAGATGGGGCTCCGTGCCACACCGCGAACCGCACTCAGAAGTGGTTGCAGGAACATCTTCCGTTCTGGGCGAAGGATATGTGGCCGCCATCCAGCCCCGATCTAAATCCGTGGCGTGTCATCACATAACATATGTGGAACTCGGTAATAAAAATCGACCCCATTTCAGTGCTTTCAAGTGGTATAGTAGGACATCGATCTGTCAAACTGATTATACCAGCTGTAAAATGAGAAAGGAGATCAAGGGGGTAGTCAATTCTATAAAAACATTTCTAATGTGGGTTATATTTCTATGTCTTCTTAGCGCTCTTGAACTCATCAATTTATGATATTTAAAGGGTGATACGGTCAAAATTTGGTCAAGGGAAAACGCGTGTAAATCGGTGAAATCGTTTATTTAAAAAATCAAATTAAATTTCTTTTTCAAGTTCAATTAGTATAAAATTCAGGAAAAATATTCAGTTAGGCTTCCGCTTTTCCAAATCCGAATTGCCGGGCCTTACGCTTGACCCCTGCCATCAGATTTTGTACAGCCACATTGTCCACCTTCTTCGCCGCAGAAAGCCAGTTTGCCTTGAACTGCTGCTCGCCCTTAGCAGTTTTTTTGGTCTTCTTTAGGTTATGGATTCGTTGCGGTATGGTTCAAAATATTCGTAGATAGAGAAGTCATTTATCATGGTGGCATCTCCAAACTTACCATCATCGCCGTTGTCTGATTCAGAGCTATCAGAAGAAGCAGGGTCACAATTTGAATTATTCGCCTGTCCTGTGCCTTGCTTGATGCCCATGATTTCACTGCGAGTGAGATTAACCCTAGGACCACTTCCATGAACTTCGCCAACCAGGCCACCTTCCGTAGCATCAGAAGCGACTGAGATTACAGGAGTTCTGGTTTCATTGTTGATGACACCGACGCGTTTTTCCACATTACACGAGGGTTGGACTAATTCTCTATAAGAGATGTTCAGAGGATCGCATCGACTATCAAACTGATCCACATTGCATGATATTGCAACTGCCTCTGTATTCTCGGGG
The DNA here is from genome assembly GCF_037179485.1 of Ochlerotatus camptorhynchus. Classification (NCBI taxonomy): domain Eukaryota; kingdom Metazoa; phylum Arthropoda; class Insecta; order Diptera; family Culicidae; genus Ochlerotatus; species Ochlerotatus camptorhynchus. Next base: position 1,838,742 of record NW_027040668.1, on the reverse strand, counting down.
TCGAATTTGTTGTCCGGTACCACAAGATCTGATAAATTTATTTTTAAATTAATAGGGCAGCCCGGAGGAGGCCTGATAGCGCTTTCAATTGCTTTAGTAACCACAAGATCCAACGGTTCAGAGGACACATCCAAGTCACCGTCTCTCATCGAAAAATTTAAAGGTGACTCATTGTTGGTCATGGTACGAGATAAATCCAGAGCCACTGACCATCGTGGATCCAGAAAAGTTTTCATTGGCGTTGAAGCTTTGAGATGAGAAACTGCGATGGGATACCTCCTCGTATCGCGCAACTGACATATTTGCAGCGTCGAGCGTCTCCAAGTGCTCCCCATGTTCATCCTCATCTAGTTCTACAGCCGCAGCTTAAAAATAAATTGGAGAATGTCAATAGTTAAGCACATGTTACATTACTGACTATATTTACCTAGAATTAATTCGATTCCTCGGGAGAACTCCATCGTTAAATATCACCAAAGTTTTGACTGCAAACGTTCAATTTGAATTTGACGAATCGAGATTCGAATGCCTGTTGCAAGGGCAACAGTGTCAAACAGATAAAAAACAGGTTAATCTTACATTTAAAAAGACCCTATCAAAAAAAATCCGTTGGCATCATAAGCCCTTTTTTAAATGCTAAATATTTTTTCAATCAAATTATTTTCATAAGTGATTTTAATTATGTAGCAAAAGCTATTCATGGTCCATCGAATAAAGCTATAAAACGATTTGTTTACATTTCAGTCTTAGGCCCTTTTCAATTGTTGGTCTTGATATGTTATGTGGTGTCATGAAGGCCAAGGCCTGTTCTAAACGCTACACGAGTACAGCAAGCCTCAGACAAACATTGACCCGTACCTGGAGAGAATGGATCCAGACTACATTATTAGAACCTGCCGTGCATTCCGGAAGCATGTGGAGGCCGTAATTGCAGCAAGTGGAAACTCGATCGATGATTGACATAGTTTAAGACTCTCCCTCCTTTTGAATAAATAAAAAAAACTCGAAAACGAAATTTTTCGGATTTTTTTTTTATTTTGACATTGCTCAATGGTGCAAACATTATCAGGCATACGGTAGTATACAATTACACCAGATCAAGAGATGATTATATTGTTTCATCTTCCTTGGGGGCACATGTAAGATCTTGAAAATTTAGTCATTAAATTAATGCAAAACACTCCCTGAGCAGTTTTATAAAAATACCTATCCCGACGCCACATGCCATATGCAAATCAAATGATTCTACATACCTACCCATAATTCCGATCCCCTCCCAAAAGCAGAAGCTGGGGCTATTGGCGTAAAAATCGAGAAATTAAATATAATTGCTCCGGCACATGAGACCAACAAGTTCATTTTCCGAAATACCGTAAGTGTACCCTCATAAGAGCTGAAAACTTCCTCCCTATCCATTGGCAAATATCAAGAAGTAATGACCGTTTAGAAGGAACGACTGACTCACCGAACACATAGTCCCTTCGCAGTGAAAGAAGAAGCAAAATATGTTTGTTAAATTTTTATTTTCCCATAAAAGAAACAGGATACCTTATGATTGCTGGAAAATGTTCTGTGTTGTCGATACCCGTATCTTTGTATCTTCTTTTGGTGGATGCCAAAGAAGTGGAAATCGGGACCTTCATGAAGATAGAGAGAGAGAGAGAGAGAGCGCACAAGACATTAACGTTAATTGAACACGGTTTGGATTTTAATTTTCCAAAGAATACTTATGCCATCGAATGTTGTACGGTCGAGGGCCAGGGCAGGGAACGGAAATGTTAATCTTCAGCTTTTTTTATTTTCTTAAAATTACGGAAAATTAATTAGCTACGGATCGATGTTGTACGGTTTTGTACCTGGGTGCTTTCATGTCGTTGGCCGAGGAAAGTTTCCTACGCACTACTAATTGGCTTTCTGTTTTTCATTTTCCTAATGTCAACATGGATTCAGCTCAGCTTGTTGTTCTTTTTCAATGAATGCTTGCTTTCTAGTTGTAAATATTTCCTATTAAATGTTGTTGGGACAAATAAGCTTGCTATAGTTTACCGTTCAGAATCCTGTGAGAACGAATCAATTTAATTGCAAGCACAAATAAAATCCAGATTTACTGTTTGCTGTTAAGTTCACCGTTGATTGGATTTTATTTCGCATCCAAAGAAAAGCTCCCATAGGGATTCGGCGCAATTCAAATTTCCGAACCTAGCATCGTATGATGATTGTAGGACCTGTACAGAAGCACCATGGCAATAGGTTGTGTTCTGCTAGTATTTCGATAAACAATTCGATAAGGGTTCAATGCAAACAGAGGAACAAAGATTTTCCGGTTTTAGAAGCATGGAATTTGCATCCATTTGGCCAGTTCGTAGGACTACAATCTGGCAGGGGGAAGGAGTTTATCATCAAGTGACCAAACAAACAGAATCTTGATTGTATTGTCGTCATCAAATAGTAGGGGGGAAAATGGTTGTACGTTGCATCATATGTGTTGATGCTTTTTCGGTTGCATCTAGGGGTCACTTGGGTGTCTTTACGCGTACACTACCGGTAGGAGTTTTCTGTCATTATTGTTGATGATTGTTTTAGGAGTTCCCGATCGTTTTCTGCCTTTTCTGAAAAAAAAAAAATGAATGCAAAGGCGGTACAATTTGAATTCACTTTGTATGAATCCACAACATTGGACATTGATCGTGGATAGATTTGATGAGTTCATGATTGTTGGGCGCGGTACACATACTACGTAATGCAAACAATCTGGATTTTGGGACATCTCCAAATGTCAAATAACAGTTTGAAAAGTTTTTATTATGTTAATGATATAGGGGTTGTATAAAATTTCCCAATACTGCCCCCTCCCCCTATGCAACAATAATTAACGCAAGCTCAACCCCTTCCCTCTTGTAATTTGAGCATAAAGATTTCCGTTTGTTACCTGGCGGGATAACCTCGATCGCGAGTGATTTATTGTTCGGTTTTTGCGGTTTATGTACGTATGATGATTTTAGCGTTTGCTCATTTTGAAGCATAATTTGGAATTCTGGAAAGCATGTATAGCATGGAAAGAGTTAGAAACATTTGTTTTTATTTAAGTCATTTCTAGATCAAATGATGATCGGTAATATATGACGTATAGGCTTTATTGTAGAAAATTACTCGATTACTTATAGAACTCGAGTGGAATGGTACGGTAAAAGTTTAGAAAGTATGACGTACACACTGATCCAGGCCACCACCGTTCGGTATTTTTTTAATCACGGAGCTGATCGGTAAAAGTTAAAAAATCTATTCTGAACTTAAACAGGCTTTGTTCGGTTAAAATAATTTAATGATAAAAACCATCATCGATTTTATTTATTTCTTACGTGTAACGGCCATTTGAAATGTTACCGACTATTCCAGCTGTTCAAAAACCCGCTAACATTTTATCGACTTTGGTGATCTTAATTCAGTGTGTACGCTTGATCCAGTTTGGAAAACATTGTTAACCAATGAGCTTTATACAAAGGTGAGGAAATCCGCACTAATACACACAAATAGATCAGCTGATTAGTGTTGTTTACTTTTTCCTCTCGCGTTGCCTACGTCACCATTTGTGTTTACGTTTTGATACTATCAGTTTTTTCATCGCTGCTCGGTGTAAGTTATCTGTTTCAATCGTTTCAGCCAGTGAATCTCTCGTTAATAATGCCGAAGTGTGCAGTGAATGTGTGCTTGTTTTCTTCTGCGGAAGCTGAAATAAGTGAAAGAACAGTGAGCTTCCATGTGTTTCCGAAGGACGGTAAAGCGCGGTCCCACTGGGTCAAATTTTGTGGACTGAAAAACCCTGTATATTTGCTCGCAGCATTTTTCCAATGAGTGCTTTAAAAATAATGCCACCATCCAAAATATGGTGATGCCAGCAAGCAAGGCACGAAACATACTGTTAAAGAATGGTAAGTTTTTAATTGTCTTTTAGACATCTATCTGTTCATGGCTCAGAACGGCAAAACGTGAGATTGGCTGCCCAGCTATTAAGCCATACCACGGTAATTAATTTAAGAAGACACTTCGGTCAGTCCGAGGAAGCTTGCCTGCTGGCGGAGGTAATTGAAACCGTAGACAAATGGTTCGATTTGATGAACTCATATAGCCTGAAGCAAAACATACCATCAAAGAAATGTTACGGAATGGAATTGGAACTTCAAAATCAGATTCAAGACAATATGGAAGCAATGATGCTGGATATACGAGTATTGGAGAAGCATTGTCTTCCTGCTTGTGCGAATATGAAGGTAAGTTTTTAGATTAACAAACTAACACAATTTAATAATATTCAATTCGATATTTCCAGCTATTTCAGCAAGCAATCCTAATTTCTATCGAGTCAACTAGAAAACTGTTGATTGAGGTGCGTACAATGCCTAATCTGGAAGATGGTTTTATCATGACTTATAAAGTCAATCAAGATTGTGTAGAGAATGAGTTCGCAACGGTTCGCCTCAACGGAGGCACACATGATCACCCATCACCCCTGCAAGCCCTGGACCGCTTAAGACTGATGATTCTTGGAAAAGGCTTGTCAAAGCAAGTTAAAGTCAACCAAAATACACAGAATATTTTGATAGAAGAGGATTATCTTATCGCAAAGGTGTTCCGTAAAGCTAAAATTGATTCCGGAAAATCGAATAGTGATGAAAGTGATTCTAGTGACGACGAAAATTTAAATCCATTTGTTCATGAGTCCAAATTACGGAATCTCGAGGAAGCTGACGGCTTTGAATATGCCATGGGTTACATAGCCAAATCTCAAACCAAGGATCATCCCAACTTAGGATCATTCACGTACCAGCTAGAAGATGGAAACGATCCAGGAATGAATAAGGAAAACTACGTTCAGGATATTTCGCATGGAGGGTTGGTGATGCCATCTCAGGAATGGTTGGAAGTTGGAGAGCAACTCGATTCTTGTTTCAACTGGATGCATAACATTGGACCAGAAGGAAGTGAAATTGGCTTTAAAAAGAAAAAAAAATGTAAGTGAAAGGACTTTGCGAAAATTTAGAAATCAATTTCCGCAGTTGCCAGAAGATGTACTTAAAAACTATGCCAGAAAAAGGGTTGCAATTTGAGTGCGTCATATGAAGAAACAAATACTGGAAAGCAAATTACAAAAAGCTAAAAACCGTAGGCTAAAAACCCACAAAAGTGGATCAAAGAAGTGCAATAGTGAGTAAGAATTCAAAAAAACTGAAGCATTTTATTAACTAGTATATAAGTTGCCATCATAAATGTAAACGACTAAATGATTCTTATTTTAATATACCTTTTGCATATATCCATGATAAATCAATATACTTACTACCAAAATTGAAAAAAAGAAATTCACATTAAATACAAACTTATTCGTTCTTGCAAGTAGAAAAGTGGACCAAGATGACCATTCTAACGTAAGTAGAATACAATTCCACAATACTGACCTGAAACTAATTATATAATCCTGCTATGGGATTCCACAACAAAAATAAAACATAAATTCACAGGAAAATTACATTTTCAGCCTATTCTTTTTTTTACTTACGTGGTAAGATGATCAGTATGGGGCAAAATGATCACATGTACAACTTTAAGGAAAAATGTGTCCTTCAAATCCAAATTAAGTAACGTCAAAGGAAGTAAGCACTTCGAAACTAATCAAAACCTGAATTTATTAACCAATGGTGTGATCTGATTATAAGGTTATAAGGCAGACTCATAGCACTTTCCCCAGGGTAAACACGTACCCTAATAAACAAATAGGTATCATAAACGACGGGCAACCACCTTGATAGAACTATCCCACAAATGGTTTATTTGAAAATCGCTGCTCTGGAACCATTGCAAAATTTTGAGTGATATTCAATCACATTAAATTGAATAACTACCAGCAAACACAATTTCCTTCATAACAACTGAATATCCAGTTTCAAATAGTGACGTCACCAAACCTGTCCTCACATTGTTTTCGTTTTGTTTCCCTACTAACACTATGGCAATATGCGTTGCTCCCCACCTTGTATTTACCTCATTGATTGTTAACTGCTTACGGGGATCGGTGCTTAATCGATAGTCGATCGTAGTTTGTTGTGATAAAAGGTGCACGGTGACCGTGTTTACTTACTGATCATAAGATTATAGATCAAGCCCATTTACATTCCTGAGTTGATAGGATCGCATCATTTGCCTCTCGTGCTTTGGAAGATCCCATCACTTTCCAAAGTGAATACAGATTTAATTCACCCTTCCTACTAATAAAAACGCTCTTCCTGTGACAACCGTGGATTTGCAGAAGTTTTCTCGGTCTCTAGCAGCAACGGCTGTCAAACTAACAATCATTTCCGTCCCCGATGACCATAAGGACGTGGGAGGCGCATACTGAGAATGGATTGCTAATCCTATTCACATGGTTCTTTGTGCACATTTCACTGTAGGGTAGGTGAACCAGTGATAGTGGAACTAAGCCATTTTATTAATTATAAAATAAATATATGTTCTAGGTATACACATTACAGCTTTCAATCTCTAGTTTGCTAGAAAAATATTACATCGTGAATAAATTGTATGTTTTTTTGATAAACCATTCATAGGAACCCTGTTCCAGTAGTTGTGGTAGTTGCTAACTCTGGTTCCTATAATAGTGGCATGTATTGGTTTCTCATGGGTTCCACTATTATTGGAACTCTAAAAAAAAAACACTCAAAATCTTAAGGACAATTACATATTTTCCTTCAATTTTGGGTTAATTTTGAGTTTGAAATATATGCAAATCTGCTTGATTTTAGGAGAGCTACCGATGCAAAATAAAATTATTCGGTTTTCCATTATTATTCCGCCATAGCCCCCCTACCGCAACTATAGGTACACATTACTGGAACACCTACCCTATATGGACAATCATAGAGTAGCAACTACGAACGAATTTAGACAGTATGCAGACAATTGCAAACATATTTTTATTTTTAAATAAATTCTTTTAATTTATTAAGTTTACGATACCCTGTTTGTTGTACCCTTTATCAGGTCAAGGTAAATTAATCGTAGCACAGAAACGCAAACCAAAATGACGTCAGAAACAGTGCTGTCGTGGTAAGTTTAGAGCTGGTTACTCACTGATTTTCACAGGTGTGCCCTCTTTAAGGAGCGCCCATAATTGTTATTTCATACTGTACACAATTTAGTTCCCCATAATTAAAACTAGTGTACGGGTAATCTTCCATAGTATCAATTTTGGTTTTCTGTGAATTCTGTAGACCATGGTTTGGACTAGTAGAATGATTTAAAACCACAAAAAAACTTTCAATGTTATTTGGGCAGGCTTGTTGAAAATCCTCAAACTCACTGCAGGTTTTAAAATACTCTTGTCCTGCGAGTTTAGCCAGCTCTCACCTCGAGTGAGTGGCGGCAGGAATATGGAAGAAGTAAACAAAAACTCCTCGAGAGAGAGGGAGAGTGAACTTCATCGAGAGAATGATTTGCGTGAGGTTCGCTTTTCGAGACTCCGGATGACTTTTTTGTTCGACGCAAGAAGCTCAAAGTTCACCCAGAGTGAGAGTAAGGGCGTGTGATAGAAAACATGAACATGAATGGCAGCAAACCTCACTCTCATTTTACCCCCTTCGCCACAAGTTTTCAAGCTCAGTGGAATGATCAAGCCTGTGTTTGGGATGCCTGATATCAACTCGCAATGAAACTTATAAATACTAAATTCAAGAGCCACATGTGAAAAGGGCATACAAGCTTTTTGTAAACAAACCTTTGTAGGCCCTGTTCTCGCCAACCGAGGGTCACTCGCGCAAACTAATAACATCATCGGGAAGGGAAAAGCTTCCCCTATCCGGTGATGTTGATGGTTTGCGTTGGTGTCATATGGGTGGCGAGAAAAGGGCATAAGAAGGTTTGTTTACACATGTTTTTTTTTTAATTGTGCGAATAGGGGAAATGGCTCTAATGTTGGCCTATGGATCTAATATTGGGCCCATCGCTAAAAATCTGCTATTTATCAATTGAATCTAGATGAACCCGTCATTGGGACGGTACTAATGGATATTATTGGTTGCTATTGAAAATTTAGTCGATTGCTGAATTTATGTATGGGCCCAAATTAGGGACACTTAGGCCAACATTACATACATTTCCCCTATTTGCTTTTTTGTTTAACGATGGATAAACCAAGTTTTATGTCCAATGTTTCGGTCATTGAAGACCATCTTCAGGGGATATAAAGGTGAGGCATTTATCTTTCAGTGCAAACATACTCACAATCTTAAACTAAAACAAGTCCTGATGAAGATACCAACCCTTGTTGGACGACGATGATAAAACTGTAATCTACAAAACTAAATGACTAATTTTTCAATATCATTAAACTTCCCGCGAATCTAGAGTTTTCGTATGTTTTCGGAGCTTACTTGAAGTAATTGGAGCTGTCCTAACGAGCACTGAATCAAAAGAGTTCCCACAACTTTCCTGAAGTTTTCGATACTTTCATGAACTTCATGAAACTTCCTTTAAAATCTCTAAACTTACCTGAAGTTCCTTAAATTTTGAAGAAGTTCTCGGAACTTCTCTTATTTATTTTTTCCTTCATTTGTTTTCCTTGCTGAGCACCAATGCTACCGACGCCAGGGAGGCAGCTCCCACACCTGGACCCTATTTATCGACCCATCAGCTCATGAACCGGGGACCAACGGCTTTACTTCCCTTCCGAAGGAAGGCGTGATCAGAGATGTTATGCCTCAGAACATCTCGGCGGCGCCGACTGGGATTGAACCCAGGCCTGCTGGGGTGAGAGGTAATCAAGCTTACAACTACACCACCGGCACTGCTGAAACTTCTCTAACGTTTAAATAATGTTCATGATATTCATAGAACATCCCTAAAGTCCACACGAATTTCCAGAAATGTTTGGGCAACTCCTGAAATTCTTGGAATGTTTCAAATATAATCAGAACTTACATCTGCATTTAACTAATGAATTCTCTGAAGTTCTCCAATCAACTTCGAAATACTCGTATCATCCCTGTAAATTATCAAACTGCTTTAAAACCTTCTTTGAAGTTTTTTGAACTTCCCTGAAAATCTCATAACTTTGCTGAAGTTAAGGAAATGAGTTTCTTCGAACTTCTGTAAAGTTTCTGCAATTCCCTTGAAGTTAAATGAACTGTCCTGAAGTTCTCACACCTCTCAGGAAATTCTGCCCTCAAATAAATGCAACTGTCCTAAAAAACTTTAAATTTTCCTGTAAAGTTCCCAAAACATGTATGTGTCTATAGTTTTCATTAAAATTCGGTAGATTTCAGTACATCTGATATTGCTGAAACTGCTTAAAGGAGATTGAAAGATAAAGGTTATATTTTTTTTTCTAATGTTCTCTGGATATCTTTAACCAGTAACGTTGGTAGATCACCTTTTCGTGGTGCGTTACTGGTATAAGATCTGCCTCCATTTATCCATACATCAAATATTTGCCTGGCCCACTGTCACTGTCAAACCCAGAGCCTTAGAATTCCTGAGATTGCCCTATAATTGTTATCGAGAAGAATAGCTTGGTTGGAGATCACTGGTCGATTGTCCATATTGCATTTTATTATGTAAATTAAATGTTTAGATTAGATCAGACATGAACCATCTCTCAAACTTTGCACGCGCGTTTTTGGCTTAGCTAAACAGTTTCCACAAACATGGGAGCAGATGACAGTAGTGATAGCTTCACTACTACAGGATGTTACATGAGTTCGAATACATCTTTTCGTCGTTGTGTAGGTGCGCACCATGTGCAGTATATGTAATGGTATTGGTGTAAGCTTTTGCCTCATATATAGGCTAACCGATGCGCATGGTGTCAAATTGCTGTCATTTGTTGTTTGTTTACCGCGCACGATGAAGGAGTACCGAGAGAGGTGAGCGACCCGTCGATATATTCCGGCGGTTGAAATCCCACGGGGTGAAGCGTGAAGCGGAATTTTATCTTTACCACCATCCGTCGGTACCAGGAGACGGGCTCGGCCAAGGACCGTGCGAGATCCGGGCGGCCGCGTTTGGCGAGGATGCCAGCAGCCATCAAGGCGGTGAGGGATCGGGTTCGTCGAAAAATGAACCGCTCGATCCGGAAGACCGCTGCTGACCTGAATGTGTCGATCACACCAAAAGGCGTGATGACGAAGGACCTGGGATACAAGCCGTTCAGTAAACGCAAGGTTCAAGGGGTAACGGAGGCTTCAACGAAGAAGAGGCTGGACAGAGCCAAACTGATACTTTCGAGGCAAGCAGGTCAGGAGTTCGTGTTGTCTGAAGAGAAACTCTTTGTCTTGCAACAGCCGCACAATGGCCAACATGATTGGTTGTGGGCGCCAACGTTGGCCAGCATCCCCCCGTCGCAAACAAAGCATCCTGCGATTCCAGAGCGTTGGTGATGGTTTGGTGGGCCATATCCAGGTGTGGGAAGCTCCCACTGGTGTTTATCGAGAAAATCGTGAAAATCAACGCCAAATTAACTTTCAACGGGACTGCGCACCGGTCCACACGGTGAATATCGTCCAAGCGTGGTGTCGGAAGAATTTGACTGATTTTCTCGATAAGACTTTGTGACTTCCCAGGTTCCCGGACCTTAATCCCCTGAACTTTCATGCATGGTCTTACATGCTAGCCAAGCAGAGCGAACATCAAGTGAGCACTATGGACCACTTTAAGAAGCTCATTTCCAAGATTTGGGACGAGATGCCGATGGACCAGGTGCGTGCCGCGTGCGATTCTTTTGAGAAACGTCTCAAGCTCGTCATTCAGCACAAAGGGGGGGTGGTCTCAGCTAATATATCGTAAAGGTTCCTAATAAACATTGCTCTAATAAAAATTGACTCAGAAAAGAATATATGGGTCATTCCAGCTCAAGTGGGTACACCACCTATTGTCGATGTCACCGATTTGAGCCAAAATTGGCCATTTCGCTTATTTTTGCATTCTGAACAAACTCCTTTTTTTGATTTTGCTTTAAAGTGCCAAGATCCTTCTGGGATACAACCCTGGATTTTTGGGATTTTTTTTTAACTTCAAATTTCAGAAGAGGTTACTCCACAACCAAATAAGCTATTCGTGATATTAGAACGTCAATTTGAAGGTTTTTTATTGTAGATTCTTATAAGTGTATCCAAATGTAAACAGGCTGAAGAAGGACATGACAGTTGCGTTCATGGATGGAAAGTGTGTTTTCAAAAATAAATAAAAATAAAGGTTCAACGTTTATTTTTCTTTATAACTATAATAAAAAAGCATTCTTGTTCCTGAGATTGTATCTAAAAAAATAAATTAATTACTCACATAAGGGTATTATTCAAGTAGCAGTTGTCATTCATAACTGAAATTGTATATGTCTGCTATTCTATCTGATTTCATCGTACTTCTAAAGCACAACGTTTTGGGTGTATTCCATAGGAACGTATTTTTCACTTTTAGCACCACAATTAAATTATGGACAGAAAAAAAAAACTAAATATGATTTCATATAATGAGAATCCTGCTCTGAACATGTGAAAAATAAAATAACAATATTATTTTGCCATCGGCGTGAGGGAATTAAAAAAAAACTAAATAGCAATGAAGTAATGAAATTGGGTTGTTAGCGGAATGCTAAATAAAACAGCAATTTCATTACTTCATTATGATGGCTACCAAGCCTTTGGGGATTTTCCTTTTTAGAGAGTTTTATAGATTTTTCTCCTTTAGCTTACTTAAATCTTTGGTTTTTATTAGTTAGGTAGGTTCCGATTCAACACATTGTAGCTTCATTTTTATACCTATGATCTTGACTTTTTTTACCTAGGGGATGAGTACTTAAGGGGGTTAGATTTTGATAAGTTCTTTAGTGGGAATGACACTGATGAAGACTGCACATTGTAGTCAAAATACGTATCTGTCATGGATACCAAAATTAATTAAGTGGAATTAAATGGAAGATAACCTTTTTTGCTGTTTTAAATAGCAATGATTTTCCACCAAAAACTTAAATCTCCAACTCAGTCGACTGGTCATATCTCAAAATCTATTTGTCTTAATAATTTTTCCTTGGAAACACATTAAGTTTAACAGTTTTCCAAAGTGTGGTGAAAATGTGAGCCCAAAATATTAAGAAATAAAAAATCCATTTTGTAACAGCCTGTTTACTGCAGTTACCATAACAAAAAATAATCTACATTAAAAAACCTTCAAATTGACATTCTAAGATCACGGAAAACTTATTTGGTTGTGGAGTAATCTCTTCTGAAAGTTGAAATTAAAAAAAAAATCGAAAAACCCAGGGTTGTAGCCCAGAAGCAATATCAAGAAAGCCGTTTGTTCGGAATACCATAATAAGCGTTTTGGCCAATTTTGACTCAAATCGGTGACATTGACCACAAGCTTTTAAAATTCTATACCCACTTGATCTGGAACGGCCCATTTTAATTTTTTTTAACGCATTGTTAAAGTGTATTCGAATTTATTGTACACCCTGTATTCACTATCCATGTCGTTTGTCAGTGCATATACTCAGGAGCTGAGCTACTCATTAAAACAAAAATAGTTCTAATAACGTATGACATTCCAACACTTCTTGCATTCCATGTACAGTCCTTTTCTTCTACACCCATCTGCATTCAGTGCCAGGTAAACATCATAATCAAAGGCAAACACTCAATCTCAAAACACCTCAACCCAGTCGGATACTGTTGTATAGTTAGGTAAAAATCAAATATTTACGTACATTTCATCTCCAGTGCTCATTCCTAGTTGAACACTCAGTCGGTTAACAACGTCCCGGTCTCAGTCGCGCGGCATCTAATTTTTTTCGGTGTTTTTTCCGCCCGAGCGGTTTTTTCACCCCCCCATTGGGTGCCCCAAGTGACCAGTGTGCAACAGAGGAAGTGGAATTCCATGGGCCGAGCCCCTTGGAGTTGCCATCCAGCTTTAATCCACCCCGGTAATCCATCCGGTCGTCAAGCCATTTTTTCATCATCGTGCCGACCCACCAACACCAATCATCACCACCAGCAGCAGCAAACGGACCATCTAGCTGCAACGGCTGATAGGTTGTTTACAACCGGCATAAGTATTAGACAATACATTTTGCAAGTCCATTGCCTCCCTATTGTAGTTTAATTTTGCCTCGTGGCGCGTGACTCTGTCTCTCACCCCTGGTAGGGGAGTATGGGTCATAGTGAGACAACTTTTTGCAAGAAGATATAAGTTTTTTTTTGTTTCAATTTTTTTTTTTTTTCTTTTTGATTTGTTCGTACGTCGGGCAAAAAATTTAATTACTAGTAATTAAAATTAATTAATTAGTGAAGGTTTTATTTTTTTTTTCCTTCTTAAGTGGTTGCGCACCGCTTTTGCGCAACACTTATGGCATCTTCCGATGCCTACGTTACGCGAACCAGATACTATGAACCGTCTTCGAAAGGACCATGGGTTGTCTTTTTTCGGCCCAAAAATAAACCTTTGAAAACTCTCGACATAACGAGAGATTTGCTGCGTAAGTATCCGGGAATCTTGGTACACAAAGAAAGATTCAACAAACTGCGTGTAGAAGCACCGACTTATGATGTGGCAAATAAAATTGCTGATCACGAGTTGTTTAGTGTTGAGTACAACATCTACATCCCTTCTCGAGATGTGGAGATAGAAGGCGTGGTCTCCGACGCGAGTCTGACTGTCGAGGACTTGAAACATGCCTCGGGAACTTTTAAAAACTCGACATTCGCTACCGCGCTAGTGAAGATACTGGATGTAAGGCAACTGCATTCAGCATCTTTGCTAGACGGTAAAAAAGTTTATAAACATTCAGACTCGTTCCGGGTGACTTTCGCAGGTTCAGTTCTCCCAAACTTTGTTAAAATTGATGGTGCTTTTTTTCCGGTGCGGTTGTTTGTACAGAGGGTATATAATTGTACCAACTGCAAAAGGCTGGGACACTCGGCCAGCCATTGCGGCAACAAAACTCGTTGTGGCAAATGTGGTGAAAACCACAAAGAGGATTCTTGCCACAAAGAATCAGTAAAATGCGCTTACTGTGGCGAGAATCCTCACCCCTTGCAGGAGTGCCCGATGTACAAACAGCACTCCGATAAAGTGCAGCGTTCAATCTCTGGACGCTCCAAGCAGACATATGCTCAAATGTTGAAGGCTGCATCAGCCGTCCAAGATGCAAACCAATTTTCGGTTTTGTCAGTTGAAGAATCGGACTCTGACTCATCCGATGAAGGTGATTCTACGGTGGTACACGCACCTTCAAAAATAGACGGTTCCTCAAAAAGAAAATGCCCCTCCCCGAAAGTGCGCCGTAAGAAAACTAAAGTCACCTCCAGACGATTGCCAAATTCCCAGGGTAATGGGGATGAAAAAACAAAACCGAAGGCTCCTGTTGATCCAATCCCTGGATGCAGCAAGAATTTTCCGCCATTGCCCAACATAGATAAAAAAAATAAAAAAGCTGCTCCTCAAACTTCTCAAAAGAAATCCAAGTCCGAACGAGGTTTGCTAGCTTTTTCGGACATTGTGGAATTCATATTAAACATGTTCAACATACAAGACCCTCTAAGAAGCTTAGTTTCTGCCTTGCTTCCAACGTTAGAATCATATCTTAAGCAATTGACTGTTTCATGGCCCCTCCTTGCATCAATCATATCTTTCGATGGATAATTCGTCGAACGAGGTTGAAGATATGATCACTGTGCTACAGTGGAACTGCCGTAGTCTAGTGCCTAAACTAGACTCGTTCAAATTTTTACTTCACAATTCTGATTGTGATATATTTGCTCTCTGTGAAACATGGCTTTCTTCCGATAAAGAACTCAACTTCCACGATTTTAACATTATACGCCTGGATAGAGACGATTCTTATGGAGGAGTACTTTTAGGGATCAAAAAGTGCTACCCTTTCTACAAAATTTCCCTTCCTGCTCTATCCGGCGTCGAAATCGTTGCTTGCCAAATAAATGTGAAGAACAAAGATCTTTGCATAGCTTCAGTATACGTTCCACCAAGAACCTCCATTAGCCGTAGTCAACTCTGGAATCTAGTTTCGATTCTTCCATCCCCAGTATTAATTCTGGGTGATATGAACTCCCATGGTACTGGGTGGGGCGATCTATATGACGACAATAGAGCGGCTATTTTTTACGATTTATGTGACGATTTCAATTTGACTATTTTGAACACTGGTGAAGCGACACGTATAGCAAAACCTCCGGCTCGAGAAAGCCGACTCGACCTATCTTTGTGTTCAAGATCGCTATCATTGGATTGTCAGTGGAAGGTTATCAATGATCCCCATGGTAGCGATCATTTGCCAATCATCATTTCAATAAAGTGTGGCCCTCACTCTGCAGAACCATCTCGGGTTCCATTTGATCTTACAAGGAACATCGACTGGCAGAAATATGCAACGGCGGTGACAATCGGTGTCGAATCAATAGATGCGCTTCCACCATTGGAAGAATATCGATTCCTAGCCGATTTGATTTACAAAAGCTCACTGGAAGCACAAAAAAGAAAAGTTCCAAGTGCGCCCTTTAAAAGGAGACCAGCCACACCTGGTTGGGACGAAGAATGCACAAAATTGTATGTAGAAAAATCTGATGCTTTCAAAGCTTTTCGTAGACACAAAACCTCCACTTACTTCGAGGAATATTCAAAGCTTGAGACAAAGCTGAAACAATTAATCAAAGCAAAAAAACGCGGTTATTGGCGCAATTTCGTCGAGGGACTCTCACGAGAAACCTCAATGAACACCTTGTGGAGGGTGGCTCGCAACATGCGTAACCGCTCATCTTTCAATGAGAGTGAAGAATACTCCAACCGATGGATATTCGATTTCGCTAAAAAGGTCTGTCCGGACTCAGTTCCAGCACAAAATATTCTTCGAGAAGCGTCTCCTAGCGGCGGCTCTCTGGATAGACCATTCTCAATGCTGGATTTCTCTATGGCTCTTCTTTCATCGAACAACTCCTCACCGGGAAGCGATATGATTAAATTCAATCTTCTGAAAAATCTCCCAGATATCGCTAAAAGACGCTTGCTAGATTTATTCAATTCCTTGCTAGAAAACAACATTGTACCGCCCGAATGGAGACAGGTCAAAGTAATAGCCATTAAAAAACCTGGCAAATCAGCGTCTGACCATAACTCATACCGTCCGATTGCTATGCTTTCGTGCATTAGGAAATTGTTGGAGAAAATGATCCTTCGGAGACTCGATCACTGGGTCGAATCAAATAACTTGCTATCAAATACACAATTTGGGTTCCGCAAGAGCAAAGGAACAAACGATTGTCTAGCGCTGCTTTCCACAGATATTCAACTGGCCTTTGCACACAAGGAGCAATTGGCTTCAGTATTCTTGGACATTAAGGGGGCTTTTGATTCAGTTTCCATTGAAATTCTGTCAGACAACCTGCACAGATGTGGACTTTCTGGAATTTTAAATAATTTCTTGTACAATTTGTTGTCAGAAAAGCAAATGAACTTTTCTCTTGGAAAACTGACAACTTCCAGAATTAGTTACATGGGCCTGCCCCAAGGCTCATGTCTCAGCCCTCTTCTTTATAACTTTTATGTCAAAGATATCGACAACTGTTTGGCAGAACAATGCACGCTAAGACAACTTGCAGATGACGGTGTGGTTTCCGTAAGAGGTCCACATGCCGTGGACTTGCAAGGACCATTGCAAAATTCCTTAGATAACTTGTCTTCTTGGGCTATGAATCTAGGGATCGAATTCTCACCGCAGAAAACTGAACTGGTAGTGTTTACTCGAAAGCGGTACCCAGCCCATATGCAGCTTAATCTTTTGGGCAGAAACATTACCCAATCATTGTCTTTCAAGTACCTTGGGGTCTGGTTTGATTCAAAGTGCACTTGGAATGCCCATATTACGTATTTGAAGCAAAAATGTCAGCAGAGGATCAACTTTCTCCGTTCAATTTGCGGCACATGGTGGGGTGCTCATCCGGGAGACCTCATAACGCTTTATAAAACAACTATTCTCTCTGTTCTAGAGTACGGCTCTTTCTGCTTTCTCTCGGCAAGAAAAAGTCACCTAATAAAATTGGAACGAATTCAATATCGTTGTCTGCGTATTGCTCTAGGCTGTATGCACTCAACGCATAACATGAGTCTCGAGGTTCTGGCAGGAGTAACACCCCTCCAGAACCGTTTCTGGGAGCTCTCTCTCAGAATACTAATCAAATGCGGAGTGACGAACACACTTATAATTGCTAATTTTGAAGAAATTCTTGGGCTGAACACACAATCTCGATTTATGAGAATCTACCACCACTACATATCATCAGATATGTGTCTTCCTTGTTATACTCCAGACCGTGTTCACTTCACCAATCGCAGTTCCTCAATTGAATATGATCTGACCATGAAACAAGCAACTCATGGGATTCCCGATCAACTTCGACCTATTATTATCCCACGTATTTTTACTGAAAAGTACCAACAAGTCAATTGCATGAAAAGATATTTTACAGACGGGTCCCGTCTCAATGGATCCACTGGCTTCGGTGTCTTCAATGAAAACTCTAGCGCCTTCCGCAAACTTCAGGAACCTTGTTCCGTTTTTGTTGCTGAGCTGGCAGCAATCAACTTCGCATTGGGGATGATTTCCAATATGCCCACAGACCATTACTTCATCTTCTCGGATAGTCTCAGTTCGATTGAGGCTATTCGGTCGATGAAACAAGGTAGGCACTCATCTTATTTCCTTTCAAAGGTAAGGGAGCAGATGTGTGTGCTGGTCGAAAGATCATATATGATTACCTTTGTATGGGTCCCCTCACATTGCTCAATCCCAGGCAATGAGAAGGCGGACTCTCTCGCAAAGGTGGGCGCGCAGGAAGGCGAATTGTATGACAGGCAAATTTCACACGATGAATTTTACCATTTAGTGCGTCAGAGTACCTTTTCGAGTTGGCAAACCGATTGGGACACTGGAAATCTTGGACGGTGGTTACATTCAATTATTCCTAATGTTTCTTCGAGAGCGTGGTTTAAAGGCTTGGGCTTAAGTCGTGACTTCATTCGCGTGATGAGTAGACTTATGTCCAACCACTACTCGCTAGATGCTCATCTCAATAGAATAAACCTCGTGGACAGCAACATCTGTCGGTGTGGAAACGGTTACGATGACATCGATCACGTTGTTTGGCAATGTACGGATAATGACGCCGCCAGAGAGCGACTTTTGAATACCCTTGAGGCCCAAGGAAGACAACCCTATGTTCCTATCAGAGACGTGTTGGCAACCCGTGATCTCTGCTATATGCAGTCCGTTTATGTTTTTCTTCAAATGTCTAGTATAAGAATTTAATTCCTTTTGTCTTTTGTCTCTCTTTATTAGTTTTTGTTTGTCTTGTCCCCCCGTCTCGATGAGTCTCATCGTCGCCCACTGGTCACCCACCATAGCCGGTCGAACTCCGGACGAAGCTAGAACAGCACTACCGTTCATACTGGCGACAACGCTCTGATGAGACAACGAAACCCTACCCCAAGCTCCTCCCCTGATCCTATCCTTCGAAAATGTACCCTTCTAACCTCGAGTAAGCCGCGAGTAATCGGCCCAACTCCTACTAGACATAGAATTAAGTGAATTTTGTTACACACAGTGAACAATGAATTATCGGCTCCGTAAAGCTAACGCGATTGAGCCTCCCAAATAAACGAACTAGATAAAAAAAAAAAATCTCCAGTGCTCAATCATCATTATGGTCTGAATCCTGTGAATTCAATAATAAGCAAGTGGTCTGATGTATTAAGCTTACGTACATGCTTATCATTTGAATTCAAGATTGTTTACAAAAATCATGGCTCTGTAAAACAAAAAAAAAATAATTTAAGTTTTCGCCCAACTCCGTGCTGTTTCCCAACATGGCTCAGAATGAAATGACAAAAAGTTCAACATATCCGTAATCCTAGATAAACCACAATCATGACAAACAGCAGCGCCACAGCAAAGCCTTCGAACAATAATCGAGAAGATAGCTCGAGGAAGTGCAAGAATAATTTTATATTAAAAAAGTTTGGAACGCATAACTCTGGATCCTGCATAATTTGGCGCAAATGTGACTTGGTCCAACTGAACTGATTGCAGTGAGCGACAATGAAAAACCACTGCTGACTGTCAAAGACTGACACCACCGAGTATTTTCCTCATTTTTAATTTAAAATTTATCAGCTTTTGTGAACTGGTTTCGAGTGTTTGCATATGGGGCTCACGGATTCAATTCTATTAGTTCGAAAATGGCGCTTCAAATAACTTATCACTAATTAAAAGTCGGCTTCACTCAGTCGTGCTTGCGTTCATGGTGAAGTACCTTTAGAAAACCCCAACCTCACTATAGTGACAAACTGAGATTTCACAATCCACCCCGTGAACCCTTCGTTCCGTTTCATAATTCATCTGTACATCTCCGAATCAGAAACGTCTTCTTGATAGCACATTTTGCTGTATGAATCAAGCTAATTCCGGTTTCCCCATGGGGAATATATCCTGCCCTACCCTGGAAATAATCACGGGCTGGTTTCATTCCATCTCGAGAAGGTGGTTTAAAATCTTGAACCGGGATGAATGGCCTGTCCTGTTTCCTCTGTAATACGCTTTTAATAAACTGTTGATTATTTTAAGCCCGTGGTCGCTCGCGTTGCAGCAAAATGATGTTACGAATTCTGTTTGCTTTACGACATCATGACCATGGCGAAAGAGGACCGATAGAGTTTACGTTCAAGACAAGGGGTATACAGAAGGTTTTGATTTTGTGAGATGGAAAATGCTTGGTAGCACTCGTGGTAATTTATGGATTTTTTTTACAATTATCATATTTTTTTTTTTATTAGTTCCTAATTCAAAATAAATTACATTTCAATTTAACCTAGGTGCTCCAGTTACCACAGTAACTTACCAACCTTAATTGTTATGATATATATCTTAGTGTTTTTACATTGTTCCTGCCTTGGCAATTCAGTCTAATAAATAGGCTATCTAAATCTGCATGCCAGTGTAACAATTGACATCTTAAAACTAAAAACTAAAACTAAATCTTATCTTAGTATAATAGGAATTAATCGTTGCAATTAAGAATTGCAATAATTTTTGCCTGAAATTATTAATAATAAGTTGAACGTTTGTTTTAAAGTCTCAATATTCGAAATTCTATGTACCTCGGTAGTATTGTACCAGGGAGGCAACTTCAAAATCATCTTCAGAACTTGTTTCTGAATCCTATGAAGATATTTTTTGCTGGTAGTGCAACAACTAGACCATATTGGTACAGCGTAAAGCATGTCAGGTCTAAACACTTGTTTAAATATAAGAAACTATGGATTTCTAGTTTATAAGAGGAACATGTTTGTTTCATTTGGCTTGAATGCCCTCAATGTGATCTTTAAAAGTTAATTTTTGGTCAAGTACTAATCCAAGATATTTCACTTGACTTGACCAAAAAATTGGAACTCCGTTCTTAGTTACTATGTGACTACTAATTGGTTTCCAAAAGGAAGTTCTTGGCTTGTGTGGGAATATTAAAGGTTGGAAAAATCTTTAATTTCTGTAAATAAAAAGAGAAAATGTCTAAGCTGTTCTGCAGTCTGCTGCAAATAACACGAAGCTTTAGCAGAAATGCCTGTGTCATCAGCGAACAAAGATTTATGGCAACCCCAAAGGCAAATCAGGTAGGTCCGAAGTAAAAATGTTATACAATATAGGTCCAAAAATGCTACCCTAAGGAACTCCTGCTCTACCAGGTAGTCGATTGGATTTGGAATTTTGATAATTTACCTGCAGAGTTCTGTCAGTTAAATAATTTTGAACTAATTTCATAATATCTAGACTAACATTTGAAAGGGGAGGAAGAGCCAAAATGTAAACAAGCCATATTTTGCCACATATGGAGAGAACAGCTCACAAACTACTCGATAAACACGAAACAGTAGAAGAAAATATAATTTTAAATCATCAAAAACGTTTCCTTTTACATTTCGTATTTCCAATTTTCAACTCTACGATACATCTGGTTATTACACCTTGCACCAAAACTACGAATTATATTGTTCTGATATTCAAAACGCTTTTATTAGGTAGTAACTAGTCACGCCCGATTCAAATGCATCCGATTGATATTTCACGTGTAAACAACGAACAAAAAGAAGACCAAAAACTCTCCGGACGTAATTCCACTCTCGCAAAATTTGCGAACGAAGAACCAAGGCGCAACAATAAACAAAAAATCCCGAGGATGTATTTCCACGGCGTATCACCAGTGTTGGCAGTTCAAAGGGTGGAAGATCCGGGGGGTAACAACATGCAAGAAATTATCAGGGCGTATGATGTTTTCTTCTCAATTTCACGGCAAAAATACTTTTTTTTTTGTTTTTAGTGATGTACAATGATAGATTACACTATTTACTATATGTAAAGCTTTTAAAATCATCCAGAAAATGGAAAGTCGTGAAATAGGATTAATTTTTAAGTCTTTAAAATTCGCCAGCGATTTTCTCAATATGGTGATTTTGGAATTCCGCCCTTTTCAAATGTTAGTCTAGATTTAAAGTGGAAAATTAAACTTTTTCAATTTAGCAATCATAACTGCATGCCAATTCTTTGTCTAGAAGAGCGACTCCAGTTGAACAGCCTTCAGATTTGTTTGAACGAATTAAATTGGTAACTCTTAAGAGTTGCTTCAGAGTAGTTAAATGCAAGGTTGCAAATACTCATTTCAGCTAAAATAATGTTTTTCGGAATAATAAAACCAAAAGATGGTATGATGACATGTTTTACTTGTAACTCACAAGAAGAGGTTACAAAGTATACGTTTGAAACATAAAACCTGTAAATTTTGCTTTCTATGAGTCACAATAAGCGATTTGCTGATCGCTGAGTGAGTGAGTGAGTGTGTGAAAAATCGCTAATTGTGACTCTCATGAAGTGAAATAAACATGTTCAATATGTCAACACATTTTTTGCAACCTCTTCTTGCATCTTACCAATTCAAAATGTGATCATTGCATCTAATTATTTCATAATTTAAAAAAAAAACATTGTTTTAGCTTAAATGACTATCGCAACCTTGGTTTAAATAATGCCTATGGTGAACTCCAAACTGCTCAGCTGAAAAAAATTTGTTGCTATTGATGTGAAGCATCATTCTATTCAAAATTATCTTTTCAAAAAGTTTACTTATTGAAGAAGGAAAACTTCAGCTGGATTTTTATTCGAATCATAATTGGAACAAGTTTTGCATTTTTTTCATTTATCAGGAAAGTATGCCAAATGGAAACATGTGTTTATTAGTTTTACCAAGAAAGACAAAGTACTCTCTGGGAGTTTTTTTATGAGGGTCAACATTTGGTGTGTATATACAAACATTCCATAGCAAAACGATTCAGTGGTTCTCATAATTTCGTCAAAATCGGTAATTTTGATCCTTATCGCAGACCCGTATTTTTTATGTTGTCATTAGGCTGACCATTTTCATGGTTCATGCCACCAGAGAGGGTTATATTGAAGCTGATCAGGAAATGCACCACGAGATACCAGATCTGGAGGATTGTAATGAGTGCCTACGTGATACCAGTTGATGGAGGGCAGATTTGTAGGTGAAAATTCCTATCGAGGTGAACGGAAGTAGTACCATCAAGGCCTTCGGAATGCAGTGGCAGCCGTGCAGTGACACGTTCCATTTTTCCTACCAGTCTACCGAGATCCTTCAGCCCACAAAACGAATCATCCTATCGCAAATCGCCAGCCTTTTCGACCCGCTTGGCCTTCTTGCACTAATAATCGTTAAGGCAAAGCTAGTGATGCAGCGGATGTGGGAGATGAAGGTGGCCTGGGATGCAACTTCTCCCGGTGAGTTAACCAATGATTGGTAAGTTTTGGTCAACAACTTCTCACTTCTCAATTCGTTTCAGATTCCCCGAAAAATGATCGACATGAGGAATTGATCTCGTCTCTACCTGCATGGCTACTGCGACGCATCCGATGTGGCAATGGGCGCTTGCATCTACATTCGAGCCGTGAACGACGACGGCAATATTTCGTCCCATCTTCTCTGCGCTTAATCTAAGCTGGCACCTATAGGCAACGGCAGAACGACTACTCCCCGTCTAGAATTGTGTGCAGCGGTTATTCTTGCACGACTTACCTCAAACGTAAGACGACTAATTTCTACAAGGTTTGAACGTTCTTCGATTCCAAATTTGTCTTGGCATGGCTAGCTGGCGGCGCTGCAAGGTGGAAGACATTTGTGGTTAATCGCGTTGCGGAGATTTCCACTCATCTGCCCTCCATCAACTGGCATCACGTGGGCACTCATTACAATCCTGCAGATCTGGTATCTCGTGGTGCATTTCCTGATCAGCTTCAAGATAACCGTCTCTGGTGGCATGGACCCGTCTGGGAACCATCGGAGACGAACAGCGGATCATTACCGAATGGCGATCTTGACACTATTGAGCGACGGAAAATAAATAAAGAGCAGCGAGTCACAGCCGTGGTTTGTTTCACTGTGTATGAGAATAGTTTTTTGGATGACATGATGGCCAGATACTACCCGAATCTCCAGCTTCTTTTTCGTATAACTGTCCGAATGCTTCGTTTTGGACACTCTGAGCTCCGATACACATCTCGCCTCTCTCCAGATAAAATCGATTTTGCTTTGAGAAAGTATCTGCATGACACACAACACCAATATTTTGCCGGAGAACTCAGTCGACTGCAAAGAAATCTCGGCGTCGAACGTAGTAGTCCGCTACATCAACTCAATTCGTTCCTGGATGAAAACAGATTTGAGTTATAACAACAAACCAAGATCAACAATTGAAATGGCCTTAACTCCATTTTGTAAACAAACATTGTAAGGCCATTTTCTCGCGAATCAAAATCCACCACCACAAACCGACAAAATGAACATGTAGGGGAAATTCTCCTCTCCCTATTGTGTGTTAGGTTTGCGAATGTAGGTTTCAGTTCGCGAGAAAATTGCCTTTCAAGGTTTGTTGACAAAATGGAGTTAAGGCCATTTCAATTGTTGGTCTTGAAACATCCGATCTTGTTGCCCCGTCATTCGATATTGACTTCGCTCATTCTTCTCCACGAACATCTACTTGCAGCTTCAAGGACAAGGTTCTGGATACTACGAGGTAGAATCGCTACCCGCAAAGTATGCCGTGATTGTGTAACGTGCAATCGAGCTCGACCAGCACGTGTAACAAAGCAAATAGGACAGTTGCCAGAAGACCGTTTGAAGCCACTTTCACCATTTTCCATCACGGACGTCTACTACGCTGGTCCAGTGAACATCGTCGGGTGAACAATTCGTGAAGCAGTACCGTCAAAAGGTTACATTGCCCTGTTCATTTGCCTTGGAACGAAAGCTGTGGATCTGGAAGCATATTCTGATCCAAGCGCGTCTTCATTTCTTGCCGCCTTCACACGTTTCACCAGTCGGTACGGCGTACCCAGCAAGATGTACTCCGACAACGCTACGAATCTACGAGGAGCAGCGAGAACACTTCGGGAACTCTACCAGCAGATGGATGCCTCCGAACACAGCGACAAGGTCAACGACTTCCTGACCAACACAGACGGGTGCAATGGCTCTTCATACCCGCCCGCTCTCCACATCATGGTGGGTTGTGGGAGGCTGGTATCAAGGTGGCGAAGATAAAATTAGAGGTAATTACAACTACACTTTTGAAGAATTAAGCACTCTTCTCGCCCAGGTAGCTGCCTGTTATAACTCACGTCCAATCTCCGCGATTTCGAACGAACCCATCGATCCACAACCCCTTACGCCCGCACACTTCTGAATCGGGCGACCTCTTGACGCTCTCCCTGAGGTTAGGCAACAGTTAGGCTCGCTGTCAATCGACAGCGACGAGTACGTTCCAGGAAGACATGGGTCGGAAATTCCTACTCGTAATTTGGTGGGCGGATTATGTTGGCGCGAAAATGAGAAGCGCTACCCTTCTCGTTGCAACCGCAAGCGATTGAATTATTTTGTCACCCACGGCTGGCATCAACCAAAAAATACCTAATGACACTACAGTAATATTTGTTTATCTCTCCTTCACTGTGTTCTAAAGGGAATGTTCTGGGCCTTCTGCCTTTTGTTCTAATGGGTATATAAGCCCCACACTGGTTATTAAATAGAGATCCAGTATTGAATTGTTAGAAGTAGCTCACGTTGTTTTGATTTATCCTGTATCTCGAAAGTTTGCCGATAGTTTGTCCACCTCGCAGTGTAATTTCTTGCGCAACTAGATTACCATGCGTCGTGACCATGTTGCAGTCGCTATAAATCAATATATTTATTTGGCTTTCTTGTCTAATTTTCTCATAAAAACATTCAAAAACGTCCATTGAATCTTTATTGGTTCCGAAGATATCAATAAAAGTGATGCTTTCTTGAAAATCACGAAAAATAGAAAATGCTGCCCTGAACCGATGTGTGCTTCGATTGGTACAATAATTTGGATTCATTGAAGTTAGACCAAAATAAATATCTCCTCTAAATTTGGTCCCAATCGGAAGCGGCCATTTTCACGAGCCTCGGATACTTAGCACCGAAAGACCCACATATAGGTATACGCATAGAAAACCAGCAGAACTTATTTAATATTTAAGATAGACCCTAGGCCCGAAAATTGGAACACAAATGCCATAAATGGCACTCTTACCTAGCGAGTAGCTTTGTTGAAGGTACCCCGCCTCGATGGCGATAATTCTGACTTCAAATGCAATGGCAGTTCATACATAAAATCAGCGCGGAATGATTTTCCAGCTGTTATGCATTTGGGGGAAACAAACTTTTTTTTTTTTTAAATTGAGCAAATATTTCAATTACAAAATTATTTAAAAAAAAAAACCTTCTAACTCTTGCTCCTGTGATGAAACCTTGCTCAATTTTTATCCAAACTTGTAATAAAACCTTACTTTTCCCGGTTGGATGAAGGTTCCCATAAAGACATAAACGCTGAATTGTGGCTTATTCAGCCAAAAATAAGCTTCTTCAGCTAAAGGATACTTTTCAATGTTTCAATCATCCTTCCAAGTCACGAATTATAAGTCTTAAAATTTCTCGGTATGGTATCAACGTAGTATGGGATCTTACAAATTTGCCCATGGTCCTCCACCTTTGCCAAAGATCCTGGAATAAATTTAAAAGTCTAGGAGTATGGACTCTTTTTAAGGACTTTTTTCATATGTTCCAATGTTTTTCTATAAATTGTTTATCATTTCAATTATGTAATGTTTATTCATGTATTCACGTCAATTGCAAGACCTTTACGAATTGGTGATTTCTTTACTGTAGCTTTAGGTCAATGTGATTTTGTTCTTTATGTATTGATAGATTTAAATGTATTGTTTACATAAATGCTATGCTGTTACTTTTCTTGGCTTTCCTGGGCATAGAATTAATTAATTAATTTAGCTTTATTTAGGAGGCTTTCAGCCTTAGGCTGGTTCGCCTCCAAAACTGGGCATAGAGTATCTTGGCACAGAATTTACTAATGCAAAAATGATAGGCTTAGAAAAGCTCATAATTATCAATTGTGGAAATGCTCATGAACGCTGGGATAAGACCATAGGTTTAGTGCAGATTTTGAAAAAAAAAATTACTTAAAGGACGCACACTGGGGCAGATCTGTGATTTTCTCGGAAAAAATGTTTGCTCTGGTTTCTGCATTTATTCCAACGAAAACAAACTAGGGTGGACCAAAATTAGTCAATTTAAGCGCTGATATTAATTTTCATTTCAAACATTACAGGGAACCAGTGAACCGGGAAAATACAAAAATCAGGAAATTCTAAATCATTAAAAATCGGGAGAAAAATAAAAGTGTAGAGCTTGAAAAAATTCCGAGACCCTTGGTCTGAACTTTTAAGGGAATTTTGAGAAAAGTAGTTTAAAGAAAATTTCCAAGGAAGAGAGTTTTAACTAGAACTCGAAGGCAATTGTGTGAATTCAGAGCAGAATTGTTGAGAAGTTCTTTGGGAAATTCCATGATGATTGTGAAGAGGATTTCAGGATCCACAAGAATTATCATGGGAATCGAATTTTGGGCGGACGTTTACAAAGGAGTTCTCAAAAGTTTTAAGAAAATTTATCGCAAAGCCTAGTAATTTGTTACAATTTTGTTTGTTTGTTTGTTTAGTATCTTGTCAGTTGAAGATACTGATGTATGTAAAAACTAGCGTATACGCAAGGAAATGTTACTGCTCCGCCAACGAACAATTCAAGTACATTTCTCATCGGTCAAACCGAATAACCGCTCTTCGATAAAAAAAATGCCTCTTCGCAAGCAGTCTCGGTCCGCAGAAGGAGGAAACGACACCAAAAATCATTGTTTGTAAAACCACCATTGTGGCATCGCACGATTAGGCTGGTGCGGAAAAAAGTCTGTTCGTGTACCGTGGAAAAAAAACCGCGAGTGCAATAAAAGCAGGGGATTCCGGCTTCGGAAGGACGTCACGAATCCGGCTTCGGAAGGACGTCACGATTCCGGCTTCGAAAGTCGCACGAAGGTGATCTGGTTGAGAAAAACATCAAGAAAAGACTAAACGGTTTGGCTTCGACTTGGCCTGACATCAAGGCCCAAACGGTCACTACACCGACGGCTCGATATGAGGACGTCGTAAACCGACGGAAGGCAATCGAGACTGACTACAGGTCGAAATTTCTTAATCCATTAAACCAGAGGAAGTAATACCCAGCCCAAAAGCAGCTTAATCTTTTGGGGGCAGAAATATTACTCAATCATTGTCTTTGAAGTACCTTGGGGTCTGGTTTGATTCAAAGTGCACTTGGAATACCCATATTACGAATTTGAAGCAAAAATGTCAGCAGAGGATCAACTTTCTCCGTTCAATTTGCGGCTCATGGTGAGGTGCTCATACGCGAGACCTCATAACGCTTTATAAAACAACAATTCTCTCTGTTCTAGAGTACGGCTCTTTCTGCTTTCTCTCGGCAAGAAAATGTCACCTAATAAAATTGGAATGAATTCAATATCGTTGTCTGCGTATTGCTCTCGGCTGTATGCACTCAACGCATAACATAATTCTCGAGGTTCTTGTAGGAGTAACACCCCTCCAGAACCGCTTCTGGGAGCTCTCTCTCAGAATACTAATCAAAGGCGGAGTTACGAACACACTTATAATTGAAAATTTTGAAGAAATTCTTGGGCTGAACACATAATCTCGATTTATGAGAATCTACCACCACTACATATCGTCAGATATGTGTCTTCCTGGTTACACTCCAGACCGTGCTCACTTCACCAATCGCAGTTCCTCAATTGAATATGATCTGACCATGAAACAAGCAACTCATGGGATTCCCGATCAACTTCGACCTATTCTTATCCCGCGTATTTTTACTGAAAAGTACCAACACGTCAATTGCGTGAACCGATATTTTACAGACGGGTCACGTCTCAGTGGATCCACTGGCTGCGGTGTCTTCAATGAAAACTCTAGCGCCTTCCGCAAACTCCAGGAACCTTGTTCCGTTTTTGTTGCTGAGCTGGCAGCAATCAACTTCGCATTGGGGATGATTTCCAACATGCCCGCAGACCATTACTTCATCTTCTCGGATAGTCTTAGTTCGATTGAGTCTATTCGGTCGATGAAACAAGGTAGGCACTCATCTTATTTCCTTTCAAAGGTAAGGGAGCAGATGAGTGTGCTGGTCGAAAGATCATATATGATTACCTTTGTATGGGTCCCCTCACATTTTTCAATCCCAGGCAATGAGAAGGCGAACTCTCTCGCAAAGGTGGGCGCGACAGGCAAATTTAACACGATGAATTTTACCATTTAGTGCGTCAGAGTACTCTTTCGAGTTGGCAAAGCGATTGGGACAATGGAAATCTTGGACGGTGGTTACATTCAATTATTCCTAATGTTTCTTCGAGAGCGTGGTTTAAAGGCTTGGACTTAAGTCGTGACTTCATTCGCGTGATGAGTAGATTTATGTCCAACCACTACTCACTAGATACTCATCTCAATAGAATAAACATCTGTCGGTGTGGAAACGATTACGATGACATCGATCACGCAGTTTGGCAATGTACGGATAATGACGCCGCCAGAGAGCGACTTTTGAATACCCTTGAGACCCAAGGAAGACAACCCAATGTTTCTATCAGAGACGTGTTGAGTACCCGCGATCTCTGCTATATGCACTCGATTTATGTGTTTCTGCAAATGTACGGTATAAGAATTTAATTCGTTTGTCTTTTGTATCTCTTTATTAGTTTTTGTTTCTCTTGTCCCCCCGTGAGTCTCATCGTCTCCCGCTGATGGTGACCAGCCAGTCGAACTCCAGACAAATTTAGAACCACACTACCGTTCATACTAGCGAGATCGCTCTGATGCGACAACGAAACCCTAGCATTAAGCTCCTCCCCTTTCCCTATCCTTCGACAATGTACCTCTCTAACCTCGAGTAAGCCCCGAGTATTAGGCCCAACTCCTACTAGACATAGAATTAAGTGGATTTTGTTACAAACAAAGAACAATGAACTATCGACTCCGTAAAGCTAACGTGATTGAGCCTTCCAAATAAACGAACAATTTGAAAAAAAAAACAGAGGAAGTAGCACTCTTGCTTGGGAACCGCTTGGAAGACGGCCGAAATGCAAACGAAGTGGAAGGAGAAAGAAGAGCCCCCTACGAGGGTGAGTTGCACCAAACATGCTCGGTTGCGTGAAATTAAATACAAGTCTAGACCTGTGCGCCGATCAAAATATTTTCGGCGGCGGCGTGATATGTTATTTACTGCCGGCGGCGGTGGCGTGGCGGCGGCGGCGTGGCGGCGTCACGCCATTTGCTTTCGGCGGCGGCGGCGTGGGTCGGCGTGAGTTTATTCCAACTGCTTTAGAAAAAAAAAAAATACTTTCCAAACCAATCGCACATGGACAAAAAATGCTACCCATATTTGATTTCAGATTACTGAAAATCGCTAAAACGTAGGTCACTCATAGTTTGAGTAAATTTTCCGACACTTTCCCGGGGAAAACTTCTCGAATATGGAAAAAATTAAGAAAATTGTACACAGGTTAGAAGTGTACTAGAAGTCAGATTAAAACCACAATCAGTTTTCCTCATATTCGAGAAGTTTTCCTCGGAAAAACGTCGGAAAATTTACTCAATCTATGAGTGACCTACGATTTCGCGAATTTGAATAACCTGAACTCTCATGCTTCGTTAGTGTGGTGGCCAAAATAAACAGATGCTACTGCACAGAGGAAAGGAAACTAGCAAAACTTCAACGTCTGGCATGCAATTGCAATAACGGGTGCGGTGCGTAGCACCCCATCAAAAGCATTAGAAGCAATCCTCAATCTGCTGCCTTTGCATGAACATGTGCAACTAGAACTGGAAAGAAGGGCTCTAAGGCTCAAAAGATCTAAAAAAGTAATGCCAGTTGATCTTGTTGGTCATTTAAGCATCTTACAATACTTCCAAACAGGACCAGTGATGAGTATGAATGGAGACTGGATGAAACCAGAGGACAACTATGAAATTCCCTTCAACGTATGTGAAACGACACGTTCGGATTGGGAAACTGGTGGTCCTAGCGTTCGTCAATGATATTTTTCACAGATGGCTCAAAAATTGGAATACGAACAGATGCAGAAATCTTTGGCCCCGGGACAAATATTTCAGTTGCGATGGGACATTTTCCAAAGGTGTTTCAAGCGAACCATACTGTGGAATATCATACTGTACGGTAAAAATGGAACTAGAATGCTGGGAAGAGCAAAGGATGATGGCCAATTGCACATGCACAAACTGCAACCAGTCGAAAAGATTTATAACTCCTAATATAACATACACCAAAAAGCTCTTAGAGCTCAAAAAAAGAGCTCTTAGTATATACACTGGCAACTGGGCACTGTCCTAGTAGATATCACAGTAAGAACATTGGTTGGGTTCAGAGTAATATCTGTCGTTTCTGTAATTTGGAACGTGAAACCGCGGAACATCTGTTCTGCAGTTGTGGTGAATTACACAAGCGTAGAACCAAATTTCTTGGAAGTATCAGCTTACAACCTAGTGATATTTAGTCTGCAAATCATGGAAATGTAGTTGGTTTTATAAACCATATTATACCTCACTGGGAAAAGATGTGTCCAGGCAATTAGCTGTCTACTTGTTAAATAGTGGTCGATTTGCATGATACAAACAGCAAATAGGGGTACCACAAAATGTTCAAATAATGCACGGAGTGGTTTTACTTTACTCCCCAACAAAAAAATAAATAAATAACTGAACTAAAATATGAGTAACTCTTACTCAATTTTGAGTCGTTATCATTGGCCGTACATGCGGAATTTGTTTAGGAAAGTATGTCAAGTGCTTGTTGGTGAAGTCGTATTGCAAAGTGTTACAACCCTATAAGTATAAGAAAAGTACGTTATGTAGAGGTGGATAGTATTTAAAAGCAATCTTTTGCATTACGTAACATTTTAATGGGCCCTAGGAATTCTTTCATTTATTGAGCATTACACGTTTTTAATGTGTTACTAGCGATAAATGATATGCTTGTACTACTCTGATACATATTTGAATGTACACGCATTGTAGTCATACAACTTTTGGTGTATGTATTTGAAGCACAACTTGGACCTGTAAGAGATTAAAAAAAAAGCTAAAATATCAACGTGTTGTTAGTTGTATAGAGTGTTGCAGAATGTCTAAGCACGCTTTGAAAAAAAAAAATGATAACGTAACTTTGTTTACAGCAAATACGAATTTTATTTCGTTTTCATGTTCTCTATATATAGCATTCTCTTACAGTTAAACTAAGCTTTAGTCCAACAATTTTGGATACTTTTTCCCAGCTTTTCACAAACTTTGTAACGGAATCCGCTGCCTTTACATGTGTCCGCAAATATGCTTTGGTCAGGACCCAAAAAGTTTCGATTGGCCTGGCCTGGGGACAGTTTGGTGGATTCATCTTCTTGGGTACGAATTGGACTTTGTTGGCTTTATACCAGGCTATCTTGTCCTTGGAGTAATGAACCGACGCCAAATCCGGCCAAAACAGTACTGAGGCGTCGTGTTTGCGGATCATGGGTAACAGACGCTTGTTTGAACACTCACGCACTTAAACATCGGTTGTCATTGTCTCCGTTGTCACAAACGGTTTGGAAAGCATACCACACTCACAAATGGCTTACGATTTTTTTTTTCGGAAAAAATCGACTTATCCGCGTTGTCAACACTTTGGCCATCACGAACGGTGTAGTACTGATCACTAGGAAGAGTTTTGTAATCAAATTTAACGTATGATTCAACGTCCATAATCTCGAACACCGATTTTCCGCACAGCAACTGGTCGTATAAACCTTTTTGACGTTTAATAGTCTTTCTCTATCTAGCATACATGGATGAATGAACGGTTTGTTTTCCCATTAATCTGTTTCCCTCTTGCTCGTACTCGTTCGATTTAAATGGTGTAGTAGTGTGCGCCGATTAAACGTCAAAAAGTTCTTTAACTTCCGAGCAGGGTTGTCAAACCTACCGATTTATCGGTAGTCCTATCGATTTTCGATATGCCTACCGATTCACAGACAAAAGGTTAAAAACTACCGATTTTTCACTTTTCCTACCGAGAATCACAGATTTTTAGTAATCTAAAAAAATATTCATATTGATTTCGACTCGTTTAAAACAGAAGACCTGAAGGACAGTTATCCCCTCCGCTTATAAAGGTTCTTCATCAGACGGCTACTGATAACTACCGATAAAAGTTTTGAGAAGCTACCGATAATGAAAAAAAAAAACAATTTGACCACTCTGCTTCTGAGCCCTCGGTTCGACGGATGTGGCTTGTTTTTACCTTTGCTTTGGCTTCTTCTGCTTTTTAAACGTCTTTAGACCCATTCTTGTCTTGACCTGCTGGACGTTACTTTTCGAGGATCCCACTTTTCTAGCCACGTCTCGATCCGAAGCCCTTTTCTTGCGAGTGAAAGCTTGCACGATTTTCCGGTTCAGATTTTGGTCAATAGGGTTCAGTTTACCTCCAGATTTTTGCTTGTCCTGAAAAGTTGCTTCATCACCATACTTCCGAATCGCGTTTCGAACGGCTCCGATGCTTACACCTTCCAATTTCGCTAATTTACTCAGAGAAATGTTGGAGATTTTGCTGAAAGTTTTCTTAATAATGATATTTAAAAGAAAATGGGTATAGTACACCATTTGTGCACGATCTGTTTGCGCTTTTCCAGAGAAATGCTTCGCATGGTCACGGAAATATAAAGAACCGCAACTTGCGATACGCGAAACTGTTGGTCGAAATGTAAACAATGATTCAGCGTGATAATCAGCTGTTTAAACGGCATCTGAAACAAGCAGGGGTGTTCGAAAGTTGTGCTTAAACATTCTGGGACACCCTATATTCACTTGTTCACCTTTATGTAAATTCGACCTGATTGATTCATTATTCCCAAGTAACAATTCAGTAATCATTTAGCATCCACTCTGATTTATGATGGTTTTATAACGGCAATGAACAATCCATTTAGTTTAAATATAGCATTTTAAAGTGTAAAAAAATCCTGCTTAGTAATTCAGCTTTTTGCTGTTTCAAAAACCTTTTATAGTCTGGCAAGAAAGTCAAAACCTGTCTTGTTTTAAAAATAAATTTAAAACAATTATCAATCCCTCCTTAAAACTGTTCTGTAATGCAGGCATAAACGTCATTAGCAATTGTTTATTAATGTCATGATAAAATACTTTATAAACGTGTTCTATCATTATAAAAGCAACCATAAAACAATTAGGTTGCTTTTTAGCCTTTTTAAAGTGCATCATTAACTCCCCAATTATTTTGTTTACAAATTGAGCTTAAAAGATGGTTCCTCATAGTTAATAAATGCCAAATTTATGACAAGGAAATCTCGAAGGATAGACGAAGTCGGATGAAAAAATCAAGTCAATTTCAGATAAATTTACTTCTTTAGAAGAACCAGCACACCACCAACGACTGACCATCTGTCGGAGAAGAGTAAAGTGAGCGGGGCCCTCGAACTCATAAAACATTGTTTAAAGTTGAAAAACATACCAGCCTTCTCCAGATCTTGCGATGACAATCGAAATAACAACCGACAGCAAACCACTGAAACTGTTAGTTAGCGGAGATCAGCTGGTTTCCGATCCAAACCAGCGATTTTATTCGGTGAAAGACTCTTCGAAAATTTTATTCAACCGTACATCTCTGCATCATTGGATGGTGCACTTCTGTAACCATCCGGAAGAAGGGGATCTTTTTCGGGAACGATTGCGCTTCCAGCTGTTCGAAATGCGAAATGTTGTAAAACAGTATCGCAAACTATCTGAGTAACTGCTCACAATCCATCGGGAGAAAACCGCCTGGAAGAATCCTGGATCTCACAGCGCAACTATCGTACGATAAACAAACTTTGACGTTTAACTTTCTGCAGGCAACTTTGCCTCCATAAATGCTGCCATAAATCTGAACGGGTTAGGATCAAGCAAAATGGCTTTAGATAAATACAATTCAGCCTGCAAGTTTTCTTCATAAAAGCCATTTTAAAACCTTATTAATTTGTTAAGGAATTCTTGAAAGCAAAACAACTTTTTCACAAATGACCCATGAAAATCAACTTTTATGTCACCGCCATGTTACAATTAGTTTGCTTATTTTTTTTACAATCTTCGATTTTCAATCTATGTTGCCTTGGATATAACTATATTTTGGTAAATTTAGCAATGAGCAAACATTTAAATGCGAAAATCATTTAAAAAAAAATGTCGGCCAAGCTTGATCTGAAGAATATATTTTTTTTTCAATGTTAAATAATTGGTCATATCGACGTTTTACGAGGGTGGACTTAATTTTTTCGATGTTTTCACGTACATTTCACATAAAATTGAATATGGCACTTAAAACTAGCTCACTTAATGAGAACTATTGTAATAAATTTGGATATTCAACAATATTTTTATACCATCAGTTCCTTTTTTTTATTATTTTGATAAGATCGGATTCATAAATCCTTTTCTATCTTGATTGATGCTTTCCTAGTTGATTCAGCATGCGGCTAGGGGAAATGGCTCGAAAAGGGTTTTTATTGTTGCTAAATAGCTTTTATTGTAGCTTTCAAATGGTTCTCAATGCGTTCGTCATACAACCTATTGCAGTAAATCAATCTTGACGAGCTTCGAGAATACACCCTTCAGAACCTTCTCCAGGGTGGGCCAACTAGAC
Source organism: Ochlerotatus camptorhynchus (assembly GCF_037179485.1). Classification (NCBI taxonomy): domain Eukaryota; kingdom Metazoa; phylum Arthropoda; class Insecta; order Diptera; family Culicidae; genus Ochlerotatus; species Ochlerotatus camptorhynchus. Next base: position 1,803,457 of record NW_027040668.1, on the reverse strand, counting down.
ATATTTTAGTCTCAATGAGGTTTTGGTGGATGCATTAATGACAAAATAACCTTGACCAGGGTTTTATGAATGTTGTTTTATAGTTGCTTTGTAGTATTTCATAAAACTTAAAATGTTACTTGGGAATTGTGTGCTAGATCGAGAAAGAGCGAACAAATGTCAAAAAACTAAATGACAATCGCTGCACTACACGCTAATTTCAACGCGTTCAAGATGCATTTTACCTAAAAGGCGTGACATAAATTTATTCGGCAGCGTGGAAGATTTTACTTGGGCGGCGCGCCGGCTTAATTTCATCGGCGGCGGCGGTGTATGAAAATCGTCGGTGGTGGCGGCGTGGCGCGGCGGTGCACAGGTCTATCTGTGTATTTCTAAATTCAGGACATTGAAGACATGTTCGATAATTTTCTTTTCAAGCTTCACTGAAACGTACGCGTCTTCTTAAATATCTTCAACTGTTCTAAGATTCACTACACAGCAAAAAATTCTGTATCTTAATGTAAATTATGTAAATATTCATTCACGTAAACTTGTATTTCATTTCATGCAAACGAGAAACATGTAAGCAATGTTGTTTACAAAGATGGACTTTTGTATACAATATTTGCATCATTTCATAAAAAGTCTCAGAACTTTACACGGTTTATAATGTAAACTTATATGATATGAGTCGCTCCTTTTATGTGCATCATATTGATCAGAAATTTAGACTACTTTTTCGAACTGTGTAGTTTTAAGAAGAGTAACCGTATATAGGCTAGCTGCTTCAATTCGCACCGCTCCGCCCGTGTCATCTGGATAAAAGATATTGACGGCTCCAATCCCCTCGTAGGGACAACACTAAGACAATTGTTGCGCGACATTGTCGGTTATTGTGCTATTATCTTGACACATTCTGATTAGGCATCCTATAGCTCAATCGGTAAAGGCGCCGACAATGCTGGATGCAGCTGGAATCGATTCCTGATGCGATTTAGGAATGTTTCGGAATGAAAAATATCTCGACTGCCATGGGCATAGAGTGTGATTGTACTATAGCCACGCAATTGTACAGCTCTGGCATTCATCATAAAATATTTGCCATTCAGGTTGCTAACTACTCGTCCAAGTAAATACAGGAGTTCAAGGACATGCTATGTGAACATCAATAGCATGGCTAAGAAATATCATGGATAGTATTGGAGGAATTCAAAGTCAACTGCTCTTCAAGAACACGTCTGCCTGAGTAACGTGATTCGATGAATATCTTTAAGTATTGAAAGAACAAATGTATGTAAGCCATTCCTGATAGACATCAAGGCACCCCTCGCCAAGACAACCACTCCAAGAAAGCTGGATCCCGTGTCGAACGACAAGAGCTCTTCGTCATCCCCAAGAGGGTTGCGCGGTTTTTGAAAATCTCCTCAACACAAACGATAAACCTTGTTGATGGATGAAAGAAACAGCGAAGAAAATGGTTTCGGGTCCCACCACAGCGAAACATCTTTTAGAATAAATTAATACATGAATTGGCGATCCAACGAGTGATGCTTAATCTATGTTTAATTTCCCCCCAGGGGTGATTAAATATTAAAAATCCACCTCGAATCCCATTGTGTCCCAGTTTGAGAATAAGCAACCAACCAAGCGAGTAAAGTGTCTCGCCAAAGTATAAATATTTGCACTGGGTAGCAGCGAAGCTACGAAGAGCAAGTTCTAAAATTGTCTCTGACGAGTTGACGCTTCCGACAGGGTACGCAATCAGTTTCGATCGATTTGCAGTGATTACCGCAGCAATTTGAAAAGGCAAAGATAGATACGGTTCGTATGTCGGTGCACTTTTGCCTAAACTAGCGGAAATGATAACTTGAACGGTATGTGGCATAGGTACCATCTGAGGTTCTTGCTGTAAGAAGAGTGAAGTGCTTCTAACCTGTGGTTCCCGAAACGGTCCTGTACCTAGTGCCTGTAGTCTTGTGGAAAACCATTTGAAAGCCCATTTCTGCTGAATTGAATCGAGTACCTACCAACAACTGTAATTATTCTTAACGTTCGTACGAAATTCTCGTTGACAGCAGGCTTCAATGGAAGCTTTGATTGCAATTTGTGGTCTATTGAAAATTTGGTTATTTACTGCCAGGGTCCTGGGGAAGAAGGCTGTCTTCTTGAATTGTGATAAAAGATTCACACTTTTTTATGGTTCTTTTAAGGTCCATTTTGGGAAACGTGTTGGTGGCTATTTTTTTTTTCAAATTCATATTTTTAAATTTCATACGCTTTAGCTGAATTTTTACATGTGGCCTGGCATGCTTTGAGCACTTCCACTGCTATTAATTGAAAGCTTGCAAATATTGTGCCATTTTTGCAGTCGTATATTTATGACAAGGGCAATGATATATTTACACAATGAAGTTGATAAAATGGTGTAATTGAAGATACCAATTTTTTCGATACGTATATAACGTTAGATAGCTTCGTTTCACATATCATTTTGCATTATACACAGGGGTTTTGAAAGATGGATTGCTTTAGATGGACGCCATAATTGAACCTATCTCAATGGAACAAATACCTACGTGTCCGTAAAATTTTCTGCCACAACTTAGTAACAACGGTGATCCGTTGCTGTCATCATCTCGGGATGCGAAAAAATGGAAACACATAATGGATGACGTTCGCTTTCAGCAGTTGATTGTCAGAGCAATACCAGTCAGCAAATTCCCGCTTCGGAAGAATGTTAATTCAACGCCAAGCGAAAATATGCATTTCTCAGCAGACGTCTAGGCAAGCAAGCACGAAACGAGTGAACCTATTTCACGCAGTATGACTTTGCAGCACATGACGACGACATTGTCCTCGGAATGAATCCCTCCGCGCTGCTGCAGCCGTTCGTTGGTTGCCATGTCCAGTCCAATTTGGGAACTATGTAATTATTTACACTCAATTTTCGGGAGTCCACCCGAGCGAACCATCACGACCAAAGACGACAGAGTTGCAGTAGGTTTATAGTACCCACATACTTTGTATCTCCCATCCTGTGAGGATGATGGTAACATTTCATCACAGAGTCACGTACCTACCTATCTGAAGAACTCGAATGAGGTTCCTTCCGTTTGCATTCCGATTTGTCGGGACTGCATGTACAAACACTACGCAGGCTTTCGTTGCACGGTAGGATTTATCATTCGAGCTTCGGTATGTAAACAGTGCGACCGGTTCCGATAGGCGTAGGAATTTATATTACAAAATACCTGCCGTTTTGCGTCCAAGCTATCCAATATGTGTGATCCCGCTTAGGCCCCAGTATTCAACAAAATGGGACACACATTGACGTACAGTAATCCCTCCATTTATGCGGTCCACCCACCGCAATTTCTCGGCTGTCCTTCAACCAATTGAGCTGATTGTCTGTACCTAAATAGTGTTTGGTTGGCACTAATAACATGCAAAGCGTAATTGGATGAAGGACAGTCGAGAAACAGTGTCGTTTATTATCGATCGTCATAGTTCGATGAGATCTTGCATTTAAGGTGCAATTCATTTTGGTGCATTTGAAAAACAAAATCAAACCAATTTTTTCAACACATTATGCCAGACTGCAAGTACAGGCCATCTTTTGGAAAATTACACGAGGAATACAGTTGTGACTGCTGATTACTGTCGGAAGTGATGCAACAACATAAAAAAAAACAATGATTGAATTTTTGTCAACACTAAAAGAAGTTGCATGTTATTAAGTTTGCGTTTCTCGTACACGTAGGTTAGGGTGCTATTCTGCTTCTTCTTCTTCTTCTTCTTATTCTTCTTCTTCTTCTTCTTCTTCTTCATCCCATTTCAAGCTTGATGCTTATTAACTTATTACGTGCTCTAAACTTAGTGTTCTAGTTGAACTTCCACACTTATTTATTGAGAGCTTTCGATGCCTGGTACCATTTTAGCATTAGTTTAATTGTGTGGCAAGTACAATCATACTCTATGCCCAGGGAAGTCGAAGAAATTTTCTTTTCCTTTATTTAACGTCAGTCTCTGTTCCGCAATCTGGTGCCAATCACCGACGGACATCGATTGCCATCCATTGACTGCAACCGAATGCGCAGGAAGGCCCTTTCGAAGGAAGACGTGACCAGAGATTTGTATGCCTCAGAAAAATCCCACCGACCTCGGCTGGGATTGAACCCAGACCCATTAGGGTGTTATAAAGCAGTCACGCTTACCACTACACCACCGGCGCCGGCATCGAGAAATTTTGCAACTCACAAAATTGGTCTTGCTTTGCAGCTGCGCCTTGATCGACTGAGCTAAGGGAAGCCCCGTGCTAATGGTATGGGAAAAAAGTGACCTTATAAAAAATGTTCATTGGCGTTGACGGCGACGCACAGTGGTTCAAACCTACCGAAAACGTGCGTTTTTTATTTTGGGTATGTAAACGTCATTTTGGAAGGGTAGTGTCTTCAGAGAATTTGTTAAATACTGTGTAAGCTTTGTTTTGAAGTAAGTAAAATTAGGATCTATCCACCTAGAAGGGCAATAGAAAATTCAAATTTTGTAAACATGCTCAAAAGTGGTTGGCATCTTCAGCAAAAATGTAGATAATGCAAATACTAGCAATTTTGCCGAAGATGTAAATATCGTATACTCAAAGTATGATGAGTTAACGGAGGTTTTTATGAAAACTCCCTCAAAAATCATTTTTTGTTACAAAAAATGTTCAAAATTTTATTTTAGCAGTAATACATACAGAGATACCGTGTTGTAGAGGTTGGAAGTTGTTGGTAGTATGGTAAATGTATTTCTAACATGCCAAGCGTAGAACCTCCCTAATAAACAAATACCATAAACGAACTGTATCCCGGATGGGTAAACTATCTCACAAATGGTCTGGATGATACCCCAAACACGTCGTTAAGCTCTCTTTTATGGTTATTTTTATTAGGGCTATCAGAACCGAATGAAACCACTTGTATTTTGTAGTTCAAAGGCATACTTTTTGAATGAAGATGGTTTGGTTTGCCCGTATTTGTCCGTTCTCCAGATATTTTGCGTGGAAATGACCTATTTTTATGTTAAAATATTGAATAATTTTTGATAGGTTCATTATAACAACCTAATGTACTGAAGTTAAATGCGTGTTATGATGATATCTACAACTTTCTAGAACAAATCATACTGCTTAAATAAAATTTTGAACATTTTTTCTAACAAAAAATGATTTTTGAGGGAGTTTTCATAAAAACGTCAGTTAACTCATCATAAATTGAGAATACGATATTGAAATTTTGAGCAAAGTTGCTAGTATTTGCATTATCTACAACTTTGCTGAAGATGCCAACCACCTTTGAGCATGTTTACAAAATTTGAATTTTCTCTTGCCCTTCTAGGTGGATAGATCCTAATTTTACTTACTTCAAAACAAAGCTTACAAAGTATTTAACAACTTCTCTGAAGACACTACCCTTCCAAAATGACGTTTACATACCCAAAATAAAAAACGCACGTTTTCGGTAGGTTTGAACCACTGTGCGACGCTGTAGCTCTTTATTCCTATGAGAAACTCCATTAGCAGACGTCAGACTGTGCGTGAAACTTGGCGGACTTTGTACCATTCCTTCACTCCTCCGAAAATTTCCATAAGAAACTGTCTATATTTGCTGGAAGAGCAACATTTTCGACGATGCCGTCAACGCCAATTGCCTCGAAAAAAGACCCTTTGCAAAATCTGAGTTCATTCGATTGGGGGTGGCACAAAATCGTCAAAGTTTGAACTTCTCTCATCTGGAAAATTTATCAAGGTAGGGGGATACCTGAAATTTCGGAAATCAATTTTTTTTTTGTTGATGCCAAATGACTTATACAGGGTGAGGAATAATTATCCGTGCTTAATGATTTAGTCGTAACTTTATTGCTTGTGTATTGAATTACAACATATTTATGGGAAAAGTAGGTACACCAACATAGTTTATGATATTCAAAACAATTTTTCAAAATGTTCTCCTTTGACTCGTACACACGCCTTCAACCTCTTAGGGAAATTATCGACGATGGACGTTAGTTCCTCCACAGCTATTGCATCCCAGACTTTTGTCAAACTTGCTTTCAGATGGTCTGAAGATATGTGTGACTTAGTAAAGGCTCTGGACTAAAAAAAATAGATCAGACTGAATAGTCCATTGGATTTAAATCATGAAAGTAGCCTTCAACATTCATCTTTTGTCAAATATATAGGAAAAAGTTTGCTACAAAGCTCCAGTGTCTTTTTCGCTCCCCAATCCTGTTGAAATGTCCTATCGTTGTTACCGAAATGCGTACGTGCCCAAGGAGCAACTGTGTCCGTCAGCAGGTTCTGGTTATTTTCACGCCTTTTTCGATAAATATTAAGGTTTACCGGAAGCCGTAACTTCCGCCCAAACCATCACCGAAGCTGGATTATGAGATCTGGCAACATTCGTACAGTTAGAAGAACCCTTTGGCAATAGCTGGCGATCGTTTTGGTGGTTGTGGTATTGCTCAACAGTGAAAATCTTCTCATCGGTGAAAATAAAGTTCTGTCCAGTTAGAATCCGGAATCACTTATTGTGTTGCAGCGGCACGGAAAGTGACCGCTGCAAGAATTATTTTACAGCGGTTTATTTACCTAGGCGCCCATTTTCTGTGGTATAAACTTCACGGTGTTTCGTGCAGTGAGTCAAAAGTTATTCCAGATGGAAGCCGAGAGGAAAGAAAAAAATCTGCATACCCACGTTGATAATCCAACGTGCTCCGCAATAAAAATCGCAAAAACGTTGAAAATCGCCAAATCAACCGTATATGACGTGCTCAAACGTTTCAGGGAGCGAAAGAGCGTGGATCGAGTGCCTCAAGGTAAGCGTCGTAGTGGAACATATAACCGCAAGCTGAACCAGAAGGTGTTGAGAACCGTCAGAGTAAACCCTGGACTATCACATAATGAAATCGCACAAAAGTACGCTGCTGCTCGCAGTACCGTTCGAAGAATTCGTTTGCGAGCAGGATATCGTTCTTATCGAGCCAGCAAGCAACCAAACAGAACGTTGAAGCAAAGTTTAGTCACCAAAACTCGAGCTCGGAAATTTGACCAGCAGGTTTTGACGAAGTACCAAGGATGCCTGCTCATCGACGATGAAACCTACGTCCAAATGGATTTCGGACAGCTTCCTGGCCAAAAATTCTACATAGCGACGGCACGAGGAGATGTTCCTGCGAAGTTTAAGTTTGCTTTTATGGACAAATTTGCCAAAAAACTGATGATTTGGCAAGGGATATGCAGCTGCGAAGCCAAGACCAAAGTGTTCGTGACGAATAAGAGGATGGACTCGAAGCTGTACAAGGAAGAATGCCTCAAAAACTACGTACTACCTTTCATTAAAGCCCATAAAGGTCCCGTGAAGTTTTGGCCAGATTTGGCGAGTTGCCACTACAGCCGGAAAGTCATCCAGTGGTACCGCGATAATAACGTAGATTTCATCGATAAAAACATAACTCCACCCAACTGCTCGCAGTTCCAGCCCGTCGAGAGATTTTGGGCAATAATGAAGCGGAAGCTTAAGAAAAGTGGAACAACGGCACGGGACGCGATTCAGATGACCAAAATATGGAACAAATGTGCCAAGGAAGTTGACTCCGGAGGTGTGCAGCGTTTGATGAGAGGAATAAAGAAGAAAGTGCGAATTTTCATTAGAAACAAAGATAAATGATTTTTATTGATATTTTTTTCTAAAAGTACAGTGAATTACCTTTGTTTTGATGTATTAACCTTGTTTGTACGTCAATTCGTTTATTATTCCGGATTCTAAATGGACATAGCTTTAATCGTGCGATGCCGTCCATTGCCGAAATCCTTCAATAAAATCTTGGCACCGATTCCTTTTCATCTTGTCATTTAGGTAATGGTTCTTCGAAAATTTGTAAGAATGCAATCCTAAATCCTTGCGTAGAATAGTTCGTACTGACTTTGGGTCGATTTTCAATGATTCCGCCATTTTTCGGATAGACCGTCTAGAATCTCGATTACCGGAACAAACGCTCCTAAGACGAAGTATGTTCCGGTTCTGCGGGGTCCTCGCGCTTCTTTTTCTGCCTCTTCCTGAATGGTCCTCCAAATTTCCGAGTTTATGGTACCGTTTTACAGCATCCCGAACTGTTTGCGAAGGCATTTGCAATGTTTTTGCAATACGTGACAGACGAATTCCTTGTTTATAAAGCTTAATTACCGCACTTCGTAGTGGAGTGGACTTCAATACGGCAATTCACGTGAACCGATTCAAACGAAACTACAAGCGTTTGTTTATTATGTATTATGGTCCCAATTGGCAGAGGTGTGCTCATTTCAGCATCGGTCAAATTCGAGCTATACACTGAGAGAAAAAAACACGGATAATTTTTCCGCACCCTGTAAATGCTTGAAATATGTCGGACAACTGTTAACTCGAATGTTTGTGACAATGAAGTTCTGATGAAGCGATCCAGCTGCCTGGAGCCGTGGAGGAGGAGAGAAGGAGTCCTAGGAGAGAGAAGGATTGGTATTGGACATAGACGCCCACATTCATCAGGATTAAAAAGGAGGAGGTTCACTTTTTGGGTGAGATCAATCCGTTTTACTTTTAGCATTTCGCGTGGGAGGAGTGACCACTTTTTGATGATCATCATTGATGACACCTTCTGAGGCTGACTGTTAGTTGCCTCTTAAGGGCAGTGGCTTTTGGCGTTGATTTTTGGAGGGCGCCCGCACGTGCTGACATTGACATTCGACAAAGGGAGCTTTCTTTGTCAGATGCTGGAGTTATATTGTGTGGGAGTGTTCTGATGAAGAATCGGGTTAACCTTGTGATGAAACGATATAATGTTACATTTGTGGATGCTCAAAGTCAGCATATTCCGGATGCACCAATCAGCGAAACTATCCAGCAGCAGTAGTAGAGCATAGCAGTCCTCGAAACCTTTAATGATTCTGTTTATTTTGACGTCATCAGCGTAAAACACACGGTAGCCAGATGGTAGTACGAAGAAAACCTCGTTGATGAAGAGTGAGAATAACAATGGACCCAGGTTACCTTGTGGCACAGATAAGTTTTAAATTATTCTGAAGATTCAAATCCGATATTAACGGTGAGGTTCTTATCCGTAAGGTATGATCCAAACAAGCTAACAAGATCCGCAGAGACACCGTTTCAGTAATATTCCGTGGTCAATTCTATCGAAAGCTGATTTCAAATCAGTGTATGTGGTGTCGATCTGAGCACCAGCATCAATGTTGCGTATAAAAAACGAAGCAAACCGGATGAGATTTGTAGATATTGATCTTTTGGGGTGCTGATCATAGGCGTAGCCAGATAGGGGCAGGGGGGGGGGGCGACTGCCCCCCCCTAAACTCGGCAACACAAAGGCTTTCGAGGAAATGGCGTTCGGTGAAATGGCATTCGGCCAAATTTTCCATGGTAATTTTTTTTTCGCCCCTCCCTAGCTCGAAACCTGGCTACGACCTTGGTGCTGATTCGTATTAATGTAATTATTGCAGAAGACAAAAAGTACCTCATTTATTATGTTTCGAAAACACATAAGCACACAGCGAAGTTATTCCTCTGTAATTCTCAATGCTCTGTCGATCCCCTTTTTAAACACGGTTAACATGACTGACGTTTTCCAGCTTATGGGAAAACTACGCTTCCGTAATGATATGTTGAAAAATTTCATAAGAGGGAAAATTAACTCTTCGCCGCATTTTTTCAGGATACATGACGGTATGGCGTCTGGACTGGACACAGAGTATGTTATGTGTCGTTCATTGCGAGGTCCACCTGTTTCGACGTGATCGCAAAGCTTCTCAGATAATAGAGATCAATAGGTGTATCTCTGCAAGCTTCTGTGATTTGACGTGCAGAGGACGTAGAATCAGTGAATGCGTTTCTAAAGTCAGCGGCAAACAAATTGTTCTTTTCCGAAGCGGAAATGGGGACTTCATTGCCCAGAAACATTTCAACGGGTAACCCATTCTCCTTCCGTTTAGAGTTGACAAATGGATGTCTGCGATGAACGGTTTTTTTTTTTTTTTTAAATGCGTTTATTTTTCCAGGCTCATTTGCCGTAGCTTTGCGGAGCCGATATTCATTGTTTGGATGACAAAATTTCTTAAAACTAACGTTAGTAAAGCGGGGGCCGATTACTCGCGGCTATCTCGAGGTTAGGGGTAACAAATTGTAACAAATGGATGGCAGGGTAGGGATTGAGAACACAAGGTTTGGAGAGCAATGTGCTTTTTATCTCGAACTAAGCGACCAACTGACGAAAAAGACAAACATGGGGGTACACCGATGGGCAGCTAACAACTTGGGGGGACACAAGATGACACTAACTACTAAATCCTCAGATCGATCCGTTTTAAAAACACATAAATTAAATTAAAATATTCGAGATCTCGGCTCGCCAAGATGTCTCTAACGGGCCGCATAGGTTGTTTTCCTCGGGCCCTGAGGGATGCGGATAACTCGGATCTAGCAACACAATGTAGGGTGCATGACCAAAGCACGTGGTCGATATCGTGATAGCCACTACCATAAGCGCACAAATTGCTGCCTGCGAGCCCGATTCGGAAGAAATGCGAGTCTAACGAGTAGTGATTGGACATGAGCCTTGATATGACACGTATAAAGTCACGGCTCATGTCCAATCCTTTGAACCATGGCTTGTTCGACACCTGTGGGAGAATAGAATGTAACCATCTTCCCAGATCACTCTCATTCCATTTTTGTTGCCAGTTGGTGAGGACGTGCTGACGGGTAATTGAGAAAAATTCCGCAAAGGCGATTTGTCGATCAAAAATATCGCCTTCCATAGCGCCCACCTTAGCTAGCGAGTCCGCTTTCTCATTACCCGGAATTGAGCAATGAGATGGGACCCAAGCTAAGGTGATAGTATAGGAGCAGTTAGATAAAGTACTCAATTTTGCTCGGATTTCGGTCAGGAAATACGAGGAGTGCTTCATCGGCCTCATTGATCGAATAGCCTCCAACGAGCTAAGGCTATCAGTAAAAATAAAATAGTGATCAGATGGTAGTGAGGCAATTTGCTCTACTGCGTAAAATATGGCTGCTAGTTCCGCAACGTATACGGAACAGGGTTTTTGCAGTTGATATGAGGCGCTATGAAATTCGTTGAATACTCCAAATCCAGTGGAAGCGTTTATAGTTGACCCATCTGTGAAAAAACTCTTATTGTTACTAACATGGTGGTACTTGTTTGCAAAAATTAAGGGAACAACCATCGACCGATGGTGATCTGGTATTCCACGGATTTCTTGCAACATGGTCAGATCAAAATTTACAGAGGAACTATAAAAGTCTTGGAGGCAAACACGAGAGGAATTGAATGAAGAAGGGCCAATCTCCAGCGTCATGTACTCGTAAAAGAGACTCATGAATCTTGTTTGAGGATTTCTGTCGAGCAGCTTCTCAAAGTTTTCTATTACCAATGGGTTCATTACTTCACAACGGATAAGAAACCGGAAGGACAGTTCCGCGAAACGATCTGTCAGTGGGAGAACACCCGCGAGTACTTCGAGGCTCAGCGTATGCGTCGAGTGCATACAGCCAAGCGCGATTCGGAGGCAACGGTATTGAACCCGTTGCAGCTTCAGGATATATGTTTTTGCCGCGGATTGAAAGCAGAAGCTTCCGTACTCTAGAACCGACAAGATGGTTGTTCGGTACAACCTGATCAGATCTTCCGGGTGTGCTCCCCACCAAGTTCCAGTGATTGTACGAAGAAAATTGATTCTTTGTTGGCATTTTTGTTTCACATACGCAATATGTTTTCCCCATGTGCTTTTGGAATCGAACCAGACACCTAAATACTTGAAAGATATACTTTGAGTGATTGTTCTACCCTTTAGTTGAAGCTGTAACTGTGCAGGATGATGCTTCCTAGAAAAAACAACCAACTCAGTTTTCTCCGGAGAGAATTCGATACCCAGCTTCATAGCCCAAGTAGACAAATTGTCTAAGGTATCTTGCAATGGTCCTTGCAGGTCCGGTGCACTTGGCCCTATAACGGATACAACGCCGTCATCTGCAAGCTGCCTTAGCGAGCAATTTTCATCAAGACAACCATCAATGTCTTTTACATAAAAATTATAAAGAAGGGGGCTTAAACATGAACCCTGGGGGAGACCCATGTAACTAATTCGTGAAGTTGTCGAGTTTCCATGAGAAAAGCTCATATATTTCTCAGACAACAAGTTGCTCAAATAGTTGTTCATAATTGGTGAAAGCCCACTATCGTGGAGTTTATCCGAAAGGACATCGATACAAACAGAATCAAAAGCCCCCTTAATGTCCAAGAAAACTGAACCCATTTGCTGTTTTTGCGCATAGGCCAGTTGAATTTCAGTTGAAAGCAACGCAAGACAGTCGCTCGTTCCTTTGCCTCTCCGAAATCCAAATTACGTATCTGAAAGTAAACCATTCGACTCGACCTATTCGTCTAGACGAAAAAGAATCATTTTCTCCAACAATTTCCGTATACAGGACAACATCGCGATGGGACGGTACGAGTTATAATCCGACGCGGGTTTACCGGGTTTTCGTATGGCGATAACTCTTACTTGCCTCCAGTCATCCGGAACAATGTTGTGTTCCAGAAATTGATTGAATAAGTTCAACAAGCGTCTCTTCGCGACATCTGGGAAATTTTTAAGCAAGTTGAACTTGATTCTATCTATTCCTGGAGCTGAATTGTTACATGAAAGGAGAGCAAGTGAGAATTCCACCATCGAAAACGGGGAATCTATTTCGTTATTACCCGACGGACGATCACGAACGTTGGTTTGAACCGACACCGAATCCGGGCAAACTTTCCGTGCGAAGCTGAATATCCAACTGTCCGAGTACTCCTTGTCTTCGTTAATCGGTGATGACGCGTTTCGCATTCTCCTGCCGACATTCCAGAGTGTTCTCATGGAAGTCTCTCGCGACAAACCATCGACGAACCGACGCCAGTAACCGCGTTTTTTTGCTTTAATTAAGTCCTTAAAAGTTTTCTCGAGGTCGGTGTACCGCTCGAAATCCCCGACCTTGCCGTGTTTGCGGAACCGTTTAAACGCGGCGGACTTCTCGCTGTTCGCGTCGGTGCAATCCTTATCCCACCACGGGGTGGGAGGTCGCTTGCGGACGGAAATACCCGGAACACGTTTCGTCTGTGCTCGCAGCGCAGAATCGATGATAAGACGCGCGAGAAAGGAGTACTCGTCCAGCGGAGGAAGTACGTCAACCGATTGGCTGGCATCAAGAACCGCGGTCGCGAATTTTCGCCAGTCAATGTTTTTTGTAAGATCGTACGCGATGTCGACCGAACGAGTAGAAGATGAACCATTGGTAATAGAAATTTTGATTGGCAAATGGTCACTACCGTAGGGATCTTGAATTACTTTCCACGAGCAATCCAACGATAGTGAACTCGAACAAAGTGAGAGGTCTAATCTGCTTATTTTTGCTGGAGGTTTGGCTACTCGTGTTGCTTCCCCGGTGTTCAGAATTGTCATTTTGAAGAAGTCGCACATGTCGTATATCAAGGTTGAGCGGTTGTCGTCGTACAGTTCCCCCCAGCCTGTACCGTGAGAGTTAAAATCTCCCAAGATCAACCGTGGCTCCGGCATAGCCGTGCAGATATCCGAGAAACTTTGACGAGAAATCGCAGTTCGCGGTGGAAGATATACTGAGGCAATACTGAGGCATTTACCTCGAATATTAACCTGACATGCAACAACTTCAATGCCTGTCACCGAAGGCAGATCGATTCTGTAGAAGGAATGGAGCTTGTTGATCCCCAGAAGCACCCCTCCATACGAATCTGCGCGGTCAAGGCGAATAATGTTGAAATCGTGGAAAGCAAGATCGTTGTCTGAAGAGAGCCATGTTTCACAAAGGGCAAATGCATCAGAAAGTGAGTTGTTAACTAAAAATTTAAATGTGTCAAGTTTTGGCATAAGACTTCTACAGTTACACTGAAGAACAGAGATCATATCCCCGACCTCATTCGGAGAATTATCCATCAAAGGATATGATCGATGCAAGGAAGGACCACCTAGAAGCTAGTTGCTTCAAAAGAGTTTTCACCATTGGCAGCACTAAATTAATAATGCTCCTCGTTGAGTCAGAGACATTGAATATACTGAAGAAGCTATCCACAATACCAGAAAACGTGAACATGGGGGCATGTTCTTGCTGATTATTCAGCTGCTTTTCTGGCCGAAAAACTGGGACATCTGGGGTTTTAGATGATCCTGGAAGTGACGGAAAGTTCTTGTCATAATTACAAGGTTTAAAACCCGGTGGAATGGGTTTCGGTTTATTTCCGTTACCTCTTGAATTTTCCAAGGTGGAAGGGTGGTCCGTACGAGTGGCCTTACGAGGCTTTTCGGTGGTGTGTTGTTTTGCTCGTTTTCTCGTATTGCCTTTAAAGACAAACGGACTACCCTCACCGCCCTCTGAGTCAGAGTCTAGATCATCAACTGGCAAAATGGAGAACGTGTTACTGTTTTTTGGTGTGGTCTGAGAAGATGAAGCGGTATTCTTCAAGAGTTCTGCTAGTGTTCTCTTGGAGCGAGCTTGCAGAGACCGCTTAAGTTTTTCTCCCTGCTGTTTATACCTCGGGCAGTTAGTCAGGGTATGCAGGCTCTCCTTGCAGTACACGCATTTTGGTGGAGCACCGCAAGGGCCCTCTTGATGTTGCTCGCCACACTGATCGCAGCGTGGTTTGTTCGAGCAGTAGTCCGATGTATGACCAAGTTGTTTACATTTCGAGCAGTTCATTACCCGAGGTACAAACAGGCGTACAGGCAGCCGAACCTTGCCAATAGCGACGTAGTGAGGTAACGCTGAACCCGAAAACGTCACACGAAACGAGTTTGACAAGGAATAAGTTTTTTTGGAGCCTACTACGGATACTGACTGCATTTGAAGGCAGTCCAATATCTTCACCTTCGGCAGAGCACGGTTTTTAAAGATTCCGAAGGAATCGGGACCCAAGAAATCATCACTAGTCAAACTCGCTTCGGTGACCACTCCTTCAATTTCTACCTCACTACTGGGTATGTAGACTCGGTATTCCAATGAAAAAAGCTCGCACGCAACAATTTGGTTAGCCTGCTTCCGGTCATCAACGGTAACGCGCAGTTTTATTGGTGTTACCTTGAAAATATCGGTAACGGCCGAAAAATGTGTTGTTAGATCCTTAGAGATCCTCGGAATGTTCAAAGGTTTTTGTTTGGGCCGGAAAAAAACAACCCATGGGCCTTTCGAGGCTTCTGGGTAAGCCTTTAGGCGGGGGGGCGCAGAGGTTTTTGGGGGCAATGGTGTGGGGGGTGCAGGTGGACGAGGAGGAGATGGTGGGGGAGAGGGTTGTGGGCGATACCTTTTCTTGGGATATGCTCCAGTATTTTTGCTGGAGAGCGAGTCAACTGGAACGTCAAGGGTTTCCATTTCCACAACTTCCTCGAGACTTTCGTGTGAGGTGGAATTAAGAGTTTCGTCGTCTGAGATGGAAAGCGACCATCCCCCGCCTTTATCATTTTCATCCATTGCGGTTAAATATCGCCGCAATGGTGTTTTTTGTAAAAAAATTTACAAATAATTGCAGTAATTTCAAATAATATCAAAAAAAAAAAAATATATATATATATAGTTTCACTCTACTAACGAGTAATACATGCAAAGAAAAAAAAAATCAAAAAAAAAATAAAAAAAAAATAATGATTATATACTATTTACAGAGTTTTGGATCACCCTAAGTAATACAAAAATAATAATAAAAAAAAAATCAAGAAAAAAAAAATCAAGCGAAAAAAAAAATTTGAATTTTTGGATCACCTTAATTAAACACCAATCTAATATTGGACCAGGGAAACAAGGAAGATGCTATACTGGCGAGAACAATACAAACGACACGATTTATACCTAACGCACTGAGGCGGCAGCAGACTGGAGAGATATAATTGTTTGATCCAACTGCTGCAGAGTCAATAACCTCGATGCTGGTGTGCCTCGGTCGACTCGGTAGGCAATATGACGCTCTTTCGTTGTTGCTATCGGTGGGGTGATGTACCGATAGTGGTGATGATTTTGCTGATGATGTTGCGATGATGCTGGGTTAAAGCTGGACCGTAATGAAAGCACTCGGCATATCATTAACGGCTTCCTCACTCGCGCACTAGTCGTCTAAACACTATGCCAATTAACTTTGGCGAGAAAAAACCCTCGCGTGGGGAAAAACTCAAAACTAAATGATAGTGTCGTACAACGAGACCGATGCGACTTGATCGGCTCAGCGTGCGAGACGGAATGCGATGAACGGTTATACGTGATGAACGGTTATACGTGCGATAATTGTTACAAGCACTTGCGAAATTTTGCTTGGCAAAATGACAACAAGACTGGCAGTAGGTTCGGAGTGCTTTGGATCTTAGACGTTTGAGTCGTCGTAGATGTGTTTTTCCCCAAGGTGGTTTCGAATCAACCAAGTAACTCTTCAACACACTGGTGAAGTACTCTACAGCAATGTCAATATCTTCAGCGGATTCAATGATATGCCGGTCAGTGTGGCGAAGCCAAGGGTGCCGCAGGTGTGCCAATTGTGCCAGTCATAGAGCAAGCTGCGATTGTTTGCAAAATATCCATCCTGGCAACTCGGTATTTCTGACACCTTGAATGTTTTAGTGTGAAATCGCAAGGATAAATCGGATTGATGATGACGCGGGAAGTGGCGGGTGAGCGAAATGTTGGTGTTTTGTGTTTATGAGGTTGTTGACAGCGAAGTCACGCGTTGCACCACTTGAAAACTTGAAGAAAGGAAACAACCGGCTCTCCACTCCACGCCTAGAACTGTCGTCAGCCTTGTTGTTAGCTCACCTGTTCCTTTTGGACATATTCAACCATCGTCATGTGTTGGATTTCTTCGTTGCCGTTCAGATGCAAACAGTTTGTTGCGAATAGGGTTTTGGACATTCAGCATATTACCAAGAATGGCGGTTGGAATCAAGTAGTAGGATTGGACATTCCTGCAGATATAATTTTCCGTGGGATTATCTCAGCTCAGCTGCAATACGAATCGCTTTGGTTTAATGGTCAGTATTGCCTAAGTTCACACGAACACAACTGGACTTCAGCCCTACAAATCCGTGAAAAGTAAGAGATCTCGAAAAACCTTCCAGTGACAACCCCAAATGACATCTTCAGCTTTCGATCTTCGTACATGGATCCTCTACGACTCACTGCATGGATGGTCAGATATCGCTACAATATACAACCAACGAATCGCAACAATTGACGTCTTGGATTCCTCACAACGCTGGAACTTGATGAAGCTCTGAAAGAGCCTAAAGATCTGAAGAATGGTAGAGACGTTCGAGAATCATCGAAGATTCTGTATCTGAAACCGCAACTCCAAGACGGAATAATCTCCGTCGCAAACACCCGCATATTCACGACCAACATCATCCGTGCACACCCAGACAACCAAAATACAAGTATATTAAATGTTGTATTTGTGATATCAGGCATAACATTTGATAACGACACAAAAGCATTTGTAAACAAACTTTCTAAGGCCCTTTACACGTGAACCAAAGTACACCCACGCAAACAAATACCACTTTCGGAAAGGTGATAGTTGTCCCTATCCAATGATGTTGTTGGTTTGCGCAAGCATACTTTGGTTCGCGTGTAAGGGTCTTAGAAAGTTTGTTTACAAATGCTTTTGTGCCGTTATCAAATATTATGCCTGATATACAAACATATATACAAACAACAATGCAAAAAAAATGGCTTATACGTACAAAAGTTTAGGCCATATACCTGCAATTTTCAATTAATTTTTAAACGAGTTGATTTAACATCATATGCTATTTAATATGTAATAACAATTTTAATTTGAAAGTCTTACGATGTAATCCGATTTAATTTGTGATACAGTACGATGGAAAAATTATTCATCAGAAATAAGTCGGATTCTATATGACTTAACTTAAAAGTAATGTGATGTATTTCATTCTTATATGCGATGTTGACTTAAAATGTAGCCATTTACGATACTTTCTGTACATTGTTATACTACTGCTGGTTGTCTGGGCACACATCGTCGTCGTTCACTACCATTGTAAGATACTGCATGGTGGACAGCAGCTCATGGTTTCATCTATTCGAGAACAATTCTGGCCAACAACCGTCCGAAATCTTGTCCGGAAAGTCATCCAGAAGTACGTACCCTCCTTTAAAGTGAAGCCGAAAATTCCAGCAGACTTTCGAGACCAAACAACTCGCCAAACGAACACTACAATGAGCCAACAATTTTTCTATGGATCCAAAGCCTATTCACTTCATACACTGCGACACGATTATCCACAGTATATCTCGGTTTCGTGGGGAAAATTTCACTTCACTCTTCCGAGCCGTTAATTGTAATTCGAATTGCCGTCCGCTTTCGCGCACCAATAAACAGCAGCCCGCAGTGAAGATCTTCTACTTTATCCTCGAATTTTCTGAAACATCCGGTTCGAAAGATCAAAATGTTCGCGTCGGTCGTGGTCAAAATATTTCGGATACAGGAAAAGGACGTTTTTGCACAACATAAAATTTTTTTTTCACGCGAACACTAAGTACAAATTTATTTATACGAAGGACGAAGTTGGGGCCTCCCTTAGCTCAGTCGGTAAAGGCGCAGCTACAAAGCAAAATCATGCTGGAGGTGGTTGGGTTCAATTCCCGGTCCGGTCTAGGAATTTGGAAAATTTCTCGCCTTCCCTGGGCATAGAAGTATGATTTGTCTTGCCACACAATTATACCAATGCAAAAATGGTGCAGGCATCGAAAGCTCTCAATTAATAACTGTGGAAGTGCATCTAGAACACTAAGTTGAGAGCACGCAATAAGCTAATATGCGATATGCAATAAGCTTGGAATGCGAAGAAGAAGTGTTCATAGGGTAATAAAAGTCCTGTGTTTTAGTGTTTTAAAATGCCTTTAAAAGCAGACCAGAAACCTAGCCTTTCGTGATGTGAAATGCATCGGCCTATCAGCGACCGGAAAGAGTTGGAACCGACGGGGAGCATTGTTGGAGACCGACTATAGAGGATGATGAATAGACTTCTTCAGTTTGTTTTGTGTGATTTGCAGCATTATTTGAAAGTGTACTAATGGGGTCTGATTATCTGCTTCTTTCTCTTGAGCCCACTCTAGAGAATCTACATTTCGTATTTAGATATATAAGTGAACTGCTGGCCTGAGTTCCTTTGGTATATTCAATTAGAGGATGTTCCTGAATATACAGCCAACCAGCACGTAATGTTGTGAATAACTTCAATGACAGATATCAAGCAGTGTTCCCATTTTATTTACAACAATCCAATGCTTACGAGGTTGTGCCGAAGGTGTGCCAATGGATGTGCTCAAGCTGTGGTCATACCCCTTGGGCGAAGCGCTTCAAGTAATCCTTCAAAATCAGCGCACTGAAAGTCAAGTCCTGGTTCTTCCGGGAAACTCTCAAATTCAGTAGGCTGTGACAGACTAATAGTAACTTCAAAAGTGGCATCATCGGCATCAAGAATAAAGAGCGGTTCTACAGCTTCTTCAATCTGGCATCGAGAGAGCGTTGCTTCATTCAAAAGGAAATCCAAGATTCCATGTTATGATAAGTAATATAGCTAACTTGAGACAGACCATGCACATTAACGAGTAACGTTTTCAAATGTTACGCCTTTCTTCTAAATCTGGAATATTGGCACTTTGAAAAGTTTCTAGATCTTAGACTTGAAGTTTTATATTTTAAGGGTTTGATATTTGTTTGAGATTTAGTTTGTGGAAATAAAGTTTTTGTCTTACCAAAACCACCTTTATTTTTTAACGCAATCAGAAAACAGCTTTCTTATAATCATGGAAATCATCCGAAAAGTTCTAGAAGAACCAGGAAAACCCAGGATCTTGCTAAATGAGTAGACACCCAGAACGCATCTAAGGAGCCAGGACCTAATGAAATTGGAATTCAATTGAAATTGAAGAATATTTCAGAACAATATGAATTTGCCTCTGAAAAATGGAAAATTTCCCAAAATTTGGAAATCGTCTCATTTGGTGCCAAATCCAGGCTAGAAATCTGACATCCATAATTATCCTAGACAGTGTTGGAAAAATATTAAAAAAATAAAATCTCACCAAAGCCCAAGCTCACGCTTGATTTCCATAGACAAAAATCAACAAGCACACAACTGTGGTTGATATTGCAAGCTGTGATGTTGCAGCTCGAAATATCAAGCTAAAAAAATTCATCAGCTGCAAATCTCACCAAACTGTGGTGAGATTGAGTTTCATGATTTTTATTTTACACCCGAACGCTACCGAAACTTCCATAACGACTGGTAGCAGTCGCTTCGTGTCTGCCATCGGTGAAGATAAAAAAAGAGATAGCACTGTTAAACGTCCTCTTTCTAAGAAAACGAGGTGCTATGGATAAATTTTCGCGTCGATTCAACTCTCACCTTCAACTTTACACGTTGTGAATAGTTTCGCAATATCAAAGAAGCTTGAAAAATCAATATCAAGCATTATATTTTGCTCCAATATCACGCGTGATATTGAGAGCGTATGTGAGTGGAAAAATATCAATTTGCTAATGATCATGCCATCGCTGATCGTAGAATTCCCATTTTCTCTTGCATTCCAAAACTTTTTGAATCAATCATAAGCGACAAAATTTGACTGCTAGTTATAAATAAAATGACAAATAAAAAAAAAAACAGCACGACTTTTTTTAAATGTCGCTCATCTACTTCTAATCTTTTTGATTTTGTAACCTTTATTCTTAAAACAATGGATAATGACAAGCACGTAGAAGCTCTTTATATTGACTTCAGTGAAGCATTTGACCGAATCGACACACCATTATTACTCTTTAAATTGCATAAAATATAAATGGAATTTATTTTTTTGTAAATTACTTTATTTGTACAGGCTAAATCGAATAAACTTTACAGAGCCAAGTTATCATTTTCTTTATACATTATAAATGTCTTAAATCTAAAATTAAAGGATTTGACCGATTACTCGCGGTCTTATGAATGGAATCTAGACTTTTGAATTGACTCCAATCATACTAGAAGTGTAAAAACGTGTGGAACAGGCTCACGCAGAAGAAAAAGCATTCCATCACAGATTTTTCCGTAGTTTTCTAATTAACGTGCATAATTATTGGTCAAAGAACTGCTGCCGAGTCTAAATCAAAGAATTTCCGTTTTCACTTTGATCCAGCACAATAATTTATATGGGAACCACAACACCGTCCCGGTTGATTAGTGAATGATGTCGCGAAAGAACTTTTTGTTTTCCAGACAAAGAAAAAAAGAAATCAAAGAACTTGTCAGTGCTCTAGCCGTTCGTCCACAAGGTGACAGTGCCGGACAAAATTATATCACCTCGCGATTTTTTTTTCTCTCAAAAAAAAAATCAAAGCGCAATAACTTTTTCAGATATTTGTGAAATTTTTCAAAATCTTGTATTCTGATTGATCATGTATCCAAGACTTATTGGTATAACTTTGAGCTTGATTGACATAATTTGAATGAAGTGTGAGCAGTTTTAGTAAAGCAGCTCATTTATAAACTGCAATTTCTTAAAGTAAAATTTCCAAAATGAGCTAAAATTATAGTAAAAATATGAACCTTATATATCCATTTGGTTTTACTAAAATCTATTGAAAATTAAAAAAAGGTACATCTGAAAAAAATAAAATGATTCATATACTGGTGATCTGGTTTTTTTACTCTGCGGTCAATAGTATATAATAGTAGTAAAATTGAGTCTGCACTGTACCGAGGTATCTTTAACCGACTGTAGACAGCTTGAGCAAGTCGCTGTGTGCGTGAAACTACCAAACCGGTCTCTGCACATTTTCGGTATTTACCTTCGTCCGAATTCTGATCCTGCGTTATATTCCACCCACTCTTCCGCTGTTCAGTATGTTGCTGATCGATCGGCGGCCAGCGACATAGTCTTACTTCTTGGGGATTACAATCTCCCTCAGCTGCAATGGACCTTCGATGAAGATGTCAATGGATACCTGCCTGCGAATGCCTCCAGCGAACAAGAACTCGTACTAACCGAATCCATTTCTACATGTGGTTTGGTTCAACTAAACTCAATCTCAAACCCGAATGGCAGGCTACTCGATCTGGCTTTTACGAACGCTCCTGACGATTTTGAAATATCGCATCCTGTTTTACCACTCTTGCCTATCGATCCTCACCATCCGCCGTTAGAACTTCAAGTTGATGTACATAGATGTGTGCACGTTCCAGCAAACGCTCAGTCGGACTCTATTGATCTGGATCTTAGGCGCTGCGACTTCGAATCTCTCAATGCAGAATTTTCATCGGTTGACTGGGAGCAGCTTCTTCAGGGGCACTCTGTCGATGATATTGTTCTTCTGTTTTACGACAAGCTTTACGAAATTCTCCACTTGAAGGTCTCTCGACGCCGCCCTGCTATTAGTGGAGCCAACAGGAAGCCCTGGTGGTCCATTGAGTTAAGAAACCTGCGCAACAGACTGCGTAAAGCACGTAAACGATTCTTCGCTAACAAAACCATTGAAAACCGAGAATCGCTTCACCTTGTGGAACTGTCCTACAAAGAGCTCGTAGCATCAAGCTACCATGAATACATGCAGAGGCTGCAATCGAATTTGAAACAAAACCCATCAATGTTCTGGAGGTTCGTGAAGCAACAAAGGGCAAGCAATCGTGTTCCGGACAATGTCAAGTATGGTGACGCTTTGGCCTGCTCTTCTGAAGAGGCAGCTAATCTTTTTTCGACCTTCTTTCAAAGTGTGTTTAATGCGGAGTCGCCCCAACCTCACCCGGGTTGTTTTCAAAATGTGCCATCCCATGATATCCACCTTCCTTTTTTCAATTTTTCTCGTGAGGAAGTGTTGAGAGCGTTAGCCAAACTAGATGCGTCGAAAGGAGCCGGAGTCGACGGTTTAACTCCAACACTGCTGAAGAATTGCGCCGAGTCTATAGTTAAACCTTTGACGATACTGTTCAATCGATCGTTAAATGAAAAAACATTCCCAGGTTTATGGAAAACTGCCAAAATGATTCCCATCCACAAATCGGGTAGCGTGCGGCACGTTGAAAATTACCGCGGGATCTCGATTCTCTGTTGCCTGGGAAAGCTCTTTGAATCCTTGGTCCACGAGGTCTTACTGTCTGCAGCAAAACCGATAATTTCGGAATACCAGCATGGATTCGTTCCCCATCGCTCTGCAACAACCAACTTATTATGCTACACCAACGTTTTGTTTCGTGAGATTGAAAGCCGGAATCAAGTGGACTCTGTATACATTGATTTTTCGAAAGCATTTGATACTGTTCCGCATAGCTATGCCGTGGAAAAGCTGAGACATATGGGTTTTCCCGATTGGATAGCCGACTGGCTAATGTCTTACCTGACTGGTAGGAAAGCATTAGTCCAGGTGAACTCAGCACGATCCAGGACCTTCTACATTCCATCTGGAGTTCCACAAGGGAGTGTGTTAGGTCCATTGATCTTTGTGCTCTTCATCAATGACTTGTGCCTGCAAATATCTTCTGGAAAGTTGTTTTTTGCCGACGACCTCAAAATCTTCAGAGTCATCAAGTCTGTTTTGGACTGTGTTGCTCTGCAGATTGACATCGATGCCCTTTCACGATGGTGCAAGGAAAATGGAATGTGCGTGAACATCAATAAGTGCAAGGTGATCACTTTTAGCCGTTGTTGGATTCCCATCAATCATCTTTACAATATTGACACTGCTCCGCTGGAACGTGTGCAGTCTATCCGTGATTTAGGAGTTATCATGGATTGTAAGCTTCGATTCAACGAACATATATCCACCGTTACTGCCAAAGCCTTCTCCGTTCTTGGGTTCATTCGCCGCAATGCATCTCAATTCACCGACGTGCACACATTAAAAGCCTTGTTCTGTGCTTTAGTGCGAAGTATCCTGGAATATGCTGCTCCCATTTGGGCACCGTACCATACATCTCAGGTGATCCGCATCGAACGTGTGCAGAAATCATTCATTCGCTTTGCTCTTCGGCACCTACCGTGGAATGATCCTGTCCATCTACCTGCATATCCAGAACGATGTCAACTAATTGATCTGGAACTGCTATCGGCAAGACGGCTGAAATTGCAGCGGCTGGTTATATTCGATATCGTCCAGAATAACGTCGACTGTTCGGATCTTCTCCTGCAAGTATCACTGAACGTTCCACAGCGTCAGCTGCGGTACTCAGCACTTATCGCAGTTCCCGCACATAGAACATGTTATGGTCATAACAACCCGCTCAGTTCTTGCCTCAGAGCTTTCAACAATGTTAGTGATTTGTTTGATTTTAATGTGTCCAAAAATTGTTTTAAAAATAGGATTAAAAACATAGCATAAGTTAAACTAGTCTGTACGACACTGTCGAAGACGAAGAACAAATAAACAATAAACAATAACAATAACCTCAGTTTTGCACAACAATTTGCACATTCGGAATATAGGCAGCCCTTTGAACTTTATTGAAAAACAGCATTGCGAGGTGACATACTTGTGTCCGGTACTGTACCTTGCAGCAGACGGTATTAATAATTGAAAATGAATCAAAGTTCCCTCGGACTGGCGTCCGGAGGGAAAAAAAATCTTATTCAGAGTGATGCTGTTGGTTGTTCCCACTCCACAATGCCACTTTCCCTCACGGTTTGTCGCTAAATTATAAAGCTTCTGCAATGTTGGATTGAAACTTGCTTATGTAGTACGCTTTTCTCGAGGAAGCACAAGTTCAATTTTCCACCAGAGGGGAAAGTTTTCTTCCATTGCTATCACCGTCGGAACGTAGCTGCGTACGAATGGAAGCATAATGAATTGTTATTAACTGGGATTATTAGTAGGATCATAAAAAATGGACTTCAAATCAGAGAGGAGGGTTTTCAGGATGCAGAAATAGAGGAGAAAAATATCAATTTTCAGTTTCTTATGAATGCTTATACCGCAGTGAGATTACTCCGAATCCTTTGATCTTCATTTGCAAAAGAAGGCGGATGCGGGCGAAAGGAATAGCTTTCCCACGATCTGCGAAAAAGCTGAAAATAATTTATTTAGTACTTAAAACAAATTTGTTTTTTGTTTACCTTAAAACTAATTAAAATTCACTTTTACGTGGCTGGTATTACGTTGTCTGTTCGTCGGTCCCCGCTCTATCTTTACTTCTACCGGGATGAATCGCATTGTAAACAACAGCGGAAAACAGCGGAAAATTAAACAAAGCGAATGAACTTTCTAAATTAGCTTTTCCATTTCGCTGTTACAGATTTTCTTAGTTCGTCTGACTGTAGCGATCTGACTGTGTGACCCAGGAATACAAATTGTAATTAAATTGCATCATTTACATTTACATTCGGTGAGGATTTGCGTTCCGTTCTGGGACCTTGTTTGGTGATTATTTTCAGATGTTCCTTGATTGTCTTTCCATTGAGTATGTAGTTTCCATCGGTCTGGCTGAGAACTTGGTGTCGTCGATGTTTTATTGGGAGGTTCTACCTTTTTTATTTAACTATCCTCAGTGCTTCAAGTCGCTTCATGCATCAATATTGCTGATATATGTACCCGCATATAAATAACAGATAATGATCTCAACCGTATAAGATGTGGTTCCACCATATGCTATATCGTTCATATATGGCTCTCATTTATTAGGATATAACAAACTATTGTTGCCTAATAAACGAGTGGACAATGCGAACTTACAGTTATAAAATTGACCCCAATGGAGTGCTGCGTGCTGTCAACAATGTCAGTTGACGTAATACATTGGTCTAACACTGAATTTCACTTCCGACACTGATATTCGTAGTAAGCATGATATCAGGCGGTACGGCTTTGATATTACTATCCATATAAATATCACTAGGGAAAAGTTGAAATCCTTTAGCTTACTTAAATCTTTGGTTTTTATTAGTTAGGTAGGTTCCGATTCAACACATTGTAGTTTCATTTTTATACCTATGATCTTGACTTTTTTACCTAGGGGATGAGTACTTAAGGGGGTTAGATTTTGATAAGTTCTTTAGTGGGAATGACACGCACTGATGAAGACTGCACATTGTAGTCGAAATACGTATCTGTCATGGATACCAAAATTAATTAAGTGGAATTAAATGGAAGATAACCTTTTTTGCTGTTTTATTGAAAATCTTACTTTTCCCTCTGTAAATCAACTTTTTTGTATAACGGTTGCATTGCTTTAATATTACTGATGAGTTTTCTGAAGAGCGGTACTCTATTAGCTGTGGTATATAAGAAACATACCCCAAATAAAAATGGTGAATTGACAACCTGGAAAGAGTGTTGTCCAAACAGCTCTGGTCCTCACAAGTTCCTATTTCACGCTTCCACGGGTCAGCCGATGACAAAGACCGCCAGCGAAAGATGCTGGTAGCGTAGCCTGGGCAATGTCACCAAGATAAAAACATGGACAGAGTGAGGTTTGCTGCCATTCATTTTCCTGTTTTCTATCACACGCTCTTACTCTTATTCTGGGTGAACTCTGAGCTTCTTGCGTCGAACAAAAAAGTCATCCGGAGTCTCGAAAAGCGCACCTCACGTCAAATCATTCTCTCGCTGAAGTTCACTCTCCCTCTCTTTCGAGGAGTTTTTGTTTACTTCTTCCATATTCCTGCCGCCACTAACTCGAGGTTAGGGCTGGCTTAACTCGCAGGACAAGAGTATTTTAAACCCCCAGTTAGTTTGAGGAGTTTCAGCAAGCCTGGTGATGAGGTGTGACCCTCGAGTGTCTGTTCACCATAGAGCTGCGGCTCGAACTGCGTCTGTCTCGGAGCGAGCGGCTGAATAAGAAATGCTGTATCACGTCAGCTACACGTAAGGTGGCAACCCCACCAACATGATGTAAGTATCGCGTAAGGAAGCATACCGAAACCTCACCTTTACTCAGAAAAACGAAGAAAGAGAAAACAACGAACGACATTTTCGGCAACCGACCTGGCAACGAAATAAGGACAATGAATGGAAACTCGGTTCTTGGAACCTGAACGAGTGGATCTTTTGGCTGAGGAACTGCAAAAAGTGAATGTGAGCGCAGCTGCTATTCAGGAAGTACGGTGGCCTAGATCTGGAGAACGAGAATTCCGGGCGGTGGATCCCATCGCCAACACTTCCTTCGAATATCATATCTATCACAGCGATGGCGATAGGGCAGAACATGGAGTAGGGTTCATAGTGATCGGGAAGCAGATGAAGCGTGTTATGTGGTGGAGACCGGTAAGCGACCGCATCTGTGAATTAAGGATACGGTGCAAATTCTTCAACTACAGCCTAATCAACATCTATGCGCCAACTAACGATTAATCCGATGACGCGAAGGACGCGTTTTATGGCAGTTTTCGATAAAACTTATGGCAGCCCTACTTTTGCTCAATAAAACAGATGAAATTATCCTTAATAAGTAAAAAAAATCTCCTGAAAATAGATCGAGTTGCTCCTTAAATGAATGATAAAAATACGTTAAAAATCTTAAAATGCTCAGTAAATATTTAAAGTACGCTCCCTAAAATAGAGAAAACTGTAAATTAAGTATTTGAAAATGCTCCTTAGTATGCACCGCTTTGCACCATTTTGAAGTGTAATTGTACCATACATGTACCACTGAGCTTTAGAGCTTGTGAGAGAAGGGGAATAAAATGAGAGTGAGGTTTGCTGCCATTCATGTTCATGTTCTCTATCACACGCTCTTACTATCTGGGTGAATTCTGAGCTTCTTGCGTCGAACAAAAAAGTCATCCAGAGCCTCGAAAAGCGCATCTCACGTCAAATCATCACTATCCCTCTCTCTCTAGAAGTTTTTGTTTACTTCTTACAGGACAAGAGTGTTTTAAAACCTCCTATGAGTTTGAGGAGTTTCAGCAAGCCTGCTGTAAAGGACGAGCTCCCGGCCGAACTTTTGAAACACGGAAGTGAGCAGCTGCATCAAGCAATCCACCGTATTCCAATGAAGATATGGGAGGACGAATAACTGCCTGCTAGCTGGTTGGATGGTCTCATTTGCCCATTATTCAAAAAAGGGCGTAGACTAGAGTGCGCCAATTATCGAGGAATAACTCTTCTGAATTCGGCGTACAAAATACTGGCACGCATTCTGTTTAACAGATTGCGACCGCTTCGTCGGTGAATTCCAGGCTGGTTTTCGTGAGGACCGATCAACGACGGATCAAATGTTTACCCTGCGTCAAATCCTTGATAAATTCCGGGAGTACAACTTGCAGACTCACCATCTGTTTATTGATTTCAAAGCAGCGTACGATTCAGTGAAGAGAAACGAGTTTTGGCAGATTATGCTAGAACATGGCTTTCCGTCGAAACTGATTAGACTGATTCGCGCAACGCTGGATGCATCGAAATCATGTGTGCGGGTTGCAGATGAGATTTCGACCTCGTTCGTGACCTTAGGTGGATTGAAGCAGGGCGATCCACTTTCAAACTTACTATTCAACATTGCTCTTAGGAGCGATTTTGAGAGCTGATGTGCAGAGGAACGGTACCATTGTACTATGCATGTACACCGTGATAGGACATGGCGACCATAAAGAAGAAACTGCTAAGCTGATTAATTGATTGAAAATAGTTTATAAAAAATTGAATCAAATCGTGGAGAAGAAAGAGCAAACTGTGAGAGTGATTGAAAATTGTAAAAATTAAATAAAAAAAAACAAGTGGACATACAAATCAAGCGATAAGTAAAAAAAAAAAATCAACATTGAGCTGTGGAAAGTGTGAACAATGGACAAATAATAATAAAGGCAGGGACATTTGCAAGCCTATGTGAAGCAATTGGAAAAGCTACTGAAAATAACGACCGAAGGATTTTGACGATCCTACGTCAAAAACTCTTTTCTTCAGAAATAAAAAAACAACTATAAACCAAATCGTTTCATGCCTCAAAGTACTAGATACCAAAACAACTACAATTAACAAACACGAACTCCAGTCTGGAGAAACACTTCCTATTGGCACGAAAATCGACAACAAAGACAGCAACACCAAAACTGGAGAAATAACGCTCCAAACTATAATACAAACCAAAGAGACCACTATCAAAATCGTGGTCAACAACAAGGAAGACAGAATAATAATAACGACAACAGAAATGGTTAAAATAGAGGAAGAGTATACCATACTGCCACAGAAGAAAATCGTTCTGAAGAACAAAATGAAAGACGAGATAAAAGGCAAATTTTTTTAGAAGAAAGAGCGGATCGTCTGCCACGATCCTCACAATGAACCTTAATGCATCAAATTTTGTTACGGTGGAAACTCAAATGTCCACTTCAAAAATAACCCTGATAATAGACAGTGAAGCAGATGTTTCATTGTTCAAATTAAACAAAATTAAAGGCGACCAAATAGCAAATTCTAAAAATAAAATTTCATTTACTGGGATAACCGAAAATCAAATTGAAACGTTAGCTTCTACTAAAACACAAAAAACTTTTAAAAACGGTTTACAAATTGAACATACTTTCCAAATAGTACCCTCGGAATTTCCAATTCAAGCTGAAGAAATTCTAGGACGAGATTTTCTCATAGCAAATAGATGCAAAATAGATTATGAAACCTGGCTCTTGCATTTCAATGTAAAAGGAGTAAGAATATCCTACATACCGATAGAAGACAATTTTAAAAATGGATTCATTCTACCTCAAAGAAGTGAGTCTATTCAACGACTTAAAAAAACACATCAACAAGACATGGTTATACTTTCCAAAGAAATTCAACCAGGAATTTTTATGGGCAGTACCATTATCTCGAAAAGTGATCCTTTTGTAAAATTCGTAAACACAACAAATAAACCCGTACATATAACCTATAACGAAATTAATCCAATAATAAAACCACTTGACAATTATCATGTTCATGAATCATGCCGAAAAGAAAATATTTATAACGAAATAGATTAAACATAAAAATACTTCAAGAAATTAACGTTTGATTACGCAGATATTTTTTGTTTGCAAAATTATACTCTGTCGATAAATAATTTTTACACACAAGATATACAGCTTACCGATAATTTTCCAACGTATATTCCAAATTACAAACAAATATATTTACAAACTGCAGAAATTCAAACCCAAGTTGATAACATGTTTAAAGAAAACATAATTGAACACTCAATCTCATCTTATATTTTTTTTTTCCTTTGGTTTGTTGTCCGTCGATCTTGTTTTCCGTGCTGAGCACCAATGTTACCTACGCCAGGAAGGCAGCTCCCACACCTGGACCCTAACTATTGACCCATCAACTCATGAACCGGGGACCAACGGCTTTACTTCCCATCCGAAGGAAGGCGTGATCAGAGATGTTATGCCTCAGAACATCCCGGCGGCGCCGACTGGGATTGAACCCAGGCCTGCTGGGGTGAGAGGTAATCACGCTTACCACTAAACCACCTGGTTCCAAAAAAATCTGATAACGCAAACAAAAAATGGAGATTAGTTGTTGATTTCCGACAACTGAACAACAAAGTATTAACAGACAAATTCCCACTACCTAAGATTGATGCTATACTAGATCAACTAGGTGTAGAGCAAAATATTTTAGTACTCTAGACCTTATGTCAGGATTCCACCAAATCCCTCTTACACCAGAATCGCGAAAATACACTGCTTTTTCAAATCCGTCAGGCCATTATCAGTATACGCGAATGCCTTTTGGATTAAACATTAGTCCAAATAGTTTCCAGCGTATGACGACAATAGCCATGGCTGGACTAACACATGAACATGCTTTCATATATATTGACGACATTATCGTGATAGAATATTCTATCAAACATCATATGGTGAATTTGATTAAAGGTTTCCAACGCCTCAGACACTACAATTTGAAATTGAATCCAAGTAAGTGCAAATTTTTTCAATCTGAAGTAACTTACCTTGGCCATAAGATTACCGATTAAGGAATCTACAGGGATGAATCAAAATTGTCTGCAGTTAAAAACTTTCCCGTTCTGACAAATGTTGATGATATACGCATATTTGTCGCATTATGCAATTACTACAGAAAATTTGTACTTGATTTTGCAGGAAAATCAAAACCCCTAAATGATTTACTGAAGAAGAATACAAAATTCGAATGGACTAGTAGATATCAAAAGGCTTCTGAAGGATTAAAATCTCATTTAATATCCCCGCAAATCCTTTAAAAACCCGGATTTTACAAAATAATTCACTGTTACAACAGACGCATCTAACGTAGCATGCGGTGCGGTATTATCACAAAACATTGATGGTAATGACCAACCAAGTGCATACGCTAGCAAAACTTTTAATAAGGCAGAAGGCACTTTTTATAAAGCTACAATTTTTCAAGAAATGATAGCCATTCATTGGGCAATCAATTATTTCAAACCATACGTAAACGGAAGAAAATTTAAAATTAAACTGATAATAGACCCCTAGTGTAGTGGTTAACATTCATACCTCTCACGCCAAAGTCACGAGTTCAAATCTCAACCCCCAGACAAGTCACGAATGACCCAAGAGTGTTAAAGTGACTATAACAAAAAAAAGACCCCTAGTGTACCTTTTTGGTATGAAAGAACCAACCAAAAAGCTCACTCAAATGCGTCTAGATCTAGAAGATTATGACTTTGAAATTGAGTACATCAAAGGAAAAAAACAATGTTGGTGCAGATGCTCTCTCAAGAGTAGCAATTACATCAAACGAATTAAAACAGATGTCGATTTTAAAAGTTAATACTAGATCCATTACAAGAAAAAAGGTGACAACAAGGAAACCGGATTCTATGGAGTCGACGGGTGCGCAACCGTCAATCTACGTAACGGACTATCCAACAAATACCCACAAACTACCAAAACTACACACTATAATGAGCTCATCAAACGAAATTAATATTTTAATAATGGACCTAAAAGAAAATAAAGAAATATGTGCAGTTACAGCCGTGTCGACACAGAATGATATATTTATGTACGATTTTACCAGTAGAATCGTTTAAAGAGATCGTGATTAAAACATTTAAAAATATGGAAATCATTTTATACAAACCAAGACGAAAGATTGAAAATCAAGACGAAATAACAAAAATATTACATGACTATCACGTGACACCTTTGGGAGGTCACATAGGTCAAAACAGACTATACAAAAAGCTATTAGACAAATATAGCTGGAATAATATGAAAAAAGACTCGATTTGTAAGAAATTGCAAATCCTGCAAAGTAAACAAAGTATGTAAAATACATACGAAAGAACCGAATATAGTGACAGCTACACCAGCCAAACCATTCGATGTTATTTCAATCGATACAGTAGGTCCTTTACCCAAAACAAATAGCAACAATCGATATTGCATAACGATACAATGTGATTTGACAAAGTACGTGGTTATAATACCAGTACAAACCAAACAAGCTTCAACCATCGCACGAGCTTTAGTTGAAAACTTCATATTAACTTACGGAAATTTTATGGAACTTAAATCAGACCAAGGAACAGAATACAATAATGATGTACTGACTCAAATAGGAATAATATTGAAATTTGAACAGAATTTCGCTACAGCATACCATCCGCAAACTATTGGTGCGTTAGAACGAAATCATAGATGTCTCAATGAGTATCTACGATCTTTTTCAAACGAACACCATGACGATTGGGATGACTGGATTAAGTGTTATAGCACTACAATACAATACCATAACCCATACAGACACAGATTAAAGGGTGATACGGTCAAAATTTGGTCAAGGGAAAACGCGTGTAAATCGGTGAAATCGTTTATTTAAAAAATCAAATTAAATTTCTTTTTCAAGTTCAATTAGTATAAAATTCAGGAAAAATATTCAGTTAGGCTTCCGCTTTTCCAAATCCGAATTGCCGGGCCTTACGCTTGACCCCTGCCATCAGATTTTGTACAGCCACCTTGTCCACCTTCTTCGCCGCAGAAAGCCAGTTTGCCTTGAACTGCTGCTCGCCCTTAGCAGTTTTTTTGGTCTTCTTTAGGTTCCGCTTGACAATAGCCCAGTATTTCTCAATTGGGCGGAGCTCTGGCGTGTTGGGAGGGTTCTTGTCCTTGGGAACCACCTGCACGTTGTTGGCGGCGTACCACTCCATGGCCTTTTTACCGTAATGGCAAGATGCCAAATCCGGCCAAAACAGTACGGAACAACCGTGTTTCTTCAGGAAAGGCAGCAAACGTTTATTCAAACACTCTTTCACGTAAATTTCTTGGTTGACAGTCCCGGAAGCTATGAAAATGCTGCTTTTCAAGCCACAGGTACAGATGGCTTGCCAAACCAGATATTTCTTTGCGAACTTTGACAGTTTCATGTGCTTGAAAACATCTGCTACCTTTCCCCTTCCTTTTGCCGTATAAAACTCCTGTCCCGGAAGCTGCTTGTAGTCGGCTTTGACGTAGGTTTCGTCGTCCATTACCACGCAGTCAAACTTCGTCAGCATCGTCGTGTACAGCCTCCGGGATCACGCTTTGGCCGTCGTATTTTGTTTATCATCGTGATTTGGAGTCACTACCTTCTTGTAAGTCGATAGTCCGGCTCGTTTTTTGGCTCGATGCACGGTTGTAGACGATACACCCAGCTTATTTGCGGCATCTCGGAGAGAGAGGTTAGGGTTTCGCTTGAAACTACCGGCAACTCTCTTTGTCGTCTCAGCGGCTTCCGGTTTTCGATTTCCCCCCGATCCAGACTTCCTGGCTGTCGACAAACGTTCCCCAAACACTTTAATTACATTTGTAACGGTTGATTTGGCAACTTTTAGCGATTTTGCCAACTTTGCGTGCGAGTAGCTCGGATTTTCGCGATGCGCGAGCAAAATTTTGATACGCTGCTCTTCTTGCTTGGACGGCATTTTGACAACTGAAGAGTGAATTCCAAAATCAAAATAGGAGCAACATTCTACACACACACACCTTCAAAATGAGGGGTGTTCAGGTTTTTTAAATGCAAAATTGAAAGAAATACGTCAAGTTGATATTGACCTAATTTTGACCGTATCACCTTTTATACACCATATGAACTTTTATTTGGAAGAAAGGCCAATTTACCACAGGATGTTTTCAAAAATAAAATAGAACCAGTTTATAATATAAATCAATACTTCAATGAACTTAAAAACAAACTCCAAAAATCAAACCAGGAAGCAAGAGATAATTTGATTAAACAAAAAGAAAGTCGATTACAAAACCTTAATAAATATACAAATCCAATAAATGTATCAATAGGAGATTTAGTTTACATTACAAACGAGAACAGAAAAAAATTGGACTCGCATTACATTGGACCATTTAAAGTGAAAGAAGTGCAGGATCAAAACTGTAAATTGGAATGAATAACTTCAAGTAAATTTATAACAGTACATAAAAAAAGTAGTTAAAATGTAAAAAAAATATATATGTATCTTTATGTATTTTATCTTCCACTATCCAATAAACCTCCTCCACCAAAACGGGAGTAACGGCGCCGGTGGTGTAGTGGTAAGCGTGATTACCTCTCACCCCAGAAGGCCTGGGTTCAATCCCAGTCGGCGCCGCCGGGATGTTCTGAGGCATAACATCTCTGATCACGCCTTCCTTCGGATGGGAAGTAAAGCCGTTGGTCCCCGGTTCATGAGTTGATGGGTCGATAGGTAGGGTCCAGGTGTGGGAGCTGCCTTCCTGGCACGTCGGTAGCATTGGTGCTCAGCACGGAAAACAAGATCGACGGAAAAAACAAACCAAAGAAAAAAAAAAAAAAACGGGAGTCGCTTCTAGTGGTTTCATTGTATGGCAGATTCGCCAATGAGGGTCAGAGCGCTTCCATTGCAGCAATGTACGCAAAACGTGGTCATCACTCACACACTCATCACGCAACAGTTGCTTTCCAAAGTCGACGACGCATTGACTGAAAGAACTGCTGATAAAGAACAATGTGGAGGACCACAGAATGGTTGCTGCCGAGTAAACAGACGATCGCGTGACACACATTGAGAGTGGTCTACTTCTGTCGACAGCCGAGTGAACACTGAAAAAATATGCTGATGAAGTAATAAATCCTACCCTGCATTGGATGTACGAGAACTTGTATTGCGTGTAGTGATTCAATAATTAAGAAAACATATTGGTTATAGCGAATTAAGTTGAAGCAGCCTTGCATGTAAGAGCGTGAAACCCAAGAGGATGAAGAAAAGGGACAAACTGCTCTAGATAGTATTAATTAAACTAATTCAATCATTTTTTTTCCTCAATTTTACGTATATCTATGAAAACATTAGTATAACACCATGCAAGATCATCGCAAGAACAGAACCATTATTTGGGGAGAAAAGGGTTAACAAAATATCCATAATCCCCAATCCCCCACGTGGATTGTTTACCAAAACGGTTCATAATTGCAAATGACTCGACCAAAATCCCTTTAATCCCTTTTTCCGGCAATCACAAACAAAGCAGTCAACGGGAAGAATTTTAATCTCTCCATTGTTTACCGAACAAATATTGACCCCACCGAAGAAACGTGCAGCCCCAAGATGATCCCTGGATGCGAAGCACATCTACAAACAAGCTGTTTGAATTTTCCCTTTTTCTTCGGCTGTTTGAAAGGCATCATTAGCACGCATACACGAAACAACATTCCATGGTCCCATAGAAACCACACAACTCCTCCAGCACCCGTTCCGGGGCACACATTAACCTGGCTCTCACAAAATGCCACGAACCATCGCATTGAATGAGAAAGTCAAATAATTATCCACTCTTCGAATGCTGTTTGCATCTAGGATGGAAAGGGACTGTTTTTACAACTGGGTCCATGCGGTTGTCTTGAGTGGAGTTTTTTAAATTGATTATTAATTCGTGGTTTGAGGTTTTGGTGTTTGGAATTACAATTGGAAATTATCCTTTGACGTAACGTTTAGTTGTTGACTGGGAATTCTCTACTTATTGCAATTGTCGTTTTGGGCTTCCGCAAGGCACAAAAAGGGTCATTTGTTAGAAGTTAGAAAAGGATGGACACCATTATGCGCGTTGAAAAGTGTACATATGCGTACTAGGGTGGTGCAAAATATCGATTTTGCTCCACCAAGCTCAACCAATTCTAAATCAGGTCTCCCAAAAGGTGTGCTCATTTGGTAGCAATCTCATACTGCATTGGCCCTTTGAAGTTTATTTGAAAATTACCAAAGAACTTTTTGTTCTCATCGTCATGACCATTTGCCATTATGATTTATGTGTTGCTATCTGTTCTTATAATAAATTTTCTCAGCTACAACTTTGCTAAATATCAGTTTTTGATTTAATGTTTTGATAATTTGCTATTAATTGATTTCGGAGCCGATACCATTCTCATATTATTAATCGACTGCTTTCAGGGCAACACTGCATCTTGCACTATGACGTAGTAGCCTGGATTTTTCGTACTATTCTTCGTGCCACGTACACCAATGTTGCCTGCATGCCTGGAGCATTCCGGAAGACTATTATCTTCCTAAGTAATCAATAACTAATTATCCTGACGTTCAATCAAAACGTGGCCATGAGAAAAGTTGAAGCTGAGCAGCTATGGCAAGGAGCACAAAAAGTTCACTTTTCCCACAGTGATTTCCATATAAACTGCAAAAGGGCCAGTGCAGTATGAGATCTCAACCAAATGAGCACAAATTATGGGAGAATTATCAGGACCTGATTTAAAATCGATTGAGCTTGGAGGAGCAAACCGATATTTTGATACACCCTAATGTATACTTTGGAGAGAGACGTTAGAATTCACACCACATTGTACCCCTAAGGGAGATTGGGTTAAAACCTGCAACCTTAAGGATCATGAATTGATTGAAGAAAATATTTATAATGCCGTGGATACACTTGTATGGCACGCTGTGAGCATGACCCTTATTTGTATAATAAAACTTACGCTCATCCATGATCACACCTGCATAGGTTTTAGTTTTTGTATAGTACTCATAATGGCATGGTTGGTTTGTCATGGTTTGTCATTATCCGTGGCATAATAATAACCAATTTGAGAACAGATCAAAAGGCAAATAGTTTCAATGATAGTAGTTGAGATGAATATGGACGACACTGCAATTTAGTGCCAAAAGTTCTGTGCTGTGTTAGGATTCAAGGATTCATTTTATCTAAATTTTAAAATCATTCAAATTACCCCTTTTTCCCCTTCGAAACTGAACATGGTTTGTCACACGTGCTGATGATTTCATTAGGAATTCCACAACACCAAACGGAGGGTTGCGCGTACCACAACAAAAACCTCTCATTATAATTCATCTTGCATTTAGCCGTGGTCACCGACCGGCTTTTACTTGGGCATGGTGCCTCCGAGTGCCAATGATGACATTTTTACCACATTTGCCTTGACACTGGAACAACAACCAACTAAACTAACTGACTGACTGACAGGGGACTAATCTCGCACTCATCGTCGTCGTTGCCGATGTCGGTCCAGCTTTGTTGACTCCTGTGGAGCTCGAGACAGCAAATGACATTATTTTATATTTTTATCCACTTCGTTGCTGTGTACATGACAGGCTTGTTTTTTTGTTGTTGCTGTTTGATGCAAAGGCAACCCATTTTGAAAAGGGCAGACATGATGAAATTAGACACTTTTCTATGGGATAATTGAATTCCGGCCTCTGTCGACTGATAAAAGCTGCGGGATTATACAATTAGCTGGAGCTGCTTTTCATTTTCTTTGGCCAATTAACGTTTACGGGATAGGAAAAGCGAAACGTATGAAATGGGATTATGAGCGGCAGATGGTATTATGTGAGATAATGGGAACGCCATTAGGATACACGTACCCTTTTCGGACTAATGTGCGGCCATTTGAATGGAATTAGTTCTGATCGGAGATGAAATCCCCATTGCTGAACATCACCCATGTTAGTTGACTGTGCAACTATGGTGGAAAGCTGACAGTATGCTACCAATCCAGAATTTACAATTTTCCCCATTCCATCTCAATCCATAATCCATTCCCGTGAACAGGTCGGGAAAGGAAAAATTCAATTACCTGCTTATCAAGGTGCAGTGCCTTCCAGTGAATGGAAGGAAAATTGGAAATTTAATAAAAATCTTCTAAGTGTTGCTAGTTATGCCCCGGTCTCGTAACCGTTCTCAACTGTTACAACTTTTTTCCTTGCTTCCAGCTGGTGAGATTTTTTCCTCCCCAGAAAATTCCAAAGTATCCAGAGCCAAATGGAGATACGTATGCGGAAGTGTGCGACGGTATTATATTAAATTTAAATTTCTATTTACATAAAACAAACATAAATTCAATCAGATTCGGGTTTCACGGCAGACGGTATTTCGATTATCAGCTGTGCACTTTGAAGCTGGTTCCATTTTTTTCATTATTTATGTTAGAAAGTCATCCTGCGGATTTTCTTTTCTGGAAAGGTGTTGAATCGGCAGGAATTTAGATCGTAACTTTGTTTTCGGTGCATTCCCTTATAATTCAAGCTTCTCTGCTGCATGTTTCAGTCTGGTGTACTGCTATGTCAAAGTCTGCTAGTTTGACAATGTCGGCGTCATTAGTGTGGCAAATTA
This sequence comes from Ochlerotatus camptorhynchus, assembly GCF_037179485.1. NCBI lineage: Eukaryota > Metazoa > Arthropoda > Insecta > Diptera > Culicidae > Ochlerotatus > Ochlerotatus camptorhynchus. Next base: position 1,764,806 of record NW_027040668.1, on the reverse strand, counting down.
AGTAGCTGGATTTTTAATGATTGTACCGCCGTTGTGTGATGAGTTTCCCGCATCCAGGTACTCCTGAATCTCTCGAGGTTAAACGATGCGTCTTTGTTATCCTCGAATGTTCCATCTGCTCATTCAGAACACACCTCCAAGAATAATATTGCTCTAGCTCAGTTGCGCCTACTGCTGCCTGCATTCATTCAAGTCGTCCTGGCCCTGAGTCTAGATGTAGGCTGAGGGTCTCCCAGCTTGCTACATCAGGCAAGTGCTACTGTAATTGTGAGCTTTCGGAGCCTGATGTTGATCCCAATTTCAGTGCCAAAGAAACTACATCTGCCAGTTGGTTTCCCGGAGCCTCCTGTGATAGCCGGATTGAGGAAGCCCCTTTTCCACTGTCCGCATTCGGGGTTTTCCGAAATGTTTTGCCCAACAACGGACCTACTTGCACATCCCCATTGTGGAAGCCCCCGATTTCTCTGCCTCAGTCGCGCTTCCTCCAACCAGCGCTCAGCATAGTCGTCTCGGTTTTCAAGATGACTAGAAATAATTTCATGTTTTAGGATTAGTTAAATATTTGTATCGTAAACCACATTTCAAACTTCCTTCTTCCCTTTTTCCGTCCAAAAAATTATAAATCTTCACTAACCTCGAGACAACCGCGAGTACTCGGTCCAGTTCCTTTAAGGGGGTAGTCCACTCTGGCGGCATGAAAAATAGGTCATTTTCACGAATTTTGAGGGTAAATAACGATCAATTCAAAAAAAGGAATGCATGGTTTTGTCAATTGAAATGTCCTCTTTAATTGAGATTTTTTTTGGCGCGATTGGATGTTTCCTGTAGCCACTGCACCAGGTTCTCCAGGAGACCTCCCGTCTGAGTCGTCGCGGGGCGGGACGTCTGGCGGTCACACCACTGGAGCTGGAACAACGAATTTTTTTGTGGTTATTCTCTGATAGATGACCCAGTCTTGTACGTAGCCGTTTTTGATTTGGTTGAAAAATAAAAATTCGGTGACGTTTTGAAAAAAACAGTCCGTTTTTATACCCTAAAATTGGAGATAAAAGCTTGCACCAAAAATCCATTTTTGATTCTTTTGAAAATCGGCTACGTACAAGACTAGAAAAAAAGTACTTAACTCGAAAATTCAATCGCCGTTTAAATCGAATGAAACGGCTCATTACAGCACCCGCCAATTTTGAAAACATCGTTTAGAGACAATCGCGGCAGCAATTGGAACTACTAAGACACGCCGTTTCGCCGGTAACGGGCGGGTAATCCGAGCGCTCACCTGAGCGCGCTTGGAGCGTCTGGACACGAGTTCACTAATCGGCCTATAACTTTGGAACGATGTCACTTGCGGACTTGCGGTCAAATCTATGTCAAAGTAGACATTCCAAAGTATTTTTTAAGCCAAAAAAAAAAAGATTTTTTGAAATTTCCAGAGTGGATTACCCCCTTAACTTAAAATATAAGACAGTAATAATGTATAACGGAAATGATAACTCGGCTCTGTAAAGTTTATTCGATTGAGCCTGTAAAAATAAAGTAATTAAGTAGATGTAGGTCAGGGGTTTTCCAATCAGTTATTACTGGCAAGTATATTGACGATTCAGCCCCTCCTTTGCCTGATACCGCTTCAACTTCTGGCTGTTTCCGGTTTTGCGGCCTCCGCACTAGCCACAGCATGTCCATTAGACTGATGCAAATTTTGACATTTTCGCTCCACAGTGCTCAAACGGTTCCAAATTGGGTCCTGATTAGTCTCCCAAAATTTGAACTCATTTGAAAAGAAACTGACTTGGCACAAACCATTTGAAGTTTATATGGAAATTACTATGGGAAAACCAAATGTTTTGTTCATATCCATCTAACAATTTACCATATAGCTCTGCTTTAAAAAATGATAACTGAGCTCGTAGAAAATTTTCTCAGCTGCAACTTTGTCCTGAACCACTTTTCAATATAATGTAAGCATCAAAAGTTATCAATAATTCAAGCCACTAATGTCTTACGATTATGCTCAATCAACTGTTCAGCAGGCAACATTGGTGTTTCTGGCGCTTGGAATAGAGCACAAAAATCATGGCTACTATGTCACACTGCAAGATACAGTGTTGCTCACAAAACAGCTGCTTGATCATGCCATAAGATTATCAATCTCGTAAACAATTAATAACTATTTTATTTGACGTTTGGCTCAACAACTATATTCTGCTAAGTTGAAGCTGAGAAAATTTTCCATAAGTATAGCTTTTGAATTTTTGAACAGTGCCATATGGAAAAAGGTAACGAGACAAAGAAAAAAAAGTTTGGATTTCCCATAGTAATTTCCATATAAACTTCAAATGATTTGTGCCAAGTCAGTTTCTTTTCAAATGAGTTCAAATTTTGGGAGACTAATCAGGACCCAATTTGGAACCGTTTGAGCACTGTGGAGCGAAAATGTCAAAATTTGCATCAGTCTAATGTCCATGCATCCGTCCTGCCAACTGCCAGCATGAGATATCTACTACCAGGACGTCGTTGGTATCAACTGTGAAGTCAACGATTTTCGCGTAGCTACCTCGGATGTAGCTACCTACGACATGATTGTTCTCACGGAGACATGATTGGATTCACGCACGCTCTCTCGTTAGGTGTTCGGCAACGATTACGATGTTTTCCGTTGCGATAGGAATGCTGCTAATAGCCGGAAAGTTAAAGGTGGAGGTATTTTAGTGGCTAAAAATTCTTGGTTTAAAGCGAAGTTACTAGAAAATAGTTCTAGGATATGCTTAGAGCGCTCCAGTTTCCGCTTTCAGCAAGCACACTGACCACCCAACCTTGACCTTGCACGTCTCCAACAGCTTGTTCGCTGCAACTGTCGAAAGCCGTACCACCGTCGTTTGCATGCCGCCGTACGCCTTCCTCATCCGGATTGACATCGGGACGTCTCCCAGATCGCAGCGCACTCTCAACGCACTTCTCCCACTGTCTCCTGGGATAGACCTCTTACGCTCGCCCCTTCGCCAAGAGATGTTGCGACGCGCTCCTTGAAGGCTGAGCTCTTGATCTAAGAATCCTTCTTCAACTCAAAAAGCATCTCGCCTTTCTGCCCAAGTAACCAAAAGTTCCGCATTCAACGATAAAACTCACTTTCAAGTACCATAAAGCTCGAATAAAGTTCTGACAGAACTTTTAAGTCCCATTAAGTTCAAATTAAGTTTTGACAGAATTTTCAAGCTCCATAAAGTTCGAATAAAGTTCTGACAGAAATGTCAAGTTGCATAATATTGAAATAAACTTCCGACAAAACTTTCAAGTTCAATAAATAGTTCAAATAAAGTTTCGACAGAATTTTCTTCCAAATCAACTGAAAGATCTGCATTCAACGATAAAAACCCACTCTCAAGTTCCACCAAGTGCATATAAAATTCTAACAGCACTTTCTGGCTACTTTAGAAGCTATAGAAAGCACATGAGGAGCTTCAGGCTCCAAAAAGTTCTATGTGTACTTTTAGCAACTTGAAGTTTTAAAAAAGTTCCAGAAAGCATCCCAAAGTTCTTCTTAAGAAGTTTAGGCAAAGTTAAAAACATGGCCCCAACAATGTTCCGAACAAGTTCCCTGGGGAACTTCTTCGCAACTTGAAAGTTTTTTTATAAGGTCCATCAAAGCCTATATGAAACAATCCGCACAAGTCCTTATTATTCATGGACGTAAATATGAAATGATCAATGGCTCAAATAAATCATAACTCTTATATTTATAAATTGCATCAATATTCTATCCAAACATTAAAAAAAAATTAAAGAGCAATTTCCACTGTGCCAAAGGTGTGTTGGAACACCATGTTGTCCCACACCAATTTAAAATTAATTTCATTCAAGTCAGCCAGCTGTAACTGAAAACTCCAACCGTAGGTGGGACAACAGCATACATTAATATATCTCAGATGGCGTAACGGTTCGTGCTGGGGCTCTTACGCAGCTGGACATCAAACAGCTCTAATACTACTACTAATGCTGATAAATCAATACACGTTCATACCTGGCTTTAGAAATAACTTTTATAAAGACCTGACTTAAGAATTAACTTTCATAAAGTGCGAACTCAATTGGTGTCGAGGACAAAAACCGAAACCAGATACCGGAACTTTCAAGTTCTTATAATGACTTAAAAAAGAAGGCTGCTTAGAATTCTATAGACAACCTTCAACCAAGCTGCTTAAGCCTGAAATAGCCTTTTATTAGAACTTTTGGTTACTTGAGTGGGTGCGCCTGGTTTTCAATACGTTCTCTCCTAGTTCCTTCAACTCCGGATCTTCTCGAACCTTCCGGAGGAGTGCAGCGTACGTTGTTTTGTCTTTTGCTTCGACGATCAGACGCTCCCGACGAGTTCTGGGTATCTCCTTCTTCTGTTCTTCTTTCATATTCACTTTTTCCTATTCATTTCTTCCACTTCTCCTTCGGCTACTCGAACGTACGCCATCCTTCCTCTTTGTTGTCTTCCTTATCGTTTATTCAACTCCTCCTTCCTCCCCTTCTCCAAGCGTGAATTTCGGGGTCCCTTCGGCGTCTCCTGTGCTTCAGATGTTGCTTTCTCCTTGGCCTCGATCAGTGCCCTTGCTGCAGTCCCGGTTCTCGGTCCTCGGTCCAGCATCCTGTTCACGTTCAATAGAAAGCATGGCAGATTTGATACCCGCACAGTTCGAAAAAGTAGTGTAAATTTCTGTTCAGTATGATGCACATAAATGGCGCGTCACATATCATATAAGTTTACATTATATATCATGCAAAGCTCTAAGACATTTCATACAATGTAGCAAATATTGTTTACAAAAGCCCATTGTTGTAAACAAACTTGTTTACAAGTTGTTCGGTTGCGTGAAATGAAATACAAATTTACGTGAATGAATGTTTACATCACTATTAAAATTCTGAATTTTTATCTGTGTGTGCTATTGCTAGTTTTTGGTGTCAACATCTTTCTAAGCACAAGACCTAGCTCTCCTTGGGATCCTTGCTGCTCACGTTGGGAACTTGCTGGAACTTGCTGTGGCCACCAGTTTCGACACTGGTCATCTCTGTAACATCCCGCTCATTGCGAACACGTCCCAAGTAAAAAATTTGGTTTTATGAAGGGTCTATAGATCATGATTTAGATTAGTAGCATGCTTTAAAACCATTATAAAACTTGCAATGTTACTTGGGCTCCTCCATTGTCACTGTTTGGTGTTTTGCCGTCGTCCTTCATATTTATTTTTGTTTTTCTTTTTTCGTTTTCATCGTTTTTGGTTCTTTCTCCGTTTTTATCCATTCTGCTGGGTTCCTCATCCGGGCCACTATCAATCCAATTAGTTAGGTGTTGAATTACCATTCCAAATGATACGGGCTGTTATTGAATTGCGAGCAGAGAGAGGGAGATAATTTTGTATTACGATACCTACCGATAGATAGCCGATGGTCACTGCCACAGTAGGAGATAAGGGACGAGCAAATTTATGTAAATAGTTCAGTTACAAAATACACGTTGAAGGAAACAGAACTTACGTCGTCTGTTTCTCTGGTCGGCCGATGACAAAGTGATCGAGTGTGCATCAAAGTCCCCTCGTAAGAAGGGACTTAGTGATCGGTGACTCAGTTTTGGGCAGTTATTACTGAAGAGTTCGTCTCGGTGCTAGTTAACTACTAGTGAAGAAAGTCCTTCTAGTGCTGCAAGACGTCTATCGTCAACATTACATATGAGCCTAATACTCACCAACCAACAATTGGCAACGAGTTTTGACGACAGAGGCCTACCAAGGTTTTACCGGAACGGGGCAGCCGCACTATTAGCCCACTCGCCATATCAAGCAGGTGTCATCCTTCTTTATTCAGGGAGCAAAATATCAGGACTGTTAGCCCTGTAGCATGGTATCCAATCCATTTTGTTCATTATTCCATGCCGTGTCCAGTATGCCGTAATTATTTAGGATCTTACTGGCATCGATGCCGGTTGGCACTCCTGCGAGTTGACGAAGCATTTCCTCTATCGCCGTGCTATGGTTACCGCGCCCCCTCACTTTGCTATTTTCTGAAGGACAACATGGCCCAGGTTACACCTCGGGGAGGTGTGAGGTAGGAACTTGTGAGGCCAAGAGCTAAGTAAAACGCTCCTCCCAGGTCAACTCACCATTTGTAGCCTGTGTGTCATTCTCACCACTTTACCCTGCTGGGAGCGCTGAACAAATAGAACTGCTAAATATATTAGATCAAATCTAATGCTCAGTAATGGTGCCCTTTGCCTCAGTAATGGTGCCCGTGAAGATCGATACTTTAAAAAGAATAACTTTTGAGGCGTTCTCAACAAGGTTAAGGAAAAAGGTGTACTTATGTCCACCCACACCAGGTACAGCAAAACATCACAAAGACACCCTTATTCGTACTATCTATTCAGGGGTAGAAGGAAAAGATGAACCACCGCAGTCAACTGAAGCTTGCACCGGGTACCTGGACAATCCACACACATCGTTACCTTAGTACTGGGGGCATCTATTATTGCCACATTCTAGATCCAAATTAGTAGAGCCCAGTGCCAATGACAGGATCAAATACATTGGCCACACAACCTTCCGGTACCACCAGGTAAGTGTCTGAAGTAAACTAGTCTTATCAATTCAAATCCATGATCACTTACACCGCTTATGTGCTCTCTGTCTAAAGTGGCGCTGGTGGTGCAGTGGTAAGCGTGATTACCCCTCTCCCATCTGGGTTCAATCCTAGTCGGCGCCACCGCGATTTTCTGAGGCACAAAATCTCTGATCACGCCTTCCTTCGGAAGGGAAGTAAAGCCGTTGGTCCCCGGTTCATGAGTTGATGGGTCGTTAGGTAGAGTCCAGGTGTGGAAGCTGCCTCCCTGGCGTCGGTAGCATTGGTGCTCCGCACGGAATATAAGATCGACGGAAAACAATTCATGAAAAAAAAATAAAATCTGCCATTTAAGTCAAAACGAATTGCACGAAAATTGACACAGACATACATATAATTCAAAAATTATCTTACCCAAGGGTTATGCAACACTGCACATCTCAATCTATGCCAAGTACTTTATCTGTGCCAAGCATTGTGCCGAACGTGCCGAAGTGCCGCAATCAAGGTGTCAGTCGCAGTATACCATGAGTTTGGCAACCCTGCAGTTATGAATTTTGAGATTGTTTGTTTACAACTTACGAGTGTCCTGTTGAAAGTAAAACGAGCGTCTGTTCATTTATTTCACTTGGTTCAATGATGCCAAATGAATGTGTGCCATGAAGGAACTAACAAGCACGATCACAGTAGTAAACATATTTTGATTACAGCAAGAATTGCGAGTTCTAGTACCATCACATCTTCACAAACATCGATTCTGACCTTTGAGTTCATCTCGGAAAAGGCAGAATTAGAAATGATATCATTAGGCTTAACCTAGATTTTTGGGTTATCAGTTTGACCTACAGAACTGATCTCAACCAGGCTAGTCAAGGCGGACCCAATCCAAGACATGGAAGATAGGCAATCAAGGCAGGAAGGACACCGATTTTAACTATTAATATGCTAAAAAAATTACATGTTAGAAATTAAAACAAGATGTGTCGGCGACTCTATATGTGAAATGTAAGCACAAATGTTTGCTTGTCGTTGAATGTCATTCGATAAAGTAGTTCTCCAGTTGAAACAATTGTGTAAAAGATACCCAAAACCAGTGTTCACTCGGCTGTCGACAAAAGCAGGCCACTCTCGATGTGTGCTACGCGATCGTCAGTTTTCTCGGCAGCAACCATTGTGTGGTCCTCGTCATTGTTCTTCATCAGCAGTTCTTTCGGTCGATGCGTCGTCGACTTTGGAAAGCAACCGTTTCGTGATGAGTGTGTGAGTGCTGACCACGTTTTGCGCTGACCAGAGTGCTGACCACGATGGACGCGCTCTGACCCTCGTTGGCGTACAACAATTTGCCATACAATGAAACTACTGGAAGCGGCTCCAGTTCTGATGGAGGAGGCTTTTTGAATAGCGGAAGATAAAGTGTTTATTGTGTTGTACCTTTTGACTATAGTTTTAAGATGTATTGTATAGATACCAAGAATCCTCGGCTCTGTAAAGTTAATTCGGTTGAGCCTTATCAAATAAATTAATAAACAAAAAAAAAAAAAAGATACCCAAAATCATGATGCCTCTCGGGTTTTGTCTTCAGGACATAGAAGAAGAAAAGGATGTGAGTGGACAAGATTTTGATCGACCTGTAGATTATAATTATTATAGTTTATGAAATTAATATCTGCTTTAAACTTGATTTGCAAAAACATACCTGTTTCAAACTGGAAGTTGCTAACATCACATTTTACATTACTAGATAGAGTCACCCAATCTCCTATTGGTCCGGTCCATAATCAACGATATTTTCGTCGGTTTTCCTCACAGCTGCAAATTGGGCATACAGCTTCGGGCCGGTAGCTACCGCCTTCATTCCTGAACATCTGAATTATTAGGCCCTGAAGCTGTCCAAGGAAATTATAATACAATGATCTAGGAATCGGCCATCGGGGTTTTGAAGACGATACCTTTCCAGGTTGTCGATATGGACTCCGAGCTTCCCATACTTGGTGTCCAGCTGGCGGCACCGGCGAACATCTCCGTCGCATGTGCATACCTACCATGCGGACGCCTGCCAAACCTGCACGATCAACTCAGCGAAGCCATAGCTAAACTACCGGAACCGCGCATCCTGGTTGGGGATCTGAACGGGCACCACCCAAGCTGGGGCTGCCCCCGCTCCGACCCTCGAGGTGTTACCCTGGTCGATATTTTCGAGAAGGAAGACATGGTGATTCTGAATGACAGTGTGCCCACGTACTTTAACGGGCGGCATACTTCTGCCATCGACGTCTCTGCTGTCAGCCGCTGCTTTACCGGAAAAACTCAGTGGAGCGCGAACACTGATCTCTATGGTAGTGACCACTACCCCATCAAAGTTCAAATTTCGACCGCCATCTTCCCGATGACAACACGGAGGCCCCGATGGCGCTATGAACAAGCGGACTGGGATAGCTATGGTGAAGCCTTTCAGTCCTTGTTACTACAGCGTAATCCGAACAGTATTGAAGACTTTTCAGAAGTGGTATACGAAGCAGCAACAGCAACCATCCCAAAAACCAGCAGCGTTCCGGGGCGAAAAGCGCTACGCTGGTGGAATGAAGATACGAGGAAAGCCGTTAAAGCCCGGTGTAAAGCACTTCGCCGTGTAAAGCGCCTTCCTATCGGACATCCCGATCGCCAGGACGCTCTCCGTCACTACCATGAGTCGCACAATCAATGCCGGCAAGGAATCCGTGTCGCCAAACGAACAAGCTGGATGGACTTTCTGGAAGGAATGAATTCGTCACAGTCTTCGGCTGACTTATGGAGGCAAGTCAACGCCCTCAGTGGGAAACGGCGCATGACACCGCTCCACGTACAGATTAACGGTGAAGCTGTTTCTGACCCTGCAATTGTAGCGGACGAACTCGGCTCGTACTTTGCCAATCTCGCAGCCATCGAGAAGTACGAAGACGAATTCAAGCGGAAAGCTAAGCCTTCGACGTCATCCATTGCAAGTTTTTCTGTTTCTTCTGACGCTGGAAACTCGGACATCAACCAGGCATTCTCCTGGCAGGAATTGAAGCATGCCCTCCGCTGCAGCAACGGAAAGTCGGCGGGTCCCGACGAAATCGGGTACCCTCTACTCAAGAGGTTACCAACGCCAGGCCAGCTACGGATGCTGGAGCTTTTCAACAAGCTCTGGCTCACCAACTCGTATCCAGCCTCGTGGAAAGAGAGCTTAGTCATCCCCATCCCAAAAGCCAATGAAACAACCCGTGAAGCTAGCAAGTTCCAGCCAATAGCCTTGACATGCTGTATGGCCAATGTCCTGGAGCGAATAGTCAACAGGAGGCTAAAGCATTTCCTTGAAGCCGAAAACCTTCTAGACCATCGACAGCACGCCTTCCGTCAAGGGTACGGAACGTCAAGTTATTTTGCAACATTAGGGGAGGTCCTCAAGAGTGCCAACGATAGCGGTCTCCACACTGAGATCGTCTCGCTGGATATATCGAAGGCCTTCAACAGGACGTGGACGCCCCTCGTCTTAGAGCAGCTTGTCAACTGGGGGCTGTGTGGACCCATGGTCCACTTCATCAAAAATTTCCTGACCGATCGCTCTTTCAGAGTCGCAGTGGGCAACACGAGGTCCCAGCTTTTCAGAGAAGAGACGGGCGCCCCTCAAGGTTCAGTTATCGCCGTTACCCTCTTCCTTGTGGCCATGAACGGAGTTTTTGGAGGACTGCCGAAAAATGTTTACATTTTCGTGTATGCAGACGATGTACTTATCGTAACTACCGGCCCAACAGCAGCACGCAACAGGATCAAGGCCCAGGCAGCAGTCTCCGCTGTAGCCAGGTGGGCCAGCGCGGTAGGTTTCCAGCTTTCGGCCACGAAAAGCGTCAGGTGCCACTGTGTCCATCCCGGCACCGTGTCAGCGGGCCACCTATTAAAGTTCAAAGCCAGCCCATACCACTGAAGAAGACGGTCCGTATTCTGGGGGTACTTGTTGACCGGTCCCTCAACTTCGAGCAGCACTTTAAGGCGATCAAAAACAACTGCCGCAGTAGGATCAACTTGATCCGCACTATCTCTCGCTCCCACCGGTCTAACAATCGTGACACTCGTTTCCGGGTTGCAAGAGCCATCATCGATAGTCGCCTACTGTACGGTCTTGAGATGACGTGCATCGCCACCGAAAAGCTCGTGCAGATACTAGCACCGACTTTTAACACCTACGTTCGGATTGTCTCCGGTCTTCTTCCGTCAACGCCGCCCGCCGATGCCGCATGCATCGAAGCGGGTATTCTGCCCTTCCGCCATCGTATAACCGCAGCAATTGCAACGAAAACCGCTGCCTTTACCGCAATGACCTCCGGAAATGACAGGATCTTTCTCCTCAATGAGGGGAACAGACTCCTCCGCATGACTGCCAATTCGAAGCTCCCCCCAGTGGCCAAGGTCCACTGGTACGGAGACAAAAGTTGGCGCATACCTCCACCAAAAATCGATAGTCGGATAAAAAGCAGGTTCAAGGCTGGAGATAACTCTGCAGCGCCGAAGAGAACAATAGCCGAACTGCTAGGCTCGGACTATCCAACCCATGCCCACATATACACAGACGGATCGCTTTCCCGAGCCGGGGTCGGAATTGGAGTAGCCGGAATTTCAGCACCGATGAGTAGCAGCCTACCACCACAATGCTCGGTTTTCTCCGCTGAAGCTGCGGCCATCTTTGTAGCCGTTACAACACCCTCGGACCGGCCCATACTGGTGCTATCCGATTCGTACAGCGTGATACAAGCCCTTACATCTGAGACCCTGACTCACCCCTGGATACAGGCTATTATGGATGCCACACCTCCAAACACGGTGTTTTCATGGATCGCTGGGCACTGCGGTATCTCAGCAAATAGCGAAGCCGACAGCCTGGCAGGGTCTGGACCAGCTGGCCCCCGTTACACCGATAAAGTGCCACTAAATAATCAGCAAAATGTGGGAAGCCTGAGAAGCAGAGTGGTGCCAATCCCAATCCTTCTTCATCCGAAGAATCAAAGTCTAAAATACGGGACCAGAAGGTGGTTTTTTGTCTTAGGACAGGCCATACAAGGATCTCACATAGTTTTGGTGGGACGCAGTTCCACAGAATGTGCTACGTTTGTGGAACCACTGCATCGGTGAAACACATCCTATGCCTGTGCCCGCAATACCAACAACTACGGGAGCAGTACGCACTTCCCAACAGCATTAGGGACATACTGGGCGACGAACCTTCCACTTTAGCGACAGTTATTTATTTCTTTAAGGACGCTGGGTTATACAACAACATTTAAGTCCTTTTAACTTTCTTTCGGCTGACGGTACATCTCTACCGGACGGGGGATTACCCCTCCTACGGTGGAGCTCAGATCTCTTTCAAAACCCTACCCAACTTTGATGTACCAGATTGTTTTTATTTTCTCGTTGCCTGTATTGTTAGTCTTTTTACTGGAATCTGTTTTAATTGCTTCTATTTGAGTACATGTGAATTGTAAGCCAACTTCGTAACAAAATTTGCTGGCAGAACCCCCCTCTGGGGCCTCCCATTTTATAGAGATGAACTAGCCAACGGCTAAAAATCTCTCTAATAAAGTTAAAAAAAAATCTAGGAATGTTTCTGAAAAAGTATTGTGATATGCTCACTAATTAACTGTTTTGTTTGAGTTCTACTTACTGGGAAGTAAAATGTCTCAAATTTTTTTCAAATAGTGTAGGTCCACTTTGATCCACCTCCATGGCGGAAACTTAATACATCACAATCAACTCTAATAAATAATTTAATTGCACCAGTATTGACGGATATTGTCATTTGGAGTAAACAAACCTTAGCAACGGGTAAATCGATTAGAAAAACTGCACCACTCATCAGTGGGCCCTTTTTAAAATATTTTTTGGGTCATCCGTATAAGCATGTGCCTTAATGTGCCGAACAGTTTGTTTCGGCACAGTGTGCAGAGTTGATTCCCCCTTGATTTTACCTTTCTTCTTTCAATGCAGACCTGAGCATTTTTTTATTCGAATTTTATAGAAGTACGGAGAGTCAAATCGATCCATTTTGGAAATTATTTGCAAGCAATATACGTTCCTCTTGCCTTATGGCAATCATTAATCATAAGCCACAAATCATTGTGAGATTGTGGCTTCGTAATAAAGCTGTTCTGTTACCACCTATCAGCACAATGTGCTTATACCTATCCAAAACACACACCACTCCCATTCTTACCCCTGAAGTAGGGACGTGATTGAAAACTATGGTTCTCACGTCTTATGAAGGCTATTACCTTGTTTGTATCTTTTCCATTGAAATTCTACAAACCATGTTATTACTTCGATCAATCTAAAAAAAAAATGCAATTTTCAACCACGTTGCGACCATCCCTAGCTTTCTCAATGCAAATCGTGAATAAATTGCGCGCGGTTTCGCTCGGAGCCTGTCTCATTGCAAATTACCCGGTGGATTTAACGCTCCCGAATCGGTCAATCATTGCCTAGCGCTGTATTCTACGAGATAATGCTTCAACGTAGCCGTTGGCTGGGGACTGGAACCCGTGTGTTGAAGGAAATGTTACACACTTATATTTCACGGACCGACAGCATTTGAGTAATTGTTGAAATGTGGTTTCACCTGGCAGTCCCATGTGGGTGGGAGGGAAATGCTTCCACTTCAGACGAATTGCGGCTGGTTCTATTATTGCCCATGTATCAAATGAATATTAATTACAACGTCGTCGTCAATCGTACCGTTAGCTCAAACCAACGCACCGAATGCTACGGTCTCTTGACTTGGATCGCTGGCGTTCCCATTGTGCCATAAGGACTGACCGCTTGCTCGCCACCCAACCACCATCAAGGAAAGCAGCTTTTCATCGAAACCGATATTGCATTGCCGAATGTGTGGGTGTGTGTGTGTATTTCAGAAGTGCGAGCTCCTACAGTATTGGGCTCTGCCAGAGCGGAAGAACGGAATCAAGCGGGTGGGCTCAGTCGGTAATTGTTCTCCAGAGATTATGGTTTCGATATTAATATGATTTTGCAATTTGGTCTCCGTTAAACGATACGGGGTTTCGGTTTCTGGCTTCGGACAGCAACAGTCGAACCGATCTGGTCAGTAGATTAAAATTGGTAGGCGATGGAAATGAGATTTGCCACGAAAGGGCCTCAAGGCGATCGTTCAGAATTAGATTTGTTGTGGTTACGATGGAAGGCGATGATGATTTTACTTTTCGATAGAACGAGATCCCTAGAGGGTCGAACAAATGGACTGTGGAAAAGGGCAGTTCCAGGTCAAATAGCAAAAAACAAAGGTGTTAGACTTTTCCAATTTGCATGGTATTTAACATTTTTCAATCAGTCGTAGCACGAAAACATCAATCTTATCGAAACGCCGTCTGGAAAAAAGTTGTAGGAAAAATATATAAGTATTTCTTTGTATAAAAATCACGTTATTTTTTAAGCAGTTTTGTAATAAAAATCCTTAAAAGTGTTAAAACTTAAATAACAAAAAATTACTATGATAATTATTGTTTATTTTTTAATATCAAAAATTTGACCAAAAGGTGTTCATCTATGATTGTTGACAGATTGTATGTGTCCAAAGTTTTGAATATTTCAAAAGATTCCATTTTTTATAACCTTTCCAAAAATGTTGACAAAAAAATTGTATGTTATTTAAGGTTCCATCACTTATTTAGATTTTTTATTCAATATTACCATGTATATTTTTCCTAGAAGCACTTTATTTTTCCCTACAACTTTTTCCCGTACGTCATTCCGATTAAAAGTGACGTATTTGAGCTTCGTTTCATTGAAAAATGTTGAGTATGCCATTTTGGATAAAATTTCAAGGATAAAAATGGATGTACAGTCAAGATTCCTGAAGTGCGGATTCGTTCTTGCCGGATTCCTATAGTACTGATGCCACTGAATTCCTATCCCGAGCAGGAAAAAATAACTTATTAATACCAAATTCAGGTTTAAAAATAGCATAACTGGCAACCTAAATATGGTATTAGTAAGGCTGACATGGGAGGTATAATACCAAAAATAATTCCTCAAAAATATTTCACGAATAACGAACTCATAAATAGTTTAGTTATTACAATAACAAACGGATAACAGACGCTTTTTAAGATGCCAGAATACCATAGTTTGTTATTTTGAAGGTCTTCTAATATCAATTAATAACTCTTTTATGTGTTATTATCTGAAAACTGAAAGATCACATTTTGTTAGTTTGGTATTCATTTGATATTTTACAAAATATTTCGATAACTGAATAATATCAAAACAAGGTTTTATACCACAAGCATACCAAAATCTGTTATAATACCACATTAAGATATTCATTTGTTATCGATTAGATACCCGAGCAGGAACCGGTAGCTGACCGATAACATATGAATATCTGAATGTGGTATGATACGTTATTCTGGTATGCTTGTGGTATAAAAACTTATTTTGATATAATTCAGTTATCGAAATATTTTGTAAAATATCAAATAATTATTAGTTCGTTATTCGTGGTATTTTACCTCTTATGTCAGCCGCGTCAATACCATATTTAGGTTGCCAGTTATGCTATTCTGTTTGGTATCCATAAGGTATTTTCTCCTTCTCGGGTATCGGTTCCTGCTCGGGATAGTACGGTCGATCCGGCATATGGGATTAGAGCTAATTGGGACCAAACACTGATTTTACGGCAATTTGAAGAGATAACTTCCTGATGTCTTTAGAGAAGTTGTTAAGCAGATAGTTGACCACCTTTTGGGAAGAGTCAGTTTTCGGAAGGACATGAGTTTTGTCCTGTGGAAGATCCGGAACATCCGTAAAAGTGGTCAATTCATGAAAATGATCCTAGAGCTTCGTGGTTTTTTAGAAACCACTCATAGACATCTTATCAAAACGAATTCGGAGTTGTGTTCAGAATATGGACTCTGGAGACTACGGGATGGTCTACTTATAGATGCGGAACATCCGTAAATCTAGTAAATTCATGAAACTAATCCTAGAGCTCCGCGGTTTTTTAGAAACCACTCATAGACGTAATATCACAATAAAATCGGAGTTTTGACCAGAAAATGTATACTGGAGACCACGGGATGGTCCGCTTTAAGATCTGGAACATCCGTAAAAGTAGTTAATTCATGAAACTGATTCTAGAGCTCCGTGGTTTTTTTTAAACCACACATAAATTAATATGAATAATAACTCAAGATGATATTTTAAAATGGCTTATTGATTAAATTTTGAGGTTATGAATTTAAACTATAAACATAAAAGATAGTCCCTCGTTAACTTGTAACTCCAAAGAAAGATCTTCAAGAAGTCAAGAGAAAGAAGTCCAAGAAATAAAAGAAATAATATTCAAATAATCCGTTAAAAGCGCATAGAAGTTATAAAATACTTTAATAACATATAAAAATCGTCCAGGATAATAAATAGAAAAAATAATGTCTATGAGCAGTTCCAAAAAAACCACTATCCACTTTAACGGATGTTCCGCATATTTCGGAGGACCTTCCAATGGACCCTGGGTTCATTTTCCAGTCTCAACTCTGGGTTCTGATGAGACGTCTTTTATCTTCCAGAGGAGTATTCATGGTCTCCAGGGTCTATTTTCCGATTTTTTTATAAGACTTCTACGAGAGTTTTCGAAAAAATACGGAGTTCTTGGATCAGTTTTTGAATTAACCAGCATCCACCTTGATCCCAAAAACGTATTTCGGAAGACAAAAATGTTTGCGTCCAAACCATCACTGTTAGGCATATGGTGTCTTGGAGGAAGTTTCTTTATAGTTTTTGACCAATCATTTTATGTTAGTGAAATTAGGGTGGTCAACAAAATTGGAGAATTGAAAATACAAACTTTTTTATTATTTGAGATATACCAATGCAGTATTCTACGAATATGTAGAACAATAAATTCGAAGCAACTTTGTTCAAGACTCCTAATACCTACCTCTCATGGTTCATGAGTTGTGATTTTTTTCAAACAAGCAGGCTAGGGTGGCCCCTAAAATAACAGATTTCGTTGAATATTTTTTCATACGTTCAATTCTCGTAAAAACGTCGTTTTGGGCACATTTAGAACATATGATGCTGCATATTTTTTTCTTGAGCAACCAGGTTGCTGTCTTGTTTGATCAGAAAGTTAATAGAGATTTGCTTCGAAAGATCGTGAAAAAACTGTGAGACCGTTTTTTGTTTAGTGTATTTAATTTAATTAAAAAAGTGACATTTTTAGCAAAAACTAGCCATAACTTTTCAAATAAAGGAAATATCAACTTAGTTGCTTCGGCAAACAATATGCGTCATACAAAGTTCTAAAAGTATTAAGAACAAACTTTCTACAAGAAATGGACGTATAAAAATATGTTTAAAGAAAGCCGATTTCATTGCGGCCACCCTAACCTGTTTTTTTTAATTAATCATAACTCCTGAACAATAAGAGATAGAAAATGTTTGTTTTCAGCCAAATTGCTTCAAGTTGATTGTTCTACAACTTTTTTAAAAACTTCATTGGTCTACCTCAAATAATAAAAAAGTTTGTATTTTCAAATCACCGATTTTATGGACCACCCTAATTTTGCTAACAAATAAATTGGCCAAAAATACAAAGAAACTTTCCCCAAGACTCCATGTACCTAAAATTGATGGTTTGGGTGCTAATATTTTTGTCTTTTTATATACGACCATTGTGCACTGGTCCCCAGGGTCAATTTTCTGGTCAGAACTCCAAATTCATTCTGATAAGACGACAATGAGTGGTTTTCAAAAAAGCGAACCTCTAAGCTCAGTTTCAAGAACTGAACAATTTTATGGATGTTCCTGATCTTAATGGTGGACCATCTCGTGATCCCAAGGGTCCATTTTACGGTCACCACTCCCATTTTATTCTGACATCTATGAGTGATTTTGAATGCTCAGAAGAGCCAATTTTCCGATCACAAATCCGAATTCATATTGATAAGATGTCGATTAACGGTTTTGAAGCAAACAAAAAACGTGGAGCTCAAGGATCAGTATAATTAATTGACCACTTTTACGGATGTTTCAGATCTTTCGGTGGACCATTCTGTGGTCACCAGGGTCTATATATTTGTCGCAACTTTGAATTAACTCTTATAAGACGTCTATGAGTGGTTTTGAAAAAACCGCGAAGCTCTAGGATTAGTTTCCTAAATTGACCACTTTTACGGATGTTCCGGATCTTCCACAGGACCAAACTTGTGTACTACCGGAAACTGTCTGTTTCTTAAAGGTGGTCAACTATCTGCTTAACAACTTCTTCAAAGACATCAGAAAGTTTTCTCTTCAAATTGTTTGGTCCCAATTAGCTCTAATCCCATATACTACGTGTATTCGTGAATGCTGGTTCCTATTGTGCGGTCCCTTTTAACCGTACTATAGGTATATTGACTGTATTTTCACAAAAATGTGATGGATTGTCAATAGCAAACAATTATACAAAGTTTCATGCAAATCGGGGAAGGTAGAGTATGATTGTTTCACTATTTCGCGTGGAACTGCTCAAAAGGTACTTTTTGATGGAATATGATTATTGTTGTTCAGAAAATTGTAAACCTTGCATTAATTCATTTATGAACAAATATGCTATAAAAAAAGAAATAATTTAGCCTTCCCTTGTAAATAAGTAATCCGTATCCGTTATTAGAACGCGGATTGGACCAGCATTCAAATTATAACTCGTGCTTTACGGCCTCATATTTCCATCTTGAATGCTCGAATGCCCCATCGCTATTTTTTCAGAAGCTAAGTTTACGTCTGCTGAGAACTATCAAGATTTCATTTGATAACCACTGACAATTTGATAGGTGGCTTCTAAACACACAATTTGTCTCCAATATGCATGGTTCAGGGCAAGAAGTGTCCAACAGATGTCTGCTAAAAGCGACCAGTGAATGGTCATATGTGAGCAATGAAAAACGTCGCAAACGTTGACTTCTTGATACCAAACACGTCCCATGACATAAACCTCTTCCGATCCCAACATCTTGCAACAAACAAACAATTGAATTAATAATAAGCCCTCTTACCCTCAGAGAAAGGTCCATTGACAATTTGTATCGCAGCCTGATTCGGTTGTCTTCCCGGAAACTGAAGCAATTTCATTTTTTTTGTTCTTGCTTACCGCTACTCTCCAAGCTTTATAAAAGGATGTTCTCAAAATTAACCTTTCGCCTTCTTGGAACAGTATGTCGTGAGCAGAATGAAAATAAATCCCAAAAAGCTCTCGACCTGCGTGGCATCCCATTAGGGCCAGGTGACTTCCCAAGTTTGTATGCAAACGAGCAGGAAAAATGCCTTCGTTGGGGTACCGGAGAGCAGCGGATAAAATCTATTAGGCCCTTGATAAAGAGATATTCACTCCGAAAAAAAAAAATGTGCCGCAGCTCTGCCCAGCGCCAAAGGTTGAATAGGAAAGTGGGAAAACTTTTAGTCCGCTTCCATCTAACGAAATTTACGCCCAGATTGACTTGGAAGCATATTTTTCTTTGCTTTATTTGGGCCCAAGTTGGCAGATGGGGGGTAAAATAGGCAAAACTAGCTCCAGGCAGCGAAAAGGATCTTCCAATTTGTCTTTTTTTTTGTCTAAGGTATGGTAAATTTATGGCACGTGTCCCAGTGGAGTTCAAAAATTGTCCCCACCGGCGGGGGAAAAGTTTTGGTCTTCGCGCAAATAGTCAGAATAGAGATGGTGCGGGAAGATGAGTTCATATTCTTTTCCAGAGTTAATCAAATAAGCTTAGCGGAGCTTTATACTGTGTATTTACTCCGGCGCTTATGAGGGAACAAGAATTTTCCATTATAAAACAAATATGTGCGAGCCACGATGTAAATTGCGTTATTTTGATGTTGAAACGCTGTCAACTAATGACAAATTAGATTCGAATTGTATTTGCGTGGATTCGAATGGAAGAAGAAGACTTTGCTTTGTCAGCTAATTTGGCAAATAAAAAAGAGAAAAACACTCAGTCACTAAATACTAAATAACGATTTACGGGCCCTATACATCGCCCTCGTTCCGGAAATACCCATGTTGTTTGGTATTTCATAGTTTTTGTATAACCGGTAGTTTTCATCTTGGATATCAAATAGGCGTAAATGATTGATTTCCAGCCTTCATAGTCGCTCCCATTAAAAAACATATTGTGAGTATTTGGCAGTTTTACTAGACCCGGAAACCATCGGCTTTGATTAATAAATGCCGTCAGTAATCGAGTTCCGGTCTTTAACCGTTGTTTCCGTTTCTAAAACACCCATATTATTGGGAATTTCATAGTTTTCTTAAGCCGGAAGACGCAGTCTTAGATCTTGAAAACAGAGTTCAGCTATCATGGATTCCAAAATGGCATTAATCATTGATTTATGGCCTCTACACATCATTTTCATTCTTAAAATACCCATATTGTAGGGTATTTGACAGAAGTAGGATTCACACTGGCGCCGCACAGTGGCTTATTTCGAGCAAAAAAACAGACGCAATTCAGAAACGGTCTTTCAGCTTACGGAAGATAGTGAATCTTATGTAAAAAATTCCGGGGAATCTCATGGTGCAAACCCCTTTCCGGAAAAATGGCAGGAAACGTCCGATTTCTCCCTTTTTCCCCTATAAATGAGAAATATTTGAAAATATCGATCTATAACAATCTGCAACTTCGATAAAGACATTCAAAAACCATTGTACCTTACGTAAAAAAGTCTAAGGAATCGAATGCCAGTATCCTCTTTGATGTCAAAAATCTTAAATTGGCCCAATTCACCCGTTTTCCCTTATAAGTTGAAATTTTTGGAAATATTGATCTATAACAATACGCAATTTCAATAAAGATATTCAAAAACCATGCTGCCTCACGTAAAAAAGTCCAAGGAATCGAATGCCGTTATCCCCTTTCATGTTAAAGATCGAAAAGTGGCCTAATTCACCCGTTTTTCCCTAAATATTGAAATTTTTCAAAATATCGATCAATAACAATCCAAAACTTCGATAAAGGCAGTCAAAACCCATGCTACCTTACGTAAAAAAGTCCAAGGAATCGAATGCCGGTAAACCCTTTAACGTCAAAGATCGAGAAGTGGCACAAATTGCCCATTTTCCCCTATAAGTTGATTTTTTTTTTTTAAATATCGATCTATAACAATCCACAACTTCGATAAAGATATTCAAAAACCATGCTACCTTACGTAAAAAAGTCCAAGAAATTGAATACCGTTATCCCCTTTCATGTCAAAGATCGAAAAGTGGTCTAATTCACCCGTTTTCCCCTATAAGTTGAAATTTTTGAAAATATTGATCAATAACAATCCGCAACTTCGATAAAGACATTCCAAAGCCATGCTACCATATGTAACAATAAGTTGAAGGGATCAAATTCCGGCATCCTTTATACTGTCAAAGATCAGAAATCAAATCAAATGTTGCCCGCTCAAGACATTTTCATTAGAAATAATAAGAAGCGTTTTGACTTTGACTTTGCACCTGTGCAAAAATGTTATCAATTTTAATTCTTTTTTATCATGTAGTATCATCCTCATCGCTTTCCTATTCACTCTCATTTGATTCATCATCGCCCATCTCCTCATCATCACTTTGTACATTGCTATCGTCTTCATCGGCCTTATCATTATCATCTTGATCGGAATAGTAAAATGTCATCTGTCGCTCAAACAGCTCGTCTTTTATTCTTTTCCGTGAGCGTTCTGCTGGAACATCTTGATCAGCGTGTTTCGGGTCTGACCAGGTCAATGAGAGGCGCATCATGTCTTCCAAGTTGTTCTCTGGTGACGTTTTCCGAGAAAGATGCGTTCTGCCATATTTGGACCGTTTATGGCACCTCTCACCGGCTTGTTCATCCGCAAAACTTAGAGGATATGGCTGAAATGGTTCAGTTATGAAATTAGTTTTTCTTACTGCCATAAGAATCTTTTAATTATAGCTACCAATTTTTCGATGTACTCCGGTAGGTGTGAATATTTATGCATTGATGGCGGTATTTTATTATTCAGGAATGGAAACTGCTTCCAGATCTGCTGTTCAAGCTGCGCATACAATTGTCTGACTTTTTCGGCGTTAAGATGTTTGGATGACAATGCCAAAGAACTTATCATTCTGAGCTTTTCTACCAACTCCTGGCTGATTCCCAAAATGGCGGAGAAGTTCTTTGGATCAGCGAGGAGTCTTCGAGCCATGTTTCCGTTATTGGATGAGCCGCTTCCTCCGATTTTCGGTCTATT
The DNA here is from genome assembly GCF_037179485.1 of Ochlerotatus camptorhynchus. Classification (NCBI taxonomy): domain Eukaryota; kingdom Metazoa; phylum Arthropoda; class Insecta; order Diptera; family Culicidae; genus Ochlerotatus; species Ochlerotatus camptorhynchus. The sequence goes on along the minus strand of NW_027040668.1, from coordinate 1,742,954 downwards.
TATTAAGAGTTTAAAGTGGCTCTCGAGCTGTCTGGTTATCTCCTTTCTCTTCTCCTTAACTTTAGTGTCCTTTTGTGCGGGATGTCCAGGAATGTGCAGCTGACCAGAGACCCGAATCAGCCATTCTACACAGTTCAGTCGACAATGGTAAAAAGACGGTCCAATCCGACCGTCTGCTGCGTTGACGCATAGAGGACACTTATGCGTGTCAGTGTTTTTGTTCACCGCATTAGCAACTTTGCCGTCAACCATCGAGTAAAAAGCCGAAACCGTGTCGTTCATCCTCAATCCTTGCTGAATAAAAAAAAAGTGCAATGAGAATAAGAAATGTTTATAATATGAGAGATAATACCTCGTTTTCAACGACTAGTGGTTCTTCCGCGATATGGTCAACCTCTGCAAAAAACTTGCCGAACAGATCCCTTGTTACACAATCAGTCTCTTTTTGCCAGCTCATAGACTTAGCTCGGCAAAATTTATCCGATTGTGGGTTGGGATTTGTCCACAGTTTTCCCCCGATCTGGTCTCCAAAATTAGCGGGAGCACGCATTCGGTGAGCAACGAATTATCCTTCGTCATAATTCCTTTCTGGCTGTACTGGCTGAAACCGGTAGCAGAGTCTACGCCAGCCGACAGTAACAAAACACAATCCACGTCACCGTCCATCATGATCACAGCCTCCTGAACTTCCTCCAAGCTAAGTAATCTCTCGATAATATTTACGACCATGTCTCTTAGAGCTACCCTACAGGTTAAAACTCCGTTGTCCCAAATCGGAGGATCATACGCCGGAATGATGGCATCTCGATGCTGCATCGCCTCCTCCCACGGAACTAAGCAGATCCTACCATAAATGGACTTGCTATACTTTCTGATACTGGCGTACTTTCTCCGTGTCAGGCCCAATCGAGTTTTGAGACGAAGCGACTTCTCTGCTGTTGGTTTGACAAGCTTCTCTTGCCTTGCCTTCTTCAAAGCTTTGCATGCCCATTCCTCTCCGCGTATCCTCAGCTTTCGGAGCATTTTTGCCATACTTGGAGACAAGCTATGCATGCTACATAGTTTTTCAGCTGCCCGCAGCAATTTCTCCAAAGGCTCTGTATCGGCTAAAGCTTTGCTTTGCTTGCTCTTCAAGCTTTCAGAGAGATCTTCGAAGCATTTATTTTTCGGACCACGTTTTCTCTTCGAAATTGGGGCGACCTATTTCAAAAGTAAGAACGTGCAGGGCATCCTTGATAATGACACACTTAACGCAACAAACATTTACCAGGTTTAACTATTCTACTAGAAAAACTCTACCTACATAGTCAACAACCATAGAATTGGCAAAACAAATTGTCAATTCAATGAAAATAATAGAATGTGTTTTAAATAATAATATATCTTACCACGAACGTTTCATCGAGCCATCTCCGGTATTTCTCATAAAATTTTCGTTTCCCATGCGACAATTTCCAGCGGTAGCGGAAGTTTCGAATCCACGTTGTAACAGCAGGCAACAGTTCTTTCCGATTGCTCACACCTTCTGCGATAAGCTCCTGAATTAAACACTCGCGATCTTGCTTTGAACGGAGATAGAGGTCCACAACTTTTTCGTTCCTCATTTTAACAAAAAAAAACACACACCCACACTTGAGCAATCAACTCAGGAAACTGTGCAGCATAAAACGCATTTCCGAGTTTTTGACACATCATTCATCTTCTTTTCTATTTACATGAGCAAGCGTCTTATTCGCCTTGACGACAGTAGCGTGCAGTGTTCACTCGGCTGTCGACAAAAGCAGGCCACTCTCGATGTGTGCTACGCGATCGTCTGTTTTCTCGGCAGCAACCATTGTGTGGTCCTCCTCATTGTTCTTCATCAGCAGTTCTTTCGGTCGATGCGTCGTCGACTTTGGAAAGCAACCGTTTCGTGATGAGTGTGTGAGTGCTGACCACGTTTTGCGTCCATTGCTGCAATGGACGCGCTCTGACCCTCGTTGGCGTACAACAATTTGCCATACAATGAAACCACTGGAAGCGGCTCCAGTTCTGATGGAGGAGGCTTTTTGGATAGCGGAAGATAAAGTGTTTATTGTGTTGTACCTTTTGACTATAGTTTTAAGATGTATTGTATAGTGACCAAGAATCCTCGGCTCTGTAAAGTTAATTCGGTTGAGCCTTATCAAATAAATTAATAAACAAAAAAAAAAGACAGTAGCGTGCTGCCATCTGGTTTAAGTGAGATGAAAAGAGAGAAAGAATGTTTGTTTACATTCCTCCTCACACCGGATACCGGTTTTCAATTCCTTGGATTTTTGCATGAGGCAGCATGGCTTTTGAATGTCTTTATCGAAGTGGATGATTGGTATGGAGCGTTATTTAAAAAAAATCAAGTTAAACGGAAAAAGGGGCGAATCAAGCCACTGCTCGATTTTGAAAATTAAAGGGGATACCGGCATTCGATTTCTTGGACTTTTTACATAAAGGTGCATGGTTTTTGAATGTCTTAATCGAATTTGCGGATCGTTGTAGATCGATATTTTGATAAATTTCAACTTTTAAGGGGAAAACGGGTGAATTAGGCTACTTCTCCAATTTGGATATACTGATGGGAAACCGATACTGGATTCCTTGGACTTTTTTTTACATAAGGTAGCATGGTTTTGAATGTATTTATTGAAGTTGTGTATTTTTATAGATCGAAATTTCAAAACATTTCAACTTCAAGAGCAAAACGGGCGTTTTGGGCGACTTCTCAATTTTTGAAAGTAAAAAGGATACCGGTTATCAATTCCTTGGACTTTTTTTTACATAAGGTAGCATGGGTTTTGAATATCTTAATCGAATTTGCGGATTGTTATAGAATGATATTTACAAAAATTCCAACTTTTAGGGGATTACGGGTGAATTAGGCAACTTCTCGATTTTGCATGTTAAAGGAGATACTGGTTCTCGATTCCTTGGACTTTCTTACATAAGGTAGCATGGTTTTGAATGTCTTTATCGAAGTTGTGGATTGTTATAGATCGAAATTTAAAAATATTTCATCTTATAGGGGAAAACGGTTGATTTGGGTCACTTCTTGATCTTTGACGTTGAAGGGATTACCGGCATTCGATTCCTTGGACTTTTTTACGTAAGGTAGCATGGTTTTTGATCGCCTTCATCGAAGTTGCGGATTGTTATTGATCGATATTTTGAAAAATTTCAATTTTTAGGGGAAAACGGGTGAATTAGGCCACTTTTCGATCTTTGACATGAAAGAGGATAACGCTATTCGATTCCTTGGACTTTTTTACGTGAGGCAGCATGGTTTTTGAATATCTTTATTGAAATTGCGTATTGTTATAGATCAATATTTCCAAAAATTTCAACTTATAAGGGAAAACGGGTGAATTGGGCCACTTTAAGATTTTTGACATCAAAGAAGATACTGGCATTCGATTCCTTAGACTTTTTACGTAAGGTACAATGGTTTTTGAATGTCTTTATCGAGGTTGCAGATTGTTATAGATCGATATTTTCAAATATTTCTCATTTATAGGGGAAAAAGGGAGAAATCGGACGTTTTCTGCCATTTTTTCGGAAAGGGGTTGACACCATGAGATTCCCCGGAATTTTTTACATAAGATTCACTATCTTCCGTAAGCTGAAAGACCGTTTCTGAATTGCGTCTGTTTTTTTGCTCGAAATAAGCCACTGTGCGCCGGTGGTGTAGTGGTAAGCGTGATTACATCTCACCCCAGTAGGCCTGGGGTCAATCTCACTCGGCGTCACCGGGATGTTTTCAGGCATAACATCTCTGTTCACGCCTTCCTTCGGTAAGTAAAGCCGTTGCCCCCCGGTTCATGAGTTGATGGGTCGATAGGTAGGGTCTAGGTGTGGGAGATGCCTCCCTGGCGTCGCACAATGGGGGAAAATGAACGGAAAAATACATTAAATGGTATATCTCTGAAATTCGCTGAAACAAAAAAAAAAATGGTTCATATCATTTCTTAAGGTAAAAACCTTGCGGAATTGAATGGAAATAGTTTCATCCTGGGGAGAATACGAAAAGTTTGAGTTTTTTGCATTTTTATCATCAAAATCGCGTATTTTTCCATACATCTTTTTTATCTATGTTATTTGCTGAAACTGATCTATGAAATATACCATTCCGAATGGAAAAAAAGGTTAAGAAATCGAATGAAAATGATTTCGTCCTGGGGAAAATACAAATTATATTTTGAACTTTTATCAAAAAACCTTATATTTTTATAATTTTCGGCATATGTTTTTGGTAATTGCTAGGAAAAATATGTAAGTTATATCATTTATCACAGTAAAAAGCACACAAAACCGAATGAAAACGCTGCTGACTTGAGAAAATTTCAGAAAGTTTTGGTTTTTGATCTGAAATACTTCAATACGTACTGCGAGAAGTCTCTGTTTCTGCTAAATTGCTAGAATCAAGAATTCAAACATGGATCTTGCAATTCGATCGCCGCTGGTCTAGAGCTCACAGCAAAATTCGAATTTTTCAAGGAGAACAAGAATTGGCTGGATTCTACATTCCAGGTAAATTATTAAGGTTATTATTGAGGTAAGTATGAAGGCTAAAAAACGTACAGATTCAATAGAAAGTTGCTCGAAATGTAAATAAAGACTGAGATGTACCATTTATGCTATCCAAAAAACAATCAGGAACTTCAAAGAATTTGAAAACAAGATTCCTAAATCTATTAACCAATATGGAGTAACTAAGTCAAAAAGTTGGCAAAAATATTTACTGTTGTTTTGAGTGATATTATGCTTCTTACAAAGAAGCGTATACATATAGTACCACTTTGAAAACCAACTTTCGATCCAAGTCCCGAAAAGCCGAGGGCCTTATTACGGGTGTCACTACATGGTGATAAGCAAGTGATACTCAGAATAAGAGCCGTGATTACCGTACAAATCAAATGGGAATCACTTCACCGTGACGACAAGTGACAACTTTTCATCGTGAAGTGACATCCGTAATAAGCCCCCGAGTGTCATATACCATGTGACTCAGCTCGACGAGATCGGAAAATTTATTTGTGATTGTGTATGTGCGTTAGCGTTTGTGCATTTATTTTTGTCAGAATTGTTTTTCTAAGAAATGAAAAATAAGAGAAGGTCATTGAATTGACAGGAATACAGCTATTTGAAAATCCTAACTGGTCATACGACCTAAAATCTGAAAATTTGCATGACTTGAAATAATTCTTTTATATAACGTTAGTTTCAAAGCTTAGCTGTATACTTGCGTTGAAAAAGAAGGAATTACTTATATCAGCATGATTTAGACTGTTTGACCAATAAATGGAACACCAGTGTTATGATTGGGTACGATTATCTTGATACTTTTAGTACTGGGAATGTTCAATTATTTTCGTTTAATGAAAAAAAAAAAAAAAGACACGAATTTATAAAAAGGTCGCTCAAATACATTGTCATTGGCTTCTTCCAGCAGGATCACTCAAAAAATTAATCCAATACCCAAGTTAATTAAAAATAAATGCAATCAACTTATTTGATGTTTTAGCTCTCAACACCTTCTCTACATCCTCGACCGTCTCTCGCATCTCACCATGCCAAACGCTCAATTCAGTCTTAATGCATAACCAGAAGCAACGTGACGTCTCAGAAGCAGTCACCCGCTCCCAAGAAAACATCTTGTGGACGAAAACAAGAAGATTTTCAGCGGTTGTTAGAACGTTTTAAGGATCAAAAAAGTCTTGTTTTATCCAAACAACACCCGTTGGAACAACTTCTTCGATCCACCGAAAAATCTGATCGCAGATTGAAGTTTCCACATTTGGCGAAAGTGCTCAAACAGCTAAGGGATAAAGGTGAATCTTGGGTATCGCAAGCTCTAAATGCTACCGTTCGTGAATCATCCGTTCCATTTGAGGAGACATCTTTAATGCTTAAAAAAAGGCTTGGATTGAGCAAGTCAAAATATGAGGGGCTAGCTAGATTTGCGAAGGACGAATTGGGTGTGAAGCTGTTTCAACCTTGGTTGAAAATGATTCAATATAGGGCAAAGATAATTCCTCCATTCAGTCCTCCAAACTGGGACAAGGGCTATTTGTCCTCATCAGTCACCTTGCGTGATGTTGTCAAATGTGACGTGAGCAGAATCCTTGAGCTCGAAGAAGTTATTCAGACAGTCACATATTTGGAGAGCGATAGAGTGGATTGTACTCTATATATCACAGCTGGACCGGATTCAGCTATAGGGTTCACTCACTACAATCAACAAATAATTGTAGGTGAAGATGATTCCTTATTATCAGAGCATTCGATGTCATTATTACTAAGAACTGCAAATGGAGTAGAGGTGTGGCGAAATCCGAATCCTCAGTCGGATATGTTCTGCAGGATTCGGTCGATGAACTGGACCAAAGAGACAGACCAATTGACGAAAAAAATGTTCGATAATTTCTTCGAAGAAGTCTACAGCCGAAAAAAATTGGAAATTCGCTTGTCAGCACTCTACACTTTATTCGATGGAAAAGCGGCCAACTCAATAGTGGATAACCGTGACACACATGCTTGTCCAGTATGCGTAGCAGGACCAAATGGAAGAATTGGGTCATCATTTTTCCATTCACAATTAAATGCTGTAGAGTGGCTGATAAGGCAATCCGCGAAAAAAGCAGTGAAAGGACAACCTGCTCTGTCACATCCAGAAGTGAAAGCAGAGGCCAGGAAAATTGCAAATCATCTTGAGGAGCATTTTAAAATGCAAACAAACCGGCCGAAGATTGGAGGATCTGGTAGCTCCAACAATGGAAACATGGCCCGACGATTGCTCGCACAACCAAAGGTATTTCCTTCTATCCTCAAAATTGACGAAGAATTAATTTATTAATTTATCTTTATTAGGGAGGCTTTTAGCCTGGGGCTTGTTCGCCTCCAATAATTGACGAAGAACTATCGGAGAATCTCCGGCTCATTAGTTCGTTGTCTCTGAGTTCGATTCAAAGAAAGTCACCGAGCTGTATTCAAAACTTGAAAAGGGTACTTTGACTATATGTTTTTAGTATTGCTTCTACGTGAAGTCAACGATTTACATAGTTGAAGATGCTAATTTCAAATAACAGACTGTAGTGGTAATTTTTATACGATAGATGGAGTAGATGAAAGCATAGAGTTGATAAATAGTTCCGTTAGAGTACGGCAGTGTGAAGATTGTACATAGATATTAGACAAGCGAGCTAGGACAACTTTTAAGGAAGGTACAAATCGGTTTTTTCATCTCTCTTTACCAAACTCCCCCTTTGGAGAGGGATGGTGAGGGGTGTCCCCCCCCCCCGCCACCACTGGCAAAAAGAGATGAAAACCGACCCGCTCATGTACCAACTGTGTGTTTGAAACAGTTCTACCGATTTTTTACCGCACTTCAGTTATTATTTGAAGGAAGGCATCCAGTCGTAGGTTTGGAAATTGCAACTATTGTTTACCCCTACCACGATTTGTGCTCCTGTCATTGAAAACTTGACGATCTCGAGGGGACACGGGTGGGGTAGGTGCTGCTACTGTACCTTTCGACCATTGACAGTAATTGATGGTATGCTCCCACTTGTTTAAAAGTTGTCCTAGCTCGCTTGTCTAATATCTATATACAATCTTCACACTGCCGTACTCTAACGGAACTATCAACTCTATGCTTTCATCTACTCCATCTATCGTATAAAAATTACCACTACAGTCTGTTATTTGAAATTAGCATCTTCAACTATTGAAAAGGGTATTTTAAATGCATTTCCCTTTATCAGGAACCTTCCACCGTGTATGCAAAACTATAAACACCTTGCAGAATTTGCCGAAAGCTTGTACGTTTCTAGTTTAATTGGCTTTCTTTTAATTAAAACATCTTTTTATTTTGGCAGCCATTTACAATGAATTTCGTCGACGAGCAGTGCGGTAAAACATCCGCCGAAGACAACTTGTCCGACATGATGAGGTGTGCTTTGACGTGATCTGATCCAAAAATGTCTTACTTAGCAATTAAAAAATGTAGTCATAAAAAAACAAAGAACGGGTGATGACATTTTTGAAGCGCAGATGCAAGAATACTTTATAGATGAAACAGTAGAGAACACCGATAGTGAACATGAGTTTGAAGACAATTCTGACAGCGACCATGATTCTGACAGTAGCAGTAGCGGTAGAAAAAGCGATTTGATCCATGAAGATACATTACATATTAATTTTGTTTGCAAATGTGGCCTAAATAATTGTTTATTTTTACGTCTCCAGGACATCTCCATGAATGAGATATCTTTCATTTAATTTTCCATGTGTTTCTCAACGAATTTTTTTAATTTCAATTAAGGTACACTGAGCCAAATAAGGCCAAGGGGTAAGAGAGCAAGGTCATTTCTACATTTGAATGCTGGAGTGTAGATGCGATATAACAAGAAACTCCATGCCAATTACGTCGTCAATAATAGAGTTCATCAGCTCTATGAAGTTTTTCTATTTTGTCGCACCCACATTTCAGCATTGTCAATTTTAAATTATCATTTCCACTTGCCCTAATATACATATACCATGTTTTTAGCAAGATTTCAGAGATACGTCACAAAAACTTAAAAATAGATAATTTTGATATAAAAGTGCAAATCCAACATTCCATATTTACTCGGAACTGTTTATTCTGATTGTACAGCTTTTTGTGCAACTACAGCATGGTTCCGTTATTTTGCCTACAGCAGTCAATTTTCTTTAAATTCCTCAGACTGGAGGATATTTTACATTTTACATGAATTTTCTAATGAATACTTAAAAAAATAAGCCATATAATTAATAAATATGGAGTTTGGAGTTTAAAATATCAAAAACCAAAACTTTCTGAAATTTTCTCAAGTCGACACCGTTTTCATTCGATTTTGTGTGTGTTTTTACCGTGATAAATGATATAACTTACATATTTTTCCTAGCAATTACCAAAAATATATGCCGAAAATTATAAAAATATAAGGTTTTTTGATAAAAGTTTAAAATATAACATCATTTTCCCCAGGACGAAATCATTTTCATTCGATTTCTTAACCTTTTTTCCATTCGAAATGGTATATTTCATAGATCAGTTTCAGCGAATAACAGAGATAAAAAAGATGTATGAAAAAATACGTGAGTTTGATGATAAAAATGCAAAAAACTCCAATTTTTCGTATTCTCTCCAGGATGAAACTATTTCCATTCAATTCCGAAAGGTTTTTACCTTAAGAAATGATATGAACCATTTTTTTGTTCCAGCGAGTTTCAGAGGTATACCATTTAATGTATTTTTCCGTTCATTTTCCCCATTGTGCGTCGGTAGCATTGGTCCCAGAACACAAGATCGACGGAAAACAAATCAAGGAAAAAAATGGAATTCACATCGTTTACGATCTTAAAATATCCCTAATGTAGGATTTGAACGGTTTTTTTTTCAAGAACCGAAAGTTGCCACCTAGGCTTTTGATTTCAAAATTCAGAACTTTCTTACTACGCAGCGCTAGTGTGCACATGCTGGTTCCAGTTGTCTCAGTCGTTCTGGCCCTGCGGTCGAGAGTGGTGACGGAGTCTTCCAACATCCTGACTCTGGCAGGCAAGCGTTTAAAAGAACTGTTCCGTTGCCTGATGTGTCTGCATGTTCCAGCTAAGCAACTCTGAAGACCTCCACCAAATCTTGCGAATCTACTACCAGAATGTGCGTGGACTAAGAACAATAATTGACGACTTCTACATGGCTGCTGGCGAAAAAGAATACGATGTCATTGTTTTGACGGAAACGTGGCTCGACGAGTGCCGCTTTTCTTCGCAGCTATTCGGAAATCAATTTTCTTTTTTCAAAAGTGACCGCAAACATAGGACCTCAGGCTTCTCGCGGAAAACAAGCTTGCTCTCTAACTCGCAAACAATATTGCATGAAAGTTCTATAGAATGTATAGAAACGTCAAAGTGATCCGATGCCAGCGCTGTAGCGAGTAGTTCGCGAAGCTGATAATATTCAAATCAACCGTTAAATGCGTGAACGAAGATACAAAATGAAGAGTTACGTCTGTTTGTCTGTGGTTACATCATCAGCGTTGGAGTTATTTCTATTCCACCCGATCGGAAAAATGATCTCAACGACAACTAACTTAACATAGACTAAATTGGTGCAGTCGCCTCTGGTCTAGGAGTTAGCGACATGGCTCTTCAGTTTGGGGATTACAATCATTCGGATGTATTTTGGATTTCAAATGAAAACGGTTACTCTTCTGTGGACATGGATCGATTCCGTTCTTCCAGCGCCAGCTGCGCATTGGTGGACGGATTCAACTTGCATAGACTATCGCAGCTCAACCAGATTGCAAATTCAAAAGGCCGCATTATCGATCTAATACTTGCAAATGACATAGCTTTACCTAATTGTACGGTTCCATAAACTGAAGCTGTATCACATCCGGAAGACCTTAGTCATCTGCAAACCTTTGCTAAATACGGTCACATTCCATATGGTCAAGTTCACGAGATATCCCGTACTAGAAATATCATGAACTTGGATTGTATGCATTAAAAAATTACTGAATTTAACAAGAGGCATCCCACCAAATATATTATATCAAGAGCAAATTTTCATTATGTCGTAAGTAACATTCGCACCGATCCGAGAAAAATAAAGTTTTGTTTTGATGACCGAAAAGTTATTCCTATTTCCAATTAAACACATATAATCTCATAGTGATAGCAATGTTTAACATATTTAGCCGGGTTTTAATCATACAAAGGCAAATCGCTAGCTTTCATGCTAAGAAATACTGGTTTTTGAGTCAAAAGTTATTATACGTCGTTTGGTGGCCCCTATTGTTACTTAAGTCAAAGTGTATTTGCCAGGATATTCGGGAGAATTATCAATTACGTCTCCTTACGTGCAGCCCATTCATCATTTTAGGACCACCAAAATCATCTTAGCAACAAACAGTTCGATTTATTCACTTTAATAATGAGAAAGCGAAACGACGAAAGTACACTTTTCACGGGTTTCTCAGTGCTGTTACTTAAGGCAAACGGCATCTCCATAGAAATCGGATGACTTAAGTAACATCGAAAACTATTTTGATCGGAAGGTGATTACGTCAAAAAGCAATTCGACTGGTAAATAAATTTATAAATGGGATGTGATCCTATATTCGGACAGTATATAGTGTAATAGCAGGAGCATCGATTGACACTGATAGCTCGACTTTGTTTACCTTTGTTACATTCGACGTAATGAAAATTAGCTCTTGAATTAACAATATGATCCACTTATTCGCTTAGCTGGCGAACCGAATTTCTAGCGATGCAAGCACCTCTGTGGCCAAAAAGGCTACCAATGTATTTGTTTATCGTTACGAGGGGTAAACCAAATGAAAATTTGTTTAATATTTCAAATGAATGTATTTCAGTTTATTATTTTATTTGATGACAACAGTGACATGTCAGACAAATGTTAAAGTAGTATACACAATGTAATTAATGAAAATAATGTGACTCTTACTTCTGTTTTAAGTGTTATATTCGCACCCCTCGACTGTAATTGAATGATTGTTGCTGACCTTTTTCAACGCTAGATGGTGCGTGAAGCGATGTTTTGCGGGTCACCATTGCAATATTTGGAAAAGGCATGAATGGATCATATTTTTAATATGATATATTTGATCCCACTCTAAACTTTGTATTTTCCCCCGTATACAAAAAAAGTTCTCAATGATATCGAAGATACCTAAAAATACTTACAAATACTTTAGAAATATCCAGCATTCGTTTATTTGTTCGGTTGCCTTAAGGATTTCATCTGTTTGTTTACCAATGTCAGGAGAATTGTGTGGAGTGTGGAAAATTTGTTAAGAAATTAACGTTCATTTTATTCACAGCGTGAGCAGAGCAGCTAGGTATATGTCACAGACTGTTTTCGGTGTAATCTGCTCATCCTGTTCCATAAAAAATTCATTCTGGTCTGATAGACAATCCTTTCATTTTTATTACCTATCTCAGGGGAGGTTTTGCGTTATAATCAAGGATATATTTGTTCTTTTCGTCCGCTAGATTCTTGTCCGAGTGACGATGGCTACGTGGCAAATCTTTTAACTAATCATTCGTAGCTTTCAACTACTAAATGCAGTACATTTTAATTCAGAAGAGAATAAATAATCAAGGCCGCTCAGTTGAATACAATCGAAGCGAGATGTCCGTTTGATCCAAAGATGGAACCTCTTTTTAAATTATTTTGAACCGTTTTATGATTTCAGCACAGCTCTCTTTTAACCTCTCGGGAGGATTTAGTTTATATCCTTTATCGATTATGAACTCCATGTTCTCTTAATTCTTTTTTTGTAAAAAAAATACGGTTTGGACGTATGATAATATGATTGATAATTAGTGGTATGGTCAAACGATAACATGAAACTATTATGGGAATGATTCAAATAATCGGATTTAACTATTTTGGTTTTCCTACATGTAATCCAAAAAAGCAAAAGAGTGCTTTAAAATATTTATTATAATATTTATGGAACATTTTCGTTAATAGCGAAACCCGAAAGATCGTCAAACTTTCTTCCTTCTTTCGATCAGACGATTTCGTACTCCTACCGATTTAGCAGCGCTTCCTTTACGATGACTTAGCTTGGTCAGGTTGAATTCCTTCGGATGATTCTGCGACACGTTTTTAATTCCTCACATCTACATTGTGAATTGCTGTAAAATACAAATTTAGTTATTATATTTCTAGACATAATAAAAATACTCACCCATTAACAGGAAATTTCATATGCACTTGTAAAAGTACATGACGCACGGCTCGATCTAGCATACAACAAGTCAACAAAAAACAATTACACTGGCAACCCGACATGAAAAACAAGTGTTACTACGATTAAAATATAATCTTGGTTTAAAATACTGACAAATACTTAAGAATACTTAAGGGGAATTTAAAAACATTTTATTGATAAGTCTAAAGTTTAGAGTGGGATGCCTCTAGAAATTTAAAGATTTGTCATGCGACTACCCTGGTGGTGAATCCACCCATGCATCGCCAATCATAGCAACCCTGCTGTTTTCAAAAAAAAAAATGCCTGCTTTATCAGTTGATTTGCAGCAGCCATTGCGAAAACAGTCAAGCAACTACACTCGATGGCTTGTTCGTACTGCCAGCTCAACCCCGGAGCAAAGAAGTTGGAAATCGTGAGGCACTTCGTGCGCGCCGAATATAGCCGATTCGGCATTTACAACATCCTCTCTCTTCTGGAGAAAGGTGAGAGCGTAAAGTGCAGCAGAATCTGAAGAGGAAAACCAAAGGCAAGGCGGCCTCAACGTTCCGTGCCTTGGGTCGGCAGGTTGGAGCAACCATCCAAACGGTGTAGAAGTACCTGGACAAGATGGAAGCTGTGGAAGCTTCTGTCGAGGCCGGCCGTATCTGAGCAGCAGGAGTGGCTGAAGGTTAGGCCGTTCAATTTTTTCAGGAATTAGATCAATTTGTAAATTTAACCTCTTAAAATGTTCGTTTTGGTTTGAAAACAAACATACACACCAAAAAATTCTGAATTTTACTGGCGATGTAAACATCCATGCATGCAAACATTCATACATGTAAACTTCCTTTTCACGTAAACTAGCAGCTTGCAAGAAATGTTGCAAACAAAAGTTGACGGTTGCATACAATATATGGAATATTGCATGACATGTCTCATAAATTTACACGATCTATAATCTAAACTTGTATGATATATTACGCTCCATTTATGTGCATCATAGTAACGGAACTTTACACTACTTTTTTTTAGCTGTGTACATAAATTTGAACTTCGTACGTTAACGTTTAGAGGTCGCTCATCGGCCCTTAAGGAATGGTAGTGTGAGCAACCCCCATGTCATGGTGAGCACGCTACCTTGATGTTCGCTTCTTAGGTATCACTATGAGGCCATAATATAAACCATGAAGAGATACTCGCACACGTATGCTGAACGTGAACATTATAAAAGGGTGCAGCACTGTTAGTTAGAATGTAATTTCCCCTAACAAACCAAGAAGATTTCGGATCAGATGCCTATTTCCGCAACGTCTACTTCAATTTTTTCACGTTTTTCGCTTAATTCAACACTGTTCTATTTTTGAAGAAAGGGAGGGAGAGCTTTCATTTACGCTCTTACATTTTCTTGGAAGAAGAGTGACTATATAACATACTGTTATATGTTCACGTTCAGCATACATGTGCGGGTATCTCTCCATGCATTATAACATGGCTTCATAGTGATACCTATGAAGCGAACACCAAGGTAGCGTGCTCACCATGGCATGGGGGGTTGCTTACATTACCATTCCTTTAGGGCAGATGAGCGACCTCTAAGCGTTAACGTACAAACTTAAAATTTATATATTTTTTTTTTGTTAAAAAAAAAACGAATTTACATTTCGGTCGAATTTCTGTAAATAAGGGATGGTCTACTGGAAGTGCTGGCGAAAAACATCTTTCTGTCGAAGCGCGACGTCGTGGTCGTGGATGACCACCAACCCTCCAAACGTCCTCCAGCTGCAACCGATAGAAAATGTTTTGGCGAACCTCACACAGAAGATCGGTTCCAATAATTTTGTGGCGAAAACGGATGTGCAGCTGATCGCCAAGGCCACAAAAGAGCTGAAGAACATGCAGACATCCATCTTTTCATCGGCCATGGCTAAGGTTCCCGCCGACTGCCGTAAAAATTTCTTGTCGGGCAGGAGGATTTACGGAAAATTTGTTCCGTTGAATTACTTTTGGTTTATTTTTTTAATCGTCATCCGAAATTATTCGATTTTTAATGCATACCACTGGAATTTCCATTTGCTATCCAGAGCGGGGTTCATAAATCGAATTAGAGTTAAGAAAAAACCTCGTTATTTGGGATTTACTGCGTAAAATATTTTTTTTTAAAATATTGTCAAATAATCCACAAAATTGGTATTTTTGGAATTGGAATGACGTGTAGGAACCGGAAATCCATGGGCCTTGTTACGGGTGTCACTACACGGTGATACTCATAATTAGAGCCGTGATTGCCGTGCAAATCAAATGGGAATCACTTCACCGTGACGACAAGTGACAAGTTTTCACCGTGAAGTGACATCCGTAATAAGCCCCCATGTCTAATGCCATTATGAAATCCAAGATGGCGGCTACCGGTTACAGAAAAATAGAAAAATACTTTCAAAGTACTTTAACTATATTGTTTGTATTACTTTTGCGTGGAGTTAACGATTTACATAGTTGAAGCACAGACAAACAGACATAGCTCTTAGAAGAAAATTCTTCAAAAAATATCGTCAAGCGTATTTTGTATGCGCACTAGCACCATCAATCATCCACATTCCCAAGCATTGTTTTGAAACCGGAGCATCCCTCGTTCATGCAATTTTTTCACTAGTTGCTTTTCCCTCGTTCTGTCAACGTGTCAGCTGTGTTGAATAAAAACAAAACAGATGGAAGTCAGTGATGTCGGTTCTACGAAATTTTCCGTAGATCTATAGAATTGATTGAATTCTGCAGAAATACGGATCCATAGAAAAAATTCACAGAAGCTAAGACTTTTTTAGGGATTTGTTTTGTTTGTTTATTGTGCTTTTTTTTTTGCTGGAAACAAGTTTTTAAACGAGGTAATTCATCACTTATTAGTGCCCTTTCTAAATGTAGATGTGTGAATGTAATATGTATCAATCAATGATATTCATTGTGAAGTATTGAACATCAATAACTGGTAAAATTTGATAGCATATTAGTCATCAACATGATTTGTTCTCGAACTCTGTGTACATCGTACAACGTAATGTTAGGAACGGAAGGACTAATGTGCAGCAGTTTTGATGTAATATTCAACAACTTTATTTTTTTTATTTGTCAGATGTGGTATGTGTCTCCAGTGGGATGCCTTGACCACTTATCATTTTCAAGAGCTGACATCTACTAACTACACGTGAAAAAAAAAACAGGCATCACTGATAAGTTCGAAATGTGGTGGCATGCTCAATGCTTCAGTGGCGCCACCATGACAAATGCAAGCACATCCCCAACTAAAACATTATTTGCGATGAATGTGATTGTGAGTGTTATGTCTGTTTGTCTGTTTTTTTTTTTTTTTTTCCTTTGGTTTGTTTTTCGTCGATCTTGTTTTCCGTGCTGAGCACCAATGCTACCGACGTGCCAGGAAGGCAGCTCCCACACCTGGACCCTACCTATCGACCCATCAACTCATGAACCGGGGACCAACGGCTTTACTTCCCATCCGAAGGAAGGCGTGATCAGAGATGTTATGCCTCAGAACATCCCGGCGGCGCCGACTGGGATTGAACCCAGGCCTGCTGGGGTGAGAGGTTATCACGCTTACCACTACACCACCGGCGCCGTTATATGCCCTATGTTAGCCGTGTATCAGCTTTATATTGCAAAAAGGTGAATTAGCTGAACTGCCGTACTCTAACGGAACTATGACCACTTTAGTCTGTTATTTGAAACTAGCATCTTCAACTATGTAAAACTTTCAAAGTGTTTTTTTTTTATGTTACTTCCTACGTGAAGTTTAAGATTTTCAGAGTTGGTTGGAAATGCAATCTAATTGCATTATAACAAACCATCGACTGGAAATGCTTTCGGCAATGTTGGGCTTAAGGTAGTCATGAAACGTCGCTAGAAAGTATATGAACAAGTCAAATGTGCACTTTTTTTTTGCCTGTAGATTTGAAGAAATACTCAAAATCTCCTCGTCCATTGATGAATTTGATAAAGAAATGTGCGTTTGACTAAGGCCTGTACTCGAAAAAAAAAAATGCACCAGACAAAAGGGTTCGCCAATTTTATGTCAGATTTTCTTGAAACTTTCAGGGAATGAACTAATACACATGGATTATGTTTCGGCATAATTACTTTATTCAATTTCCTTTCCATCGCTGAAAGCCCGCACCTTTCCCTTAAGGGGTTACGCCACCCTAGGATTTTCAAAAAATCGATTTTTTTTACATAAAAAGGTACTCTGAAGTGTCAAGAATAAGGGACAATTGGTTCCATGTCGAACAAATTAAAATTCCGAAAGTTATAAGCGAAATTACAAAACTTTGCATCACGCACCGAACGGTTCGGGTCGCGTTTTTATCGATACAACATTTCTCTCCGCGGCCCACACGATAGCATCTGCAATTTTGACTCAATTTGATCTAGACTTTGACGATTGCATTCTATGATTAATTATCTAGAGAAGTACATACGAACTTTTCAGTTGATCAAAAAAATGCAATTGTGGTAAACAATTTTAGAAACAAATTTCAGGCGAAAAAACTGATTTTTTGCAAAAACAAGTCCCATTTGCGTAAAATTCAAAAAAATTTCATCTCCGCATGTACTTCTCTAGGTATTCTTATATAAAATAAGAAAAACCACTCGTTTTTGTTCTAGGTTCATATTTACGACGAAGAAAGTGTGGGCCGCGTAACACTACACGGGAAGCAGTGCCAGGAACTCGCAGTGCTGCCAACTGCCACACATGGTTTCCCCTTATGAAAAAATACTGTAAGCACCCCTAATTATGTGTACTATAAGCCCATATAAGTTAATTAAGTATGTGACTTTATTAAATAACAAAAAAAAAATTAATGAAGTTGGTGTATTTTTCTGTATTCTAGGGTGGCGTAACCCCTTAAGACCCCTCATTACATTTTGTGCAATGGTGGAGCCGACCTTTTTGGTCACTTTCATCCATTCTTTCTTCAACTCCAGCTCGTTCTTAAACACCTTGGACGATTTTCGAACTTTGGCCTTCATTATGGCCCAAAATCTTTCCTCCGGACGAATCTCTGGTGAATTTGGGGGGTTGGCGGTTTTTGGCACAAAAACAACGTTATTGTCTCTGTACCAATCCAACGTCGATCGCGCGTAATGGCATGATGCCAGGTCCGGCCAAAATAATGTCTCGCCTCCGTGGGACCGCAGGAAGGGCAACGCTTCTGGAGGCACTCGGTGCGGTAAATTTCGCTGTTGATGTACGGTTTACTCAGTTTACCGCATTGGCATATGGCTTGCCAGAGCAAGTATTTTTTGGCGAATATGTCCACTTTCTTCTTCCTTATGTCTTCCGGAACATCAAACCGTGATTTGGCAACGTAGAACTCCAGCCCCGGTATCTGCTTTGCATCTGCCTTGATGTAGGTTTCGTCATCCATAACCACACACATCGGTTTCGTTAACCACTCTCGATACAGTTTCCTTGCGCGGGATTTGGCCGTCGTGTTTTGTTGATCACGCCGGTTCTTGACCTTCCGGACCTTGAATACACGAAGCCCAGCTCGTTTCATGGTTTGCTGAACGAAGCAGGCGGAATACTTTGCCTTCAGAGCCGCGTCGCGAATCGAAAGGTTCGGATTACGCTTGAAATAATCCAACACCTTCCGGGCCTTCACAGGGTCAGCTGTCTTTTACCACCCAAGGCACAGTTGTATGGGTGATTCCCAGTTCTTTTTTTTTTTTTTTTATCTTGTTCGTTTACAAAGGCTCAATTGCGTTAGCTTTACGGAGCCGATAATTCATTGTTCTTTGTTTGTAACAAAATTCACTCAATTCTATGTCTAGTAGGAGTTGGGCCGAATACTCGCGGTTTACTCGAGGTTAGAGGGGTACATTGTCGAAGGATAGGAAAAGGGGAGGAGGTTGGGGTAGGGTTTCGTTGTCTCATCAGAGCGATCTCGCCAATATGAATGGTAGTGTGGTTCTAGATTCGTCTGGAGTTCGACCGGCTATGGTGACCAGTGGGCGACGATGAGACTCATCGAGACGGGGGACAAGACAAACAAAAACTAATAAAGAGATACAAAAGACAAACGAATTAAATTCTTATACTAGACATTTGCAGAAACAGATAAATCGACTGCATATAGCAGAGATCGCGGGTACCCAACACGTCTCTGATAGGGATATAGGGTTGTCTTCCTTGGGCTTCGAGGGTATTCAAAAGTCGCTCTCTGGCGGTGTCATTATCCGTACATTGGCAAACTGCGTGATCGATGTCATCGTAACCGTTTCCACACCGACAGATGTTGCTGTCCACGAGGTTTATTCTATTGAGATGAGCATCTAGCGAGTAGTGGTTGGACATAAGTCTACTCATCACGCGAATGAAGTCACGACTTAAGCCCAAGCCTTTAAACCACGCTCTCGAAGAAACATTAGGAATAATTGAATGTAACCACCGTCCAAGATTTCCAGTGTCCCAATCGGTTTGCCAACTCGAAAAGGTACTCTGACGCACTAAATGGTAAAATTCATCGTGTGAAATTTGCCTGTCATACAATTCGCCTTCCTGCGCGCCAATGAGTCCGCCTTCTCATTGCCTGGAATTGAGCAATGTGAGGGGACCCATACAAAGGTAATCATATATGATCTTTCGACCAGTACACTCATCTGCTCCCTTACCTTTGAAAGGAAATAAGATGAGTGCCTACTTGGTTTCATCGACCGAATAGCCTCAATCGAACTGAGACTATCCGAGAAGATGAAGTAATGGTCTGCGGGCATGTTGGAAATCATCCCCAATGCGAAGTTGATTGCTGCCAGCTCAGCAACAAAAACGGAACAAGGTTCCTGGAGTTTGCGGAAGGCGCTAGAGTTTTCATTGAAGACACCGAAGCCAGTGGATTCACTGAGACGAGACCCGTCTGTAAAATATCTGTTCACGCAATTGATGTGTTGGTACTTTTCAGTAAAAATACGCGGGATAATAATAGGTCGAAGTTGATCGGGAATCCCATGAGTTGCTTGTTTCATGGTCAGATCATATTCAATTTAGGAACTGCGATTGGTGAAGTGAGCACGGTCTGGAGTGTAACCAGGAAGACACATATCTGACGATATGTAGTGGTGGTAGATTCTCATAAATCGAGATTGTGTGTTCAGCCCAAGAATTTCTTCAAAATGTTCAATTATAAGTGTGTTTGTCACTCCGCCTTTGATTAGTATTCTGAGAGAGAGCTCCTAGAAACGGTTCTGGAGGGGTGATAGTCCTGCCAGAACCTCGAGACTCATGTTATGCGTTGAGTGCATACAGCCAAGAGCAATACGCAGACAACTATATTGAATTCGTTCCAATTTTATTAGGTGACATTTTCTTGCCGAGAGAAAGCAGAAAGAGCCGTACTCTAGAACAGAGATAATTGTTGTTTTATAAAGCGCTATGAGGTCTCCCGGATGAGCACCCCACCATGTGCCGCAAATTGAACGGAGAAAGTTGATACTCTGCTGACATTTTTGCTTCAAATACGTAATATGGGTATTCCAAGTGCACTTTGAATCAAACCAGACCCCAAGGTACTTGAAAGACAATGATTGAGTAATGTTTCTGCCCAAAAGATTAAGTTGCATTTGGGCTGGGTAC
Organism: Ochlerotatus camptorhynchus; assembly: GCF_037179485.1. Taxonomy (NCBI): domain Eukaryota; kingdom Metazoa; phylum Arthropoda; class Insecta; order Diptera; family Culicidae; genus Ochlerotatus; species Ochlerotatus camptorhynchus. The sequence goes on along the minus strand of NW_027040668.1, from coordinate 1,722,554 downwards.
CGCTTTCGAGTAAACACTACCAGTTCAGTTTTCTGCGGCGAGAATTCGATCCCTAGATTCCTAGCCCAAGAAGACAAGTTATCTAAGGAACTTTGCAATGGTCCTTACAAGTCCACGGCATGTGGACCTCTTATGGAAACCACACCGTCATCTGCAAGTTGTCTAAGCGTGCATTGTTCTGCCAAACAGTTGTCGATATCTTTGACGTAAAAGTTATAAAGAAGAGGGCTGAGACAAGAGCCTTGGGGCAGGCCCATGTAGCTAATTCTGGAAGTTGTCAGTTGTCCAAGGGAAAAGTTCATTTGCTTTTCTGACAACAAATTGTACAAGAAATTATTTAAAATTCCAGAAAGTCCACATCTGTGCAGATTGTCTGACAGAATTTCAATGGAAACTGAATCAAAAGCCCCCTTAATGTCCAAGAATACTGAAGCCAATTGCTCCTTGTGTGCAAAGGCCAGTTGAATATCTGTGGAAAGCAGCGCTAGACAATCGTTTGTTCCTTTGCTCTTGCGGAACCCAAACTGTGTATTTGATTGCAAGTTATTTGTTTCGACCCACTGATCGAGTCTCCGAAGGATCATTTTCTCCAACAATTTCCTAATGCACGAAAGCATCGCAATCGGACGGTATGAGTTATGGTCAGACGCTGGTTTGCCAGGTTTTCGAATGGCTTTTACTTTGACCTGTCTCCATTCAGGCGGTATAATGTTGTTTTCTAGTAAGGAATTGAATAAGTCTAGCAAGCGTCTTTTAGCGATACCTGGGAGATTTTTCAGAAGATTGAATTTAATCATATCGCTTCCAGCATTGTGAATGGTCTATCCAGAGAGCCGCCACTCGGAGACGCTTCTCAAAGAATGTTTTGTGCTGGAACTGAGTCCGGATAGACCTTTTTAGCGAAATCGAATATCCATCGGTTGGAGTATTCTTCACTCTCATTAGAAGATGAGCGGTTACGCATGTTACGAGCCACCCTCCACAAGGTGTTCATTGAGGTTTCTCGTGAGAGTCCCTCGATGAAATTGCGCCAATAACCGCGTTTTTTTGCTTTGATTAATTGTTTCAGCTTTGCCTCAAGCTTTGAATATTCCTCGAAGTTTGCGGAGGTTTTGTGTCTACGAAAAGCTTTGAAAGCATCAGATTTTTCTACATAAAAATTTTCTGCATTTTTCGTCCCATCCAGGTGTGGCTGGTCTCCTTTTAAAGGATGCACTTGGAACTTTTCTTTTTTGTGCTTCCAGTGAGCTTTTGTATATCAAATCGGCGAGGAATCGATATTCTTCTAATGGTGGAAGCGTATCTATTGATTCGGCACCGATTGTCACCGCCGTTGCATATTTCTGCCAATCTATGTTCCTTGTAAGATCAAATGGAACACGAGATGGTTCTGCAGAGTGAGGGGCACACTTAATTGAAATGATGATTGGCAAATGATCGCTACCATGGGGATCATTGATAACCTTCCACATACAATCCAATGATAGCGATCTTGAACACAAAGATAGGTCGAGTCGGCTTTCTCGAGCCGGAGGTTTTGCTATACGTGTCGCTTCACCAGTGTTCAAAATAGTCAAGTTGAAATCGTCACATAAATCGTAAAAAATTGCCGCTCTATTGTCATCGTATAGATCGCCCCACCCAGTACCATGGGAGTTCATATCACCTAGAAATAATACTGGGGACGGAAGAATCAAAACTAGATTCCAGAGTTGACTACGGCTAATGGAGGTTCTTGGTGGAACATATACTGAAGCTATGCAAAGATTTTTGTTCTTCACATTTATTTGACAAGCGACGATTTCGACGCCTGATAGAGCAGGAAGGGAAATTTTGTAGAAAGGGTAGCACTTTTTGATCCCTAAAAGTACTCCTCCATAAGAATCGTCTCTATCCAGGCGAATAATGTTAAAATCGTGGAAGTTGAGTTCTTTATCGGAAGAAAGCCATGTTTCACAGAGATCAAATATATCACAATCAGAATTGTGAAGTAAAAATTTGAACGAGTCTAGTTTGGGCACTAGACTATGGCAGCTCCACTGTAGCACAGTGATCATATCTTCAACCTCGTTCGACGAATTATCCATCGAAAGATATGGTTGATGCAAGGAGGGGCCATGAAACAGTCAATTGCTTAAGATATGATTCTAATGTTGGAAGCAAGTCAGAAACTTAGCTTCTAAGAGGGTCTTGTATGTTGAACATATTTAATATGAATTCCACAATATCCGAAAAAGCTAGCAAACCGCGTTCGGACTGGATTTCTTTTGAGAAGTTTTAGGAGCAGCTTTTTTGTTTTTCTTTTCTTTGTTGGGTAATGGCGGAAAATCCTTACTGCAGCCAGGAAGTGGAGCAGTAGGAGCCTTCGATTTAATTTTTTCATCCCCATTACCCTGGGAATTTTGCAATCCTCTGGGAGTGACTTTAGTTTTTGTACGGCGCACTTTCGGGGAGGAGCATTTTCGTAGAGTCACCCTCATCGGATGAGTCAGAGTCCGATTCTTCAGCTGACAAAATCGAAAATTGATTTTCATCTTGGACGGCTGATGCAGCCTTCACCATTTGTGCATATGACTGCTTGGAGCGTCCAGAGATTGAACGCTGCACTTTATCGGAGTGCTGCTTGTACATCGGGCACTCCTGCAGGGGGTGAGGATTCTCGCCACAATAAGCGCATTTTACTGATTCTTTGTGGCAAGAATCCTCTTTGTGGTTTTCACCACATTTGCCACAACGAGTTTTGTTGCCGCAATGGCTGGCTAAGTGTCCCAGCCTTTTGCAGTTGGTACAATTATATACCCTCTGTACAAACAACCGCACCGGAAAAAAAGCACCATCAAATTTGACAAAGTTTGGGAGAACTGAACCAGCGAAAGTCACCCGAAACGAGTCTGAATGCTGATAAACTTCCTTGCCATACTGAATGCAGTTGCCTAACATCCAGTATCTGTACCTGCTGACCGATTTTCGAGTTTTTGAAGCAACCCGATGCTCGTTTTAAGTCCTCGACACTCAGACTCGCGTCGGAGACCACACCTTCTATCTCCACATCTCGAGAAGGGATGTAGATGTTGTACTCAACACTAAACAGCTCATGTTCAGCAATTTTATTTGCCACATCATAAGTCGGTGCTTCTACACGTAGTTTATTGAATCTCTCCTTATGTACCAAGATTCCCGGATACTTCCGCAGCAAGTCTCTCGAAATGTCGAGAGTTTTCAAAGGTTTATTTTTAGGCCGAAAAAAGACAACCCATGGTCCTTTCGAAGACGGTTGGTAGTATCTAGTTCGCGCAACGTAGGTATCCGAAGACGCCATGAGTGTTGCGCAAAAGCGGTGCACAACCACTTAAAAAGGAAAGAAAAGAAAAATCTTAAAAAAAAAACCCTTCACCAATTAAACTACTAAACTACTAGATGTTAATATTTTGTTGCCCAGTGTATAAACAACCAAGCACAACAAAATCAAAATTATAAAAAAAAAAACTTTTCACTAGTTGCAAGAAGTTGCACCACTATAGCCCTCACAACCCTATCAGGGGAGAGAGCAAAGCTACGCGCAAAATTTTATAACAAAAGCGCGGCAATGGGCTAGAGAAGACTATTGTATAGTATACTTAACACCGGCCGGTGCCGGCTGTGTGAGCTGGTGCAGCCACTCCGTTTGCTGCTTTGTTGTTGTTGCTTGCTGCTGAGGAGTGGTGATGAGACAATGACGGTCATTCCGTCTCGCACGCTGAGCCGGTCAAGTCGCATCGGTCTCGTTGTACGACACTAGCATTTGAGTTTTTGAGTTTTTCCCCACGAGAGGGTTTTTTCTCGCCAAAGTTAGTTGGCATAGTGTTAATACAACTAGTGCGCGAGTGAGGAAGCCGTTAACCATACGCCGAGCGCTTTGATTACGGTCCAGCTTTAATCATCATCATCGCATCATCATATCATCCCATTGATAGCAACAACGAAAGCACGTTAAATTGCCTACCGAGGCGACCGAGGCATACCAGCTATCAGGTTATCGACCCAACAGCCGTTGGGGCAAACAATAGCCTCGCACCAGTCATCTGCCGCCTCAGTGTAATAGGTATATCGTGTCGCTTTGTTTTCACCAGTATCGCGTCTCCCCGCATGGTTCAATATTAGATTAGGTTGGGTCATAATTAGGGTGAGCCAAACATTTTGTAAATAGTATATATCTATATTTTTTTTTCTTTTTTTCTTGGTTTTTTTTTTCTCGTACTATTTTTAAGTAGAGCATAGTTAGGGTGATCCAAAAAAAAAATTTTTTTTTTGCTATATATTTTTTTTTTTTTTATTTTTTCGGTTTTTTTTTTTCTTTCGTATTACTCTTTATTAGAGTAAAACTATATCAATTTTTTTTTCTTAAATTTTTTTTTTTTTTATTTTTTTGTATTTTTTTTTTTTTATTTTTTTTTTATTTTTGATACTATTTGAAATTACTGAAATTATTTGTAAAATATTTATGAAAAACACCATTGCGGCGATATTTAACCGCAATGGATGAAAATGATAAAGGCGGGGGATGGTCGCTTTCCATCTCAGACGACGAAACTCTTAATTCCACCTCACACGAAAGTCTCGAGGAAGTTGTGGAAATGGAAACCCTTGACGTTCCAGTTGACTCACTCTCCAGCAAAAATCCTGGAGCATATCCCAAGAAAAGGTATCGCCCACAACCCTCTCCCCCACCATCTCCTCCTCGTCCACCTGCACCCCCAACACCATTGTCTCCGAAAACCTCTGCGCTCCCCCGCCTAAAGGCTTACCCAGAAGCCTCGAAAGGCCCATGGGTCGTTTTTTTCCGGCCCAAACAAAAACCTTTGAACATTCCGAGGATCTCTAAGGATCTAACAACACATTTTTCGGCAGTTACCGATATTTTCAAGGTAACACCAATAAAACTGCGCGTTACCGTTGATGACCGGAAGCAGGCTAACCAAATTGTTGCGTGCGAGCTTTTTTCATTGGAATACCGAGTCTACATACCCAGTAGTGAGGTAGAAATTGAAGGAGTGGTCACCGAAGCGAGTTTGACTAGTGATGATTTCTTGGGTCCCGATTCCTTCGGAATCTTTAAAAATCAGTGTGGCGATCAGTGTGGCGAGCAACATCAAGAGGGCCCTTGCGGTGCTCTTCCAAAATGCGCGTACTGCAAGGAAAGCCTACATACCCTGACTGACTGCCCGAGGTATAAACAGCAGGGAGACAAACTTAAGCGGTCTCTGCAAGCTCGCTCCAAGAGAACACTAGCAGAACTCTTGAAGAATACCGCTTCATCTTCTCAGACCACACCAAAAAACAGTAACACGTTCTCCATTTTGCCAGTTGATGATCTAGATTCTGACTCAGAGGTCGGTGAGGGTAGTTCGTTTGTCTTTAAAGGCAATACGAGAAAACGAGCAAAAAAACACACCACCGAAAAGCCTCGTAAAGCCACACGTACGGACCACCCTCCCACCTTGGAAAAATCAAGAGGTAACGGAAATGCACGGAAACCCATTCCACCGGGTTTTCAACCTTGTAATTATGACAAGAACTTTCCGTCACTTCCAGGATCATCTAAAACCCCAGATGTCCCAGTTTTTCGGCCAGAAAAGCAGCTGAATAATCAGCAAGAACATGCCCCCATGTTCACGTTTTCTGGTATTGTGGATAGCTTCTTCAGTATATTCAATATCTCTGACTCAACGAGGAGCATTATTAATTAAGTGCTGCCAATGGTGAAAAATCTTTTGAAGCAACTAGCTTCTAGGTGGTCCTTCCTTGCATCGATCATATCCTTTGATGGATAATTCTCCGAATGAGGTCGGGGATATGATCTCTGTTCTTCAGTGGAACTGTAGAAGTCTTATGCCAAAACTTGACACATTTAAATTTTTAGTTAACAACTCACTTTCTGATGCATTTGCCCTTTGTGAAACATGGCTCTCTTCAGACAACGATCTTGCTTTCCACGATTTCAACATTATTCGCCTTGATCGCGCAGATTCGTATGGAGGGGTGCTTCTGGGGATCAACAAGCTCCATTCCTTCTACAGAATCGATCTGCCTTCCGTGACAGGCATTGAAGTTGTCGCATGTCAGGTTAATATTCGAGGTAAATGCCTCAGTATTGCCTCAGTATATCTTCCACCGCGAACTGCGATTTCTCGTCAAAGTTTCTCGGATATCTGCACGGCTGTGCCGGAGGCACGGTTGATCTTGGGAGATTTTAACTCTCACGGTACAGGCTGGGGGGAACTGTACGACGACAACCGCTCAACCTTGATATACGACATGTGCGACTTCTTCAAAATGACAATTCTGAACACCGGGGAAGCAACACGAGTAGCCAAACCTCCAGCAAAAATAAGCAGATTAGACCTCTCACTTTGTTCGAGTTCACTATCGTTGGATTGCTCGTGGAAAGTAATTCAAGATCCCTACGGTAGTGACCATTTGCCAATCAAAATTTCTATTACCAATGGTGCATCTTCTACTCGCTCGGTCGACATCGCGTACGATCTTACGAAAAACATTGACTGGCGAAAATTCGCGACCGCGGTTCTTGACGCCAGTCAATCGGTTGAGGTACTTCCTCCGCTGGACGAGTACTCCTTTCTCGCGCGTCTTATCATCGATTGTGCGCTGCGAGCACAGACGAATCGTGTTCCGGGTGTTTCCGTCCGCAAGCGGCCTCCCACCCCGTGGTGCGATAAGGATTGCACCGACGCGAACAGCGAGAAGTCCGCCGCGTTTAAACGGTTCCGCAAACACGGTAAGGTCGGGGATTTCGAGCGGTACACCGACCTCGAGAAAACCTTTATGGACTTAATTAAAGCAAAAAAAAAACGCGGTTACTGGCGTCGGTTCGTCGATGGTTTGTCGCGAGAGACTTCCATGAGAACACTCTGGAATGTCGGCAGGAGAATGCGAAACGCGTCATCACCGATTAACGAAGACAAGGAGTATTCGGACAGTTGGATATTCAGCTTCGCACGGAAAGTTTGCCCGGATTCGGTGTCGGTTCAAACCAACGTTCGTGATCGTCCGTCGGGTAATAACGAAATAGATTCCCCGTTTTCGATGGTGGAATTCTCACTTGCTCTCCTTTCATGTAACAATTCAGCTCCAGGAATAGATAGAATCAAGTTCAACTTGCTTAAAAATCTCCCAGATGTCGCGAAGAGACGCTTGTTGAACTTATTCAATCAATTTCTGGAGCACAACATTGTTCCGGATGACTGGAGACAAGTAAGAGTTATCGCCATTCGAAAACCCGGTAAACCCGCGTCGGATTATAACTCGTACCGTTCCATCGCGATGCTGTCCTGTATACGGAAATTGTTGGAGAAAATGATTCTTTTTCGTCTAGACAAATGGGTCGAGTCGAATGGTTTACTTTCAGATACGCAATTTGGATTTCGGAGAGGCAAAGGAACGAGCGACTGTCTTGCGTTGCTTTCAACTGAAATTCAACTGGCCTATGCGCAAAAACAGCAAATGGGTTCAGTTTTCTTGGACATTAAGGGGGCTTTTGATTCTGTTTGTATCGATGTCCTTTCGGATAAACTCCACGATAGTGGGCTTTCACCAATTATGAACAACTATTTGAGCAACTTGTTGTCTGAGAAATATATGAGCTTTTCTCATGGAAACTCGACAACTTCACGAATTAGTTACATGGGTCTCCTCCAGGGCTCATGTTTAAGCCCCCTTCTTTATAATTTTTATGTAAAAGACATTGATGGTTGTCTTGATGAAAATTGCTCGCTAAGGCAGCTTGCAGATGACGGGGTTGTGTCCGTTATAGGGCCAAGTGCACCGGACCTGCAAGGACCATTGCAAGATACCTTAGACAATTTGTCTACTTGGGCTATGAAGCTGGGTATCGAATTCTCTCCGGAGAAAACTGAGTTGATTGTTTTTTCTAGGAAGCATCATCCTGCACAGTTACAGCTTCAACTAAAGGGTAGAACAATCACTCAAAGTATATCTTTCAAGTATTTAGGTGTCTGGTTCGATTCCAAAAGCACATGGGGAAAACATATTGCGTATGTGAAACAAAAATGCCAACAAAGAATCAATTTTCTTCGTACAATTACTGGAACTTGGTGGGGAGCACACCCGGAAGATCTGATCAGGTTGTATCGAACAACCATCTTGTCGGTTCTAGAGTACGGTAGCTTCTGTTTTCAATCCGCGGCGAAAACACATATCCTGAAGCTGCAACGGGTTCAATACCGTTGCCTCCGAATCGCGCTTGGCTGTATGCACTCGACGCATACGATGAGCCTCGAAGTACTCGCGGGTATTCTCCCACTGACAGATCGTTTCGCGGAACTGTCCTTCCGGTTTCTTATCCGTTGTGAAGTAATGAACCCATTGGTAATAGAAAACTTTGAGAAGCTGCTCGACAGAAATCCTCAAACAAGATTCATGAGTCTCTTTTACGAGTACATGACGCTGGAGATTGGCCCTTCTTCATTCAATTCCTCTCGTGTTTGCCTCCAAGACTTTTATAGTTCCTCTGTAAATTTTGATCTGACCATGTTGCAAGAAATCCGTGGAATACCAGATCACCATCGGTCGATGGTTGTTCCCTTAATTTTTGCAAACAAGTACCACCATGTTAGTAACAATAAGAGTTTTTTCACAGATGGGTCAACTATAAACGCTTCCACTGGATTTGGAGTATTCAACGAATTTCATAGCGCCTCATATCAACTGCAAAAACCCTGTTCCGTATACGTTGCGGAACTAGCAGCCATATTTTACGCAGTAGAGCAAATTGCCTCACTACCATCTGATCACTATTTTATTTTTACTGATAGCCTTAGCTCGTTGGAGGCTATTCGATCAATGAGGCCGATGAAGCACTCCTCGTATTTCCTGACCGAAATCCGAGCAAAATTGAGTAATTTATCTAACTGCTCCTATACTATCACCTAAGCTTGGGTCCCATCTCATTGCTCAATTCCGGGTAATGAGAAAGCGGACTCGCTAAAGTGGGCGCTATGGAAGGCGATATTATTGATCGACAAATCGCCTTTGCGGAATTTTTCTCAATTACCCGTCAGCACGTCCTCACCAACTGGCAACAAAAATGGAATGAGAGTGATCTGGGAAGATGGTTACATTCTATTCTCCCACAGGTGTCGAACAAGCCATGGTTCAAAGGATTGGACATGAGCCGTGACTTTATACGTGTCATATCAAGGCTCATGTCCAATCACTACTCGTTAGACTCGCATTTCTTCCGAATCGGGCTCGCAGGCAGCAATTTGTGTGCTTGTGATAGTGGCTATCACGATATCGACCACGTGCTTTGGTCATGCACCCTACATTGTGTTGCTAGATCCGAGTTATCCGCATCCCTCAGGGCCCGAGGAAAACAACCTATGCGGCCCGTTAGAGACATCTTGGCGAGCCGAGATCTCGACTATTGCAATTTAATTTATGTGTTTTTAAAACGGATAGATCTGAGGATTTAGTAGTTAGTGTTATCTTGTGTTCCCCCAAGTTGTTAGCTGCCCATCGGTGTACCCCCATGTTTGTCTTTTTCATCAGTTGGTCGCTTAGTTCGAGATCAAGAGCACATTGCTCTCCAAACCTTGTGTTCTCAATCCCTACCCTGCCATCCATTTGTTACAATTTGTTACCCCTAACCTCGAGATAGCCGCGAGTAATCGGCCCCCGCTTTACTAACGTTAGTTTTAAGAAATTTTGTAACCTAAACAATGAATATCGGCTCCGCAAAGCTACGGCAAATGAGCCTAGAAAAATAAACGCATTTAAAAAAAAAAAAGAGACGATGACGGTGAGATGATAGTCCACCTATAGCGTCACTAAAGGTGGCTACTTCCTCTGCTGACTGCGGTTGCCTTGGGCACTGAACTTCGTCCACGGTAGGTAAAACGCGCGATATAAAAAAACACTATGGTGGTAAAAAAAAACTCCACCGGCTACGAAACCAATACCCGCAACGGAGACACGAACAAACTACGTCCGGCTACTTCAAGCTATCGGCGAGGAATGGGTGATTCCCAGTTGTCTTCCGATCCATCTCATGGTCGCAGTCGGATTTTCCATGACGGCGTGCAAAATTCTCCGGCGATTTTCTTCTTGTTTCGATGACATCTCAATAACCACTGAACCGATTGTTATGAAATTTTGCACATGTAAACAATTCACTCCAAACTAGTTATACCCAGATTTTCATCAATTTTTAACCATGGATAAAAAAGTTACACATGGATAAAAATGGTGCATTTTTGCCGAGTACAAGCCTTAGTATTGTCGTATTAATGGCCCTTAGCTCATTTTCGTCTTCTATTCCATTTTCATACTGCCATACTCTAGCGGAACTATATACTTACGCCATTCTTAAATCCAAAATGGTGGCTTCCGGTAACAGAAAACCTACGGAAGTATCGATAATACACGGTGGATGAGATCAACTAAAAATATAGTGGTGTTTTGCTCAAAATCGCAAAAAGGTAGGCAGCAATAAAAGATCCTTGCTTTTCATCAAAAATCTGCATTCAATTCAAACTCACATCTTCCGACATAAGGAAAATATATGTAATGTCGGCATAAATGCCCCTTATTTGGGCCCATACATAAATTCAGCAATCGACTAAATTTTCAAAAGCGACCAAAATTATCATTTAGTACCGTCCCAATGACGCGTTCATCTAGATAAAATTGATAAATAGCAGATTTTAAGCGATGAGCTCAATCTTAGATCCTAGGCCTACATTTGAGCCATTTTCCCTGTATAGAATAGCTTCATCGTCCGACATGCATGCCTTTTAGAGATGAAGCTAAAGTGTTGAAATGTTAGCACATGAAACTAAAAGCAAAGCACGAACAAAAAATATAAAAAGCACCAAATAAACTACCAACACCAGCACGGAAAACGGAGGAGAAAAAAAATCGCTTTCCCAAACGGGAGACGATAGAGGTTAATTATAGGCAATAATCTCAATAAAAGCATCCGAAATGGCCATAAATCGTGCAGGCACTTTTCGTCGCCTTTGCCGCTGTCTGTGCAATGTTTCCAAGCGAGGGGGAAGAGATTCCAAATTCCGTCTGTAGACTTGAAGAAGGGTTCATTTTGTTTTTGCAGCGCCGAACAAAACGGATGTCCAGTCGAGGAATGCCCGAAAGTGCTAAAATACAGCAGCGGAGAAGATTTATCGACGATTGAAGTTGTTCCACGGTGCCAGGGGGGAGGGCTGAAAGCTTATCTTTGATCTTTTCATTAGGATTGTCACTCGTCTAGTTGGCTCGTCTGTTTTCCTATTCTGCACTGGTATAAGTGGATTTAAAACGAATTTTGAAGTTCCTTGCTAAGTCAAACAAAGAAAGACTGTCAAATACGACAGACATTCGATAAAGCAAAATGCTAATCGTTATTAAATATCTTCATACCTTTACTGCAATTGTAATTTGTGTACGGTTCAATTTACAACCAACTTTTTGAACGGATTGCAGGTTTTTTTTCCTGCCAATCGAATTACTGGATGGCATTTTCCAGAGACAGAGATGCGATGGTGCTTGCACAAAGGAATAGGAAAAAGTACTACTCCAAGTGGGGCTCTAACTAATTGAGCAATCAATCAATTATTCAGCTGCAATTTCACCATCTCGAAGTGCTTGATTGCATTTTGTATGCACTTTTTTTTTCATCCAATTGAGATTGCAGAAGTAATTGATTTTCAATGCGGAAAAGGTTGATAATTTTAATGACACTTCTGATGATAGTGCATTGATATTTCTTTATCTTAATCGACTCAATGGTGGGGTGAAGTGATCTTATAGATTTTGTTTTGCAGCTCTTCAAAGGAGCCGTTGAAATAGAGTGTTCTCAAGCAGCCTGATGGATCCGGTTTGAATCGGTTTGGTTTGAATGCCATATTTTTTGCATTGCGTCTGGATTAAATATGATGAACTCATTTATCAGATTATTTAAAATTTATCTTAAGAAAATACAGATTTCAAGCTGCATCCTTACATTATTTATTTAAATGAAATTGAGTTAACTTGTATTCACTTTCTATTAGGCACTTTAATAATAAAAAATATCATCGCAATGCGCCCTGTTCTTATTGATATTGACCGCATTTTTCATACGCCTCATGCAACATATTACGTATATTACCATCTCAAACGCTTACCTTCAAGCAATTAATTACACGCTAACCGAAAATTTACGACCTCCACAGAAATGATATACCGCAGCAAATAAAATACTGCTATCATGGTGGACCAGCAGTGCTCAGAATACAAATTTGCATACAAGTTCATATTTATCAACAGTAACAAATAGATTTCATGGCAAATACGTGCAATTTTGCAAATTTGGAAATTTGTATTGTGTTGCCATGGGACGACGACGGCTGTAGAAAAATGAGCAGCACACAGACACAATGTGAAAGAACAACTCAGGATGTCGCACATGTTCACCTGATTGGGCAATTACAAAATTTAATCAACGGTGAACATGGAAAACTAGGCAAATCGGTGAAACGACAACAGAAACGTGCAGAGTTCGGGTAATGTAGTCAAGTACAATCTTCTCCATTCAAGTTCAACCGTTGATGTTACTTGTGATCGTGTATGTGTGTGAGTGTGTCAGTGAGTGCGTTATAAATTCCCGAATGGGCAATATTTAGGTAAATTGCTGTCGCACCGAAGAAAGCATTTCGATGTTTCGTGTATTTTGCAACAGACGTAACTGTGGTAGGCGAAGGTTACGTAATAGAAGAGAGCATGGGCGTGAGTAGAGATTTGATCTAGAGGAAATGTTTTGTCGGCATAAAGGTCCATCGAATCAAAAGGATATCTTACTGGGTACTAGTTGAATTATTCCATTTAAAATTGCCTTGTCATACTGCTGCTATTTTTTTTGCCCTTTATTTGTTCCAAATTCAAATTGAATAACATTTAATTTTAATCTCGGTGCCCCAGCTACTAAAGTCTGGAACGCGCAAAAATTGGTCAACTTCAAATTGGTGTATTTCTGTTAAAAGTGCATACAAAACCTGAAATGCTGAATTTGGAAGTTGAGTGCATATACAATGGTTGCTATGATGAGTTTTCACCGTTTGCTATCCAGTTTTCAAAATGACGTCCAAGCAAGAAGAGCAGCGTTGGCAAAATTGCAAAAAATCGCCAAGTTGGCAAAATTGCTGGATGTGGCCAAATCGACCGTGACAAACGTTTAAAAAGTGTTTAAGGAGCGTCTGTCGACCGACGAAGAAGGTGGCCGTGAAATATAAGCGGAATCCTAACCTTTCCATCCGGGACATCGATGGCAAGCCCAATGTCTCCCATACTACTGTGCAGTGGGCCAAGAAACGAACCGGGTTGTTGACGTTTAAGAAGGTGAAGGTGGCGAACCGAGATTACAAACAAAACACGTCGACAAAGCAGCGGTCCCGAAAGCTGCTCACAAAGTTCGACTGTGTCGTCATGGACGACGAAACTTATGTGAAGGCGGATTTCAAGCAGCTTCCGCGACATGAGTTTTATACCGCATCAGGAAAAGGGAAGGTGGCTGAAATTTTCAAAACCATCAAACTCTCGAAGTTCCCGAAAAAATATCTCGTCTGGCAGGCCATATGCACGTGTTGTCTAAAAAGTGGCAAAGGGATGATCACCGATTCGCTCACGTACCTTCCTTTTTCGGAAACAATTCTAACGATTGTTTCACACTCAGGGCGCCACCGGACGTAAGCATCTAGTCGATAGGTTTGTTTTTACATTTAGATGTTTCAGGCTTCCTAGAATTGATCAGTAGTGATACCGGTTCAAACCCTTTGCTTCAGACAGAGAATCCAAACGTTTTTGACAGGAATGCTGACATTCCCGACGGAGATTCGATGCGTTCCACAGTTAAATTTAAGTCAAGGCTTCCATGAGGATTCCAGATATTCCCAAACGAGGATCTCAAACGTTACTGAGAATGATTTCAGACGTTTAAAACTTGGATTCGAGATGATCTGCACGGAGATTCCAATCATTCTGGACAGACAGAAGTTCCAGACGTTTCAGACGGAAATTAAAATCGTTCCCGACTTGTATTCTAGACGTGCCCGATTCAGATTCGAGACGTTCAAGACGCTTTCGAAAGTGATTTCAGCCGTTTACGACATTCAGACGACACTGATTCTAAAAGCTCTCAAAGATGATTCAAGACGTTCCTGACTTGGATTCCAGACGTTTCCAACGGAAAATGAAGACGTTCTCGAAGATAATTCCAGAATTTTTCGACGGTGGTTTTTGAAAACGTTTTCGACGGGAATTGCAAATTAGGCTAGACGTCATTATTTAATAATGTCGGACTAAAACCCGGTGGATTTTGTTCTCCAGAAAGTACTAACTAAAACTAAACAAACGGGAATAAGTTCGATCGACCAAGTGGAAGATGACCAGCGGAGTGTTTTTTAAACTCTATATTTGTTCCAAATTCGAATTAAATTACACTTCATTTTAACCTAGGTGCTACAGCTGCTCCAGTTAAGGGTGTCCCACATCAAATTGCATCACGGAAAAAATGCTGTAGAAAATTACCAATTGGGTATTTTTTCTTGAAAATTTGGGTAGAAGTAGCTTAGACTGTATTGTTTACACTGTATTTTTTATCGCTGTCAGTTTTTCTAAAGTTGTAAAATAAAGCGTCACCCGGAAAGCAACGCCGCGAATTGATTTTGCGCAAGCACCTGGACAATCTTCAACTCTCTTATCGGGACATCGGAAAACAACTCGGAATCGTGCAGTCTACGGTGCGTCGTGTCATCAAATGTAGCTACGAAATTCTGAGCCTCGAACGGAAGGAGAAATACGGTCAGAATGGATGTTCTATTAGTGATAAGGATCACAAGCGTGTCGTGAAAGCGTTTAAGCGGAATCACAATGCTTCGTTCAGGGATGTGGCCAAAAAGTTAAATCGGTCCAAGTCTTTCGTTCAGAGAGCTAATGACCGGGAGGGACTGCATGTACGTACAAAGGGCAGAAGGCTCCAAATTATGACGAACGGCAAAATACGGTGGGAAAGTCACGGATTCGGAAACTGTACATCCAGATGCTGAAGAAGCCTCATTGTCTCATCATGGATGATGAGACTTACGTCAAGGTGGACTTCCGGCAGCTTCCGGGGCTATTGTTATTCACCGCCCAGCATAAGTTTGTCGACAGAAGCAGACCACTCTCAAAGTGTGTCACACTATCGTCTGTTTACTCGGCAGCAACCATTGTGTGATCCTCCTCATTGTTCTACATCAGCAGTTCTTTCAGTTGATGCGTGGAAAGTAACCGTTTCGTGATGAATGTGTTGGTGATGACCACGCTTTGCGTCCATTGCTACAATGGCAGGGCTCTGACCCCCGTTGCCATACAATAAAACCTCTGAAAGTGGCTCCCGTTCTGATGATGTCTACAGAAGCGTCTGCTTCATCTGTTGAAACAACACGAGGGCCCTACGATTTTCTGGCCGGATCTAGCTTCATGCCACTATTCAAATGTTGCCCTGGAGTGGTACGAAGCCAACGGGGTCACTTTCGTACCCAAGGACCCCTTCAGATAACCTTCATGGCAGCGTCGCGTGATCTTTGATATTGCCGTTCAAGGACATTTTTCAGCTGGATCAAGAGCTGAAGATCGTCGTCTATTATAATTGAATCGAATCTAACCTCGAATTTTGGTACTGAGGCAGTTCTTGCTTCAACTACGGAAGTAGTCAGAGATTCAAGAGCATTATTAATATCATATTTGGTTTGCATAAATGTTCGATATTCCTCCCAATTAACTCTAAGATAATTGAAGACCAGCAGAGTCTTCGTAAAAAACGTGGCTGGTAACATGTAACTGCATACATCTAATGGAGACGACTTCTTTGTACTGAACGACTTAGAATGACTGAAAGATAAGGAATCCGGCTCATCCAGAGCATTTTCGCACATTTTGGTAAAGTTTGTGCCAAGCAGTGAACTTAGTGAATTGAGTGGAAGCTTTTCAAGTTCTTTACTGAACCACACAATGTTAGATTTGATTACTGATTTGTATAAATGATTAACATAATTTGTAATGTTAATCACATGAACCGATTATGTAAGGTTTTATAAAAATAGATATTTATTATGAAAAAAAAATGCTTGTACGCTAAACTCTGCTGTAAGTAATGCTTTTACATTTCTTGTGCTTACATTTAATGTGCATGCTATTTGTTTGACGCAATGAATTCGCACGAGTATGGGGTGGCCGAAACGTACATTGCTGTGTTTTCGACCCTGAACATCCCAGATAAGTGATTTTCCCGAAATTTACCAAAAATTATATTTTCCGATCCCTGCCCAAATAACAATTCAGCAGCCATTTGGCATCTACTCTGATTTATGATGGGTTTTAAATACAGTTTAAATACAGCATTTCAAAGTGTAAAACATTCCAGGTTAGTAATTCAGCTTTTTACTGTTCCAAAAACCTTTTATAGCATGACGAGAAAGAAAAAAATTGTTTTGTTTTATATATTAGTTTAAAGCAGCTCTCAATCCCTTCATAATTATAAGTGTAGTAGTAAGTATTTAAAGTATTTAAAAGTGTTCTATAAATATAGAAGCAACCATAAAACCATTCGGTTTTAAATAAGAACAAAAAGCATATATTGTTGCTTTTTAAGCTTTGTACAGTGTATCATAAAATAACTCTGTTTACAAATTGAACTTGAAGGATCGATGCTCATCTATCTATCTATCTATCTATCTATCTATCTATCTATATATATAAAAATGAATTTCTGTCTGTCTGTCTGTCTGTCTGACCCTTATAGACTCGGAAGCTACTGAACAGATCGGCGTGAAAATTTGTATGCAGGGGTTTTTGGGGCAGGGAAAGGTTCTTATGATGGTTCGAGACCCCTCCCTCCTCTGTAAAGAGGGGCTCCCATACAAATGAAACAGAAATTTCTGCATAACTCGAGAACTAATCAAGCAATGGAACCAAATCTGGCATGTGGAGGTCATAGGGGGTAGCCCCTTAAATAAAGGGGAGGGGGCTACGTACAATATAGCATGCTTTTTTTAATTGGCGCATAAACTCAAGCTAATATTGAATCCCGAGCAAGGCCGGGCACTCTCAGCTAGTAGTAAATAAAAGCAACATTTATGACAAGGAAAACTCGAAGGATAGACGAAGCGGAATGAAACACTTCAGCGATGTTAATGACCGAAGGAATGTCAATTTCAGCCAAATGTACTCCTTTAGAAGAACCAGCACGTCTGGCTGAACCAGTACCATCAACAACTTAGCAATTGGCGGATAAGAGTGAGAGCATCGTGGGCCTGGAATTCATGAAACATTTTTGAAGGTGCTGGCATTACGCTCAGACTGGTGTTAATCATATCATATATGAAGCAGTCTAAAAACAGACTCGCCTTCTTTAGATCTTGCGTATAGATAACGATTGGAATAACAGCAAACCAACAGCAACGATTTTATTCGGCGAAAGGGTCATTTCTTCGAAAAATTTCATTCTAGCGTACATAAACTGCACTTCGAGAACCATCCGAAAAAAGGGGATCTTTTTCGGAACGATTGAGCTTCCAGCTGTTCCGTTTTACAGGCAAAATGTTACAAAACGGTATGACACACTTCCTGAGTAACTACTTACAACCCATAGAGAAAAATCACCTGGAAGAACGGTGGAGTAAAACCTCGTTGCAATGATCGCACAGCGCAGCAATCGAAAGATAAACAAACTTTGACGTTTGCAGGCAACTTTGCCTCCATAAATGCTAGCATAAATCTGAACGGGTTAGAATCAAGCAACATGGTTTTAGATAAATACAATTCAGTCAGGAAGTTTTCTTCATAAAAGCCATTTTGAAACCTAATGAATTTATTAGGGATTTCATGAAAGCAAAATAACTTTTTTTCCCAAATAGCCCATGAAAATCAACTGTTATGGTCTATATTTTACAATTCTCGTTTTTCAAGGTAAATTTAAATTAAATTTAAATGTAAATTGCATATTATTTTATTTTGGTGAATTATTTTTTTTTTGTTTATTAATTTATTTGATAAGGCTCAACCGAATTAACTTTACAGAGCCGAGGATTCTTGGTCACTATACAAAACATCTTAAAAATATAGTCAAAAGGTACAACACAATAAACACTTTATCTTCCGCTATCCAAAAAGCCTCCTCCATCAGAACTGGAGCCGCTTCCAGTAGTTTCATTGTATGGCAAATTGTTGTATGCCAACGAGGGTCAGAGCGCGTCCATTGCAGCAATGGACACAAAACGTGGTCAGCACTCACACACTCATCACGAAACGGTTGCTTTCCAAAGTCGACGACGCATCGACCGAAAGAACTGCTGATGAAGAACAATGAGGAGGACCACACAATGGTTGCTGCCGAGAAAACAGACGATCGCGTAGCACACATCGAGAGTGGCCTGCTTTTGTCGACAGCCGAGTGAACACTCTTTTGGTAAATTTTGCAATGTATCAATATATAAAATACAAAAATCAAAAAATTTCTCGGCTGAGCTAATGGTTGGCCTAAAGAATAATAATTATTTTGTTTTTTCAATTAAAAATAATTTGTAAAATCGACGTTTCCGAGGGAGCACTTATTTTTTTCGATGTTTTCAAGTACATTTCCAATAAGATATGATATGGCACCAATAACTAGGCCACTTTATGAGAACTCTTTAAATAATTTCAGCTGGATTTTTATACGATCAGTATTTATATTAATAATTTTGATAATATTTATTGGTATTTATGAATCCTTTTCTATCTTGATTGATGGTTTTCAAAAGGTTTTCATTGTTGCCAAATAGCTTTTATTGAGGCTGAAACATGGTTTTCAAGTCTTTCTCAATGCTTTCGCCATACAACCTTTTTGCAGCAAATCAATCTTGAAGAGCTTTGAGGATATACCCTTCAGAACCTTCTCCAGGATGGGCCAACTAGACAGATTCTAGTCTTAATTAGGTTTTGATGGATGCATCAATGGCAAAGCAGCCTTGACCTGGGATTTATGAATGTTGTTTTAAAGTTGCTTTGTAATATTTCATAAATCTTAAAATGTTGCTTGGGTGGCAATCGCACTTGGTATCTCGGGAAACAGTAATTTGGTTAAAAGGCATTTCACTAAAAAAAATCATAAGCCAACATACCCGCATGCCGTGCACCGGTTGCGGAATCGATCGTGAGATATGTTATGCAATTGGATTAGAAATCGTACATTGGAATGGGTTTTATCGTCATCTCCTACCCACGCCAGTGTTCTCATACACATGCGTGTAGATGGTGAAAATTACCGTATCTTACCAAATTAGCCGGAAACAGCGAATATGCGTTTCGCACACCTTTCGATGGGTTCATTTACCTTGTCGGATAGATGAACATGGGAAAACTTTCCAACTTTTATTTTCCCCTCGCGCCACGAAAAAAAAAATCCCAAACATGGTGCCACATGGTTCCCGACCGAATCTCAGCTCATCCGTTGGTAAACTTTTCAAACACCTGACTCCACGAAGCCACTGTATCGTATCGTAACAAAGATCCCCAAAGGTAGTGGAATGATTTTCTGTCTGTCAAACGGCTTTGACAGCGGTGGGATCGCACTGATAAGGGTTAGACAAAGTTGACTGCTTGCCCTCTCATTTGGGGCAAGAGCAGCAACATACTTCCGCTCGATTGGTTTTGATTGTTTTCGGTTTATGGATGTGGCATTAAACCGAAAGTGGAAAAAGTCGGAGATTTTACTCTCCGGATACGGTGCGGTTTACCTTCAAAGGCATTCATCCTCCGCCGCATAGTTTGAAATGTGTCCCGGGCAGGGTGGAGTGTGCGTTTTCCTAACAAGTTGCGGTTGCGGTTTGTGGGATTATGGAAAATTGAAAGAATTTTCATCCCATGTTCGATTCATCAAGACTGTTTGATGTATGGAACCCGATTAGGAGCGATGTTTATCCATTAGGCAGCTTCCACATGTTTGAATATGTACAATCATAACAAACAACGATGCCAATCATTTCCGAATGAAATCCACGACCAAATCCATCCTATAACAATTGAAACGGACAAACCCATGTCTTCGTATTAATGAGGAAATTCAAACGAGTCCTATCCCTGCGGATTCCATTGCTGTTGCATTGCACTTCTGTAGTAGAGAATGGCGCTATTGCACTGACATTATGTACTGCATATCTGCTGTGCGCCCAGTTTTGTGCGATGTCAAACATTATGAATAAACATCGATAAACAGCGAACAGCCGCCAAAGTAGCTCTTCTTGGAAGGTTCACACACACCATACGAGCATCTCCGACCAACCAAACGAACCATCAACGAACATGTCAGAATAGGTTGCACAAACGTCGTCGTTTCCGTCCCGATAGCACATCGAAGGTGCATGTTTTCGTTGCACAAACATGGCACAACAGCAGCGGCAGTGTTTTGCGAACGAACGTCTGAATCCCCGGATCCTATATATGGCTACCGAACTGAGGGACCGACCTACCGGTAGATTGGAGGTTATGATTGCTGAAAATGAACCTTAATCCATTCATATTGTTGTTCAAACAAGAACGCCCGGTCCCGTAAATACGTTGGCACATCACATAGTTGCTTTTCCACCTTGGTTCCATCAGGGAAAATGCACTACAGCGGTGATCGACGGCGTGCCAGATTTTGAATTTGGTAACTGTAGTGTAATTTTGCAATCGATATTCGCTTATCATATTCATATTCAAATTAGCATTGTAAGACGATCCAACAAACATGGGGGTGAATCCGTATGCAGAATCCGCGCAGAATTATAAGCGAGAGTGCGCACGCGCGAGCCTCTGTCCATCGATCATCGATCACCGATCGTGGATCGAATAGATATAGATAAATACAAACAATACAAATACAATAAATAATGTATAAAGGTCATACGTTAATTACAAACGAATTAAAGCAGGGTGCGGTCGATTTCTCAGCGTTTCATTTTTTTTTATCAGCGTGATTTTGTACCATATACTCAAATTCGCAAAAGCTTAAGTCACTCATAGAATGAGTTTATTTTGTATCAAATCTGTGTGAATTCCACTCATATTTGCGTGACATTCACTCATACACTGAGGCAAGTAGACTTAAGAACTTCATAAGACTCGACTTATGAACGACAAATATGAATTCGTTCAACATAACGTAGCTCTTATACGCCTTTAGCCATTCCATTTTCCTAAGCGTTGAAAGGCGAGTGGTCAACACACCAGCTCCGTAATCTCAACGTTCATGGTTCGGTTCCAGTCTGCTCCAGTTTATTATTTTTTGGTCAACATTATTTTTCATAAGGCAAATCAATGAAATTCATACTGATTTCTTGTGGCTCAAATTCATAAGTGTATCTTATGGAGTTCTTACGTTCTTTTGCCTGCGTGTAAATGAGGGACATTTATATATTTAAGTAACAAACACAGCAAAAAAATAATTTTGATATCACGTCAAAGTGGATGCACTACAATCATGTCGAAAATATGGTGTAATATTACTTGCTAAAAAAGACAAAATTATCATTAATACAATGCATGAACTGACATTACGCTGCTTTTACTGCATTTGTTTATTTATGTGGTCATAAAAATTACATGAAATTTTCGACATGATTGTAGTGCATCCACTTTGATGTGATATCAAAATTATTTTTTTGCTGTGAAGTACTCATTCTATGAGTGACCTGCACGGTTAGAAAAAAGTACTCAAAATTAAGTTCTTTTCACTCATCTCGGCACTATAGTGCAGGAACCCAAAAGAAGGTAAAGCGGGTCAAAGTAATTTTCATTTACTTGTGTGCAGTTCGTATGGAATTTTTCACTGGCTTTTTAACCAATATTAAGTTAGTTGTACCCAACCCAACAGTAGGTAAATATGATTATACTCAACGTTGGGTTCCCACACTTTACTACCTATGTTGGGTGGTTTTGCTCCTCCGTTTTTGACAACATTAGAAGGATAAAAGGAGACAAACTAGTCAAAAGTAGGTAACGGTGAACTGGCCGTTGGGTACTTTTTTCTTACCGTGTGTGAATCATACTAATTTTTCGTGTAGGTCCTTTGAAAAACTATTAAGCCGAACAATACATTAGGTCATAACTAACATAGATGTTAGATAATAACTCCTTTTATCGAAATATGTATTGATGATAGCTGGAAGTGTTTTGCATGGCCATGGGGATGCAAAGAGAAAATCTACGAAGAGAATCTGTCAATTTTACTTAGGAGCTAATGCATTGTTTGGCTTGCTATCTTGAACTTAACAGTTCGTTATATGCACGGTAAAAAAAACATCATGTTCGTGTAAAGTAATTTGCTGTTGAATTTGCACTACTTGCCAAACATTGCAAATCGATGTGCAAATCCCTTGGAAGAGATCATATCGAAGCACGATGAAATCAACAGCAAATCACTTCATTTTAGATTGTATTGCACATCGTTGTTGATGTGCTGTGCTTTGAATTCAAAATGTCATACTGATGGCATACTGATATTAAAAATCTATCACTCTAACGGAACTATCCACCTACTCTCTTCTAAAGATCATTCTCTAGCTAATACATTATCACACTAAAGCACCATAGAACATATATCATATTACTATCCAGATCACATGTCCGGAGTGATTTGAGATTTGGGCGTAATTGTATTTGTAAACAAACACGTCAATCGCCGATTTATCGCGAATAAAAGATCAATTTTAAAAACTAATAACACTATGAGGTAGAGCTATGATTCCTCTTTCATTTGGTATAGCTTGTTTATAAAATTGAGCTTTAATTCACGAGGAATCGGCGATTGACCTGTTTGTTTACAAATGCAATTACGCCCAAATCTCAAATCACTCCGGATGTGTCCAAGTGATATTGAACAACATTACAGTAACTTTGTAACTGTGAGCAATCAATTTGATAAGTTTAACAATGTTTTGTAATATAACTTATCTGAATAATAAACTATTATTGATAACAGCATCAAATTCGTAATACTCGCGCTCTAGAATGCAAATTATTTCGGGTGGAAATGGAGAATTATCGCTTTCTTGCTCTTAATTAGTTTGTTGTTGACTTGCCATCTTCGCGAGTAATGTTTGGCATGTGTTTTTTTTGACATTTGCTCCCAAAAGCAAAACTAATCAAATTCAATGGATGAAAACAGTGATGCCAATTGAAATGATTTAAAGGTGTTATACAGTGCATATTTTTCAACGACAAATCACTTTATTTCAACACGCAAATAACTTGAAAATCATTGACAATCTACTTCGATTCGTAGTGCCGCATGATAGACTGAGTCAAGTGCAAGAGCATTTGGATTAGGTGTGACAACTTTTTACCGTGTGCGTGGTCATGAGATTATCGATTATTTTTTGGAAGGGACGTCTCAGCTTTTATAAACAATGCATTTTATCGTCAGTTTGGCGTAACTGGTAGCTCGCCCACACATACTAACACCACTATCAGGTAGGGTAGATTTTCCCCTATCTGATGGTAGTCGGCAAGCTACCAGTTCCGCCAAATCGACGATCAAATTCATTGATTACAAAAACTGATACGTGCCTTCGAAAAAGTAATAGAGAGTTGGCTTTTATTTTGATTCTAAAAGTATCGTGCACGACGAATGAGAACGATCCAAACTTCAGATTAGTTCACTCATAATCGCCAAAAGTGCAGGAACTCAGCGATGAATAATGGTTTCTTGTGGAAAAAGTCAAAAATCTTCCTAAAAATGAGGAAAATTGACGAAAATTTTACACAGTATAGAAGTAGTACCAATAGACTGAGTGAATCTAACCTTTACTCTTCTCATATTCGGGATTTTTTTCTGGACAAACCTGGAAAAACATGAGACAAATTTACTCAGCGCTGAATTGCTGAATTTCATGTCTTTGGGTCTTTTTCATTCGCCCTGTGATTTATCTGGATTGGCCGGAAAGAAATCACTATATCTATCTTCCTCATGAGTTCTTACGCGAGAAGTGAAAGTGATGTCAATAATTTGGTTACGTATGAATGATAAGGAGTGAAAAAGAAGCGCGATTTCACTTGCCAAACCTTTGTAGATCAAGGTTTATCTTCGATAGGACGAAGCTGCCTGGTACACCTGGCGATCCACGTAGCAGGAAAATTTTCATGTTAAAATGGTGAGTTTTTCAATTTTCATTCGTGCCTAATTAAAATCCAAATAATAAGATACACAGGATACGCCATAAAATGTGCTCACAAATGTCTGGGAGAACTCATTGAAGTCATGTTTTTATTTCTGTTATTATATATTTTTCCTAGCTTTTTCACACGTTGACTAATGTTTTCTCAAAATTTCGTGATAATATTTTGATTTTTGACAGCACTTAAAATAAAAAAAAAATATCATGGGTTAACATAGCTTAACAAATAATCAATTCAATATAAGAAAAATAAGATCGCACTTTAGAAGGCTTAGGAAACGTTTGTGATGACTTTTGATGTCAAAAATGAAATCTGCGTCCCAAAATGTATGACCTAATATGTGATTTTCAGCTAGATTCATAAACATTTTCGTTTTTGTACGACTTTAGTATGGAGGTCACTGTGTGAGGTGGAAACCATCTGCTAGCATGTTAACGGCAAAATAACGCCACACGACTTCTACATGATGTTTTGACATGTTGTATGATGCCATATCGTCACCACACCAGTGCACAGTGGCTTAAAAGAGGTGAAACATGCTTTTTATTAATAACGCGAAAACGGATTAAGCAGCGTGTTTGGAGTAGTTTGTGTTCATGATTAGCTCGTTCTTTTATACCTTTATTTTGGCGTAGAACTACGTCTGTGATTTCTATATAGGGGTACACTTTGTGAAAACCTTAAATGGAACATGTAACAACATTATCAAAGATTTTGAACGTTAATAACGCAGCTGCCCCTGGACCAATTTCAATAATTTTATCATTAATCGATCAGAAATTTTCCTACGCATTTGCTAAATTTGAAATTTTATTCTTTTTCAAAATGTCACTATTGAAAATTGCAAGAATGTGCAACTATTGCTATGATAATTAAAATTATCACCGAATGCCTTTGAAAAGCGATTTCCCTAGCACAGATTTCAAATTTGAATTCCATCTGGTCTCACCAAACGATGTTTATTCAATCACCATGTGGTAAGTGGTGGTGTTCTCCAGTACACAACAAAAGGCTGCCTGCAAGCAGCGAGTTGTAGCCCACATGAGCATTCATAGAAGGAGGAAGAAGCCGCACCGCTATTGATTGGAATCAGTAGCTCTTCGTGAGTCGCTGTGGACCATCTATGTCAAGCGCGTCATATTGAAAAGCATAAACAGAGAGAGCCCCGCTCAATCTCCTATTCCTACACAAAACTCAAGCTCCTGCTGCAGTTAACAAATAAGATTTATTATGTACACACATAGAATTTTTTACAGATATCTGTAAAATTTTGACAGATATGTGTAAATAATTACAGGAAAACTGTAAAATTGTTTACCGAACGTTTCTGTTGAGATTTCGGTAAAATTTTACAGAAATCTGTAAAATAATCTTAGTGTGTAAGACCACGTAGTTCTACGTTACCATTGCGTAGAACCCCATAGGGCTGTCTCTTGAAGTTTTTTTTATTCATTATTAATCTACCTAGCAGGAAGATCGATAAACATTTTTTTTTAAAGTTGAGATTGCAAAATAGTGTCTTCTGTACAGTTTTATATAATGTTAAAACAAGCATTTTTATACATGACATCAAATCTCTACAGCGGCGCCGGTGGTGTAGAAGTAAACGTGATGGTCTTTCACCACAGCAGGCCTGGGTTCAATGGGAAGTAAAGCCATTGGTCCCCGGTTCATGAGTTGAGGTAGGGTTCAGGTGTGGGAGCTGGTAGCATTGGTGCTCAGCACGGAAAACAAGATCGTCGGAAAACAAATCAAGGAAAAAAAAATAAGGTAAATCAAACTCAACGCAAACTTTGCCCGATTCCAGTACGAGAATGGGGTACGCATATAGATGTACTCAGATGTACTTTTAATTGATTTTTGGTTGCACCGTCCTTCGTGTAGCTCAAAATATTTTACGATATCACTAAAATTAACTCTTATTAATATCCTAAGCGTTGACGATAATAAAACTGTAACACTGTTTTTAAGTCTTCCGGAATCATTCCCACTGCGTCCTAGCAAGAAGTACGGTCGACTTAGTTCGCGCTCCGCTATTTTGGAAGTTTTCTCGATATTCACTTGATTTAAATTATCAGTTTTTCTCGCTTAGTGTTTCCTGACATAGTTCCCAGTTAAACAATTAACTAAAAGTGAGTTTTTTTTTTCTGAGAAGAAAGTGTGTTTTCGGCATCATCGCAAGGAAAATTGTTTTGGCGATTGCCAATTCGCCAACCATTTTGCGCACCATCGGTGCGTGGTAACGCATACCTGCACACGGATCATCGTCATCGAGTGTCAGCATCTGCCTCCGCATTTACACCGCTCATCTATCATCGTGTGTTCAGCTGAGTGCCGACCCTCATACAAGCACACACCAACGAAGACCGCCCGCACACGCTGATCGAAGATCATCCACGCTGCGCGTCGCTCCGCTGCTGCTGTTTAAACGCTCGGTGGTAGTAGTATAGGAGTATCAGATAAGTTTTTGTTCTTGTTTCTCTCTTTCGCCCATCTGTTAAATTTTAAGTTTGTGTTCTGTGTTTGTAGTTTTTTTTTTGTGTATTGTGTCCGAGTGATTATCGTTTCAGTGGTGGAGCGTTTTTCGCTCCCACTAGTACGGCAAAATGGACATTTTGTCGCAAGACGAAATGGACGTTTTGTCGGAAGATGACACCACTTTGCCACGCGATGGCAAGAAGGGTCGAAAACGTACGTCATCTCAGAAGAAAGATGATGTCATCCCTGGTTCATCGTCTCAGTCTGGCAAAGGACAGGCTCAGATAAACCCCCGATCGCGAGCCTATCCAGATGACTCGACTGGCCCATGGGTTGTCTACTTTCAGCCCAGAAACAAACCTTTGAATGTAATGCAAATTACGAATGATCTGACGAAGCGATACTCGGCCGTGACTGAAATCACGAAGGTTAGGCACAATAAACTTCGTGTCTCCGTCTCTAACCTGAAGCAGGCTAACGAGATTGCTGCCTCCCAGCTCTTCACGCTCGAGTATAGAGTTTACATCCCAGCTCGTGATGTGGAGATCGAAGGTGTGGTCACCGAAGCGAGTCTGACCCCCGAGATCTTGGAGAAGCAGGCGGTTGGCCGTTTCAAGAACCGTTTGCTTCCCCCGGTGAAGATACTGGATGTCCAAAAACTTGGCTCAGTATCTGTCAGCGAGGGTAAAAAGAGTTTTTATTTGTTTATTTGTTTATTTGTTTATTTGTTCTTCGTCTTCGACAGTGTCGTACAGACTAGTTTAACTTATGCTATGTTTTTAATCCTATTTTTAAAACAATTTTTGGACACATTAAAATCAAACAAATCACTAACATTGTTGAAAGCTCTGAGGCAAGAACTGAGCGGGTTGTTATGACCATAACATGTTCTATGTGCGGGAACTGCGATAAGTGCTGAGTACCGCAGCTGACGCTGTGGAACGTTCAGTGATACTTGCAGGAGAAGATCCGAACAGTCGACGTTATTCTGGACGATATCGAATATAACCAGCCGCTGCAATTTCAGCCGTCTTGCCGATAGCAGTTCCAGATCAATTAGTTGACATCGTTCTGGATATGCAGGTAGATGGACAGGATCATTCCACGGTAGGTGCCGAAGAGCAAAGCGAATGAATGATTTCTGCACACGTTCGATGCGGATCACCTGAGATGTATGGTACGGTGCCCAAATGGGAGCAGCATATTCCAGGATACTTCGCACTAAAGCACAGAACAAGGCTTTTAATGTGTGCACGTCGGTGAATTGAGATGCATTGCGGCGAATGAACCCAAGAACGGAGAAGGCTTTGGCAGTAACGGTGGATATATGTTCGTTGAATCGAAGCTTACAATCCATGATAACTCCTAAATCACGGATAGACTGCACACGTTCCAGCGGAGCAGTGTCAATATTGTAAAGATGATTGATGTGAATCCAACAACGGCTAAAAGTGATCACCTTGCACTTATTGATGTTCACGCACATTCCATTTTCCTTGCACCATCGTGAAAGGGCATCGATGTCAATCTGCAGAGCAACACAGTCCAAAACAGACTTGATGACTCTGAAGATTTTGAGGTCGTCGGCAAAAAACAACTTTCCAGAAGATATTTGCAGGCACAAGTCATTGATGAAGAGCACAAAGATCAAAGGACCTAACACACTCCCTTGTGGAACTCCAGATGGAATGTAGAAGGTCCTGGATCGTGCTGAGTTCACCTGGACGAATGCTTTCCTACCAGTCAGGTAAGACATTAGCCAGTCGGCTATCCAATCGGGAAAACCCATATGTCTCAGCTTTTCCACGGCATAGCTATGCGGAACAGTATCAAATGCTTTCGAAAAATCAATGTATACAGAGTCCACTTGATTCCGGCTTTCAATCTCACGAAACAAAACGTTGGTGTAGCATAATAAGTTGGTTGATACAGAGCGATGGGGAACGAATCCATGCTGGTATTCCGAAATTATCGGTTTTGCTGCAGACAGTAAGACCTCGTGGACCAAGGATTCAAAGAGCTTTCCCAGGCAACAGAGAATCGAGATCCCGCGGTAATTTTCAACGTGCCGCACGCTACCCGATTTGTGGATGGGAATCATTTTGGCAGTTTTCCATAAACCTGGGAATGTTTTTTCATTTAACGATCGATTGAACAGTATCGTCAAAGGTTTAACTATAGACTCGGCGCAATTCTTCAGCAGTGTTGGAGTTAAACCGTCGACTCCGGCTCCTTTCGACGCATCTAGTTTGGCTAACGCTCTCAACACTTCCTCACGAGAAAAATTGAAAAAAGGAAGGTGGATATCATGGGATGGCACATTTTGAAAACAACCCGGGTGAGGTTGGGGCGACTCCGCATTAAACACACTTTGAAAGAAGGTCGAAAAAAGATTAGCTGCCTCTTCAGAAGAGCAGGCCAAAGCGTCACCATACTTGACATTGTCCGGAACACGATTGCTTGCCCTTTGTTGCTTCACGAACCTCCAGAACATTGATGGGTTTTGTTTCAAATTCGATTGCAGCCTCTGCATGTATTCATGGTAGCTTGATGCTACGAGCTCTTTGTAGGACAGTTCCACAAGGTGAAGCGATTCTCGGTTTTCAATGGTTTTGTTAGCGAAGAATCGTTTACGTGCTTTACGCAGTCTGTTGCGCAGGTTTCTTAACTCAATGGACCACCAGGGCTTCCTGTTGGCTCCACTAATAGCAGGGCGGCGGCGAGAGACCTTCAAGTGGAGAATTTCGTAAAGCTTGTCGTAAAACAGAAGAACAATATCATCGACAGAGTGCCCCTGAAGAAGCTGCTCCCAGTCAACCGATGAAAATTCTGCATTGAGAGATTCGAAGTCGCAGCGCCTAAGATCCAGATCAATAGAGTCCGACTGAGCGTTTGCTGGAACGTGCACACATCTATGTACATCAACTTGAAGTTCTAACGGCGGATGGTGAGGATCGATAGGCAAGAGTGGTAAAACAGGATGCGATATTTCAAAATCGTCAGGAGCGTTCGATTTTACCCCCACAGACTCGTTCCGTGTGACCTTTTCTGGTTCAGCCCTTCCTCACTACATCGAGCTGGGAAAACTTCGACTACCTGTGCGCTTGTTCGTTCCCCGGGTCATGAACTGCCAAAACTGTAAGCAGTTGGGACATACGGCGTCCCACTGTGCCAGCAAGGCACGCAGTTCCAAATGCGGGGAGAAGCACGAGGATGGCGCCTGCACAGTCACTGCACCAAAATGCGTGTACTGCAAAGGATCTCCTCCTCATGGTCTCTCGTCGTGTCCGGTGTACAAACAACGCGGGGAGAAACTAGAGCGCTCTCTTAAAGAACGTTCCAGGCGGTCTTTTGCAGAAATGCTTAAGACAGCCAAGCCATCGACCAACGACAAAAATCCCTTTTCTCTTTTGTCAGATGACGAGACTGACTCTGACTTGGCTGAGGAGGGAACTTCTTTCCTTTTTTCAGCACGGAAACGAAAACGCATCCGTTCGCGGATAGTTGAGAATGAAGAACCTCAAATCAGCTTGCCCAAATCAAGGAGTGGTGGAAAAAAGGAAGTTTTTACTCCTCCTGGATTCAGAAGAACTGACTATACCCAGGATTTTCCACCTCTCCCGGGGACATCCAAAACCCCTGATGTCCCATTTTTAAGAACAGAAGCCCCTTCTTCATCTGGGTTGTTCTCATTTGATAAAATTGTGGACGATATCCTCAAGTACCTGAATATTTCTGATCCTCTGAAAAGCATTGTTCTGGCAATGCTTCCAACTGTGAAGACCCTCTTAAAGCAATTGACATTGAAATGGCCCCTCCTTGCAGCAATCATTTCCTTCGATGGATAATTTTCCAAACGAGGTCGGGGATTTGATCACTATTCTACAGTGGAATTGTCGAAGTCTTATTCCTAAATTAGACTCTTTTAAGTTTTTAGTTCACAATAATGATTGTGATGCATTTGCTCTTTGTGAAACTTGGCTCTCTTCAGATATTGATCTTCCTTTTTATGATTTTAACATTATTCGACTGGATCGTGAGGATTCGCGTGGAGGAGGGGTACTTTTGGGGATCAAAAAGTGCCATTCCTTCTATAGAGTGAATCTTCCACAATTTCCAGGTATTGAAGTTATCGCATGTCAGGCTATTTTTAAAGGTAAGAGCCTTTGTATTGCTTCTGTTTATATTCCTCCTAGAGCCGTTGTTAATCGAAAACAACTTTCAGATATATGTTCGGGGGGAACTGTATGATGACAACCGTTCTACTTTTATATATGACCTCTGTGATAACTTCAATATGACAATACTTAACAATGGAGAAGTAACACGTTTGGCTGGACCATCCTCGAATGGAAGTAAATTAGACCTCACACTTTGCTCTAACTCATTATCGTTGGATTGCACGTGGAATGTGATCCAAGATCCCCACGGTAGTGATCACTTGCCGATCAAAATTTCGATTGCCAGTGGGTTCAATCCGTCGGAATCCGTTAACGTCGCGTACGACCTCACCCGTAATATCGATTGGACAACGTTCAAGACCGCGATAGAGGAAGCCGTGTCGTCGGTAGAAGGGCTTCCACCGTTGGAGGAATATAACTTCCTCTCCAATCTGATCTTGGACAGCGCGCTTCGAGCTCAAACTCGGTCGGTTCCTGGAACGTCTTTGCGTAGGAAACCTCCTTCCCCTTGGTGGGACCACCAATGCACAGAGGTTTATCGTAAAAAGTCCGACGCGTTTAAGCTTTTCCGGAAACGTGGAACACCCGTGTATTTCGAAGCGTACTCGACTCTTGAACGCGAACTCAAAAGCCTCATCAAAGCCAAGAAACGCGGATACTGGCGGCAATTCGTGGACGGATTATCGCGCGAAACGTCGATGAATACGCTGTGGAATGCGGCGCGAAGGATGCGTAACCGGTCTTCAAACAACGAGAGCGAGGAGTACTCAGATCGTTGGATTCTTAAGTTCGCACGAAAAGTATGTCCTGATTCTGTGCCGGCACAGATGATTCCTCGCAAAACGACGAATTCGGTAGACGAGATCAGCCAGCCTTTTTCAATGCTGGAGCTCTCACTCGCGCTCCTTTCGTGTGGCAATTCGGCTCCGGGGGCTGATAGAATCAAGTTCAACTTGTTGAAGAACCTCCCAGACGTCGCTAAGAGGCGCATGTTGAACTTGTTTTGTCAGTTCTTAGAGCTCAATATTGTTCCGGATGATTGGAGGCAAGTGAGAGTTATAGCCATTAAAAAGCCTGGAAAACCGGCTTCAGATCATAACTCGTATCGTCCCATCGCGATGTTATCGTGCATTCGAAAATTGTTGGAGAAAATGATCCTTTTTCGCTTGGACAAATGGGTTGAGACGAACCACCTACTCTCAGATACTCAATTTGGTTTCCGTAGGGGCAAGGGAACGAACGACTGTCTCGCGTTGCTTTCCACTGAAATTCAGTTGGCTTTTGCTAAAAAAGAGCAAATGGCTTCTGTGTTCTTGGATATTAAGGGGGCTTTTGATTCAGTATCGGTTGAGGTCCTTTCAGACAAACTCCACGCATGTGGCCTTTCTCCATTAATTAATAACTTTTTGTACAATTTGCTGTCAGAGAAACATATGAGCTTTTCTCATGGAAACTCTACAGCTTCTCGATTTAGTTACATGGGCCTCCCCCAGGGCTCATATTTAAGCCCCCTTTTGTATAATTTCTACGTCAGAGAAATTGACAATTGTCTAAGTGACAACTGCACGCTGAGACAACTTGCAGATGACGGAGTTGTGTCTATGACAGGGCCCAGAGAGGCCGACCTGCAAGGACCCTTACAGGATACCTTAGACAATTTGTCTACTTGGGCTATTCAGCTAGGTATCGAATTCTCCACGGAGAAAACTGAGTTGGTCGTTTTTTCTAGGAAGCATAGCCCAGCACAACCGAAGCTTCAACTTTTGGGTAGGCCGATCACTCATTCCATGTCTTTCAAATATCTTGGGGTCTGGTTCGATTCCAAATGCACCTGGAGATCCCACATTGAGTATCTGAGACGAAAATGCCAACAAAGGATCAATTTTCTTCGAACAATTACCGGAACGTGGTGGGGAGCCCATCCACAAGATCTTCTGACGTTGTACCGGACAACGATTTTATCGGTTTTAGAGTACGGTAGTTTTTGCTTCCAGTCGGCGGCTAAAACGCACATCATCAAACTGGAACGGATCCAGTATCGCTGTCTTCGTATCGCGTTAGGATGCATGCACTCGACTCATACGATGAGTCTCGAAGTGTTAGCGGGCATGTTGCCACTATCTGATCGGTTTTCGGAATTATCCCTCAGGCTCCTCACTCGTTGTGAAATTATGAACCCACTGGTGATTGCAAACTTTGAGAAGCTTCTTGAGCTAAACCCCCAAACTCGTTTTATGACATTGTACTACGTGTACATAACACAGGATGTCAGCCCTTCACAGCATAATCCTCATCGTGTATGCTTCTCTGACTTCGGCAATTCAGTTAGTTTTGATTTATCTATGACGTGGGAGATTCGTGGGATCCCAGAACATCATCGTTCCATGATTGTTCCGTCAATTTACGCTGCAAAGTTTGGCCAAGTTGATTCTGCAAGATCGTTCTTCACAGATGGATCATTAATAGAGTCGGCCGCTGGTTTTGGTATTTTTAACGAATTTCATAGCGCCTCTCGAATGCTTCAAGCTCCTTGTTCCGTATATGTTGCTGAACTGGCGGTAATACACTATACGCTAGAAACGATCGCCTCACTTGCACCAGATCACTATTTTATTTTTACGGATAGTCTCAGTTCTGTCGAGGCTATTCGATCCATGAGGCCGGTAAAGCACTCCTCGTATTTTCTCATGAAAATACGAGAGCTTTTAAGTGCTTTATCTTTAAGATCTTTTGTCATCACCTTTGCATGGGTCCCATCTCATTGCTCGATTCCGGGCAATGAGATGGCGGACTCACTTGCTAAGGTGGGCGCTATGGAAGGCGATATTTACGATCGACAAATCGCCTACAACGAATTTTTCTTCATTTATCGTCAACAGTCACTCGTCAGCTGGCAGAATAAGTGGAGTGAAGGGAGTTTGGGACGATGGCTATATTCGATCATCCCTAAGGTGTCGAAGAGTCCTTGGTTCAAGGGGTTGGATGTGGGTCGAGACTTCATTCGTATGATGTCTCGCCTCATGTCCAATCACTATTCGTTAAACGCTCACTTGTTCCGTGTTGGGCTGGGAGACAGCAATCTCTGTGAATGTGGACAAGGTTACCAAGACGCCGATCACATCCTTTGGTCTTGTGCTGAGCATCGTGGAGTCAGATCTGAGCTGTGCGATTCCCTTCGGGCTCGAGGTAGACAACCTAATGTTCCAGTTCGGGATATTTTGGCTAGACGTGATCTGGAGTTTATGAAACTCATATATGTTTACTTTAAGAATACTAACCTTAGATTGTAAGTTTTATTAACCTTGTGTTTAGTTTGTGTATTGTGCGTGTAGTTTTTTTTTTTAATGTTTGTTTTCAAGATGAAGATGAAGTTCATGTTTTAGGATTAATTAAATATTTGTATCGAAAACCACATTTCAAACCTCCCTCTCCCTTTTCCCATCCAAAAAAATTGTAAATCTCCACTAACCTCGAGACAACCGCGAGTATCCGGTCCAGCTCCTTTAACTTATATATAATATAAGACATCAATAATGTATAACGAAAATGATAACTCGGCTCTGTAAAGTTTATTCGATTGAGCCTGTACAAATAAAGTAATTAATAAAAAAAAAAAGTCTTCCGGAACAAAATTACGAATGCTTCAAGATCTTTAAACTTTCCAGAAAGTCTAGGCTTTTCTGAAGTTATCACAGCTTACCTTTAAAATTGGAACTGCCCTTAAGATATCTGAACTTCAATAATGATTTCGAGACCTGAATTTTAGTCAGAAGTTTTTAAATTTTGCGACGATTTTCCTGAACTAAACTGAAGAAACCAAAGAACTTTAATCTATCCTGAAGTTCCTACCATTTTTATAATGTTTTCGTTGTTTCCTTGAAGCTTCAGAAGCATTTCCATTACAATCTCTAAAATTCCCAGAAATTTCCTTAATTTTAAAGAATCTCACCTAATTTTTCAATTAGTGCTCATAACTTCTCTAGCGATCCACCCATTTTCCTGATTTTCATGGAACTTCCCTGAAGACTCCACTTATTTATAGAAATTTTAAGAACATTCCTGAAATTCTCTGAACATTTCATAACTCGTCGGAAATGTTTGAATCTTCCTATAATTTATTAATGGAACTGCTCTGAAGATCTCTGATCTTCCTCGAATTGTACATCCCTAAAAAATAAAGAAGCTGGTAAAAATTTCTTTAAATATCTCTAAAGTTCTCTGATCTTTCCTGAAGATGTCAGAGCTTTGCTGAATTTTTTGGACATTTTCGGAATTTATAGGAACTTCTATGAAGTTTTTGTAATGTCATTGAAGTTACTTGAACTGCCCTGACGTTCTTAAAGCCTGAAGTTTTTACAATTCTCCTGTAGTTCTGAAATAAATGGAACTGTCCTAATCATCATTAAACTTCCCAGATAATCGCTGAAGTTATGTGCAATTCCTAAAATATATCTGTAGTTTTTCCAAATATTCTGCAGTTTTCTGGACGTTCCTGAAACTCCTGGAACTTCTTAAAGTTTATATAAAATTCGCTGACGTTCATGATGCTATCTTTCATTGGAACTAATGTTTACAGATGTTTAAACTTTGCCGGATGTCTGGACGTCCCAGAAGTTATTGGAACAGTCTTTAGATCACTGAGCTTCCCTGATAATCTCTAAACCTATTTTCTAGACCTGCTTATTCAATTCTTTTCAAAGTTTTCTAAATTTCCCTCAATATCTCTGAACTTCTTTGAAATTTTCTTAACTATCCTGAAGCTCTCTGGATATCTCTGAAGTTTTAAGAACTTCTTAAAAGTACCCACAGTTGTCCTGAAGCTGGTGGGACCAACGTGAAGTTCTCGAAATTCTCCTGAACTGCCCGAAACGGTGTCCTGTTATTTGGCCGAATGCCGTTTGGCTGAACGCCATTTAACAGAATGCCATTTAGCCGAATTTGTCGTTTGGCTGAATGCTGTTTCAAATTTTTGAACACTACTAGGCTCCTATATGGCAACCCAGTGGATTTTTTACAATCACGAATTCTGATTTTTTTTTAAATGATAAATATGGTCTTTTTAATAAATTGTATATTGTATTAAACTGAAATTTCATATTTTCGATGGATTTATATTTCTGTTAAAGATAAGTTTTTAGTTATGTAAGTGCTATTTTTTGGCCACCCTTTTTAATATGATCAGTTCTTTGGACTCATTATTATTTTTTGCACAGTAAACGACAAATGACCCTAAACCCCCCAAGTAGTTCTCTTAGTTCGTTCTCTTTTAATCCTCAGAACATCTTCAAAGTTCCTACAATTTTTGTTGACAGCCCTGAAGGTCTTTTATATTTCCTGGAGTTCCGGTTACTCTTATGATAATGTTCCTAGAATTGTCCTGAAATTAATAAAACTGCACTAAACACCTCTTAACTTCGTGACGTTTTCTGCAAGACCATTATTTTCTCATTCTCTTAACTTCCTGATGTTCACTAGACTGTCATTTATTTTTGGAAGTTCTCGAAGGTTCTCACTATTTTCGTGAATTAAATGGGACTACCCTAAAATTCACCTGAGGTTCAACGAACTTCCCTGAAGGTCCCATGATTTCCCTGATAATCATGAAACTGCCCAACGTTACATAACTACCCTTTTGGATCTTAAAAACTCAAATCAAGTCTTAGCAACAGAAGCTCCTGAAGTTCCTGCAATTTTCCTGAATTTAATGGATCTGCTTTGAAGCTCGTTGGTCTTCACTGAAATTCTCGAAACATTCCTGAAATGTATGAAACTGCCTTAAAACTATCGTTGTTTTAAGCGTTCTGGACGTTCTTGATGCTTTTGGAACTTCTTTCAAATGTCCATGTAATTCTCAGATCTTCCTGAAGGTTCTCAAAACTTTCCTGAGGTTAATGGAGCTACCATAAAATGTACATATTTTTCCAAAAGTTTTTGGAACCTCATTAAAGTTCCCGCAATTTTTTGACGTTCATGAGGTTCTTAACTTCTTTAACGTTTTCTGGACTTTAGGAACTTAACTCCACAATTTTCCGGATGTTAATGGAACTGTCATGAAATTCTCAAAACTTTCCCGAAGCTCGCTGAACTTACATAAAAAACTTTGAGCTTACCTGAGGTTTTCTGCAGTTTTCTGAAGTTTTTTTTAAAAAGGTCTTGTTAAGTTCCTTGAATGTTCTTGAAGTAAACTGTGTGGAACTGTTGTAAAGTTCTCTGATCATCATCTTTAAGACTGAACTGAAGTTCTACCTTTCAGGATCTTTAATCCTCCAAAACGTTCTGGACTTTCTTGTCGTTTTCGGACCTTTCCTAAAATTTTTGAAAGTTCTCTGAACGCTTCGGATACTCCGTAAAGTTCGTGGAACATCAGTGAAGTATTCTAAATTAATCTAAAGAGCCCGCAATTTTCCGGTTTTTTTTTCCTGGAGTTACCTGAATTTCTCATGATGTCTATACATTTTCAGTACTTTTGCTGAAATTAGTGGAACTGTATGCTCGATATTTAAAATTCATAATGGATTTTTGCAATACTATTTTACGCTATTTGCCAGTCTGACTGACTGAAAACCAGAGTTGCGAACTATCACAATCACTATCGTAAAACAGCTGATTGTAGTAACGCTTTGTACGTTCCTATCCATGTGCTTGTCGAAGCTCTCTCCATGACCATCCATGAAGTAGACGAAAGAAGTAAAAAGCAACTGGTGAATGTCGTCGTCGGTTGTGATCCATCACCGATCTGGTCATTCCCGACAATCACGACACTCATCTGTGCTCGTTTTGAAGCAATTGCTGCTTTGCTTGCTTATGTGAGTGTGTTGGTGAGTGAGCCCAACAGCTTCCGTTTAATGTTGCCTGCTTTGTTTGTAACTCACACAGTGTGCCTGCCGAGACGAACTTGGAATGCGTAGGCATTGTTTTCATTTTCTTCTGTCTTTTCGCTTTTTCTCATCATCGTACTGCAGAAGTCTTCACTGTTTTCATTGTGCTTTTCATCATCAGCAGCGAGTGTAACGTTTTGCTTGTGAGCAGCGACCATTACTGGTGATTGTTGTTTGCCATGGCTCTACCTGTCACTGCGTGACAAAACGTTCTATCAGCGATAGTCGGTTGATGCGTAGACGAGTGTCACGTGAGTGTCATGATATTTTGCATCACTGCTGACAACACTTCAATAAAATTATAATAACTTTTTTGGATAAGCTTGGATCGTCTTGCACAAAGTTGTTGGACATAAAATTTACAGTCTGGTAAACTCTGCTTTGATGCTATTTGCACGATTTCAAAGTAGTGGCGAAACTCTAACGCCATGGTGTTTCTTCATTCATTTTGATATTTTTTTTCCATACAAACTTCAATCCGTTTTAGATATGGGTAAATGTTGGCAAATTTGACTCAAATTTGGACCAAAGTCTCAGGGTAGCATAAGGAATAAGTGACCCTGTGACGCGGGGGATGGAGGTCCTTAGGCGGCCCAAAGAAATCTAAACTGTTTGTATCTGATGGTCCAAATTGCTTCAAACTGTTAATTTATTTCATACCTGATGAGTGCAGAACATTTTTCATAGCATATTTCTAGACAAACCATTCAATAGGTTCTAGCTGCTTTGATGGATTCTCTTGATCGACTTTATCTTTCGTTAATAACTCGCATGAAAAAAAAACATTTCAAAATAATGTGATCTCTTCCCGCTCGAAATATAGTTCCCCAAATATGAGCATACATCTCAAATCACTTTTCCAACAAGAGGATATAACTTTCTTACATCAATAGAATCACGAGTAAACGGTCAATATAGTTACTATTAAGAATAATAACATCAAAAGAACTCCCTCCCCAAAATGTAGATTGTGCAAATTTATGTCTGTATTTAGCATGATGAGTAGTTTTAAAAAGTTTTTGATATGAAATGTATACATGTATAAATAAATGTAATACTGAGGTTTTTTTTTAAATCACCGCCCCAGCAGATCACCGCCACCTGATTCGAAAATGCGCACCGAGCCCAAAACAGCAACAAACCTTTCAGCTTCCTTCCCTGCCACGTTGCCCGACCATCAGCAAAGGCCATTGGAGAAATGTTTTATTAAATCTGCACAGTTCAGCACCCATTCAAGACGATTTTCAATCCCTCGGTCGGAGCGGTAGGAGCGGCAAATATCTAAATTGAAGCATCGAAAAGTACATTGAATAAATTGAGCTGGATTTGCTTTATAAAGCAAATCACCACACTGACAAAGAGCGAGAGAGAGAGGGTTTGCGAACACCCCGAGTGCATGTGTGCATGATGCAAGACGTTGCCGGTAGTTGGCCGAGTTTTCTTGTTCACATCAGACTTAACATCATCCATTCAATGTGCATAGTAGAGCAGTAGTGGATTGTTTCAACGATGATGATGATGATGATGATGATGATGTGATGAAGTTATTGCATTTTGCCTCAGCCCGGTGCCATTTCGATAGAATTGAAACCTGTCATTCAAAGGGATTGAGGGGAGATTTCTCTGTTTCTAAAAGG
The DNA here is from genome assembly GCF_037179485.1 of Ochlerotatus camptorhynchus. NCBI lineage: Eukaryota > Metazoa > Arthropoda > Insecta > Diptera > Culicidae > Ochlerotatus > Ochlerotatus camptorhynchus. The sequence goes on along the minus strand of NW_027040668.1, from coordinate 1,683,155 downwards.
AACAACTGTTTTCATAACGCATCGGAATTGAATCTTGTCATAAATGCACCCCTGACTAGAAGGATAGAAGTAATCTCTTTGGAATATTTCAAAAACGATGCTCTTCAGTACAATTTAGACAAAAGGAACGACATAAGATTTATCTTGACCAACAGAAAGCACTGTTCATTTAAATAGAAAGCTGGTAATCCTATTATGAGGAATTATGAGTACAAACTTCATCGAAACAAAGACCTTTCAAGCGTTATAATTTTTGCTATAGGAAAACATGCATCAACGTCAGAAAACCACAAAATGCCTCAGCTAATACGAGCAATCTTTGAAGCTCAAAGAACTTCAATTTAGCTGATTGTTCGATTGGTTGCCTTGGAGGTAGCAATTCTCCAATCAGTCGGTATCCGCAGGACAATTACTGATTGGAAACTCGAGAACAATTGGCCACCCCTCTAAGGCTGTGGATCTAATTATATAACATATTCTACCGTTGTTGATTAACTGCGTGCGCTCAATTGGTCCCACAGCAATAACATTCATAATCGATGACATCCGGGAATGTTTCGTATCATTACCCGCACTCTTCCCGTGCGAGGAAATTGAATCCATTAACTTTCTTCCTTGGTTTAAAAACGGGAAAAAAATGATACCTAAACGGAAGCGGAAACGAACCTCCTCAATCCGGATGATGGACGCATTGTGCTGTAAAAGTTCTTTCCATCTGAGCGAGAAGGAGAAGTCTCTACTATCCTTCTACGGAGTGGCAGTACATCATATCTTACACGGTGTGGCAAGAAAAAGGCATGCACCTGTTTGGGTTGCCCTCGCCGCACTATGGAGATACAGGTGGCCAATAATACAGCAATTCCTTAGCAAAACGATAAAGTGGTTCTCAGAATTTCGTAAAAATGTGTAGTTTTGTCCCTTATCGTAAAATAAACGACCTGTTTTGTTTTTAATTTGTCATTAGGGTGACCAATTCTATGTAAGGTTGGTTCGAAAAATCGATTAGATTAAAAAAGAGTTAGTGCGGATTGTGCTTAATAGGTCGGAAATAGGGTAGTTAACCCTATCGATAATTTATTTAAAGTTTCAATATACGTATAATTATAAAGATGTTGTGCGTTTTTTTCATGAAAATTATTTTAATATTATACAATCTGGTGAACGTTCAATACTTACAGATTTCTTATTTTATCGAAAAAATATTCCCAATTCCTAATCTCATCTCATCTATTTATCTTTATCAATTTACAAAATTATGTTTGAAAATTTAACCTTGGTAGAGATCTACCATTTTATTCGATGAAAGTTTTTCAATCATCATCATTAACTTGAACATTTGTTAGAAACATTTTATTTTAGATTTTTCTTAAAGAATGGGTTAGGATTCGTTTAAAAAAACTACAAGGGACAGTCTTATGGGGTTGTACGCAATGGTAGGACTACGTGGTCTTATATAATAAATGGTAATGTTTATCTTTATTGGGCCAGGTATTAATCTGAACCATATTTTAATTATTTTCCTTACCTAATTTTTATATTTTGATTTTCTGTTCTATTTACTATCGTACAGATTTGTGGTACAAGCAGAAGCAATACTTTTGTGCGCGGAATCTGACGAAATATTGCTTGGATTGTGCTGGGTAATAGGAGTGTACCCCATTAGGCATAAATACGTTAGACATAAGGACGTTAGGCATACGGACGCTAGGCATAATGGACGTTAGGCATAAAATCATTAGGCATAATGGACGTTAGGCATAATATACGTTAGGCATAATGGACGTTAGGCATATAATACCTTGCTGCTGTGCAACTCTAGAAACCTGTTTCGAGCATGGTGAACAATGCTGCGTTGCTAAGCGTTGAATAAAAAATGATACAAGTTAAACAAGCATAGTTTCTTTAATAAGCACAGTATGGAATCCATTATTTATCATATCATAAGTGACGTAGCTACATATTTACTTAGATCCAAGATTAGTAGCGATAGCGGTTAAGTAATCTGGCAATGAAAACTCAGCATAGTTTTGAACTATAACTTGAAATCAATCGCATCTAGAAATAAAAAAAAATCACACATTTGATGTAAAATATTCTTACACACATAGGGGAATTTACGTATTCTCGTCAATCTAAGCAGCGTCCGCACTTCTATTAGCATTTTCACAGCGTCACGCACATATATGACGTGTCTGTTTGTTTCAATTCATCTGCTGCTTGCTTCTCTATCCATTCCAATCGACAGAATTCTTCAAAACTGTTTGAAAGCGTTTTTACAACGCTCTAAACTTCTCAGGTGAGTGTGACTATTGTCGGCAGCCTCTTTTTCTTCGGCAACCTTCCCATTAGAACTGCGTGTTAACCAGCTGTTCTATTATCGGCAACTCGAAATCAGCCCCATTTTGTAGTACGTATGCTTCATTTGAAGAAAAATCTGGCATAACAGGATTGCTCGGTCCTACAAATATAATCAGATTGAAGCTGAAAGACTAAATAATCATTTGGATACATTCAGGGAAGTGTGTTGATGGTAAAACATAGTGAAATTAACGTTTAAATTTTGGTTGCCGAAAACAGTCAATGGGTGCCGAAGCCGACATTTACCCTATTACAATTGTCAAAGAAGAAAAGGTTTTCCTCAAAGAACAGCTCATGAAATGAAGAAAGGTGAATTCTGTGATTTTTCATTCAATAACAAAAAACAGCTAAGGTTGAATAAAATATGATGCAAAAGAACAGCTCATGAAATGAAGAATGGTGAATTCTGTGGTTTTTCATTCAATAACAAAAAAAACATACCAGCTGCTGCTATACTTTTCGATACAACGGTTCTGTTTTTGTTGTCATCAGAATGAAAACTAGCGGAACCGTCTGCTGATGATGTGATGTGAGCGATACTTCCATGAACAATGACGAGTTGCCGAAACAAACAAGGAACTGTGGCAAACGTACCATCTGTAACCCTTTGCCTGCCCAAGACGTCGCAAGTTTTCATGAGTTCCAAAAATTAAGGCTCTTTCATTATTGTCACCGAAGTCAGCAATCAATAGACGGTCCCCATTCTCATCCTTCTGGAATTCATCGGGTAGATTATGCCTAACGTCCATTATGCCTAACGTCCGTATGCCTAACGACCGTATGCCTAACGTCCATATGCCTAACGACCGTATGCCTAACGTCGTGTACCCGGGTAATGGATCTCATGGACGAAGGGAAACTTGAAGTTCGGCGAGTTCATGAAGAATTTTCGTTCGCAACGTCCACCATGGCAGTAAAAAGTATAACTCTTACACGTTAAACCATTGCCCAGTTTTGTCACTTTTCGAGTTCTATGCTCTTAACTCAGGGCGTTTATCATCGTTGCCAATCTGCACAGTACTGGAGTGCGAGCCAACAGCAAAGCCATGCTGCCACCTATTTGAATTTCTATCTTCTCAATGCAATAAGGCAGTTCTGTGTCAACCATATAAGATCACCATAAATACTTATTTGTACGGCTACGCTGGACATGGGTTAGCCCGGTGGTTGGAAAGGGGCACTCAGAGAGCCCAATTGCTTCAGGATTATAAGCTTGGTTGCTACCGTTTTGCTGGTTCCAGGAATTTCATTCATGCCAAGATTAGTAGAATTCCTAAACAATCTCTTTTGAAATTATTTGGGGGCCCTTCGGATAGGGAAAATGAACGAAGCTTAACCTCAAGTGCGTCCCTGTCGCTTCAGGTAACAGCGCCACGCATGACGTTTTCCAACAACACCTTACCTTGAGCACACTCGGGTTTTAGATCAGACCGGAGATACGCTTGACATCACCACGACGAGCCAGACGACAGACGGCGGACTTGGTAATACCCTGTAAGTTATCATGCAACACAACTGGCTCCTCCTTTGCCGAGTCTTTTGCCTCACTTGCCACGTCCAGTCATTGTTTATGCTGTTGATGTTTCTTCGGGTAAGGTTGAAACGAATTTCAACGGCGCCGGTGGTGTAGTGGTAAGCGTGATTACCTCTCACCCCAGCAGGCCTGGTTTCAATACCAGTCAGCGCCGCCGGGATGTTCTGAGGCATAACATCTCTGATCACGCCTTCCTTCGGATGGGAAGTAAAGCCGTTGGTCCCCGGTTCATAAGTTGATGGGTCGATAGGTAGGGTCCAGGTGTGGGAGCTGCCTTCCTGGCACGTCGGTAGCATTGGTGCACGGAAAACAAGATCGACGGAAAAAACAAACCAAAGGGAAAAAAAAAGGTTGAAACGAATTTGACAAGAAATTCCAATTTTCGGCTTTTTACACCTACTCGAGGTTTAAATTCTTCTTGTTGTTGTGTTCTTGTTCTTTCTTCGTTTATGATTGGTTGAACATAGCAAAAGCATGTTATAAAAGATAATGGAAGTCAGAGAAAAAATGTTATTCAACATATTGCATTCAACGTATCCACATCGTATAATGGCCGCACCAAGCAGATCGCTCGTAAGTCCACCGGAGGAAAGGCTCCTCTTAAACAGATGGCCATCAAGGCCACTCGCAAGAGCGCTCCAGCCACCGGAGGAGTCAAGAAGTCTCATCGCTACCGGCCAGGACCTGTCGCTCTGCGTGAGATCCGTCGTTACCAGAAATCGACCGAGCTGCTGATTGCAAGTTGCCTTTCCAGCGTCTGGTCCGTGAAATCGCCCAGGACTTCAAGACCGATCTGCGCTTCCAGAGCTCGGTCGTTAATGGCCCTACAGGAATCCAGCGAGACCTATCTGGTCGGTCTGTTCGCCATCCACGCCAAGCGTGTCACAATAATGCCAAAGGGCATTCAGCTGGCTCTTCGTATTTGTGGTGAACGCTCCTAATTTCTCAGTCGAAATCTAGCAACACCGGCCCTTTTAAAAGCCACTAAAAGATTCCACAAGAGAGTTGGGAAGGAAATTTCTGTTGCTTAAAACTGATCGCATCACAGTGAATCCTGATCTAAAAATTGCAACCAGCAAGTGCCCTAGAACCAAAAGCGGTGCGATGCTATGACGATGACTGTAAGGGGCTTAGAAGCAGAAGGGTGAAAGCCAATTCGCGTTATCGATTTCCTCTTTTGTGATGTCCATGGCTTTCTATTTCGTACTATTTTTGCTATGCTCTACTATCATCCACAATAACAAACGTATCAATGAATGTGTTTGCCGTCGAGTTAACGTTATCTGACTGTGCACTTTGCAGTTGCTCCTCCGTGAATGCTCAGATCTAATCCACTTGCACAGAGAACTACATAGATGGTGCATGGGATAAGCTTTCCATCTTCAATGTACAAGCACATTTATTCAATCTATAGATCAATTTACAGCGCCTGCCACGTCCTCACGGTCTTTTGGGGGAGAGAAGGATGATTAGTTCGACGTCCGGTTGTTAATAGAGACCGAGAATTCCTCTACATCTCCATGGCTGTCCCGGGAAGGATAGTTGTGTTAGTGAGGTAGGTTATTTTTAGATCAGGGTTCACTGTGGTAAGTGATGCGATCAGTTAAAGCAGAATTTGTTTTAATTTAAATCTAGTGGGGAGAGAATAAGGCAAAGTGCAAGGAAGGGGATAGGCTTGGGATTGAACTCCCTACCTTCTGCTCAGTAAGCAAAAACGGTAACGACTGAACCAACCGGTGAACACTCGTGTTTATTTAAGTTACCATGGAGACGTAATTTGTTATTAGCCCCGGTCCCTTTCAAATTGTATCATTATTTATGAACGGCCTTATATTTGAAATGACGTTTCACATTCATCTAGTGAAGTCCGATTTTCATTCAAATAATCGTTTAATCGATTAACGAACCGAAAAGTAAACTATTTATAATCGGTTAGATCATGCCGATACAAGCATTAACATCTCCACAGGATCATCACCGATCGTTTCAAACATGTGCTGCACTCTCATTGGTGGAAAAATGGCAGCACAGCGAACAAAAAATAATCGATTAGTTGTTAATCAAGTAATTAAAAACTTGGACACCTCTGATTTTGGTGTGATTGTTTTGATAAAAATGAGCGCAAATATCATCTCTTTCGAGGGGGCAGCAAAACCACAAAATTACCTTGAATACGGGGGGTTCTCATTGGTTGAAAAGGACCGTGAAAGAAGACACTAAAATAGAAAGTTTTTCTTCCGACAGTTTCATCTTAGTATTCATCTTTGACTGAACTACTGAACCTCGTCGTAATGCTACATCGACATGTTTCGTCTAGGAATGATTCTCTGATGACTGTGTTGGGGAAGCAGCATATGCATGTACGTAATTGGTGGATTTGTTAGTTAATTCGACGCTTTTGGACAATGCTGGACATTTACCACTTTTTCAATAGTTTCTTGTTGAAAATCAACATTCGGAAGCATTTTATCGATGCGTAACCATATTGCTGGTCGAGTTGTGATAAAATTATTGAAATTTGACCAAGGGCAGCTGAGTTATTAACGTTCAAAATCTTTCACAATTTTGTTTCATGTTCCTTTTTCAGTTTTCATAAAGTGTACCCCATATAGAAATCACCGACGTAGTCCTACATAAAAAAACACGTGTGATTATGTTTAGGGCATCCTAAAATAAAGTTCACAAAAGTCGCAAAAGTCGACAATTTTTTTTTGGTTTTCCATCCAAATGTGACGGTTGAAAAAATAGATGTATCCACAAGTAAAATTTATGACACATTAGAAACAATTTGGATTCTAATTGGAATTTCCTTCAAACTTTCACCATCTACTCAATTTTATTAAATTCACTCTACAGTATTGTTGATATTCTCATGAAACCTCGCACTTCAGTATATTATGTGTACAACATACTCTTGTTATATTCATTACAGTTCCTTTAGTAATTTCTTCAGATTTATCTACAAACATTTTTCAGAAAGCTTTTGAAATTCACCTTCGACCTTTTATTGAAGTTTGCTAATAATTTTCTTGAAACTTTCCTCAGAACACTCCTGAAAATTTCCTCAGAACTTTGTTAAAAGTCTTCTTAGAATGTTGCAATGGTTCTCCTTAAAATTCCCTGTTTTTTATTAAAAACCCATTGAATTATCTCAACAATATTCTAGTCAACATTGTCAATCTTTGAAGTGCCAGACTGTTGAAAAACAAACTTAAGAACTTTGAAAATATTTCAATATGTCAGATTCTTTGGCAAGTTATAGAGTCATTGGAGTTTCATTGAAGAGAAAAAATGCAAAGCTACAATAAATATTTTAAAACTTTAAAATCTGTATAATAGTTCTCAGTCCTTCAACAAAAACCAAGAATCATGAGGAGTTTCGTAGTATGTAACCATCAAGAAAAAAATATTCATGCTTTTTTCTAGTTTAATTAAATTATGAATCTAACTTCAATCTGATTCGGAAACTCAAACAAATGTGGAAGATAAACATTTAAAAAAGTTTACAAAAGCTAGTTAAACTAAAAATTTTAGCAAAAAAAAAAGTTTATCTTCCATTTAATTCCACTTAATTAATTTTGGTGTCCATGACAGATACGTATTTCGACTACAATGTGCAGTCTTCATCAGAGTCATTCCCACTAAAGAACTTCTAACAAAATCTAACCCCCTTAAGTACTCATCTCTTAGGTATAAGAGTCAAGATCATAGGTATAAAAATGAAACTACAATGTGTTGAATCGGGACCTACCTAACTTATAAAAACCAAAGATTTAAGTAAACTAAAGGAGAAAAATCTATTCAACTCTCTAATAAGGAAAATCCCAAAGGCTTGGTAGCCATCATAATGAAGTAATGAAATTGGGTTGTTAGCGGAATAAAACAGCAAAAAAAGGTTATCTTCCATTTAATTCCACTTAATTAAACCTAGGGGATGAGTACTTAAGGCTACGACTATGATTTTCGTGAATCACGAAATGAGATGCAAAGCGTAGAGAAAAACAACAATATGGAACTCATGGATTGGAGGATCAAATTAACTTGGTGAGACCTGTCCAAATACTTCTTACAATAAAAAAAAAACTTATTGCGTGCCAGGATTCAGGAGAACATTTTAAAACTGGAAGTGTGTGTGAAGCGGCTCTCGTTCTGATGGAGGAAGCTTTTTGGATACCGAAAGATAAAGTGTTTATTGTATTGTACTTTTTCACTATAGTTTTAAGATGTTTTGTATAGTGAACAAGAATCCTCGGCTCTGTAAAGTTAATTCGATTGAGCCCTATCAAATAAATTAATGAAGAAACAAAAAATATCTAGTGTATCAAACAATTAGTTTTAGTGACAAACCTTTTTTTTGCTACCTTTATGCTTGTGATTCTCCCATAGTTCGCCGTCGCGTCAGACGGAGTGAGTCGTTCCAGCAAATCATTTTACGCTATTTCGTACACCTGAGACAAACACACATTTACCGCGCTCGGCGGTACCAAGTCCTTCTGAATGGCAGTATTTCCCATGCATACATCTCATGGTTTCACGTTGGTTACATTACTCTGCCCGGTTTATGACAGTCAAGAGGCTGATTTTATTGCGGAATTATTCAAACTCATCTATCCCATCGGAAAACGAAGCGACAAGGTGGAGCTAGGGGGGAGCAAGAGGAAAAGCACGACAGAAAAATGGAATATCGCACCGCAGATGAACGGATGGAAAAACGAAGGTGGACACCCGATCAAAAAAAAATGTATTCCGTACTGGTACGAAAAAATCCGTCACCATCATGAGTTTATGTCGGGACTAAGAGACTTTAAATGATCTTTATTTCTTGCGTTTGTGTGGTTCACATGTATGAATTTTCAAGTGACACAGTATATTTGAGATTGTAACTATTATTTACAGTTCTTAGTCCTATCAGGCCTATTTTTACCACCTTGGTGGGATTGGTTTGATTTGAATTGGAAAAAGGAGACTACTTATAACTACTATTTACAACTACAACTAACCTACAACTACTATACACACCTAATTGCTTATCAAAGCATGTTTTGATGTATTGCATTGCTGTACAAACCTAGTCTTAATGTCATCAATTTTGTAATCTAATTTTCAAACATTTGCCTCTTGGTGGAGATCTGAAATTCTTGTGTCAAAGGGACGATCAAGGATCATCCTAAGCACTCTGTTCTGAGTGGCTTGGATTTTGTTCCTGTGAGTCTGTGCACATGATTCCCACACCGGAGCTGCGTAGAGGATGGCAGGTGCTATAATTTGTTTGTAGACAGCCAGTTTGTTCACCCTTGAGAGGCAGGATCTACGGCAAATCAGCGGATACAGACACCTAACCAAGGCGGAACACTTGATTACGGTTTTCTCTTCATGCGAGTGGAATAAGAGCTTTTCGTCAAACAACATCCCGAGATAGGTTACTTCGGCGGACCACTCAACCCTTGTGCCATCCATGATTACAGTACAAGATGGAGCTGGTTTTAGTTTGGGTGGTTGCCGATGGAGGAACATGATTGTTTGTGTTTTGGAGGCATTGATTTTGATTTTCCACGTGGTGGCATAATCAGCAAAGGCGTCAAGACATCGTTGGAGTTTGTTTGTTTTTCGCGAGGCACCCTACCCTTGACGGTTATTGCGGTATCATCTGCGAACAGAAGAACACGCAACCGTCGCCGAGGGGAGGAATGTCTGAAATGTAAATGCTGGAAAAATGGAACTCCTGCTGGGATAGAAAACGTGTTTGAAAGCGATACCTTAATCGACCTTTGCTGAAGGTAGTTAGGGTGATATGTCGGGACTTTCTCGTATTTTCTTTTATTTAGCGTCGGGGTGTGTTGGGCAATCGATTGCCAATCACCGTCATGCGTCGATTGCCAATTGGCTTAGCCAATTCTAGATGAATTCTTTAAAAGGTCCTATCTGCCTTGATCGAATACTTTCATCCACTTCCTCTTTTTATAATCACGGCTATACAAACAGATTTCACGCCATTTTTTTCCAAATAGTTTGATGGAGGAAGTTCTCATCTAGCATCCAGAAGGCCAAACACAATAGGGAACGTTTTTACAGCAGAGTTTTTATTGAAAGAGCAGTTCCACACCAAATGACGAATCGATCACATTCGACCATTTTGGATCTGACCAATTCCACGCCAAATGACGAATCTGAAAAAAAAACTCGACCTGCTGTGACTTGCATGAAACTTTGTATAATGGTGTGTTATGGGCAATGAGCTCACATTTTTCCGAAAATTTGACCATTTTGGATTTTGTGTTTTATTTGCTTCAATATGGTGTCATTTTTCTACAAATTATAGCTCAAAAATGTACAAAATGACGTCTGAGACAATATTAAAAAAGAAAACAAAAAAAAGGGAAAAATATACCTGGGCTTATTGATTTTCAGCACTATTTCCAAAAAAAAAGAACGGGTTAAAAATTCATCTAAAAAAAACGTTAATTTGAAAAAAAAAAATATTAGGTACATGATCTAATATGGCACATTTTTAGCAAAAATGTTATTTGTTCCAAAAGGCCTGGAGTTCAATCCCAGTCAGCACCATCGGAATTTGTTTTCTGTCGATCTTGTTTTCTAAACTGAGTACCAATGCTACTGACGCCATTGAGGCAGCTCCCACACCTGGACCATACCTATAGACCCATCAACTTATGAACAGGGGACCAACGGTTTTATGAGAGATGTTAAGCCTCAGAACATCCCGGCGGCGCCGACTGGGATTGAACCCAGGCCTGCTGAGGTGAGAGATAATCACGCTTACCACTACACCACCGGTGTCACTATCTGTAGAGGTTCACTAAAAATATCTGGTTTGGCAGTCTATCTGTACCTGTGGCTTGAAAAGCGATATTTTCATTGCAACCCGGACCGGCAACCGTGATCGTGTTATTGAATTGGTCTATCGTGGATTGTCTACCAGGTAATAAAAGATTATTATTTAGCTTTATTAAGGAGGCTTTCAGCCTTGGGCTGGTTCGCCTCCAAGGGTAATAAAAGATCGCTAGTCTTATTCGCGTCAATTTCGAAAATTAATAAATTACATCAAAACTGAGACCTTTGTGGGGACGCAGAGGTAAACATGGTCTCAAAACAACAATGGTCGTTCTAATATTTCTTCCATACTCCCACCTGATTGCATAGACGTGGACAGCGCCGTTATTGATCTTTGAAAATTGAGTCACTGAAACTTGTACATTGAGAATGTACTTCCAGCCCCATTCAGTTGATTCAATGTGCCTCTGCCATTTGGAGCACTTTTAAAGGTACCAAAATTGGTTTGATCGGAACAATCTTGCATGGTTGCTCTAACCATAGATTGAGATTAAATAAATTGAAAAAGATTTCCGAATCAACAGTTAAACGACAAGTTTTACTCGGGAGCTCACCAAACCGGCTCTTCCCACTGACAGCTAATGCATCGAGGGGGGAAATTGTCGCGTGCACTGGTTGGGAAAATTATGTCATCTTCTGGTGAATGTTTTTGGGACAACCACAAAGCAACTCCCGGTCTCCAGCAGCTGAGAAGGAAATAGGTTTTTGATGGAACACCGTCACCTTCCAGTTCAGAGCCAACGTGCGACGAGTCGGCCTCCAGTTGTCCCAACACGTCATACTCACTACTCTACATATATAGTATGTGGCCAATGTGTGTGACAAAGGAAGCATTTTTATTGCCACTCATTTCTTTCCTGTCGCCAGCTTTATTTATAGCCGCAATCACTAATAATTTCCAGTGGTTTGCCAACTCAGTCACTGAGCGCATTGGAATGGTACCTCTACCGATCGTTCCATCCATGTCTTTCAATTATTAAATCATATTTATTTCATTTCACAGCCGTATGTGCGTGTGTCTGTGCATGTTTTGGAGATTGGCTCATTCAGATTTATAATTACACATTTATTGCAATTTTAATTGTTTTCATCGGACATCCCCAGTGTCCGCTCCTCCGCAGCAGCCTCCGCACGATTTTTGATGCTGGATTATACCACGTGCCCTGACTGACGGTGACGGTGAACAGTGGTGCCCTCTGGTAATGAGGCATACAATCCGGCGCGGGTCGATGATAAATGCAAATGAACAGTGCAAATAATTGGAAACAGAATGGTATTACACAGAACTCATAAATGTTGGCGGGGGAAAAAAATATTTACATTAATTTCGAATTAGTGTGATGCCAAATGTTCCGGCTCGATGAAATACGCACTTGAAGCTTAATGTTGCTGATTTTCGAGTTTTTTCGCCTGAGTCTGTTGGAATGATAATTATATTGCAGAATGCAAAAGATCAAAAGTGCAGACAAGTGCGCAGCGATTAATTCTGCAGGGTTCAATGAGCTTGTCAGCAGCAGCAGAGTTGTGCGGAATGTGCGAAATTATTGACTCGGTTGATGTGATTTTAAATCGATCGATGTTATAATTAACGCAAATCCTCGCATAATTTTGTGATATGCTTGCTTCTCTATTTGGAAAATAGTAAGCTAAATATCGTTTTCTGTTACTGTTTTACTCGATAGAAACCTTGTTATCTTAATTGTTCTGCAAAAAATGCATTAAGCTAAAATGAAATGATTTACTACTGAAATGTGGCGTTTATCAAAACCAGTCTGAAAGTTTCACCAGTGAAAGATACACACCAAAAAATTATAAATTTAAATATCCATGCATGCTAAAATTGAAGCGTGTCCACGTAAACTAGCAACTTGGAAGAAATATTGCTTACAAAGATGGATGGTTGCATACAATATTTAGAATATTTCATTAAATGACTCATAAATTTACACGATCTGTAATGTGAATTTGTATGATATGTGACGCTCCATTTATGTGCATCATAGTGACAGAAATTTACGCTTATTTTTCGAAATGTGTATTTTATGGATTACTGAGATTATTTCGTTCTTAGTTTATTTAACAACGTTGCTTGATTCATGAGTATTGAATTTTCAAAAAACTTGATGTCCGGGAAAATCCTAACACTTCAACTAAAATTTCTCGGGAAAATCAACCACTTTTGAACTTTTGTTTTTTCGTTCATATACACAGCTAAAAAGTAGTGTAAATTTCCGTTACTATGACGCACATAAATGGAGCGTCATACGCACCAAATTTCGATTTTGAGTTTCAGCAAAATAGTTTGCTGAAATGTGATCAGCAAAACAATTCTTTGCTGGAGCTCAGTATTAGCATTTTTTGCATTGCTTAAATCCAGTAAAATAGACAAACGGCAAAAAAATTGCTGATAATCATACACTTCGAAAAACTTGTGTAAATTTCTGCTACTATGATACACATAAATGGAGCGTCATACATCATTCAAGTTCGCATTGTAGATCGTGTGAAGCTATGATACATTTAATGAAATTATCCAAATATTGTATGGAACCATCCGTATTTGTAAGCAACATTTCTAACAAGTTGCTAGTTTACGTGAAAAGGGAGTTTACATGCAAGAATGTTTGAATGCATGGATGTTTACCTTACCAGTAAAATCCCGATTTATTTTCTGTGCAGTAAGCTGAACTTCCTGTCTACTTAAATGACAGGTCGTGCAAATCCCGTTTACGCTACCTGACAACACATTTTAACATTGTCATTGACACTTTTTTCAATGCCACGATTCCGTAAATATTCAACGTTAAAACAAATCCAAATGTAAATAGTTTCCTTTTCAACATATTAAAACCGTTTCACTATTCTTCATTATAATTACAGTTTCAAGCAATTCTTTTAGTTGCCCAATCTCACCAAATGGCATTATTGCTCGGTGGCTCTATCGCGCTCAGTTCATCGGATGACATTTTATCATTTGCTCCGCGGACGCAGATGCAGCACGAAGGGCTTTTTTTTCCTTGATTTGTTTTCCGTCGATCTTGTTTTCCGTGCTGAGCACCAATGCTACCGACGCCAGGAAGGCAGCTCCCACACCTGAACCCTACCTATCGACCCATCAACTCATGAACCGGGGACCAACGGCTTTACTCGTTTAAATCTAAATTCAAATACTAAATTTTTTGTTTCATGTTATAGGTAGTTACATTGCCGAACAAAGTTCTAGAAAATACTATTTTAGACAACTTTGCTGAATATACCATTTATCCATCTCTTTAGTTGATTGTTTTAGAGCATTTATTAAGTATTTAGTTAGGGTGTCCCTAAAAAACAGTTTTTTATTCTATCTTTTTTGAACCATTTTCTTTTAGAAAATGGTCTTCAAAAACATGTAGATCAAATATTGGTGCACGTTTTTGCTGAACAAAGCATGTTGATAAGTCTTAACGTTAAAAAATTATAGGCTATTTTGCCCAAAAAACCAAGTGGTGTTAAAATGCTTATATCGTATGGAGTTGGATCGCTAAAATTTTTCTTGTGGTATCATCTAAAAACCCATACTTAAAGAAATATTTGAGAAAAAACTGCGAGAACAAATTTCTTTAAAGTTACATAAATCAATTTTAAAAATTCCCTAAAAAAACTTGAAAATTATCTGTAACACAAAAATTCCTAAACATAAAAAAAAACTGTCGTGATCAAAATTGTAGGTTTTGACTAGATCTTAAAGTATTCTTTTCACAACTTTTTTGTAGAATGTAAAATAAAAAAGATAGATTTAATTGTATGTTTTTTTTTTGTGTGAGACAACCTGTATCAATTATTAATTATCATGGGAAACAACCTTTTAGTAAACTTTCATTGTACGGATTAACTCTGAAAACTTTAAATGGAACGAAGCATATATATTTACGAAACAAATATTTTATTCTTGAGGCATATTTCACAAAAATAAAGAAACAAGTGTAATAAAATTTAACTAAGTACCAGATGTTGAGCATTTTCTGGCAAAACCAATACACTATTTCTTGTTTTTTTGTTAGTCAAGGATACCACCGGGTCAGAGGTGATCAACAGTCTTTTAAAAACGTCCTCGATGTTAGATACTCTGTTCAATTTTTGGGCATGATGTTCTCGGAACTTACGGATACTCTTCTTCCGTGTCTCTTGCGCCTCTTCGCTTAGCATGCCTATCGGTAAAATTGCATGTCGGATTATGGTCGATCCGTGTACCAGCAATTTATGGGCGGTTGGCAAAAGTGGGTACCACCATACAGTTCGACATAAAGAGCCCGTGTTCCTTCGGCATAGCTTTAGAATGCCTCAATGTTTATGTCAGATCTACTGTTAATTATTGTGAGAAGCACATAAAATCGCTCCAGTAACCTTTCATAAAGGCCAGTGATTTCTGAAACGATTTTCCATTCCTTAAAAAAATTTCGGGCAGTGTTGCCGTCATTAGAGTTTCCTTCAGACGGCATTAGTTCACTTATGCGCAAACCCAACTGTTCCCAGAATGCAATTTTCATACTGAGCTCTCGTTCGTCCACTTTCTCGTTCAACTTGCTAACTCTCCATGGCCAACCTGTTTGAAATTTTATGCATCAATTCCATACACCGGATATATTTGTGTGTGGAGAGGGAACATCCCAAGTGAATAGAGCATAGGATCGTTTGCATCCTCTTGACGTACTGGATCGTTCAGCTGCTTTCCACGTATATTTAAAACCTTAGACAGAGATCACGTTTACTGTAGTACCTGATTTGCTGCATATATAACACGATTGCGAATGAGAACTCGTGACGTCATTGACGACTTTGGTATCAATCATGCAAAACACGAATGTTGTTTTCACTGTGACGCAATAATCTACTGTCTTACAAACAGTAGGTTTCAAATTTTTTGAACTTTAACGTCCTCAACTTCGTGTTGTGTTAAATCCTTTGTTTTCTTCTGAAACAACATTTTGATTGGTCGGCAAAGAGAAACTGAGGATGGCAGATCATTGTTCCACAAGATTTCCGTGGTTTGGGTTTGTTTCTGTATTACTGTAAGCCGTAGTGGTACTGATGACATGGCATAGATTTGAGGGTCACTATATTCTTTTATTTCTACTTCATCGTCTTTATCAAAAAAGAGTTGTTTGTACCGAGAGTGATTTGAACTTCCGTCAGCGCCCCACTTAAAAATTACATGGTAGTCATCATCAGAAGTAAATTCGCATTTTGTGCTGGAATAAACACTCGATACAAGTCGTGTCACCGTGTGGTCGGTTAAGCTCTGCAAAGGAACTTGGGCTATTGAAGGTTGTACTGAAATGTCTGAAAGCAGTCAATTTCTGTGAATAAACTCCCAAAACTGCTAACTATACAATATACCTTTTGGATAACACAGTTTCTTGGCGTCAAGTATCAGATGATATGATAGATACATAATTATTCCTTTTTGCAGTGCCATAAATCGGATATTCAAATATTGGGCTTTCGAAAAATCATTTTGACAAATAAACGCAAGTGTTTCATTTGCCGTATACGTCAGAATAGCCTGCTCTGAACTATTAGAGTCGCTTCAAACTTGCATAGCAATTAAAGGATCATGATTAACACGCTCAATCAGCTTTCCAGCCGAACGAAAGCCTTCCGAAGCAGTACTTTTAGCTGCAGCAAATCGCAATTCTTCAGGAGAGAATTGGTTTGTCAGCGTACGTACTTTACTCTGTTTTGATTTCCTCCCAACCGCTGAAAACGGTTTAGAAGGACGACCGCTTCTTCGTAGTTTTGGTGTGACATCGTCCTGTTGAACTTTTTTGAATTGGATCTTTTTGTTCAGCCAAGATTTATTTGATGAAAAAAAATATTCACGGCTATACCGACTCTTTAAGCACTTTTGGCGGAATTCTGCTCTAATCCATCGAATTTGATTCAGCACTGCACTTCCGTTAATGTTGCTCTCAGAAGATTTTTGAATAACATACTTTAAAATGTGTTCAGTGCTTCTACCGGCAAACAGCAAGTCTGCTATATCTTTGTAGAATACTAAAAAATAACAAAACAAAAAAGATAAATTTTGTTAATGCTCCATGTACGTGCATTTATTGTCATACCACTACTCATTTTGCCAATCTAAATTCCGATTAAAGTTTTCAATCAAAATCGTGAAACAAACTGCTGAATACAAGATAAAACAAGTCGCTAAAACTGTTCATGACTGTGAATCTGTTGACATAAATAGCGCAACATATGAAAAGTGCCAATGCCAATGAGTTATTTCCAGAGTGATTCGAGTTTTGAGTGTAATTGATTTGCAAACAAACATTTAAATCGTTTATTGCTCCCAAATTAGAGTTTAATCTTGCAAATCTACTAAACCAGATGATAAAGGAATCATTGCTCCATAAATTGGCTTAATTGATATGCGTGATTGAGCTTGAATTACTCCGGAAATGAAAGTAATGACTTTCAACGACAATTTCTCCCAGATTTAAACTCATTCAAGCAAAACTGGAAGAGGAAATTGACTCTATCATATGCTACCGCTGGTTTTACTGAACTATCAAAAATAATGTTTAAAGTCTTTGCTTAAATTTGACTCATTAATCCGTTTCACATGTTGAGCTGAGTATGGTGATACTAGATGCCAATGCAAACAAATGTGGATAAACTGTTAAGCTTGGATGTGTGACAGTACCGTATCGTACATGCAATATAACAACTACATCATATTTTTAAATTGTGTGAGTAACACAACTGTGAGATACAACTAATGCCACTACCACAATCATAATGTCCGGTATACGAATCGTGTAAATTGGAACGTGAATAAAAATTCATGGAAAGTGGCGCCAGTGGTGTAGTGATATGCGCAATTATCTCTCACCCCAGCAGGCCTGGGTTCAATTTAAGTCGGCGCCACTGGGGTGTTCTGAGGCATAACATCTCTGATAACACCTTTGGTCCTCGGTTCATGAGTTCTGATGGGTCGATAGGTAGGGTTCCAGGTATAGGAGCTGCCTCCCTTGCGTCGGTAGCATTGATGCTTAGCACGGAAAACAAGATCGACGGAAAACAAATCAAGGAAAAAAAAACAATCATTGAATATTATTGTCTTTAAGTTACAAAAAACATAATTAATTCTATCTCTTTTACTTTACGTTCTACAAAAAAGTTGTGCAAAGGAGACTTTAAGACCTAGTCAAAACCTACAATTTTGATCACGACAGTATTTTGTTATGTTTAGAAATTTTTGAGTTACAGGTAATTTTCAAGTTTTTTAGGGAATTTTTAACATTGATTTATTCAAATTTAAAGAAAGTTGTAATCGCAATTTTTTCCCCAAATATTTCTGTAAGCATAGGTTTTTAGATGATACCACAAGAAATATTTCAGCGATCCAACTCCATGTGATATAAGCATTTTAACACCACTTGGTTTTTTGGGCAAAATAGTCTATAATTTTTTAACGTTAAGACTTATCAACATGCTTTGTTGAGCAAAATAGCGCGCCAATGTTTGTTCTAGAAGTTTTTGAGGATCATTTTCTCAAAGAAAATGGTTCAAAAAAGATAGAATAAAAAAAAACTGTTTTTTAGGGACACCCTAACTAAATACTTAATAAATGCTCTAAAACAATCAACTGAAGAGATAGATAAATGTTGTGTTGAGCAAAGTTGTCTTAAATAATATTTTCTACAACTTTGTTCGGCAATGTAACTACCTATAACATGAAACAAAAAAGTAAGAATTTGAATTTAGATTTAAACGAGGACCACCCTAACCGGCTTTTTGCTCAAAATAAGCATGGTATGATAGCAAACAACTTCTCTCACAACATTTAGCATCTAAAATGAACAAGAACGGAGAAAGCAATTTTTTCCTGCTAAATTATCGTTTCGGACCATAGTGCAACGGTGGTTACTAATGACATGCACGAGTACGGATTTCCGGATTAACTGACGCGATTGGTCAAGGCGACGATGGATCGAGTAATGTGCGTTATTCGAGTATCGGAAATTCAAAGACGCATTATGGCAGGGAATCCTGCCATACCTACTTTGGATTCCGGAGGACGCTCCGGTAGAATAAAATTAGCCACCGCCCAAAGTTAACTGTCTACAAGACGCTGATTAGACCGGTGGTCCTCTAATGCCACGAGACCTGGACTATGTTCGTGGAGAATCAACACGCCCTTGGTGTTTTCGAATGGAACGGAACAATATACGGTGGAGTGCAGATGGATGACGAAACGTGGAGGAGGCGAATGAACCACGAATTGCACCAGCTGCTGGGAGAACCATCCATCGTCCACATTGCAAAAATTAGGTGACTACGGTGGGCTGAGCACGTCGTAAGACTGCCGCACGACGAGCCAGTGAAAAAGGTTCTAGAAAGCGACCCAACAGGAACAAGAAGAAGAGGTGCGCGGTGGGCAAGGTGCATCGACCAAGTAGAAGGTGACCTGCGGACCCTTCGCAGACTACGAGGCTGGCGAAGTGTGGCCATGGATCGAGTAGAGTGGAGACGACTTCTTCGGACAGCAGAGGACAACAAGGCCTTAGCCTGATTGATAAGGTATGGTACTAATGACATGTGGTTTCAAGTGTATAGCGTTTTAATTGTATTTATTGAAGTGTTTTATGTTGAACCAAAGAAGTAAAACATGCATACAACTCGAACGTGCTATCAGTAAAAACAGAATACAATTAATTTGCTGTTGTTTCAGTTATATTTTCCAGAAATTGACTGGATAATCAGTTAATCGCTGTCAATTCATCTTCTGCTGCGGCTTCAGCAAAAAATAAATGTTTGTCATTTTGACAGAAAATCGAATTGCTGGAAGTTTTAGCAGCATTATTTTGCTGGAAAAATTGCTGATCTTTAAAAAAATAGTAAGCTAAATATCATTGCTGAATTCTAGCGATTTAAATTTGGTGTGTATATCATACAAATTTACATTATAGATCGTGTAAATTTATGATACATGCCATGCAATATTCCATGTGTTGTATGCAACTGTCCACCTTTGTTTGCAACATTTCTTACAAGCTGCGAGTTTACGTGAAATGACGTGAATGTTTGCATGCATGAAAGCAAAAAAGCATGTTAAGAAAGGTTTGGCATGCCTGCTCTACAGAAAATCCATAGGTATAATCCAACGCAGATGAACCGCGCTACAACTGCCAGCAATCCAATACCTATCACTCAGTTACCATCGGGATTACCGAAAGGAAAAACATTATCCCCGATTAAACTCAATGCTGACCTCTCCAGCACTGAGTACCCATTGCCATTATCGATCGTCAACTTTCACCTGCAATTCGAAACATCCCGGTCCTGCGAAACAAACTCCAGTGAGCATTCGAATTAATTGACGGGCATCTCCTATTCCTCCGTGATTCCAATCTTCATCACCACTATTTGGAACAGAGGAATTTCCCAGTGATGATTGTACTAGTCACAGAAATGTCGATGGTTGTCTCAGATTGGCCACGAGTAAAAATGTTTAAACCGTCGATAAGAATCGCCAAATCGAGAGATTCTATCAGCTCAGCGCTCGTGGAACTGCGGAGGTTCACCTTGGGACTCCCTCGATTTGGCGATTCTTAACAACGGTTTAAATATTTTTACTCGTGGCCAATCTGAGACAACCATTGACATTTCTGTGACTAGTACGATCATCACTGTGAAATCCCTCTGTTAAACTCTAGAGGACCCTGCTGAGAGTGACCATAATAAAATTGAACAACAACTATTTTTACTGTTCAAACACAGACAAACAGACGTAACTCTTTGAAAAACTTGTTCTTGAAAACATAGTATCTCAAACCATATGACCTCAGTAACGACATCTCTCTGGCTTCTCGCGGAAAACAAGCTTGCTCGCTAACTCGTAAACGATATTGCATAAAAGTTCTATAGAATATACAGAAACGTCAAAGTGATACGATGCCAGCGCTGCGGCGAGTAGTTCGCGGAACTGATAATATTCAAATTAACCGTTAAATGCATGAACGAAGATACACAATGAAGAGTTACGTCTGTTTGTCTGTGGTTCAAAGATGGCAGATATAAAGTTAGTAATGGAAGTTTCGGTTTGTTTTCGAGTGTACAGCAAAAATCTTGAAACTCAAACTCACCACAGTTTGGTGAGAATTGCAGCTGCTGAATTTTTGGTTTGTTTTTTCCGTCGATCTTGTTTTCCGTGCTGAGCACCAATGCTACCGACGTGCCAGGAAGGCAGCTCCCACACCTGGACCCTACCTATCGACCCATCAACTCATGAACCGGGGACCAACGGCTTTACTTCCCATCGGAAGGAAGGCGTGTTCAGAGATGTTATGCCTCAGAACATCCCGGCGGCGCCGACTGGGATTGAACCCAGGCCTGCTGGGGTGAGAGGTAATCACGCTTACCACTACACCACCGGCGCCGTTGTCCAATGTTGTTTGCTTGTCGAATTTTTTTTACGATATTCAAATGAGATTATTCTCATTCGTGTGATTTGATCTTTTGATATTTTCTCAACACTAATCGAGATATTCATTCCTGCTCGGATATCAAAAGATCTCACAATGCTCTGAGTACGTGCGAGTGGTTAAAGGGTTAAAGTTGACTCTGCTTAAGTTGGGTTGAAGCAGCTTGTCTCTTATTGTTTTTCGTTCCATTTTAATAGCAAAATAGCAAGATCAAAAATAAAGCAACACATATCCAAAGCACCACCTTTATCACCAAAACCATCCATACTGTATCGCAAGAGTTCGTTAATCTGTAATTTCGAACTGCAGAAGTGCACTAGTGATCCTCGTGCATACATACGGCAAACTTCAACCTTTGCAAAATGGAAAATTACCATCGGAAGGATCCCTCAAATGGAAAAACCCTGTCCAGATTTGCCCACAAATCCCAAAGCAACTTTTGCGACACTGCCAAAACATACGGCAGACGATTTTCGCATTCCAGCAGTTTGACCATGCTGGATGGGTTGAAACTTTATCCCGCCTCCTCCGTCTCCACGTGTGCGGTGAAAAAAGGTTTCCCATCCGAGGACGGTGCATTTCAATTTGCATGTAAAATCAGCATCACTACTAGAGTGCCAAAGCCCATCGCACCGCAACGTTCGTCATATAGAGTGTCGGTTTGCTGGATTGGCTTCGGGCATCCATTATGTACGCTATTTGGGGGGGAAATCGTGAAAAGTACCATCTCTCCGGTTTTGCACCGAAGGGTTCGATTTGATTTTTAATGCAAAGTAGTTAAACTTTTTCCCTGCTGTTCAACCGAAAATTGGTCGACATCGGAAATCTACACCTTGAAGGGTAGTCAGTAGTGTAGCCAAAAGGGGAACAATTCCAATGCAAATTGTTAGCTATAATCTAAACTGATTAGCATATGTTTTGATGACAATACTGCTTGATATGAGTGCAGTAGGTACCCAGTTCACAACTCATGCAAACTGTTTCCAACCACACGGCTACCTTATTTTGAAGCACTATTTTCGGTGGATTAAGTTCATAATTTATTCCGGAAGCGCAAAGGCCACAAAGACGACCAAATGCTTTCAGATTTATTGAAACCTTTTGAAGTTGATGCGCCCTGCTTAGAGAGCCTCAAGTGGCCTATCCCTTCCTTTGGCCACACGACGGTTCGGGCTGGGAAATTATGCAAATTTAATTTTTCCAAATGTCTGACGATCACAGACGAGCGCAGTGCTCATTCCAAGGGACACCATCAGACGAAAGTAACTCTGGGAAATGGAAAGAAAACTTCTGGTTTCCGCACCGCAATGGTTTCTTGTTTTTTTTTCGGTTTCCCAAGCAGCAGGAGCAATGGTCGAAAGGTGGTCGATCCATTTGCATAAGCGTCTTATAAAAGCCAAAATGCATTAGGAACCGCACTCGGTTTCGTCGTCAGCGGTTGGCGGTGAGTTTCATTCACTCAACCGGTGCAAAGTTTTCCTCCCTCAATTCTTAATCCTTAAGCCAGGAGACGGCGTTCGGACTACACCTAGGACCAAGATTCGCTTATTTAAATTAGGAAGGGCATCGTAAATAACACGTAAGTGTGCTTGTTTACATACAAATTTTTATGTCATCTCCGAGAGTAGGTACGACACAAACAGGTTGCCGAGGGTTATGACGACCGACGACCAACGTCGTTGACGACGCTAAGCAGAAAAGAAAACGCAGAAAAATAACAACATGAAACACATTTTACACGCATAAAAATTTCATAATTCACTCCCCTCCGGATGGGGGTGAAATTTTAACAGTGTGCAACTTGGGAGCGCTTCTCAAGTTGATCCGAAGAAGGTATTTGGGTTGCAGCAGCATATGGTTGTGTGCTGTAACAGGTGTGCTTGATTACAAATTCCACCAAAAATAACCTTAATAATGCCGTGCAAGGTTTTTGTCGACGGGAGATTGTGCGACCAAAGAATCCAGGGGACATATTGACACGGAATGTGCGAGGAAGGGAGTGGTCCATAAAAATTCAAATTTTCTTGCCAAAGTGAGCCATACGTTTTGATTTAGTCAACCGAGTCTATTGAGTGGTTGGTGCGTTGCTTGAGAACGGAACACACCAATTCGCTTTGTGATTTTGGATTTGATTAATATTTGATTCGGTTGTTTGTGAGAAAAGCAGGTTCATGTTTAAGAATAAGAATGGTACGGAATTGGAACAAATTGAGCTCATAAACATTAATCCAGTATATTAATTCAGACATTACAAGCAGTGGATATGGGAGCTTTAGTCTCTTAAGGTAAAAGTGGATCAGTTTAGAATGGCTCACTTCATCGATTTTTTTTACAAAATAATGCAGCGCTCAATTGAAAAAACTCTTCCGTGCAAAATTAAAGAACTAAAATTGCTATCTCTAGCAATTTTTACAAGATTGATTTATTGTTTAAATTGTCTGAAAAACATTTTCTAAGTTCAATTTTAGGACCACAATCATAGTAGTCACTAACTTTGCTCATCAATTACACAAGTATTTCGTATGAAAGGTCATATTTTACTCCCGTAGTTCGTTAGTAAAAGTTTCTCCCAATACAACATACCTGTAAAATGCATTATTTCAAGCCATTGTTTTGTAACGCAATTCCAAGCATTAGATTTCGTTTTCATAAGCAATCAACAGGCTTTTGCTTGTAATCTGTGCGTAAGCATGCTCCATGTTGAAGAACAATGTGATTTAGAACGCTCGCACAAAACAGAGAACAAGAGCCACATGTGAAAAGGGCATACAAGCTTTTTATAAACAAACCTTTGTAGGACCTTTTCTCGCCAACCGAGAGTCGTTCAAGCAAACCAACAAAATCATCGGGAAGCTTCCCCTACCCGCTAATGTTAATGATTTGCGTTGGTGTCATATGGGTGGCGAGAAAAGGGCATGCCCTTTTCACATGTTGTTCTTGAGAAGCGAAAAAAGCCACACGACGGGGCGATCCATGAATGAATTAGCAAAAAAAAAAAACCATCAGCACCGTCAGCAGGATCAAGCTCGCGCGTGACGTTTTTTATTCGAAATAATTGATGAATATTGTAAAATATCTTTTGGTATTTCAATTCGAAATATTTTGTGAAAATGATCGGTAATTGAAAATGGATGTAAACATTATTCGATAACATCATCTCTGCGTTATCGCAAGAACTCCTTTATGAAAGCGCTTGACAATAAATAGTAAAAATATTTCTAAATTGAGAGTATTTCATTTTGGAAACGCGTGTATTTGTGATAAAATAAAAACAATTCAAGTGTGTGTACTATACTATTGCATAAGCTAGTTTAAGGATACTCTGTAAAAGTTTCAGTTTTATTTGATGGAGGTTTTCTGATATATCTGGATATTTTTAAAGATAATATGAACTATTTTAGAAATCACCCACCTTTGCCATTACTAAATGAAATATTTTTTTAAATCGAAAGGTTCCTCAATTTCACATGTTGTTTCACGAGTATTTGAGAAAATTCTGCGGAAATTTCAGCCTATTTGATGAAGGTATTCAGATATATCTTGGTATTTTTTTAAGATAATTAGATAAATTGAAATATATCTTCAAATATTGTAGAAATCTTCTACCTTTGCCATTGTTCAATCAGGGTGCCTTCCATTCATTTTGACTAAAAAAATGTTTTAAGAAATTATGGAATAATAAGATATTATGAAAATATTATGATTATGCAAATAACAAGAAAAGATTGTTAAGTTTGTGTTTGACACATAATACCTGCCAATTTTGCTACATAACTGTCCAAATAACCTCGATTTTTCTGACTATTGATGCATTATGAAAGTTTACCAATATTTAAAAAAAAGCATTCCATATTGCGTTAAGAAATTCCATGGTGCATAATAAAGTGTTTGTTTCAATTCCAATAAAATATCAGAAGTTGAAATCAGTTGAATGTATTGCGGTTAACTGCAATCGAGCTTATTTGTATTTTGTAATACTTGTTTATTTAACATTATTTTATATATTGCATGACTAGTAAATTAGTTTTATTTCACATTTTTAAAATCTCATTATATCACTATATAACTATCATTATATAACTGTAATTTTCATTTCTAGAAAAAAGTTGTCCTGTAGATCCTGAAGGACCAGAAGGTGTATCAAATAGCTTATCATTGTTATTTACTTTTTATTTTATTATAATATAATATGAATTTGGCCGGTTGCTTTTGGTGCAGCTCCACTTGGTTATTTGGCTGAGATCATTCCTTTTTATTTATTTATACAGTAACCCCTCCCTATCGTATAAACATCAATTCAGCTTATCGTTTACCAAAACGAACCTTGCTGCAAATCCTACCCTCTTACCCAACATTCCAGTGACTCCTCGTGGAAGTGCAGAGGATTTCTCGGCTTCCATCAAAGCGAGTGTCACGTCAACACATTCCTACCCATTCCTTTCTTGACCTGCGTTCAGGCGCGGCTGGCGCTGGTATTGCCTAATTTGAGATCACCAGTTTTTACACATTGAGGATGATTGCTAGTCCCAAGCATCGTCTATTGGTTCTCTGTGTAATTACAGCTGATCTGGCAATAACAGAGTAGCAACCGTGGGCGGTCAATCATGCTCATGCTCATGCTCAATACCTGCCAATTTTGCTACATGAGAGTCGCAATAAGCGATTTTGTAATTTATCTCACCGACTCTTCGCTCTTCACTCTTCGCGAAGAGGCGATCAGAAAAACGCACATTGTGACTCTTTCAAAGCTAAATTTGCAGGTTTGATGTTCGAAACACAAACTTTACATATACAAAATATCATCATAATATCTTAGTATTCCATAATTTCATAAAACATTTGTTTAGTCAAAATGAATGGAAGGCACCCTGTGTTCAATAAAATATGTTTGAAGCCAATTTGATTTCACAAGTATTAGCGTATATTTTGTAAAAATTCAGAAGGTATCCTGATATATCCGGATATTTTTAAAGATAATTAGATAAATTAGATTATTTATGAAATCACCCACCCTTTGCTAAATAAAATATTGTTTAAATCAAATTGATCCTGAGTGGCGCCGGTTCTGTAGTGGTAAGCTTGATCACCTCTCACCCCAGCAGGCCTGGGTTAAATCCCAGTCGGCACCGTCGGGATGTTCTGAGGCATAACATCTCTGATCACGCCTTCCTACGGAAGGGAAGTACAGCCGTTAGTCCCCGGTTCATGAGTTGATGGGTCGATAGGTAGGGTCCAGGTGTGGGAACTACCTCCCTGGCGTCGGAAGCATTGGTGCTCAGCACGGAAATCAAGATCGACGGAAATCAAATCAAGAAAAAAAAATGATCCTCGATTTTCACAAGTCGTTTCACAAGTACAGGGCGGACTCACTTCGCGGCACTAGTATACATGTAAAATTCTCGCATATATAAAATATTTCTAGATCCTTACCATATAAAAAGTTACTGTCTTCGGCAAAGTTTTTCAGGAAGTCCAGATCTTTTTGTTGGTGGAGTAGTTCAGAAAATTCTCACTACTTGCAATTTTATACATGCAATTTTCGCATATACAATAGCTCGAGATCCTGAGCAGAAATAAGTTACTGTCTTCGGCAAACTTGTTCAGGGTGTCAAGTAGTTTTGGCTGGTGGACAGTAGTTCAGAATTTTCTCACTACACGGCGCTAGTATAAACTTGAAATTCTCATATAAAATATCTCGAGATCCTGACCAGATAGAAAGTTACTGTCTTAGGCAAAGCTGTTCAGGAGATCATAGCTTTTTTGCTGATTAACAGTAGTTCAAAATCTTCTCACTAGGTAGTGCTCGTATACATGTTAAGTTCTCGCATAGATAACGAAATAAAGAATAAATGTCTTTGGCAAAGTTTTTCAGGAAGTCAAGATCTTTTCGTTGGTGGACAGTTGTTCAGGATTTTCTCCCTACTCGGTGCTAGTATACACATGGAATTCTCGCATATACAATAGCTCGAAATCCTTAGCCGATAGAATGTTACTGTTTTCGGCAAACTTGTTCAGGGGGTCAAGATTTTTTGGCTGGTGGACAGTAGTCTAGAAATTTTGCATCACATGGCGCTAGTTAACGTGTACAATTATCGCGTATGCTATGCTCGAGATTCTGAACAGGTAGAAAATTACTGTCTTCGAAAAAGTTGTTCATGAGGTCAATGCCTATTGCTTGGTGCACAATAGTTCAGAATTTTCACACTACGTGGCGCTAGTATACACGCAAAATTCTCGCATGTAAAATATCTCGAGATTTTGATCACATAGATTTCTCTAGTGGACAGTAATTCAAAATTTTCTCACTACGTAGCGCTAGAATACACGTGAAATTCTCGCATGTGGTTTGTTTCGAGATCCTGACCAGATAGAAAGTTACTGTCTACAACAAAGTCATTGTTCAAGACAGTAACTTTCTATCTGGTCAAGAAAGTTAGATATTTTATATGCTAGAATTTCAGATGTATACTAGCATCATGAAGTGAGAAAATTCTGAACTACTCCACCAGCCAAAAGACCTTGACCTCCTGAACAACTTCCTATCTGATCAGGATCTCGAGATATGCATATGCGGGAAGTGTACATGTATACTAACGCCACGTGGTGAGAAAATTATTAACTACTGTTTACCAGCCAAAAAGTCTTGACCCCCTAAACAACTTTGCCGAAGACAGCAACTTTCTAGCTGATCAAGATCTCGAGCTATTGAATATGGGAGAAAGGCACGTATATACTAGCACCGCATAGTGAGAAAATTCTAAACTATTGGGTGACAAAAAGATCTTGACTTTCTGAAAATCTTTGCAACAAAGGCACACAAACACTTAAATATAGTCATTTCCCAATCTTGTCAGACTGAGTCGAACGATGTATGTTACTCGTCCTCGGATCGAAAGTCGGTTTCCCATGCGGTTTATGAAAAATAATTTGCAAGATAGGTAAAAAAATATGACTCCGGATAATCGAGCCATTTTCTCCGGATAATCGAGCCCCGGATAATCGAGCCTCCGGTTAATCGAGCCTCCGGATAATCGAGTCCGGCCTTCATGATATTCTGTTAAAATTTCAGCCATTTTGATGAAGGTATTCTGATATATCTGGGTATTTTTTAAAGATTATTAGATAATTCCACGAACTTTGGCAGAACTTCCCTGAACTTCGGCAGAATTTCCCTGAGCTTCGGCAGAACTTCTCTGAACTTCGGCAGGACTTCGCTGAACTTCGGCAGAACTTCCCTGAACTTCTGCAGAACTTTTCTGAACTTCGGCAGGACTTCGCTGAAGTTTGACAGGCATTCCCTGAACTACGGCAGGACTTTCCTGAAGTTCGGCAGGCCTTCCCTGAACTTGGCATGAGTTCCCTGAACTTGGCATGAGTTCCCTGAACTTCATCAGGACTTCCCTGATTTCCAAGAATTTAAATGAAAGGACTTCCCTGAACTTCAGCAGGCCTTCCTTGAACTTCGGCAGAACTTCTCTGAGTTTCGACAGCACTTCATTGTTCCCTGAACTTTGGCAAGACTTCCCTAAACTTCGGTAAAACTTATCTGAACTTCGGTAGAACTTCTCTGAACTTCGGTAGAACTTCTCTGAACTTCGGCAGGAGTTCTCTTAACTTCGGCAGGAGATTTCTTTTATAAGGCTTTCTCAATCTAGGGTAAACTAAACAGTCAGTTTTGCATTTCCCTGTTTGGATTACCCTAGACTGAGAAAGCCATATAAAAGAAATCTCAATTTGTACCAGTCGAAAAATCTTATAAATCACTTCGGCAGGATTTCCCTGAATATTGGTAGGACTTACCTGAAGTTCGGCAAAACTTCCCTGAACGTCGGCAAAACTTCCCTGAACTTCGGAAAAATTTCCCTGAACTTCGACAGCTTCTCTAAATTTTCACAGATCTTCCCTGAACTTCAGCAGGACTTCCCTGAACTTCGGCAAGACTTCCCTGAACTTCGGAAGGACTTTCCTGAACTTCGGAAGGACTTTCGGCAGGGCTTCCCTGAACTTCATCAGGACTTCGCTGAAGTTCGGCATTCCTTCCCTGCAAGATTTCCCTGAGCATTAGCAGTACTTCCCTGAACTTCAAATCTTTGAATTGAAGTTGTCATTTCAGTAGTAGAATTGTTATAATTATACAATAATATTTTGTTTACGAATATGGTTAAAATTATGATTCTTCTATTTTTTTAATTTGCAATGCTTGTTGGTATTGGTGCATTTTAAATTTGGGTGTGGTAACGTTCAATTTTCATTCTCTAAAGGTCATTTGAAACATATTGAATGAAATTTACTTCGTTGGAAATTTTCCAAACATTTTGTATTAATTTTGTGGACTTAAACTTCACCTAAAGTTAATATTTTTTTCAAAATTCACACTGCATCATCGTGATTTATTTTCTTAGTATTGGGGTGGCGAAATTTAAGTGGTAATAGAATCCTTATTCTTTACCCATCGAGGAACTTTGATGAAAATTTGGTGAAAAAATTAAGATAGTATTTTAAGTCAATACAATAGTTACTTAAATCATCGATCATATGTTTGGAGTCACCCCACAGTACGGTGTATGTATCGCTCAAAATTTTGGGGTCACCCTCAAAACAAAACCTCCAAATGTTTTTGTTCATATCTTGCCATTTCATATTTTTAATTGTAGATGTGTGGAATGCGGCTCGGCATATTTTTTTTCATGCCCAAATTTCACCTAAATTCACAACAGTAGCACACCATACTGTGGGTGAACCCAAACTTTTGATCGTTGACTTGAATTACTATTGTATTGCTTTAAGCATTTTCCAAATGTTCACTTATGTTGCAGGATTGGTATAGAATAAGGTTTCTACTACAACTTTCATTTCCAATTTTGGAGGACATAATTCTAAGAAAATCATTTATGATTAAACAGTGTGCAAATACATAATTGTGTGTAATACGTCCCTGTTGATGAAGCCTGAGATGAATGAAAAGCTTACCTAAAATAATGTGTATGGATGTTTTGCTTTTGTGTTCAGGGTATCATCCAAATTATTTATGGAATAGTTCTATAATTTGGGTTATCGTTTGGGATGCTGGGTCATAAGACCAAAGGTCGTTAGGCCAAAGTTAGGCTAGTTAGAAATTCAAAAAAATGATAAGATGGGCACTTTATTTTCCCTATCAGTGTATAAACATTACGGTATGCGAACGGTCAAGAGAACGTCGCCCTAGGCGAACTACTTTGCAACAAACGATTCCTCCTAAATTAATCCAAAATCAGCAAACCGATAGAACAAAGCGTCAGTCGCGACACATAGGTTCGTTGATGGTAAATACTCATTAGCAAAGAAGGAACTAACGAAGAAGAGAGTAAACCAGCATGTAGTATTAAAAATTGGCCACGTTTCGACTGGATTTATACTGAGGCAGCTCACATAAAAAAACCAACAGCTGTCCAAGCGTCCGGATGGCGCTGTTTAGCCTGCTCTGGAAATCATCCAGTGTGGCTCATTCCAACGAATGTCAGTGACGGATAAGGATTCGTTACTGCGGTCCCATTCGTTGTGTAGGAACTGCTTCAGACAAGAACATCAGGCAAGGGTCGACACCACACGTTGGTCTGCTTTAAACCGGATAGGAACTCCAGCTCCAAGGCATCAACCAGAGGCAGGTACAGCCTACCAATACTCATCCAAGGATTTGCTGGCTATAGCGCAGTTCTGGATGATGACGACAATTGGATTCCAGCTCGAACTCTTCTAGACTCTGGATCGGAGAGTAATTTTATCGCAGTGCGTCTCAACCAGCGTCTGAGGATTACTCGCCGGGGGTGGATATTTCAGTTCTTTGCATTGTTCAGGCAGCTACCAAGGTCAAGCAACAAGTCTCTGCAATGGTTCGATCACGGGTATCGGAATATTCACGCCAAATGCAGTTTCTAGTTCTTCCGAAGGCTACGGTGAACCTGCCGACTACCACCATTAATACAT
The DNA here is from genome assembly GCF_037179485.1 of Ochlerotatus camptorhynchus. NCBI lineage: Eukaryota > Metazoa > Arthropoda > Insecta > Diptera > Culicidae > Ochlerotatus > Ochlerotatus camptorhynchus. The sequence goes on along the minus strand of NW_027040668.1, from coordinate 1,651,979 downwards.
CCGGTTGGACGCTTCCAGAAGTAATCGAACTTGCTGATTCATCGTTTCGTATATCCTCAGGAGTGGATCTCGTCCTGGGAATAGAAGCATTCTTCGACTTCTTCGACTCAAGTAGGAAGATATCGCTTGGAGAGCGACTTCCAGCGTTACACGATTCAGTCTTCGGCTGGGTAGTCAGTGGAGAATACATTGAAGGCAACTATGGTATGCAGTATGATGGTGCCGGTGGTGTAGTGGTAAGCGTGATTACTTCTCACCCCAGCAGGCCTGGCTTCAATCCCAGTCAGCGCCGGTGGGATGTTCTGATGCATAACATCTCTGATCACGCCTTCCTTCGGAAGGGAAGTAAAGCCGTTGGTCCCCGGTTCATGAGTTGATGGGTCAATAGATAGGGTCCAGGTGTGGGAGCTGCCTCCCTGGTGTCGGTAGTATTGGTGCTCAGCACGGAAAACAAGATCGACGAAAAACAAATCAAGGAAAAAAAAACCATAGTATGCAAATCAACTACAAAATAGCAACAACGGATCGTTTGGAGGAACTACTTTTCCGATTTTGATCCATAGAAGAGTTTGAGTCAATCAACAACTTTTCTCCAGAAGAATCCCGCTGTGCAGCAATGTTTGCGAGTACTGAGCAGCGCAGAGCGGACGGCCGCTATTCTTTATCCCTGTCCGAAAACGTCATTTCTCGGCTGGGTATCGCATTCCGACATTTGCAAGGTACCGAGCATTGGCTATCCAAGGACGCTAACCTGCGGGAACAGTACGTTACATTTATGAAGGAGTACGTGCAATTAGGTCACCTCCGGAAGGTTGAAGGAGATAAAGGATCCATTAAACGCTGGCACGCGTGGTGTTTGACGCATCTTGTAAAACGTCGACGGGATTGTCGATGAACGATGCATTGCAGGTAGGGCCAGTAATACAGCAAGATCTACGATCCATCATCCTTCGTTGCTGCACGAAGGAAATCATGTTAATCGTCGACGTGGAGAAAAATTTCCGCCAGATATTCGTTATTTCCATAGATCAACAACTCCAATCCATCTTCTGGCACCCATCACCATCAGAGGAGGTAAGCATTTACGAGCTAAACACCGTAACTTACGGAACAAAGCCAGCTCCATTCAATACCATGGGCTGTGATACTCTGGAGGAGGCCAAGAGGCTGCAAATTCAGCTAGACGATATGACGAGCAGCGGTGGTTTCGGCTCAGAAAATGGGCATTCAACTGTGCAGAGGTCTTGGAGGCTGCCTCCCTGGCGTTGGTAGCATTGGTGTTCAGCACGGAAAACAAGATCGACGGAAAACAAATCAAGGAAAAAAAATCCAGGCGAAGTACTCACCAAACGTCAGGTTCTCTCGATCTTTGCCTCGCTGTTTGATACATTGGCCTTCATGCGACTATCACAGCTGCCATGGTCTACATGCAGTTTTTGTGAACTTTGGAGGATGTAGACAGCAAGATGTTAGACTGGGATAAGCCAATGCCTTCAACGGTGGGTGAGTCTTGGAGAAGATTTCACGTCCAACTACTGATCCTCAACGATACCCGGATAAATCGTTGTGTGATCATTCCTCAAGCCACGCAGATCGAGATTCACTGCTTTTAGGTGGATGCCTCTATATTACTAAGCCACGATCAGGATGAAAATGTCAAGGTTCAACTACTCGCTTCCAAATCCAATGTTGCTTCTCTGAAATCCCAATCAATTCCTCGATTGAAGCTTTGTGGTGCACTGTTAGCTGTACAAGTTCTCGAGAAGATTCTACGAGTTACCAAACTTACTGTACGCACGATGTTTTGGGTAGATTCAACGTGTGATCTTCGCTGGATCCAGGCTTGGTCCGTATTCGTCGCAAACAGAGTAGCGAAAATCCAGGCGATTAGATAAGGTTTGGAATGGAGGCACATTGCGGTTGCTGGTGCTGACAATCCAGCAGATTTGGTTTCGAGGGGAATCGGCCCGAAAGAGATCCTGAACAACAACTTCGGAACACTTGACCAATCTCAGCAGACTCTCTGTCAGGGGAGGAATACGATGAGGAAAAAAGGCGGACGATAGTTGTCAGCTCAGCTTCAGCGGTTGAGGAGTTCAACGAATGGTTCATTTCCAAGTCAGGTTCATACACGGTACTGATTCGGTACATCGCCACATGGTTGCGGATAATGCTCGAAACTCAAGGGAAAATCAAAAAAAAAAAAAATCATTCGATTGGATTCCTCTCTTCAGAAGAGCTACGCAAGGCGGAGTTCGTTAGCATTCGGAAGGTCCAGGAAGAAATGTTTCCAGATGATCAATGCCATCAATGCCTAACGTGCTTCAGGTCAAAACTAAAGCTGGAACAGCAATACATGGGAGAGTTACCTGCATCGATAGTAAAGTACTCATTTCCTAGTGATCTTGACAAGTACACAAGGGGGTCAAATTTTGATAAGTCTTTAGTGGGAATGACACTGATGAAAACTACACATTGTAGTCAAAATACGTTTTTGTCATGGATGCCAGAATTAATTAACTGGAAATAAATGGATGACATCCTTTTTGCTGTTTTATTTAAGCATTCCGCTAACAACCCAATTTCATTACTTCATTTTAAAAGTCTTGTTATTTCACAAGCTTGCCATCGATACTCACCCTATTCACCTACTACCTAATCCACTAATTCCCAGTCTATCTTCATGTAACAACTCCACACTATTAACTTAACTCCACCATTCAGATCCTTAGAGTACCGGCAGTTTCTGAAGTTGTGGGTATGATAGACAGAGTGCAGTATGAAATAATAATTATAATTTCAAGCTCAGCTCTGTCTGCAACAGTGGAGCTCCTGGAGCTCTGGTGCATGAATCTCTGCAGATTTTACACACTACAAAAAGTGCCAACGAATATCTGCAAGTTCCACGGGTTTCTAGGTAACTAAAGATCATATAATCACGGGATGTTTTAAAGCTTTAGGAGTTTTTCAATAGCAAAATATTGCCACGTCGCACGTAGTAAGATTGATGATCATCCATTCACCTTGCATTATGCGTTAAACTTAGAGTTCTATGATTTTTTCCTGTAACAATTTTTTTTTTTTAATTAGCTGAGTTAAATAAATTTGTAAAACATTTTTCAAACATTTGTAAAACATTTGCTAAGTTTCCTTAAAATTTTATTATTATTCACAAAATTGTTTAAAAATAAATGTTATTGTTATGACCACTAGAATAACAAGTGAAGAGGTTGAAAAATACATATAAGGCTTGTACTCGAAAAAAATGCACCATTTTTATCCATGTGTAACTTTTTAATCCGTGTGTAAAAATTGATGAAAATCTGGGTATAACTAGTTTGGAGTGAATTGTTTACATGGGCAAAATTTCAAAACAATCGGTTCAGTGGTTATTGAGATGTCATCGAAACAAGAAGAAAATCGCCGGAGAATTTTGCACGCCGTCATGGAAAATTCGACTGCGACCATGAGATGGATCGGAAGACAACTGGGAATCACCCATACAACTGTGTCGCGGGTGGTAAAATCGTTTAAGTAGTCCCAGACGAGCGAGCGGCGGGCTGGAAGTGGAAGAAAATTGAAGACAGCTGACCCTGTGAAGGCCCAGAAGGTGTGAGATTATTTCAAGCGTAATCCGAACCTTTCGATTCGCGACGCGGCTCTGAAGGCAAAGTGGTCCGCCTGGTTCGCTCAGCAAACCATGAAACGAGCTGGGCTTCGTGTATTCAAGGTCCGAAAGGCACCAAACCGGCGTGATCAACAAAACACGGCGCCCAAACCCCCGCGAGGAAGCTGTATCGAGAGTGGTTAACGAAACCGATGTGTGTGGTTATGGATGACGAAACCTACATCAAGGCAGACGCAAAGCAGATACCGATACAGATATTTTGGCCGGACCTGGCATCATGCCATTACCCGCGATCGACGTTGAATTGGTACAGAGACAATAACGTTGTTTTTGTACCAAAAACCGCCAACCCCCCAAATTCACCAGAGATTCGTCCGGTGGAAAGGTTTTGGGCCATAATGAAGGCCAAAGTTTGAAAATCGTCTAAGGTGCTTAAGAACGAGATGGAGTTGAAGAAAGAATGGATGAAAGTGACCAAAAAGGTCGGCTCCACCATTGCACAAAATGTAATGAGAGGTCTTAAGGGAAAGGTGCGGGCTTTCAGCAATAGAAAGAAAATTGAATAAAGTAAAAAAGAAAATCCTACTTAAATTAAATTTTTGGCGAACACTTTTGTCTGGTGCATTTTTTTCAAGTATAGGCCTTATAACAATGGATTTGATAAGCTTTCCGCAAAACCCACGCAACAAAATTTAAATCGCGTGAGATCCGCGTCAAACGCAAATTCCACGCCAGCTGTAAAAACCCTGAAGACTGTGCTAAACCATTCTGGAAACTAATCAGAATCTTAAATAACTCAGGCAAGACCTAGCCTATCGTTTTTTTTTTCTTTTTTGACGTAGGACTACGTCTGTGATTTCTATATGATGGTACACTTTGTGAAAATCTTAAATGGAACATGTAACAAAATTACGAAAGATTTTGAACGTTAATAACTCAGCTTCCCCTTGACCAAGAAATGTGCAGTTGGTGTGTACAACTGTGCATGCCAAGTATGATCTCCAGTCTGAACATCTGATGTTCAGACCCCTGTGTGGAAGTAAGACCATCGCGACGATTAGCAAAAGGAACCAGCAAAACGGCAGCAACCAAGCTTCTAATCCTTAAGCAACCGAGCCGAGACTCTTCTGAGAGCTCCTTTTCTCGTAGTGAAGTTGAGGTATCCTTCGCTGCGCCTTTCCGATAACCGAGTCAACCCGTGTCCAGCAGTAGTCGCGCCGAGACTCTTCCAAGTGCCCATTCGTCGTTGAGGTATCCTTCACTGCGTCCTTCCAACTGGTCGCAGCAACCTAATCAACCCGTGTCCAGCAGCAGTTGTGCCGAAACTCTTCCGGGTACCCATTCACCGTAACAAAGTTGAGGTTTACCTCGTTGCGGCCTTCCAACCTGTCACAGATACCAGTTCATTCCCTGTCCTGCAGCAGACGGGCCAAGACTCTTACGAGTGCCCAATCATTGAACCGAAGAATATGGGATAGTCCGGTCCGATTTGCTAATCCATCATCACACGTCATCATCATCTTCCAAAGGCTTTAAGCCTTTACTACCATCGGCCCTTTTCAGGGCCACCAAGATTTTCCAAAAGAGTTAAATTTCTGAACATGTCCCAACTAAAATCCATATCAAAAAGCTCTTTTTAGGGCAATCAAAGTCATACTTAAAAATATAAACAGACAGAACCCCGCTCAAATTCCTATTCCTACACAAAACACAACCTACTATATAAGACCACGTAGTCCTACGTCACCATTGCTTACCACACCATATGGCTATCCTTTGTAGTTTTTTTTTCAAAATAATTCACCCTAATCCTCAAGCATCCTAATAAAAAACAGTCCTTCATTTACCCACCTCATGATAATTGGAAAATAAATTGACGAAGCCATCATTTCCCCTATGCGCTGCATCAATCAGAAAATTTGTTTACAAATAACTTGGCGCAACATTAATGCATCGCACTTGGTGCAAACATCGTGGAATTTTAGTGGCAATCATTCATAAATTTATTCACCCGCTTTTCTGCATGAACTGTATCAGACCTATAAATCTATTTTACTATTTGCCAAACAGGTAGCACCAACCACTTAGACGCTTTTCAAAAATAGGTTCATCAGAGTGAACATGCATCTTATGACTGCTCTCCCTCAAATGAATCAATGTTGTTGTTCACGGTTCCGAATAAACTAAATCAGGATGACCTCCAAAAAACCTACCGAGTCCTTGAAATGGAGAAGAGAGCAACATTCCAAATGCACCCTCTTATTTCTCCCTTGGCCATGACAGCTGGAATAACGGATGAATTCCGTCAGCCTGTTCGGTCCTTTCCAGTGCACCTTCGGTACGCGCATGTCCTGTCCGAAGCGGATGTTCATCCCGATTCATGTTCATTCGCGGCCCTGTCCCGACGAGCACGGATTTCCACGAAACAGATCCCAGTCTCGTCTGACAGTTCACATCACACAGATTCCGGACAAAAGGGTGCAGTCAGATTGAAATTTGAATTTTGTTTGTTCTGGGAGAACGTGAATTTCAGTGGTGCTGATTGATGGATAACAACTTGATTCGACCTCTGGTTGCAAATGTGTTAATTGACTGTAAATTCTGTGAAATATGTTCATTATTTAATTGAAAGTTGATAGGTTGTAAATTTATTTAAAAAAAAATAACGCGTATAACTCTTCGAAGTACAAAGTGCACTTTAGAAATTGATTACACTTTAACAATCTCGAATGATGACATTTCCCGGGATACCCATAAGTACATGTCTCATGGGAAATGCAATAAATGACTTCTGCAGCGCTGAACCGTTCAATACCGGGCGACAAACGTGATTCATATTGAATTTCCTCGGGGCATATCAACCATTTAGTGCGTCAATTCCGTTTCAGACCACTGACAGACAGAAAACAGCAAACGATTACCAATAATAGCGCGTAATCACGACAAAATGTCACCCATATAAAAGTCAGCACAATCTCCCCCGCCCCACCTCGTCGGTCTCCGGCAAGGCATTTCCGCTGAGGAGTGTGCGATGCGAATACATTGTGTTGAATGGCACGGATGGAGGTTGGCATTATGTCTTCATTGCGGTCGACAAACCGGGCCGGGGTGGTCGCGTGTCTTATCGTCATAAAGCTGGCAAGTTTGATAGTGGAATTTATGCATGCTCAGCGACACGAGCCTCTGGACGGATGGATCGCACAACGTGTTGCTAAAACTGTTTGTAGCTTTTTCCCTAATCACATTTTTTGGATTATGAGGCAAGATTCGGTTCAGTGGGCTGAAAGCAATGGTCGGTGAAGTGGTGCGTGGAGTGTTTTGTTGGCGGCGGCAATTCTATTAATTCTGATATGTTCCTAGTGAGGTGCAAATCGGCGATGAATATTCTAAACATAGGCCATTCATCACGTTTAGCATTGTGTTGTGTGTTGGTAGTAGGGTGGCAGTTGGAATCATAATGGCACATTTGTAACTCTGTCCGGTTTGTGAATGACAAACGATGCGTTCTTTTTCAGTCAGATACGCCAAAACTAGACACCGGTTCTATCTGGTTTTGTTGATCAAAAGATCGGTTTGCTACATTTGCTTATTACTGCGACTCTAAGGGAGAGTCCAAGACCATGCTGGAGGTGGCTGGGTTTGATCCCCGGTTCAGTCTAGGTATTTCTCGGGTTGTCCTTGTTACAGAATAATAGTAATGCAAAAATGGTACTAGAACTAGAATGTTCTCAATTAACATACGTGTGTGCTCAAAGAGTGTTAAGTCCCAGTAGGTACGTAATACAGCCAAAGTAGAAGAAGATGAAGAGCAGTGGAAGTACAATATTGATGAGCACAATCATAAGATAAAAGATTTAATAAACACGAATGCGAACACGATGCCTCGGGTGAAATGTGTAACGGGAGATTAGAAATGTTTGAAAAATCAGTGCTCATCAATTTACAGATTTTAGATCTTTTGATACTGAATAAATCTTCGAAGAATTTAGTTACAAATGGCGCCAATAGATTTGAAATTTTTCAATTAATGGTTGAGTTAATATTTTCATTTTGAAAATCGGATTTGATAATGGGACTGCTAGAATTATTAAAGATTGCTTTCATGTAATCGAACACTTCTACAGGAACTAATAAATTCATAAATTGCAAACTGGTCACATGCCACAGGTTTAGAAGGAGTAGTTCCTACACATAATGTTCTTGAAACAATCAATGCTGAAGAGTTTTGCACACTTTAGAAAAACATTTAGATCTTTCTGTGGAAGCTTAATTGTAAGGTTCATCATTCTAATGCTAAACAAATTAGTTTGATTTATTTCGATTATTATTATTAGTGTATTAGTTGATATGGTACGTTGCAAAACATTTGCACTTTATTCCTGCTGCACAATGAGCAGCACTGTACTATACAGTTGGCGAAGGTGAGATTTCCGACACAACATCCCAACAGTCTTATAAAAACCTAAATTTTGTAATTCATCTGAAAACATTTGGATCAATAAAAGGTTCCGGAGTTATTCCTGTTCCCGTTGGGGTCACCTTTGGTCAGCATTCGGCTTTGCTTTTCTGTAATAAGTATACACACGATGAACACAATGTTTTTTTTTTCTTCTCTCAAATGATGTAATTGGACCAATGGCTGGTATCCACGATCACATTTGGCATCCTGAAAAATGTTCCAGTGCCCCCGGGAAAGTTTCCAATTCTTATCAAGAACCAAAACCCATCATGTGACATATCAAACTTCATGATTTGACAAATTTTGCCTAGTATTGGCCTTATTGAGAGTCCATCCACGCATGTTCCAGTGCCCCAGGGGAAGTGGCCAATTTTCGACAAGAACCAAACCCCATCGTGTCACATTTCAAAATTTATGATTTTACAAATCTTGGCCAGTAATGACCTTATGGAGAGTCCACGGTCACACTAGCCCTCCCAGGCATGTTCTGGTGCCCTCAGAAAGATTAAGGTCTCCCCGGAAAGTGGCCAATTCTCGACTAGAACCAAAACCCGTCGTGGTTTTTCTTAGCTCGGTGGGTAATGGATTTAGTGAGATAACATGATCACATTGGCAGTACCCTCGGGGAAATGGTTAATTTTCAACAAGAATTTGAATTTAAAAACTCGGATGGTAATGGCCTTATTGACAGTCAACGGTCATACTAGCTCCCTCGGGCAAGTTCCGGTGCCCCGAAGAAGTAGCCATTTTTCGACAAGAACCAAACCCGTCGTGCGATACATCAAACTTCATGGTTTTTCAAAACTCGGCCGGTAATGACCTTATTTAAACCTCACAGTCATATTGACCTTCCCGGATATGCTGCGGTGCCCTCGGGGTAATGACCGATTCTTAGCTAGATCTAAAACATGTCATGCGACACATCAAGTTTCATAATTTTTCAGATCTCGGCCAGGAATGGTCTAATTGAGAGTTCACGGTCATGTTCGCCATCTCAGGCGAATATAGCAATGTACCAGTGCTACAAGGAAATTATTAATTCTCGATCTGAACCAAAACCTGCCATACATCAAACTCCAAGAATTAACGTTCTAATCGAAAATTACCACTTCCTCGGGGCACCGGAATATGTGCGGAAGCCCCAATGTGATCGTGGACCGTCGGTATAGCTGCCATTGGTCCAATTACATCATTTGAGAGAAAAAAAAACATGATGTTCATCGTGTGTATACTTATTACAGAGCCGTAAAGCCAAATGCCGACCAAAAGTGACCCCAACGGGAACCGAAATAACTCCGAAACCATGTATTGATCCAAATGTGTTTCGATTAATTCAAAATTTTTAATAGAATCCCGACAAAGTGCAACTTGTTTTGAAGAAAAAGGTTGAGAAATTATGTTTTAGAGCTAATTGAATTTTGAAATCTATGCAAATTTAGACGTTAGGCACGCAAAGGTTAAGAAAGCATGAAGCAATCATGTCACAAAGTACTGAATCCCTTCAGAAAAATCGAAATCACTTCAGAAAGTACCGAATCATCTTGAGAAAATTTGGAATCACTCCGAAATGTACTGAATCGCTTCGGAAAAACTACAAGGGCCATGTGGTTGTACGCAATGGTGACGTAGGACTACGTGGTCTTATATAAAAATGTGGTTGTACGCAATGGTGACGTAGGACTACGTGGTCTTATATAAAAAATGTTAGCTGCAGCAAAAGCTTGTGTTTTGTGTAGGAATAGAAATTTGGGTGGGTTTCTGTATGTTTATACTCTTACGTATGACTATGATTGCCCTGAAAAGAACCTTTTGATATGGATTTTTGTTGGGACATGTTCAGAAATTTAACTCTTTAAGAAAATCTTGGCGGTCCTGAAAAGGGTCGATGGTAGTAAAGGCTCAAAACTTTTGGAAGATGATGATGCCGTGTGATGATGGATTAGCAAATAGGACCGGACTATCTCATATTCTTCGGTTCAATGATTGGGCACTCGCAAGAGTCTCGGCCCGTCTGCTGCTGGACACGGGTTGACTAGGTGGCTGCAATCGGTTGAAAGGACGTAGTGAAGGATACCTCAACGACGAATGGGCACTTAGAAGAGTCTCGGCCCGGCTACTGCTAGAGACGGGTTGACCCGGTGGTCGGAAAGGCACAGCGAAGGATACCTCAACTTCACTACGAGAAAAGAAGATCTCAGAAGAGTCTCGGCTCGGTGACTTCAGGATTAGAAGCTTGGTTGCTACCGTTTTTTAGGTACCTTTTGCTGATCGTAGCGATGGTTTTACTTCCACACAGGGTTAGTTGCTCTGTTGGTTATATAACTAGATGAGATCATCAGATGATCAGACCGGAGAAACGTTTGACACCGCCACGGCGAGCCAGACGACGAATGGCGGGCTTGGTAATACCTTGGGTTTTATCACGAAAAACCTTGCGATGACGTTTGGCGCCTTCTTTACCAAGACGTTTTCCTTCTTTGCCAAGGCCAGTTATTGTTGCTTGTTAGGTAGAAGAGTGGACTACCTAACCTACCACCGCCTTCCTACTACTGCTATTGCTGCTTCTGCTGCCTGCTCACCACGCATCCGAAGCGAAAATTACTTGAAGCTAGACAGCAGCGCTTTATCTTTTTAGGCTAAAAAAGAATGATGTACAACCAAGTGGTACTCGATTATGATGACTGGGTTTGGGAAGGACGTTTTTTCATCCAAACAGTGATAAAATTATTACTTTTTATTTGTACATTGGACAATGTTTGATATTTACCATTTTAGTTATAGTTTCTTATTGAAAAGCAACAGTCAAAATCAATGTTATCGGTGCGTAGAAATAAATCTGTTCAATTAGTGACAAAATAATTAAAATTGGTTCAGGGACAGTTCAGTTATAAACTTTCAAAATCTCTCATAATGTTGTTAAATGTTCCAATTGAGATTTTCACAAAGTGTACCCACATAAAGGAATCACAGACGTAGTCCTATGTCAAAACTGAATCATTTTTTAAAAGTTTGAAATTACTTCTGAAAGTACTGGATCACTTCAGAGAATCCTTGAGATTCTTCGGATTGTTTTGAATCTCTTTAGAAAATAGCTGAATCTGTTTGTAAAATACTTAATCTCTCTAGAAATGTTGATTTTGCTTCCGTAAGAACTGAATAATTTCGGAAAGAAATGAATTACTTCACAAAACTTCGGAAAGTACTGTGTCAATTCTTTCAATTTTGCAATCAATTCCTTAAGAACTGAATAACTTTGTTATAACTGAATCACTTCCAAAAAGTTTGGAATACATTCAAAACATATTTAAACACTTCTGAAAAATCTTAATCACTTTGGTGAGCATAGAATCATTTCAAAAAAGTTCGAAATCTCATCGAACACTTAAGAAAATCTTGGAATCAGGTTTCTGAAGCGATTCAATACTTTCTGAAGTGATGTCGAACTTCTCAAAAGTTATTCAGTGCTCTCTGATTCAGTACCTTATGAAGTGTTTTCGAACTTGTATGAAGCGGTTAAGTCCTTTTTGATCCAGTATTTCCCGGCGTGATACTGAACATTTCTTAACTACTTTGAACAGTGATTAATTACTTTCCGACGTGATTCAATTATTATCTATTTTTTCAATCTTTTCAAGGTGATTCCAAACTGTAATTAAGCGATTCAGTACTTTTTGAAGTCATTCCAAACTTATCTCAAGTGATTTAAAATTTTCCGAAGCTATGTCGAGTTATTTTGTTATGATGTATTCCAAACTTTTCTGAAGTAATTAATTACGTTTCGAAGTGTTTCAAACCATTTTTGAAGTGAGTCAGTGCTTTCTGAAGTAATTCATAACACTATGGTGCGATGATTGATCTCTCATAAATATAAGCAAATCTTGCATTCCCTGTTTGGATGTATTGATTGTTCAATTCGAACATTTAAGCTTAGAAACATTTATAGATATTTCAAAATCTTTGGGGACATTTCGGTAACTTCTGGAAAGTCCAAAACTTTGGGGAAGTTTAAAGATCTCTTTGGGTAAGTTCAATCAGTTCAATCTCGATGAAAATCAGAGATCTCCAGGACAGTTCCATTCGCTTCAAAAAAATTGTCGGATCTTAACATAATGTTATGGATCTTCAGGAGGCTTCAGGTATGTTTAAAGATCTTATGGAATGACCAAAGAATAATGGAAAACATCTAAGAACTAAAGGGTAGTTTCATGACAATCAGAAATATTTTGGTAGCTTTACAGATGTTTTAATAACAATGAAAAAATTTCAGAAACGTCAGAGATGTTAAGGTATCTTAAGGAAGGGTTCATAAGCCTCGGGCAACTCTGGAACTTTACGGAAGTTTACAGAGCATCAAAAAAATATGAATACCTAGTTGAAGATGCTAATTTCAAATAACAGACTGTAGTGGTAATTTTTATACGATAGATGGAGTAGATGAAAGCATAGAGTTGATAGTTCCGTTAGAGTACGGCAGTGTGAAGATTGTATATAGATATTAGACCTTTTGGTAGTCCTTTTAGCTGCTGGAAAATTATTAGCAACCTTTGAGAAACTTTGAGTGATTTATAAAACTTCCAAGAACTTCAAGGTAATTCTGAAAGCTTCAGAGTAGTTCCAATTGTTTCTAAAGTAAGTTTGAGTAAGTTTCTCCACAGATTCCAGAGATGACCAGGGCAGCTCGATTGACGTTTGCAAAATTGCAGGAACTGTACAGAAGTTGCCAAAACTCCTGGAAAATTCAATGATTTGTAGGGCTGTCACGTGAAATTTTTTGGAAACGCTAAGAACTTCATTATAATTCCAGGAATTTCAAAAAATTGCAGGAATCTCATGGAAATTTTGGGAATTCCAGGTAAAATCCGATTTTTTTAAATATTATAAATTCATTTGATAAGGCTCAATCAAATTAACTTTACAGAGCCGAGGATCAGGCTTGCAATTGCTCATTTCAGCTAAAATGCTATTTTTTGGTATTATGAAACAATGGGATACTATAATGATAATTTTAATGTGTAGGATGCAAGAAGAGGTGGTAAAGTTTGTGTATGACATATCAAATTTGCCAATTTTGCTTTCAGAAGGTCACAACTAGCGATTAGCTGTAACGATGAGCAACGCGATGAGCGAGCAATCAGCGATCATAAATCGCTAGTTGTGACCTTCTGAAAGCAAATTTGACAAATTTTATATGTCATATACAAACTTTACCACCTCTTCTTGCATCTTACAAATAAAATTATCATTATAGTATCCCATTGTTTCATATTACCGAAAAATAGCATTTTAGCTGTAATGAGCAATTGCAAGCCTGCCGAGGATTCTTGTTCACTACATAAAACATAATAAATCTATATTCATAAGGTACAATACAATAAGCATTTGATCTTCCGCTATCCAATAAGCTACCTCCATCAGAAAGGAATCTGCTTCTAATGGTTTCATTGTATAGCACTATCGCCAAGGGGGGGGGAGTTTGCAGAGCGCTTCAATTGCAGCAATGGACGCAAAACGTGGTCATCACTTGCACATTCATCACGAAACGGTTCCTTTTCAAAGTCGACGACGCATCGACCGAAAGAACTGCTGATGAAGAACAATAACGAGGACCATAATGGTTGCTGCCGAGTAAACAGACGATCGCGTGACACACATTGAGAGTGGCCTGCTTTTGTTGACAGCCGAGTGAACACTCAAAAACCCGATATCTGTAGGACAGTTTAATTAATTTCAGAAAAACAGCAGAAACCTTTTTTTTCTTGATTTGTTTTCCGTCGATCTTGTTTTCCTTAATGAGTACCAATACTTCCGATGCCAGGGAGGCAGCTCTCACCTGGAGCCTACCTATCGACCCATCAACTCATGGACCGAGGTCCAACACCTTAACTTCCCTTCCAGAGGAAGGCGTGCTCAGAGATTTCATGCATCAGAACATCCCGGCGACGCCGACTGGGATTGAACCCAGACTCTTTGGGGTGAGAGGTTCACCATGATCACCACTACATTACCGGTGCCACTTTTATCGGAAATATCATAAGACAAACTAAATCCAAGATGATACTAGTCCCTATTTTTAAGGTTGTTTTTCGGTGTTAACTTTTTTAGAGGGATACGGCATAAATGATCAATGAATTTTTTGGTTTCACAAAATATTTTTAACAAAATTGGATGGCAACATTTGTTTACAACTAATTTTCGATACACTCCTTAGTCAAAGATATAATTACCGGACGAGAGTGAATTTTTTTTGAACACATACAATTATTTTGATTCAGCTCAATGAAAACCATGTGCTTCATGGACACTAGGGTGCCAATGAATGTGTGGAAAAAGAGACCCTCGAATTTCCAAAACGGACCATATACTGAATGTTTACCACCTCGAAATGTTGAATTCAGTCCTTTATATCCGTAATACGCGTGCGAGGCTCAAACCTTTGTAGAATGTCAAATCTAGATAAATATTTCAAAATTTCCTATCTGTTTTGATCGATTATCTTCATAGACTTTCTCTTTTGATGACCAGGGCTCTGCAAACTAAGTTCGAGCTATTTTGTCCACATAGTTTTAAAAAGAGGTTTTTAATTTAGCATCCAAAACGTCAAACACAACAGGGAATGTTTTTGTAGATGAGTTATTAACGAAAGATAAAGTCAATGAAGAGAGCCGATCAATGTAGATAGTACTCTTTGAAATGTTTATCTAGATTGAGCCCACATTTTGCACTGTTTTTTTTTTATTTATATCTGGACATTTTGAAAATTCATGATGACCATTTTCATTGCCACCCTAATGGTCACTTTTAAATTAAAACTGAGCATTGCTTCCGCAATGAGAGGACCCAAACTTCGGGCAACCAGTTTCAATTGTTAAAACTCTTCACCTTTCCGTGTCCGTTGCTTGCTGAAGCACGAAGCAGGAAGCAAAAACACCACTCTCTCGAAAAGTTTTATTGAAATTCGACGTGAAACGAGAAAAATGTGTGACATGCACTCACGACCGCCCCCGTTGAGCAGCTAAGTTTGGCCCGGAAAGTGGTGAAATCAATAGTTTTGCCAACAGTACTCTACAAAATGAGAAAAACTTTGATAGCGAACACAAGTTTGATCGTGATCTCAGTCTCGCTCTCCCTCGCTGCTCAGGTTTACCGAGTGGGAAGAACATCTCTGAGATTGAAGAGTGCGAAAAGCTACCAAGAACTGACATTCAAAGTGGGAAAACTTTGCTATCTGAAGATTTCTTTGAGATTTCAGCTAGGTGTGTGAGATGGAAACTGATTGGTTTTCCGCATGGTGCTCGGTATCTTAAGGAATTACGAATACAGAGCGTGAAAGGTCGATTTGTTTCACTTTCGTGTTCAAGTGTTACTTCGTAAGAAAGCTTTTCCTGCTATGTCTTAATGATTCATCCTATGAGGTTATGCACTAGCCAGCTGAATTTCAGTAACAGTTTTAGAGAAGAGTCGAATATGTTATCTCAAGCATTATTATCATTAGCACTAAATGGATCTTGTAAAATCAGTTTCGTTTCAATGAAACCATCATGCAATGAATCATTGAAAATAGCGTACGAAATAAACTGAAACATTACGATTGAAATTTGTGTTTTTATTTTCTCGTTTTGTACCTATTATTTAAGTCTATTTAGCGCTTGCTTTACCACATTTTGATATCTTTATTGTGTTATAGCAACTATGAAATGATCGTTTAAGAAGAAAACAAAATGTGATTTGGATTTAAGTTTATGATAAATATGGCTTAAAATAAGCATTGTCACGTCACAAAAATTAAGATATTTTTATGTTTTACAAGTTATTTTAAGTACGATCATTTTGATTCTTGAGATTTTCTTAGTACACTTCGAGGCTCCCCAAATTCAAAATGTTGGTTCAGATCGATCAAAAAACATCAAAGTTTGAACAGTTTCTAAATGCGTTGTCACTTCATGGCAATTTCTTATAAATTTGATTCCTCTCACAGAAACCAAGAAACCAACAAACACGCTAATTCACCTTTTTGCAATACAAGGCTGATACACGGCTAACACAGGGCATGCAAAGCTTTATATTAGCCGCATATTGGCCTTATATTGCAAAAAGGCGAATTAGCAGGCTCATGATTGAACTTAAGTTATGATCAGGAGGCTATAAATATAGAACAAGACTATATCGATGAAATTTTTCCAGTCAATAATTATTAAACAATATTACAAGAGGCGTTATTGCAAGCAAGTATTGTAGTAATGTGTTCATTGAATGTTCTTTTCTCACACAGAGGCTTACATTATTTTAAATGATGGAGCATGGTTTTGATAAATTGAAATTTAAAGATAAATGTCACCGCCAGACCACACATTATATTAATTAGGTTATCTTTTAAATTTGATTTTTTTTTCTTATAAATTTAGCCACCGTAATGTACATAGGGGAAGTAACGGCTTCGGCATGACAGACTATTTTCGGCAACCCAAATTGAAACGGTAATTTCACTAGATTTTCTTAAGAAAACACTTCGCTGAATGCATTAAAACTATTCATTAGGTTTTCAGCTTCAATTTGATTACATGTTTACCACTGAGAAAAAACAATCTAGCAGGGTTTTCTTGAAATGAAACACACGCACTACAAAATGCTGCTGATTTCGAGTTGCCGATGAAAACACAGCTGTTTAACACGCAGCTCAAATAGAAAGGTTGCCGAATAAAAAGAGGTTGCCCACAATAGTCGCTCTCACTAGAGAAGATTGGAGCATTGTAAAAGCGTTTCAAAACAGTTTTTGATAATTCTTTCGACTGACATTGTCAGAGCAGTTGACAGCAAAAGATGGTAAATAAACCAATACTGCATATGTGTGCGTTCCTTAGAGAAAAAGGCTATGGAAAGACGGTCGCTGCTTAGGTTGCCGATAATACGTTAATTCCCCCACTTGGAAAAACGGTCATGCCAACAGCAAAACCAAAAAAAAAATATTGAGGTACTTTATTAAAAAAATCATGAGGCATCCCGTTGGATAACCTTATGAATTGTATATGCAACAGTAGCCTGGGCAATGTTGTGAATCCGACAATAGCAGAGTGAGGAGGTGCGACGCGAACGCTGGCGTGGTTACCATAGCACAGTGAGAGAGGAAATGCTTCGCCAACCCGAGCGTCTGTTCACCATGGAGGTGCGGCTCAAACAACGTCTGACTGGCATCCAGCGACTGAATAAGAAATGCTCTTCCCCGAAAGCTACACCAAAGATGACAGCCCCATCACGGTAGAAAGGAGACCTTAGGCTAACCATCTACTGTCTCTGAAACCTTTATAATTGTTCAAGAAACCCACAGAGAAAGACATCGAACTGATTTAACGGCAACGACTTTTAGCGCAAAACAACGAACACGAATTGGATCATGGAATGTAGGAAAAATGGCTCTAATGTTGGCCTATGGATCTAAGATTGGGCCCATCGCAAAAAATCTGATATTTATCAATTGTGTCTAGATGAACGCGTCATTGGGACGGTACTAATGGATATTTTTGGTTGCTATTGAAAATTTAGGCCGACATTACAAACATTTCCCCTATATTGACGTTTGCCCAGCAGGGAAAACTGGCAAAACCCGCCAATGTCGCATGAAGCTAGAAATCCTGGGACTGAGTGAAGTTCGTTGGCCAAACTTTGGAGAGCACAAACTGCCGTCGGGACAGGTACTACTATACTCTGGTATTCGAGCATGAGCATGAGCATGATTGACCGCCCACGGTTGCTACTTGTTATTGTCAGATCAGCTGTACTTACACAGAGAACGAATAGACGATGCTATGGACTAGCAATCATCCTCAATGTGTAAAAACTGGTGATCTCAAACAAGACAATATAGCGCCTGCCGCGCCCAAACACATGTCAAGAGAGGAATGGATAGGAATGTTTTGACGTGACACTCGCTTTGATGAAAGCCGAGAAATCCTCTGCACTTCCACGAGGAATCACTGGGATGTTGGATCCGAGGGTAAGGTTTGCAGCAGGGTTCGTTTTGGTTAACGATAAGCTGAATTGACGTCCTAACGATAGGGAGAGGTTACTGTATAAATAAATAAAAAGAAAGGATCTCACTCAACTAACCAAGTGGAGCTGCACCAACAGCAACTGGCCCCTCGTAGATTTTTTTCGACCCATCGCAGGTATCTCCTTAAAACACAGACATCAAAAATCCGGATCCATCTCGTCGATATATAGTTAATAAAATTTAACAAATTAAAAACAACCTCGATTTAAGTCACTCAATTTCTTTAAACTCAAGTTATATATAAATATTATAATTGCATGATGTGATTGAACTCAACTTTGCCTATTTAATGAATTCACAATTTAAGTAAAGAATCAATTTGCTAATTAATCGAGGTTATTTGAGCATACAAGAGTTATAAAGCAAGTATCAATGAATAATTCTTGAAAAAGCAAAGCTCTGCAAAGGTAAAACAATTTAAAAACAATGGCCTAATGTATGATGATATTAAATTTATTCTTTGGGTAATACAAATACTGAAAACCATAGATCATATTATATTATTATAAAATAAAAGATCAATAGCAATGCTTTGCTATTTGATACACCTTCTGGTCCTTCAGGATCTGCAGGACAACTATTTTCTGTAAATGAAAATTATAGTTATAATGATATAATGAGATTTTAAATATGTGAAATAAAAATAATTTACCAGTCATGCAATATATTAGGCAAAATTAATGTAAAATAAACAAGTATTACAAAATACAAATAAGCTCGATTTTAGTTACCTCAGTACATTTAACTGATTTGAACTTTTGATATTTTATTTGAATAGAAATTGGAATTAAAGTGTTTGTTTCAATTTGAAACAAACACTTTACTATGCACCATGGAATGGTTTAACGCAATATGGAATGCTTTTAAAAATATTGGTAAACTTTAAAAATGAATCAATAGTCAGAAAAATCGAGGTTATTTGGACAGTTAACAGTTTTCTTACACTTGTTATCATGCATTACAATGTTTTTGTATTTTCCTGAACGAAGGCTGGAAAAAGTGAATCATTGTAATAATATTCTAAACATGTTGCATCATCGAAGAGCTGAAAATAAACTTAATGATTTAAATCAGTAAGTCCAGCCTAAACGGAGGACTCGCGAACACAATAAGCTCCCTGATCAGTCATATTCCTAATCTGATTAAATAAGTATTTACAAGAATACAAATGAATACATCAACAAGAAATGTCATTTTCTCTCCTGGAAAGGAAAAATAAAATGGTTAATTGCACTGTCATATAAACGTTAAACATACATTAGAGAAAATCAAACAATGTTACAAAAGCGCTTATGCCTTCATTAAATTGTACTTTTACGCGACGTTCGTTGTTTCGATTTGCTCCTTACGTAAGGCCGCGGCCAGAGTAGACGCGACACGCGACGCGATGCGACTCACGCAAGAAATAATAATAAATAATAAGATTCTCTTGAATTGGTCTCATCGCGACCACTCCGGCCGCGGCCTAAGACGGGAACAGAATCCATAACACATTCACATTTTTGAACTACCGTGCCCCTTACTTCACGCTTG
Organism: Ochlerotatus camptorhynchus; assembly: GCF_037179485.1. Taxonomy (NCBI): domain Eukaryota; kingdom Metazoa; phylum Arthropoda; class Insecta; order Diptera; family Culicidae; genus Ochlerotatus; species Ochlerotatus camptorhynchus. The sequence continues at coordinate 1,632,314 of NW_027040668.1, read as the reverse complement.
ACGATTTCACCAGCGTATAAATATTGCAAATCTTTAAAAAGACTGGTTTCTCCTTCATATTTCGCCTTTAAAACCACCAAACCCTACAATCAAACACGAACCGCCGTGACTACCGTCAGTCTTCAACCACGGCCCTCATGATCATGTTAAGGACACACATAACAACACAACAAAAACTAATCGGTCAAGTGCCAAGCTTGCATGTTCGATCGAGACATTTATTTTCTTAACGAATCATGCTTCAACATAAAAAAAGACACCTAACCGTAAAAACCCCGAGGAACATGTTTCATGCGATCGAGGTCATCCCTCTGACAAATTGGAACGATGAAAATAATTCTCGATTGCTCCCCCGAAGGGACGCAACCGCCCCCGCAAACAATGCATCTGATTCCCAATCCAGCGCAACCGGCATCCCGCCCACGCATGCCAACACCACCATCAGACAGGGGAATTTTTCCCTTACCTTATAGCAGCGCCAGCACGCGTGGGCGAGCCACCAGCCACACCAAACCGACCATCAAACGCACTCCCCACAAAAGCAGACACGTCCGGATAACCTTGAGACCAGGGCGCAATCGCCTCTGCAAACAAACACGTCAATCAACGATCCCTCACGAATCAAAGCCCATCTTCAAAAATTAACAACACAAACAGGTAGAGGCATGATTCCTCTATCATTTAGTATAGTCTGTTTGCGAGACTTAGCTTCTACCCGCGAACAATCGGCGACCAACGCGTATGCCCGCAAAAGCAACAACGCCCAAATCTCAAAGCTCTCCGGACGTCCCCTCGAAAATGTAATCGAGAAATGTAGGGGAAATGTCTCTAATGTTGGCCTATGCCTCTAAGATTGGGCCCATCGCTAAAAATCAGCTATTTATCAATTTTATCTAGATGAACGCGTTATTGGGACGTTACTAATGGACAGTTTTGGTTGCTATTGAAAATTTAGTCAATTGCTGAATTTATGTATGGGCCCAAATTAGAAACACTTAAGGCCGGCGCACAACAGATACGTTTTCGGGTTTTTTGACAGATAATGCATGGGCTAACTGTCAAAAAACCTGAAAACGTATCTATTGTGCGCCGGCCTTCAGGCCGACATTACCTGTATTTCCCCTATAAGAGCAATCTTCAAATGGAACGTACTCACAAAATCAATATATCCGGGAGCACATTCCCGATGCTTATTTTTCTCTCGCAAACCCGTCGTCGTCGAACGGCAAAAAAAATCAATTTTGTGATATGGAACTTTCACTGAAAATCAACCGCGAATTCACGAATTTCACCACACCCAACTGCGAAACACGTTTAGGAGCACTTTTGGTGCACTTTCGATATCAATTTCGTTCGGAAACACTTTTTTTTTTCAAAAATAGTTGCAAGCAAACAAACATCAACACCGATCGTGCCGAGCTCTTTCACGCACTTTGCAGCACGTAAATAAACTAAAATTAAAAATTATCACTCGCGATGTCACTAATTTCTGGTCCGGGAGAAAAAAAAATCAAACAACGCAGAAAGTGACACCTCTTCTGATGCTTGCAAACATGATGAATCACGTTTTCTTTCTCCGATACTACTATACTCTGGTATTCGAGGTGAAAACGCTCCCCGCCATCGTGGAGTTGGTCTCCTACTTAGCGTCCAGGCAAGTGCTGCGCTCATCAAGTGGGAGCTTATTTATGAGAGGATGATTGTTGCCAAATTTAGATCACGGGTTCTTAACCTTACCATAATCCAATGTTATGCGCCAACCGATGCTGCCGAGCTACAGAACAAGGAGAATTTTTACAGTCAACTGAATGCCGTCATGGATACGGTTCGAAAGTGTGACATCAAGAACTACACTGGCGAATTCAATGCAAAGATCGGCTCCGACAATACGGGCTATGAGCGTGTCATGGGACGCCATGGTCTCGCCGAAATGAGCGAAAACGGTGAGCTGTTTGCAGATTGTTATGGCAATAATGAAATGGTCATTGGGGGTTCGCTCTTCCCCCATGCGCCAGTGCAAAAAGTCACGTGGATTTCCCGTGATGGACATACCAAAAATCAGATCGACCACATCTGTATCAGCTGAAAATGGAGACGGAGCCTTCTTGATGTCCGGAATAAACGCAACGCCGACATCGCATCTAACCATCACCTTCTAATCGGTGAGATCCGCCTAAAGGGTGATACGGTCAAAATTTGGTCAATATCAACTTGACGTATTTCTTTCAATTTAAAAAACCTGAACACCCCTCATTTTGAAGGTGTGTGTGTGTGTAGAATGTTGCTCCTATTTTGATTTTGGAATTCACTCTTCAGTTGTCAAAATGCCGTCCAAGCAAGAAGAGCAGCGTATCAAAATTTTGCTCGCGCATCGCGAAAATCCGAGCTACTCGCACGCAAAGTTGGCAAAATCGCTGAAAGTTGCCAAATCAACCGTTACAAATGTAATTAAAGTGTTTGGGGAACGTTTGTCGACAGCCAGGAAGTCTGGATCGGGGGGAAATCGAAAACCGGAAGCCGCTGAGACGACAAAGAGAGTTGCCGGTAGTTTCAAGCGAAACCCTAACCTCTCTCTCCGAGATGCCGCTAATAAGCTGGGTGTATCGTCTACAACCGTGCATCGAGCCAAAAAACGAGCCGGACTATCGACTTACAAGAAGGTAGTGACTCCAAATCGCGATGATAAACAAAATACGACGGCCAAAGCGCGATCCCGGAGGCTGTACACGACGATGCTGACGAAGTTTGACTGCGTGGTAATGGACGACAAAACCTACGTCAAAGCCGACTACAAGCAGCTTCCGGGACAGAAGTTTTATACGGCAAAAGGAAGGGGAAAGGTAGCAGATGTTTTCAAGCACATGAAACTGTCAAAGTTCGCAAAGAAATATCTGGTTTGGCAAGCCATCTGTACCTGTGGCTTGAAAAGCAGCTTCCGGGACTGTCAACCAAGAAATTTACGTGAAAGAGTGTTTGAATAAACGTCTGCTGCCTTTCCTGAAGAAACACGGTTGTTCCGTACTGTTTTGGCCGGATTTGGCATCTTGCCATTACGGTAAAAAGGCCATGGAGTGGTACGCCGCCAACAACGTGCAGGTGGTTCCCAAGGACAAGAACCCTCCCAACACGCCAGAGCTCCGCCCAATTGAGAAATACTGGGCTATTGTCAAGCGGAACCTAAAGAAGACCAAAAAAACTGCTAAGGACGAGCAGCAGTTCAAGGCAAACTGGCTTTCTGCGGCGAAGAAGGTGGACAAGGTGGCTGTACAAAATCTGATGGCAGGGGTCAAGCGTAAGGCCCGGCAATTCGGATTTGGAAAAGCGGAAGCCTAACTGAATATTTTTCCTGAATTTTATACTAATTGAACTTGAAAAAGAAATTTAATTTGATTTTTTAAATAAACGATTTCACCGATTTACATGCGTTTTCCCTTGACCAAATTTTGACCGTATCACCCTTATGCATGGAGGAGAGACTCGGCCGACGGTTCAACACACGCCGACTTGAAGATGAAGCGGTAAAAAGGTCTTTCATTGAAAAACTTGAGACTGGAGCTGTGGACGAAGAGTGAATCACTAATGAAACCTGGCGGGAGATTGAGGAGCGTAGAGAAGCAAAAGCCGTGATAGAGCGGACGAGAACCAGAGGAGCCAAGAACGAAGCGCTCTTGCAGACGGGACAAGCAAGCGTGGGTGAAGTCCCTGGCCGACGAAGGGAGAAAGCCGCAAACACTGGCGATATACGCCTCCTCTACGATATCTCATGACGCCTGAGTAGAGCAAGGATGAACCCGAGGATACCAATGAAGGTCACGAGTGGACAGTTGCTTACCGACCCCACTGACCAGCTGAAATCCTGGTTTGAGCATTTTGAACGAGACTTGAAGAAATTGACGGCCATCCAACATCTCTGCATGATACGCCTAGGCCCAATCACTGCAGGAGATTGATGCAGCTATCCGAAGCATGAAATCCAACAATATCCAATAATATCTGGGACACCGCGATTTTTCCGGCTCCGGTCCAAAAGAAGGGAGATCTGACGGTGTGCGACAATTAGCGAGGCATCATGTTACTGTGTATTGTTCTCAAAGTTCTGTGGAAAGTTATCCCGAATCGGATACAGGAGAAGATCAACGCGATTTTCCAGCGGCAGCAGGCAGGATTCCTTGCCGGAAGATCTTGTGTGGACCATATTGTCACGCTCCACAGCATCCTGGGGCAGGTCAGTGAATTCCAATATTCCCTTTATTTGGTATTCATTGACTACGAAAAAGCTTCCGACCGACTCAATCACGAGAATCTGTCCCGGATAAAATCGTCAACCGCAGTATCAGGCTTGCACGTGCAGAGTTCTGCATAACGGAGCCTTGTCTGACCCTATCCGGGTAGTCGCTGGTGTAAGACAAGGTTGTATAGTATCACCGCTACTGTTCCTCATCATAATCAACGAGATCATGATGGGTGCAATAGACCGTGTACCGAACCGTGGGCTGCTTTGGCAGCCTATCACCATGGACCATCTCAACGACTTCGATTTGGCTGATGATGTTGCTCTTCTAGCACAACGGCGCTCTGATATGCAGAGTAAGCTCAATGACCTAGCCGAACGTTCATTTGCAGCGGTTTTCACCATCAACGTCAATAAGAAATCGTTGGATGTCAACACGGGCAACCCTTCTAACTTTATGGTAGCGGGGCAAACAGTGGAGAAGGACGAAAGTTTTCAATATCTTAGCAGCCAAATAGCGTCGGCCAGCGGGACCAAGAGCGACATAGGTGCATGAATCAAGAAGGCTAGGGATGCCTTTGCGAGTTTACGAAACGTATGGAGATCAAACCAGATAAGTCAACGCACCAAAATCAAAATTTTCAACTCGAACGTGAAATCTGTGTTTTTATACGCCAGCGAGACGTGGTGTGCTTATTAATTTATTATGTTTATAATAAATAAATAAAAAAGTAACAAACAGAGTATTGGAATGCAGTTCTGCTAGAATTGTTGTTGTTGGTGGTGTTGGTGCTGGGTGTCTTATTCTTGCTGATATCGACTGGAGTTCCTGTCGATGGTGTCGTTGCTGTTTCTCGGATTTGTTGAATTGCTTATAGGTTTTGGTTCTGGTATGTTTTCAGGAAAGTGGTGTACTCAACTTATGTACACCCTTTTTTCCCAAAAACAAAAGAAACGCTCGTTTTCTAGTATTGTGGATAGCTTCTTCAGTATATTCAATATCTCTGACTCAACGAGGAGCATTATTAATTTAGTGCTGCCAATGGTGAAAACTCTTTTGAAGCAACTAGCTTCTAGGTAGTCCTTCCTTGCATCGATCATATCTTTCGATGGATAATTCTCCGAATGAGGTCGGGGATATGATCTCTGTTCTTCAGTGGAACTGTAGAAGTCTTATGCCAAAACTTGACACATTTAAATTTTTAGTTAACAACTCACTTTCTGATGCATTTGCCCTTTGCCCACGATTTCAACATTATTCTCCTTGACAGCGCAGATTCGTATGGAGGGGTGCTTCTGAGGATCAACAAGCTCAATTCCTTCTACAAAATCGATCTGCCTTCGGTGACAGGCATTGAAGTTGTTGCATGTCAGGTTAACATTCGAGGTAAATGCCTCAGTATTGCCCACCGAGAACTTTGATTTCTCGTCAAAGTTTCTCGAATATCTGCACGGCTATGCCGGAGCCACGTTTGATCTTGGGAGATTTTAACTCTCACGGTACAGGCTGGGAGAACTGTACGACGACAACCGCTCAACCTTGATATACGACATGTGCGACTTCTTCAAAATGACCATTCTGAACACCGGGGAAGCAACACGAGTAGCCAAACCTCCAGCAAAAGTAAGCAGATGGGACCTCTCAGTTTGTTCGAATTCATTATCGTTGGATTGCTCGTGGAAAGTAATCCAAGTAGTGATCATTTGCCAATCAAAGTTTCTATTACCAATGGTTCATCTTCTACTCGCTCGGTTGACATCGCGTACGATCTTATAAAAAACATTGACTGGCGAAAATTCGCGACCGCGGTGCTTGATGCCAGTCAATTGGTTGAAGCACTTCCTCCACTGGACGAGTACTCCTTTCTCGCGCGTCTTATCATCGATTGTGCGCTGCAAGCACAAACGTAACGTGTTCCGGGTGTTTCCGTTCGCAAGCAACCTCCCACTCCGTGGTGGGATAAGGAATGCACCGACGCGAACAACGAGAAGTCCGCCGCGTTTAAACGCTTCCGCAATCACGGTAAGGTCGAGGATTTCGAGCGGTACACCGATCTCGAGAAAACGTTTAAAGGCTTGATTAAAGCCAAAACAACGCGGTTACTGGCGTCGGTTCGTCGATGGTTTGTCGCGAGAGACTTCCATGAGAACACTCTGGAATGTCGGCAGGAGAATGCGAAACGCGTCATCACCGATTAACGAAGACAAGGAGTACTCGGACAGTTGGATATTCAGCTTTGGGCGGAAAGTTTGCCCGGATTCGGTGTCGGTTCAAACCAACGTTCGTGATCGTCCGTCGGGTAATAACAAAATAGATTCCCCGTTTTCGATGGTGGAATTCTCACTTGCTCTCCTTTCATGTAACAATTCATCTCCAGGAATGGATAGAATCAAGTTCAACTTGCCTGGTAAACCCGCGTCGGATTATAACTCGTACCGTCCCATCGCGATGCTGTCCTGTATACGGAAATTGTTGGAGAAAATGATTCTTTTTCGTCTAGACAAATGGGTCGAGTCGAATGGTTTATACCCTGGACAGACTATGGCTCATATCATGTAATATAAGCTGTCTTGCAATGAGCACTCATACATCTAGTTTTCGCTGGAAATCCTATGTATGAGTGCTCATTGCAAGACAGCCTATATTACATGATATAAGCCATAGTCTGTCCAGGGTATTACTTTCAGATACGCAATTTGGATTTCGGAGAGGCAAAGGAACGAGCGACTGTCTTGCGTTGCTTTCAACTGAAATTCAACTGGCCTATGTGCAAAAACAGCAAATGGGTTCAGTTTTCTTGGACATTAAGGGGGCTTTTGATTCTGTTTGTATCGATGGCCTTTCGGATAAACTCCACGATAGTGGGCTTTCAACAATTATGAACAACTATTTGAGCAACTTGTTGTCTGAAAAATATATGGGCTTCTCTCATGGAAACTCGACAACTTCACGAATTAGTTACATGGGTCTCCCCCAGGGATCATGTTCTCTTCTTTATATTTTTTATGTAAAAGACATTGATGGTTGCCTTGATGAAAATTGCTCGCTAAGGCAGCTTGCAGATGATGGCGTTGTTTCCGTCACCGGGCCAAGTGCACCGGACCTGCAAGGACCATTGCAAGATACCTTAGACACATTGTGTACTTGGGCTATGGAGCTAGGTATTGAATTCTCTCCGGAGAAAACTGAGTTGTTAGCATTATCCTGCACAGTTACAGCTTCAACTAAAGGGTAGAACAATCACTCAAAGTATATCAAAGTATTGCGTATGTGAAACAAAAATGCCAACAAAGAATCAATTTTCTTCGTACAATTACTGCAACTTGGTGGGGAGCACACCCGGAAGATCTGATCAGGTTGTATCGAACAACCATCTTGTCGGTTCTAGAGTACGGTAGCTTCTGCTTTCAATCCGCGGCAAAAACACATATCTTGAAGCTGCAACGGGTCCAATACCGTTGCCTCCGAATCGCGCTCGGCTGTATGCACTCGACGCATACGATGAGCCTCGAAGTACTCGCGGGTGTTGTCCCACTGACAGATCGTTTCGCGGAACTGTCCTTCCGGTTTCTTATCCGTTGTGAAGTAAGCTGCTCGACAGAAATCCTCAAACAAGATTCATGAGTCTCTTTTACGAGTACATGACGCTGGAGATTGGCCCTTCTTCATTCAATTCCTCTCGTGTTTGCCTCCAAGACTTTTATAGTTCCTCTGTAAATTTTGATCTTACCATGTTGCAAGAAATCCGTGGAATACCAGATCATCATCGGTCGATGGTTGTTCTCTTAATTTTTGCAAACAAGTACCACCATGTCAGTAACAATAAGAGTTTTTTCACAGATGGGTCAACTATAAACGCTTCCACTGGATTTGGAGTATTCAACGAATTTCATAGCGCTTCATATTAACTGCAATAACCCTGTTCCGTATACGTTGCGGAAATAGCAGCCATATTCTACGCAGTAGAGCAAATTGCCTCACTACCATCTGATCACTATTTTATTTTTACAGGTAGCCTTAGCTCGTTGGAGGCTATTCGATCAATGAGGCCGATGAAGCACTCCTCGTATTTACTGACCAAAATCCGAGCTAAATTGAGTACTTTATCTAACTGCTCCTATACTATCACCTTATTCCGAAAACAAATTAGTATTTCTATTAACGAAAAAAATCTGTAAATTATTATGCAAATTTATTTAGGTATATGAATTCAAATTATTCCGCTATAAGCTGAACAGCCTCATCCCTAAGGCCCAACATGGATCAATACCAATCCGGTGACAAATCTCGCGTCTCCTGTGGACCGTGTAAATGGCTGCCCAATGGCAAAAATATTTTTGATTTATTTGCATAATTTAATTAAAAATGCACAACACAGCAACCAACCTGCGCTGCCCATACGTTCATTCATAGTGGCTCATCGCGTAAATTATTCACTACATCAGCCGCACTCCGCAAACGAACACTGCACTGCAACTGCTGACGGTTGACTGGCTTATCGATGCGGGATTTGAATGCACTGATATTGTGTAAAGAAGCGAGGGAAAGGGGAAATAACCCACCACTTCAGACCATCCAACCGATGCACAAGCGAAATCGAAAGTGAACGAGAAAAACAAAACTGCAAAAGCAGAAAAGCTGTGAATGCAGAAAAGTGAAATTGATTACCAATCTGGGGATTTTCACGGTCTGTGGAGTGTCTAACACGAGCTGCAGATTTTCCTGCGGGACTTGTTTTTTTTGGTTTCCAACCAGATCGATTGCATTGTCCTGGAGTGGGATTGATTCTGTTCACTTAGGCAAAGTTCTGATTTCACGAATTAGGATTTTTTTTCAGAGAATTCGTTTCGCAACTACTTCGAGCAGCCTTATATCCAATGACGAATGCATCCAGGATCAAACAGGATTATTAATTAAATTCAACAGAAATCAAACAGACCTCAATCAAGCTTTCGGCGACATAATCGAATCTCAAAAGCAGGAAAATTGTACTGTCCGCTGCATAAAGCCCCAACAGGACGGTCAAGAATATACGAACCTCTTGGTTGACTTACCACCGCGTTCCTGCCACTTGCAACCGGACAATTATCGGACCACGAATCAACAGCATACCGGAGCGACAAGAGTTTTCAATTAAAACAAATGATTTCCAATTATTGCGTTTCTCCGTCGGGCACAAATTGCGCAGTGTACTCGTTCAGATCCGCAGACAAGCCAGCGAAACGGCACGCGCATTTGCTCTGGTCAAGCCGCGACCGAGTCCTCCGGTAGTTTCAATCGAATCGACGCCCTCGTATTCGTAGGCGCTGCTGCTGCTGCTGCTGTTGGCATATTCGCTTTCATGTTTCTCCTGTACGCACTTCCGGGTTCAGCGAATTATTGGATGTTGAGTACACCGAATCGATTCTGTTACTCATTAAGTGCTATATTGGCGGTGGCTGGTGGTTCCTGGTCCGAGTGTATGAACGAAGAATTGCTTCAAAGCGTTGCTGGGGAGCAGTGGCAATTTAGAGGAGTGGGTTTGCTCCCTTTCTGGGTCTGACACGTGTTCAACTATGTTGGGCTCTAGCGAAAGCAATAATTCCAATTGTACCTTTACGGAGTGCTAATATTTTCAGAATTGTTTTTCACCTGTCAGCAAAGCTATCTCGCTGGTATCTACATGTAGCAATTACGGATTAAAGTTTTTGATATAGGGGAAATGCCTCTAATGTTGGCCTATGGATCTAAGATTGGGCCCATCGCTAAAAATCTGCTACCTATCCATGTTATCTAGATCAACGCGTCATTTAGACGGTACTAATGGATATTTTTGGTCGCTATTGAAAATTTAGTCAATTGCCGAATTCATGTATGGGCCCAAATTAGGAGCATTTAGGCCGACATTACATCCATTTCCCCTACTATGTTGGTTAAAAACTCAGATGGAGACGCGTGGTACATGGTGTTTGACTTTAAGTGTCAAATGTAATTTCCGTAAATCGGGAGCAAACCCAACAAACAATTTGAGTTGATTAATAGTTGAATAAGCTATTTTTTAGCTGAAGAGCATATTTTTGCCTTAATAAGCTCATTTTCAGCTTTCAATGTTTGTTGGGAATTGATCACTGGGGTGAAATTGATCGAACAAACTGCTGAAAATAAGATTGCTTTTTTTGGAAGATTATTCGAAGTTTAACAATAATAAACTGAATTTTATTTGTGTGCTAGTTTTTTTTTTTTTTAATTATTGATCGATACATGTCAAATTTTTCAGATAAATGTAATTGTATACGAAAAAACGTAAATAGAGAATTCATGAATTTACAAAAAATAAAGGAAGACCTAGGACACTTCAAGAGATCCTTGGAAAAAACACAGCAAATAAAATAATAAGGAATCCAGCCTTAGGCAAATTCTTAAAAGCTTCAGTACAGAGGTAATACCGACAATTGAAACGAACTAACTGATTATTTTTGTAGCTCCATTTCAAGTTAAAGACTCACTAAAAATATTAGAAGGAAACCCAATCATTCAAGGAAATAGTAAAAGAAAATAAACAATTCCAAATCACTTGGAGTTTTAAGAGCAAGGAGAAAAGTAGTAGTGACAAGTAGTAGTAGAAGTGACAATATTATCAGAGTTCCATTACTTACCTGTGAAACCAAAAGTCATTCAGCAGAGAAATTAGCAATGGCTGTTAGAAACGAATACGAGTTTTTAATGGTTACGGTGATACAATGTATCAAAAATTTCAAAACTGATTAACTCGTAATATAGATCTAAATACGGATGCATCTCAGAACCATCTAACTAAAATAAAAATGTTGAGCACTGAAAATAAAGGTCATTAATTGCACTTTGAATGAAAAATAGTAAAAAAAAAAACAAATAATCCAATTTGGTTAGGAAGAATCTCGAACTTTCCTTCGACTACCACTCATCATATTTAGGACACTCTGTTGGCTAACCTGAGCGGTCGTTTTGTTCCACCATCTCTTCATCTCTGTCACATCTCGAGTCACCATTCCACTCTTCTTCGACTTCTGATTGACAATTGCCCAATATTTCTCAATTGGGTGGAATTGAGGGCATTTGGGTGGATTGATGTCCTTTTCGAAGAAATCTACCCGTTGTCTCGATACCACTGTAGAACATGCCAAAGCAGACCAAAACTCAGGTCCATTATCTAGCATTAATGTACGGAAGAATAAGTTTTTTCAGGCACTCCTGCTCATGCTCATGTCCCAACCGTCAAAAAAAAATGGAGCATCACTTAACCTTTCTAGCTTTGATGCTTCCAACGACCAACCAATCATATAATTACCAAAATTGGAACGTACGGTACGAGATGTCCACGTTTCATCCATTTATTGTATTCATCGTGAATCATCTTGCCCCTTAAATGCTGCACAGTAGGCCTGGCCGTTTTGATATGTGTGACGCATCTTCGATGTGAAACATATATCAAATAGACAAGAAAAATGATGTAGGTATATATATCATTTCCAGGATGCTTTCAAGAACTGGCTGTGTTGGTGTTAGATAAGATTAGATTAGATTAGTATATGGATCCTAGGGACCACTGGATGGTACTCCGGAAGATTCGGAACTTGGAGTTGTGATCAGAAAATTGACACAGGGGATCACGGAATCCACCTGTGAAAGATACGAAACATAGAAATCAGCTTTTTTTTCGAATTTTTACATATACGTCTTATCATTATGAATTCGAAGTTGCGATCAGGAAATAGTCCTTGGGGACCAAGAAATGGTACTCTGCAAGATCCGTAACATCCGAAAAAGTTATCAATTCATGAAACTTATCCTAGAACTCCGCATTTTTTTAAAAACACTCATAGACGTCTTATCAAAATGATTAAGAAGTTTAGACCGGACTGTGGATTTTTTAGTAAACCACTTTAAGTATACTATAGTCTAACCTGTTAAACATGTTTACTATTTCACACGCTATAAAAAATGATCCAATTCTCCAAAAATCACATATCTTTTTATGAATTGATTCCTTAACCCACAACCCGATGGTCTCTTCAATATCGAAGTAGATATATATGGGTAGTATGGGTTCTCTGCATTTTTCTAAGTAGATTTTTGATAATTTGATATTTGATAACAACAAGATATTTGTTGCAATATGTATTGGTTGACCATTATATAGCCATCCATGATTTGTACAATCGCATAAGCTATGCTACACTAGATGAGTATTAGGCTGGGACAGGGATATATGAAAAAAAAAAATATTGTTCCAGTATGATTTCCGGGGTCCTTCTGGGTCCTAGAATAACTGCGTTAAATTTCAGGTCGGTCGGTGGAACTATATTTTAGCGCCAGCGGTTTTAATTTTACATAGGATTTTCTATGGGAAAACTTACTTTTTCAAATAAAAATCTGGTGAGGTCACCCATTATCCTCTTAAAATAAACCAACCCATCTTTTTGCTAGGAAATTTTACAAGAAAACTTTTCTTACAAGACCGCAAAACGATCCGACGTTTGTGGAAAAAGTTATTTAGCCATTACTTATTGCTAACCAAACGAACTGCTCATTATTCTTTTTTTCTAGCAGCACTGCCAGCTGCCGCCAGCTGCCGCTTGCTGCTGTCTGCGCGAGGCAGTCACGTTGTGTGGGGGTTCACTCAGCATGGAGGAAAGCCGAAATCATGCGCAAAGAATCTTCGATTTTGATGAAACTTTACACAGGTTTCCGGTAAAGTACAACAATTATGTTTCACGGGGGTCATTTGGAAACAAGCGTGATTTTTCACAAGGGTGTATTTGCTTTGGTGCACAATTTATTCAAACCTTATCAGGCGATGTGCTGCAGCTCAGACTTCAATATTTCATCGACTTCATTTTTTGGTGGTATTCCACAACTTGCAGTAGGTATTCATGTTGTTTGGGATTCTTGGTTACCGAGTTGTTGAGGTCGGAAACAAGCTTTACGGCCCTTTCCGCGACATCATTCACAACCCCAAGAGCTTGAACTCGCTGCTGCGCTGTTAAGTAGAAAAGAACCGCCGTCACTTTCAATAAATTTAGAGCACTTTTTTTGTTCAAAATCGAAACAATGTTTATGAAAATATGTCACTCTCTGATTGAAAATTTTCCAGCTGAATCAAAGCTTTGATCCTGATGTACCTTTAGTAGTACACTGGGATGGAAAGATTCTGCCTGACATCAACGGAAAGTGCGTTGATCGGCTTCCCAATCTTGTTACTGGAGCAGGGGTGTCCAAACTTCTTTCGGTACCTTCCCTATCAAGTGGAACGGCGGATGCTGAATCAGCTGCGATAATGGAGATAATCAACGAGTGGGATCTGCAGGAAAGAATAGTTGGAATGAGCTTAAATCTGACGTAAAAAATGGTATTATAACCCGTCTTCCAGTTCTACTGAAAAGAGACTTCACGGCGAATGAGAACGACCAAAATTTGAGTTTAGTTCACTTATAATCGCCAAAAGTGCAGGAACTCAGCGATGAGTAAATTTGTCTCATGGTTTTCTGTGGATTACCTAAAAAATCTCAAAGTGTTTTTATGTTACTTCATACGCGAAGTTAACGATTTTCAGAGTTGGTTGGAAATGCTAACATGAAGCTTTAGTGTGATGATTTATTAGCTAGAGAATGATCTTTAGAAGAGGGTAGGTGGATAGTTCCGTTAGGCTGTAGACTTGGAGACATACTTCAAGTCTCCGCGTACATCGTACGGGTTAGGCAAAAATGTGCGTCTATCTTTAAAAACTGTCACATTAATGGCCCTTCGCTCATTTTCAACTTCTATTCAATTTTCATACTGCCGTACTCTAACGGAACTATCCACCTACCCTCTTCTAAAGATCATTCTCTAGCTAATAAATCATCACACTAAAGCTTCATGTTAGCATTTCCAACCAGCTCTAAAAAAACTGCCAGAAAATGAGGAAATTGACGAAAATTTTATTCAGTCTCGGAGTAGTACCAATAGACTGTGTGAATCCAATCTTTACTTTTCTCAAATTCGGGATTTTTTCCCTGAAAAATCCTGGGAAAACATGAGACAAATTTTACTCATCGCTGAGTTCCTGCACTTTTGGCGATTATGAGTGAACTAAACTCAAATTTGGGTCGTTCTTATTCGCCGTGTTGCTACCATTGGCATGCCGCCATCACATCGCCGAAATTGTATTCAAACATGTTTTACAACACGAAATATATGGCGATAAGTCGAAGTCGAAAAATCTCGATTCTGTCGGTGAATTCAAAAAAGAATTCAACCAAAATCGGAGCAACTGCAAATTCCGGACCGTTATGGAAGATCCGGAGCTGAGGACCTTAACTGAACCATGGAGAGACGGAATCATCGCGTTTTGTAACGACCAGCTGTTGATTAAACAACAACGATCAGATTACGAAGAGCTCCTTGAATTGGTCGTAATGTTTTGGGTGGAGTTCCAAAAGGATTAAGATTCCACAAAGCCTTAGCCGTGCGAGGTAGCGAAAAATCATCATCTCTCACCTCTTGGTGCTATTTTAAATAATTTATTAACAAACTGGAATCTTTGAGAATATCTTGGAGAAGTGATTTGAATTGTTAGGCAGCTTTAGATCTTCAGATTGCTACCTGCTCAAGTTTAAGTCTTGAACAAATATCCTGAGCAGTTTTTGGAGATGTACGATCATTTGACTTAAAAATAATTTCTGAATAACTTAGTGTTTGACAGAATAACTGGGAAATGTGATTTTAATTGTTGAATAGTTGATGATGATGGTCCCACCTCTTACCCCTACAAAGCTTTGAGGTGGACGATTTATCTTTAAGATAATTAAATATGACATTTTAACCAGGTTTACAAACAAAATCGAACTGGTTACGATATAAATGTGGAAAAGCTCAGGCGTCCACCTCTTAGTTCGCCTTTTTGTCCACCTAAAATATTCATAAGTATTACAAGCAATCAAGAGTTAATGAACAATCAACAAAGCATCCTATTACACTAGTAACCCCGCAATCTGATGCTCTCATAATTTTCAGCAATGTCAGGAATGCTCACGAAGCCCCAATACGTGCAATACAAAAATCTGATTTGCGGGTGCACGCCAAAAACGAGGTATCCAATTGTTTAACCCGTTTTTAGTTTTTATAAACGCTAAAAACGAGGCACCCAATTTTGAATTATGTATGGAGAAGTGCCCATCCTCAATGGATGGGTATTTTTTATCTATTACTCACATTTATTAGCGTTCCCTCGTGTAACATCTTTTTAAGTTACTCGAATATCTGTATGTTTATGTTTCGAAAAAAAAAAATCACGGAGCACTAGTTTCGTGAATTGACCACTTTTACTGGTGTTTCGGATCTTTCGCATCTTTCGGAGGACTATTACGTGGTCCTCTGGATTAAAATTCCAGTCACAACTATGAATTTATTTTTCTTAGACGTCTATGAGCGGTTTTGAAAAAATCACGGAGCTCTAGGATCAGTTTTATGAATTTACCACTTTTACAGATATTTCGAATCTTCTGGTGGATCATACCGTGGTCCCCAGGGTTCAGATTCCGGTCACGACTCCGAATTCATTCTGGTAAGACGTTTATGAGTGGTTTCATAAAAAACGCGGAGCACTAGGATCAGTTTAATGAATGGACTCCTCTTATGGTTTCAGATCTTTTGAGGCCCATTATGTGGTACCCAGGGTCATATTCCGGTAACAACTCCGAATGTATTCTAGTAAGACGTCTATAAGTGGTTTCGAAAAAACCGCGGAACTCTAGGATAAATTTCATGAAATTTTCAAAATGATTGCATTCCTCTTTTACGCTGCTAATTCCTGTACACACAGAAAACGTAAATCATAGGAAAACTGCAAAGCAAATGCACAATAAATTTGCATTTCTCACCCAGGAGAAAAAATAGACGAGAACCAACGAGCAAAAAAAAATGGATAATTGAAATTCAATTTCAATCACGATACACCAGCACCACCGGAAACCATATTCTGGTGAACCAATTTGAAGGGATTAAGCGGATACCATCTAGATGAGCATAAATCCCAACTGAACCCGAATGACTGTGAATTACCTGTGTGCCCGCAGTGGCTGCATTTATTTAACCTTCCTCTGTCACCAGCAGGGTGAACGAAAACATGTTCAGTGTTCAATGCATTCACCACACCTCCCGAAGGGAAAACCGCCAGGCATGTCGTAAATGGATACCTGGCATCTGAGTGCTGCGGACTCACTCAATCTGCTTGTCAACTGGGAGCCAATGTAAACTGTCAAACGGGAGTCAAACATTCAGAAGCCTCAAATGTAGTTACTCTTCTGTAGTCATCTCATATAAATTAATCTTTCTTTTTAGTAGCACATTATGGATTTTACACTCCCCTCGGTAGAAACCACACTGGAAATAAAATTTAGTTGTTATCTGCAACGAAATAGATTCTTACATTGCCACACTCGCTACAGGTTGTGATTTCCATTCGGAACGAATGATTCGTAAAATAAATACGAATGTTTCGTGTGTATGGAAAAAGTACTCCAACATGGAATTGCGTGTCTTTTACAAAAAATATACAAAGAGCAACGCAAATTTTGTGACTGTATTGCTAGTTATCGTAGCATGTACGAAGGCATTTCTTACGAAACACCCCTACACTTGAATTCCAGAAATAAACAATAACAGCAACAGGAGCAATAGAAATGTGCATGAGCGAGAATATAAAGTATGCTGTTCTGCACAAAATCAGAGCCCCTTCACTCTTTCAAAATTTAAGAGACAGATAGTTGCGCCATCCTCATCCACGACGGGGTAACGTTGAACTGCAGCGATAGATAAAACAAACACACACATACGCATGACCGAACCCACAGCGAAGAGCAAAGAGGACAACACAACAGCAGAGATTCCAGATTAACAGATACGTCTGTGAATTTACGGGCTTTTATTTTTTTCACAGACATTTTTTTCGTTTCAGACATTTACAGACTTTTTAGTTTTTTTTTTTCACAGATATTTACAGACTTTTGTAATCAAGTGAAAATTTTAAACTTTTTGAGCACTAAGTGCTTAGAATCGTATTAATAAGCTTATAAATTGCTCTTTTGATTGTCCATTTCTCCATATTTAGGTGGTGGAAAGTTGAATCTTTCACTAAGATGTGCTCGTTTCCTCCGCTGCAGGCATGCAAAAGGACCAGTACTAAGTAGCTAACGGATTTCCACACTACATGGCATATACGATCAACTCAGCTTTAAGTTTAAATTACTCAAACTCTAGAAAACGTAGTATTCTTGTAGACTGAGTAAAATTTTCCAAACCTCATAAATATTTTTGAATATGACAAAAACCGACGAAAAATTTACTCATTCTAGAAGTGCATTCCCAATGGAAACTACATGAAAACTTTTTTCGGTGTACTCATTTCATATGTACATCGAGATGTTGCTCATATTAGAAAGCAAATTCCTGTAAAATCTCGTAAAGTTTTACTCAGCCTATGAGTTAACTAAGTTTTCAAGAATATGAGCACTGTTGGCAAAATCATCTCTCAAATCATATTTTTCCGATCTCATACGATCTCAAAATCAAGCGTGATATTGGATCAAAATATCATGCTTATGATTGATTTTATAAGCTCCTTTTATATTGCGAGACTATTCACATCATGTTAGAATCAAGCTGAGAGTTGACCCGACACAAAAATGATTCTGGTGTAGGGTAAACGCTCCCATAGTTGCGGTACGTTAAAAGCGTTACCCAACTAACAATTTTTGTTGCAAATTAGCTTATACAGCCAATAATTGCCTTATACAGCTGATTATTGTCTGTGTAAGCTAGTCTACAGCTAAAATTGTTTGTTGGGTAGGTTCCCTTAGTTGTGTATTGAGTCTCCATACACAGAAAAAAAAGTTGTTGAATATTACATCCAAACTGCTGCAACCAGGTCAATCCATCGGTTGTGTAATATAACGTTGTACGATGTACATTGATTTTGCGAACAAAATTACATCCATTGATGTAATATTGTATCTGCTTTTTGCTATTACATCATTATTTCATACATCAGCTTGAATTACATTGACCGATATTACATTTTTTTTTTGCTGTGTAGGAACCTAACGCTTATAACGTACCCCAACTATAGGATCGTTTCCCCTACTTATCTTGTTTTAACCTTCACCGATGGCAGACACGAAAGGACTTCTGCAAGCCGTTATGGAAGTTTCGGCTGCATTCGGTTGTAAAGCGTGATCTTGGGCATTGGTAAGATTTGATTTTTTGATATTTTTCCAACACTGAATATGAGCGACCTAATCTCAACAATCGTGTGAGAGCAGGGGAAACTGGTCCAGGGATAGATATTTCAATATCTATGGGTTACTGGCCAACCGTGCTCCAAGCAGAAATTCAAGCAATTCTTGAATGCTCTGTAATATGATTGCGCAGAAATTGTAAACATTCGAATAAAGGGTGATACGGTCAAAATTTGGTCAAGGGAAAACGCGTGTAAATCGGTGAAATCGTTTATTTAAAAAATCAAATTAAATTTCTTTTTCAAGTTCAATTAGTATAAAATTCAGGAAAAATATTCAGTTAGGCTTCCGCTTTTCCAAATCCGAATTGCCGGGCCTTACGCTTGACCCCTGCCTTCAGATTTTGTACAGCCACCTTGTCCACCTTCTTCGCCGCAGAAAGCCAGTTTGCCTTGAACTGCTGCTCGCCCTTAGCAGTTTTTTTGGTCTTCTTTAGGTTCCGCTTGACAATAGCCCAGTATTTCTCAATTGGGCGGAGCTCTGGCGTGTTGGGAGGGTTCTTGTCCTTGGGAACCACCTGCACGTTGTTGGCAGCGTACCACTCCATGGCCTTTTTACCGTAATGGCAAGATGCCAAATCCGTCCAAAACAGTACGGAACAACCGTGTTTCTTCAGGAAAGGCAGCAGACGTTTATTCAAACACTCTTTCACGTAAATTTCATTATCATCATCATCGTTTATAATCGCGATTTGGAGTCACTACCTTCTTGTAAGTCGATAGTCCGGCTCGTTTTTTGGCTCGATGCACGGTTGTAGACGATACACCCAGCTTATTTGCGGCATCTCGGAGAGAGAGGTTAGGGTTTCGCTTGAAACTACCGGCAACTCTCTTTGTCATCTCAGCGGCTTCCAGTTTTCGATTTCCCCCCGATCCAGACTTCCTGTCTGTCGACAAACGTTCCCCAAACACTTTAATTACATTTGTAACGGTTGATTTGGCAACTTTTAGCGATTTTGCCAACTTTGCGTGCGAGTAGCTCGGATTTTCGCGATGCGCGAGCAAAATTTTGATACGCTGCTCTTCTTGCTTGGACGGCATTTTGACAACTGAAGAGTGAATTCCAAAATCAAAATAGGAGCAACATTCTACACACACACACACACACCTTCAAAATGAGGGGTGTTCAGGTTTTTTAAATGCAAAATTGAAAGAAATACGTCAAGTTGATATTGACCAAATTTTGACCGTATCACCCTTTATCTGCTTTATGTCTGATAGTCAAGCAGCATTAAATGCTTTAAAATCAGCAACATGCAATTCAAAACTCGTATGGGAATGTGCAATGTCACTTCAAAAATTGGCCTGTCAAAACCAAATAAACCTATTTTGGGTTCCTGGTCACTGTGGAATTGAAGGGAATGAAAAAGCCAACACGTTAGCCAGGTAAGGATCATCTCAGCAATTCATAGGACCAGAACCATTCTGTGGAGTTTCTGCTTGTTCTCTTAAAATGGAGATCAAGAAATGTAAAAAATGAAAGTGGAGACCAATTGGAACAACACTTCAATTGCTAGGCAGTCGAAGCGGTTCATAATTCCGAACATTTCAGTGACTGTACTGGTTTGATAACAGGGCATTGTCCCTGTAAATATCTTTTGAAGTTAATTTAAAAAAAACTTCAAGAGGATATGTGTCGATTCTGTGGCATAGAAAAGGAAGACTCTGAACACCGACTAAGCATTTGTGCAGCAATCTACAATAAAAGGCGTATTTTTCTGGATAAGGGGCTGGCAGAACCCTTTGATATTTGGAATGCAGGTCCCAGTCAAGTAGTACATTTCATTCGAAATGTAAAACCTGGCTGGGAAAATGCTTTTGGTCAATCTATGTTCACAAAATAGTGCTACGACATAACTGATAAAGCAATATAAAACGGTGAATATCACAATAGATCAAAATAATGGTTGCAGTTATGAATATACCCGAAACGGAAAAAAGCTCAACTTAGAGTCGACTTCATTTATCGTGTAATCGTAATTTATCTCTATTATTAATTGATTCTAATGTATACGGCGTAAACGAATGCATTTCCAACTCCAATTAGGTTTAATTTGCTAAAAGTAGGTCTTTTTGCTCGAACATGACTTTCACTGACATTTAAAATTTCGCATTTATTTCATGTCCCAACAAACCCCCCCCCCCCCACCGCGTCACTTGCAAAATTTCTGCTTATTTTATGCAGCTCAATTAGGTACATACATTTCTGAAATTCATTGACATTTCAGAAATTAACAGACATTTCTGAAATTCACAGACATTTTTCGCAGACTTCTGAAATAAAAATCTGGCACCTCTGCACAACAGTATTATCATTTCTCTTCGAGCTTTCGATGCGAACGGACCTTCTATTTTATTTTAAATTTTACATTTAGTGATAAGTTATAACAATTCATAAGTTAGTTGTAAATGATTAATAATTCGATAATTAGTGATAAGTTGTATATCTTGAAAAAAATGAGGTACCGCCGCTGTAGTGTTTCCGGTTGCCTCAGTGGCCCTATAGGAATATCTACAAAATCTTTCTTCAAAGCGTCCGGCAAAAACAGGTATGAGATATGATCACCAAAAACGGATTCGATCAATTAACAGACACTTTTATAATACTTAATAGATCTTTCGCGTCTTGGAAACAGTTTTGCCGAAATGATGAAATGACCCAGAAAAGCTTGGTGTGTGATAATCATTTTGTGGAAAGTGATTTTATTAACAAGGGTAATCACGCGCAAGGGTAAGTGATGCAAGATCAAGATCAAAATAATTGTCGTTGTGATTAATATGCACAACACGGAAAAAATAGAAGCATTTCTTCATTTGAAATAAACGTTACTGCATTTGTGAAAACAACGACATTATCCGCGAACAACACATTCAGATCTTTAGTTTGCGTAGGTGAGTTTTTGTTTGCGCAAAATCTACGATAGAAGACATTGTTTACAAATGGAGGTATGTTTATGTGAAATGTTGGTGCTGATTTATGTGGCTGGTTGTGATGTAACATCTGTTTTAAAGACTTAGGCCATTGGTAGTACCATCAATGCATGGACCTTTGTAGAATGATGACTTCCAATACTTTGAATCAAATGTTGTTTTGGAACCCAAACCAGCAGCAACAGACCAGTATTGTTCAAGCTACATGGTGGTTGACGGTAAAAATAAATAAATAGAACAATACCTACCATATTATTCAATAAATTTTCTTTTTTGGAAAATTAAGGTTCAGCTTCGCCTGATTGTTTGCTTAATGACCAGGACGTCATTGGTGAAATTGTCATTGAGACAGTATGTAGTGATACGATCCCGTTAAATAAAAGGAGAAAAATTAAATCAAATGTCAACAGCGATTCTGTCCATCATGACCACGACTACCTGCTCAATTACAACAAATATCTGGAGATGACTGGCAAAATGTTGCAGCTGGAAGAAGAAAATCTTAAACTAAAAACGCAGCTTCGAAAATCTCAAAAATATGCCAGTAAAAAAAGAACCACCATACACTTTCTACGAGATTAGATTAAGAAACTCAAGCAAAGTTATACGAATACACCCAGCCAGCTCATTGATACACTTTTAAGTGAAATTCAACTTAACCAGAATCGAAAATGTCGAGGTGCACGTTGTTCCGATAATGCAAAGAACATGGCGATTGTGCTCCATTACTGTTCCCCGAAGGCATACCGACAAATACGCCGATACTTTTCGCTTCCAGCAGTAAGTACAATCATGAAATGGTTATCGAAAATCGAAATTAAAGACGGGATCTCGGAAAACATCATCAAGTTATTAAGGTTGAAATCAGCTGCACTGCCAGAAGAAGAACGATTGGTCACGATATTTTTAGATGAAATGTCAATCACGGAAAACTTGTCGTATATAGCCAACTCAAATCTAGACTACTTTATTGGATTTCCAACAAAGATTCCAGGACAAGAGGAATCAAATATAATAGTTCGAGCAAAATCAAGTTTGGCCATAATGATAAAAACCATCAAAACCGGATTCAAACAGGCCTTTGGCTACTTTGTCATAATTTAGATGCCAAACAAATGAAGGCCATACTCGATGCAGCTATAGCAGAAATCAATTCAACTGGGTTCATCACTAAAGCAATAGTGTGTGACCAGAATTCTACAAATAGGTCCATGTTTGAAGAGGAATTTAAGATAACAATTTCTTTTTTTTAATTGGGTATCAAGCTGGAACTGCGTGACAGCTTAGTTTTCAAGACCCATTTGAATAAATTATACTTCTATCTTTGACAATACAGCAGAAGGACTAGCCTATGTTGGTCACTGGATTCCGTGTGTATTGTTTCAAGATAGTTATGGAAAAAATGCTGTGACGTGTGCGCGTAGATACATCCGCGTAGTAAACCGATTGAATAAGTAAATCCGTTTCGAACGAAATACCTAAATTATGTAAGTTAGGAAAACCGCAGAAATTCCAAAAGCCGTGCGAGACAACCAAAGCGAAAAAAAGGCTTATTATCATTTAAATAGTACCACCAAAATAAATGTGATAGCCTATGTTGGCAAGTTGATTAATTTTGTTTTCCTCCCTAGATATTCTACTTATTTTACTGTTGAGCTTTGTCTCAATTTAGTTATTTTACCGCACGTATCAATCATTTCAAGATTTCGCGACCGTACCGAACAAATTCTATACTACAGAAGCTCAAAAAAAAAACTTTTGGTGAGCTCTACGGCATTGCGAATCACTTCTGCGTAAGCTCCGTAGACGTAGGCGCGTTGAATTCGACAGCCGCGAAAAGTTAAACATGCATCAATACCACATAAGGAAAGATCGATTTTACGTAGGGTTTAGTTCATAGATTAACATTGACTACTGTTTACAAATGTAAGTACTTGAACACTAAGAAATAAGTTAACTCAAATGCTTTAACCGCATATATAAGAGATTTCGCGTATTGAGAGAATAATATAGTAACCGAGTACAACAAACTCAGGGGAATACAATTCCTCCAAAAGTTTAAAAGTTATTAATTGCAACATACCTCTACTTTTACTTATTTCCTAAACTTTTCCTCTCCTTGTTTATCTGCTTATTGCTATTGGTCTGCTTGCGTTTTATTATTAAAGTTCAAGACTAAATAAGAAGATTTATTCTACAAATTTAAATGCTAGTTGCCTCCCTAAGCGGACCGCACTAACTTCCTAAGATCCTAACTCTTTTGGTAATCTACTTGATGGCATTAGACTTTCTGAAGTTTCTTATTTAAGTTCGTTTGATGATTGTGATATCTCATTAGTCTAATTTAATAAATTATTAAAAGCTCTAATTCACCTTATCAATCATAATCCATGCTTTATTAAGTACCTGCACTTGTGCTTGTAATCTAAAATTAAACGTGTTTCAAGTACTTTTGATTTTGGCCTATACCTATTTATTATATCTTAGTTCGAAACAGGTAACACCTTCATGTGACTAAAATGCTTCATTTTGAAATTATTTTACTAGCTGAATTTTAAATTGTATAGGGTATATGCTCCAACTATGCTCACATGCTTCCACTATGTAGCGCCACAAAAATACGTATGGGTATGTCACAATAGAAGCACGCCACAGTGGAAATCCCGAGCCATAGTTCAAACACTTATCCCAAATCAAAATGAAGCACATATAAGATTAGTATCAATACCATGTCCAAAAATGATATTTAACATTGTTTCCTGAGTAATACTTCAATGAAAACAACAATGAAAGCTTTTCACGCAAATATGAGGAGCACCGTGGGGCATTTTCTGAAATATTTCAATGGTATAATTCCCTTGCAAACCCAAATAAATCTCTCTGCGTAAAAATATATAAAATAAGAGTGATTTGCGGCAAAACCCGCCAGTATCACACCCAACGTCAGTGCCTATACGTAAGCGTACTACGACGCGGCTCTCAATCAAAGGAGTAACAAGTGTGATACTATCACTGCTAGACTAGATCTTTGGTTCTCTCATGCAGTGGTTTATCAAAGAGGGGAAGCTTAGTAAAGGGCGAACACGAAATTATTGCGACACCGAAAATGTCATGCCAATTTTCTTATAATGTTTAGAATCAAACCAAAATTTAGGGTAGTTTTATACATATATTTACTTCAAAATCAAAAGAAAAGTTAATCTATGGAGCCTTGAGTGTAAAATTGAACGCATTTTCGCTTGATGCCCTCCATCAAAGTCTTTACAGTGTCATCCGGTACCAGTTTCTCAGTTTTTTTTCCATTTTCTTAACATGTCCTTCTCGTCTTTGACTGTCTTCTTGCTCTTCCGAAGTTCCCGCTTCATTATTGCCTAGTACTGCTCCACCGGGCGCAGCTCCGGACAGTTTGGCGGATTAATGTCCTTTGGAACAAAATGGACAGAATTGGCCTCATACCACTCCAGGACACTTTTAGAATAGTGGCATGATGCCAAATCTGGCCAAAATAGCGGAGCTTTGTCGTGCTGCTGCAAGAACGGCAAAAGGCGCTTCTCGAGGCACTCAGATTTGTAGATCTCGCCATTTACTGTGCCCTTTGTTACGAAAGGCTCACTCCTCAGTCCGCAAGAGCAGATGGCCTGCCAAATGAGATATTTGGAGGCGAACTTCGACATTTTCTTCTTCTTAAATTTGTCGTCCACATCGAACTTGCTCTTGCCGGTGAAAAACTCCAACCCCGGAATTTGCTTAAAATCGGCTTTTATATACGTTTCGTCGTCCATCACACAGCAGCCATATTTTGTCAGCATCTTCTCGTAGAGCTTCCGTGCCCGAGTTTTAGCCGTCGATTGTTGCCGCTCATCGCGGTTTGGGAAGTTCTGTACCTTGTATGTATGTAGTCCAGCTCTCTTCTTTGCATTCTGGACGTAGCTCTGCGACATGCCGATCTTTTTAGCCAAATCACGGCTTGAGACGTTGGGATTTGCTTTAATCATCCGCTTCACCTTTCCCTCCGTCTTTTTGTTCTCCGGTCCCGGTTTTCTTCCAGCTCCTTTGCCGTGGTCCAACGTCAACCGCTCCTGGAACCGCTTCAACACTCTGGAGACGGTCGAATGGAGAATGTTCAACATTTTTCCCAACTGCCGGTGCGACAGGTCAGGAAATTCCAGGTGTTTGGAAAGAATTTGTTCTCTCAACTCGCGTTGGTTCACCTCCATTTTCGTTGAATCGAAAAACACGACTTCGAGTTTGACAGCATGTACACAATACACATCAATGAGAAAGTGTGCAAAATTTGGTTGATTTTTACCCAATGGTAAAAAAGTTATGCCCTGTTGAATGTGTCGCAATAATTTCGTGTTCGCCCTTTAATCCCCATTGTCTGCCCATGATGCCATTCTATCGCGGCATGAGCCATCAACGCCGGCCATAAACCTACCGTCTCCAACACTCCACTATAAAGCATGAAATTAAGCCCGCCCACCAACAGCAAGGTGCAAAAACTAGCCAAGGGGAGGGAATTTAAGATAACAATTTCAAAACCATACGTAGAAATTCATGGTCAAAGGATCTACTGTCTATATGATGCTCCACATCTCAAAAAATCTGTTAGGAATAACTTTTTGAAGCACAATGCAGTGTATAAAAAATCAATATGCTCCTTCGATCACATTATAGACTTATACTGGAAAGATGTAAAAACACAACCCAGGTCAGTAACTGATTCGAAGTATCAGTATATCAAAGTGGCACAATTCGCTGAAATGAATGTCGGTGTAGCAGCTCAAACATTGAGTCAATCAGTAGCAGCAGGTTTGCGTTCCTATGTTCATACAGGACAACTTCCTATATACTGTTTGGGCACTGCGGTATATTGCGATTAGTTCGATCATTTATTCGATGTTGCCAATTCCTCAACATTCAATGAAACGAAAGTAAGTTTAAAAATATAAATTGCAAAACGATTAACAAATTCTAGGAACTCAGACGGCCTCTTCAGGAGCATACTAAACATTTGGAATATTTACAGAGCACGAATAAATCCTTTGAAGAACCGTTATTTCATTGACAAACGATGCAAGACGTATAACATTATTATTATTATCTCTATTTAGGAGATTTTCAGCCGCAGGCAGACGTATAACAACAATTCATAAGAAGATGACAAGATCCTAATATTTGATTTATTCACAGGAAAAAATTCAAGCAACTACCAAAACAGTCACGAAAACCGTACTGTTTAGATGGATGGATACTTTACATATCAGCTTACGAGTTACACGAAGTATATAAATTTTTGTTCCTACGAACTAGAAATTTGTCCCAAGATTGCTTGGAACACTTTTTTTCCATAATAAGATGGAAAAATGTAAATAATAATCATCGAGATGCATCGCAATTTATGTCAGCATTCAAGTTGGTAGTGATCAACCAGCTACTACTTCGCAAAAAAATCGGAAACGTCGAAGCGGACTTGGAAAATATATTGTCATCCGGGAAGAGATCCAACAAATTAACTTCTCGAAACAACATATTAATCGTACAAAGTATACAGGAAAAAAAAAAGCCATGGCCACCACAATCCTGTGACATAAACCAATTGTCGAGCATTTACTGGTCTACAGGATAGGTATACAGTACTATAAAACATGCTGAATGTCTTAAAAAAATTGGATCAAACCCTGAACAGAATGATACTTCATTTTTAATTGATTTCAAACAGTACACTCCTCAATCAAAGTTGGTGAGACTTGGTGAAAAAATATGTTGGTACTTCCAAGAAGTGTTGTAGGTTGTAGATTGTTCGATTTGCATTTCTTGGAACTCTTGAAGCTCGGTCCAGTTGGCGTAAAAATGAAATTAATGGACATAATCCAGACTCAGTTCAAGTTTCCTTCTGTAGAGATGAGCGATGATTTTGAAGAGGAGTGTGTTGTTGAAGAAATCGCAAAACAACTTCTTGAAGTATTATGTCAATCGTGCTGCCTAAAAATTACCGAAAATACTTAAACATTATGATTGGATGCAAGCTTTCCGAAATGAATAACACATTCAAAATTTACTTACTTACTTAAGGGTCCTGTGCACCACCAGCGGTGCAAAGGGCCAACGTGAAAGACTTCCATCCTGGACGGCTGTTCGCTTTTGCCTTGACCTGGGCCCAGGTCAGATTCCTATCGGCTTGCTAAATTTCCTTATTGAGGCTCCGCCGCCATGAGTCCGTGGGTCTGCCTCTGCTGCGATGTCCTGCCGGATTCCAATCCAGCGCTTGCTTGCAGATTTCGTTTCCGCCCCGTTGAAGTGTTTGGCCGACCCACCTCCACTTTCGCTCTCGAATTTCTGTTGCTATCGGCTTCTGATGACATCGACGATGGAGCTCGGCATTCGAGATCCAGTTGTGAGGCCACCAGGCACGAATTATATATCGCAGGCATCGGATGATGAAGACCTGCAGCTTTTGAGTGTTCTCCGCTGATACACACCACGTCTCGCTGGCGTATAACAACACAGATTTCACGTTCGAGTTGAAAATTCGGATTTTGGTGCGTTGACTTATCTGGTTGGATCTCCATACGATTCGTAAACTCGCAAAGGCAGCCCTAGCCTTCTTGATTCGTGCCCCTATGTTGCTCTTGTTCCCGCCATCCGACGCTATTTGGCTGCCAAGATATTGGAAACTTCGACCTTCTCCACTGCTTGCCCCGCTACCGTAAAGTTGGAAGGGTTGCCCGTGTTGATATCCAACGATTTGGTCTTGTTGACTTTGATGGTGAGACCCGCCGCAGAGGAGTTTTCGGCTAGGTCATTGAGCTTACTCTGCATATCAGAGCGCCGTTTGCTAGAAGAGCAACATCATCAGCCAAATCGAAGTCGTTGAGATGCTCCATGGTGATAGGCTGCCAAAGCAGCCCACGGTTCGGTACACGGTCAATTGCACCTACCATGATCTCGTCGATTACGATGAGAAACAGTAGCGGTGATAGTATACATCCTTGTCTCACACAAGTGACTACCCGGATAGGGTCGGACAAGGCTCCGTTATGCAGAACTCTGCACGTGAAAGCCTCATACTGCGCTTCGATGAGATTGACGATTTTATCCGGGACTCCCTTGCGTCTCAGGGCGCCCCACAGATTATCGTGATTGAGACGGTCGAAAGCTTTTTTGTAGTCAATGAATACCAAATAAAGAGACTCTTGGAATTCATTGACCTGCTCCAGGATGATGCGGAGCGTGACAATATGGTCCACACAAGATCTTCCGGCACGGAATCCTGCCTGCTGCCGTCGGAGAGTCGCGTCGATCTTCTCCTGTGTCCGATTCAGGATAACTTTGCACAGAACTTTGAGAACAATACACAGTAACATGATGTCTCGCCAATGGTCGCACACAGTCAGATCCCCTTTCTTTGGGACCTTCACTAAGACGCCCTGCATCCAGTCGACCGGAAAAGCCGCGGTGTCCCAAATATTACAGAAGAGTTGATGCAACATTTGTGCGGATAGCATGGGGTCAGCTTTGAGCATCTCTGCTGATATGCGATCGACCCTTGGAGCCTTGTTGGATTTCATGCTTCGGATAGCTGCTTCAATCTCCTGCAGTGACGGGGCCTCGGAATTGACGCGAGTGATGCGCCCTAGCTGGATCATGCCGAGATGTGAAACTTGAAGAAGTTGTTCGAAGTGCTCAAACCAGCGTTTCAGCTGGTATGTGGGGTCGGTAAGCAATTGTCCAGTCGTGTCCTTCACTGGCATCCTCGCGTTCATCCTTGCTCCACGCAGGCGTCGTGAGATATCCTAGAGGAGGCGTATATCGCCAGTGTTTGCGACTTTCTCCCCTTCGTCGGCCAGGGAGTTCACCCACGCTTGCTTGTTTCGTCTGCAAGAGCGCTTGACTTCCTTCTCTAGAGCCGAGTACCGTTGACGGGTTTCGTTCTTGGCTCCTCTGGTTCTCTACGCTTCAATCTTCCACCAGGTTTTATCCGAGGGGGGCGACACATCTAAATCTCAAGTTTAGATGCTCAACAAATCTCACACTAGCGAATCAATCTTCGAACAATCTTCTTTCATTTGTCACATCTACTTGCATCGCTCATCAAGTTTTTGCAGGAAATCTTCAGAATCGTCATCAATCTTCTTTCTATCTACTCAGCGTGCGCACAGGTAGCTACAGCAAAACACAATCTTTTATGCATCGTAGATAGAGTCGTCCCCCTCGGTTTTATCAGTAATCCACTCGTTCCTCTGGGTGCGCAGCTCACCCAGGTTGTTCTCACTGTTTTCTATAAAGGCATTCTTGATCTTGTTCTTCTACGCTGTCATCTTCTGGAACGTCCGCAGCTCGAGTCTCAAGTTCTTCAACAAAAGACCTTTCTACCGCTGGATCTTCAAGTCGGCGTGTGTTGAACCACCGCCCGAGTCTATCCTCCCGTCGCTGGATCCGCATTATGCATAGGCGGATCTCGCCGATTAGAAGGTGATGGTCAGATGCGATGTCAGCGTTGCGTTTATTCCGAACATCAAGAAGGCTCCGTCTCCATTTTCGGCTGATGCAGATGTGGTCGATCTGATTTTCGATATGTCCATCACGGGAAACCCACGTGACTTTGTGCACTGGCCGATGGGGGAAGAGCGAGCCCCCGATCACCATGTCGTTATTGCCACAAAATTCTGCAAACAGCTCACCGTCCTCGCTCATTTCGCCGAGACCATGGCGTCCCATGACACGCTCATAGTTCGATGACACGCTTGATGTCACCCTTTGGAACCTTACCCATGACGGCATTCAGTTGACTGTAAAAATTCTCCTTGTCCTGTAGCTCGGCAGCATCGGTTGGTGCATAACATTGGATTATGGTAAGGTTACGAACCCGCGTTCTTATTCTGGCAACGATTATCCTCTCATTAACAAGCTCCCACTTGATGAGCGCAGCACTTGCCTGGACGCCTGAGCGCAGCACTTGCCTGGACTCCACGATGACGGGGAGCGTTTTCACCTTGAATACCAGAGTATAGTAGTACCTGTCCCGACGGCAGTTTGTGTTCTCCAAAGTTTGGCCAACGAACTTCACTCAGTCCCAGGATTTCTAGCTCCATGCGTCGCGCCTCGTTGGCGAGTTGTGCCAGTTTACCCTGCTGGGCTAACGTCAATACATTCCATGATCTAATTCGTGTCCGTTGTTTTGCGCTAAAAGTCGTTGCCGTTAAATCAGTTCGATGTCTTTCTCTGTTAGTTTCTGTAACAATTGTAAAGGTTTCAGAGACAGTAGGTGGTTGGCCTAAGGTCTCCTATCCGCCGTGATGGGGCTGCCATCTTAGGTGTAGCTTCCGGGGAAGAGTATTTCTTATTCAGCCGCTGGATGCCAGTCAGATGTTGTTTGAGCCGCACCTCCATCGTGAACAGACGCTCGGGTTGGTGAAGCATTTCCTCTATCACTCTGCTATTGTCGGATTGACAACATTGCCCAGGCTACGCCAACCAGCAGTGTCCATGTTTCAGCTGGCAGTCTTTTGTGATCATAAAAGACTCGTGGAGGCGTGAGGTAGGAACTTGTGAGGACCAGAGCTAGGTATATCGCTCCTTCCAGATTGTCACTCACCATTTTGTAGCCCTACATTCAAAATAGACAGTGATAATAAGAAAAAATCTAAAAAAACAAAAAATCAAAGAAACTCTCAACATTAATAAATTATCTTCATTAAACAACTAAATATAAAAGAACCATAAAAGAAACAATAAAGATATTTGCATGTTTTTACTCAGTTGATTATTACTTTTACTTCGAAATAGACATGGTTAAAAAATGAAAATAGCATTTCAAATAAAATACAACATAAGAAAATGATCTTTTTCTTATTCACGATATGTTTCTCATTTACGATATTTTGGTAATTCGATTTGCTTATCATGGCATATTCACCTTTACATTATCTAAGAGTTTAAACCTTGACTCGTCATTGTTATGCTGAAACGGTAGTACTAAAGGGAGTTTTCCTCGATGTGTACAAAGCATCACCAAATCATGTTAATCATACTGTGCTGATTGATTTTGACGTTTCAGATGTTTATTTGCTATCTTCTTTTTACTAACTTTTGACGTTTTTCTTTAGAATGTTATGTAGATTACTATTTGAGGCATCTGGTTACAGCCAACATAGCCTAGTTCATCTTTTATCGTCAACGGTATCGTGTTGCAATGTCTCTGGGAATACAGGAAGCGCTCTGTTTTTGACCACACATCATCAACATGGGGCATGAAGTAGTTTGCCTCCTCGTGGTGTGCCCTGGAAACGTTAATTATCGAACCCAAGGGAGAGATATTGCGGGTAAACGAACTACCGCAGAGTAAGGACGCTGGAGCCCCATCCAGCTCGTTCCAGGAGGTCGATAAGCCCTGCACAAACCCTCGTTGTGCAAAGGCAGGAGTGACACCGGGTTCTTAGAGTGCTAAGCACATGCAGCTGGTAAGCGGTCACATCTGTCCTGTTTGGCCCTGGACAGTTGGCTGGCTATCACGTCTGCTCTAGAACTCAGGCGAACAACTAACAGCGATCAACAAGAGGAAGGCCCTGCACAGCTGCTCACTCACAACACTTAGTGATGCGCCATAGCGCAACCGGCCCCCTCCCATGACGTAATACCTTCGGGCGGTTCCGGGGAGGGCAAGGGCCTTGAGCACAGGGTAAGGTTTAGTGGGTCGGGACCGCTACATCTCCCATCCCCATACCCTGAGTTATCTTCTCAGGTGTCTGGGAGCAGATTCCCCCCTGTATAAAAAAAAACACATCATCAGCATAGTTGCGAATAGTTTTATGATCGTTATCGTTCCTGCAAATCAAACAGTTGTAATTGATAAGGATGGAGATGGAGATCAGTATTGATTTTTATCTTTCAATTCAGATTATTATCTTAGAAACAAGTTTCTTAGACTTCCATCATATCCTTTTCATGCCAGTAGCAGTGTCTTCAAGGCTGCTCGTGTTTCGTTGCTACTTGAAATTAATGTGGTCGTACCAGCTGCTCTTCAACATTCCGGTTTTGGTTATAGTCACTATATTTATAGTCTGGCGGATACAATGACGGGAGCCAATTGGAACTGTCACTTGCCGGAGCCAATCGAGCATTACTGTTTTATTTGAATAAATGGAAAGAGAGTATTGTAGTCGTAGCAATAAATAAATAAGATGAAAATGAAATAGTTTTGGGTAATAATTTATTAAAGCGTTGTACGGTAGGTACACATTTTGTTTTATTTTGGACTTTTTGAAAATTGAAAGAATTATCGGAGAATCAAAACCATGGTTTATTTATGGAAATTCTTATGAACTAATAACATGAACAACAATATTCGTTGTTTCTCAACAAAAGAATAATAAAAACAAACTTCAAATAGCCATTGACTTGCTATCTTTACGTTTTTCACGAGGAGTATTGACACGGCTAATGCGCAGACGGAAAAGAATATACTTATTGATAATTTTGGTACGGATCGAATGGCATTCTGGCATATGCAACGCAGGTATAGTTGTCATCAGCTCATATAGCTTTTTATGCAAATCCACATTAATAACTTTAAGTTGATCGATATTCATTTTAAACGTTTCTTCCAGTTCTGTGAAAAAGTTAAAAGTGTCGACATTGACATATGTCAATGCATTACCAGTATAATCTCTAAGTTGAGTAAAAAAAGCAACATCGTCCATGGGAATCCCGGTTGCAATACAACTATTTACGCAATTCATACAAACCCGAGACTGTCGTGCAATCTGACGCATCACCATGCCAGACAAATAATAAATTACGTTCTGCTCAGACGATCGGTTGCAGAGGACATTACACTCTTCAATCATATCCTCATCTGATAGCAATTCCTCCTCACGGGTAGCTGAAGATTCAAGAGCGTCATCAGCAGTAATTACTCCGTCTGCAGAACTGGAGGCTACTTGATTCGGAAATTCTAGTAACCAGCTACCTTCATCCCATTCATATGATGTTGTAGCGATATCGTTGAGGTATTGCGAAACCGTTAGTAGCTTTAAGCTGTCTTTGACCTGCAATGCATTTGGCCGAATTTGGCGACTTCGAAGCTGCGAAAACACATTTTCTAGCGAGCCCTGTGTAAGTCTACCACCCAAGAAAAAATCATATCCGTGGTCACGGAGAAAACACTCCTGGAGCCTAAGTATGCTGTCGGTAGCCATCACTACTGCGGATTGCCATGGTTTATTTCTACCTTCGGCTCCAACCTTACAGCTGTATATGATTGACCGAAACGTATTCATCGATGAAATTGCCTTGGCATAAGCATTTTCGTTTTTTAGGCTGAACGCAAGCTGAATCGAACGTGTGGTCATGTACGAAAACCATGAAGCTATCTGATCTATCAGAAAAGCTGTTGTCAGAACGTCTGTTCTTCCCGTCTCTTTTCCGAAAATCCGTAGAGCAGCTGCTACTGCGTGGCTGGCATACTTCGTGGAGTTTTTGACTTTCATTTTCTCGAAATTTGAAGTACTTTTTGAAAAATCCACATCCTCGAGCTTTAATCCACAAGCCATACGTAAATCGCAGTCTTGTTCGTACACGACAAGTTCTCTCAAATGATCTATATCAGCTACGGGTGTGATGAGACCATTTACTTCAACGATTCGCTTATCTATCTCGATGATACGGTTTGTAATCCATCCCTGAATCAAGCTTTTACAAACATGTACGCTATCTGGCATGATTTCGAGAGTACGGGATGAATCTACTGGATGTTCGATCGCTTTGTTGAGAAGAACCTTATCTCGGGTATGTAAAACGCCACAGTCATTCCAAAATCGCTTGTTATTTCCTGTTAAATAGAATATGGGATATTAATAATGAAAATTTATTATCCACATTTTATTTTAAAGAACTATACAGCTACCCCCACAATCGCTGATAACCGCATGCACATGAAGTCCCGTGGATTCAGTTGTACGGATAATATCGAACAAAATCGTTTTTAGACATCCATGTTGAATTGCATCACCCGTGTAGAAATATGCCACTACTTGTTTCCATCGTGCTTTGAGTCCAGCCAGCATAAAAACCATAACGTGGTTCGCCAATCCAGTGTGTTGAGGAAGAGTGTTCTCACCAATGAACTTTTTTAAGTTGTTACAGTAGTTCAATCCGGGCTGAATGGCCATCTCATCGAAAATCAACACACAATTTCTGACGGCTACAGATATGCTGTTTACTTTGTGCGATAGAAGATTGTAAACTTCATTCAGAATGCCACTTTCGAAATGGAGTGACTGCAGACGCTCTCTTAGTGTTCGGCTACTAGGCAAGAATCTTTTTTTCCTTTCAAGTTCGTATGCAGTTGATCCACAAGCAAACTTGCATCTCAGTCCTTCTACAATACTCGGCTCCGACCACCGTTTAATTTTTTTCAAATTTTCCGTCATCAAACGAAACTGGTCCTTGTTTGTGTTCGCCACCACATCCTCCAGCTTTCTTTTTAAAGTTTTATTCTCGTCACAGCACTTATGCAGGATGCTAAAATTAAACTATATGTAATACCATGTACCTTCCATTGAAAATATGCTTACCTTGATTTTTCACTGCAGTTTTCACAGTTCGGAACTGTCACCATCTGTTTCCCCAATGCAACGCCTCCTAGCCCTTCTGGATGATGAAATGCTTCGTCTAGGAACTCCATATGTACATATTCCAAAGCTGCCTCTGTGTGAAGCAATCCCATTTGATGACTTCTTTTCTTCGGTTTATTATTGACTTTGTGTGTGCTGGTGATTGCCTCAAAAATACCGGAATCACAGTTTTCTTTGTCACTTCCGTCCGGTTCAACGGATGCTGGTGATATAATCTTCAGTTGCGTCACAGTTTTGAACACCGGAACTGCTTGTTTGGTTTTCATTATCTTGCCACTCGGTGATAAATACAGGTCTTGTTCATCATAGTGGAGCTGCTTGAATAAATACACATTATAATTTTTGCGATCAACATACGATTCTGATGACATACACTGCACAATCTTGCACTTTCTGGAACGATAAAATCAATTGGAAGTTCACAGAAAACAAGCCACTGTTTTTTTGTGACATCTTCCTTTGGAAAGCGAAAATATCCCACATTTTTCATGGAACAACGTGAACTGTTCGTACAGTTTTTATAAAAACACTTAATTTTTGTTGACAGACCGATTAAAAACAATGTTTGAGTCACGCCAAACGAAAGGGTTCTGCAAGGGCTTGAACATTTTCAAGGGTTGTCAGTTTTTTTATTTAGAAATCCTAGTTACCAGTTTTCCGGATTTTGTATCCGCCAGACTATAAATATAGTGACTATAGTTTTGGTGGCTTGTTAAATGCCATTTAATCGCTAAGTAATGGGACACTTGAAATCACTTCCACTTCAAACCAAAACAAACTTTCAATCTCTTGACTGTCAAAAAGATTGCACGCACACTATGGTGCGTGCTTGTATGTGTGAACTTTTTCTCGAATGTTTCAATGTGTTCTCATCAGACGTCGCCACGATCTTATAGGGTGGGTGTATCCACTAGATTATTCTAAGAAATAATATCTGGGAAATCTTGTTCATTTATAATCTTCGAGGGGGGGCGACACATCTAAATCTCAAGTTTTGATGCTCAACAAATCTCACACTAGCAAATCAATCTTCGAAAAATCTTCTTTCATTTGTCGCATCTAGTTGCATCGCGCATGATTTTTTTGCAGGAAGTCTTTAGAATCGTTATAAATCTTCTTTCTCATCTACTCAGCGTGCGCGCAGCTAGTCACAGCATAACACATTTTTTCTGCATCGTAGATAGAGTCGCTCCCCTCGATAATCTTTGACAAAATTCAGTTAGCGAATTGAAATGTTTCGTAAAATTTACGAAAAATATATTTTATCTCAGAAAACTAGTTTTACGAAACGGATGCAAGAGAATTAACGAAAAAATATTATCAGTGCACGGCAGTTTTATTACAGAAAGCATGGTATTCCAGGTATTCAATTACAATAAAAAAAACTCTGGTGCAAAAAAGTAATCAAACATTTTCTGAGTCAAGAGATCTCGAACACTCCTGTCTCAAAACTTTTGGTGGGATTCAACCGGAAAACAATTCAATTCATGAGAAAATTTTCAAGCAATTTACCATTGGCTTGCAAAATTACATCGGTTGAGTCCGCAGTACCCAGTTTTTCACTATAATAATATTACTTACTGCGACCGTACCCACTGGGATGACACACCACGCAACCGTGGTCTGGAACACTGTGATAACAGAGTCAACTCGCAGGTTTCTCTGTCCTGTTTCCATTCGTTAGTTAGTATATTGAGATATATCTGAATGGTTCTAGTTTACAATTAAGGGGGTGATCCATGAGTTATGTGCACTAGATTTGCTTCTGTCTATGATGTTTGTGAAAATCCACTGGCAGCTATCCAAACTTTTCAATAAGACTATTTCAGAAAATTTGGGTTTTAAAACAATCGAATCACTGGATCACCCCTCGGGCCGGATCCACTTCAACCGAGGGAGTATCATATGCGGAAATATTATTTTTTCCGGATTATACTTTTTTGTGCCCTTGCCGGTTGGATTACAGTTGTAAATCATCATGAGAGGAAAAGGAGAGTTATGCTGTTCCGGCGGAGATTGTCGTACCTCGGATGCTGTAGTGGCAACATCCCTCCGAGCACTGTGTCGGGGTTGGGATGGTGCAAAACTGGTGGTTACTGTCGCGTCAACACTGGACCTGACCTAGCTCTCTGCTCTCGGCTAGCTGTACCCTCAGTACTAGATAGTAAACTTGGTTATGGTGGCGATGAGGGAAAAAAAAACTTTTCATGAACTCTCGCCCTCGCCTAAAAGCTTCCCCGGTATTTTATTGGGCGGAATTTGTGGTAATGATTGCGCAGAGGCGTGGAATGCTGCAGGAAGCTAAAGCTTCTGCTTATCCCGAACATTCGCCCGAAGGGGTGTGCCGGCAGAGGGATTCAACAAAATATGCAAATCTGCAGAGATTACCGTTACAGTGTGAATATGTTGATGATGATTTCAGCCGCAGAAGTTTTTGGCCATATGGTAGTAATGGGACGCTGGAGATGTTTTCCTACTTTGCAAACAAGTTGCAAAGGCTTCGTTTCGGAATTTTTCGGTCCTTTTGGTACGTTATGGACTCATTCAGTTAATCAATAAGTCTACATTTGAAGGCATCGAATTGATTACCATTGATTCATGCGGCATGAAATAGCCAGACTTTGCATTCACTTAGTTCATCTGTTGTTCAAAATCAATCCAAAGGAACCAATCGACGATGCCTAGGCTGGTCGACCCTCGCCTAATTTGCCAGCAAGTGTAATCTCAACATTAAACATTGGCACCACGCATTCGTTCGATAGTAGGGTGACGACGACGGCGCATAGTGGTCGGTGAAGTATTGAATTGCGGTATTAATTTGAAAAACTTGCCCAAGACATCCTTTTATTAAGCTTTAATAAAAAGTTAGCAACAGCACCACCCTACCGGTATAATTCCAAACAACATTGTTGTCACTATGTTCAAGGCTTCTATAATGCAACCCTGAGGAGTTATTAACGAATGCCGCGATTTGGTACATCTCCCACCACTGTGCGGTGGCCCATTTGACGGATGCCGCGATGAAGCTTTGTGTAGAGCAAGTCGACGAAGATGAAAAGCAAACATTTTCATTAACATCCATACAAAGTTCGTGCGCGTAAGCCGGGTGCCACACGCTGCCTCTGACGGCTTGGGAAATCCGTGAATTATGGTTGGCATACACGATGATAAAGCAGCTGCTACATGAGCAGCGTTTCCTTTTCATCGGATTTAATTAATTAGAATAATTTCTGGGTAGCAGTAGTAGTAGGTGGATGCGTGCGAACAAACTTTGCTCGGGTTGAAAGGGAAGTCTTACATCAAGGCAAGCAAACGGAATTCCATGTTTAGTTTGCATCTTAGCACCTTACTCGTCTAAGCTAATCTAGTGTTGTTGAATCGAAACATTTGTGTGGAGTGAAATAATGTTACGCCTGTTATGTGTTGAGATTGAATGGCTCGGTTCGATAAATCGTGATGACTTCATATTCCGTTGTAGGATGTTGCGGTGGGAATGACTCTGATCAATGGGAATTTGTTTGATCAATGCGTTTATTTGATCTCATCAATGCAAATTATTATTTGATGATGACGAAGATGATCCCACGTCTTAACCTTAAATACAGTGGTTTATTTCGAATAAAAGGCAATCAAAATTGCTTGAATCATAATGATTTAATGATGTAGATTAAAAGCGTAGTATTTGTCAATCGACTAATTAGAATCTTGGACGATGGAGGTCAACCGCAGGACATGCAGAGTCTTCGAGCTTAAGGTTCTACTGGAAATTCTCGCAGTAATCTGGAAAATGTCATCTCACATCGTCACATAAATAAAGTCGTTAAGGTATTAATTGTTAGAGAACCCTATCGACATTACGGTTATTTTACTTATCAAGGGCTTCATAGTAGCTGTAGTAGCCACTGAATTCAAGTCCTTTGAATTACATGGTGTTACACGACAAAACAACTTTTCAATTGACCTATCCTGCCCATAAAAGCATAATGGTCCCATTTTTGCTTGATTTCCTAGTAATATGGGACAGTTATGCTTTAATGGGCAGACATGGCAAACACAGCAGCTCAATACGGATCGAAAGAATCAAGTCAGAATATTGTCACAGTTCAAAACTCTACTGTCGGCAATGACAAATTCTGGCTTTACCTGTCGCGCATCCGTCCCGACGCAACGAACGAATTGATTTCGGCGATAGTGAAAGAATGCTTGGAAACCACCGTTGATCCTGAAGTGGTGAAACTGGTACCAAAGGGCAAGGACACCGCTGGCTTGTCATTCATCTCTTTCAAAATCGGCCTCGACCAGGATTTGAAGACAACGGCATTGGATCCCTCAACATGGCCAGAAGGAATCATGTTCAGAGAATTCGAAGATTATGGTTCGAAAAACTTTCGGAAGCCATCAGAAGACTAATCATTGCAATCATTACTTGAAGACTCCCAACCTGCAGCAACCGACTCCACCAAAACTCACCTCATCACTGGGATGCACGCCTGAAAGCCTCATGGAAGCCCCTAATCCTATCGTCACAGTCGAGCCAATCCTGCCAGCGTCCTACAGCCATCCCGGTCCTGTGCACGATATCGGTGAAGGGGTCTTCCAACCAGCTATTTCAGGCAAGTACAAAATCGATTTGAACATTTCACTTCCGGTAATGCCCATCGCTTCCAGCCGTTCAACGCCAGGAGATCAAAGTTCGAAACCTCACCGATGCTTCTCGGAGGATCTCGGCGAATTCAGTCGATCATCGTTTCCTACCTTCTCATCATCAGCACTCAAGCCACCGGGATGCACGCCTGCAAGCCTCACGGAAGCCCCAAATCCTATCGTCACAGTCGAGCCATTCCTGCCAGCGACCAGCAGTCATCCCGGTCCTGTGTACGAATCAGGTGAAGGGGTCTTCCAACCCGTTATCGCAGGCAAGTACACAATCAATTTGAATACCTCACTCCCGGTAATGCACATCGCTTCCAGCCGCTCAATGTCAGGAGACCACTGTGCACTCTCATCATCAACACTCAAGCCACCGGGATGCATGCCTGAAAGCCTCACGGAAGCCCCTAATCCTCTCGTCACAGTCGAGCCTACACCGCCAGCGACCTGCAGTCATCCCGGTCCTGTGTACGAAGCTGGAGAAGGGGTCTTCCACTCCGTCGCAGCAGGCAAGTACGCGCACAGTAAGAACATTCCTTGTCGGGTAACGTCTATCGCTTCCAGCTGCCCAGGGCCGTCAGCGCAGTTCCACTCAGCCGCTCTTCAATGCATCACTGAAGTTATCACAACGAGTCCAGTCAACATTACGACGTCCCTACAATGCTCCGTTGTTTCTGGATCAGAAACTAAAACAAGTTCATCTCAACGCCTCATCTCGGTGTACTATCAGAATGTCAGAGGCATGCGTACCAAAATTGTGCAGTTACGTTTGCTTCTCTCCAGCTGCGACTACGATGTGCTCGTCTTCACGGAAACTTGGCTTCGAGCAGATATCGATAGTACTGAAATTTCGTCCGACTATACATTTTACCGTTGCGACCGTAGTGCATTGACTAGTCAGCATTCTCGTGGAGGAGGAGTGCTAATCGCGGTCAAAACTCATCTCGTTTGCAAAGCTATGCCACTGTTGGATTGCGATCATCTTGAGCAAGTCGCAGTTTGTGTACGACTGGAATCTCGATCACTTTACCTTGTTGCGATTTACCTTCCACCAAACTCAAGCGCCGACCTTTATTCTGCACATGCTAACGCAGTGCAACATGTTGCAAACTGTGCCACCGCAGCAGACATCATTATGTCTCTGGGTGACTTCAACCTTCCTAATTTACGCTGGCAGTTGGACGAAGATGTAAACGGTTTCATACCCTTGAATGTTCATTCCGAACACGAACAGGCACTCATAGAAACTATGTTTGCTACTGGTTTGCAGCAAGTTAACCGCTACGTGAATGGGAAAGGCAGACTACTCGATCTCGTATTCGCCAGTCTTCCAGAGCAACTGGACCTCGTTGAACCCTCCACGCCTCTGCTGCCCGCTGACATTCACCACGTGCCTTTTGTTTTGCTGTTCAATGAGAGCAATGACAATTTAGTGGTAGAGAATGAGTCGGACGAAAATCTTAACTACGATTTCCACTCGTACGATTTTGGACAGTTGAAATCGGCTCTGGCTGCAATCGACTGGGAAGCTTTACTGCTATCTGAGCCTTTGGATGAATTATTATCAGCATTCTATGAAAAACTTTACGCAGTGCTCAACGACTATGTACCTCGGAAAAGGCGAACGTTCAGTCCAGTTTCCAGTAAACCATGGTGGACCCCTGAACTACGACATCTTCGCAACATCCTCAGAAAAGCACGTCACCGTTTCTTTCTTTCGAAATCTGAGAACGACCGCGAGTACCTTCGTGAAGTGGAGCTGCAGTACAAAACAGTTCTTCTATCCACCTATGAACGCTACCTATCCAGGATCCAGGACAAAACCCGTCGTGTTTCTGGGACTTCGTGAGGAATCGGAAAGCATCTACTCGCATCCCATGTAACGTTAGCTACAATGATCTCCAGGCTAATACAAATGTGGATGCTGCTAACCTTTTTGCCATATTCTTCGAGAGCGTGTTTCGCAAAGTGTCACCTGTACCAAGGCGCGACTGCTTTGCACATATTCCGTCGCACATCATCAACCTTCCTGTCATTCAGTTCTCCACCGAAGAAGTTCTACGAGCCATCGATGACCTTGACATCAAAAAAGGATCCGGAACAGACGGTTTACCACCTCTGCTTCTGAAAAACTGTTCCGAAGAACTGGCGAATCCAATTGCTCACTTATTCAATCAATCGCTTCGTGAAAGGACCTTTCCAGCGGCTTGGAAATCTGCTTACGTTGTTCCTATACACAAGTCAGGCAACTGTAACCAGGTGACAAACTATCGCGGAGTATCTATTCTTTGTTGTCTCAGTAAAATATTTGAAAAACTGGTGCACAATGTTTTATACAACGTAGCGTCTCCGATTATCTTCGAAGGTCAGCATGGCTTCATGAAGCATCGCTCTACAACAACGAACCTCATGTGTTACGTCACCACAGTGTCCCGCGAAGTAGAAGAGAGGCGGCAAGTTGACGCGGTGTATGTTGACTTCGCGAAAGCCTTTGATACCGTACCGCACATTCAGCTCATTGAAAAACTGAGGCACATAGGTTTTCCAGATTGGATTACGGAGTGGATTTCTTCGTACTTATGTGATCGTACCGCATATGTTGTGATCAACTCGGCTTGTTCCCGCTCTTTCAACATCACGTCTGGTGTACCCCAAGGAAGCGTTTTGCGACCACTATTATTCAACATTTTCATCAATGATCTGTGTTTGCGGCTTTCCTCGTTCAAGCTCTCATTCGCTGATGACCTTAAATTCTATCGTGTCATAGCTTCTCTCTTGGACTGCTTTGCTCTGCAAGAGGATATCAACACTATGATGATATGGTGTAGCGATAACGGCATGCGAGTTAACAACAAGAAATGCAAAATTATTTCCTTCAGTCGCTGCAATAGCCCCATTCTGCATCAATACAGGATGGAAACGGCGGAATTAGAACGAGTTTCGTCCATCTGCGACCTCGGTGTTACCATCGATACGAAACTACGGTTCAACGAACACGTGGGAATTATGACTGCCAAAGCTTTTTCTGTGCTGGGATTCATCCGTCGCCATGCGTCCGAGTTCACCGACATTTACGCGTTAAAAACTCTCTACTGTTCGTTGGTTCGTAGCATTCTGGAGTACGCTGCTCCAGTTTGGGCCCCTTACTATGTAGTTCATGTTCTTACCATTGAACGGGTACAGAAAAGGTTCGTACGTTTTGCATTGAGACAGCTTCCCTGGAACGATCCGTCTAATCTTCCTCCCTATTCTGACCGATGTAAGCTGATAGGATTGGAGCCACTATCTACCAGACGAGTTACGATGCAGCGATTATTTATTTTTGATGTCATCGGAGGATTTATTGATTGTCCTGAACTTCTCGCACAGATCCCACTAAACATTCCTCCCCGACGGTTTCGGAACTCACCTTTATTAGCAGTTCCATACCACAGAACAAACTACGGATACAACAACCCGTTCGATTCGTGCCTTCGCTCGTTCAATGTTGTTTGTGACGAATTTGATTTTAATTTGACCAAAAATGTTTTTAGAAATAGGATTAGAAGCAATCTTTAGTTTATAAGAAAATAGTTCAGTCTGTACGACTAGTCGAAGACGGTGATATATAAAATAAAAATAAAAATAAAATTGTAGGTTGATAGTTCAATCGAATCCATTTCAAATTGTTCTAACACCCCCAAAATTATAGAAATTATAGTTTATTGCCAGAATGTTAACCGCATAGTGCATAGTACAAACAAAACAAAATTAATGTAAGCAATATAATATAATGATATTATATTAGGAACAGAAACTAGTTGAAAGTTTTAAAAGCGAGGAAATTGTCGGTAGTAAGTTTAATGTGTTTCACAGTGTCCATCATTATCATTATCAGATAAAAATTCAAATGGTGG
The DNA here is from genome assembly GCF_037179485.1 of Ochlerotatus camptorhynchus. NCBI lineage: Eukaryota > Metazoa > Arthropoda > Insecta > Diptera > Culicidae > Ochlerotatus > Ochlerotatus camptorhynchus. Next base: position 1,588,675 of record NW_027040668.1, on the reverse strand, counting down.
TTTGCTTATCGCTGTGAATACTTTACTTTAAGCAGAAGCAAAATTTGCTAGTGAAAAACATCAAAAACTTTAAGACGTATGGGTTAAAATATTGATAAATGGTGAAATTCATCTCTTTGTGTTTGTTCACTTCCTCCATATTTTGCTAAAAATCCATCGTATGAAAAATTCCTGAATATTACAGAATCTAAAAAGTGGTGCCAGTGGTGTAGTGGTAAGCTTAATTGCCTCTCACCCCTCTCTTTTCTGAGGCACAAAATCTCTGATCACGCTTTCCTTCGGAAGGGAAGTAAAGCCGTTGGTCCCCGGTTCATGAGTTGTTGGGTCGATAGGTAGGGTCCAGGTGTTGGAGCTGCCTTCCTGGCGTCGGTAGCATTTGTACTCAGTACGGAAAACAAGATCGACGAAAAACATATCGAAAAAAAAAAAATTACATAATTTAAAATTCAAATCATTCATTCCACATTTGTGATAATGATGACTCTATGATGCTATTAATAGTAGGTGAAAACGAAACATTGAAATTTATTTTTGATAAAACCAGCCACCTAGGTCTGTGATAAATAATCGTGTTCGTAACCAGCTCAATTGCTACGTGGATTATATGTTTACTAATTGTGCTGAAGATTTTAGTCTTGATAAAGCTGCAGACCCATTATGGAAGAATGAAAAAAATTACACGGCCATTCATTGTTCACAGACTCCCATAGGCTACGTCCAGAAGATACTGATTTTGAGTTAGTTATTGATTTCAATAAAACCAATTTTCCTGATTGTGCTGAAAATGTGTCCACCGCGAGTTTTGATGGTGATTTGGTTGCCGACGTTGCCGCGAATAAGCGAGATAACGGCTTGCAAAGGTGGTCATCTGTTGGTCTCTCGTTAGTGTCGGAGATTGTGAGCAAGCTGAAGGATGCCTCGCTGGATACACCCAAGACTGGACGGGCGGTAGCTGGTAGCCGTGCACGGTTCCTGGGGAAAACACTAGACGGAAACCTCCTCCCAGATGACCATGACAATGCAGAAAGTATCACTACAAAAGTAATTGCTATTAGATATTTTTGCAAACAGTGACAGATAGCAGACATGAAGCTCAAGTGGAGGTGCCAGGCAAAGGTGTTATATCCTAGACAAATCGTCAGTTACAAATTCGCTGTTGTTGTTGTCGTAGGTGCCGTCGTATCCACCGTCGTAGTCACTGTCTTAATCGCCATCGTACACGGTAAGAAAAAAGTACCCAAAAGTAAGTTCTTTTCACTCATCTCGGCACTATAGCGCAGGAACCCAAACGTAGGTAAAGCAGGTCAAAGTAGTTTTCATTTACTTGTGTACAATTCGTATAGAATTTTCCACTCGCTTTCTACCCAAAAGTAGGTAAACATGATTTTACGCAACGTTGGGTTTCCACACTTAACTATCCCTGTTGGGTGGTTTTACTCGTCCGTTTAAAACAATATTAGAAGGAGAAAAGGAGACAAACTAGTCAAAAGTAGGTAAAAGTGATCTGGCCGTTGGGTACTTATTATTTACCGCGTAGTCACCGTAGGCAGTACCGTTAATATATTTAAAATTAACCATCAACCGCTGAAACTATAAACAATATCGCGTATTTCTGTTGTTCATTATATACCAAGTGAAATTCGAGAACGAAATTTCATTTGAATAGTTTGTTTAACCAGGGCTTAAACAATCATCACGTCCATTATAGCTTGTCATGATTGCCTGAACCATGCGTAAAGAGCAAATCGAAACATTGAACGTCGCGTGAAAGTGGAACTTAATGAAAGCCTAAGTACTTATTCGTAGCTTTTAGTTTTAGGATTTGAACGATCGTCGGTTGCAATGACTTGCTTACTGAGCAGAACAACGTGGTCCCAGGTCCTTTCATATTAAATATGCATGGTAAGATCGCTTGTTTATCGTGTATTTTGTAAAACTTTTCATTGCCGTCGGTGCCGAGTTTGAAAAGTTATAACAACTTGAGTAACGGTAAAATGTGATATGAAGGGCTCGGTGGCCTTAGAGCAACCGTTTTTGCTTACTGAGCAGAACATCATGAGTCTAGCCCATCCACATTCAAGATTCAATCTTTTTATTTATTAACACGACTACATGGTAATAATAGCAACTCGATGATTAAAAAGGAGCTCGCCTGCCTACACGCAAACCAAAAATCTATTAAAGGGCGAACACGAAATTATTGCGACACATTCAACAGGGCATAACTTTTTTACCATTGGGTAAAAATCAACCAAATTTTGCACACTTTCTCATTGATGTGTATTGTGTACATGTTGTCAAACTCGAAGTCGTGTTTTTCGATTCAACGAAAATGGAGGTGAACCAACGCGAGTTGAGAGAACAAATTCTTTCCCAACACCTGGAATTTCCTGACCTGTCGCACCGGCAGTTGGGAAAAATGTTGAACATTCACCATTCAACCGTCTCCAGAGTGTTGAAGCGGTTCCAGGAGCGGTTGACGTTGGACCACGGCAAAGGAGCTGGAAGAAAACCGGGACCGGAGAACAAAAAGACGGAGGGAAAGGTGAAGCGGATTATTAAAGCAAATCCCAACGTCTCAAGCCGTGATTTGGCTAAAAAGATCGGCATGTCGCAGAGCTACGTCCAGAATGCAAAGAAGAGAGCTGGACTACATACATACAAGGTACAGAACTTCCCAAACCACGATGAGCGGCAACAATCGACGGCTAAAACTCGGGCACGGAAGCTCTACGAGAAGATGCTGACAAAATATGGCTGCTGTGTGATAGACGACGAAACGTATATAAAAGCCGATTTTAAGCAAATTCCGGGGTTGGAGTTTTTCACCGGCAGGAGCAAGTTCGATGTGGACGACAAATTTAAGAAGAATAAAATGTCGAAGTTCGCCTCCAAATATCTCATTTGGCAGGCCATCTGCTCTTGCGGACTGAGGAGTGAGCCTTTCGTGACAAAGGGCACAGTAAATGGCGAGATCTACAAATCTGAGTGCCTCGAGAAGCGCCTTTTGCCGCTCTTGCAGCAGCACGACGAAGCTCCGCTATTTTGGCCAGATTTGGCATCATGCCACTATTCTAAAAGTGTCCTGGAGTGGTATGAGGCCAATTCTGTCCATTTTGTTCCAAAGGACATTAATCCGCCAAACTGTCCGGAGCTGCGCCCGGTGGAGCAGTACTAGGCAATAATGAAGCGGGAACTTCGGAAGAGCAAGAAGACAGTCAAAGACGAGAAGGACATGTTAAGAAAATGGAAGAAAAAAACTGAGAAACTGGTACAGGATGACACTGTAAAGACTTTGATGGAGGGCATCAAGCGAAAATGCGTTAAATTTTACACTCAAGGCTCCATCGATTAACTTTTCTTTTGATTTTTGAAGTAAATATATGTATAAAACTATCCTTAAATTTTGGTTTGATTCTAAACATTATAAGAAAATTGGCATGACATTTTCGGTGTCGCAATAATTTCGTGTTCGCCCTTTACAATGAATGTTAGTTCCATTTCCTATCATCCTCTGTTTATGAACATCGCAGCGATTGTTAGAAGTTGACCTTGCAGGCGATGTAATGGTTTTTTGCCTTTTTTTATTTCGTGTTCTGTTTGTGCTTTCACCTACACAAGCAAGCATTTGCCTTGAATTTTATGTATAACATGGTAGAACGACGCACACACTTGCCTCGAATCTCTCCAGCAGAAAAAGCATACGAAGTCGAGTGTGAGAGGAAATGAGCGCTTCTTGATTACTTTTAGGCTATCCTTATTCAGAAGCATGGAGAGATAAGTGCAGAAAGCACAGGTCTGATAATCGCAACGTTCGTTGTTCGAGTCCAGTCGACAACGTTTTTTCTATTTTTATTTTCGACATAATTAATTTACCTCACTAATACACTCTATATTTTTCGGTCTCCAATTTTCTTGCATTGGACCGCAGCTAGGTATATCGCATCCTCGGTTCATGCGGTCTCCGCTTACATCCTCTGATGAAGAATCCCACATAATTGTAAGCGAATCTTACATCCACCGGTTGGGTGTAGTGGCAAACGTTTTTGCTCCTTCGCGTTATATGATCATTAGGACATCAATTCAGCTGATCGTTTTCCAAAACGAACCCTGCTGCAAAGAAAATAACTGTTATAAAGCATTTATTCAATCTATATGCTTATTTGTGACTCTGAATTGTTTTTTGGGCAGTGTTGTGGAATAATGAATCTAATACGTCGTTTATAAAGTATTTACAAAGCATTCAACTAAAACATGCACGCATAGTGGTATCAGAGCTATGTTGCTGACTGTATTCATCTTTATACAGCAATATTATAAAGCAATGCAATGAAATCTAATAATGGAGCTAGAAAACATTTATAAGACTTCTAATAAATAATTTTATTAAAGCAATTGAAAACAGTCGAATTAAAGCGACAATATATGTGCAAATTACTCATTACTAGTGATTAGATCAAACTTCTGGTTCTGAATCAGGAAGACAGTCAACGTTTATAAAACTTTTAATAAGTAAATTAATCATAAATATCAGAGCAAACGGTGGAATAAAGGCGCATCTATCGATCTCAATGAGCTTTTTTCAGTACATAATCCTACATCCTGTTTTATTCAGCATTGTAAACTATTAAACCGCATTTATTCAATGTGTATGCTTATTTGTGACTGCGACTTGTTTGTTGGGTGGTCGGTCATCGCGTTGCTCATCGTTACAGCTAATCGCTAGTTGTGACCTTCTGAAAGCAAAATTGACAAATTTTATATATCATATCATCAATCTTTACAACCTCTTCTTGTATCTTACAAATAAAAATTATCATTATAGTATCCCATTGTTTCATAATAACGAGAAACAGCACTTTAGCTGTAATGAGCAATTGCAAGCCTGGCTGAGCCTTTTGTGAGCTGAATGAGAATTTTGCAGGAAGAATCACTTTTTATTTTTTTGATTTAAACATACATTGATACATTAAAATTGCTATTAATATGAAAAAAAAAACTGCTATACTGTAACACATATCGTAAAACTGCTGTGACCAATGCAACTGATTTAAATCAGTGAGCCAAAAAATGTCTGATCCGGCTATTTAAATCGTAAGCATTTGGATTTTACGCATTCAATCTGGCTCTCACTCGGTAGAGAAAATTGTTCGGCTGCCTTTCAGTTCATCCTTCTTTCTGCTGTCAGTTCTGAGTCTCATGCAACTCCAAACCGTTAAGCTCTTCACAATAGGTTGAAAATGATTTAAGCGCGGATTCATCATCATCTTCATATAACATTGTCGATGTGGATTGCTCCCGGTTACTTACCGGTCATTTAGGACCTGAAAATGTGTTTTAAATTTAGGATTAACTAGCAGACTAAAATTAGATAAGGGTCATTTCAGCTCAAGTGGGTACAGAATTTAAAAAAGTTGTGGTCAATGCCACCGATTTCAGCAAAACTGAACCAAAACGCTTATTTTGGCATTCTGAATAAACACCTTCTTTGATCTTGCCTAGATCGTTCTGGGCTACTAACCTGTATTTTCGAGATTTTAAAAAATGTTAACTTTCAGAAGCGATTACTCCACAACCAAATAAGTTATTCGTGATCTTAGAATGTCAATTTGAAGGTTTTTTTTATTGTTATTTCTTATAAATGTACACACATTTTGTTTTTGTTATAGTAACTACAGTAAACAGACAGATTACCGGCAGGTATCAAAATTGTTAAAATATGACCTATTTTCACCGTGGTTGGGATTTTTTATTTCTTAATATTTTGGGCTCAAATTTTCACCCCATTTTGGAAAACTCTTGTACTTGATGTATTTCCAAGGGCAAATTATTTGGACAAATAGTTTTTGAGATATGACCAGATGAGTGAGTGCCAGTTTTGAGCTTTTTTGGTGGAAAATCAATACAATTTTTTTTTCTTGAATTCCTTCACGCCGATGGTACAATCATATTTTTATATTATATTTCACATGTTCTGGGCAGGATTCTCAATATATGAAATCATAACTACCTCATTTATTTACTTCTGTCCATAATTTAGTTGTGGTCCTAAAAGTGAAAAATACGTTCCTATGTGATACAGCCAAAAACGTGAAGAACGATGAAATCAAATAGATTAGCAGATATACAAAATTTCAGTTGTGGATGCGAGCTGCTACTTGAATAATACCCTTATTTGAGTTATTAATCTCACGAGCAAGACTGCTTTTTTTACTATAGTTATAAAGAAAAATAAACCTTAAAACCTTCATTTTTTCATTTTTTGAAAACACACTTTCCATTCATGAACGTGACTGTCATGTTCTTTTCTTCTACGCATTTGAAGCTACGCACAGGAAACAGTTGCAGACTTATAATTATGTCTAAATATTAGTATGGATTTTTAGGCTTGCAAAAAAACAAGTAGAAAGTTGTGTTTGTGCTCAGAAGACAAAATTTGCCTGTGACATAAGAAGAGGTATATTTTCAACTTTGGGAGAACTTCAAAAAATTATTTCATGTGACTTGGCTGGTAGCAAACAGATATTTATGTAAAATAGAATGGCGCGGCGGGTTGTACCATTTTCCCATCACTTTTTCTCGGTTGTCCTCTAACCAATCCAACAGATTAATTGTGGATGACTAATTTAGAGTACTATAGCACTAGTAAAGAACATAGTTAGATTTTCCAAAAGACAGAAATAACGGTGGGCGGTGCAGTAAAAACATGGTACATAATGGTTTAAAAACTGATTTTGGGTTTGCTGACTATACATGACAGTTACGTTAACAGTTAACTCATGCATTGATTTTGGCATCGAAAGCTCTCAATTAATAACTGTGGAAGTGCATTTAGAACACTAAGTTGAGAGCACGCAATAAGCTAATATGCGATAAGCAATAAGCTTCAAATGTGTAGAAGAAGAACATGACAGTTACGTTCATGAAAGGAAAGTGTGTTTACAAAAAATAAAAAATACAGGTTCAACGTTTATTTTTCTTTATAACTATAATAAAAAAAAAATCTTGCTCGTGAGATAGCATCTAAAAAAAATAATTGCTCAAATAAGGGTATTATCGAAGACAACAAATCAAGAATACTGGCAACTCTTCCATTTTCTCATACGAACGCTATGAGACAGGTACAATCGCGTCATCTGCCGCTCGAAGGTAAATGCTTCGAACGAATTTGATAGCAAAGGTTACATCCTCAGAAGAAAGGTTTGTGTATTTGCTCATTTTTCTATGCGTTGCTTCCACCTTCACTCAAGCGCAGTGCTATTGTATCTGTCGCTTGGATTCTTGAAAAGTTGCTAGTTTTCTTGATATGATGTATTCGGTATTATTCAAGTAGGGGGCTTTTCATGAACTACGTAGACAGTTTAGGGGGGGGGAGGTTGAAAATTGTCCACGGCTCATACAAATTTTAAAATTTTGGTATGGACAATTGTCTACGCAGGGGGAGGGGGGTCAATAATCCCAAAAAACTGTCTACGTAGTTTATGAACAGCTCCTAGCAACTGTCATCCACAACTGAAATTTTGCATACCTGCTAATCTATCTGATTTCATCGTACTTCTTAAGCACGTTTTGGCTGTATCCCATGGGAAGGTATTTTTCACTTTTAGGATCATAATTAAATTATGGACAGAAGTAAATATATGAGGTAGCTATGATTTCATTTAATGAGAAGACAAAAAAAAAATAACATAACAATATTATTGTGCCAACAGCATGAAGGAATTCAAGAAAAAATAAAAATATATATATTTTTTTTATCAATTTCTTTATTTGTACAGGCTCATTCGAATAAATTTTACAGAGCCGAGTAATCATTTTCGTTATACATTATTTATGTCTTATATTTAAAGTTAAAGGAGCTGGACCGGATACTCGCGGTTGTCTCGAGGTTAGTGGAGATTAACAATTTTTTTGGATGGGAAAAGGGAGAAGGAGGTTTGAAATGTGGTTTACGATACAAATATTTAATTAATCCTGAAACACGAACTAATTTCTATTCATCTTGAAAACAAACATAAAAAAATACCCACACGTACAAAATACAAACTAAACACAAGGTTAATAAAACTTACAATCTAATGTTAATATTCTTAAAGTAAACATATATGAGTTTCATAAACTCCAGATCGCGTCTAGCCAAAATATCCCGAACTGGAACATTAGGTTGTCTACCTCGAACCCGAAGGGAATCGTACAGTTCAGATCTGACTCCGCGATGCTCAGCACAAGACCAAATAATGTGATCTGCGTCCTGGTAACCTTGTCCACATTCACAGAGATTGCTGTCCTTCAGCCCAACACGGAACAAGTGAGCGTTTAACGAATAGTGATTGGACATGAGGCGAGACATCATACGAATGAAGTCTCGACCCACATCCAACCCCTTGAACCAAGAACTCTTCGACACCTTAGGGATGATCGAATATAGCCATCGTCCCAAAATCCCTTCACTCCACTTATTCTGCCAGCTGACGAGTGACTGTTGACGATAAATGAAGAAAAATTCATCGTGAGCGATTTGTCGATCGTAAATATCTCCTTCCATAGCGCCCACCTTAGCAAATGAGTCCGCCTTCTCATTGCCCGCAATCGAGCAATGAGATGGGACCCATGCAAAGGTGATGACAAAAGATCTTAAAGATAAAACACTTAAAAGCTCTCGTATTTTCATGAGAAAATACGAGGAGTGCTTTACCGGCCTTATAGAGCGAATAGCCTCGACAGAACTGAGACTATCCGTAAAAATAAAATAATGATCTGGTGCAAGTGAGGCGATCGTTTCTAGCGTATAATGTATTGCCGCCAGCTCCGCAACATATACGGAACAAGGAGCATGAAGCATTCGAGAGGCGCTATGAAATTCGTTATAAATACCAAAACCAGCGGACGCCTCTATTAATGATCCATCTGTGAAGAACGATCTTGCGGAACCAACTTGGCCAAACATTGCAGCGTAAATTGACGGAACAATCATGGAACGATGATGTTCTGGGATCCCACGAATCTCCCGCGTCATGGATAAATCAAAACTAACTGAATTGCCGAAGTCGGAGAAGCATACACGATGAGGATTATGCTGTGAAGGGCTGACATCCTGTGTTATGTATACGTAGTACAATGACATAAAACGAGTTTGAGGGTTCAGCTCAAGAAGCTTTTTAAAGTTTGCAATCACCAGTGGGTTCATAATTTCACAACGGGTGAGGAGCCTGAGGGATAATTCCGAAAACCGATCAGAGAGTGGCAACATGCCCGCTAACACTTCGAGACTCATCGTGTGAGTCGAGTGCATGCATCCTAACGCGATACGAAGACAGCGATACTGGATCCGTTCCAGTTTGATGATGTGCGTTTTAGCCGCCGACTGGAAGCAAAAACTACCGTACTCTAAAACCAATAAAATCGTTGTCCTGTACAACGTTAGAAGACCTTGCGGATGGGCTCCCCACCACGTTCCGGTAATTTTTCGAAGAAAATTGATCCTTTGTTGGCATTTTCGTCTCAGATACTCAATGTGGGATCTCCAGGTGCATTTTGAATCGAACCAGACCCCAAGATATTTGAAAGACATGGAATGAGTGATCGGCCTACCCAAAAGTTGAAGTTTCGGTTGTGCTGGGCTATGCTTCCTAGAAAAAACGACCAACTCAGTTTTCTCCGTGGAGAATTCGATACCTAGCTGAATAGCCCAAGTAGACAAATTGTCTAAGGTATCCTGTAAGGGTCCTTGCAGGTCGGCCTCTCTGGGCCCTGTCATAGACACTACTCCGTCATCTGCAAGTTGTCTCAGCGTGCAGTTGTCACTTAGACAATTGTCAATTTCTCTGACGTAGAAATTATACAAAAGGGGGCTTAAACATGAGCCCTGGGGAAGACCCATGCTCATATGTTTCTCTGACAGCAAATTGTACAAAAAGTTATTAATTAATGGAGAAAGGCCACAAGCGTGGAGTTTGTCTGAAAGGACTTCAACCGATACTGAATCAAAAGCCCCCTTAATATCCAAGAATACAGAAGCCATTTGCTCTTTTTTAGCAAAAGCCAACTGTATTTCGGTGGAAAGCAACGCGAGACAGTCGTTCGTAATCCAATCGGAATCCAAATTGAGTATCTGAGAGTAGGTGGTTCGTCTCAACCCATTTGTCCAAGCGAAAAAGAATCATTTTCTCCAACAATTTTCGAATGCACGATAACATCGCGATGGGACGATACGAGTTATGATCTGAAGCGGGTTTTCCAGGCTTTTTAATGGCTATAACTCTCACTTGTCTCCAATCATCCGGAAAAATATTGAGCTCCAGGAACTGACCAAACAAGTTCAACATGCGCCTCTTAGCGACGTCTGGGAGGTTCTTCAACAAGTTGAACTTGATTCTATCACCCCCCGGAGCCGAATTGCCACACGAAAGGAGCGCGAGTGAGAGCTCCAGCTCCAGCTTACGATAAACCTCAGTGCATTGGTGGTCCCACCAAGGGGAAGGAGGTTTCCTACGCAAAGACGTTCCAGGAACCGGCCGAGTTTGAGCTCGAAGCGCGCTGTCCAAGATCAGATTGGAGAGGAAGTTATATTCCTCCAACGGTGGAAGCCCTTCTACCGACGACACGGCTTCCTCTATCGCGGTCTTGAACGTTGTCCAATCGATATTACGGGTGAAGTCGTACGCGACATTAACGGATTCCGACGGATTGAACCCACTGGCAATCGAAACTTTGATCGGCAAGTGATCACTACCGTGGGGATCTTGGATCACATTCCACGTGCAATCCAACGATAATGAATTAGAGCAAAGTGTGAGGTCTAATTTACTTCCATTTGAGGATGGACCAGCCAAACGTGTTACTTCTCCATTGTTAAGAATTGTCATATTGAAGTTGTCACAGAGATCATATATCATAGTAGAACGGTTGTCATCATACTGTTCCCCCCAGCCTGTACCGTGGGAATTAAAATCTCCCATAATCAACCGTGGAGCAGGAAGTACTGAACATATATCTGAAAGTTGTTTTCGATTCACAACGGCTCTAGGAGGAATATAAACAGAAGCAATACAAAGGCTCTTACCGTTAATAATAGCCTGACATGCGACAACTTCAATACCTGGAAATTGTGGAAGATTCACTCTATAGAAGGAAAAAATATATTAAAAAGCAGTGATTTTTCACCAGAAAAGTTTAAAACCACCTCTTACTCATCTGGTCATATCTCAAAAACTATTTGTCGAAATAATTTGCCCTTGGAAACACATCAAATACAAGAGTTTTCCAAACTGCGGTGAAAATTTGAGCCCAATATATTAAGAAATAAAAGAATCCCGCCCATGGTGAAAATAGGCCATTTTTTCGACAATTTTAATATCTGCCGGTAATCAGCCTGTTTACTGTAAATACTATAACAAAAACAATATTTGGATACATTTATAAGAATAAACAATAAAAAAAACCTTCAAATTGACATTCTAAGAACACGAAAAGCTCTTCTGAAAGTTGAAATTTTTAAAAATCTCCAAAATACTGGGTTGTAGCCCAGAAGGATCTAGGCACTTAAGGGCAAAATCAAAAAAAGCGTTTGTTCAGAATACCAAAATAAGCGTTTTGGCCAAGTTTGGTTCAAATCGGTGGCATGGACCACAGATGGTGTACCCACTTGAGCTGGAATGACCCATAATTGAAAAAAAATCATCAAACTTAGGCCGGTGCATGGGATCAGGAATTTCTTTTAGCGGTTTCAGAACAGCACATTTTAGAAAACATACCTTTTAAAAATGTCTCACATTTTCACGGCATTTTTTGACGTAGAACTACGTCTTTGTCGACTATACTGGGGTGCAAATCAAAAAAATTTATGGTGATATAGTTTCAGGTTTTGAAAGATTATAACTGTGTCGTTTATAGATGAAATTAAAATCCAAATACACCAATCGATAGGATATTACTTTACGGATCTGCTGAAATAAATAGTTTTCAAATTTTCCATAAAAAACTTTTGAAAAATGTGCAAATGATAATTTGCTCAAAGTTTTCTGCATTCTGCACGTTTTCCCCAAACCCAGTTATCATAATCGAGTATAATTTGGCTGCACATCGTTCTGTTTGAACCTAAAAATATATAAAACTGTGCTGCTGTCGTGCTTCTGCTCACCATGATAGTCATCATTAGCTGCTTGAACGTCAAGCAGTACAGTTCGGTCTTTGCTCGCTCTGTCGAGTTGTTCGATTAACCTATAGTTTGTTACAAACGTTCGCAGATATACTGCACGTCGCGTCGTCAGTAGTGTCGGTCGCATAGCGTGATGGGAAGACAGCGCTCTCGGAGCAGACTTCGTGACCAAGCGGAGAAGAAGAACCGTGGTGAGGGTAGCTCGGTACCTACCTCAAATAGGTACGCTACTCTGCCCACCGATGTTGGAAATACCAACCCAGTCCCGGTGAAGCGGACGAAAAAGAGGAAGAAGAATCAAGGACAGTCCGATGGTACGAGCGGACGCGACGATGTTACCGCGACGAACGCCAGCGACATCGGTGATTTCGGCGACGCCGTCGAAACCGAGAATTCTGCCGGCCCGAGTGCGGTGAAAATCAAGCTTCCTCCACTGGTGGTGAGGCAAGTACCACTCAACACGCTGATTGGCGATCTCTCATCGCTGGGCGTTGCCGCTGAGTTTAAGCTCGGCAGGATCGGCACCAAGGTGATGCTGCGAACAAAAGGGGAGTACGAAGTGGCCGTGAAATATCTGAAGGATTCCAAGGCGGAATTCTTCACGCACGACATCCCCGGTGAGAAGCCCTTCAAGGTAGTCATCAGGGGTCTACCAAATTTCGACCCCAAGATGGTCGAAGCTGAAATCAACCGGTACAAGCTAGCCCCAATCGCTGTATTCCGAATGACAATGAGAGACGAAAACGTGAAGACGTACCCGGATTGCCTCTTCCTGGTGCACTTCCAGAAAGGGACGGTGACTCTCAATGCGCTGCAAGCCATCCGATCGATCTACTCCATCATCGTACGATGGGAGCCATACCGTGGCGGCCATCGTGACGTAACGCAGTGCCAGCGGTGCCTCAATTTTGGTCACGGTACCCGCAACTGCAACATCAAGCCACGCTGCAGCAACTGCGCTCAAGAACACGCCACTTCCAACTGCCCTGCGGATGGAGCCGTGGCGTTAAAATGCGCCAACTGTGGTGGTGCACATCAAGGTTCCGACAGACAGTGCTCCAAACGCGAGGACTTCAAACGCATCCGAAAGCAGGCGTCAAGCAACAATCAACCAGGACGCAAGAAGGACAAAACCCCAGCATTCAGGACGGAGGATTTTCCGCCTCTTCGTGCTCCCCAGCAAAGGCAAGCGAATTCGCGGGTGCAACCCGCCCCTCCTCAAGAAGCTTCCGGTGATTCTGCTGGCCAAAGCTCTCCATCCCCCCCTGGATTCTGGAGACAACCAACAACGCAAAACAACAACCCCGATCTGTTCTCAGCGGATGAACTGATGGAAATTTTCGTCAACATGTCCGGTGCTCTTCGTAAGTGCCGCAATAAGCCCGAACAGATCCAAGTGCTCGGTAAGTTCATCATCCAGTATGGCGTCTAAACCGCTAACTATCGTCACCTGGAATGTTTGCTCCGTAAGAGCAAAAAGGATTGAGCTTGCCGACTTTCTCCGCAAGCACAGCATCGACGTGGGCCTTCTAACCGAGACCCATCTAAAGTCCGGCGACAGCTTCTGGTTGCCTGACCACAATATTATCCGGCTTGATCGCACCAGCTCCAGGGGGGGTGGTGTAGCGGTCGTCGTCAAGAAAGGAATAAAATACCACACTCTGTCCCATATCCGCACCTCTATCATCGAGGCCCTTGGTGTGGAGGTGGAGTCGTCGACTGGATACGTCCAGTTCATCGCCGTCTACTGCCCTCGACAGTGTGCCGCCAGCAGTGGACTAGCGGCTAAATTTAAGAAGGACCTGTCCACCATCACCCGTACCGGTTCCCGCTTCGTAGTTGGAGGAGATCTGAATGCTCGCCATGAGGCCTGGCGGAACTACCAGCAGAACCAGAACGGTCGTCTCCTGTTCGACCACTCACAGCATGGGCTGTACTCCGTTTGGTTTTCGGATGAACCAACATTCATCTCACCGGCGGGCAACCCATCGACGCTAGACCTGTTCCTGACAAATATCGGCTTGTCCAAGCCGGTAGCCTTGAGCGAACTCAGCTCCGACCACCAACCGGTGGTGTCTGAGCTGGGCTGCAACGTGGCTCCTGCTTCAAGCCTGCGCAAGGACTATCATCACGTAAACTGGGCCCAGTTTGGACGCGTGGTAGACAGGCACATCATCGACAACCCGCCGCTTGACACCGTGGAGGACATCGACCGAGCGTTGGAGGGACTCCACCAAGCCATAACCGTGGCTGACGAGACGTGCGTCCGACGAGTTCCTGTGAGGGGTAAGTTTATTGCTATTGATTCCCACACCCAACTCTTAATTCGCCTGAGAAATGTTCGTAGACGCCAGTTTCAGAGGACTGGAGATCAAGCGAGGAAACGTGAAATGGCCGATCTGAACAAGGAGATTGCTTCCAGAATGGTCTCACTCCGGAACGAAAGTTTCGGGCGGCTTGTCCAGAATCTGGACGACCGCTCCAGACCATTCTGGAAAGTTGCCAAGGTCTTAAAGACGCACCCTAAACCCATTCCGCCACTAAAAGATGAAAATGATGACGATCGGCTCATAATCACCCCTCAGGAGAAAGCAAATGCGATTGGTGAGCATATTGCCAAATCGCACTTGCTTGGCTCCAACATCCAAAGTCCGCTCGAAGTTCAGGTTGAGCAATGCGTACTCAACTTTGATTCCTCCCCTTGTGCCATCCCTCAGGAGGATAGAATCACAGTGGAACAGATTTGCTCAGCGCTGAAATGCACCAAAAACATGAAGGCCCCCGGGTTTGACGGAATATTCAACCTAGTGTTGAAAAATCTCAGCATGAAGGTTCACTCTCTGCTGGCTGCTGTCTTCAACAGATGCTTGGAACTGCACTACTTTCCAAGTATCTGGAAGACAGCGAAAATCATACCTATCCGCAAACCCGGGAAGGACCCAACGCTAGCTTCAAGCTACAGACCAATCAGCCTCCTTTCAGCGCTGAGCAAATTGTTCGAGAAACTCATTCTCAATTGTTTGCTCAAGTTTGTCGAGGAAAATAACATTCTCCTTCCGGAACAGTTTGGGTTCAGAAAGGGGCACTCCACCAATCACCAGCTAGTGCGGGTGATGAATAACATCCGAAGTAACAAAGCTGTATCCAAGTCCACAGCCATGGCCTTGTTAGACGTTGAGAAAGCGTTTGATAATGTCTGGCACAATGGGCTTGTATACAAGCTTTGTAACTTCAACTTTCCATTACATCTGGTTAAAATCACCCGTAGCTACCTCCAGCAAAGGTCGTTTAAGGTATCGTTGAATGGTTGTCTTTCAGACACGTTTTCCATCCCAGCAGGAGTCCCGCAAGGCAGTCTGTGCTGGGCCCCTTGCTTTACAGCATTTACACTTCCGACATTCCTCCCCTTGGAGACGGTTGCGTGTTTTTCCTGTTCGCAGATGATACCGCAATAGCCGTCAAAGGAAGGATGCCTCGCGAAATAACGAACAAACTTCAACGATGCCTTAACGCCTTTGCTGATTATGCCACCACGTGGAAAATCAAAATCAATGCTTCCAAAACACAAACAATCATGTTCCTCCATCGGCAATCACTCAAACTAAAACCGGCTCCCTCTTGTACTGTAATCATGGATGGCACAAGGGTTGAGTGGTCCGCCGAAGTAACCTATCTCGGGATGTTGTTTGACGAAAAGCTCCTATTCCGCTCGCATGTGGAGAAAACCGTAGTCAAGTGTTCCGCCTTGGTTAGGTGTCTGTATCCGCTGATTTGCCGCAGATCCCGCCTCTCAAGGGTGAACAAACTGACTGTCTACAAACAAATCATAGCACCTGCGATCCTCTACGCAGCTCCGGTGTGGGAATCATGTGCACAGACTCACAGGAACAAAATTCAGGTAGCTCAGAATAGAGTGCTGAGGATGGTTCTTGATCGTCCTTTCGACACTAGAATAACAAATTTACATGAAGAGGCAGGCATTGCCAAAATAGATTCCAAAATTAACGAAATTAAGAATAAATTTGCACAAAAATGTAATTTATCAGAACATGCTTTGATAAGCAATTTGTATATAGTAGGTTAGGTGTATATAGTAGTTGTAGTTGTAAATAGTAGTTATAAGTAGTCTCCTTTTTCCAATTCAAATCAAACCAATCCCACCAAGGTGGTCATACTTTAAAATAGGCCTGATAGGACTAGGAACTGTAAATAATAATTAAAATCTCAAATGTACTAAAGTTGAAAAGACGCATCTGTGTCACATGAAAATTCATACATGTAAACCACACAATCACAAGAAATAAAGATCATTTAAATGGCAAAAAAATGCTTCTGCTCATTACCGCTTCGGATGGCGTGGCATCGGGTCCTGCAAGCAGGAGCAAGTTAGCAGTTAATAGTGTTTACATCTATGCGGATTTGCTAGCGCTAGTGTACTAGCACTGTGTAAAAAGAAGCCAGCATAATGTAAGCAGGGCATCAGAGTCTACCAGCATGTTAGTACACTAGCGCTCGCAAATAAGCACAGATGTAAACACCCCTAGAGGTGGATTATTTAAACAAAACACCCCCTCCCCCTCCCCCCATCCCATACACTGACAACCTGAAAGTAAACAAATTACAATTAAGTAAAATTAATTCCATTAATGTTTTACTCGCTTCTGTCCAGAGAGCCAAAACATTCAAATTAGAGAACAAATTCGCTCAAGATGATGATTGTGATTTATCAGCAACTGATTGACTGGATGTGGCCAGCGTGATCTTGGCTATTCCTTATAGTTGCCATTGAACAGGTTGTTGAATTTTAATGTAATTAAATGGTTTTTGACCATATTCAGAAACTGACCACTTCTCCGGGGGATCGAAACATGGCCAGGTGTGGCAATGTGGCACTAGGCCCCCCAAATGACTACCATTCAACTAGTTTTTGAATTCTAATGTGATTTGTGTAATGGTGTCACATGATAAGTTTTATTCGTTTGAGGTCGCAATTAGCCTCATGCCCAGGCATGGAAAATCATTTACATTCATTTCATACATTAATTTGCATTCATTTGCCTCTAACTTTTTTCATCAACAGCATTCCGCAAAATAATGTATAGAGCTTTTGTAGGTTTTGTTATTAACTACAACTTTTGCTCATAACTCAAATCTGTATCTCTAATGCATCACGAATTAGAGCGGGCAGAACTTGTTACTGTTTTTCAGTGAATGTAAAATACATTCACTGAAAAACAGTAGTGGCTTCTGTTCGCTCTGGTTCGTCATGCATAAGAGATACAGATGTAAGTAACAGGCAAAAGTTGTAGCTAATAACAAACCCTACAAAAGCTCTATACATTATTTTGCGGAATGCTGTTGATTAAAAAAGTTAGAGGCAAATGAATGTAAATGAATGCATGAAATGAATGTCAATGATTTTCCATGCCTGCTCATGCCTCACATAAACCGCAGCATGTTCCTGTCAAATTTCCGGCACCGGTTGACCGATTCCAAAAAAAAAAATGTGCTCTATGTGACCATAATACCTTTCATTTAGCGGCAGTTGATTGGTTTATGATACTCGGTCCTGCGGGCTCTTAAGCATACAAATGGTACTTTATATAATAGGTCCAATCATTATGCATTTTAAGTCCAACCATTGCTGAATAAAAACGTTCAATAAAATCCTATTAGAGAACATAATGGATAATTATAAGAAATTAGAATGGCAGACTTTTTCACCAAACACACATTTTTCATGTCCATATATGCATAGGAAAAATCCATCACCCTACACTAGGGCAAGTTGAAACGCGTGGGGAAGTCGAAACGGTATATGTATCTCTTAGCGGAAATGAATAAACACTGATATTATTTCTAATATAGTAGTTTGCGGTAGCACATAATGCCTCTCAAAAATAATTATAGTGAATATTAATTTTTAAGAGATACACGTAACCTTTCAACTTACCCCGGTGTACCTTAACTATGATGCTTACTATCAAAACATTGAATAGGTGGAGAACCTGTATACAAGCTTTTGCTCTGACTTTGAAATTCAAGAACTGATTCCCCCTAATTTCAATTAATGTTGTACTAAACACCTACTAAACACCTAATTACTACGTCTTTTTGAACTTTACTGGGGTCCTACTCCAATATATATATATATAACGGCTTGTTTAGGACCCCACATTTAAATTTTAATGAATTATAACATTCCAGGAAAAATACTTGAACCAATATTAAACCATAACCGAAACATTGAAATACTTAAAAAAAATTAAGATAAAGTATAATAGTAATGCATGACATACATCAAATTTGCGTAGTTCTACGTCATACTGCGGTCGAGTCTAGGAAACAACCTGTCATTTTTTTTTTCTTTTTTCTGTAGTGTAGTGAAGTAGTTTAGGCAAAATACTTATTTAAATAACTTGAAGTAGCTTATATGCCATTTAATCAAATCTCAATTTATGTAGTTTTTACTTTATTCAGCCTTTAGCACTTTTAACCAACCAATAATCAGCCATCACTCTCACAATACAGCTTTCATTGTTACTTGGGTAGGAATCGAACCCAGCCACCTCCAGCGTGGTCTTGTTTTGTAGCTGTGCCTTTACCGACTGAGCTAAGGGAGGCTCCAGGCATCAATTAGCATGGTTTAATTTAATCATATTATGCCTGGAAAAACTAAACTGAAGAAAATGTAGACATAAAGATTCAATCAAACATGGCCAACATATGGAACTAATGTTAAGACTGATCACTTTATCTAATTGTATAAGTTAAGAACTTTATGTTGCTGGGTCCGCAGAGCAGCTTTCATCCAAATATTTACTGAAGTTTACATGATTTTCCAACAGACCCGATCCCCGTTAGATAAAATTCATCTCCACATTTCTTTCCCAAGGATAGAATTAGCTGTTCGGTTGCAGGTAACCGATAACAGAGCAAAGTCAATCACAGCTTAAATAAGCGCACCTTCCTTAATCCCGTCAACTTTTGCGATGAGATTTCATACGATTCCGCTTGACTGCCGCGAAAGAGCTTCTCCTGCGAAGCAGAAATTTTAACTCACTGCTGCTGCTGCTCAAGTTTCTTCCCGGCAAGTGCACACACACACACACACGCGCACACACTTCGGCTGGATGTGCAAAATTCACACCTCACTTCCTATTTGCCATTTTAGGATCCGAGCAAAGTTCGCCGTAAATTCTATTTTATATTAGTTTACACAGCAAACATATTCGCTCGGGCTGCTGCCTCTGCAAGTCGCGTCGTATCGTAATAGAGTGTGCTCGCGTGGATTGCATCCATGGCGAAGAAAAGATGGGAACTTGAGTTTTTTCTCCTCGATTTTCTCCTACTGCCACTACCACGCCAAAGTGCATTGGAGCTGCGTCCTTCGAAGAGTTGGGTGTGGGGGTGAACGGTTGCATTCTTTTGCCGTGTGCATTGCCAACTTTTTCTGCTTCCGGAAATTCCAACTTATGGAGGAGTGGTACGAATGGAGACGAAATAAAAATTCTACCAGCAGTAGGAAACTGGTAATCGTGTAATTTTGCTCCACTGCACCGAACAAGTTTTATTACGGCGCGAACTTTTCGCTTTATTTGCTCAAGGTATGAGCAGAAATACTATCGCACATGATTGAGTTTTATCATTTCGGGTAAACGATGGATGTCGAAGGGAAAAGTACTTGGGTAAATATTTGGCATTTGCTTTCTGAGAGTTATGGATGATCAATCCGAGAAAAAAATTTAACACTCTACACATAGCTAATCTCCAGCTTTTCAAACATAAATCTTAAACTGAGCGTAATGTGTCAGAGAGAGAGGAAGAGAGAGAAAAAAATGGTTAGATCTGTCCTAGATGTGGAAAATTGGATCACCAATTCACACATTAGGCTGATTACAAAATATTGAAGGGGCAAATAAATTCAGTCCTATTCAAAATCGTTATTTGCTCTATGCTTTATCCTGAAACTTCATAAAATAGTTAAACATTAACTTTTTTCGTCCCTTCTTAAGACATTTTTGCCCCCTCCCTCGACCAATTTGAGTGGTTTCGGACATACAATGAAATTAATATTTGCATCAGCGCTGTAAGGAACGTTTAAATTTTGAAAACTTCAACCAAGATCAATCTTGTGTTTTACATAATTCATCGTCCTGGATTCTGTTGACGTAAAACAGCATATGTTTTCTCTTAGGACCTGAATCACAACACCAGTTTTGTGGGTGCATGTGTATGTGTGCATCTCAGTAACGACAAGTACGCTGTTAATAATAATAAACAGACACTCTCCCCGTACAAGCATGACAGATCATCCCGCCAGTGCTCTTGTGACCGTTATAACTGGTGCTCAGCGCAGTGCAACGTGGTCTACTATTGACACTTTCGTAGTGCTGTTGTTGCGAAGCTTGAGTCTATTGTCACTGCAGCTTGTAGCTGCTTCTCGGGCAAGTAGCAAGTTGTACACGAAGTGAGAAACATTCAACATTCACGGTGCTGCTAGAGTCGAACGACGACGTGCCGCACCACATCGGGAGTAATTTATGCATATAAATTATCGGGTTTTGTAAGCAACTTCAGACGGGACAAATTGAGCTAGCAGTGTTCCCAGATTTATGATATCGACTGAAACCTTTGTTTTGATGAAACGATCTAACAGGTTGAAATTTTAAACTTATAGTTCAAAATTACTTGCCATCAGCTAAAAATCACTATTTCAAACAACATGCAGCACTGCCACATCCCCGCGAAACACATCGACTTCGCATCGCAGGACTTTGAGCATAGCAGAACTTTTACATTCGCTCATCCTCTCGGGATTTGATTTCAATTACTGAAGTCGTTCGCGATCCTCACACTGTACATGGCAGCGTATTCCCGACGCCGGGAATGCCTATGAATGTTGTGCCGTTCAGGGACCACGTAACTGTTCACGGAATCTGCCGGATAGGAAAGCATTGCGCCGACACATGACACATTCCAACCTGTTCCCATGTTCCACGCCTAGCACAATATTAACCGTTTTTCCCCCGACAACTGTCGTTGCGTCGGGATGGGAAGGGAAGGTATGGTGCCGCCAGTAGTGTTTGACGGCGGCATGTGACTCTTATCACCTACACGCCACTGACTGCTTGTCATCTTGTATCTAGACTAGTTGCCGGTTGCATATTGTCCGCGTTCAACCAGCATCCTTCCGACGATGTTCTACCTACATCTCGCTGCCATGCCATGCTGATGCTGGTGCGGTGCCCTTTGGATGACTCTCGCGGATATTACAGAGTGTTGCTTCCCATCCTTCCGAAGTCGTCGTGTTCAACATCATCAACATGCCGGCCTAACCCGATGGGACGGCAAATGATAACACACCTAGGGAACAGAGGTGATTTATCTTCCCGTACTCCACATTTCTTGGCGCTATTTTATGGGCAGACTACGAGGGTAAAAAACGAGGAACGTGAATCACTCGTTAGTATCACAGAAAACGCACAAGAATGGAAAATTCAAATAAATCTAAGAGCAACGAAATTGAAAATGCTAAAGGCCTCTCGAAGAGATATTTAACAAGATTATACACTTTCACTTTCATTGCTATCTTGAGTCTTGACACTTGAAAAGATGTCTGAAGGGTTCAATCGATAAATTTGTTCCTTTTTTGCTCGTCTCGTTGCTTGAATAGTGTTACAATAAGTTGATAAAACCAAAAAAGTATTATATTCACATTCGGTGTCTGGTAGTCGAGCAACGCGAACGCGTCGGGAAATGTCTCTTGAACATTACGATTTCGGCGGGTTCAATCAAGTGAAAACAGTGCTATTTGGTGAAAATTGGCAAAATCTTATTTGCAGAAGAAGTGGAAGTGTCTTGCTATCACAGCGAGGAAGAAATTTAATTCAAGGCCAGTAATTGGAATAATAAAAGTGTTGCACAGTGCGGAAACGAGCGTAATTATGCACGTTTTTTTTTTCTTTTTTGTGAGGTCTCTGGCTGGTGCCACCCAGTGGCTCAAAAAATATGTAGGCAAAATTTCCTTCTTGACGGAAGAAGGCAGCAGTGGATAACCTGTAAAGTGTTTATTTTGCTACAAATTAGTGAAATTTTCTAAATTTTTCCGGCGCCATTTTGACGGCGATAGAATTCTCTCAAAGGAAGGGAAAATAGGAAAAAACGGAGTGAGTGATTTACAACGTTCATACGCACACACACACGAATAGAGAGTGTAAAATCTACAGCAAGTGAAGTGTGGAGGAAGCGAATGAACGAAAAAAAATCGTTTCCACCAATACAGAAAAGAGTGCTCAGGCCAAGAAGTTTCCATAGTGCGAGGAGGGTCGAAATAGTAAGAATAACACAGAAAAGAAAAATATGCTCACAGTGGTAGTGTGATTGATTCATGGTTCTTGGAAAGCGCTGTTATTTGGCGTGTGCAGTCGTAAAAAAGAGAGAAAAAAAAAAGAGCGAGAAAAGCGAATCAATTTCTACGAACGTACACACGCCTAGCAGTGTTCGAATGGTTCTAGCGGTGCTTGCGCTGCGTAGAGATTCTGGAGCGGAGAGGGCCGAGATAACGAGAGAGAGAGAGAGAGGGGAAATACGTGTAGCAGACAAAGAGAACACTCTTAGTGGAACCCTAAGCTGGAGCTTAGGAATACAGATAAAAGGCATTCTGTGTGATTGTGTGACTGCGAGTTTTCTGTATGCGAAAGTGAAAAACGTGAGAATGAATGTATGGAATGGAAGCGAATTGAGTATCTAGGGTAAGATACGTTTACTGGACTATTTGGATTACGAGGAACTATGGTAAGTGATTTTAATTTAATCTTACGCTGTTTCTTTTATGATTAGCGCTGTCACTCTGCCTCCCGGACGTTTATACGTGTGTGATTGGGTCGCTTGCAAAAAAAAAGTTTTTTCGAACGAAATTGTTTTGTGTCCCGGGCGCGATAATTTGACTTGAACAGCGCTGATCTTTTGTTTACTATGTGCATTGATTTGGTGCACAAAGTGACTAGAAAAAGAAAAGTCCCGTCTTGGGCCGCGGCCGGAGTGAACGCGACGCGACCAATTGAAGAGAATCTTATTATTTTTTTATTAACGTCGTGTAAGAATAGAATTTAATGAGGGAATGGGCGCTTTTTTGTTTCCAGGTTTGAAGGATCGTTGGTGGTAGAGGCTTGTTCTTGTGTGGGGGGCCCCGCCGTGGAGTTTGAGTTTGAATGGATCCCGAAACTATTATATTATTATTATATATTCAATAATACATATTCAAAACAGGACCAAAACAAACTGGAAGAAGCAAAGTAACATTGTTTGATTTTCTCTAATGTATGCATACCGTTTATAGTGCAATTAACCTTTCTATTTTTCCTTTCTAGGAGACAAAATTACATTACTTGTTGATATATTTATTGGTATACTTGTAAATACTTATTTAATCAGATTCGGAATATGAGTGATGAGGAAACTTATTGTGTTCGCGAACCCTCCGTTTAGGCTGGATTTATTGATTTAAATCCTTAAGTTTATTTTCAACTCTTCGATGATGGAACATTTTTAAATTAATATTATAATGATTCACTTTTATCAGCCTTCGTTCAGGAAAATACAGAAACATTGTAATGCATGATTACAATTGCATGATAACTGTAAACTGTCCAAATAACCTTGATTTTTGTGACTATTGATTCTTTATTAAAGCTTACCAATATTTAAAAAAAAAGCATTCCATATTGCGTTAAACCATTCCATGGTGCATAATAAAGAGTTTGTTCAATTCCAATAAAATATCAAAAATAATAATAAAAAAATGTACTGCGGTTAACTTAAATTGAACTTATGTGTATTTTGTAATACTTGTTTATTTTACATTCATTATATTTTATATATTACATGACTAGTAAATTATTTTTATTTCACATATTTAAAATCTCATTATATCATTATAACTATAATTTTCATTTACAGAAAATAGTTGTCCTACAAATACTGATGGTGTATCAAATAGCAAATCATTGTTATTTACATTTTATTTTATTATTATATAATATGATCTATGGTTTTCAGAATTTGGACTACCCAGAGAATAAATTGAATATCATCATACATTAGGCCAATGTTTTTAATTTGTTTTACTTTTGCAGAATTTTGCTCTTTCAAGAATTATTCATTGATACTTTTTTTTATAAATCTTGTATGCTCAAATATCCTTGACTATGTAGCAAATTGAGTCTTTATTTAAATTGTGGATTAATTAAATAGGTAAAGTTGAGTTCAATCATACCACGGCCAATGATTATAAATAACAAAACTTGTTTATTTTTTTATATGTTGCATTTCACTACATATATTATATAAATTATACATTGCATGATGTACTATTACTATTAGCTTAATATTCCAGTTACCCAAGCAAGTCATCGAAATTAATATGAAGCTGATGAAGCAGAGGAAATAACAACATTAAATAAGATTATATTTTTCGTCTGTTAGTTATTAATCACAATTTTTAGCATTATTGTTAGTACCATTCGAGCAAAATATATTTAATTGCCTTATATACCCTATACATTTCAGTGCTGCATCCACCTGCCATTGTAAGCTGAAAAGGTATAGAGCTGCATCTTATTATATGTAAAATACTTCTTCATTGCAGTAGCAACTATATTATCCATATAAATGTATTTCATTATGTCATATTTTAATGTTCTGATATATTTCATTTCTCCATTGCATATATTTTCATTATATAAATAAATACTGGGTTGGGAGGGAGCATCAGGGTATCATTCAAACTGAAACTGGACGATGGTATGATTGACAGCTGGAGTCTAGGAGAGAATAAACACTATCATTTTCTTTATCCTACCGATTCGATTGTGATGATGTGAATTCTACTCCAACAGTTTCAGGGCGATTGACGCGCCCTTCTTAACAAACCATCCAGTAGGAAGCTTAATAAGTATTGCGAATTGTGTTATTCGATTTGTTGGAGCGTATCGTTGGAAGGAGATTCTTAAATTCCCGTGGATTTCACGTAAGTGTCTCTGCTTACGGGTCCACCCTTCCGTTTTTGGCCCTTCATACAGCGATATAGTGAATTCAGATCGGTAGCTCAAATTGATCTTGTTATTAAGTGGAGCTGCATCCAAGACAAGTCTTGAAAGGATGGTGGCTACCTTACATACATACATACAAAACCAAAAAAGTATTATATTGAATGTTAGTTATATTTTCAATCATTCTCAATTTGACCTTGCAGACTATTCAATAATGTCAAATCTTTTGTTATTTCGTGTTCAGCCTACGCTTGCGACTATCAGGCAGAGGGATTCCATCCAGAATGAGCTGAAAAAACCTGAAATCGTGCTCGACCATCTTCGATCTGGATGATACTTGGCACATATTTTCAGTATGATATACCAAGTATTTTCCGCAGGAGAGGAGACCCTTTCGACTCAAGGGTAGTTTTTGAAAAGGGCCTATGTGTTTTTGCACACATACTTTAAAAAAAATGTAGTTCGAAAACAGTTGGTTGTAGAAAAAAATTGACTAAGAAGGAGTTGTAGGAAACTAATAAGGCTTTATAAAAAAAATATACACGGAATTTTTTTTTCGTTTTTTACAAAAAAAAAATTAAAAATAAACCTCAAAATTCAAATAACAAAAAAAACGTATTTTTGATTTTTTTTTATTTTTTTTTAATAAAAACTTGAATAGAAAGCAGAAGTTTTGAAAACAATTCCAGGATGGACAAACTTTTAATAAAAAAGTTTTTCTAAGAGCAACTTGTAAGGCATTTTTGAAACTTTCATTATTTACGGCAAAATGTTCAGTTTTATGTCAGTATATGAATATAAAAATCATTTCAAACGATAGTGCTCATATCAATAAACTTCCTAAATATAACCGTTTTCGAGATATTTCAAATTTACTTTCATAAAAATCATTTTTTTGTAGAAAATATGCCATTTTCATAAGTTAATCGTGATTCTCCATCAGCCTTGATAAGTTTAGCAAGATACACATATATTTACCTTCAATTTGTCTTTTGACGATTGAACAATCAGACAACTCGTTTAGAATTTACAGGGGAAATGAAAACACTATTATTTTAAATATAGAAACCAACACAAGTTAAGTTGCACTTATTTTCATTATCAGGCGTAGTTTCATCCTATTTGAGTTGTTAATATTGATGCACCTATCCATCTCATTATTTTAGGGACATTATAATGTCTTCCATGGTATTTTTCATGAAAAAAAAGAGCTTCTCTGTTAGAGTAGCTTCAATACCAAAACAATATTTATACCTTAATATCCAAATGGTACCTACGTTTGTATTTAAGCATGACCATCCTTTTGAAAACAGACATCACTAAAAATATCTTTTTGAGTGAACAAGTATAATTTGAATATGGAATTCAAGAAGGTCAAGTGTTGCAAGCCGTTTCCTTATAAACGGTGTTCGTCAATGCTTCGTAAATTATCCGAAAATTCGGTTGAAAAACATAAGTTCCTAGAGTGGAAATTTAATTTGGATACATCTATATCAATCTGTGATCCGTGTCGCTTGAATTTGAATAGAATCGAACCATGTGCTGAAAATCTGGAACTAGAAGTGCAACCGTCAGTCATGGACATCGCGGAGCCGCAGCCATCTACATCTCGACATAGCCTCGAAGAAATGCCATCAACTACGTCAATAACAACAGCATCATCTCAAGATAGTGGAGAGCAACAATTTTCCAGGACGCATAATATTGAGCTATTCAACAAGGGCATAGCTGGTATCAATGTATCGCCAATATCGACAAAAAAATCCAGAATCCAAACTATCCCCGGAGAAAGTATATGGACATTACCAATGGCATTAAGAAACGCATCTTCGGTTTTCAAGCGGAAGAAGATGACCTGAAAGCTGCGGAACACAATGAGATGATCGGACAACTGAAGGAGAGATTTGCTGATCCAGGTTCATCGAGAGACGATTAAATAAGGATTCTGACGATTTTGCCGAAATCTTGGTCAACGCAAGCGGTAATGGACGAGTTTGAAACAAATAAATACATTGTATTGCAAGCTCGATGCTTGGCAAACGGGAAAGGAGTATTGGCCACCCCCAACGAAAGGTTAGGACACGGTTTGGATCCCGAAATTAAAAACGAGGTATTGCAGTTCTTCGAAAGCGACCAGATAAGCAGAGCCACGCCAGGACTAAACGATTACGTTTCAGTGAAGAAGGAAGGTAAGAAGATTCACACTCATAAAAATTCTGAATTTTAATTGTGATGTAAACATTCATTCACGTAAACTTAAATTAAATTTCACACAACCGAGCAACTTGTAAACAATGTTGTTTACAAAGATGGGCTTTTGTATACAATATTTGCTACATTGCATGAATTGTGCTAGAACTTTACATGATATATAATGTAAACTTATATGATATATGATGCTCCATTTGTGTGCATCATATTGAACAGAAATTTACACTACTTTTCGAACTGTGTGCATGAAAATATTAATTTAATGCTTCATTGTCTTAGAAAATATTTATTCGAAAAAGATTTCAACCATTATTTTGAAGAAATATTATGCAGCTCATCATTGTTATCTCCGCGAATGCGAACGTTGCTCAGGTCTCTCAGATTTTGAAAGAAGTTTTTCAGAAAAATTCGAGGAACAGGGTATGTCTGAAATATGTTTTGAACAATGGGTTTCAACTGATCGATGTAGTTTAGAGAAACTTGTTAAACCAGTAGATGGATTTGTTCCTTATTTTTGCGAAAAGTTGGAAAAACTGGTATCCCATGATTATATTAAAACTCAGCAGTCTAGTTTCTTGAGAAATACAAAAAATACTCTTAAAAATGGAGAAGTTGTCATAATTTGTGATTTTTCCGAAAATTATTCATTTGTTCTTCAAGATGCTGCCCAAAGTAGTTACTGGAATAATCAACAAGCTGCTATTCTTCCTTTTTACATTTATTATTCAGAATCAGGTAGAATTAAAAATTCATAACATATAAAAACATACCAATCAAAAGTTCATCAAATAAAAGTATATTCAACGAAAAGGTTTATGTACAAATTATTATTATTAAAGACGATCGAAAGTAATAAATGTAAGATGCAAATAAAAACGCATGGGTATTTCATTTATTTATCTTATTTATCTTATAAGTTTAAAACCAATCTTCCAATAGTCTATTGGTGCAAAGGTAAGTACATGCATATCTTGCAAAACTTATCATATTTGATGGACAATCACGTATAACTTACGAAAAGGGCATATTTTCTACAAAAAATTGATTATGATGAAAGTAAATTTGAAATATCTTGAAAACGGTTACATTTAGGAAGTTTATCGATATGAGCACTATCGTTTGAAATGATTTTTATATTCATATACTGACATCAAACTGAACATTTTGCCGTAAATAATGAAAGTTTCAAAAATTCCTTAACAGTTGCTCTTAGAAAAACTTTTTTATTAAAAGTTTGTCCATCCTGGAAATGTTTTCAAAACTTCTGCTTTCTATTCAAGTTTTTATTAAAAAATATAAAAAAAATCAAATATACGTTTTTTTTTTATTTGAATTTTGAGGTTTATTTTTAATTTTTTTTTGTAAAAAAACGAAAAAAAAAATCCGTGTATATTTTTTTTGTAAAGCCTTATTAGTTTCCTACAACTCCTTCTTAGTAAATTTTTTTCTACAATCAACTGTTTTCGAACTACATTTTTTTTAAAAGTATGTGTGCAAAAACACATAGGCCCTTTTCAAAAATTACCCTTGAGTCAAAAGGGTCTCCTCTCCTGCGGAAAATACTTGGTCTATCATACTGAAAATATGTGCCAAGTATCATCCAGATCGAAGATAGTAAAGTTTGGTGACTGACCGATTTGGCGTGGAATTGGTCGGCATGGAAAATCATTTACATTCATTTCATGCAATCATTTACATTCATTTGCCTCTTACTTTTTTCATCAACAGCATTCCGCAAAATGATGTATAGAGCTTTAGTAGATTTTGTTATTAGCTACAACTTTTGCTCATAACTCAAATCTGTATCTTTTATGCATCACGAATTAGAGTTGGCAAAACTTGTTACTGTTTTTCAGTGAATGTAAAATACATTCACTGAAAAACAGTAGTGGCTTCTGTTCACTCTGGTTCGTCATACATAAGAGATACGGATTTGAGTTATTGACAAAAATTGCAGCTAATAACACAACCTACAAAAAATCCATACACTATTTTGCGGAGTTCTGTTAATGATAAAAGTTAGGGGCAAATGAATGTAAATGAATGCACGAAATGAATGCAGATGATTTGCCATGCCTGGCGACTATACAAGCAAGCATTTCATGTATAATATTGTAAAACGTTGAACGCATTTGCCACGATTCTCTCCAATTCCCCTTCAGCAGAAAGGCATACGTGGTGGGACCAGAAATGCACTGAGGTTTATCGTAAAAAGTGCGACGCGTTTAAGCTTTCCGGAAACGTGGAACACCCGTAGATTTCGAAGCATACTCAGCTCTTGAACGTAAGCTCAAGAGCCTCATCAAAGCCAAGAAACGCGGATACTGGCGGCAATTCGTGGACGGATTATTGCGCGAAACGTCGATGAATACGCTTTGGAACGCGGCGCGAAGCATGCGTAACCGGTCTTCAAACAATTAAAACAACGAGAGCGAGGAGTACTCGAATCGTTGGATTCTCAAGTTCGCCGGAAAGGTGTGTCCTGATTCCGTGCCGGCACGGATGATTCCTCGCGAAACTACGAATTCGGTAGACGAGATCAGTCAACCTCCTTCTCGCTCCTTTCGTGTGGCAATTCGGCACCGGGGGTTTGATAAGATTAAGTTCAACTATTTGAAGAACCTCCTAGACGTCGCTAAGAGGTGCATGTTGAACTTGTTTCGTCAGTTCCTGGAGCTCAATATTGTCCCTGATGATTGGAGACGGGTGAGAGTAATAGCCATTAAAAAGCCTGGCAAACCCGCGTCAGATTACAACTCGTACCGACCCATCGCGATGTTATTGTGTATTCAAAAATTGTTGGAGAAAATGATCCCTTTCCGCTTGGACAAATGGGTTGAGAAAAACCACCTACTCTCAGATACTCAGTTTGGTTTCCGTAGGGACAAGGGAACAGATGACTGTCGCGCGTTGCTTTCCACAGAAATTCAGCTGGCTTTTGCTAAAAAAGAGTAAATGGCTTCTGAGTTCCTGGATATCAGGGGGGCTTTTGATTCAGTATCGGTTGTAGTCCTTTCAGACAAACTCCACGCATGTGGCCTTTCTCCATCAATTAATAACTGCAAAATTCTTTAGAAATCACTGGAATTTTGGGGCGAATGTGAAGAGATTTCTCAGGATAGAAATTCTACATCAAAATAATAAAAATTCCCCTCATATTTCCCAAATAAGAATTTCTTATGAGTTCTCAATGGAATTTCATATTAGTTCTGAGAACTTCAAAGGTGAGGAGAATTTCATGAAAAATTTAAGGATAGCTTATAAGTTTCTTCTGAGAACCACCTAATTCATGGTGAATCTTTGAGTGCCATATTCGATATTGACTTCCTGAATTTTCACTGTAGTCCCACAGTCTTGATGATTGCACTTAAGTTAAAATCTAAAGAAATGGTCTTTGATCTCCGTTAAATCAAGAAAAAAATTAAGAGTTGTTTAAACGGTCAATCTATTTTTTTTTTAACTAAACCTTATGGTCCAATTAGGATTCTGTAACTCAGTAAAAATTTAAACATCACAAAAATTCATATTGAACTTAAAACAATATCTATACCTTCGTTAGCGTTAGCTTTACGAAGCCGATTATTCATTGGTCTTTGTTTGTAGCAAAATCAACTTATTTCTATGACTAGTCTCCGAAGTTTTTGCTTGCAGATAGAGTTCATAGTTTTGTGTACGAAAATAAATTTCGAAATAATCTGGGTGGTTAATTTTCCCGAAAGTTTTAGTTGATATTTCCAGAAATCACGTACATTGAAAATTCATAACTCATGATCCAAACATCGTAGAATGAATGTTATGTAAAAATAAAGAGAAGTTATCGCTGCAATCCATGAAAAATATAATCAGAACAATTATATCCACGAACATTTTCACAGTATAGGAGAATAGCTAGAAAAGTAAGGAAAATCCTTAATCAGGGTAATGAAAATTTGTCAAATGATTTTTGTCATGGAAGATTACTTCTTGCTTTTCAATGGTGAAAGTTTCAGAGTGGTGTTTTTGACTGGCCATTAGTTTTTCGGTAATTTTTCAAAATCTTCATCAACTTTTAGGCAAAAAACCTTCTGTAAAAATTTTGCAGACGCAATTTGCCGCATTATTTCAGCGCCTCTGTGGATTTACGGAAGCACAGTATTCCGGAAGATTTTCAGACCGAACGCCTTCCACAGATGATTCAAAAGCAATTTGACACCTTCCCATTCTGGATACCTTATGGGAAGGTTGGGCTCCGTTACCATTTGCAACGTACCCAGGAGCACTTCAACCCTAGTGGTGTCCGCGTCCTATTTAAATTTCCATGAATCATCTTGCTCACATCGGCAGCTCGTAGCACTCGCCGCGAGTATTAAACTGACTCACCGCGAACGTTCATTGAGGCTTGCACTCTTATCCGACCACACCAGTTCGTAAAGAACGATGAGAATGGAACGAGAGTGAATGGAAGGCAGTACGAATACTCTTTGCACACAGGTCACTCACGAAGACTCACGTTAATGGCATCGTTCGGTTCGTTCAGGAATGTATGCTTTGATTTCGTTATTCCAAACGCGTTCAGAGGGCTACAAACTGGTGAGTGACAATTTGGAAGGAGTGATGTACCTAGCTCCGGTCCTCACAAGTTCCTATCTCACGCCTCCACGAGTCATATGATCACAAAAGACTGCCAGCTGAAACATGGACACTGCTGGGTGGCGTAGCCTGAGCAATGTTGTCAATCAGAGAATAGCAGAGTGATAGAGGAAATGCTTCGCCAACCCGAGCGTCTGTTCACCATGGAGGTGCGGCTCAAACAGCGTCTGACTGGCATCCAGCGGCTGAATAAGAAATGCTCTTCCCCGGAAGCTACACCTAAGATGGCAGCCCCATCGCGGCGGATAGGAGACCTTAGGCCAACGCTGGTTTGAGCACTTCGAACAACTTCTTCAAGTTTCGACGGCCAACCAGCCATCAACATCTCGGCATGATCCGCCTAGAGCGCATCACTCGCGTCAATTCCAAGGCCCCATCACTGCACGAGATTGAAGCAGCTATCCGAAGCATGAAATCCAACAAGGCTCCAGGGGTCGATCGCATATCAGCAGAGATGCTCAAAGCTAACCCCATGCTATCTGCACAAATGATGCATCAACTATTCTGTAATATCTGGGACATCGCGACTTTTCCGGCCGACTGGATGCAGAGCATCTTAGTGAAGGTCCCAAAGAAGGGGGATCTGACTGTGTGCGACAACTGGTGAGGCATCATGTTACTGTGTATTGTTCTCAAAGTTCTGTGCAAAGTTATCCTGAATCGGATACAGGAGAAGATCGACGCGACTCTCCGACGGCAGCAGGCAGGATTCCGTGCCGCAAGATCTTGTGTCACGCTCCGCTTCATCCTGGAGCAGGTCAATGAATTCCAAGAGTCCCTTTATTTGGTATTCATTGACTACGAAAAAGCTGTCGACCGTCTCAATCACGAGAATCTGTGGGGCGCTCTGAGACGCAAGGGAGTCCCGGAATCGCAGTATGATGCTTTCACGTGCAGAGTTCTGCATAATGGAGCCTTGTCCGACCCTATCCGGGTAGTCGCTGGTGTGAGACAAGGATGTATACTATCACCGCTACTGTTTCTCATCGTAATCGATGAGATCATGGTATTGACCGTGTACGGAACCGTGGGCTGCTTTGGCAGCCTATCACCAAGGAGCATCTCAACGACTTCGATTTGGCTGATGATGTTGCTCTACTAGCACAACGGCGCTCTGATAGGCAGAGTAAGCTCAATGACTTAGCCGAACGCTCCTCTGCGGCGGGTCTCACCATCAACGTCAACAAGTCCAAATCGTTGGATATCAACACGGACAACCCTTCCAACTTTACGGTAGCGGGGCAAACAGTGGAGAAGGTCGAAAGTTTCCAATATCTTGGCAGCCAAATAGCGTCGGACGGCAGGACCAAGAGCGACATAGCTGCACGAATCAAGAAGGCTAGGGCTGCCTTTGCGAGTTTACGAAACGTATGGAGATCTAACCAGATAAGTCAACGCACCAAAATCCGAATTTTCAACTCGAACGTGAAATCTGTGTTGTTATACGCCAGCGAGACGTGGTGTGTATCAGCAGAGCACACTCAGAAGCTGCAGGTCTTCATCATCCGATGCCTGCGGTATATAATTCGTGCCTGATGGCCTCACAACTGGATCTCGAATGCCGAGCTCCATCGTCGATGTCATCAGAAGCCGATAGCAACAGAAATTCGAGAGCGAAAGTGGAGGTGGGTCGGCCACACACTTCGACGGGGCGGAAACGAAATCTGCAAGCAAGCACTGGATTGGAATCCGGCAGGACATCGCAGCAGAGGCAGACCCAGGGACTCATGGCGGCGGAGCCTCAATAAGGAAATTAAACAAGTCGATAGGAATCTGACCTGGGCCCAGGTCAAGGCAAAAGCGAGTAGCCGCCCAGGATGGAAGTCTTTTACGCTGGTGGTGCACAGGACCCTTAAGAAGGAACACCGGACGTGCTAGCAAATGGCAATGAAACATAAGATCCGTTTTTAACGTACAGCGTTTTGCCAGTCAAGTACGATGACAACCCCGACACCAATCGATGTGAGGTTCCCAATCGCGATAGCTTGCAGAGCAACACTTTATGATCAATTTTGTCAAAAGCCGCCTTTAGGTCCGTATACTCGGAAAAAAAATCCGTTCCCGTGAACTAAAAATCACGGCCAGCTATCCAGAACAAAATTTTCTCAAATATACACCGTGAACTATGGTTCACGGCTGTGGTTCACGAATATGGGAACTCTTTTTTTCCCGTGAGACTACGTCAACCTGCGCTTTATCTTCCATAGCCGAAAAACAGCTAGAAGTTAGATCCAGCAAGTTAGTAGCAAGAGACCTACCGGGAATAAATCCATGTTGATCTGACGAAATGTGGTTTTTTGTAGCGAGTAGAATTTGATCACTGACGATAATCTCGAGAAGCTTTGATACGACAGAAGGGCTGATTATCCCACGGTAGTTTTTAACATCTCGTCGGTCACCAATTTTGTGCACAGGAAACATGTACGATAGTTTCCATCTCATGGAAAATTTACCTAGCTCAAACGAACGGTTGAAAATGAAGGCTAGCGGCTCAGCTACTGCGAATGCGCAGCGATGGAAAACAGCAGGAGCGATACCATCCGGGCCAGGAGCAAATGAATTCTTCAACTTTTTTGAAGCACCGATGATCATTGCAGATGAAATTTCGAACGTGTCTAAATCAACTGCATCCAGTGCGACATTTGACGAAGCCAGTTCGGCCTCGTCGTCGGACGATGACACTGGTTCGGAGATGGATGCGAAATGCATCGCGAATAAATTGCATGCTTCTTCTTCACTATTGGACTCTTTGCCATCATAGATCACATTAGGTGGAACTGATGAGCTTTTCCTCTTGCTGTTTACGAAACCCCAAAACGATTTCGGATCCCAGCGTAAACCAAACTACACCCTCAAAACGTGTGATTTGTTAAGTGAAGCATTCAACTTTCTGTAGCCGTCGATCACTCGTTTGAAATTAACTTTTGCAAATACGGATTTATGTGCCCGGAAATAACGTTGCCACCGATTGCGTTCTTTCTTAGATTTCCGAAGAAGGGACGTACTCCAAGGAGGAGCGACAGGTTTTCTCTTCGTAGGAACGTTTAAGTTCAACCATTGGCGGATGATGGCACAAAAATTTGAGGTCATGTCATGGACATCCACACTGTCATAGATACAATTCCAGTCGAGGCCTGACAGGTAAGCGAAAAGCACATCAAAGTCGATTTTGCGGTAATTGAGTGCTCTTTCGAATTCATTTGCCACCGGAAGTGGCCTAGGACATTCAGCTGCATCATTAACCTGAATATTAAGTGGGGGGGGGGGGTGCAGATCTACTGGCAGCAATGGATCATCAGCAGAATATACTACAGAAGAGCTACCCACCAAATCGAGACTGCGACCTAAATTATTTAGCTGCACGTTAACTTGATTCAGGTTCAAGAAGTCCATACCGTCGAATAACGCTGTACTCGCCAGAGTCAAAAACGTCGAAGAAGCAAGACGAATGCCATTTTCATCCTCAGACCAGGCAGTACGAGGTTGATTGTAATCGCCGCACACAAGTACAATGTCATCCAGAGAAGCGTTGTCGCAGAGTTCACGAACGGTGGCGATGTGTTCTTCAATCAGATCGACATTACGGTTTTTGTCCGGTGGAATGTAGATATTGCACACCAGGAATCGACGACCACGAATATTGGCAGAAACACACACTTGCTCCAGTCTCCTGCCATTGTTCGTATGCAATTGTTCGCGAGCTGCCATGTCGTTCGGCAACGGCTATGAGCGCACCACCAAAGCAGCGCTTGTCGCTATTCAAAGGGGAACGATCACAACGGAAAACGTTGAATGAATTTCCAAAAACCTGCAGGGAATTGATGCTGTCGTCTAATTCTGTCTCCGTTAGCATAATGACATCGTAGGTACTGTCGAGAGATGTCAAAAAATGTCGTCCAGTTTAGTCCTCAAACCTCTCACGTTTTGATAATTAATCCAGGCATCGATGGTACTGGAATTCCTAGGGAAAGAGAGTTGTTCAGAGCGAAAATTGCTGTTACTGCAAGGATACTTGCCATGATAGGCAGTTTGCAAGACCCCATCGACAGCACTAGACTCAGGGCCGGGACGACTTAAGTGGCAGGAACGAGAAAGCTGCGAGATTTTTTCCATGACGGCCACGGGTTCGACTGAGCTAAGCGGGTCAGGGGCTTCCGTACTGCTATGTTTAGAGCGTCCCGGGTCAGATGACGATGAGCTTGGTTGTGTTGAAGAGTGGCGTGAAGATGAAGCGTTGAAAAGTGATGAAGGGCTATGCGTTGGTATATTGCAACAAATAGTGTCCTCGAACGGACTTACGCTGGAATCGGAAGGACGATCAGGAAGTGAGAGTTTATGGAAAAGAACGTACTTGCCTGGGAAAGCAGCCTGGAGGACCTCAACTACAGTCTCGACAGCAGGACCACGACAACTATGATGAACGTTGGCAGCAATAGACCGGACTGTGTCGAGCTGAGAAGAGGCCTCCAATGTGCTTTTTAACATGCGTCGCGGGGTCCGTCCATCCGACAGGAAGCATTAGTTTTTTAGGAAATTGACAAACTCCCGTAAACGGATACCAACAGGCCAAGTCGAGGGTTCCAACGCCAATTCTTTCAGATTAGGGTCCAATCTGATTTTGTAAGAAACAATCGTCAAGTTGGTGGTATCTTTGCCCTTGGGAACAAGGCGCACCATATCAGCAGCATCGGAAGTACACAAGCAGGGCATAA
Organism: Ochlerotatus camptorhynchus; assembly: GCF_037179485.1. Classification (NCBI taxonomy): domain Eukaryota; kingdom Metazoa; phylum Arthropoda; class Insecta; order Diptera; family Culicidae; genus Ochlerotatus; species Ochlerotatus camptorhynchus. The sequence goes on along the minus strand of NW_027040668.1, from coordinate 1,551,914 downwards.
CAATTTTCTGCACGTAATTGTCACTGATTAGTGGATTTAATCCTGTCATGTACAACTAAAACTTATCCGGCACCGCAGCTTGCACGATAGAAGGCACAGAAAGATGAATCTCGCTAAGGTTAATCGCCTTCGTTCCGTTCACGGCAGGCACAGATGTTTCCGATCGGTCTTCATGCGGCGCTTTACACTCAATCTTGGCCAAAGTGACGAAGAGGGAGCGGGATTTGTTCGATGCGGCTGATTTGCAAAATTATCATTTTTCTGGCTAAGTTTTCAACGACAACGGACAGCTCCTGAACTTGTTTAGGTAAATTAGCGTTACTCTATTAGAAAAAAAGTGTTCCGTGACAAAAAGATATCCTTAATTCCGCCGCAAACCAGCTGGTATCTGCTTTGCCGACCAATTCATCGGGCAGCTGTTTCGATACCGTGAGTAAACCAAACAAATAATCAAACCATGCGCATGCGTTAACCACACCAAATGTACTACGTGAAAGAAGAGCTTGATGAGGGAAAATAGCTAGCGATCACTAGAATAAATCCGAACACAGTAGGGAAACCAGAGAAGAAACACGAATATGGAAACCTAGGTTATACAATAAAATAGACTTACTAAAAGTTTCCCATGTAAATTATTATTGGTTTCAAGAGTTCTCAAATTTAGCGTCGTTCTACATTTTTGTTGATGTGTTCTTTTACGCCAGGTTAGAGTGGCGTTTTCGTGAGTAGGTATAACGAGCTGTAACATCAACTATTCTCTTATCACGATTGTGGAGAATCTCGATCCATCATACTGGAGTCTTCTGTTTCGTTTCCAATTTAATTTTTTGGTTCTGATTGAAACAAACCCGCCCTGAGGCTGGGTTTCTAGCCGGGTAAACAAGACTCGACAAACGGTCCTCCCCGGAGATGGCGCTTAAGCCATCCGTTTATCGATCCAAGGAAAGTTTCAGAAGATGGAAAACCGTTAGCCGCATTTTACGCGCTACACCTTTACACGCGTAGCGAAGTGAGCCCACGCAAACCAACAACATCATCGGGTAGGGAAAATTCTCGCTTTTGGTTTGCGTGGACGTACTTCGGTTCGCGTGGAAAGGGTCTTACAACTTTTTGTTTCAATTCAAACTTCATTTCGCTAGTCATCACCTACGACTGAACGTGAACATCGCAGAATATCTCATTATTAAATAGACCCAGGTTTGTTTTTGCAAATTAAATATTTACTCTAATTTGCTCACAGTTTTCCTATTCGGCTGTGCCACCCGAATAGCAACAGGAGGTAATTTGTAGAATAAAATGGAAAATAAAACTAATTTTCATTAACATGCTCCTTCTTCCAAACCATACACCGGTTTAAGCTGAGCTGTGTATGTCCTCATGGCCCAGAAAATTGAGTCGGAACACGTATTGCCTGATTTCACGCCAAGGCCGCCATCTCCAGTCTCTCCGTCTCCACTCGTTCTGGTTCCGGATCCGGATCCAAGCCATCAGAAGCAGTTTGCTTTGGAGGAAATTAAAACTTTCGCAAATTTCCAACAACATAGAATCTTAGTTTGGGAATGAATTTTTCATTATAACCCCAACAACCATTCTCGCTCGATTCGAACCATATCTCTCGTTTACGCTGTCATACTCAAACACACACATACATACGATGGTGGGGCAAAGCTTGCCGAACCGTGGCGTGCATGCATGTGTTCCGAGTTCAAAAGCAGAAGGAAATGGAAAATTCACCTGGCTTATTTCATTTGCACACGGAAAACTTTGCCTGCCTGCTGCACTCACTTTGAGTCTGTAAAAGAAGCAGCAGGAGGCCAAAGTTTTCGATTCTTCTTTTGCTTGCTTCAGCCTTTGGGTTTCACATATTCTCCACAGCACACGGCCGATGAGATCGACTCAAATTGAGCGGTTTTTCGCGTAGGTCACTTGCAGAATGAGTCAAATTTTCCTCGATTTTCCTCTAAAATCTGCTCGAATATGAGGAAAATCTACGAAAATTTTGCGTTATTCGACTTTGAGTGAATCGATTTCAAAAATGAGTTGGTTTAATCGACCGTACATCCTAGTGTTCCTCCCATTTTCTTCGGCTTTCGGTAGTTTATCGTTTGTCTCTGCCGGCTAAAGCAAACTTTTTTGTTCGTTATTCTAGGAAGAATGTTTTCTCAAAGTTTTTCGGAGCTGATATTTTCTGTACCACCGCTCTACTATTTTATTTTCTCATGCAAGAGAAAAATTCCGGAACCTGGAAAATAAAAGCAACACACGTCGCATTTCTGCTGCAAACCGAAAGTTTTGCCCGGCTGCTGCTTCTGCTGTGTGGGTGGAATGGGAAAGGGGCAGAGGTTAGTTGGTATTACCACGTGTGCCAGCATTCACGTCCGATGCAGCAACCGGAAGAGGGAGCCGAATCCCAGAGTAAAGGCATGTACAAACTGCATGCACTCCGGCATGGATGGGAACGGAGGAAATTAACCTGGGACATGCGATGTCCCTTCCAGTTTCATGCATTGCAATGTTCGCGTGGAAGGCGACTGTTTGCTGTAGCAGAAAAGATACAAAGTTTCGCTCCAAGCTTTGATGTAAGTAGCAAGTTGGACAGCAATTTGAAAAATAAAGTTTCTGGGTTTGTCGAAATCGTGAAGCTTGACGAATATCTGCAGCGTAGGATTCGAGCCCGTGTCGGTGAAGTGAATGACTCAGTGTTGTCAATTCAATTACAATGCTGCAAAACTGACACGAATGCTTTTTTATGTGACAAGCAAGCAAATACTTTGGCTCAATTTAAACACCGCAAAACATTGTTAGCTGATGGATTGTCTAGGACATTGAAACGAAGCCGATCACGGCATTGTTTAAAAATATTTTCTTTTTTTTTCCTTTTTTGGCTATTACGTCTCTTGTGAAACCTTGTGCCTGGTGCTATTAAGATTCACACTACCTCTTATTTCAAAACAAAGTTCAATTTTAGTTATCTTATTTCAAATCAACTGCCGAAGCAGGTCGCTGTCAAGCTCTTGCAACTCTATCTCACCATCGTCAGATGATTTGGTTTCACCTTATTTACCCATTGTAGGCTGTTGAACTAGTCGAGTAACCAATGAAAGCACATTTCAAGAGCCACATGTGAAAAGGGCATCCAAGCTTTACACACTTAGAAATAACTAATTTTACACGTGACGGAATCCATCTTCGACATAAAAGATGAGACGCAAACAAACAGATCATGTGATATTAAGTGCTTCGAGACTGAAAAGTTCGTTGGTCGAAGAAGAGTACATTTGATTAAGCTATATTTCGCGTCAGTTGTGACTCAAAATTATGTCAAAATTGACGCTCGTATATGTCACTCTCAGAGCATCTAAATTTACATGAATTTTTCGAAGAGTGTATGTAAGCAAATCCTTGTAGGCCGTTTTATCGCCAACCGAGGGTTGCCCACGCAAACCAACTTCATCATAGGAAAGAGGGAAGTTTCCCCTACCCGGTGATGTTCATGGTTTGTGTTGGTGTCATATGGGTGGCGAGAATAGTGTAGCCAACCTGGACGATCCGACTTAAAACGCGTGGGCGAGTCCATTAAATTTCCTAGAAAGGATTTACGGATTAGGCAAGTCGGCTTTCAACTAACCGTCCAAACGGGAAAACCCTATTATCTCCGTAAAATCACAACCACGATAATCACTCAGAGAGTCGATGAGAGCTCACCCATACCAAATAGACCTCTACGAAAGAGAATTTATCCTCATCGGCAGTCTCGTCACTTGCCACTAGACGTCGCCCCGATCTGGAAGTGGACTACTCTCTCCAACATTCAAACGTTCAAACTCTCAACAAGAGGACGGGACCACTGGCGTGCACATGATGGGGCAAGGTGGGGCAATTGCCCTTCCTTTTATAAAAGAGATGTTTATTTCCACATAAATTACGATATAAAATAACTTGTTTTCTTGATAACTTAATTTGAAGGTAAAATAACTTCATGTCATACTAAAAGGGGACTGTAAACCTTTTATTGCGTCAATTTCTTTGATATGGTGTCTGAAAATTGCAACCACAGAGGTGCATGAAGGGACAAACTTCAATGAAATTTTTTGGTCAAGAAATTGCACCACAGTGGTGCATACAAAAAAAATTCTGGTGTATTTTTTTTTCAAGGTGGTTCATGGAGGGATAAAAGAAGAGGGTACACACTAATCGAGTCAGTACGGTTTTACCGAGTTTTTGAATTGCGGAACTGTTCGGTAAAAGTTTAAAAATCTGTGGAAAATTTATTAACGACAAAATTTGTTCTGAACTTGTACATACTTAGTTCTGTTTACCCCATTTAATGAAAGAAAATAAAATTGGTCGATTTCATTGATTCCTTACGGATAACGGTCATTTGAATTTTTACCGACTTTTACAGTAATTCAAAAACCCAGTAAAAAAATACTGACTCCTGTAAAAAAATCTTAGTGTGTAAATTTAAGGTTGGAAAAATTCACCTTCATGGTGGTAAATCGAAGAGAAAGCTTTTTATTGAATATCTGGTGTAAAAATATCATCAATCATGGAGGGACTAATCAAAATTAAATCACGCTAAAAATTTGGAGGTCCACATTTAACTGAATATTTCTGGTGGAACGTTCGCAATACTGTGGTGAATGTAGAAGCAAGGTTTATTCATTTTTCTGGTGCATAATTTACATCGTTCTGATGAATGCAAGCTTCATTGAAAATTTATGGTGGAAAATTGGAAATGCCTGAGAATTGCACCACAAAGGTGCATGTACAAACTTCACTGACAATTGTTGGTACACTATTCTAGTGAATGGAGGAGAATGCTGGAAATTTCTGGTGCAAAATTTGTATCGCTCTGTTAAATTAAATTAACAGAAAATTTCTGGTGGAAAACTTGCACTGGTCTGGTAAATGAAGGCACAAGCTTAATTTAAATTAATCTATATTGAAAACTTCTGGAGGAAAATCTGCACCGTTTTGGTGAACGGATGGGCAAGCTTTTCGAAAAATGTTTGGTCTCAAATTTGCATCCTTTTGCTCAATAGAGGAACAAACTATAATTATAATTTCTGGTGTAAAATTTGCACCATTCTTATGATTGGAGGGAAGCTGCTTTACTGAAATTTTTTTTTGTTTATTAATTTATTTGATAAGGCTCAACCGAATTTACTTTACAAAGCCGAGGATTCTAGTTCACTATACAATACATCTTAAAACTATAGTCAAAAGGTACAACACAATGAACATTTTATCTTCCGCTGTCCAATAAGCTTCCTCCACCAGAACGGGAGCCGATTCCAGTGTTTTCATTCTATGGCAGATTCGCCAACGAGGGTCAGAGCGCTTCCATTGCAGCAATGGACGCAAAACGTGGTCAGCACTCACACATTCATCACGAAACGGTTGCTTTCCAAAGTCGTCGACGCATCGACTGAAAGAACTACTGATGAAGAACAATGAGGAGGACCACACAATGGTTGCTGCCGAATAAACAGACGATCGCGTGACACACATTGAGAGTGGTCTGCTTCTGTCGACAGACGAGTGAACACTTACTGAAAATTTATGTTGGCAAGTTTTATTTGGTGGAAAACCTGCAACATTCTGATGATAGGAGAAGCAAGCTATATTGAAAATGTCTGGTGGAAAATGGCAAAAAGAAATCTGCGCCAATCAGATGATTGGAGAACAATTGTTCATGAACATTAACGGTGAAACATTTGCATCGTTCTGGTCAATTGAAATATCCTGGTGTAAAATTTTCTGGTGTACAATTTTCTGGTGTTAAATTTTCTGGGAGCAGTTTGTATTGAAAATTGCTGGTGTAAGATTGAATCTGCTGCATGAAGGGGCTAGCTGAATTGAAATTTTTTGATGTAAAAATTGCACAGTTCTGGTGAGTGGAGGGGCAAGCTTTATTGAACATTTCTGGTAGAAAAACTACAATGTTTTAGTGAATGGACGGACAACTTAAACTTGACTTCCGGGCAGAACCCCAAGAGTATTGAATTCTCAAGAGAAGTTCCAAAAGAAAAGATTTATGGGGATGATTCCATGAAAATTCTGCGAATATTTTTTAGCGAATCCTGCAGATAGTTGCAAGATAATTTCAAAAATAATATCGAGATAATCAAATTTTGAATGAAATTCCAAAAATTTCAAGAAAATTCCGAGGAAAATTTCAAGTTCATTTTGGGAAAAATTTCTGGAGAATACAGAGGAAATTTTTCTGAACATTAGGGGAATTTCAGTTCCAAGGTGTTCCGAGAAAAAAAAAGTTCTAGAATATTCCGAGAAGAACCTCAAGGATATTGAATTCTTCAGACAGTTGTAAAATATTTCTGGAGAGAATTCAAAGAAAATTCTGTGGATAATTTCTATTGCATCCTGCAGATAGTTCCACGATAATTTCGAAAATCATATTATGAGTGAACTTCCAAAGGGATTTTAAGCAAAACTTCAAGCGAATTCCGAGGATAATTTCTGAAATTCTAAAGGAATTTCAGTTCCAAGGTGTTCTGAGAAAAAAATCACGAAGAATTGTTAATATAATTCCAGTGGACTTCTGAGAAGAATTTCATAAGAGTTCATAGAGTTCTAAAAATTTCTAAAAGAACCTAAGGAGCTGAGGATGGACTTTTTCGCAACTGTACAAAGTATAAAGAAAGCTGTTGGATTCCATAATTGAAAATTAGGTATAAGTTTGCCATTGAACCTTGGTCGATTGTTGTCTTACTAAGAATTTGTCTAATTTTTTTTTTTTTTTTTCCTTTGGTTTGTTTTTTCCGTCGATCTTGTTTTCCGTGCTGAGCACCAATGCTACCGACGTGCCAGGAAGGCAGCTCTCACACCTGGACCCTACCTATCGACCCATCAACTCATGAACCGCGGACCAACGGCTTTACTTCCCATCCGAAGGAAGGCGTGATCAGAGATGTTATGCCTCAGAACATCCCGGCGGCGCCGACTGGGATTAAACCCAGGCCTGCTGGGGTGATAGGTAATCACGCTTACCACTACACCACCGGTGCCGTTAAGAAATTGTCTAAGAATCTTCTCTGAAAATTTCAAGTAATTTGTTACCGTGGTTGACATGCTCATTTCTTCGCACAAGTCGTCATTCCGTTAACAATTCTGTACTCATTTATCAAAATAGTTTTTTGCGCCTTTGGTCCAATCGTTATATATTTTTTTTTAACCTTTCAATGATCCTATTAGCCATGGCATTTAGTAAAAAAATTCAAAAAATTAAATCTACAATTTTCGCTGAAAATGACCAAGTTCAACGTACTCGCTACGGTAACAGTAAAGTAACTACAACAGCATATAATGGCTTACAAAAATACTTACTTGAAATAGTCAAAAATTTTAACGATGTCTTAAAAATATACAAAAACGTGCTGCACAAAATTTCAGAAAGGTAACTGAATAAAAGGTGATACCAGTACCTTGAAGAATATATTTTCTTTGATTTGTATTGTTAACCTGTAAAGAAGAGCATGCCGCAAAACATTATTTCAACGATTCCTACAGGGTTCAGAAATTGGAAGAAATCGACCGAGTTGCTGGGCAAACACAATCGCAGTGATACCCATGTTGCTAGTATGGGAGCGTGGAAGAATTTCAAAACCAGGAAGGCTATCGACGAAGAACTGGACCACCAAAAAACAGCTATGATTGCTGCAAGTAAGGCAAAGCGGCTACAAAATCGCTATAGAATGGAACATTTCATCGATATTTTGCGCATACTTTGCAAAGGTAGCCGACCACTTCGTGGACATTCGGAAAGAGCAGAAAGTGTGCCACACTACGATCCTGTGCTGCAAAAACACTTGGCGGAAGGTGCAAAAAATTGCCAGTATACAAGTAACCGTATTCAAAATCACATTATTACGTCGTTGCACAATGTATTGTAAAGAAGATGAACCACCACCGGAGCAAAAAATAAATAAAATTAGCTAAATTGAACAGTAGGGGAAAAGTGGCCGGAGGACAGCACCATCTACCACGTACTTTGGAGTACTCCCCATCCCCAGATTAAATACCATAGATAAAAATTGCCCCCCCCTTAACAAGATTACTGTGCAAAATTGTTTCTTATAGATTAAGCTACATGTACTGAAATTCTGAGCTTAATCGAGTTTGCTGCACCAGTTTTATGCACGAAATAGTGAAGGGATGTTATTTATCCATACATTTCAACCAATATCCCCATATAAATTTTAAATCAAAAGCGCCAGCTCGTGTTACATCCGAATAAGCTGAAATTTTCAGAGAGTGGTTTTTTCACCTAATGGAACAAATCGGGGGGTTGGCCCGTTGAAAAAAATGATAAAAAATTTCTCCCATTTAAATGTGGGCCAGTCTATTATCCATAAATTAAATGGAACCCTCTTAGGAAAGATTTCAGCAAAAATGCTTGTGTCTTTCTACTGCCTACACGAAGGAATTTAATTCAAACAATTTAAACCTATTAAGTTATAAACAAATATTATACAAAATTCCTGATCGTTACAATAAGACATAAGAAGGTTTGTTTACAATAAGCTTGTTTGCCAATTTTAAAAGGTGGTTCTTGAGTTTAAATTGTTCTAAAACTTCAAAAAATTGAGGTTATTGTTGAAAAACTGATTTTGGGAAAGTGATCGCATACTATCATGAGTAACTCCATGCTTTTTGAACCGATTTTTGACTTTCTATTTTGGAAAGCAGAGAAATAGAGCTTACCAAATATGTACACAGATTTGGAGACTTTACTGAAATTCATTGACATTTTTTTTTATAAAACAAAATCACATTAACTGACCGAACTCCAAGACTGCAAAGTGCGTGACGATGCTGTGAACTAGCACGCTTCTTAGCAACAGGACAGGCGTGCTGTGTCACAGCATCGTCACGTACTTTGCACCCTTGGGGTTTTGTCAGTTAGTCTAGTTTTAGATTCCTCTAAAATGACCAAAACATAACACTACCCCACTATTTAATACTACCTGTACCCTATGCAATCTTGAGGATTTGGTTAAAATTCGAGCCAAATTGCCATTTGAAGCCATTTTTCCGTGATGAAGTTTATGTGAGAAAATGTATAAAGAAGCACAATTTGCAATGTGTTGTAGCTCAACAACTTTGTTCCATACCGAAAGACGATTTGAGTTGATTTTAAAAAGCTAAAAATCATTAAGCATGCTTCAGGATGACACGGGCAATTTTAGTGCAAGCAGTTGTTGTGTCAGAATTGAATCAAACCCATCCGTAGCAAATCTAATCAATTACAAAAGGACTGCGACTTGGGGAACCAGAATGGTATAAATTAAAAAGAAGATTGATTAACTCTATGATTTCATTAAGAATACCATGTTTCAGTCACTATAAATCAAGGGAGACGCATCGCAGTCTAATCGCATAGGATTATTGAGCAAAAATCCAAAACTTTATAACTTCAAAAAGTATAACTCATAACGAAAAAAATAGGGGAAACGGGTGTAATGTCAGCCTAAATGCCTCTAATTTGGGCCCATACATAAATTCAGTCAGCAATCGACTAAATTTTCAATAGCGACCAAAAATATCCATAAGTACGGTCCCAATAACGCGTTCATCTAGATAAATTTGATAAATAGCAGATTTTTAGCGATGGGCCCAATCTTAGATCCATAGGCCAACATTAGAACCATTTCACCTACCTCCTGGAAATGAAAACAGCGCAAAAGGTTATCTTCCATTCAATTCAACTTAATCAGTTTTTGTACTCATGACATATATGTATTTTGACTACAATGTGCAGTAGAGTGTTTCAGCGTTATATGGAAAAAAGTCAAAGTCTGGAATTTCAAATGTTACCCTCTGCAATGGTAGTTTGGGGGGTCAGAATCACCCTGCCAAAATTTGAAGTCATTTGGTCACGGGAACCCCTTGCTCAAACGGCTTGAAGTTTGTATGGGGAAAATCGACAAAATGTATGGGGGAGCGAGCCACTTTCACATTCGCGGCTCTAGGTGGCGCTGTAGTGGGTCGATTTCCTTCGTGTAGCACCTTTGGAGTATTGGGAACATCTTGGCTCAAGACCGGATGTGAATCCGAGTTACCCCCGAAAAGTTATTAGTGTTTCAAACGAACACCACCTGCTTTACTTCTGGCGAGGGCCTAACGCGCTTGTGCAGTTTTTATTTTTACGAACAGGTATACGAATAGCAATGTTTGCATAGGTATAACTTTTTTGTTTAACAATGAAATTGGATGAAATTTTCACAGTGAGTAGAAAAATGTTCGAAATTATGGTCTACTAAAAATTGGAACAGATTGGCCAAGTGGTTCCGGTTTTATTCCGGGTTTCCGAGAGGCCATCGGGGGAGAAAAGGTACCAGTCGTCTACAACAAGGTGGTGCTGAAAATCCACAGCAACAGGCATCTATGGGTAGTGCTGATTAATATTTTAACAAAATCAACCCATAACCTGGTTCTAAATACTGAGCGTCCACCGGAAGGCCTTCCGATGACCTGGATCAATCTTAATCTGGATTATTATGTATTTTTGATCAAAGTAGGCCTTGATTATTCTCTGCAACTATATGAAATGTAGTAAATTAATGATTTTAGATATATAAGCGTTTCAATGGCTCCAAGTGGTCACCAGATGATCCGCCGGAAGATCCGAAACATCCGTAAAATTTAGTGCTACATAAATTCGATCAAAGTAGGCCTTGATTTTTCTCTGCAACAATGAGAAATGTTGTAAAATGGTGATTTTTGATATGTTAGCTGTTCAATGGCTCCGAGTTATCACCAGATGGTCCACTGGTAGATACGGAAGATCCGTAAAATTGATTGATGTGTAAATTTGATCAAAGTAGGCCTTGATTTTCCTCCGCAATTATATGGAATACAGTAAAATGGTGATTTCTGAAATATTAGCTGGTCATTGGCTCCAAATGGTCACCATATGACCCACCGAAAGATCTGGAACATCCGTAAAATTGGTTGCTACGTAAATTTCATCAAAGTATGCCATGATTTTTCATTGCAACGGTATATAATGAAGTAAAATTATGATTTTTTATACATTAGCTGGTCACTGGCTCCAAGCGGCTCGCCGAAAGATCCGGAACACCCGTAAAATGTATTGCTGCGTAAATTTGATTAAAGTAGGCCTTGATTTTGCTCTGCAACTACGTGAAATGTAGTAAAATGGTGATTTTTGTTATATTAGCTGTTCAATTGTTCCGAGTGGTCACGACATAACCCACTGGAAGATCCGGAAAATCTGATAAATTTATTGCTGCGTAAATTTGATCAAAGTAGGCCTTGATTTTACTCTGCAACTATGTGGAGTGTAGTAAAATGGTGATTTTAGATACATTAGCTGTTCAACGAAATATCCATCATCTTAGGTATAAGTTTGATCATTTATTCCCTCCTCCTCGTATGTACTAGCGAAGCTCTTACCCTCATTTATGTATTTACCTGAATAAACGTAACCCTAGCAGCACACTTGTCGCAAACGGCAACTCCTATGTGATTTATTCCGGTTACAATCAAGTTGCCTCAACCTTTAGAGACGGAAGTGTATTGCTTGGGAAATTATGCTTAGTGGGACTAATACACATTACAACCTGATTGTAAAACTCAATTTTGTGACTTGTTTTGGACACGGTATCTCTGTTCGAAACATAATTAACAGTCAGAGTACTAAGGATGCAAAGCGCGAATACACGGTCGATTGTTCACGACAAAATTAGACACAAATTTCCTTGATCCAGGGTCCGACAGTGGGATCCGAGCTTCGATCAGATCGTCCGTCTTTCAAGAAAGCGCTGTGGGGAAAGTGATGTCTGTACGAGATAATATAGAACTTTTCCCAACCGTCCGCTCTTGTGATTGGTTCACAAAATGTTCCTATTTTGTTCGTTAAATTTCTTTAGCTATTTTCCTTGCTCGTACTATAAGCAAAAACAAAATTCTGAATAAATTCTCTGTCGAATGGTATATTGCATGCCATATTTCCTATTAATGGTTTTGAGAAATATGCGATTGAAAACTTTCTCATTTTGGTTACATGCCTCATTTTTGAATTCGTAATGTGACCCACAGTATAGTAAAGTAAGACGAAATCCTACGTCAAAATGAAAACTTTTAGTTCACCATCGAAAAAAGAAAATTGAGTTATCGTAAATATAGAAAATAAATTTTCATCATCAACTAAATTCAGAAATTGCGGCCCTAATTACGGGTGTCACTTCGCTGTGAAAACGAAGTGAAGTGACAAGTTGTCATTCATGGTGAAGTGATTCGCGGGCAAAAAAAAATACTCCGGTACTGTACATTCCAAATACCAATTTGGGTTTTATGAAAGTTCTGTAGACCATGATTTGGACTTGTAGAATACTTTAAAACCTCGATAAAACTTGCAATGCTACTTGGGATATCGCACATATAACTTACGAAGATTGGCCTCCCTTAGCTCAGTCGGTAAAGGCGGAGCTACGAAGCAAGACCTTGCTGGAGGTGGTTGGTTTTGATTCTCGGTCCGGTCTAGAAATTTTGCGGGTTTCGGGTTCGGGATTATAGTAATTCATAAATGGTACAGGCATCGAAAGCTCTCTATTAATAACTGTGGAAGTGCATCTAGAACACTAAGTTGAGAGCATGCACTAAGCTAATATGCGATATGCAATAAACTTGAAATGCAAAGAAGAAAGAGACGAAACATAAAAAGAAGGAGAAGGATGAAAGTAAGAAGATGGTGTTTTAATAAATTTTTTTAAGTATGGCTAAAATAGGAAAAAACTGCTTATACCATATAAAAAATGTGTCCCGAGCAAAGTCAGTTATGCAAAATGAATGCATCGATATTTTATTTTGTAGTTCCTATCATAATGAAAATTCATTTTGTTTTCAATTATCGTGACATTAGTCTGATATCATATTGTGTTTTAATTATGCAGTCCATTTTTTTAATTTTAAGCAACTTAACTTCAAGTTCTGTTTGTTTGTTTTTTTAGATATATTTTTTTAGGTTATTCGTAACTTGTCCGGGGTGAGATTTAAACTCAATTTTTTCGGCGTACGAAGCCAGACCCGTGTTTAGTTAAATATTATGAATGCAAAATTAGTAATCAAATTGATTTCATTGAAAGCAGGATTAGTTTTCCGTTTTGTTCAACAATGTAAAATTATGCTCTCATTTTGCTGTGTTGACCATTAGTTCGACCAAAATGAGATCAACTGGTGTAAACAAAATAAGTTAGATCATAACAAATAAATTTGGATACCAACTTTGCTCGAGTATGCCGTTAAAAGGACTGTAATACGAATGTTGACCGAGCAACAGCGATAGTGGAATGATGATCAGCCAACTAGCAACGTCCATGTGCTGGAGCTCCTAAGTTAAGAGAGATTAATGTTTATTTGATATGAAAACATTTAACCAGTTAACATTTTAACCAGTTCAATACGCTCCAGCATACAACATTGCAAGATCATCAATATCAACTCTATTGTTCAGTGAGTGAACCCACTGTATGCAACTCTGTCTTACCAAATGCATAGTAAATCAAACCAAGCATTCGTTCAAATCTTGCTACACAATTGATGGATGAGCCTTTATCACCACATTTTATGTGAATATATCTTCATTCGCTCACCCTCATTCTGCCACCCACTTTGAGGCCAGAAGGAGGCCCCTCGCATCAGCCGTAAAGCTTTTAAAATACATCGATCAATCGCTTTGGAGAAAACCGCTTACGGTTCGGATCATTTTTTCCTCTTTATTTAATCCTTTCAGCTTTCCGATTGACTGTCTGGTGTCTGTGTAGGGAGGTGGGCCAGGATCCACATCCTGTTCCTCCGATTTTTATATCATCGAACCAACAACAAACGCCAGTTCTCAATCACTCACTCCCACTCAGATTCAGACTTTACCGCGGCTGTGGTGGCTACGACGGCGGCGGCGCTGGTGGTAGTCAATCGGTTCAGGATCGATGCGGTATATTTATAGGACTGTGCAGTTCGCAAACCGATCGGACAGTGAGCGTAGTCAGCAATAATGTTGGATGGTTTTCACACTTTTGCTTTCGAGAGAGAGAGAGAGAATGAATGGCGGGCAGGTGGGAAAAGCGAGCAACCATAAAAATAAACTCAGCCCGAGGAAAAAGGTAAATAAATCTCACCCTGTTGAACGGCGAGCCGGCACAGGCCATGGCAGCCCGAATCACGTGCAAATGATTTAATAGTTTTGATTTCGGTTTATTGTTTTTCCTCCTGCATTTTGCACCGATGCGGTGGGGCTGCGTGCTTCTCGGGAAAGCTTTTATTTCTGGAATGAAATTTTTTATGCGCTATACGCGTTTATCGGTCATCAATTGAATTCGCCTGTGAGCTTGAACGAAATGATCGTTTGATGTTCAAAGGAAAAAAGAAACACGGACCACTGGTCACACGATTGGGTAAGTTTTATTTGCGTTTATTTGGGTAAATATGTCACCACAGGAAATGTGTGCCGATCGTTTGATGAACCATGCATGCGATTTGATCGGAAAACCTCTAGAGCAACGGTTATTTTTATGATCCTCGTGATGTTGCTACAACATGTATTAAAGGGTTAAGGTCTAATTTCCGTCATACTAAGTACAATCCGTACTTTATATGTCTTTTTCGAACGGAATTTAACAACAAATTTCATATTTCTATCAAAGCAGAACTTTAAAATTTATTTTGCCTTTCCATACGTACCGTTTGATGTGGTAAAGAGCCACAAATTGTTGAGATATTGTTAAAAACACTCCTTCTTGATTCCAATTAAAACATACGAGTTTCAATTCCGTCAAAACAAATTGAAATGTCAGTTGATGAGCTTTGGCATACGGTTGAAGACAGACAACATGGATTCGCTAGCAACGCTCTTTTTTTTTAGAATAATGGATGTAAATGGTGGGCGTTGGCTAGATTTGGATTTTTCAGATATAATCCTAAATAGGACCTAGATTATTTAATACTCTAGTAACCTCAAGTCCGTGCTCTGTCACAATGTTTCATTGTGATTAATCAACACTCAAAGGGCTAAAATATCAAATTTGGAGTGAATTTGAAAGAAAGGGAACTTGGAGTGTAGAGCGCACTGCCCACTGGACGATTCTGAAGCCTGGCCAAATGAGTGGGGTATGGGTTTATTTGATTGAACGTCATTTCCAATTTATATATTGATACTAACCATTGGCATTTGGTATCAGATTCACATCGTCAGGCCCTGCCCACGAATAAAAGGATTGACGATGATTTGTCAAGTTTTATTTTCATTTGCATATAATTGTTATTTTAAGTTTGATTTTGTAATTATGAGATAAACAGTTTACCTCAATTGAAACATTGAGTTGTATAAACTTGACAAATCTTACATCTAACATAGTAGTAGTTACAGTGTCGCATTATCTAACAACCACTGCCTGCAACTACTGTTGGAGGGGCCGGCAGGGCTGATTACGGATCACAACTAACATAACTCTAACACTAAAATGGTCCCGGAACTAGCGCTCATTCATTGCACTTTATGGCAGAAAGTAGTCTTATTTATTTCCGGTGGACATTGGTCAAAATTGGATTTTTTTTTATATATAATCCTAAAAAGGACCTAGATTATATGATTTCTTGTAACCTCAAGTCCGCGTTCGGTCACAATTTGTATTTTGATTAATCAACACTCAATGGGTAAAGTATGAAATTTGAGATGAATGTGAAACAAAAGGAGTGTAGAGTGCACTTCCCCTCCGGTTGATGCTGAAGTCTGGCCATGTAAGTGGGTTAGGGTCTAATGATTTCTGAATGGACAATGCAGTGCAGGTGGATATTTTATTTTATACTATCTATATCATAATCTTTGAATCAGTTCTAGGGTTTTGGGTTAACAGAAGCAGAGCGCGGAGGGACCGCTTGGGAAAGCATAATGTTCATGCTTGAAGAGTTCAGAGCGGCTGAGCTGTTCGGTTGTAATTTGACCTACCTTTCGAAACCAATTTGGTTCTACAGCAATTTTAAACTTGCTCTGTATTATTCACATGTTGCAATTATTGGAAGGAGCTCGATATAAAGTAGTTTAATACAATTAAATAGAAATAGAATCTTACCGAGTAGTTTAGCTGTTCTGATTTCAGTACAGTTTGTTGAGATCTGGTATAGTTTTTGAGTATTTTGATTGTGGATTCCCATTTTGAAATAACTCAGATAAGCACAGAGTAATAGTTTTATTGCTAGGGAACTTTCTTTTGGGATCGTCTTCTCTTCATACAATTCTCGTTATTCATACTATATTAATCATGATCAGTCTTAGAAAATGTTATATGTTTCAGCCCAGTTCTAGATTAGTTTGTTATTAATATCTTTTGAATTGCGCTCGCGAGAGGTTACCAAATATGGGTTCTCTTTTTCACCCATAATAGTTTGGGGGGAGGAGAAAAGTGATGTGATCTGAGAGAGAAATAGAGGCAAATAAAATAGGGAACACAACATCATGACCCAAACGACTAACCAACGCATGCGGCTCACATTTAACTCGTTCTATTTCCTTCTTCCTCTCATGTACCAATATTACCTGCCTGAGAACAAATGGGAACACGGCCAAGAAAAGAAGAGATTAAGCAGTCAGAAAGGATCACGTTGGTTGGAGACAGCCAATTTATACTGGACAGAAATGGTAAGTAGGACAAGGATTGTGAAAGGTGTGTGCTTGCATGATTTTAAAGTTACTTATAATCCACATCAGAACCTAATTTCCTTCAATTACTACTCCGCTGCGATAATATTGATCACTAACCTTCATATTCAGCATTATCGACAATATAATCAAAAGGTGAGTTGTAAAGTATTATTACCATGCATAGAGATAAATTAATGTACCAGAACCTGGACGGACACGAGCCTACCCAGGAAAGGACCCGGATACGACCACCCATGTGTGTCTAGAGTATCGCAGGAGCTGACGAGTGCAACGAGAAGGACAGTAGGTGTATAGACTAGGGGGTTAGTCCCTAGATAAGCCAACTTAGCGGTTGGCACAGCCTGTACACTGAATAATTACAATTACAATTACAATTACAATTTGAGAACAATGTATGTAAATATACAGCCATTCCATAGGCACATAGGAGTATTGAACGAAAACCCAAAACTCAATAACTCCAATAAAAAAAATGATCTCACAATGGAAAAAAAAAATACATAATTTGATAAGGTTATGTACAAGACATGACCGCATGGTTGACGTAGACTACGTTGAGATGTTTAGTGATCTTCTCGTACATTTTTCTTGATATTATAGTAAAATACAGTAGAAGTAACTTATTTCCTCAGTTCACTGCATGTCCTCTCCTTAAAATGTCAATCTCCGCACCCTTTTAAGATGTTTTTCTGAGTGTTTCCGGACTACCCGGTAGGGATATTTTCAAATATGAAACACTTGTCTTTAATCCTCCCTTATACAATGTATTCTCCGTGCACACTTCAATGTTCATTCAACCTCAGTTGCACATTTGTTATGGATAACACGTTTAACCAATCGCTTGATCGCAGTGGGATACATCCCAGTAAGTTTTATAGAGGTTTTAAAGCACTCTACAAGTCTTAATCATGGTCTACAGTACCCTCATAAAACCCAAATTGTTAATTGGGAGGTAACCAATAATCCCGCTAATTTGGATTGATTTTGTTATACAAAGCTAACATACGACTAATGCATGACTTTGGCACATTATTAGTCGGATTATTACTAAGCAGACTTGTTGGTTACTTGAGATTGCCCCCCTACTTTCTTTTCATCCGCATAATCGAAAATTTGATATTTGAATTGATGTGCTTTCACAAAATTAGGAAGTTTGGACCATGTTGAATATTTAATCATACTTCAAGCAATCAAAAATTCGTCCATCAAAGCAGGATCATAATTAAAAATGATCATTGGATAGCTTAACATCCGAATTTATCCGACTCTTAAGCACTAATGAGGAGCTAGAACTACAAGTATTCAGAAATATATCTCTTAGCTCTTTGCCATTCTTGCATTTACACAAAGATGCTCCAACCCATTTTCAGAGGTTTAATTTTTGTTGGACCGAACTAAACACAGAAACGCGCTAATCCACTTGGTGCATGAATTTTGTAGCAAACAACCATGTAAAGCTCTACTTAAAAAGGTAAATGATTTTTTACCATCCTTCTGGATCCCACTTCAGCACAGGGATGGCTCAAAATCATCCAAATTCAGTTCGTCAAGCAGAACCTCACGAACACTAACGTGTTAATTCATAGGATTTTGACAGTTCTTACAGTAATGCATCTGTAATTTATATGCAACTTCCGAAGTCCCTCCTTTTTTACATATTCTACACAAAAAATATAAATAGCCCCAACCCTGACAGAATTTCCCGCCGTTTTTTTTACGAATAAGGCGTGACAGAAAGTATATTTTAACGACGCGTGATTACCTCTCACCCCAGCAGGCCTGGATTCAATCCCAGTCGGCGCCGCCGGGATGTTCTGAGGCATAACATCTCTAATCACGCCTTCCTTCGGAAGGGAAGTAAAGCCGTTGGTCCCCGGTTCATGAGTTGATGGGTCGATAGGTAGGGTCCAGGTGTTGGAGCTGCCTCCCTGGCGTTGGTAGCATTGGTGCTCAGCACGGAAAACAAGATCGACGGAAAAAGCAAACCAAAGAAAAAAAAAAAGAAAGTATATTTTGTGCAGAGGTTGTAAAAAAAGGATGGACTTCAGATGTTAATCTAATAGCATATAAAGAGGTTAAACACATGTTATACATTATTTTGTAGCTGTGCGGTTTTTTACTCGTATTTTTGGCTTTTTTGACGGGTGAAAAAAATTACGCTTATTCTTTTTAGGTTGTCGTTATAGAAGGATGGGGGGTTTGAAAAGTCCGATCTCCACAAATTTCACATCCTCTCCACTCCATCGTCATCAAAGTTATCACGCTGGCTGCTAATATTTTACCACACCGTCCGTCCGATGCGAAAATGAGCGAATTCACAACAGCAGTGCTCTAGCCTGACTGCGGTCATGTTCAGCAGAGGCAGAGGCAGAGGGAAAAATTCCACCTTCTCCTGATTTGCTCCTGCTTCTGCTTGCCACGCCGTCCAAAGCTATTATGAGCGGAGGAACGACAGCAGAGCTCTTATATAGGTTTACAGGTTCAAGCAAAACGATGCGCAACCAAATGGTACTCGATTACGACGACTTGGTTTGGGGAGAACATTTACTTCATTGAAACAGTGATAAAATTATCATTTTTTTATTTTTCCATTGTTCAACCATTTTGTTTGGAAAAAAAATGACAAAGTTTTTATTGTTGCAGATTGTGAGAGTTATTTCATTTCCTGTCGATTGCTGTATTTGGGTTTTAATTTCATCTATAAATGACAAAGTTATAAGCGTTCAATACCTTACACCTTTTCATGACGGTCGCAATTTTAGATTTTCGATTTACCCCCAGTACCTTTCCGTAAGACGAAGTCTACGTCAAAAACACATCGCTGATTTTGTGATTTATTGTGAAAAAAAGCCTAAATTTTCAAGGAAAAATATAAAAACATAGTGCGGCCTCTATCAACAAACCATGAAAAACAAATACAATCAATGATTGTCAATACAAAATATAAAATTTTTAAAATCATTTTATTTTTCTTAAGACGTTTATTCAATTACCTCCCTTTTGATATTTAAAAACAAATTTAACTTTTGAAAAAAATTATTTTCTGTTTTTTTGGACTTCCTTAATATGGAAATGGTCACCCTAAATACAAAAAAAAAATACGGGTCTAATATTTTGTGATAAGGAAAGAAACTACACATTTTTTCGAAATTCTGAGTGCAACTTTATCGTTTTGCTATGTAACGGCTATATACATATAATGCGTTCTTATGGAATATGATTTGATGCTTTGGATTTCCTCCTTAATGTAAAAAAAAAATAATAAAAAAATAAAACAAACACAAACACATACATACATACATTTTCCAATCTCGTCGAACTAAGTCGATTGGTATTAATAAATTAAGGGAAGTTCAGAAATAATCCAGGAAGTTCAGGCATCTTCCTTGAAGTTTTGTAAAATTTGGAGCTGTTCTGCGAACTTCAGAGCAGAAATTTCCATAAATATCAGGAACATTGAGGAAAGTTTAGGACCGTTAGTAATGGTAGGAAAATAGTTTCATCAACAGACATTTTGCTTTTCCAATATGTGGAGGGAATTTCATGTCTTTTTTTTTCCTTTGGTTTGTTTTTTTCCGTCGATCTTGTTTTCCGTGCTGAGCACCAATGCTACCGACGTGCCAGGAAGGCAGCTCCCACACCTGGACCCTACCTATCGACCCATCAACTCATGAACCGGGGACCAACGGCTTTACTTCCCATCCGAAGGAAGGCGTGATCAGAGATGTTATGCCTCAGAACATCCCGGCGGCGCTGACTGGGATTGAACCCAGGCCTGTTGGGGTGAGAGGTAATCACGCTTACCACTACACCACCGGCGCCGTTGGAATTTCATGTCAATATCTTGAAAAACAACAAAACCAACACGGTATAAAAAAAAAACACCTTAAGAAATCAAGCACTGTAAAGCAAAACACTAAGAGAATTTTTCTTAAAATATCAAAATAAGCATTTTGACAAAGTTTAGTTGAAATCGGTATCATTGATCACAGCTTTGTAGATACTTGAGCTGGAGTGACCCAGGTGGTTTCATCAACTTCAGAGAAGATGCAGGAACTTTCGAGCAGTTATGCAATCTTCAGAGATATCTAGATAATTTAGAGAAAATCCAGACATCTTCACAGTCTCAACAGCTTCAGGAGCTTTCAGATCTTTGAGCCAGTTCCCATAACTGCAGGGAAGTTTCTAGAACTTAAAGATAATCAAGACTTTTGGAGTGGTTTAAAGAACTGTAAGGGTGAGTTGAGAATTTTTGAATAACTCAATTATATATCAGGACCTGAATAGAAGACCAGGGAACTGAAGACAAGTATTAAGATTTTTAAAATTGTTTCGTTAATTTATGGTTAGAATAATTGCAAGAAATTAAGTCATTACGAGACATGAATGGTCAATAGATGCCTATCGGAAAGCTTGTGAAATCTTCGGTTGAGTTGAATGGGCATTTAGTTCTTTTCAACCTTCAACCCTTATTTTGTGATTAAATGTGATAAAAAGCCTGAATTTTCAAGGAAAAATATAAGAACATATTGTGGCCTCTATCTTCATACCATGAAAACGATGAAAAACAATTACAATCAATGTTTTTCAATACAAATTTTTTTTTTAATTATCATTTTATTTTTCTTTAAAAGTACCTTTCTTTTGATATTTTTTGAAAAAAAAAATCGATTATTCGACATGAAAATGGTCACCCTAATGACAAAATAACAAACGAAGGGTGATAAAGAACAAAAGTACACATTTTTTCGAAATTCTGAGTACCACTTTATCATTTTGCTATGGAATAGCTTTATACATATTAAGCGTTCTTATGGAATATGATTTTTTGCTTTAGAACAAAACTCTCTAAAGGTTTCCTCCTTACTGTAAAAAAATAAAATAACACATACAGACATTTTCCGATCTCGTCAAACTGAGTCGACTGGTGTTAATAAATTAAAGGAAGTTCAGAAATAATCCAGGAAGTTCAGGGAAGTTTCGTAAAATTTGGAGCAGTTCTGCGAACTTCAGAGTAGAAAGTTCCATGAAAGGAACATTGACGAAAGTTTAGGACCGTTAGTAATTTTAGGAAAATAGTGAAAATCTTCAGCTTCGAAAATTTCAGCGAAGCCTACAGAAGTCCATGAAGGTGTAGAGAACTTCAGAAAAATTTCGGAAACATCGCAGAAGTTTCAATACATTTACACGAAAGCTTAGAGAACTTCTAGAGTCTTTATTTCAATCAGGGCAGTTTCAAGAACACCATCAGGAGAATTGTGAAAACTTATGCGTGGTTCCAAAAACTCCAGGGAAGCTTGTAGAACTTCAGAGCAGTCCCATTAACTTTGCGAAAATGGTAGGGCCCTTATAAAATCTAGGAGTATTGAAAGTAAAGTCCAAGATTTTCGGAAAGGTTTCACCAACAGACAGCCAACTTTTCCAATATGTGGAGGGATGTTCAGGTCAAAATCTTGAAGTACAAAAAATCTCGCACGGTATGAAAGAGCGCATTTTTGATAATTTAGAAGCCATATAATAATCTGTTTGTATACAGTTGTTTCATTATCACAAATCAAATGTTGATAAATCTCTCAAATTATACATTAAAATCAATTTAAAATGATGATGATGATGATGATGATGATGATGGTCCCACCTCTTACCCCTACAAAGGTTTGAGCTGGACGAGTTATCTTTAAGATAATTAAATATAAACATTTTAACCAGGTTTGCAAACAAAATCGAGCTGGTTACAATTACAGATATAAATGTCCTGTTAAATATGCTATAGGCATCAACCAAAAACATTCAAAGGTGTTACTAGTTATCAAAAGTCCAAGTATAGTCCTCGACAATACTTCCATTTACACGTGACCTGGGATTTACACGTTTAAGCTTCCGCAGTGCCAGGACTATATCCAAGGAAACGACTTCCAGCCAACCCTTTACTAATTCAAGGCTTTTGCCACAATTTCCACGTATTAGTCATTTATACCTGTATTCCGCGCGCGAGGCTCAAACCATCGTAGACTACTCAAAGCTATTTTTACTATTACTACTACAAAATCAAAAAACTAAAAATCCATCATCACCATCGAGGCAAACAATGTAGTTTTTTGTATATGCTACACCAATTACTAAAATGTCTATATAACAGTCTCCATACAAAATAATCCGTTAGTGATAACTCAAGATACATGATTTATCCATTCATAAAAATTTAACTGCTCAATAAACAGCTTTTACATGTGAAATGCAGCGTCTCTTGAATTCTGTAAGTGTAGTTGCACGCTTGATGTGTCTAGGCATCGAATTGAAAACATTTATACCTTTGAAAAATAATGAATTTTGTGAAGCATTATTCAAAAGATGTGGTGTTCTTACTTCATCCGCGTTTCTAGTGTTATATCTATGAAAATCACTTCCTCTTTCAATCCGATCACACAAATATCGAGGCAGCAAACCGTTAACTACTTTAAAAATGAACACCATAGTCAAAAACACAATTCTTTGCTTCACTGACAGCCATTGCAAAGCGTCCAGCATAAAAGTTGAGGAAGTGAATCTATTACATCTTAAAATCAATCGCATTACTTTATTCTGCAAACGCTGTAATCTCGATATTTGTGTTTCATTGGCCAAAAATAAAATGGAAGGGCAAAAGTCTAGATGAGGGGAGATGATTGATTTGTATAACTGTATTTTACTACCAATAGTTAAATCGTTTTTCAAGCGACATAGGATTCCATACTTCTTGGCAATTTTCTTGATGACATTGTCAATATGAGAATTGAACTTGAGTTTGTCATCAATAATCACGCCAAGATATTTAATTTCCTGAACGCGATCAAGTGTCTCATCATCAATAACAACAGAGACATCATCATCTACATGATTCCGCGAAATTACCATGAATTTAGTTTTACTTGTATTCAATTTCAATTGTTTATACTTCAACCATCTACTTAGAGAACGCAAATCTTCATTCAAGCGTGAAACGGCTTCTTCTAAATCTTTAGCTGCAATGAATAACACAGTATCGTCAGCAAAAAGATTAATATCACAAAACCGTAAAACTCGTCGCATGTCATTAATATACATAATAAATAAAAGGGGCCCTAATACACTTCCCTGAGGCACTCCAAGGTAATTGTCAACGGGACAAGATACAAAATCATTAAAAACAGTCCTTTGTGTTCTGTCAGATAAATAGCTTTCAAACCATTTGTATGCAGAAACCGAAATTCCAAAGCGCTTGATTGTTCTTTACAATAAGGGCCTAGAAATTGTCTCAAAAGCGCGTTTTAGATCCAAAAACACAGCAACAATCGTATCTTTATGCTCCAAATTTTCTTTCCATTTAGCTAACACTAAGTTTAACGTGGTTTCACAAGAATGGCCTTCCCGGTATCCCGATTGTTCCGGTATCAACAAACAGTTACTATTTAAATATTCTAACAGCTGGCCTTTTACAACAAGTTCTAAAATTTTCTCTAATGTGTGCAACATGTTGATGGGACGAAACTCTTCGGCTTTAATCGTCCCAGCAACTTTTTGTATAGGAACAACTAAAGATTCTTTCCAAACATGCGGCACGTGCCCGGATTGCAATGATTGATTAATAAGGTCCCGCAGAGTGTGTCGAATGACATGAAAGCAATCTTGAATAACTCAAGCATTAACATTATCTACTCCAGCCGTTTTTCCTAATGAAAAGCAAATATTTTTAAGTTCATCTAATGTAATTGGGTGAAAACCATTAAATCTACAATTACTATTAATCGGCTGTTTTATTTCGTCCGGTTCATTGATCAGTTCAATAGATTGATTGATCAGTGAAACGCTCTCGACGAAATAGTCATTAAACTTAGAAGCAATTACTTGTTCTGACTGTTCTAATATGCCATCAAAAGTTATGGTCCGCGATTTACAATTACTAGGCTTCATCAAAGATTTCAAAATTTTCCATAACGCTTTGCTGTTGTTTTGATGCTGATCAATTTTCCTCTGAATATATTCACATCGAGTTTTCTTAATCGATTGTGAATATTTATTACGCACGACCGTGTACCTATTCCAATGATTATCACTATTAGATCTACAAAACTTTTTGTACCATTTGTCCCTCTTACGTTTAAGAAGCAAAAGATCCAAATTGTACCAGCTGTTCGAGTTTTTCAAAGAAACAAACTTTTGTTCAACTAATTTATTGGTCCAAGTTTTCAAAACGTTAGTAAGAACAGCTGCATCTTCATCTAAAGTTCCGGTAACTAATGGAAAATCCACGCTTCTCTCAACAAGATTCGAAACAGCTTGCTTCGAATATTTCCTCCAGCACTTCAATTTTACAAAATTATCGTTATCGTTAACACAGTCTAAGACATTAATTACTAAAGTTTCATGATCGGTTATTTTCAAATCAGCTTGAGTAACTGAACTGACAGAATCAAAATTAGAATAAACATGGTCAATCAAAGTTCTACTGTGCAGGGAAATACGCGTGCATTCACTTACTAATTGTTTTAAATTAAAGAAATCAGCTAATTGCTTCAGATGGTTCGAATTGCTAGTATCATGCCAATTAATGTTAAAATCACCCGCAAGTATATTTAATTTACTAGAATCTAAAAATGTCTCGAACCAGTTCTCTAAAATTTCAATAAAACGCTGATTACTTGAACTGGGAGAATGATACAAAACACCATAATTACCCATCTTCATGCCACGTTCAACTGTAATGCCTAAGAACCAATTGCCATCAATAACTTCGTTTTGGCGAATATTGAATTGAACTGATTCTTTGACATAAATAGCAACACCACCAGTGTGCCTCGAATGTGACAAACAAGCAGCAGCTTTATATCCCGGAATGCTATACTGATCAAAAGATTCAATTTCTACAATATGTGTTTCTGCTAACAAAACCAAAAGTGGACGATTTTCTTCTACAATCTGACGTAATGTTACGTAGTTTGTAGATAACCCCGCAATATTCAAATATAAAATCTCTTATTTACTCACATTACTACTGGAACTTGGTTGCTATTTATTGAAATGTAAGCTGCTTTTTTTTTCTGATCATATAGTTTTTTATACACAAAACAATTAGAACTAAATGCTGCGTAGTTGACGTCCAGATTTAATTTACGCTCCTTATTAGTTTTTAAACAATTAACGCATTTCAATACAGTTGACGTACACTTAGAGGTGCTATGTTGTTTGCTGGTGGGTCAAATAACTTATTTGGATGTAGAGTAATCTCTACTCAAAGAAAAAAAATCGAGAAATCTTAAAATTCCAGGGTTGTAGCCCAGAGGCAACCAAGCACTTTAGAGCAAAAGCCAAAATGACGTTTTTTTAGAATATCAAAATAAGCAAAAGTTTGGCTGAAATCAATGTCATTGATCATAGCTTTGTAGACACTTGAGCTGGAATGACCAAGATGATTTCATTTACTTCAGAGAAGATGCAGCAGCTTTCAAGAAGTTCTGAGAACTTCAGAGATATCTAGAGAATTTAAAGGATGTCCAGACGTCTTCATAGAAGTCCAGGAAACTTGAGGACAATTTTAGGAACATAAAAAAGATACAACAGCTTCAGAAAGATAACAGACAGCAGTTCCACCCAAGTAGCACATGTTGTCACATAAAAGTTGCTGTCGCTATTTTGTGACCAAAATATGTGTCGTAAAATCATTACAGTAACCATGAAGGCAACAGCAATGTAACTAAATAAGCGCAAGATGTGAGTTGATATGTAACCAATTCAATGTTACAAGACTAGTTACACACTCTAGTGATTAAATAACAATATTGGATTACATACAAATAAGTTAACTTGTAACGTTGATTAACTTAAGTTTAATTTCAACAATGAATATTGTTTTACAGAGTACTTTTATGGCATAAACATTTTGAGGCGTTGACAAAATTATAATAATCATTAGAGATATTTGCAACGAAAACACGTACCAGAGAAAGAAAAAATATGCAGTTTCATATTTACGGTGAAGTTGGGAGTTTTATATTGATAAAATAAATGTGCCATCTTATATTTCAATTGATTTATTACCATATTTTTGATCATAAATGATTCGAAGAAAAAAATATTTTGTGTACACTCAGTTTGAGAGTTACACTTCGAACAAAAAGTTTCATGATATGAACCATTGCTTGAGATTATAAAGAAAACTCGCTACTATTAGTTTGTCCTTAAAGCTCAGCATTCACAATTGCATCACCATTAATTAAATATTTTACCATTTTGATAAATAAAAAAAAAGAACAAACAATTAGATTGCGATTGGTGAAACATTTGAGAGCGGCAGTGTAGCTTTCATTTGCCCAGATCATAGAGATTGCATATGTGTTACCATCTGGTGACATGCGACTCTTAGGGTCACGCTGAAACGAAAATTCAACTGTAATGCGGCATACAATTGTTGCCACGTTACATATTCGTAAATTTTCGGTTGCTTTGGCAACTCACTTACAGTTCAACCAATTGATAACATTAGATCGACACAAAAAGGTTGTGTTATCATTGATACCAGATAAGTCGCATTTTATCTCAACATCGTTACAATCTGACTTTACAGTTACCAATGACCGTTGTGTCACATTAATGTGTCCTATTACTTATAAAGTCATGACGTAACTTCATGTTGACTTGATATGTAACTGCATATATTTCATAGTTACTTTTATGTAATAATTGTGTAACATGTTTCTCTTTCTTACTTATAAAAAGATGTTACAGGTGCAATAACTTCAGGGAAGTTTCTAGAACTAAAGGAAGTCCATACTTTTGGGGTAGTTTAAAGACCTACAAGATGGGGGTTGAAAATTGTTTAATACTTCAGTAATATATCAGATTAAACATAAGACCAGCGAACTTACGAAAAGTTTCAAGATTTTTAAAACAGTTCGTTAATTTACGGAAAGAGTAATTCTGGAAAACTCGCGGGAACAAAACAAATGTTCAGGGTGGATCCAATAATTTAAATAAATTACAGGAAAGTAGTTCCGAAAACCTCAACAAATTTTTGAAAACTTCTTAAAACTTCCGGGTATAAGAAAAATTGCAGAACATCAATGTCAGAAAAGTGGCGCCGATGATTTTGTGGTAAGCGTGATAACCTATCACCCCAAAAGGGCCTGTTTAAACTCCAGTCGGTGCCGCTGAGATTTTCTTATTTTTTCTTTGATTTGTTTTCCATGCTGAGCACCAATGCTACCGACGCCAGGGAGGCAGCTACTACACTTGGACCCTACTTATCGACCCATCAACTCATGAACCGGGCTTTACTTCCTTTCAGAAGGAAGGCGTGATCAAAGATGTTATGCCTCAGAACATCACGGCGGTGCCGACTGGGATTGAACCCAGGCCTGCTGGAGTGAGAGGCAATCACGCTTACTACTACACTACCGGCGCCACTTTATGCAATTGCCTTGTGGGTAAATTACGTTTTTTTTTTATTACTGCAGCGATGTCACCATACAATTTGTATGGAGGGAACTAATGACATTTTCTCTTGTAACATTTTCATGACATTTACCAACTCTGGTCATAAAATCTTTTTGGCTTTTCTTATTGTTTTTTTTTTTATATGTTTTATTTATTTTTTATTCAAGTTTTAAAGTTTTTTTTTTCAATCAATGTGACCCAAAATGTCATAATTTTAATTCAGGTGCATTGCGGAGAAGCTCACCAGCCAAACACATGTTTTTCCGGGTGTGTTTTTATTTTTCTAAATATATTGGAAAAAGATATGAAAAATCCAAGAAAATCAATAGTTTTCATGGATTCCTAAAAAATACACGGTAAAATATAAAACAGCAAAAACAGATTATCTTCCATTCAAGTAAAAATGTAAAATTTTAGGTGAAATACGCGTATCTATCAAGGATAAGCAAATGAGGTAGTCGAATTAAATGGAAATTACTAATCCTTCTCTCTCTCTCTCTTTCTACAGGACTTAGACGCCCACATTCATCAGGACTGTATTGCCATTGTTAATTCTAAGAGCGTATGAATGGTAAACGTTAACTTGATAGACATTTTGTTGTCATAGAGGCACAATGGTAATGATATTTATAATAATAATAATAAATACAGGAAAAAATAAATTAATCTATGATAAGTTATTTTAAGCATTTGAAACTTTATTGAAACAATATCGACCGTGCAAAAACCGGGAGAACCTTTTATCGATTAAAATCGGCATGTCTGACCAGCACTACCCTCAACCTCCAGTGGAATGTGCGGTAAGGGCACCATCGGCATAAAATGCACCAGACAGACAAATCCTGCACCCCTCTCCATGATTGAACTACCAAGCCGTAGAACCAGTAGTGACCACGGCTCTCTTCACTTGTTTGTTTGTTTGTTTGTTTATTTGTTAGCTGCCCATTTGACGGGCATCCGATTGCGAATGCACACAGCGACATATAGGTATGTGAATTGCGTTGCTCGTATGCACTCCGTCTGTCAACTGCACGGTGACCACTTTCAAAGCCATAGGGTTTCGAGAGGCAACCTCATAGGTTGATTGGTTAAAAAAAACACAGACACACAAACGTACATTTATACACGTTGGCTGAAAAATGCCTTCGTCTGGTTTTGATAGGTCCACAAATTCACTCACTGATTTGCTACTCAACGCGGTTTGTCATGGTGGTGACACATGGGTGATGAATTATTTCGACTGTTTTCAATTTATTACACTTTTAACGGAAGCAAATTAATGGATTCTAGAAAAAACGTACGGTGATAATTTTTACCATTCAGTTCAATCAATCTACACTCAGCAATCAAACAAACTTTGCAATTTCCGCTCTAATTACGATTCGTTTCTCCGATCTTTCATTAAAACTGTAAACCAACAAATAAAGACACCCATAAAAGGGAAATCGATAACAATTGCTTCAATGGCTGCCAACTGAGGGTAACTTTACTGTTGTTGGTAGGAGCATCGACAGCTCACCACCGCCAGCAGCCGCAGCAGTAAAAGTTCTTACTCCTTACCAAAGTTTCGGCTTGTGGCCACCGGCGGCTATAACCAACAATCTACAATGTACATCGATATTGTTTTATTCAATAAAACCGTCTACCTGTAACCGTCTAGCTCCTTTTCATGTGCTACAGCCATTTCATAGCATCTTTTCATCACCAAGACCATCCATCGGATGCTTCCGGCTCCCACACCGGTGCGCGCCATGTTGGAGTATTTATTTCTTTTTCGAAATAACAATAAAAATCAAAAAGTTTTCCACCGCAGCACACTTTGGAAACCGCCACCCCGCCGCCACCAGCCGAACCATGGAGCGTTGTTGGGAAAACCAAACACGGGAGAACTTTCATTGATTATGGGAACGCAGAATCGAAAAATGCACATTGAGAAAACCGAACAATTTGATTTCAGCTGGAAGACAAGGAAAAGCAAAGATTCTGCACTTACACGGCCGATGACAGTAGCTCAGTAACTGTGTCGAATTCAACTCAAAATTTCAAAAAATTATGTTACTCAGTAAGTGAGTAACATTTTTCTCTCTTTTCCTGGAAAAAATTGGAGGAATGTGGCGAAAATCAACCATAATTTTTATCAGCCTACGAGATTCTAATAGACTGAGTGAAATATCTCTCGAATTCAAGAAGCAATCACACTTTACAATTTCGAGTCAAATTTGACTCAATTTTGAGTTACTCTCATTGGCCGTGAACTCACTTTTTATTGTTTCCTTGGAGTTGCATCCATTATGTTTGAGAGGATCTATTTGTTAAAGTTTTCGACTTTTTTTTTTGCCCAAATGGGAACAGACGGAAAGATGTTTCAACGGGGGCGTTGAATGCAATGTGATGTAGTTTTCCAACTCGCTGGATTTGAATGAACCGGCGAACTGAAAAGCTGGTGAGTGGTCAAACATCTATTGTTAGATATGATTCTGATGGAAGTTTTTTGTTTGTATCGTAAGAATCGTTTTGCCGATGCACCGTTTTTTTTTCTTTTTCAGAAATCATTTAGGTGCCGTGCTTTGATTGCTCAAACTGGTCTCATTTCTACCTATTCATATATTCATACATGTATCGTGACATGCTCTAATGCCTAGGGGTAAAAGACGCGTTTTTTTTAAGCGTCATGTTATTGTGTATTGTATGCATTATACATAAAAAAAAAAATATAAAAAAAAGTAGAATTCACATCATAAATAATATAAATAATCTTCCAAAAACTTTTTCGCCTTTCCAACAGAATGCGACTGAAATCCTGGTGTATTGCCAAAATTTCAGTCGCATGAAAAGCTCAGCCAAAATGAAAGAAATTCAACAAAACATTTTAGCTTCATCTTTCAATGTAATTCTTGGAACTGAAACTAGCTTGGACGAAAGCGTAAGAAGCGAAGAAATTTTTGGAAACAATTTTAATGTATTCCGGAACGACCGAAATCTACATCTTTGTAAAAAAAAGTCTGGAGGTGGTGTTCTCATTGCCATCAATGCAGACTTTACTTCCGAAGAAATACAAACTAATAAGAACACAAAATATGAACATGTATGGGCCAAAGCACTTATTTCTGGTGAAACACACATGTTTACTTCTGTGTATTTCCCATCTGAACATGCGAAAAAACATTCTTTTGAATCATTTTTCCAAATATGGAATCAGAAGTAAAACTGAAAATTTATGGCGACTTCAACCAACGCAACGCAGACTTTCTCACAGACATTGGAAACGAATCATTTTACTTCCAATCGTAGGTGAAGACGAAACATTACAATTTCTTTATGACAAAATCTCACATTTAGGTCTACATCAAATTAACCACGTGAAAAATCAAAAATGCATATTTAGATTTTTTATTTACAAATTGTTTTGAAAACTTCTGTGTGTATACGTCATTATCACCTTTATGGAAATATGAAGTGTTTGTCTTCATACAAAATACTTCTTCTCCCAGCGACTGGGAGTACGAGGAAGTGCCGGAATATCATAAAGCAAATAACGAAGAAGTCAAACGTAGACTATGTACAATAAATTGGCAAAATATAATAAGTTTTAAAGGAAATGTCAACACTGATGTTGGTAGATTTCATTCAATTATTCGTAACATAATTTCAGAAACCGTCCCAATAAAAAGAAGAAGGCGAACACAAAACAACAAACTGCCAGTGTGGTTCAATCCACAACTAAAACATTTGAAGAACAAAAAGCAGAAAGCACACAAATGATATAATAAGGAATGTATGAGCACGAATTTACAACACTATCATAGCATATGCAACCAACTAAACACAGCCATTAACACTGCACATGAAGAATATAATCGTAAAGTCGAAAATGAAGTCAAATCATGTCCTAAGAACTTTTTCAATTATGTAAAAACAAGATTGAAAAGTAATAATTTTCCGTCACGACTGCAATTTGATGGAAATGTAGGTGAAAAACCTTCTGAAATCTGCAATTTCTTTCAGGAAGTATACACCACATTTTCTGAAAAAGACCGCGACCGCGACTTCTTTGCATTCAATCCCGAAATCTCTAACAACATATCTGTCAATCAAATATGTCAACATGAAGTCCTCAATGCACTAAAAAATTTGGACGCATCTAAAGGACCAGGACCTGACGAAATTGCACCTGTATTCTAGAAGAATCATTCAGAACAACTCACCCTTTGTTTAGAACGCCTTTTCAATATGTCTCTGAAAAATGGAAAATTCCCTGAAATTTGGAAATCGTCTCATTTGGTGCCTATTTTCAAATCAAGCAAGAAATCTGACATCCGTAATTATCGTGGACTTGCAATGGTGGAAGCAATCGTAAACGAATCACATTACAAACAAACAGCACGGATTTTTTAAAGGTCGTTCAGCTACCTCTAATCTTCTTGAATTTGTAACCTTCATTCTTAACGCCATGGACAATGGCAAGCACGTGGAAGCTCTTTATACTGACTTCAATAAAGCATTTGACCGAATCGACATACCTTATTACTCTTTAAATTGCAAAACATATTAATGGAATCTAGACTTCTGAATTGGCACCAATCATACTTAACGCAACGCAAATAAATAGTTCGTTTTCTGAATAAACTTTCAGAACCTATTTCGGTCACCTCTGGGGTGCCTCAGGGTTCTCATTTAGGTCAAATTGTAAGTAAGCGACATTTCCTACATACTTAAAAAAATACATGTTCTTATATATGCAGACGACATGAAGCTCTTCATGGAAATAAGTAATTCTATCGACACAGAAGAATTCCAGAATGAAATCAACTTATTCAACACTTGGTGTAGTAAAAGTTTACTCCAACTCAATGTAAAAAAAAATGCAATGCAATTGTATTTAGCAGAAAAATAGAAACACCTCTTTTTGAAATATTTTTAGGCATCCAACAAGTAGAAAAATGTAAAATTGTAAGGGACCTAGGTGTGATCCTAGACTACAAACTCACTTTTGTAGAACATTATAATACAATCATACTTACCTTACCAATAAGGCTAAGGCCTTGTTGTCCTCTGCTGTCAAAGAAGTCGTCTCCACTCTACTCGATCCATGGCCACAGTTCGCCAGCCTCGTAGTCTGCGAAAGGTCCACAGGTCACCTTGGTCGATCCACCTTGCCCGCTGCACGCCTCTTCTTCTTGTTCCTGTTGGATCGCTTTCTAGAACCATTTTCACTGTGTCGTCGTGCGGCATTCTTACGACGTGCCCAGCCCACCGTAGTCGCCCAATTTTTGCAATGTGGACGATGGATGGTTCTCCCTGCAGCTGGTGCAATTCGTGGTTCATTCGCCTCCTCCACGTTCCGTCATCCATCTGCACTCCACCGTAAGGTCTGTACAGAAAGCCCGCACCTTTCCCTTAAGACCCCTCATTACATTTTGTGCAATGGTGGAGCCGACCTTTTTGGTCACTTTCATCCATTCTTTCTTCAACTCCAGCTCGTTCTTAAACATCTTGGACGATTGTCGAACTTTGGCCTTCATTATGGCCCAAAATCTTTCCACCGGACGAATCTCTGGTGAATTTGGGGGGTTGGCGGTTTTTGGTACAAAAACAACGTTATTGCCTCTGTACCAATCCAACGCCGATCGCGCGTAATGGCATGATGCCAGGTCCGGCCAAACTAATGTCTCGCCTCCGTGGGTCCGCAGGAAGGGCAACAGACGCTTCTGAAGGCACTCGGTGCGGTAAATTTTGCTGTTGATGGTACCCATTGTCATGTATGGTTTACTCAGTATACCGCATTGGCATATGGCCTGCCAGAGCAAGTATTTTTGGCGAATTTGTCCGCTTTCTTCTTCTTTATGTCTTCCGGAACAACAAACCGTGATTTGGCAACCTAGAACTCCAGCCCCGGTATCTGCTTTGCGTCTGCCTTGATGTAGGTTTTGTCATCCATAACCACACACATCGGTTTCGTTAACCACTCTCGATACAGCTTCCTTGCGCGGGATTTGGCCGCCGTGTTTTGTTGATCACGCCGGTTCGGTGCCTTCCAGACCTTGAATACACGAATACCAGCTCGTTTCATGGTTTCCTGAACGAACCAGGTGGAACACCTTGCCTTCAGAGCCACGTCGTGAATCGAAAGGTTCGGATTACGCTTGAAATAATCCAACTCCTTCCGGGCCTTCACAGGGTCAGCTGTCTTCGATTTTCTTCCACTTCCAGCCCGCCGTTCGGTCGTCTGGGACTCCTTAAACGATTTTACCACCCGAGTCACAGTTGAATGGGTGATTCCCAGTTGTCTTCCGATCCATCTCATGGTCGCAGTCGGATTTTCCATGACGGCGTGTAAAATTCTCCGGTAATTTTCTTCTTGTTTCGATGAAATCTCAATAACCACTGAACCGATTGTTATGAAACTTTGCACATGTAAACAATTCACTCCAAACTAGTTATACCCAGAGTTCATTAATTTTTACCCAAGGATAAAAAAGTTAAACACAGATAAAAATGGTGCATTTTTTTCGAGAACAAGCCTTAGATAGTATGCAACACCTTCCGTTCGAAAACACCAAGGGCGCGTTGGTCCTCCACGAGCATAGTCCAGGTCTCGTGGCCGTAGAGGACCACCGGTCTAATCAGCGTCTTGTAGACCGTCAACTTCGTGCGGTGGTGAATTTTATTCTACCGGAGCATCCTCGGAGTCCAAAGTAGGCACGATTCCCTGAATTTCTCTGCTGGTATCATTTTCGGCGGTCACCAGTGAGCCCAAATACACGAACTCATCGACCACCTCGATTTAGTCACCGTCACAATCATAACGAAAGCAAATAGTATGTTGGACTTCATTAAGAGGTTCAGCTATAATTTTCAAGACCCATACACTATCAAATTATATATTACATACGTAAGACCTATTCTTGAAAACTGTAACCTTGTTTTTTTTTCCTTTGGTTTGTTACCGACGTGCCAGGAAAGCAGCTCCCACACCTGGAACCTACCTATCGACCCATCAACTCATGAACCGGGGACCAACGGCTTTACTTCCCATCCGAAGGAAGGCGTGATCAGAGATGTTATGCCTCAGAACATCCCGGCGGCGCCGACTGGTATTGAACCCAGGCCTGCTGGGGTGAGAGGTAATCACGCTTACCACTACACCACCGGCGCCGTTAACTGTAACCTTGTATGGAATACGTACATTGCCATACACGAGGAACGCATAGAATCCGTCCAAAAACAATTACTTTTATATGCCCTTCGCAAATTGAATTGGACCTCATTTCCTCTTTCATCATATGAAACACGCTGTATGCTCATCAACTTACAAACACTCAAAGAACGTCGCGAATTCGCAATGCTTTTCTTCATCAATGACATTATCGCATAGAATCATCAGAAATACCTTCACAATTAAACTTCTACACACCCTGTCGGCATCTAAGAACACGAACATTATTCTCAGAAAAATCACACAGAGCAAATTACGCAAAAAATGGCCCCTTCAAGCTTATGATGCGACAGTATAATCTACACTGTGAAGTCATTAGCATCACTATGTCAAAAGAAGAAATTAAAACCAAACTAAAACATAATATAAATAATGCATAGTAAGTAAAACATTGTAACCATTGTATGTAGTCTACTTTGCTTGACGAAATAAATAAATAAATGGTGTGATAAGAAATGGAATCCATCCATAAATGACATCATAATAAAAATTGTAATAGTCAAACCAGGGGACCCTATCCCTGTCAACCAGATTTAGATGCACCATAGCTCATATGATTTTAGAGAAATCTGATGCTTGTGGGATAATTGACAGTGTTAAAACTGACGGAGGTATGACAGAACAAAACTTCATACTCTTTCATACTTAAATTGCAGTGCTGAATAAAAGAAAGGATTGTCTGATCAAGGGGTGGTCACTCTACGCACTTATTTTGTGCCAACATTTTTCTCAGTGTACCTCAAGTGTGCCGCGCTGTGCCAAGAGTGCCAGTCATTGAGAAAATTTGGTAAAAACTCTACGCAGATGTCACCACTGCATGATGATGATACTGTTGACAGACTGCATAGAAAATTCATAAAAATGAGCATTAAAACACAATTTTCATCGAGCCTGCCTAGAATCGTTCCAAAATAACCTTCGAATGAAAAATGAAAACGTTTTTCCGATCAGCCTTATGTGCATCTTTGATTTTTCTAGAGAATTTTTTTTTATAAACTTTTTTTTTTATTCCATGAAAACATTACCGATTCATACCGAAATAATAGCAGTCAGTTTGCAAATACGTTTAATTACGGGATTAATGCAGAAGTTTCCACGGGAAATTTTGAGTTTTTCTTTATGGACTGGTTTGCCCCGAAAATCGTCTGTTGTACTTGGAGAATTTAGAAATCATCCTCACTTTGAAATGTAGGTGGCGAAAGCTCACAAAAGTTTCACTGCAATGTTTCGCCAAAGTTTCGCCAATGTATGTAAATAATTGTATGTTTGGCAGCCTGGTTGGTTGGTAGTTCAAATGTTTTATTTTGGTATGTCAAACCGTACGAGCTGTTGAAGACAATGGTCACGTCAACGTTAGATCAACAGATACGACATTCGACCGTTGGAACGCTTCCGATTCCGTATGGACCACGCAGGTCGATCTATTCGGATGAGAAGTACGTCGGGGAAGCGATTCACTACGATGGCACCGTGATCGACATATGTGATCGACGTACTATTGGCAGATATACCGATTTCCGAACTAGATACCGATGTACAGATAAGGTTCCTCAGAATACCGATTTTTGAGGTTGTGTACCGATTCATACCGATTTTTTAATATTATTATTACCTGTCCGCGCTCAAATTTTGGAGAAAATTATTGTGAGAAACTTGTATTTTTTTGAATATCTCAAATTATTTGAGCCTTTAAAATTCTAACAAAAATCATCTTTAAAATGTCTTATGGATACTCTTTCGATTAATGTTTCAATGTCCTCACCGTTTTAGGCTACCGATTAACAGTCGATGGCTCTTTTTGGTATTTTTGGGGAAATCGGGAAATACTTTTTAAACATTATTAAACTTCCTGAATTTTCTTCCAACTTTCCCGTGGAATTTTCTTCCACCTTACATCGTAAATTATTTTTCGATTCCTCTCGGAAACTTATTTTGACTTCCCTTGGAAGCTTCTTCAGCCTTCGCTCAAATTTTTCTTCCATCTTCTTCCGCCAGTTTGTTGTTTTAAACTGTCCCGGAAATTCAGGGATGCTTACAGATTTTGACTCCGGATCCGCACTAGCTGCAGGAACTTTTAAGAAGTCCTGAAACTTCAGAAAATTCCAGACTTTTGAGTAAGTTTCGATAAATTAAAGAATGTTTCAATAACTTCTGTTGAAATTCTAAAACCCGGAAATTTTAGGAAAGTCCAGCGAACTCCAGTGAACTTAAGGAAACATCACAAAAATGTTGGATATTTCAC
Source organism: Ochlerotatus camptorhynchus (assembly GCF_037179485.1). NCBI lineage: Eukaryota > Metazoa > Arthropoda > Insecta > Diptera > Culicidae > Ochlerotatus > Ochlerotatus camptorhynchus. Next base: position 1,514,303 of record NW_027040668.1, on the reverse strand, counting down.
AAGTCCAAAAAACTTCTGGAAAATTTAATGGTTTTCAGGACAGTTCCATTAGTTTCAGCAGAATAGAGAGAACTTTGGGAAGCTCCGAGAACATCAGGACAGATCAATAAATTTCAAGGAAGTCGTTGAAATTTTAAAGGAGTTCCGAGAAACTCAAGCAATTTCCGAAAAATTCGGCAATGTTCCGAGGGGCTCATGCAAATTTAAGGGAAGTTACACGAACATTAGCACATTGTGAGAACATTAAATGGGAAGTTCCGTGCTTATTAATGGCAGTGTCGATAATTTTTAAACATAAGAAAATTGGGAAGATCAGAGAGCTTTAATACTGATATAACAATAAATTCAAGAAAATTGTGCGCTTAAGAAATTCTACAAGCTTCCTTTTAACTTAAGGAAAATTACAAGAACTTTTAAGGAATTCCGAGGAAATATGGAATATTCCTAAGTACATTTCAGGAATGTTTCAAAAACTTCAGGGGCATTGTGAGGTCTTCAGGGATGTTTTATGACCATTTGGAAAATGTTCTGGATCATTAGAACTTCCCCCAAGAGCTCTTTCTTCCGGAATTATGTCCTTGTTTCTTTTGACTGTTCCATAAGCGCTCTGGCTTCCGACTTTCTCCAGATTTTTTTTTTTCAATCTGCCATAGGAAGTTTCTGCAAGCGCCTCCAGAAAGTTTCTTCCGTCTTCTCCAGGAAGTTCAATTAAACTTCTCCCAGAAATTTCTTTAGTGTAGTTCTGGAATTTTACCCAGTTGTTTTTTGTTTTGTTTGACTTCTAGGTTTTTCCGAGCTTCTTCTGGCTTTCCCTGGAAATGACTAGTTCTGGAATTTACTTCCGATTTCCAAAACTTGTCTGCCTTCATTTGAATGTGAAGTCAGATTTTTTTTCTTAAAGTTTCTTTAAATTTTCGCCAGAAGTTTCTCAGTTTATGTCTTGGAGGTTCCGCGGATGTTTTTCCGACTTCTCTCAGAACTTTTCTCAAATTTCCTCCAGGAGAGCTATTGGCTTCTTTCTCTGGATGTTGCTTGCAGCTTCCTCCAGAAGCCAATTAAAACATTCCCTGGAGTTTTCCTCCGGAATTTCCCCATCATAGTCCAAAAGTTAAAATTATTGCTTTCAAAAACGGTAAAATTCTAAAATTAATTAAAATATTAAATACCGATAAATACCGATTATTCAAAATCTTTGATACCGATAAGCTTTAAAATATTCTGATAACGCTGATACTGTACTCCATTTCGAATCAGACGCTTCCATGCGGAAGGAAGGTCTACTGCATCTGGGTAAGCCAGGATCCAGATTCATCGTACAACAACCTGAAAGATGACGATAAGCATGAAGATTTGATCCACGGCAATTGAACATGAAGACAATGTTCGGATACTTCGCCTGCGTTAATAGGTATACTTTCATCGGAATTTACCACTTCTCCTAGGTCTCAATCATAAACTGCGGAACGAGCTTCTCCTTCAGTATGAATTTCGATATCACCAGAAACCTACCCGAGTTTCGGTAGCTGAGCTGCACATTCCCGTACACGCCCTTCCCGATTTTCGTCACCAGCGTGTGGTATTTAATGTACTTTCATGGATGATCCTTACATAAGAGGTTAAATACTAAAAAAATAATACCAAAAAAATGTTCCCACAATACCAATCTAATACCAAATTATGATAATGCAATACCAAAAAAATACCACACAGGTATTATTTTGGTATTCAAATTTAAATTTTTGTTATTTACAGAGTATTTTGCGTGTAATTTTTTGGTATTATTATTTGGTATTTTACCTCTTATGTCATGCTGATCAATACCAAATTTTGATATCAGGTCAGAATAAGGTATTCATTAGTTATTTTCTGCTGCTCGGGTAACAGAGTGTTTGAGTTTCACAATAGCAAACAAATATCATTTTAAGCTATTTCATAAAAATTATAATTTAAAAATGCTGCAGTTCGGATCTAACAAGTCTTGAACCCAGGTTGTTTGCGTAACAGTCTGAGTTTTTTTAACAAGTTCATTTATTTACTAGGCCCAGTCGTGTGTAGTTTGAATTTACATTTTAAACAGCAGTAGTTCTAGGTTAGTATTGGGTATCAATTACTCATGGAAGGCTCCAGGAGCTAGTTAGTTAGGTTTTTGAAGCCTCCTTCAGATACTACTTTATTTATTTATTTATTTATTCGTCAATCAATCAAATCGTAGACTAAATATTATCATTAGGACTTATGTTCTATGACTTCGCAGGGTTCTGAAATATATTTTTAATTCTGTTGAGAGCATATTTAGGTCAATCATTTCACAATGATGATTATAAACAGTAGTGTTGGAAAAGTTCGCGATATTTCACGAAGTTCACCTACATAATTAGCTAGCGAGTAGTGGTTGGATATAAGTCTTGATATCACGCGAATGAAGCACCGACTTACATCCAGGTCTTTGAACCATGCTCTCGAAGAAACATTTGGAATAATGGAATGTAACCACCGCCCAAGAGAATTACTTGTCCAATCGTTTTGCCAACTTAGGAGAGAACTCTGGCGTACTAATGGGAAAAATTCATCATGTGAAATTCTTCCATCATAAATCTCACCTTTTTGTGCGCCCAGCTTTGCGAGAGAGTCTGCCTTCTCATTGCCTGGGATTGAGCAGTGTGAGGGGACACATACAAAGGTAATCATATATGCTCTTTCGACCAGCAAACTCATCTGCTCCCTTGTCTTGAAAGGAAATAATATGAGAACTGATACTATCCGAGAAGATGAAGTGGAAATCATCCCCAATGCGAAGTTTATTGCTGCTAGCTCAGCAACATAAAAGGAACAAAGTTCCTGAAGTTTCCGAAAGGCGGTTGAGTATTCATTGAAGACGCCGAAGCCAGTGGATCCATCAATGCGTGATCAATCAGTGACAAATCTTCTATTGGTACATTTCAGCAAAATAACGAGGAATTGAGATAGGTCGAAGCTGATCTGGCACTCCTTGAATAGCCTGTTTTATGGAGAGATCATAGCCAATGGGGGAACTGTAGCTAGTACAGCATACACGAGGGGGTTTATAGCATGGAAAGCCTTCGATGACATACAATGAAGATAGATTCGCACGAATCTAGACTAGATGCTCAATTCGACCATTTCTTCAAAGTTTCCAATCACAAGGTTGTTACTGACACCACATTTAATCAATATTCTTAATGAGAGCTCCCAGAAATGCTTCTGCGGAGGTTTTACTACCTCTAAGCTCATATTGTGTGTTGAATGCATACAGCCAAGGGCAATACGTAAACAACGATATTGAATGCGTTCAAAATTAATTAGGTGGCTTTTTCTTGCTGAGAGGAAGCGAAAAGAGCCATACTCAAGAACTGAAAGAATAGTCGAATAGTTTAATTTTGTCTTTCGGGTGAACACCAAACCATGCCCCGGAAATTGATCGTAGAAAGTTGATCCATTGTAGACACTTTCGATTCAAATACGTAATGTGGGTAAACCAGGTGGGCTACAAAATGGTGAGTGACAATCTGGAAGGAGCGATGTACCTAGCTCCGGTCCTCACAAGTTCCTACCTCACGCCTCCACGAGTCATATGATCACAAAAGACTGCCAGCTGAAACATGCACACAGCTGGTTGGCGTAGCCTGGGCAATGTTGTCAATCCGACAATAGCAGAGTGAGGAGGTGCGACGCGAACACTGGCGCGGTAACCATAGCACGGTGATAGAGGAAATGCTTTGCCATCCCGAGCGTCTGTTCACCATGGAGGTGCGGCTCAAACAGCGTCTGACTGGCATCCAGCGGCTGAATAATAAATACTCTTCCCCGGAAGCTACACCTAAGATGGCAGCCCCATCACGGCGGATAGGAGACCTTAGGCCAACCACCTACTGTCTCTGAAACCTTTACAATTGTTACAGAAACTAACAGAGAAAGACATCGAACTGATTTAACGGCAACGACTTTTAGCGCAAAACAACGGACACGAATTGGATCATGGAATGTATTGACGTTAGCCCAGCAGGGTAAACTGGCACAACTCGCCAACGAGGCGCGACGCATGAAGCTAGAAATCCTGGGACTGAGTGAAGGCCGTTGGCCAAACTTTGGAGAACACAAACTGTCGTCGGGACAGGTACTTCTATACTCTGGTATTCGAGGTGAAAACGCTCCCCGCCATCGTGGAGTTGGTCTCCTACTTAGCGTCCAGGCAAGTGCTGCGCTCATCAAGTGGGAGCCTGTTAATGAGAGGATAATCGTTGCCAGATTTAGAACACGGGTTCGTAACCTTACCATAATCCAATGTTATGCGCCAACCGATGCTGCCGAGCTACAGGACAAGGAGAATTTTTACAGTCAACTGAATGCCGTCGTGGATAAGGTTCCAAAGGGTGACATCAAGATCTACACTGGCGACTTCAATGCGAAGATCGGCTCCGGCAACACGGACTATGAGCGTGTCATGGGACGCCATGGTCTCGGCGAAATGAGCGAGAACGGTGAGCTGTTTGCAGAATTTTGTGGCAATAACGACATGGTGATCGGGGGGTCGCTCTTCCCCAATCGGCCTATGCACAAAGTCACGTGGGTTTCCGTGATGGACATACCGAAAATCAGATCGACCACATCTGCATCAGCCGAAAATGGAGACGGAGCCTTCTTGATGTCCGGAATAAACGCAACGCCGACATCGCGTCTGACCATCACCTTCTAATCGGTGAAATCCGCCTTATGCATGGCGCGGATCCAGCGACGGGAGGAGAGACTCGGGCGGCGGTTCAACACACGCCGACTTGAAGATCCAGCGGTAAAAAGGACTTTTGTTGAAGAACTTGAGACACGAGCTGCGGACGTTCCAGAAGATGGCAGCGTAGAAGAACAATGGACGGCCATCAAGAATGCTTTTATAGAAACAAGCGAGAACAACTTGGGTGAGCTGCGCACCCAGAGAAAAGAGTGGATCACAGATGAAACCTGGCGGAAGATTGAGGAGCGTATAGAAACAAAAGCCGCGATAGAGCGGGCGAAAACCAGAGGAGCCAAGAACGAAGCCCGTCAACGGTACTCGGCTCTAGAGAAGGAAGTCTAGCGCTTTTGCAGACGGGACAAGCGAGCGTGGGTGAACTCCCTGGCTGACGAAGGGGAGAAAGCCGCAAACACTGGCGATATACGCCTCCTCTACGATATCTCACGACGCCTGAGTGAAGCAAGGATGAACCCGAGGATGCCAGTGAAGTACACGACTGGACAATTGCTTACCGACCCCACTGACCAGCTGAAACGCTGGTTTGAGCACTTCGAACAACTTCTTCAAGATTCGACGGCCAACCAGCCATCAACATCTCGGCATGATCCGCCTAGGGTGTGGCGCATCACTCGCGTCAATTCCGAGGCCCCATCACTGCAGGAGATTGAAGCAGCTATCAGAAGCATGAAATCCAAAAAGGCTCCAGGGGTCGATCGCATTTCAGCAGAGATGCTCAAAGCTGACCCCATGCTATCCGCACAAATGTTGCATCAACTATTCTATAATATCTGGGACACCGCGACTTTTTCGGCCGACTGGATGCAGAGCATCTTAGTAAAGTTCCCAAAGAAGGAGGATCTGACTGTGTGCGACAATTGGCGAGGCATCATGTTACTGTGTATTGTTCTCAAAGTTCTGTGCAAAGTTATCCTGAATCGGATACAGGAGAAGATCGACGCGACTCTCCGACGGCAGCAGGCAGGATTCCGTGCCGGAAGATCTTGTGTGGACCATATTGTCACGCTCCGCATCATCCTTGAGCAGGTCAATGTATTCCAAGAGTCCCTTTATTTGGTATTCATTGTCTGAATCACGAGAATCTGTGGGGCGCCCTGAGACGCAAGGGAGTGCTGGATAAAATCGTCAACCTAATCGAAGCGCAGTATGAGGCTTTCACGTGCAGAGTTCTGCATAACGGAGCCTTGTCCGACCCTATCCGGGTAGTCGCTGGTGTGAGACAAGGATGTATACTATCACCGCTACTGTTTCTCATCGTAATCGACGAGATCATGGTAGGTGCAATTGACCGTGGGCTGCTTTGGCAGCCTATCACCATGGAGCATCTCAACGACTTCGATTTGGCTGATGATGTTGCTCTACTAGCACAACGGCGCTCTGATATGCAGAGTAAGCTCAATGACCTAGCCGAACGCTCCTCTGCGGCGGGTCTCACCATGAACGTCAACAAGACCAAATCGTTGGATATCAACACGGGCAACCCTTCCAACTTTACGGTAGCGGGGCAAGCAGTGGAGAAGGTCGAAAGTTTCCAATATCTTGGCAGCCAAATAGCGTCAGACGGCGAGACCAAGAGCGACATAGGTGCACGAATCAAGAAGGCTAGGGCTGCCTTTGCGAGTTTACGAAACGTATGGAGATCCAACCAGATAAGTCTACGCACCAAAATCCGAATTTTCAACTCGAACGTGAAATCTGTGTTGTTATACGCCAGCGAGACGTGGTGTGCATCAGCGGAGAACACTCAAAAGCTGCAGGTCTTCATCAACCGATGCCTGCGGTATATAATTCGTGCCTGGTGGCTTGATGATGATGATGGTCCCACCTCTTACCCCTACAAAGGTTTGAGCTGGACGATTTATCTTTAAGATAATTAAATATGACATTTTAACCAGGTTAGCCAACAAAATCGAACTGGTTACAGTTACAGATATAAATTCCCTCTATAGTTTACAGTTGCTTCACAGCGATATAAATGTGGAAAAGCTCAGGAAGTCCACCTCTTAGTTCGCCTTTTTGTCCACCTAAAATATTCATAAGTATTACAAGCAATCAAGAGTTAATGAACAATCAACAAAGCATCCTATTACACTAGTAACCCCGCAATCTGATGCTATCATAATTTTCAGCAATGTCAGGAATGATCACGAACCCCCGACATATGCCAAAAAACTTACTGCTAACTCAAGGTATCTTCCAAATAAGCTTCAAAATTGCATTTTTTTTTATCGAATGTTAAATTCAGTCCTCTATATCCGTAATACGCGCGCGAGGCTCAAACCTTTGTAGACTACTATTTTTTTTACTACTACTATTAAATCAAATATCAAAAATCCATCATCACCATCGTGGCGAACAAAATAGTTTTTGCAGTGCTACAATAATTATTAAAAAGTCTTTATAACAGCTATCCATACAAAATAATCCGTTAAATATAACTTCGTCAAGATACATAATTTGTCAATTCATAAAAAAAATCACTGGATAACCGTTCAAAAGACAGTTTTAACGTGTGAAATGCAATGTCTCTTAAATTCTGCTAATGTTGTTGAACGTTTAATGTGTCTAGGCATCGAATTGAAACATTTATTCCTTTAAAAAATAATGAATTCTGTGAAGCACAAGTCAAGAAATATGGTGTTCTTATTTCATCCGCGTTTCTAGTATTATATCTATGATAGTCACTTCCTCTTTCAATTCGATCACACAAATATCAAGGCAGCAAACCGTTAACTACTTTAAAAATGAACACCATAGTCAAATATACAATTTTTTGCTTCACCACTGGATCTCGAATACCGAGCTCCATAGTCGATGTTATCAGAAGCCGATAGCAACAGAAATTCGAGAGCGAAAGTGGAGGTGGGTCGGCCACACACTTCGACGGGGTGGAAACGAAATCTGGAAGCAAGCGCTGGATTGGAATCCGGTAGGACATCGCAGCAGAGGCAGACCCAGGGGCTCATGGCGGCGGAGCCTCAATAAGGAAATTAAGCAAGTCGATAGGAATCTGCGCCCAGGTCAAGGCAAAAGCGAGCAGCCACCCAGGATGGAAGTCTTTCACGTTGGCCCTTTGCACCGCTGGTAGTGCACAGGACCCTTAAGTAAGTAAGTAAGTATACCGAGTGCATTTTGAATCAAACCAGACTCCAAGGCATTTGAAGGTTAAAGATTGGGTCTCTGCCCAAAAGATTTAGGCGCAATTGGGCTGGAAACCGCTTCTTTGTTAACACTACCAATTCAGTTTTTTGCGGTGAAAACTCGATCTCCAAATTTCTGGCCCAGAAGAACAGTTTATCTAGGGAATTTTGCAATGGTCTTTGCAAGATTTCCGCAGATAGACCTCTCAGGGAAACCACGGCATCGTCTGCAAGCTTTCTAAGCGTGCATCGATTATCTAAGCAGTTATCAATATCTTTTACATAGAATTTTTTTTCTTTGATTTGTTTTCGGTCGATCTTGTTTTCCGTGCTGAGCACCAATGCAACCGACGCCAGGAAGGCAGCTCCCACACCTGGACCTTACCTATTGACCCGTCAAATTCATGAACCGGGGACCAACGGCTTTACTTCCCTTGCGAAGAAAGGCGTGATTGGAGATGTTATGCCTGGGATTGAACTCAGGCCTGCTGGGGTGAGAGGTAATCACGCTAACCACTACACCACCGGCGCCACTGACATAGAAATTATAAAGTAAGGAACATAAACATGAACCTTGGGATAAGCCCATGTATGTATTCTAGAAGTTGTCAGTTGACCTAGATTGAAGCTCATTTGTTTTGCTGACAGCAAATTATACAAGAAATTATCTAATATATCGGGTAATCCACTACTGTGAAAATTGTCTGACAGTATGTCTATGGAAACAGAATCTAATGCGCCCTTCATATCCAAAAAGACTGAAGCCAATTGCTTCTTGTGCCCAAATACCCGTTGAATATCAGATGAAAGCATCTCTAGACAATCGTTTGTTCCTTACTCTTTCGGAAACCAAACTGCGTATTTGAAAGCACACAGAAAAAAAAATCGGGATTTTACTGGTAATGTAAACATCCATGCATTTGAACAAACTCCCTTTTCACGTAAACTAGCAACTTGTTGGAAATGTTGCTTACAAATACGGATGGTTGCATACAATATTTGGATTATTTCATGAAATGTATCATAATTTCACACGATATACAATAAGAACTTGAATGATGTATGACGCTCCATATATGTGCATCATAGTAACATAAATTTACACAAGTTTTTCGAAGTGTGTAGGTTGTTTGATTCAACCCAATAATCAAGTCTTGATAGGATACTGTCTCAGCTATATCTTCTGGTTGAAGGTAAGAGGCAAAAGGACCAACAGTTTCTTCGGTTGTCATGCTTATACTTTTCAAGGACGAAAATAAAGCAAATCGTGTGCCACATGAACTTTATACAAAGGGTGATTTTCAAAATGATCGAAAATATCTCAATTTGTTATGGAAAATATATTATCGTCAGTGTTCGAGATGTTATTTATATTTTTTTACGTAGATTTTAATGTTTATGTTTATGTTAATCAAAAAGATTATATATTACATCTTAAGCATGTTCAATAAGTTCTCCGAAACAGCTAGACCACATCAAAGCCAGTCGTTGCCCCCACAGTAATACATCCAGCGGAGGATTCTCTTTAATCTTCCCTAATGGCTTACCGATTGATGATGATCGGTCTATCACGCCGTGCCCCTCCGTCCGTCCAGTGTCATTTCCGCAAAATCCTATCCCTGGCAATTACCCACTGTCAATATTTAATGTACTGCGCGAATTGTCATCGCCCAGTCTATAATTAACTGGGATATTGCACCAATTAGTTGCGATAAATAATGAATACGAGAAGCCACACAAAATGAGCCAGCTTCGCACTTTTGCAGCAGTCCACCGTCTGGTTCCGGTCTGTGCGCAGGCAGCGACTCAACTGCGATGCCATCAGAAAGCACCATATCGATTGACGCTCCCTCCTGTGGATTGAGCCGTTGGAGGGGGGAGGGGGGAAATAGCTCACCATCAAGGATAAAAGCTGCTGATTAGCAGCTAGTGAAGTTTTTCTTGGTAGCTCGATATGCCACCAACTGGGCGATGCTAAGGGCGAACGGCGAGCTCCCGTGCGGTGTGGCAACCCAAGTGATAGTCATCAATCAACTCCACGGAATCCTGCAATCGTGCTGCACGCTAGTTTATGTGCCCTGCGTGTCAAGTCAACTAAGCTCGGGCGTAGTGTAGTGTAGTTGGTCACCACCGCACGAAGCTTTGATTCAGAGTTGCCATCCAGCCGCGCCACGTGCCACCACCAACCATCAGACAGCAGGGAAACCCAACCGAGAGCAATTAGGAAATGGCTAATTGCTGCTTGAAGTTCAACTGAGCAATGTGTTTGAAATATTTATGCGATTTAGAAATGGCATTTAGTGTTATCGAAAGTCATGTTCGGGGGGGGGGGAACTTTTCCCTACACTGTTTACACTATCTCTGTCTCTCTCGGCAGTGCCATATGTTTTGCGGCATGTGCGCATGAAATTGCAACCTAGTTTCATACTGGGTTGGCATCGTCGTCGTCGCCGTCTCGTCGTAGTGAGTAGAAGTGAACGAGGATAGTTGCGTGATGCAATCGCTGGCGTGTGCCTCACTTGTAAAATGGTTGGTTAGTTGTCTACAAGGAATAATTAGTAGAATGAATGTTCTCACAATCTTCGGTGTCATTTTTTATTGTTGGGAAAATTATTTTTATGCAATTAAGGTCATTGTAGATTCTATAACACATCTCCATTAAAGATGTAGGGAAAGTGTACCAGTTTTGGCACTAGTGTATCAGTTTTTGCACCTGAAATAAATGTTCATGGTATTATTTGGGTAGATTTATGGCAGAACATATAATACGTTCTAAATTTGTATCGAAACAAATTTTGAAATGAATAAAAAAATGTTAAATTTATGGTTGGGGTAATTAGAGGACCACTAGAGCCACTAACTGGCAACTTATTCTACATAATTTGATGGATTTAAAAACGCGCGTGTTGCAAAATGCATCGCACGTCTAATTTGATTAAAGTTGTAAAACAGTGTAACCCAATTTTTTTTTTAATTTTCCCTTGATAACAAAAGACTGTAAATATCTGTGAAAAAAGTCTATAAATGTCTGTGAAAAAAAAAAATCAATGGGTTTCGTAATTTGAATACCTCTATCGATGTTCCAGGTCTTTTTCAGAACCAGTATGTGACCTTCAAATGGTAAAATAATATTTGGTAGTACCATTTTGGTCTAGTCATGGTTCAACGGTTAATTTTAGTTTTAATTTTCATCCCAGATCAGCCAACTTTCATTCTCCCGGGTTTACTCCGGATTGTAGCCGGCTCCGTGTGGCCATAATGATCAAATGATTTTATAAATGAATCATTGCAAACTGGACATGTGCCACAAATTTGGAAAGAATCCTTAGTGGTCCCTATTCAAAAAGTTGCTGGAACGATTAAAGCCGAAGAGTTTCGTCCCATCAACATTTTGCACACATTAGAGAAAATTTTAGAACTTGATGTTAAAGGCCACCTGTTGGAGTATTTGAATAGCAACTCTTTGTTGATACCAGAACAGTCAGGGTATCGGGAAGGCCATTCTTGTGAAACTGCGTTGAATTTGGTGTTAGCAAAGTGGAAAGACAACTTGGACTGTTGTTGTTTTTTTTTTGGATCTGAAACGCGCTTTTGAAACAATTTCTAGGCCCTTACTGTTAAGATCAATCAAGTGCTTTCGAATTACGAGTACTGCATATAAATGGTTTGAAAGCTATTTGTCTGACAGAACTCAACGGACTGTTTTTAATGATTCTGTTTCCAGTCCCGTGGGGAATAACCTTGGAGTGCCCCAGGGAAGTGCATTAGGGCCCCTGTTATTTATTATGCATATTAATGACTTGCGACGTGTTTTACGATTTTGCGACATTAATCTTTTTGCAGATGATACTGTGTTATTCATTGCAGCTAAGGATTTTGAGATTTGCGTTCTCTTAGAAGATGGTTGAAGTATAAGCAATTGAAATTGAACACAAGTAAAACTAAATACAGTCAGGAATCCTTATTGCCGGGGTAACGGGGGCGTGAATAAGGAACCGCGAAAAAGGATACCCACAGCTTATGGGATTTTCACTAATGGGGGCCGTAGTGGATTATCTCATTTGTTTCAATACATAAAGCTATACTGTCTTCGACAAAGTTGCTGTACTGGCTTAGACCAACAAGCCTGTGCCATTAGATTCGGGTTAAATTGAGAACTACGCCGCTAGAGGCGCTTCACTTTTATGTTACTTATGACGGGCGCTATAATATATGGATCATATTTCCAACATAGAATATTTCGTGATCCTGACCATATAGAAAGTTACTGTCTTCAGCAAAGTTGTTCAGGTGACCAAGTCCTTTTGGATGGTGGCCATATTAGTTCAGAACTCTCTCACTACGCAGCGCTAGTGTGCATGTGTAATTCCTATATAAACTGTATCTCGAGAGCCTGGCCATATAGAAAGTTGCTGTTTTCAGCAAAGTTGGGCAGGTGATCAAGTCCTTTTGGATGGTGGCCATATTAGTTCAGAACTCTCTCACTACGCAGCGCTAGTGTGCATGTGCAATTCCTATATAAACTGTATCTCGAGAGCCTGGCCATATAGAAAGTTGCTGTTTTCAGCAAAGTTGAGCAGGTGATCAAGTCCTTTTGGATGGTGGCCATATTAGTTCAGAACTCTCTCACTACGCAGCGCTAGTGTGCATGTGCAATTCCTATATAAACTGTATCTCGAGAGCCTGGCCATATAGAAAGTTGCTGTTTTCAGCAAAGTTGGGCAGGTGATCAAGTCCTTTTGGATGGTGGCCATATTAGTTCAGAACTCACTCAATACGCAGCGCTAGTGTGCATGTGCATTCCTATATAAACTGTATCTCGAGAGCCTGGCCATATAGAAAGTTGCTGTTTTCAGCAAAGTTGAGCAGGTGATCAAGTCCTTTTGGATGGTGGCCATATTAGTTCAGAACTCTCTCACTACGCAGCGCTAGTGTGCATGTGCAATTCCTATATAAACTGTATCTCGAGAGCCTGGCCATATAGAAAGTTGCTGTTTTCAGCAAAGTTGGGCAGGTGATCAAGTCCTTTTGGATGGTGGCCATATTAGTTCAGAACTCACTCAATACGCAGCGCTAGTGTGCATGTGCATTCCTATATAAACTGTATCTCGAGAGCCTGGCCATATAGAAAGTTGCTGTTTTCAGCAAAGTTGAGCAGGTGATCAAGTCCTTTTGGATGGTGGCCATATTAGTTCAGAACTCTCTCACTACGCAGCGCTAGTGTGCATGTGCGTGCATTCCTATATAAACTGTATCTCGAGAGCCTGGCCATATAGAAAGTTGCTGTTTTCAGCAAAGTTGTGCAGGTGATCAAGTCCACATTGTTACAGAAACCATTAGACTGTGTTGAAAACCTTAAATTAAATGTATACTCCCCTTAAAATCTCAAAAGTTTTATAATAAATTTTCCTATATTTTTTCTCTAGGTCTCGAAAAAAATATACATGTAGAGGAAATTGCTCTAATGTTGGCCTATGGATCTAAGATTGGGCCCATCTCTAAAAAGCTGCTATTTATCTTTTTTTTAACTCTCAATATGTTCCAAATTCAAAATAAATTACATTTTATTTTAACCTAGGTGCTCCAGTTACTACAGTAACTTACCAGCCTTAATTGTTATGATATATATCTACGTGCCTTGGCAATTCAGTATTTTAAACAGGTTTTTCAAACCTGCATGTCAGTATAACAATCGAAATCTTAAAACTAAAAACTAAAACTAAATCTTATCTAAGTATAAATGTTATTAATCGTTGCAATTGAGGATTGCAACGATTTTTGCCAGAAATTATAAAATATTTTGTTGGACACATGTTCTAAAGTCTCAACATTCGAAATTCTATGTACCTCAGTACCCGAGCAACACATTTCCATCAAAATAAGTTGCTGCAACTTGATTCTGACTGGAATAAGTTGCATACAAGTTGCCACGACTTTTCAGTGACAAGTGTGCTGCTAGGGTAAAACTGTGCGAGGGAGGCAACTTCCAAATCATCTTCAGAACTTTGTTCTGAATCCTTTGATGTGCTTCACAGCGTAAAGCATGGTCAGTCTAAAAACTTTGTTTATATATTAGAAGTTTATTCGTCAGGCAAAGTTTGGATTTTCTGTTTATAAGAGGATACAAACATTATTTATATTTGTTACATTTGGCTTGCATGCCCTCAATGTGATCTTTAAAAGTTAATTTATGGTCAAGTGCTAACCAAAGATATTTCACTTGGTTTGACCAGGAAATTGGAATTCTTTTTATAGTGACTATGTGACTACTACTTGGTTTCAAAAAGGAAGCTCTAGGCTTATGTGGAAATATTATAAGTTGAGTTTTGGAAGCGTTGGGAGAAATCTTCCATTTTTGTAAATAAGAAGAGAAAATATCTAAACTTTTCTGCAGTTTTCTGATTTCATAATATAAAGTGGAAAATTAAACTTTTTTCGATTTAGCAATCAAACCTTCATGCCAAACACTGTCGAATGCTTTTTCTATGTCTAGAAGATCAACTCCAGTTGAGTAGCCTTCAGGTTTGTTTGAATGAATTAAATTGGTAATACTTAAGAGTTGATGAATAGTTGAATGCCCATGGCGAAATCCAAACTGCTCATCTGCAAAAATTGAGTTCGTATTGATGTGAGGAATCATTCTATTTAAAATTATCTTTTTAAAAAGTTTACTTTTTGAAGAGAGCAAACTTATTGGACGGTAGCTACATGCTTCAGCTGGATTTTTATCCGGCTTCAAGTTCCAATTTCTGCATTTTTCCATTTATGAAGAAAGTATGCCAAATGGAAACATCTGTTAATTAATTTTACCAAGAAAGACAAGGTACTCTCTTGGAGTTTTTTGATGAGGATATAGAAAATTTCATCATCACCTGGAGCTTTCAAATTATGAAACTTTTTAGTTATAAATCTTACTTCGTCCCGAGAGAAAATATTCAGATAATCCCGAGCAACCTGATTCTCAATATGACTAGTAAGACCCAAACTGAAATTATGGGAACTCTCGAATTGCTTAGCAAGTTTCTGAGCTTTTTCCAAATATGTGATCAAAATTTTTCCACCTTTTTTAAGCGCTGGAATAGGCTTTTGAGGTTTTTTCAAAAATTTTGTGAGTTTCCAAAAGGGTTTGGAACTCGGGTCTAATTTAGAAACATTATTTTCAAAAGTTTTGTTCCTCAGGGCAGAGAATCGCTTTTTAATTTGTTTTTGCAAATCCCGCCAGAAAACCTTCATGGCAGGATCGCGTGTTCTTTGATATTGTCTCCTACGGACATTTTTAAGACGGATCAAGAGCTGAAGATCGTCGTCTATTATAATTGAATCGAATTTAACCTCGCATTTTGGTACTGAGGCAGCTCTTGCTTCAACTATAGAAGTAGTCAGAGATTCAACAGCATAATTAATTTCATCTTTGGTTTGCAAAGGAATGTTTGGATCGAAGTTATATTCCATAAATGTTCGATATTGCTCCCAATCAGCTCTATGGTAATTGAAAGCAGAGCTTTTGGGATTACACATTATTTCTTGGGTTATTTCAAAAGTTACTGGAAGGTGATCAGAACCGAAGTCAGCATGGGTAACCAATTGGCTATAAAGTTGACATGAATCAGTTAAGGCCAAATCAATAATTGATGGATTTCTTACTGAAGAAAACATGTTGGGCTGTTTGGATATTGAATAGTGTAATAACCTGCAAAACAATCATCAAACAGAATATTACCATTGGAATTGCTTTGAGCATTATTCCATGAGCGGTGTTTCGCATTAAACGTAAGCTGTCCAAATTTTGTTTCAACAGAAACTCCCAAAATTTCAAAAGCTTTGGTTTCAAATGAAGAAAGAATTCCATGTTTGATTCGTCTATGAACAATGATGACAACGCCACCACAGGCTCCATCAAGACGATCATTTCTATAAATGAAATAACTTGCGTCCCTCTTATCCTTATGGTCAGGTTTAAGGAACGTTTCAGTTATAACGGCAATATACACGTTATGAACTCTCAAAAGGTTAAATAGCTCGTCGTCTTCATTATCTTTAAGAGATCGAGCATTCCAATTTAAAACATTTAATGCTTTAAAATCCATTACTGAATTTCAAAGTCATGACAATATTGTTTGCAAATTTTACTCCAGTTTGAATAGCATCAAACATGGAGTTAGATTTAAGCATATCAGAAATCATATCAATTAATGATTTCTGTAAAAATTCCATTTTAGGAGCAGTAATGCTTCCTAAGTCAAAATTTTCAAAATTTCCATTAGAATTACGTTGGTTAGTATTTTGATTTCTACCCGCTGCAAAAGCAGCATAGGTTTCTCCATTTACTCGCTGAACATTGTTAGCAGCGAAGGGAGCAGGTATATATGAAGAATTTGAAACAGAATTTTTTCCTCGCTGACCGTTGTTAACAGCAGAGGAATTTGTACCTGGTCGGGAACGTGGAACGTTTCCTACCTGTCACTTAGATCGAGTTTGTAGGATCGCTTTGCTAGTCTTACATTCCCAAAAATTGGATTTGTGGTTTTCACCACAATTTGAACATTTTAATTTCTTGGGATCTTCCTTCACAGTACACTTGTCCTTTGCGTGAGAGGAATCACCACAATTCATGCATTTAGCTGGCATGTAGCAATTTTTAGTTCCGTGACCCCATCCCTGGCACTTACGACACTGAGTGAGGTTTTGGAAATTTCCTCCAGTCTTCCTGAAGTGTTCCCACTTCACTCGGACATGGAGCATAAGGCTAGCTTTTTCTAAGGCCTTAAGGTTGTTTAGTTCACTAGACTTGAAGTGAACTAAATAAAAATCATTAGAAATCCCGTTGCGCGAATCGCCAGGACGGGATTTCATTTTCATTTTGATTACTTGGAGTAGCACAACTCCAAGTAATTTTGCTAGTTCATCTTTGATCTGATCCAGGGATTCACCACTGGGCAGTTCTTTCATGACAACCTTGAACACACGTTCAGGTGTCGTAAGTAAAAAAAATTGTGCTGCTTCTCAGTAAGATACTTGAGAAGACATTTAAATCCGTCCAAGGTTTCAGCCAATACACGGTATTCACCCTGACGTCCAATTTGTAGTGAAAACTTAACTTTCACGAAGTTCAAACGTTGCATGCGAAGAGCATGGAAATCGGAAGTGGTTATCGCAATAGGGGGAATCTTTTCCTTCTTGGCATTAAGCCGGGAAAGTTTACTAGAATGTTTCTTGGATGATGGATCATTCTCATCATCCATGAGCAAATCAAATTGATTGCTCAAAATAATTTCATCAGACGGGGGATCAAAAGTTTGCCCTTTTATCCAAATCGACTTCCAAGCGGATTACTATAAGAATCTGAAGGATCGAAGAGGAATTTTCCAAATCGATATTCAAGAAGGATTACCTCGGATAGGGTTCAAACAAGGATCGAAGAGGAATAAGAGTTGACCAAGGTAGGAATATTACAGGTGGAGCACTGAAAAGTGCTGTTTAAATTTGTTGTAGCTTTAGATAACACTTATTTCAACAAAAAGCAAATATGTAGATCCGCACGGCAAGAGAGCACGATGCGGACTGATCTACTATTTATCAATTTTATCTAGATGAACGCGTCATGGGGACGGTACTAATGGATATTTTTGGTCGCTTTTGAAAATTTAGTCGGTTGCTGAATTTATGTATGGGCCCAAATTAGGCGCACTTAGGCCGACATAACATCCATTTCCTCTATAAATTTATAAGACTCTTCACTGGGATGCCCATTTTCAAGATTAGATAGGCTTTTCCCTCTGCAGATACGGGTGCACACAAATCAGAACAATATTATTCCCTTTCCATTGGCTTACATTTACTCCTATAAATCCGAATAATGCTACCACTTCCCCTGCCGCCAAACAGATTGATATCCACTCGATGTCCATTACAAGCTCCATTCACATCGATATTTATGAACATCTGATCTGACCTACTTTCTCCCCGCCAAACATCATCTTTGCTGTTTATCCAGCGCGCATCCAACCCGAATTACCGGCCCATTTTTTTTCCGACCAAACGCCTCCTCAATCCCGCTTCAATTATTGATAGTAATTATCTCCCATCCAGCAGTAACGAGCGTATCTCCGTCCGCAAAGTCAGCATTTTCCTCCGGATCATTAACCAATTATTGTAGAGCTACACATACACGCCCGTTCGCATATGGGCCACACTCGAAGGCACGCATCCATCCGAGAGTAGAGAGAATGCGGAAAACCACGGACCACTTCGTTACGGCATGATGCCCCAGGGAAAGAAACGGAAACAGTCGACAGTACCGACCGGGGGGCGCAGTAAGTAACATTATTTCACCGAACCATTATGGTTTTCCTTGACTCATTCCCTTTCCAGAGCGGAGTAGGTGCGGTGGAAGTGCGTGCTAGTTGGCTAAGACAAGGATCAGAAAGGGGGAAGCAAATATTCTTAATCTAATGGAATCCTGCGTTAATTAGATAATGGGAGGAAACTAGTTCATTCTGGCTTTTTGGGCCCAATTGGAATGGGATCGTTACGGAATTATAATTAATAGGTTGTTGACCTGGAAAAATCTTATTGGAGCTGTATGGATGCGAAACACTAAAGTATCATTTATGGCGGTGAAACTTCTTCAATGAATGAAAATATGAACCGAGCTCAAGTATCCTTTCATTGCAAAACACTTCGCTGATTTGCTCCACTGGTTGTGATTAGTGCTTGATAGAGAAGTGTAGGTGAACTTTTTCGCCATCCATCTAATTATATTATTCTGCTTGCTCGATTGGAAAAGTTCTCATCAAAGCAGTTATCAGATTTGTTGCTGCCAGGTACGATACGTGGTATGATTTCGATAAGGGATGTAAGCACGAAGGCAGTCAGCGGGTGGTCCGTTGAGATGAACTCAAGCGAATTCGATGATTGATGGAAAGCTGTAGGATGGATTAATGAAATTAGCAATGTTGTACGAATTGAGAAGAAGAAGAATTGTTGTTAACTAGTTGGAGTTTTTTTTTCAGAGCTTCAATTATGCTTTCAAAGATATATCATTTGAGACATTATTATAGAGGTTCTACATGTTCACAAAATGGTGAGGACCACAGGGGAAAGAGCGTCCAACATAGCTCTGGTCTTCACAAGCTCCTATCTAACGCTTTCACGTGTCGGATGATGACAGCCATATATGTGCTGGTAGCGGGGTGTGGGCAATGTCATCACGATTAACCCATATCGTGATGATAGCAAGGCTGAGGAGGTGCAAATCGTCGAGCATCTGTCCACCAGGAGGTGCGGCTCGAACAGCGTCTGTCTGGGATCCAGCGGCTGAAAAAGAAATGCTGTATTGTGTCAGCTAAATCCAAGATGGCAGCCCCATCTACACAATAACCCGAGCGTCTGTCCACCAGGAGGTGCGGCTCAAACAGCGTCTGTCTGGCATCCAGCGGCTGAAACAAGAAATGTTGAATCGTGTCAACTAAACCTAAGATGGCAGCTCCATCAACACGATGTAGGTATCGCGACCCTGGTACGGTAGCATACTGAATTATAAAAATACTCAGAAAAATGAAGTAAGAAGAAGAAAAAACGAACGGAATTTTCGGCAACTGACCCAACGGCAACGAAATAAGGACAATGAATGGAAACTCGGTTCTTGGAATGTCAGCACGTTAAATGAACCTGGACGAGTGGGCCTTCGGCCCGTGAACTGCAAAAGGTGAATGTAAGTGTGGCTGCTATTCAAGAAGTACGGTGGCTTAGATCTGGAGAATGTGAATTCAGGGCGGTAGATCCTATCGCCAACACATCGTTGAAATACCATATCTACTACAGCGGTGGCGATAGAGCAGAACACGGAGTTGGTTTCGTAGTGATTGGGAAACAGATGAAGCGGGTTATGCGGTGGAAACCGGTTAGCGAGCACATCTGCGTTCTGAGGATTCGTGGCAAATTCTTCAATTACAGCCTGATCAACCGACTAACGATAAATCCGATGACGTGAAGGACGCGTTTTATGAAAGCTTGGATAAAACCTATGATGAGTGCCCTAAACACGACGTGAAGATTGTCATCGAAGATGCAAACGCGCAGGTCGGATAAGAGGAATTCTTTCGCCCAATCATTGGAACAGAGAGCCTTCACTCTGCAACGAATGATAAAGGCCTGAAGCTGATAAACTTTGCTGCTGCTCGTGATATGGCCATCAGTAGCACCCACTTTGCACGCAAGGATATCCGAAAGCACACCTGGAGACACCCTAATGGCGAAACTTGCTCGCAGATCGACCACGTGTTGGTGGATGGTCAGCATTTCTCGGATGTCGTAGATGTCAGGACCTTCAGGGGTCCTAATATTGACTCGGATCACTTTCTCGTTGTCGCGAAAATTCGAGCGCGTCTATCGACCGTTACGAGTTCGAGAAAGCGGAGATCGATGCGTTTCAACATCCAGCGTTTGACAGTAGATGGTGTTGCTGCAGAGTACCACCAGAAGCTGAAGCGGAAATCAACGTGAACGAGAATCTCAACAATCTGTGGGAAGCTGTCCACGGAGCGGTGAGCACAACAGCACGAGAGGTGATAGGTACAGCTCAGAGGCACCCCCGGAACGGGTGGTTTGACGAGGAGTGCCAGCGAGTGACAGAGGAGGAGAACGTCGCCAGAAGCCGGATGTTGGTGTCTGGTACCCGTCAGAACAGAGAGCGGTACAGGGTAGCAAGGTCAGCCGAGAAACAAACCAATCGCAGGAAAAAAAAAAGGCAGTACGAGGAACGCGTTATTGCTGAGGCGCAAGAAAGTATGGAGTAAAATGATATGCGAAGGTTTTACGCAACTGTCAATGGCGTGAGGAGTAAGACAGCGCCGTCTCCCGCCATGTGCTATGACCGTGAAGGTAATCTGCTGACAGATAAAACGATGGTGGCTGCCAGGTGGAAGGAGTATTGCGAGACGTTGCTAAACGGAGAGAACGAGAGAGCATCTACAAACAGAACACACATCGACGACTATGGTCAAGCTGTGGAACCACCAACGCTAGAAGAGGTGAAAAGGCGATACGAGAGCTGAAAAACAGTAAGGCTGCGGGGAAGGACGAGCTCCCGGCCGAACTTCTCAAACACGGAAGTGAGCAGCTACACCAGATGATCGACCGTATACTTCTCAAGACATGGGAGGAGGAAGAATTGGCCGCTAGTTGGTTGGATGGCCTCGTTTGTCCCCTCTACAAAAAGGGACACAGACTGGACTGCGCCAATTAGAGAGGAATCACGCTTCTGAATTCGGCGTACAAAATATTATCACGTGTTCTGTTCAACAGATTGAGACCGCTTCAGGAATCCTTCGTCGGCGAATACCAGGCTGGTTTTCGTGAGGGTCGATCAACGACGGATCAAATGTTTACCCTGCGTCAAAACCTTGGCAAGTTCCGGGACTCATCATCTGTTCATAGATTTCAAGGTAGCGTACGATTCAGTAAAGAGAAACGAGCTATGGCAGATAATGTAAGAAAACTGTTTTCCGACGAAACTAATTAGGCTGAATCGTGCAACGCTGGATGGTTCGATATCATGTGTACGGGTTGCAGACGAGATTTCGGCCTCGTTCGTGACCCTAGACGGGTTGAAGCATGGAGATGCTCTTTCGAACTTGCTATTCAACATCGCCCTCGAAGGAGTGATTAGGAGAACTGGCGTGCAGAGGAACGGTACCATCATCACAAAGTCGCACATGCTCCTTGGTTTTGCGGACGACATCGACATCATCGGAATCGACCGTAGAGCAGTGGAAGAGGCGTTCGCGCCTTTTAAGAGGGAGACAGCGAGGATTGGTCTCACGATAAATTCTACCAAAACGAAGTACATGGTCGCCGGTAGAAAGCGTGGGAGCAATAGTGGTGTTGGTAGTGAAGTGGTGCTAGATGGCGAAAAATTTGAAGTTGTGGACGAATTTGTTTATCTTGCTACTTTAGTGACGTGCGATAATGATGTTACCCGCGAGGTGAAAAGGCGTATTGCAGCCGCGAACAGGGCTTTCTACGGGTTGCGTAGCCAGTTGAAGTCCCGCAGCTTGCGTACGAAAACGAAGATCGCGCTGTACAAGACGTTGTTCTGCCGGTAGCCCTTTATGGCCACGAATCATGGGCATTGAAAGAGGCTGATCGGAGAGCTTTCGGTGTCTTCGAGCGTAAAGTGCTGCGAACAATACTCGGCGGTAAACTGTAAAATGGCATCTGGCGGCGTTGCATGAATCACGAGTTGTACCAAGTATATAACGGCATGGATATTGTGAAGCTTATAAAACACGGCAGGCTACAGTGGGCTGGGCATGTGGCACGAATGCTGGAAGAGCGTCAATCGAAGTCAATATTCAGCAGGGAACCCGGAAGAGGACGTTGGCTTCGGGGTAGGCCACGCACGCGTTGGCTTTGTGCAGTTGAGAAGGACATTAGGTCCTTGAACGTTCAAGGCGACTGGAAGCGATTGGCTCAGGACCGAGACCAATGGAGACGGTTACTTCGTTCGGCGCAGATTTGAATTCAACGAGTCATCGCTCATCAGGTACTGAGGTTGGTACATGTTCACAAATTGTGCACAACACGGTTTTTTGGGGCAAACATACTTTTGAACATAAAAACCAATAAATGATCCATAAAATATTGGAAAACGTTCCATAAAAAACATCAAAATGTTCCATAAAACTTCGGAGAAAATCCTTAAAAAAGTGTGAATGATCCATAAAAAATATCAATATGATCCATATTTAATGTAAAATTTAGCAACACAATTGTAAAAATGTACCGCTAAATTTCTAAGGAATGATCATTGAAATTGTACGAATTACCCATAAACATATTGCAATTGATCCATAATACATTCAGCAGTGAACCTTAAACTAAAGAAAGTGATCCATAGAAAATCATGTTTGCGCACTTAAAAATATAGCCATGTTAGTATTAATGAAAGCAACTTCCTCAGAGCAGTCTCGTTTTAGACAGTTTGAAGCTGAAATAGGTTTTATTAAACTAATATAAAATCAAAACCAATCTTAATGCTTATAAGGTGGGAAAAGGAACCAAGAGGTCTGTCTCAAATAAACCACCTAGCAGAAATAATAGAGTGAGGAGTGATGCCGCAACCGAATCTGGAAAAGGCAGTACCAATGTGGTCAGCCTGGAAGAATCCCTAGACCAGTTGCTGCAAGAGAAAAGCGCAAATAAGAAAGCGCTGGAGGAAGAGAAATTCCTCCATGAAAAGCGATAGGAGGCTGAGCGGGAGATTTTCAAACCGAGAGTTATCTTCCGTCACTCTTTCAACAAAGATTTGGCTAGATTTAGCATTTAGGGATTCAATTATTATTTTAGTTAAGCACGCAAACGATGTAGAATGAGCTACTTACTAGTTACTTAGGGTAAATCATGTATATAGCGTTTAGGAACAAATTGTAGGTTACCAGATTTTAGGATCAAACTGTAGTATCTAGATTAAGCAAATATAGGGTTATTAAATTCAATATTTGCACGCATTCCACCTCCAACTAACCTACTTCAGTAGCTACATAGAGGTAACTTTAAGACCAGAAGGTCCCGAAGAAATGTGCTCAACTTTTTGGCTAAGCTCTGGTACTATCTTCGGTCCCAAGCTTATCGATGCACCCCAATAAAACACGAGAAAATCCACGAACCCCTCATTTTACCTGTCAAACTTTCATAGCGAATCAAAACCAAAATTGTGTAGTACTATAATTTTGACTAGAATGAGGTACGTTAATCGATTTGCTTGGGACCAATAGGCAAGTCAAGTAGTGAGCCAATTTAAAATCGTTAGTTTCGTATTGATTGTTGGTAGCTAGTTCACTAAAAATAACTACAATTTAATTAAACTATAGGTATATTAACAAATTTAGGCAATTAAAATAATTTAGCTGTAAAACGTTTTTTAAATGGTTTGGAATTGTATCTTCTTTTCCTCTTTTTTTCTCGTTCATACTCCGACCTATCTAAGGTTTGGTTCAACGGAACTGTGAGTTCACAGTTCCGTTGAACCAAACCTGACGTCTGTCATTTCTGACAGCGACCGTTACCGTAGCTCTCTGAATCCCCCACAGGGTTGTCACTGGACTTGGCGGTACAGGGTTATCCCGATATTCCGAACAGCCATGATCCATAAATTAGACGTATATTATTCACGTTTTGGACACTGTATTATTAATTCTGATCCATAAACCATGAAAAATTGCTCCATTACTGCTTAACTACTTAGATTTACTGTCCTGCCGTGTTTTTAGGTAGATGTGCGGAGCGATGGTCTAGAAGCGTCTAGAATTAGCTTCCAAAAGAAGCTTCTATAATAATCTTCTAAAGAAAAAATGAAAAAAAAAAATGTTAATTTTATGGATCATACCTAGGGTAGGTGTTCCAGTTGTTGGTAGACGTGCTTATTTTGGTGTGTTCCAATTATAGTCTATATCTCGGTCTATATACATATGTTTTTTTTAATTTGATCAATAAACCTTGGAAAATTGCTACATTACTGCGTAGCTACTCAGATTTACTGTTCTGCCCGTGTTTTTTTTTTGTCAGAAGAGCAGAACGATGGGTGAGCGTCTAGAATAAGCTTCTTCCATAGGAAGCTTCTTAAGAATATTATTATAGAATCTTCTTTTGGAAGCTAATTCTAGACGCTTGCCCGTCGCTTCGCACATCTACCTTAAATACACGGGCAGGACAGTAGATCTAAGTAGATAAGCAGTGGAGCAATTTTTCAAGGTTTATGGATGAAAATTTAAAAAAATAGTGTCCTAAACATGAATAATATACGTCTAATTTATGGATCATGCCTATATTTTTAAGTGTGCAAACTTGATTTTTTATGGATTACTTTCTTTAGTTTAAGGTTCATTGCTGAATGTTTTATGGATCAATTGCAATATGTTTATGGGTAATTCGTACAATTCCAATGCTCATTATTTAGAAATTTAGTGTTACATTTTTACAATTGTGTTGCTAAATTTCACATAAAATATTGATAATATTGATATTTTTTATGGATCATCCACACTTTTTCAGGGATTTTCTCCGATGTTTTATGGATCATTTGGATGTTTTTAATGGAACGTTTTTCAATATTTTATGGATCGTTTTATCAATTCTAAAGGTGCAAACTTAGGGCTGCCGTTTTTTGGTATTTACTGTTTCAAAATAAATAATGCAGCCCATGGCATGTGTTTAGTATTCATAAGTGATTTTCTTCTGCTCGGGCGACTGTTTTGCTATTCATGATATGTTTCAATATCTTCAAAACTCTCAAGACTCCTTTCTGATAACAATAGGAATATTTGAAGTACCCGAATTTATTATCAAGAATATTAGCACAGTGTTTTTCCACATTAAAAAGTCAAAGTTTATCAGTTTTTCACTATTTTCCTTCCCATTTCACTGTGTCTGTGTTTTTTTTTACGACTATACTGTGGTGCAAATCAAAAAATATGTGTGGTGAAGTAGTGTTAGGTTTTGAACGCTTGTAACTTTGTCTTTTATAGATGAAATCAAAATCCAAAAACGCCAATCGATAGGATATTACATTACAAACCTGCTGAAATAAATATTTTCCAATTTTCCTTTAATAAAACTTTTGAGAAATGTATAAATGATAATTTTATCACTGTTATCATGAAATAAGCGTTTTTCCCAAACCCAGTCATCATAATCGAGTACCACTTGGTTGCACATCGTTCTGAAAAGATATGAAACAGCACTGCTGTCGCACTTCTGCTCATTACCGCTTCGAACGGCGTGGTGCTTGGTCCTGCAGTAAGCAGGAGCAAGTCAGTGGTTAAAGGTGTCTTGGGTCCTGTTCAACTAAGGGACTGTTTATTAACTACGATGGAGGGAGGGCAAGAATCCCAAAACATTGTCTACGTAGTTAATGCACAGCCACTAATACGAAACGCCGAAAAGTTATTTATGCAAAACACCCTCCCCCCCCCCCCGTCCTTTATAATGACAACCTGAAAAAAAACATGGAGCTCAGTGACAGACAGTGATCGTTAACTTTTTTCCGGGAAATAATTGTGAAGCAAACTACAATGTAGTAAAAAAGAGAGCTTCGGATTTGAGAAAAAATCGCTACAATATTTTGATGTTATTATGTGGGTGATTTACCACCAACTGACTGTAAAACATATCTGGTACCTCTATACATGCAATTGGGTTCTTTAATTTTTAAAAAAGGTATCGATTTTCCATCATCATCTGAAAAAGCTTCGTTTTCTGAGCACAGCGATATTTTTTTCGAAAACATACACTTTCATCTCGATTTTTAAATCAATATTAAAGTAAAATAATAACTTCACTGTTTGACACTAAACTAACAGACTGACAGCTCGCTTCCATGCAAAGTGCCACCGAGGGGCCCTAAGGTGGCAATTTTTTTGCAAATGTAATCGTACTTATTTAAAATAGTTCCAGTGTACCAAAATTGATGAAATTTTGGATTTGGGTTCTGTTTTTAATGCAGATTACGAATATGCATTTACCATTATTATTTCTAATATAGTTTGCGGTAGTCCACAATGCCTCTCAACAATAATCACAGTGAATGTTTATTTCCAAAGAGATATACGTACTGTTTCAACTTGCACCGGTGTACCTTAACTATGATGTTTACTATCAAACATTAAACAGGTGGAGAACCTGGATATAAGCTTTTGCTCTGACTTTGAAATTCAATAGCTGAATCCCTAATTTTCAATCAATGTTGTACTAAGGTGCTTATTGCTTATTGCTACTTATTGGAAACCAATCGTTTAATTTGACAAAAGTCACAGTATTCTATTTTGCAATCATTCTACGAACACGCTGTAAAATACATAATGATGATGCATGGTAATTTTATGCTAGGGTTGTCCTCCAAACTGGAGAACAAAGAGGTGCTTAAACCCCGTATGATCGTTATACCCCTTCCTCCCCTACTTTGTTGACATATGAACCAACATTTTGTTAAATATTTAAAGTGCCGTCTTCTGACAGGTAAAACAACTGCCTGTTTCGTTATCATAAAATGCAATCTTCACTTTATTCTCTGCTTCAGAAACCTAACTTAATTGCGATTGTTTTATCCCACAACATGCATGGCGTTTTTGGGTATTATACTGAGGTGCAAATCAACAAAAAATGTGTGACGAAATAGTGTCAGTTCCTATTGTAGTCGATGTCGATGTCAAATTTAGTCAACATTGATCAACCCAAGGTAGTTATGTAGGGGAAATTCTGTCAATTCTTAACCATTACATTAAATTTAAATACATTATTTCATGCGTAAGATGAACCGTGGTCTGATTATGCTAACATGAATTGTCGCGAGTTTTGAACCATAACCGAAACATTGGAATACTTTAAAAATTTAAGATAAAGTATAATAAACAAAAATGCATGAAATACATCACATGTGCGTAGCTCTACGTCATACTGCGGTCGTGTCTAGGACACAACCCTTTATTTTTTTAAATGAAGCTTGAAAACAATTTCCTTCTTTTGCAAGAACCAACAAACAGAGTGCATTATACAAATTACGATTCAGCATCACTTTACACACATTGTTGCTCCCCGAACGAGTCGACACATTACCCTCCCGAAAACTTACCCTGTTTAGAGTGCCTAAAAGCAGCTCAACTTATCGCCTGTCGGTTGCTGTTCGAACGTTCATACCCTGCTGCCGGCAGCTGTGCTAGTGAGTGCGACTACCGTACGAATGGCTTCCATACTCTGGGTAGCAAATGAAAAGCCGGCCAAAAGTTAAACCAAAGCTCACAACGAAGGGAGGATAAAAATACGCTCATGTTGTATAGAACGAGAGTGAAAATCGAAAGTATTTCCACTGCCCTCCCTATCCCCCCAGAATCCACCATAGAAGGGGAGGCAAAGCATGTTGCTGGCTGCGTTCTGTGTTGGAGGGTGTTTCCGGATGTTTGAGAATAGAATAGGAATGCCCCCAGGAAGAAAGCCCAGACCAGGCAAAGTGAATGCGGCGGTTTGGCACATGTGTACGATGTTTGCTGGAATTTCACCGCTTCCAGACGACGTGTTTATGCATTTTGCCAAGCTTGTGGTTTGTCTGGCAAGGCAGAGGCAGTTGGCGGAGGAAACAAGCGATCCCTTTAAGCTTGCGTGTTCCTCTCTGTGGGTGTATGTGTGTGTGTTTGTCTGTACTTGGGTATGCAGCCTCTCGTATGGATATATGCGAAAGTTTTCCTTTTTTTCGGGAATGATAGAATAGAATGGAAAACAGAACCTGCAGAAACAGGAAGAGTGAAAAACAAGACTTGGCACATAATTTCAATACTCATTCCTGCATTGCACCTTCTGGTGGTTTAGAGCTCGATGGCAGGAACGAAAAAGCTGCCATAGTTTTGCGCCCTCGCCTGGTTTGGAGGGCGACTGACGAAGGTGGAAAGTTGAAATGTTCCGCCTCTTTGTTGCTCGATGGGCACGGGTCTTTGAAATGAATGCCGTTCCGGTGAGGTTGGATGTTTACTCGATGTTTGGCATATGCTTTACAATAAATTGTCTGTGCTTACTGAAGGGATCTTTGCGGTTTGGTTCGTCCGTTGAGAAAAAAGGGTCTTTCGGTTAAATTGTGTCAAATTGAGCTTTTAATACGATTCTGTGGGACTCCCTTAGCAGGCGATAAAGGTGCAGTTTTACAACAAGACCATGACGAGTTCGATTTCCGCATCCGGTCTAGAAATTTGATCAGGTGGTTAATTCCTTCCCTGGAGAGTATCATTGTATTTGCTATAAAATAAAAGAATGCATTAAAGTTATAGGCATAGAAAGCTCATCATCTAGTTTTTAGTTAAATTCCATCTTTGAGGACTTCTTCTTATTCATTGGTTTTACTACGTCCCACCTGGGATTTAACACCTATTCTCAACTTAACTGTACTTTAAGCACATCCACAGTTGTCAGTTTAGAGCATTCTAAGCCTGGACCAATCACACTGTATGGCTCAGGAGACTGATGCAACATTTGAAATTTTCGTTCTACAGTGCTCAAATGGTTCCAAATCGGGTCCTTATTAGCCTCACAAAATTTAAACTATTTTGGTTAGAACCCAAGTAACACCAAATGTTCCATATACATACTTGGAATCCTAGTGTGACTTTCTAAAATGTTTTCCAGTAAAACACCTGAACTATTATTCCTTCTTCTATAAGATCAAAAAAGCGCAGAAGGTGGAGCCAATGAAACAGCTTTATGTCACAGCATGTAATGTGTGATTTCTCTAACACTAAATAATATGTCATATAAAGCATTTCAACAAACATATGCAAATTTTAGGTTCTCATTTTGTCCTACAAACGTTCCAGTAGACCAGAAAATACTTTTGATTTCTAAGGTCCTTTCACAGATTTGAATAATTTATTTATTGTTGAAAGGTAAAAAAATTGTGTCATACATAAGTGTAGGCCGGAACATTTTTGCAAGATTCAATTATTCGGAGAGAACAGAATTAATTATAGTCAAAGTAATAAATTATCAGTTAAGGTGATAGAGCTAAAATTTAAAGTGCGCTTTCAAATTTTTGGTGGAATTAACAATTTTGCCTCTCAAAATGCAATGTGCCATTATTTTGTTCCTGATTCCAGCAAAAGTTTAAAAAGATTTTTGTCTTAGATTTTGCGTAATCATAAAATAGAACATTATTTTATTTCTTACTGTAATTTCATACAGTAAAACTATGTTTAACCTGCTCATTGATAAAACAAATAAAAGAAATAGAACGTTTGTTTGATATAATTATAAATGATTGTTTTCACATCAATATGGAGAAAACGCACACCGCATGCTGCAAATTTTGATATATCTTTAAAAAACAAAGCTCATTCCTAGCTTAATGGCATGTGAATTTGAACGAGGTTTTTATTTATATTTGTTACATACATGGTTAAAATATCATATAGACAATCAAAAATGAATCCTAAGAATTGGTTTACTATATGAGAAAAAAAGTCAAACGTAATGGTAATTTCACCAAGAAAAAAAAAGAAGCTAATTCATGAGGCTAAAAAACAAAATAACATGAAAGTAATCCAAATGCAAACACAGCATGCTACATAAAACTCGCATAAAATCTTTCAATATAAAAAGAAACATATGTTGATCGGTTGACCGATTTAAAAACTTTAAATGGTATCTAACGTGCTAATTGAGCATATTAATTTACAATAACATTCAACTAATTGTAACCTCAGATAGCCTAGTTAGTAATGGCATTTTGGTTATTGATTTTAAGATTCAAACAGAGGACCAAAGTTTAGTAATTATTTTTGCACGCTGCATGATCTAATTAACACCGCTGGTTGATGATGATCGATCTAAATGATATTACAGATTGATATGTTGTTCACTTTTTGACTTACAGATACATGGAATGAGAGAAGATGCGATGAAGGCTGATTGAAATTGGGAAAACCCGTTAGCATGCTTAATTTTATTTGAGGCGGCTTGCAAAGAAGGATAACAACGAACACGATGATCCCGCCCGATGTAGTTCCAAATCATTCAGATACTCCAGCTACGTTACCGTTAAACTTTTATCCACCCATTTCAAAAAAACTCCTTTCGCCTAGAGTCTTGTTTTTTCTTTTTCTATATGGCTCTCTTTTTGAAGTAGTGATGATCTGTCCCTAGTATTCTTCTTCCAGCGGTGAAGATATTCTGCAGTTGTCTGTTTCCATATGATTTGTTTTCATAATAAAACAAACAGAAAAAAAATGTACCCGACTTGAAATGACTTTCTGACTTCTATGCTTCAAGTACTTGTAATATATGTGATTATATGGCCAGACAAATTGCTAGACGGTACTTGATTAGTATAATGCTTGGTGGCATTTGTCATGCTGTCAAGATTTAAAGCAAAGTCAAAATTTCACTGTTTGACACTAAACTAACAAGCTGACAGTTCGCTCTTGTACAAAGTACCACCGAGGGGCGTTAAAATGGTGATTTTTGCTAATGTAATCGCATTTATTTAAAATAGTTCCAGTGTATCAAAATTGATGAAATTTTGGATTTCAGATCCATTTTTAATACAGATTACGAATATGCATTTACCTCAATATCCTTAGAGAACCCAAAAGATAACTGTGGAAGTGCTTTATAGAACACTATGTTGAGAGCAGGTAAAAGCTCGTGTTAAAGCATCAAAGCCAGACATGGAGAGATTTGTAGCTTTTTAAAAACTGAATAGAATTTATTTTATTTTCATATCACTGTCCTATGCTGGAAACTTTAGTCAGCAGTGTGTTTTGAAAAACCCTTATAACCAGAAATAGTTGTTTTAGTTTTTGATTTATTTGAATGTCTAAAATGATCCAAAATATGACATTCTTAGGACATTTCGAAACATATTCCAGATGAAAAAGATGTTAATATTCCATGTTTATGTAACTAGAAAAAAAACTTTAATAAGACTGGTAAAAAACATACTTAGCGTATTGAGTAATCATTCCAAACACATATGTAACAGATTGTCAACGAAATTGAAATATGACTTTAAAAAACCATATTTGGCTACTGCCGATTGGCTTTCTTTTGTATTGTTTACACCTTTTAAATGTGAAAAATGTCGTTTCTCGTTGTTCAAACATGGAAATCTAAGAAATACAAACCAAGTTTACAGTGGTTCCCGCAAAATGGGTTTAAATGGGTGTTTATAAAATTCAAAGAATAATTTTTCACTAGATAACTTTTGGACGCTGTTACAAAACATTTGCAGGCTATGCAAAATCTTTGTAATGGTTGATTATGTCTAACCTGCCAAAC
The DNA here is from genome assembly GCF_037179485.1 of Ochlerotatus camptorhynchus. NCBI lineage: Eukaryota > Metazoa > Arthropoda > Insecta > Diptera > Culicidae > Ochlerotatus > Ochlerotatus camptorhynchus. The sequence goes on along the minus strand of NW_027040668.1, from coordinate 1,482,587 downwards.
GAAATGTACCACATTATTTAATACACATAGACTTTTATTTGTTTTGACTAAACATATTTGACCATAGTTCTGGTTTGTACACTGAAAAATAAAATACTTGATTCATGATATTTGTCAAACAAAATATGTTATCAAAATTTCATGCTTTTACAAACGTATTTCCGAATACATGAGTGATGCCAATTTAAAACAAACAAATTTACAATCCAAGTGGATTCGTGCGCTTATGTTTTCTATTGCACTAATCACACATTAGTATGACTTAATTATTAAAATAGTATTGTTGTAGTACTTTTATACGACCAACTAAATATCATACCATTTGAAATTATGTTTTTAGTGTTACTTGGGAAACTGATGTGGCACAAACCATTTGAAGTTTATATGGAAATTATTATGGGAAAACCAAAATTTTGGTTCATTGTCTTCTAACCTATTTCCATATTGTACTGTTAACAAGTACTATCGCTATTTTTACGGGAATTTTTTTAAGCTACAACTTTGCAAAAGATTATTTTCAAGCCAAACGTAAAATTAAAAAGTTATTAATTGTTTAAGCGATAGATAACCTTATGGCATGATGAAGCAGCTGTATTCTGCAGTGTGACATAGTAGTCATGATTTTTGTCCCGTATTCTACGCGCCAGAAACACCAATGTTGACTGCTGAACAGTTGATTGAGCATCATCATAAGATATCACTGACATTAATCATTCATAACTTCTGTTTCTTACATTTGTTCGAAATGTGGTCTTCAACGATGTTGTAGCTGAGAAATTTTCAACAAGCGCAGCTATAATTTTCTAAACCAGAGTGAACTGGTGAATTTTTAGAAAGATATGAACAAAAATTGTGGTTTTCCCATATTAATTTCCACATAAACTTTAAACGGTTTGTGCCAAGTCATTCTCTTACTAAAAAAGTTCAAATTTTGGGAGGCTAATCTAGACCCAATTCGGAACCGTTTGAGCACTGTGGAGCGAAAATTTCAAATTTTGCATCAGTCTTATGCCCAGGGAAACCAAAAGAATCCAAGACCAGACCGGGAACCGAACCCAGTTAAATCCAGCATGGTCTTGCTTTATAGCTGCGCCTTTACCAACTGAGCTAAGGGAGGCTTATTCAGGGTCAAATTCCAGGTGAATGAATTTTTCGGCATGGAAAGTTTCTTGACCTCCTTCAGCGAAGAGCATCATTGTGCCATTACGAATGTCAAATGGTACAGTGGTCGAAGAACAATATTTTAAGAGTGGGCAATAAGTGTCAGTAGGGTGGTAAAAATCAAGCAGAATAATAGCCATCATTGTTGACATTACCTTGTGTCTGCTGATGACGACCGACCGGATACCACACCACGCGATGATTGAATAAGCACTGTTCGGTGAAACCGGATGGAATCTGTGTTAGGGAAAACTCATTTTGCAGGCAATTGGTTATAATTGTGATCACCATTGCAACAGTTGGACATTGGTTTAATTTCTAGTATTGACCTATTGAAAATCAATAAACTGTTCATTTTAGTAGATTTGTATAAAAATTTCCATTCGATTGGCTTGTTTACAATTTAAATCTATCCGCTATTGTTCGAGTTATAAGTGGTCAAAACCTGACCACTTTTCGTAACTTGGTCGATTTTGGTTTTAAGAAATTTCACCCCCAATATGTTGCTCCAATATGTTGCCGAAAGATAGCAGCGCCGGTGATTTATTGGTAAGCGTGATTGCCTCTCACCCCAGCAGGCCTGGGTTCAATCCCAGTTGGCACCGCCGGGATGTTCTAAGGTATAACATCTCTAATCCCGCCTTCCTTCGGAAAGGAAGTTGGTCCTCGGTACATGAGTTTGATGGGACGATAGGTAGGGTCCAGATGTAGGAGCTGCCTCCCTGGCGTCGGTAGCATTGGTGATCAGCACGGAAAACAAATCAAGGGAAACAAAATGTTGCCGAAAGACGTAATCCTGTGTCAAAAAGGCAGGTCACTAAATCTACGCTTTTCACTCCACTGCATACTAGCAAGAAGAACGGTCGACTTGTTTCGCGCTCCGTTTTTTTGGAAGTTTCCTCGCTATTCGCTCGAGTATATTATCAGTTTTTTTTTCTCGCTTTGAGATTCCTGACATAGTTCCCGGTAAATTAATCCGAAAGTAAGTTTTGTAAATGTAAAATTTTTGTAAAATGCGTGTACTGTAAGGGAACTCCTCATGGTCTCTCGTCGTGCCTGGCGTACAAACAATGCGGGGATAAACTACAACGCTCACTTAAGGAACGTTCCAGACAGTCTTTTGCAGCAATGCTAAAGACAGCCACACCATCGACCAACGACAAAAATCCCTTAGCAGTTTTGTCTGATGACGAGTCCGACTCTGACTTGGCTGAGGAGGGAGTTTCTTTCAGTTTTCCGGAAGGTTCTGCATGGAAACTAAAATGCATCCGTTCTCGGAAAGTTGCAGATCAGGAACCCCAAATCATCTTGCCCAAATCAAGAAGTGGTGGAAAAAAGAAAACTTCTACTCCTCCTGGATTCCGCAGAACTGACTATACCCAGGATTTTCCACCTCTCCCGGGGACATCTAAAACCCCTGATACCCCAATTTTAAGAACAGAAACCTCTTCTTCATCGGGGCTGTTCTCATTTCATGACATTGTGGACGGTCAAGTATCTCGATATTTCTGATCCTCTGAAAAGCATTGTTCCGGCAATGCTTCCTTCTGTGAAGACTCTCTTGAAGCAATTGACATTGAAGTGGCCCCTCATTGCAGCAATCATTTCCTTCGATGGATAATTTTCCAAACGAGATCAGGGATTCCTTGTATAGAGTGAATCTTCCACAATTTACAGGTATTGAAGTTGTCGCCTGTTATGCTATTATTAAAGGCAATTAATCAAAAACAACTTTCAGATATCTGTTCAGTTATTCCAACTCCTCGGTTGATTATGGGAGATTTCAATTCTCATGGTACAGGCTGGGGAACTGTATGATGACTACCGTTCTACTATGATATATGACCTCTGCGACAACTTCAATATGACAATACTTAACAATGGTGAAGTAACACGTTTGGCTGGTCCAGTCTCGAATGGAAGTAAATTAGACCTCACACTTTCCTCTAACTCATTCGCGTTGGATTGCACGTGGAATGTGATCCAGTATCCCCACGGTAGTGATCACTTTCCAATCAAAGTTTCAGTTGCCAGTGGGTTCAATCGGTCGGAACGCGTTAATGTCGCGTACGATCTTACCCGTAATATCGATTGGACAAAGTTCAAGAATGTGAACCTAGAAGATGCCAAAACGTCGGTAGAAGGGCTTCCACCGTTGGAGGAACATAACTTCCTCTCCAATCTGATCTTGGACAGCGCACTTCAAGCTCAAACTCGGCAGGTTCCAGGAACGTCTTCCTTCCCCTTGGTGGGACCAGCAATGCACCCGTGCATTTCGAAGCGTACTCGGCTCTTGAACGCGAACTCAAGGGCCTCATCAAAGCCAAGAAATTCGGATACTGGCGGCAATTCGTGGACGGATTATCGCCCGAAACGTCGATGAATACGCTTTGGAACGCAGCGCGAAGGATGCGTAGCCGTCTTCGAACAACGAGAGCGAGGAGTACTCAGACCGTTGGATTCTCAAGTTCGCGCGAAAAGTATGCCCTGATTCCGTGCCAGCACAGACGATTTCTCGCGAAATGACGAATTCGGGAGACGAGATCAGGTTGAAATTAGACTCCGGGAGCTGATAGAATCAAGTTCAACTTGTTGAAGAACCTCCCAGACGTCGCTAAGAGGCGCATGTTGAACTTGTTTGGTCAGTTCCTGGAGCTTAATATTGTCCCGGATGATTGGAGACGGGTGAGAGTTGTTGCCATTTAAAAGCCTGGAAAACCCGCGTCAGATCATAACTCGTATCGTCCCATTGCGATGTTATCGTGCATTCGAAAATTGATGGAGAAAATGACCCTTTTTCGCTTGGACAAATGGGTTGAGACGAATCACCTACTTTCAGATACTTAGTTTGGTTTCCGTAGGGGCAAGGGAACGAACGACTGTCTCGCGTTGCTTACCACTGAAATTCAGTTGGCTTTTGCTAAAAAAGAGCAAATGGCTTCTGTCTTCTTGGATATTAAGGGGGCTTTTGATTCAGTATCGGTCCACGCTTGTGGCCTTTCTCCATTAATTAATAACTTTTTGTACAATTTGCTGTCAGAGAAACATATGAGCTTTTCTCATGAAAACTCTACAGCTTCTCGATTTAGTTACATGGATCTCCCCCAGGGCTCATGTTTAAGCCCGCTTTTGTATAATTTCTACGTCAGAGAAATTGACAATTGTCTAAGTAACAACTGCACGTTGAGACAACTTGCAGATGACGGCGTAGTGTCTATGACAGGGCCCAACGAGGTCGACCTACAAGGACCCTTACAGGATACCTTAGACAATTTGTCTACTTGAGCTATCCAGCTAGGCATGGAGTTCTCGACGGAGAAAACTGAGTTGGTCGTTCTTTCTAGGAAGCATAGCCCTGCAAAACCGAAGCTTCAACTTTTGGGTAAACCGATCACTAATTCTATGTCTTTCAAATATCTTGGGGTCTGGTTCGATTCCAAATGCACCTGGAGATCCCACATTGAGTATCTGAGACGAAAATGCCAATAAAGGATCAATTTTCACCGAACAATTACCGGAACGTGGTGGGGAGCTCATCCGCAAGATCTTCTAACGTTGTACCGGACAACGATTTTATCGGTTTTAGAGTACGGCAGTTTTTGCTTCCAGTCGGCGGCTAAAACGCACATCATCAAACTGGAACGGATCAAGTATCGTTGCCTTCGTATCGTGTTAGGATGCATACACTCGACTCATACGATGAGTCTTGAAGTGTTGGCGTGCATGTTGCTACTCTCTGGTCGGTTTTCGGAATTGTCCTTCAGGCTCCTCACCCGTTGTGAAGTTATGAACCCACTGGTAATCGAAAATTTTGAGAAGCTTCTTGAGCTAAACCCTCAAACTCGTTTTATGTCATTGTACTACGGGTACATAGCACTGGATGTCAGAGCTTCACAGCATAATCCTCATCGTGTATGCTTCTCCGACTTCGGCAATTCTGTTCATTTTGATTTATCTATGATGCAAGAGATTCGAGGAATCCCAGAACATCATCGTTCCATGATTGTTTCGTCATTATACACTGAAAAGTTTGGCCAAGTTGGTTCCGCAAAATCGTTCTTCACAGATGGATCACTAATAGAGGCGTCCGCTTGATTTGGTATTAATAACGAATTTCGTAGCGCCTCTCGAATGCTTCAAGCTCCTTGTTCCGTATATGTTGCTGAGCTGGCAGCAATTCATTATACGCTAGAAACCATCGCCTCACTTGCACCAGATCATTATTTCATTTTTACGGATAGTCTCAGTTCTGTCGAGGCTATTCGCTCCATGAGGCCGGTAAAGCACTCCTCGTATTTTCTCATGAAAATACGAGAGCTTCTAAGTGCTTTATCTTTAAGATAAATCACCCTTGCATGGGTCCCATCTCATTGCTCGATTCCGGGCTATGGAAGGCGATATTTACGATCGACAAATCGCCTACGATGATTTTTTCTTCATTTATCGTCAACAGTCACTCGCCAGCTGGCAAAATAAATGGAGTGAAGGGAGTTTGGGACGATGGCTATATTCGATCATCCCTAAGGTGTCGAAGAGTCCTTGGTTCAAAGGGTTGGATGTGAGTCAAGACTTCATTCGTGTGATGTCTCGCCTCATGTCCAATCACTATTCGTTAAACTCTCATTTGTTCCGCGTTAGGCTGGGGGACAGCAATCTCTGTGAATGTGGACAAGGTTACCAAGACGCAGATCACATTATTTGATCTTGTGTTGAGCATCGTGGAGTCAGATCTGAGTTTATGAAACTCATATATGTTTACTTTAAGACTATTAACCTTAGATTGTAAGTTTGATTAACCTTGTGTTTAGTTTTTTTTTTTGACGTGTGGGTTTCTTTAAATGTTTGTTTTTTTATTTCTCATGATTTTTGCATTCTAAATATTTTCTCATTGCTAAATAAACTAAATTAAAGTTATATCCAAGGAAATATAGATTGAAAATCGAAGATTGTAAAAACAAACAAAATAATTGTAATATGGTGGAGGCATAAAAGTTGCTTTTCATGGGCCATTTGTGAAAAAGTTATTTTGATTTCAATAAATCCTTAAAAAATCATAAGGTTTTGAAATGGTTTTATGAAGAAAACTTGTAGACTGAATTGTATTTATCTAAAGCCATTTTGCTTGATCCTAACCAGTTCAGATTTATGGTGGCAATGTTGCCTACAAAATGTTAAACGTCAAAGTTTGTTTGTCTTTCGATAGTTGCGCTGTGCGATTCAGCGTTCTTCCAGGCGATTCTCTCCCGATGGCTTGGAAGCAGTTACTCAAAAAGTGTTCACAACATTTCGCATTTCGCACAGCTGTAAGCTCGATCATTCCCGAAAATATCCCCTTCTTTCGAATGGTTCTGGAAGTGCACCATCAAACGACGCAGGAATGAACGGTGGAATGAATTTTTTTCCAAGCTATGACCCTTTCACCGAATAAAATCGCAGCTATGGATCGGAAACCAACTAGTGTCCGCTAACTGACAGTTTCAGTGGTTTTCTGTCGGTACTGACGCAAGTTATTCCGATCTTCATCTATTCGCAAGGTCTGGAGAAGGCTGGTCTGTTTTCAGACTGTTTTGACAATGTTTTATGAATTTGAGGTTATTTGGTTTTTATTCCTTAAGGTTCAATTTGTAAACAGAGGAGATTTTGTGATACACTTTTAAAAGCCTAAAAGGCAACAATATATGCATTTTACTCTCATTTAAAACCGAATGGTTTTATGATTGCCTTTATAATGATAGAACAGGTTTGTAGAGTATTTTATCAAGACATTAATAAAAAAAAATGCTAATGAAGTTTATGATTGATTTTAAGAACAGTTTTATTGTGGGATTGAGAACTACTTAAAATTTAATTTTAAAACAAGTCAGTTTTTGACTTCTCGTCAGACTGTAAAAGGTTTTTAAAACAGCGAAAAGGTGAATTACTAAGCAGGAACGTTTTAAACTGTGAAATGCTGTATTTAAACTAAATGGATTATTCATTGCCATTATAAAACCATCATAAATCAGAGTGGATGCCAAATGATTGCAGAATTGTTACTTGCGAAGGTTTTTATCAAGCGTTTCAAACATCAAACACATCAGTGAATATTTTTGCAGCAGAGTTATTAAGGAAAGAGAAAGTCGATGAAGTGAACTGATGAATGCTGATTGGATCTTTTCAAATATTTATCTTATACCCATTATGTATCAAAACAATCAAACAATCGTTTATCGCTCAAAATACGCTGGAGCATCCCCCAAAACTTACCAAGTGCCAAGCGAACGATGAAAAAATATTTCACTGAGCAACAAATTCAAAAGCAACGGGCTATTTCTCCTCCAATGATGCAAACCTTCATCAAGAACTCTGATATTTTTAACCGTCCAGTAACAGCGGGGTTAACTTTCTCGTGCCAAAACCAAGCAAAACCACCGAAATAAAAGCCTCTTCAGCTTCCTCACTTACTTCGTCGGGCACTGCAACCTTTTCGAGAATGTGAACCGTGGAGGGAGAGGTGCTTCAAAACTCTCGTTTGAAAAAAGGAAGTGGAAATGATCGCTTTCATCACCACGATTGAAGTGGTGCGGGTCGTGGTTGCTAACCAGCAACCATCGCTGGCTGGCTGGCTGGCTGGCTAGACTTAATTTCAACTTGTGTACGTTCATACCACGCCTTCGACGATACCCATGGGAAATTAAATGATGAGGAAAAAGTACACACTTGAAACGAGCCGACGACCGACCGACCAACAACCGACACTGATATTCTACGCAAAGTATGGTGCTACCAATGATGTTCTTTGCAGGTTTGGTGTGGGGAAACCGTCGAAACGTTCGTTCGCATTGGGAGCGAAAGGCGAATTTTTATTTTTTGAGAATTCAGCCTCAGGCATGGCTTTATTTTTCAAAAAAAATACACTAAAGCACCGTTCAAGAATCTCTCCCCCCGGAGGATCGTACCACGCGTGCCAGTGCTTTTTCATGGAATCGAGATTTTACGAGTTGTTTGCATTGTAAAATTAACACAAATTACGTTTGTTTCGGTCAAGGACAAGCTTTAAACGGTTTTCTCCGTAGGGATGCCGCTTCGGTGTTTGTAGGTGTTATCAACACTAGGGGGGTTTTTCCAGCTTTAGGATTACAGTCCGAATGACGATACACACTAAGGTTATTCGACAGATTTTTGAGAAATTTCACCGAAATCTGAACAGCTGAACGTTCGTTTAACAGCTCGGTAAAACACAGTTTGCTTGTAATTTTTCACTGGTATTCTGGGAAAAATTATAAGAAAACTGTGAAAAATCACCGAACTGCTTAACGGAGGTTCAGCTGTTGAGATTTCGGTAAATTTCACAGAAATCTGTGGTATAATCTTATCGTGTAGGCAACTGTCCTTAAACTGATACTGCAGAAATAGCAATACCCAAATTTCAATAGCTGTGTGGTAAAATCTCATTCTTAAGGCTTTTTGTTCGAAAAAACAAAATTCAATTTACGTTAAATCTTGTTCAAATTATCTTATCTCGTAATTGTGCTCGATATTTCGCTTTAAAGTAGCTATAAAATAATAAAATTTATTTGCAGGGCTGTTACAAGATTTTCTACATTTGATCCGCGAAATCCGCAAAATCCGCGATTTCTCAAAAGAAATTCGCGACTTCAAATATTATTCCGCGACAAAAAAAAAATTTCATTGCCTAAAAATACCATTTGTATACTACTACATGGGCTTTCAGGCTTATTGCTTATATCATATTAGATTTTTGCCTGCTCTCAACTTAGTGTTCTTAGAAGTACACTGAAACCTCCGTTTACGAAGTCTTTTTTTACGCAGTATTCAATTTACGTCCCTCTTTTTACGAAGTAAATCCCAAATAACGAGGTTTTTTTTTACGAAGTAAATCCCAAATAACGAGTTTTCTTTTTACGAAGTAAGTTCCAAATAACGAGTTTTTTTGTGATTTTGGGAAACTGGGATATACTGTGAAATACCCCACAATATGGGTATTGTTGGAATCGGAGTGACGTGTAGGGACCGGAAATCGATGTCTGTCGCCATTTTGAATTCCAAGATGGCGGCTTCCGGTAACATAAAAACTTGGAAATTCTGTCATATACCCCACAATATGGGTATTTTGGAATCAGGGTGACGTGTAGAGACCCGAAATCAATATCTGACGCCATTTTGAAAAGATGGGGAAAAGTTCGCGAGTCATAGTGATTTTTTGCGAACTTTTCCATCACTGCTTACACGTCACTCCAATTAAAAAAAACACATATTGTGGGGCATATGACAGAATTTCCAAGCTTTTCTCTTACCGGAAGCCACCATCTTGGATTTCAAAATGGCGTCAGACATTGATTTCCGGTCGCTACACTTCACTCCGATTCCAAAAATACCCATATTGTGGGGTTATTTAACATTATTTTTCTGTTTTTATGTAACCGGAAGCCGCCATCTTGGATTTCAAAATGGCGTCAGACATTGATTTCCGGTCTCTACACGTCACTCCGATTCCAAAAATACCCATATTGTGGGGTATCTGGCAGAATGTCCAAGTTTTTCTGTAACCGGAAGCCACCATCTTGGATTTTAAAATGGCGACAGACATCGATTTCCGGTCCCTACACGTCACTCCGATTCTAAAAATACCCATATTGCGGGGTATTTGGCAGAATTTCCAAGTTTTTCAGTAACCGGAAGCCGCCATCTTGGATTTCAAAATGACGTCAGACAACGATTTCCGGTCTCTACACGTCACCCTGATTCCAAAAATACCCATATTGTGGGGTTATTTAACATTATTTTTCTGTTTTTATGTAACCGGAAGCCGCCATCTTGGATTTCAAAATGGCGTCAGACATTGATTTCCGGTCTCTACACGTCACTCCGATTCCAAAAATACCCATATTGTGGGGTATCTGGCAAAATGTCCAAGTTTTTCTGTAACCGGAAGCCGCCATCTTGGATTTCAAAATGGCGACAGACATCGATTTCCGGTCCCTACACGTCACTCCGATTCCAAAAATACCCATATTGCGGGGTATTTGGCAGAATTTCCAAGTTTTTCAGTAACCGGAAGCCGCCATCTTGGTTTTCAAAATGGCGTCAGACATCGATTTCCGGTCCCTACACATCACTCCGATTCCAAAAATACCCATATTGTGGGGTATTTGACAATATTTTGAAAAACCTCTTTTTACGAAGTAAATCCCAAATAACGAGTTTTCTTTTTACGAAGTAAATCCCAAATAACGTGGTTTTTTTTACGCACTAATTCGATTTACGAACCCCCGTTTTGGTTCGTAAATGGAGGTTTCAGTGTACCTTCACATTTTTCACAATTGAGAGATTTCCATGCCTGTACCATCCCATGCCCAAGGAAGTAGAGAAATTTTCCAAATTGAAAAATTAATAGACCGGACGGGAATGGAACTCATTAAGCCGGCGCCGGCGGTGTAGTGGTAAGCGTGACTACTTTCTAACACCCCAATGGGTCTGGGTTCAATCCCAGCCGAGGTTGGTGGGATTTTTCTGAGGCATAAAAATCTCTGGTCACGTCTTCCTTCGGAAGGGTAGTAAAGCCGTTGGTCCTGGCCCATGTGTGTTGAATGGGTGCGATATCCTACGCAGGTGTGGAAGCTGCCTTCCTGCACATTCGATTGCCGTTAATGGATGGCAATCGATGTCCGTCGGTGATTGGCACTAGATTGCGGAACAGAGACCGACGTTAAATAAAGGAAAGAAAAAAAAGGAATGGAACTCAGTCGCCTCTAGCATGAACTTGCTTTTTAGCTGCCCGTTTACCGACTGAGCTAAAAGAGTATCGTTTGTAATAACATTTGAAAAAAAAAAAAAATTAAAAATAACAATGTATCATCCTCAAATATTTATGTATAGTATAAATTATGAGTAATTAGTGAACATAATAAAACACTCTTCCATTATGAGATTCTATTGAATAATAATGGCTTAGATTTGATGAGACAATATTTAAAAAAATAATGTATTTTCATTTGAAATGCAAATTTTCTTCAAAGTTAACCTTTGCATCTCTGACGTATTCTGCTGACCTAAATGTTGTAGTTAATTTGGCTCTAGTTTTCTTAATTTTTGACCGATTCAAACCAATTCGAGTACTTATTTGAGAAATTCGCGGTTCTATATTTATACGGATATTCCTTGGGTCTGTCCAATGGAGGTCATTTTCATGATATTTATTTTATTTCTAATATGAACCTTTTCGTTGTCAAATCATAACGGAATCGTATATATGTGACTTTGTGGATCATGCACGGCTTATTACTATGTATACCGGAAATAATAGATTTTCCAAATCGTCCAGGACATCAGTTGATTTGTTCTACTAGATCAACCAAGACTGCAATAATGTCTGTAGTATCGAAAAATCTCCAATCAGATTCAAAGTGTCTACGTGGATCATGCATGATCTATTTCCGAGCAATCCAGATGTTCAAGGTTCTTCAAATCGTCCTGGAGTTCAGATAATTTGATCGACTAGATCAACCGAGATTGGGACAATGTCTTTAGTATCGAAATATTTCCAGACAGATGCACAGTGTCTATGTGGATCATGCATGAACTATTTCCATGTTTACCAGGTGTTTTAAGTTCTCCAAATCGTTCTGGAGTTCAGATAATTTATTCTACTGATCAATCAGGACTGGGATAAAGTCTGTAGAATCGAAATATGTCCAAACAGATTCATAGTGTCTATATGGATAACGTTTAATTATTTCCACGTAAAACAGATGCTCTAGGTTCTCCAAATCGTCCTGCAGTTCAGATGATTTGTTTTATTAGATTAACAAAGACTGGGATAATATCTGTAGTATCGAAATATCGATATGGAAATCCTTGAACATTTGGCATACACGAAAATAGGTTGGCATGAACCACATAGGTACTGCAAATTTGTTTGGACATATTTTGATACTACAGATATTAAATTAGTCTTGGGTGATCTAGTAGAAAAATAATCTGATCTCCAGAATGATTTCAGAACCAATTACATCTTGTATACGTAGCAATAGGTTGGGCACGATCCACATGGACATTTTGAATATGTTTGGACATATTTCGATACTACAGACATTATTGCAGTCTTGGTTGATATAGTATAAAAAATCAAATGAACTCCAGGACGATTTGGAGAGCCTAGAATATCCGGTATACATGGCAATTATTCACATATATACGATTCGTTAATGATTTGACAACGAAAAATGCTATATTCATATTGGAAATAAAAAAAAATACAGGAAAATGTCTCACATTGGACAGACCTCAGAGAATTTCCGCGTAAATCCGCTGTGACTTATGGAATTGAGATAATTTCTCGATTATTTGCAGAGTGTTTGGTTTAAACCGGTTAAAAAAATTGAGAGCCAAATGAACAACAAAATTGATGGCAGCAAAATAATCCGGTTACAATGAATTCCACAATTTTTGTGACAGCATATCAGTTCTTTCGCGATTTTCGCGACATCATTTAATGTTTCAATTACGATTTTCGCGACTGAAAGATCAAATCCGTGACAAATCCGCGACAATCGCGAAATCCGCGTCTGGTGTAACAGCCCTGGATTTGCCCAAATTTGACCGAACAGTTCAGCCATATTAACTGTTGGGCGATAGTGGGCTATAGTCAGGACCTCCAATTTGGAGGAAGCCCCTGGTTCAGAGACATCAATCATTCTTATTCTTCTTCTTTGCATTTCAAATTTATTGCATATCGCATATTAGCTTAGTGCGTGCTCTCAACGTACTGTTCTAGATGCACTTCCACACTTATTATTTGAGCGCTTTCGGTGCCATTTTGCGTAAGTATAATAGTGAGGCAAGGACAATCATACTCTATGCCCAGGGAAGTCGAGAAAAATTCCTAGACCGAACCAGGAATTAAACCCATCCACCTCCAGCATGGTCTTGCTGTGTAGCTGCACCTTTACCGACTGAGCTAAGGGTGCCCCAGGGTTTTCAGTTTGAATTCACTTCATTTTAAATTTATTCAAAATTTGTCAGGTGTGATTTATTTCGTATTCAAGTGGTTCTAAGCTGTTTCAGTCTGGTTCACTACATGTTCAAATGATTCCAACCTTTTCAGGCCTTATTAAATTCATATCAAACTGTGGTAGAAAGTCTATTACTCACTTATTTCTGTTATTCTTGGTGACTCCTGAATATGCTGGATTCAACCGTTGGTTCCCGTCGTAGGAACGGAATAGTACTGGAATTCAGTCTTCACGAAGATCGGCTTCGACAGCGGTGGACTTCCGGCGGACTGACTTGTGGTGTATATAGCCAGATACAAATGTGGTGTATATAGCCAGATATGGTAATGGTAGAAATAACTTCTGTAAGACTCTTGTAAAATTGCTATTATGGTATCGATCATTCATAGATGTATTCAATCAAAATCATAAGAATTGAAAACAATCTTATTAAATGAAACAGATGGTTATTTCGATCAGTGTTTATAACCAAGTTTCAACAAATAGCAAACAGCTCTACTTTGACACTGAATAGACTAACAAAGAGTTGTCGGCTCGAGCCAGTGATGCCAAATATACAGATTTATCTGTAATCATACAAGTTTTTCTCAATATTTTGATACAGATATCTGTATACACAGATTACAGATTTTTAGGAAATGTACAGATTTTTTAAATGAGTGGAAAATATTTGTCTTGTTTTATTAAATTTATGAACTCCGCTAAATAATCGACTATTCACTCTTGGCACCAAACCCAAATCACATTTTTCACAAAATGAATTATTATTGTATTACCTATCATCAGGCATGGACAATTATTTGCATTCATTTCATACATTCATTTACATTCATTTGCCGCTAACTTTTTTCATCAACAGCATTTCGCAAAATAATGATCTTGTCATGCATAAGAGATACGGATTTGACTTGTTTACTAAAGTTGTAGCTAATAACAAAACCTACAAAAGTTCTATACATCATTTTGCGGAATGCTGTTGAATAAAAAAGTAAGAGGCAAATGAATGTAAATGAATGCAAATGAATTTCCATGCCTGCCTATCATCAATCATTTTGAAATGACTTTTGTTATTCAGATGTTCGGATTTCTAATTTCTTGTTCGAAGGGATATTAGTTTTCCTTTCTTAAAGTTTAATTAATCAAATATGTTTGGTTTTTTTGAATCGGTGAAACCGTTCTAGCAACCCACAAACTAATTGATTACGGTTGGAGACTCGAAGAGTTAGCTGAATTATTTTTAAATTTGAATAGCGTCATATCTGAAAAATAACAATGTATGCAATTCGTCTAAACTTCCAAATAAAGATATGTGTTGTGAAAAACTGCTACACAATTTTTTTTTCCTTTGGTTTTGTTTTTTTCCGTCGATCTTGTTTTCCGTGCTGAGCACCAATGCTACCGACGTGCCAGGAAGGCAGCTCCCACACATGGACCCTACCTATCGACCCATCAACTCATGAACCGGGGACCAACGGCTTTACTTCCCATCCGAAGGAAGGCGTGATCAGAGATGTTATGCCTCAGAACATTCCGGCGGCACCGACTGGGATTGAACCCAGGCCTGCTGGGGTGAGAGGTAATCACGCTTACCACTACACCACCGGCGTTGTTTGCTACACAATTGATAAAACAGAGAGCGTACATTGAGCAATACAGAACAGGTGGAACTATCCCAAAGGCTTTTACAGGTACTTACTGACAACAAATACTGAGTAGATTTAAGTATGTAGCTTCAAGCAACAACAAGCTAATTCGATATCCCTTTTATATGTCAAATGCTCTGGTTTGATTAGAAGAGTTTAAGAAAATAAAAGATCAAACATTAACATTCAATCAAGAATCACGGGTTTAAAAAAAAAATCAGATTAAGATTTTTGTAATATTGGTCATAAAAAAAATCTTTTCCTGGGGTTGTCTCTTGCTCCTGTTCTTAGACATGTAAAATAGATACAAATCACTTAGAAAATCAAGATTCTAGGATTTTGAGATCTTTTAAAAACAGATATTATTTAAAAAGCAAACTTCACTTTCAAGATTCTAAACTTTGAAACAACTCTTTCTGAACTTTCAATGAACTCAAGCGAGATTTACGCAAGTCCGTGCTAATACCATAATAAAGAAATTATACAGATTTTTCTACAGATTTTTGTAAGCCAGATACAGATTAAAAAGGTTTTTTACGATGAAAATACAGATTGAAATTAGAAAAAACGTGGCAACACTGGCTCGAGCTCGACTAGTACTGGAATGTGTTCGGAAATGGCGGGAAAGAAAATACGTTTCATGATGCGTGTGATAGCGTCTACATTTGTATGTGTGAAGGAGAAGGAAAGAGAAAATGAGTCTGTTCGGTACGTGAAGGTTCGTTGTCAGTGATGCCACATATACAGATTTCTCTGTAATTATACAGATATTTTTCAATATTTTGATACAGATATCTGTATATACAGATTACAGATTTTTGAAAAATATTTTTCAGATTGTTCAAATAAAGGGAATATATTTTGTATTGTTTTTGACGTAGGACTACGTCTTTGATTTCTATATGGGGGTACACTTTGCGAAAACCGAAAATGGAACATGTAACAAATTAAGAAAGATTTTGAGCGTTAATAACTCAGCTGCCCCAGGTCCAATTTTAATAATTTTATCACCAATCGGTCAGAAATATGGCTACGCATCAATAACAATACTTCCGAATGTTGATTTTCAACAAGAAACTATTGAAAAACTGGTAAATGTCCAGCATTGTCCAAAAACGTCGAATTAACTAACAAATCCACCAATTACCTACATGCATATGCTGCTTCCCCAGCACAGTCGTCAGAGAGTAGTAAGTAGACGAAACAAGTCGAAGTGGCATTCGCCTCCGATCTTCAGGCGCGTGCGAATAGGGAGGATGGAATTGCGTAATATTTTGCACACTCATCGCCATACTCAGAACCACACGCTCCCAACGACCACACCACTGTGTGGTGGTGTCCGGTCGTCGAAATTAGTAGCAGCAGTAGCAGTGCTTTCGGCGTGTGGCGTTGAAAATTGTTCTCCAGTAACAACGAAAGGCTGCCTGAAAGCAGTGAGCTGCAGAGCCCACATAAGCAACCATCAAAGGAGGAAAAAGCTGCACCGCTATGCTATGGATCGGAATCAGTAGCTCTTCGTGAGTCGCTGCGGGTCGGTCTTCTATACCAAGCGTGTCACCCTCGCTCCAAACGACATACAGCTTGACAGCCTCATCCGTGTTGAACACCCAGCTCAGAATTACTCAACGATCACTACAAAACGGTCCTTTTCAGGGCCACCAAAAATTTGTTAAAGAGTATTATTTGGACATTGGTCAAGGTCATCAGTTCCCGCAAGCAGCTAACTATCAAGGCTCAACCTGTCTATAGAAGGTGTGGAATTGTAGGCCTGAATATATTGGTGCAATTGGTTTTTCCTCGGCTTTCATTCCGCACGATTCGTTTCTTTCGTTTAATAACCCACCTTGATTATTGAATTATCACATTGTATACCATGAAAAAGCAGCCTGTTTGTGAGTTTTTGCCTGTTTTGTTTTCAAGTAAGGAGTTATCATACAAAACAAATTGCCAGCGGGTATTTCCCGGTGACTTTACAAATAAATAAAATCAAACAAAATCATCATGCAGAACTAGCTGGATTTGTTTTACTTCATATTTCTCAAAATTGCTTTCGAGTGTTAAGACATCGTCTCCCGCAAAGTTTACATTTTTCCCTCTACCAACACATACATCAGGGCTAGATAGATCTCAACAGGATCTATAGAATCCACGCAATTTCAAAAAAAAAACAAAATGCACAGCATTACGAAAAGAGGTCAGGTTTCGACCAATAGCAGATAGATTTTAATTCCAAACAAGCCAAACGATTGGAAATTTATCTACCAATCTGCTAAAATGAACACTTAGTTAGTTTTCAATAGGTCACTATTGAAAAATACCAAATGTCCAACTGTTGCATTGGTGATCAAAATTAACACCGAATGTCTGAAAACAGCGCATTCCCTAACACAGACTTAAAAATCGAATTCGATGCGGTCCCACTGAACGGTGCTCATTCAATCATCGTAAGTGGTGGTGTCCAGTCCAGCAGCAGCAGCAGCAGGAGTGCTTTCAACAACAACAACGACAACAACAACAACAACGAAAGGCTGCCTGCAAGCAGCGAGCTGCAGAGCTCATATGAGCAACCATAAAGAAGGAGGAAGAAGTTCCACCGCTAGGCTAGGATCGGAATCAGTAGCTCGTCGTGCCCAGCTCTGCATTACTCAACCATCACTACAAAACGGTCCTTTTCAGCACCACCATAAATTTGTTAAGAGTATTATTTGGACATTTTTCAAGGTCATCAGTTCCCGCAAGCAGCTAGCTATCAAGGCTCAACCTGGTCTTTATAGAAGGTGTGGAATTGTAGGTCCGAATGTATTGGTGGGATTAATCATAGTCTAACCATTTTCCAGAACACGCTGGTAGGAAGTGTTAAAAATCCAGATAGAATTTGAGAGAAGTGGGAATAATTGGCTTTGGGTGTATATTCAGTCCCCAGAAAGCCAATAAAATTATTATTATTATTATTTAGCTTTATTTAGGAGGCTTTCAGCCTTAGGCTGGTTCGCCTCCAAGCCAATAAAATCAAATTTGTGCGAAAATTAGCTCTCACGAGCTCTCATATATAACAAAAAAATCAAAATACACCTTTTAAAGTCGGGTAGATGAATCGAAAATACTCAAGTTGACAGTTCCTTGGATTCTCTTCATCAACTTTCTCTTTGAAATAAATACTACAAATTTGATACGCTTACAAATAAAAAACGGAAAGAGTTAAGATAATTGATGATTGATCAATTAGAAGAACTAAATGTTCACATTTGTTTCGTCCACTAGCGGTCCTACGTCAACCTTCCGTTCGTGCCCCTAGGCACATACCCTTCTACTTTTTTTTATATTTATTAATTCATATAAATAATCATTTCTTCCTTTTGAGCAGCTTGAATTCAATCTGAGCATCAAACCCAAATCGTATTTTTCTCTAAATAAATTATTATTGTTTTAGTTGGACTTCTGATGTTCTGATATCTCGTTGGAAGGAATATTAGTTTCCCTTTCTATTTGTTTAATTAATCATGTCACCTGGTGACAGATACGAAGGTTAATTAAATATATTTTTGTCAACTCGGTAAACAAGCCATTTTAGAAAACCCACAAAGTGGTTGATTACAGTTTGTGAGCCGAAGAATCAACTGGATATTTTTAAATTTAAAAAGCGTGATTACAGAAATAAAAAATATTGCATGCAATTCGACTAAACTTCCTGTAAAAGTTCTGTGTTATGTCCAATGTCCAGATAAAGGTTTGCGTAATCTGAGACATAAATAAATCAAATTCTAGGGAATTGTGATAGTTCCTTCATTTAGGAAATTTTAAGTCGGAAACAGATTTGTATCTTGCAACTGGTACTGAATGTTTTGTATTTTCAGACAGTAGAAGAGACAAAACACTACAAAAAATCAAGATTGCAGGATTTCAAATTTTTTTAAATGTAATTCTTTAGAAAGAAAATTTTAGTAGTTTTTCATTCTAAACATTGAACAAATTCCTTTTGAACTATGAATTTGCTCAATGGAGATTTGCGTTAATCTGCACTGAGATCATAATATAGAAATTATGCAGATTTTTCTACAGATTTCTGTCGGCCAGATACAGATTAAAAAGATTTTTTGCGATGAAAATACAGATTGAACTTTGAAAAATGTGGCATCACTGTTCGTAGTACTGGAAGTCAGTTGGCTGGTCGAGGAAATTCATTCTGTTGGCGATTCTTCATACGGATGGACGAAATTATTATCGAAGGATTTTTGGCAGTCTTCGTTCTTGACATGACTAAAAATAAATAGGTACGCACAAAAAAACTGTAATTCGTGACTCAATAAGTTCAAAAACGTCTTTTTAATACTTTTATTAAAACTTCAAAGTTACAGCATTAAATAGTTACATTTCTCTTGTTTGAACGAAATCACGAACTTTCCTCTTGATGGAGCCCATCAGCGCCCGCACAGTGGAAACGAACACGAAATCAGTGCATTTCTTCCATCTTGCCCTCATTTGCTGGATGTCCTTGACTGCCCCGCCGCTTCGTCGAAGTTGTTAGTATTTTTTCGATTGATCGAAATTCCGGGCAATTCGGAAGATTCATTAGCTTGGGGACAAAATCGATCTTGTTGGCAGCATACCACTCCCGAACCACCTTGGAGTAGTAGCCGCTGTCATATCGGGCCAAAATATGACTTTGCCCCTATGCTTGCAGATGAACGGCAATACACACTTTTTCAAGCATTCTTCGATGTAAACTTGAGATGTCATTGTCAAGGATGTGGCGAATGGTTCCGTTTTCAAATCGCTTGCCAAATCATGGCCTTCTTCGCAAACTTGTTGGCAAACACGAACTTGATTCTTCGCGGCACATCCCCACATCAAGTCCCGATGTAAAATTTTTGACCGGGAAGCTGCTTAAAATCGAGTTTGACGTATGTTTCGTCATCGATCAAAGTACAGCCCTTGTGTTTCGTTAAAACACGGTCTTACAAGAGCATTGCACGCTTTTGGCCACAGAATTCTGCTTCATGTGCCGGTTCGAATGTATACTGCCTTTAAACGAATTGTATCCTTCCCTGGTAAGGAAGTTCCGCACCGTTTGAAATTTGGCGTTGTACCTTCTGGCCACATCTTGGATCAAAAGACCGGGGTTGGCTTTAACGCACCTCAACACTTTGCTGCGTCGCTGACGATCCCTGGTTCCAGTGCTATCATAGGTCCGCTGTTTACTTTCCACACTCAGGATTTCCTTGTAGGTTTTGAGCACTCAACAAACTGTTGTTTTCGGCATCATCAGCACTTTAGCCAATTTGGAACCGAACCAACATAATAAAAATTAAACACTCCAAAAACACCCATCATTAAGGTTTTGTACGAAAATATTGATCCCAGAAAAACTAGAAAGAAGACAGGTAGAGGATGTATGAAATCCACCCCTACGTTTTATATTCGTGACTTTTGTTTTGTGTGTACAAATCAAGAATCAACAGTAGCAGCTCTATGTACTACCAAACGAAATCAATGGTCTATAGATTGAACAATAGAAAGTAAGAGCAAATGATTAATGGACTTTTGGCTTTTATTAAAATGCAAAATTAATACCAGTGCAATTCATGGGTTCCCAAAAGAGCAAAATTGTAAACTTAACAGTTCTTATAAATATTTATGAATTTCAATTCGGTAAGATAAAGTCTGGCACACTACCATTCATAATAATAACAAACTGCATCGCAAACCATATACAGTGTATCAAACAATTTCCCGCATGGCAATTTTTTCGAGAAACACTGAGAGATTTTTGGACTCTTGGCTGCAAATAGCATAGTTGTCAGAAGTATCGTTCAAAATATCGGTATCATTGATAACAGAAATTGGCATTTATGATATATTTATTGATACATTAAAATTTTTACGTGGTTGGTAAGGAACTCAGTACATGTAATCCAAAAATGTATAACATCGATTGTTAGTTGCATTTCCTATCATCCTCCGCAGTGCTTACTGCAGCGAATGATATAAGTTGACCAAGCAGGCAATGTAATGATTTTGTTATCTTTTTTATTTCGTGTTCTGTCTGCGCTTTAGACTGTACTAGCAAGCTTTCAATTTATAACATTGTACCTAAAGCGACGCACACAACTGTTTCGAATATATACAATTCCCGTTCAGCAGAAAAAGCATACGAAATCGAGTGTGACAGGAAATTAGCGCTTATTATTCGTTTTTAGCGAAGACAACAAATCAAGAAGACTGGCAACTCTTCCATTTTCTCATACGAACGCTATGAGACAGGTACAGTCACGTCATCTGCCGCTCAAAGGTAAATGCTTTGAACGAATTTGATAGCAAAGACTACATCCTCAGAAGAAGGGTTCACTTAAGCGCAGCGCCATTGTATCTGTCGCTTGGATTCTGGAAAAGTTGCCAGTCTTCTTGATTTGTTGTTTTCGCTTTTAGTCTATCCATATTCCTAAGCATTGAGAGAGCAGTGGAGAAAGCACAGGTCTAATATTCACAACGTCCATGATTCGAGTTCAGTTGGTACCTGAGCAGAGAATGAAAACAAAATGAAAACTAAGTTATATATTTTTATAAGGGCGGTCGTGATAACATATATTTTACTTAAAACAAAATGAGCAACCAATATGTTATTATAACTATTATTATTAAATAAGTTATTATTTTGATATCATGATATCAAATTTAGTAATCTGAATCTTTTGAAATATATTGGTTGAATCAAAATCAAAAAATGTTGTCAAGAGAGTGCGAATGGTGCCATATTAAAGTACAAAACTGGAAATAATCATACAGTAGTAAAATTACAAGAAAGTATATAATGAATCGCTTTTTTCATTATAAACAAATAACAAAAGTTAAATTATGACGAAGTATTGAAGTTTATTAGATCCAATATCATAGAAATAGACGATGTAAAGTTTTTAAATTTAGAGTTTCGTTTTCATGACAAATTCTTGTGGAATTATATTTATTTAGGAATAGGACACACGAAGCATGTAAAAAATTAGTCTGCTATGACGCTCATATTATTATGATTGATCAAATCCTTCGCATCGAACATATTTTAGCAGCCATGAATGACGATATTTTTTTTTGTTTGGAGAGAACTGATAGTTAATGGGATTTATGACAACATGTTTAAATATGAGCTTAGAAATCAACTAAGCCTGCGAAAGTTAAATTACAATATTTGACAATGTATAAGTATAAGTATTACAGACGAACAGGACGAAATCAATTTTACATCGATTTGAAAATTCATTTCGCAGGTAGATTAATATCAATAAATGTTGTACAACAACACTATAAAACCGTGATATTTTTTTTATAAAACATCAAATTTTGTTTTTAATCACATTTTTTAGAAATATCAAAAAAATATAAAAATATGAATTCAACCGAAATTTAAAAAAAAAAACATCGAAATATATTATCAACATGAATTCAAAAACAAAATAAGATATCATTTTGATAGTATTTTGATGTACGACTTTGCTCGGATTACCTTTTTCAATTTATCGACATGATTTAATTCGTTTGTCTTTAATATCTCTTAACTAGTTTTGTTTGTCTTGTCCCCCGTCTCGATGACTCTCATAGTCGCCAACTGGTCACCATAGCCGGTCGAACTCCAGACGAATCTAGAACCACACTACCGTTCATACTGCCCACATTGCTCTGATGAGACAACGAAACCCTACAACCAAGCTCCTCCCCTTTTCCTATCCTTCGACAATGTACCTCTCTAACCTCGGGTAAGCCGCGAGTATTCGACCTAACTCCTACTAGACATAGAATTAAGTGAATGTTGTTACAAACAAAAAAGTAATGAATTATCGGCTCCGTAAAGCTAACGTGATTGAGCCTTACAAATAAACCAACTAGATAAAAAAAAATTCGATATGATTCATTTCACTCACTAATACACATTTTTTGGTCTCCAATTGTTTTGCGTTGATACGTTGATACTCAGTTCATGCGGTCTCCACTAACATCCTACGATGTACAACATAGGTAGGGGAAATGTTTTTGGCCTCAAATGATTATCGATATGTAACTCAGAAATCGGTAGCAATACCAATTTATTGATCCGGCAACGCTGGCTGGTAGGCTTGTAAGCTTGCTTAGTTGAATGTGTATAAAGTATGAACAATTTTAGTAAAACGCTAGTGTTGCAACTTTCAGCGATGTGATTGAGTTTTAACGGAAATTTGTGGCATACGAAAGACTACAAAAGTGCACAGTTTTATACAATAAGGTACATTTTTTCCTTTGGTTTGTTTTTTTCCGTCGATCTTGTTTTCCGTGCTGAGCACCAATGCTACCGACGTACCAGGAAAGCAGCTCCCACACCTGGACCCTACCTATCGACCCATCAACTTATGAACCGGGGACCAACAACGGCTTTACTTCCCATCCGAAGGAAAGCGTGATCAGAGATGTTATGCCTCAGAACATCCCGGCGGCGCCGACTGGGATTGAACCCAGGCCTGCTGGGGTGAGACGTAATCACGCTTACCACTACATCACCGGCGCCGTTCAATTAGGTACATTGTATTTCAAGAAGTAATTCCTAGTTTTAAAAAAACGACAATGCATTTTACTAAAATTGTTCAAACTTTATTCAGACTTAACCAATCAAACCCAAAACTTGTCGGATGAATATTGAATATTTGATCAACCAGCAGCCAATAATCCAGAAGTCTATCAATCTGATGCGTGCCCGTATGGCTTTATTTTTAATATTATATCAGCTGTGCCGATACTTTTTTGATACACTGTATATTCACAGCAGGTCCGGAAAATTTACTTTGTATTTTACTACGCTCCCGTCTGATTTTGCATACATTCTGCATCGGTCTCGGTGTGGTTGCGCTCTTGTACTGGTGGTGAAGCATTAGCAAAATTACAATCCATAAAAATTCGAATGCACGTCTCTGTCGGAGGATGATTGGAACCACCCACTATGGCTGGGTGATGGTGGGGCACGATCCCGGCACAGGACACGTGCTCATGAAGCTTCTTTTTAACACCTCCATGTTGGAATTCAAACGATACGGCCGCAGCCAGCCAGCAGTGTGGTTTTGCATTTTCCCATCGAGCCTTACGGCTACCCGACAACTTGTTGGTTGGTGGAAGGTGCCTGTCCAAGCAGCACCCAGTAGTCGAGGACCGACCGACCCAGGAATGACGATGCTGACATTCAGATTCTGAACCATGCCTTATTATTTATTTATGAGTGCTACATATAAACACACATATATTACGTTTTTATGTATGACCACACCGTGTACCAACGACCGACGACGAGGAGATATTGCCGGAATGCTAAAGCTTTTGCTCTCTCAGTCAGGATGCTGTTTTTTTTTTTGTCACGGCAAGAAGCTGTGACGAAACGAGAATGGAAGAAAAGTGCCCGCTGCACAGTGTCCGAAATCCGGACAAAACCTCAAAAAGTAAGTTTGATTTTTAATTTGTTTCAACATTTTTTTTTGGCGTAGGACTACGTCTTTGATTTTTATAAGGGCGTACACTTTGTGAAAACCGAAAATTGAACATGTAACAAAATTATGAAAGATTTTGAACGTGAATAACTCAGCTGCCCCTGGAATAATTTCAATAACTTTATCACCAATCGATCAGAAATATTTCTACGCATCTGTTAAATTTAAGATTTCATCATTTTTCAAAGTGTCACTGACAATTGCACGAATGTGCAACTGTTGCTATGATAATTAAAATTATCACGGATTGACTGCGAAAAGCGATTTCCCTAACACAGATTTCAAAGTTTAATTTCATTTGGTCTCACAATAGGTGTTTATTCAATCACCTCGTGGTAAGTAGTGGTATTCTCCAGTACACAACGAAAGGCTGCCTGCAAGCAGCAAGCTGCATCCCATATGAGCATACATAGAAGAAAGAAGAAGCCGCACCGCTATTAATCGGAATCATTAGCTCTTCGTAAGTCGCTGTGGCCATCTATGTCAAACGCTTCATACTAAGGAGTATAAACAGAGAGAACCCCGCTCAAGTTCCTATTCTTACTCAAAACCCAAGCTCCTGCTGCAGTTTAAAAATAATATTTATTATATAATACCAGGCTTGCAATTGCTCATTACAGCTAAAATGCTAGTTTTCATAATTATGATAATTTTTATTTGTAAGAACCAAGAAGAGGTGGTAAAGTTTGTGTATGACATATAAAAATTGTCAATTTTGCTCTCAGAAGGTCACAACTAGCGATTTTATGATCGCTGATTGCTCGCTCATCGTTACAGCTATTGCTATTGTGACTCTCTGAAAGCACACTTTACCTTCTTTTCTTGCATCTTGTAAATAAGAATTATCTTTGAAATATCTCATAGCTTCAAAAATTCGAAAAATAGCATTTTAGTTGTAATGAGCATTTGCAAGCTTGTATAAGACCACGTAGTCCTACGTCACCATTGCGTACAACCCCATAGGGCTGTCCCTTGTAGTTTTTTTTTCATATTGCACATACTTTAACTAGGACTAAGTAAACGGAATGAAAAGCGAGCGCTGGAGATTTTTTAACGATAAAATGAGTGGCAGTTGATCAACTTTCATTCACAACATCGCCATGCACGTTGCACCCTTGGGGTTCTGCCAGCAAAAAAAACTGCCGCCTATCGTATTTACCATTCATGAAGAAGGAGGTCATTAAACCTCGACAGGTCACAGAGATAGGTATGGTTGGTCAAAACACAATAACGCTTCTTCAAGTAGGAGTTCAAGTAGGAAGAAATATGAATACTCAGGTTTTACAAATATCATTTGTATGAATGAAATCATTTATTTGTTCTTAAAATTAATAAAGAATTCATAAACTGTATTCTTATTTGTCATTGGGATTTATTTTTTATACTTTTAAAATTGTTTGATCAATAATGAAGTAAATAGATAAAAATTACCCAAACCATAAATTTCCACTATTTATAAAATTGTTTGGATTGAAATATATATTTTTTTAATAAGGTGTTTTTCATACTTTTAGAACCACCATACAAGGGAAAATGCTAAATTTAAGAAAATTTTTATTCAAAAATAATTCTTCAAACCATCATTACCAGAACCTATCAATTTAATTAATTTCTGGCCATTTTTGCGGTGTTTTGTCCAACTTTTGTATGGAAGCCCGCCACTGTGCGCTGTGCCGAAAATAACCAACGAACGAATTGTACCTGTAGTACGTGCTGTGAAATTGTTACCTTTTGTGACGACGACGCAAGGACAAGGACAGAAGTAGAAAAGAAAGGATCGAAACACAAGAAAGCTCATTCAACTGTTCTTGCCACAGCAGCGTCGAACGATGAGGTGGGAATATATGTCTAAACGCACCCCTGGGGTAAAATGACCCGTGCTGTTTTTAAAAGTTTTCCGATTGTCAATTCGTGAATTTCACGAGCAGCATTGCTATTTCAGTGCTTGAGCTAGCATTGTATCTATGTATGTAAAGCATACCACTCATTGTTGCAGGGTACAGCCATTAGACAGTGGACAGTCCACCTCAAATGACTTGATCAAGTATGATACCTGGTTGTATTCAATTTAACATTGTATGAAGGGCCAAAAACGGAGAGTGTCCGCAAGAAGAATCTCCTTCCAGTGATAAAAATCTCCTAAGCCAATACAGCACAAGCCATCATACGAGGGGATGTCTCAATGTGTGGGGAGAAGAGCCTACTTACTCTTCCCATCCAAATCGAAATGAATTTATATGTTTATATGAAAATGTTTGGAATATAAGAATATAATACTACCCATGATTTTCTGCTCAGAACCACAACACTCCACGACAAAATATGATTAAGTTTTTGCTTGGTCATTTGTCTAAGATATAACACCTATGCCCAGCACCTCCACTGAATCGTCATGTCACTGTCTGCAAAAATATCTAAAAGCACCTGGATCTCAAACAAAAACGATTTTTTTTTTTGCAAAGTTATCTGAGAGGAGGCTCGTTTCTAAAGTCGCTGTTTCACCGAGCAGTCGACGTACTTGAACTAGCATTCTGGCACATAAAATCCCAGAATTAGTAATGGGGAAGCAATGAAAAGCAGCACGGGGCCATTTTAGCCCAAGGGTGCATTATGGGCTGTTCTCCCCTACGTATGTATATGGTACATGTTGCAAATGCTTAACCAAAAATGTCTCGGCTATACACCATCATGCTCAATGTAACTGCCGACCGGGAAGCAGAGGCAAGCAAGTTTGGTTAAAGCTGAGACAGACTCTTTCACAAGGACCCGTAACTATTTGGGAGGGCTTTTTGTCTGAGAGCCACTTGTGACTTTCGTTTTCCTTTCACTGTTTTTTTTTTGTTTGGCAAATTTCAAGCATCGTCTGGTTTTTTTTTGGATTCTGTATGTATGTATGTATGTATGTATGTAAGGTAGCTACCATCCCTTCAGAGATCTTGTCTTGTATGCAGCTCCACTTAATAGCAAGATCAATTTGAGCTACCGATCTGAATTCACAATATCGCTGTATGAAGGGCCAAAAACGGAGGTACGGACCCGTAAGCAGAGACACGCGAAATTCACGGGAATTTAAGAATCTCTTTCCAACGATACGATCCAACAAATCGAATAACACAATTCGAAATACTTATTAAGCTTCCTACAGGATGGTTTGTAAAGAAGGGCTCGTCAGTCTCACTGAAACTGTTGAAGTAGAATTCACACCACCACAATCGAATCGGTAGGATAAAGAAAATGATAGTGTTTATTCTCTCTTAGACTCCGGTTGTCATACCACTTCCTCCCAACCCAGTATTTATTTATATAATGAAAATATATGTAATGGAGAAATAAAATATATCAGAACATTAAATATGAAATACCTAATGAATATAAATTTATATAGATAAAATAATTTATATTCTGCAATGAAAATATTAATTATTTTACATATAATAAGATGCAGCTCTATGTTTCATCAGCTCACAATAGCAAGTGGATGTAACACTGAAATTTCAAGGTTATATTAAGCAATATATATTTTTATCTCTAATTACTAATAATGTAAGGATGTAAATGTGAAGTGTAAATTGTGATGTATAGCTAACATGACTAACAATAAAATGGGATTACGAGAAAAATAAAGGAAAGATCTCACCCGATATGTTGCAAAGGAATCCATGGCATCACGATGATTTTGAAGAGTTCCAATAGATATGCTAAGTATAAGGAAAAATTAAGATAGTCGTATTCCTCCGGAAAGTGAACGATGATCCGCCCAAGCAACATTGCAAATATTATCGAAGTTTTATAGCATTCAAGAACACTAAATCAGAATCTGCCAAACCCCCATAAAACCAGAAATATTAGTAGGGGGAGCCAACGGAACTGGACAAAGGTTAAAGTGGTAAAAATCAGGCCCTTTTTGATCTTAACAAATGCCATTCGATCAACAAAGCTCGTTGCAAAATCGTTAAGCGATGTGAAAGAGCTCTTTCGTAATAGCAAACGTCAGTGTGAACGTTTGTTTTTTTAACCTCGCTTGGATTGACGTTCGCACTGACAATAAGCTTGGGTTTGCACGGATTGGAACCTGGATAAGGCTTGTACTCGAAAAAAATGCACAATTTTTATCCATGTGTAACTTTTTTATCCGTGGGTAAAAATTAATGAAAATCTGGATATAACTTGTTTGGAGTGAATTGTTTACATGTGGAAAATTTCATAACAATCGGTTCAGTGGTTATTGAAATGTCATCGAAACAAGAAGAAAATCACCGGAGAATTTTGCGCGCCGTCATGGAAAATCCGACTGCGACCATGAGATGGATCGGAAGACAACTGGGAATCACCCATACAACTGTGTCTCGGGTGGTAAAATTGTTAAAGAAGTCCCAGACGACCGAGCGGCGGGCTAAAAGTGGAAGAAAATCGAACACAGCTGACCCTGTGAAGGCCCGGAAGGTGTTGGATTATTTCAAGCGTAATCCGAACCTTTCGATTCACGACGCGGCTCTGAAGGCAAAGTGTTCCGCCTGGTTCGTTCAGCAAACCATGAAACGAGCTGGGCTTCTTGTATTTAAGGTCCGGAAGGCACCGAACCGGCGTGATCAACAAAACACGGCGGCCAAATCCCGCGCAAGGAAGCTGTATCGAGAGTGGTTAACGAAACAGATGTGTGTGGCGTAAGTAAATGTTGCCAACTACACAGTTCGAAAAAGTAGTGTAAATTTCTGTTCAATATGATGCACATAAATGGAGCGTCACATATCATATACGGTTACATTATATGTCATGTAAAGTTCTGACACATTTCATGCAATGTAGCAAATATTGTATACAAAAGCCCATCTTTGCAAACAACATTGTTTGCAAGTTGCTCGGTTGCGTGAAATGAAATAGAAGTCTACGTGAATAAATGTTTACAATACAATCAAAATTCAGAATTTTTATCTGTGCAGTGTTGAGAAAAATCTAATCTTAACAATGCCCAAGATCACGGTAGATTTTCGAAGACAAAAATCAACAAGCTAACAACTGCGGTTGATTTTGCAAGCTGTGATATCGCAGCTCGGAATATCAAGCTAACAAAACTCATCAGCTGCAAATCTCAACAAACGGTGCACAGCAAAAAATAATGTAATATCGTTCAATGTAATTCAAGCTGATGTATGAAATAATGATGTGATAGCAAAAAGCGGATACAATTTTACATCAATGGATGTAATTTTGTTCACAAAGTCAATGTACATTGTACAACGTTATATTACACAACCGATGGATTGACCTGTTTGCAGCAGTTTGGATGTAATATTCAACAATTTTTTATTTCTGTGTGGAGATTGAGTTTTATGATTTTTGCTTTACACCCGAACCCAACCGAAACTTCCATAACGGCTGGCAGCAGTCACTTCGTGTCTGTCATCGGTGAAGAGTAAAAATAGATAGCAAACTATGGTTTCTCTTTCTAAGAAAACGATGTGCAACGGAATCATTTTTGTGTCGGGTCAACTCTCAATAAAAAAAATAGTCTCGCAATATCAAAGGAGCTTGTAAATTCAATATCAAGCATGATATTTTGTTTCAATATCACGCGTGATATTGAGAGCGTATAAGAGCGGAAAATATAATTTGATTGATGATTTTGCCAACACTGTTGCCAACAATCAATTTGAGCTGATTGAAAACTGAATGCGCAACCTTTTAGCTGAGAAATCAAATTTTGGCCTGAAAAAGCTTCTATTCAGCATTCAATGTTTGTTGAGGTGATCAAAACACTTGTAAGACAAAATATCGATGGGCATAATGTCGAAGAAGAAAAGATCGAAATTAAAAAGGAAAAAAGGCCGAAGGTACAAATGGTCGAATGAATAAAAGGTTGAATGGACAAAAGGTTTCAATGGACAAATGGTCGAGTGGACAAAATAATGATGTGGACAAAAGATAGAAATTAACAAAAATTCGAGTGGAAAACAGGTTGAATGGATAAATAGTCGAAATGGAAATAAAGGTCGGAGGATGAAATGGGTGGCAAACTCTCAAATAAATTAACTGCTTTAAATCATGAGCAGTTATTCCTTAAATTAAGCTTGGGTACTGTATAAATAGTTACTGTGCGTGTCATTGCAATTTAAAAGACAAATATTAGCCTATATATAACATGTTTCCTCCTTGAAATTATGAGTTGTTTCTTAGGAGTATTTGCAGTATTTTACAGTGTTCATTTTTATTTGTTTTAAACTGTGATCAATTTTTTTTTATAAAATAATTTGTCAATTTTCATGTTGATTTATTGAACTTATATCCCCTTCCACTTTTTGTTTTTTTTTACCTTTTGTTCATTCGATCGTTTTATTTTTCATTCATCCTGATGTTAGTTAAATTAAAACTTTTTTCCTTTCGACATTTTGACGTGTAAAATCGATTTTTTTATGATTTTCAACCACGAAATCAGCTGTCAAAGTGCTCGACTTGACAGCGGTTTGTTTTTTTTTCAACCAGGTAAACGCTTGTATTCGTAAAAAATGCTCACTAATACTAAATGTGGTAGAGAATTCTACTGTCCCTTCGACCAATTGTCCTTCTAAGATCAATTCGACCTTTTTTCTTTCAACCTTTTGTCCCTTCAACATTTTGTCGTTTTACCTTTTTCCATAGATTCGGTCAAAACATAATAGAGGGAACCTTACTTAAACCCAATCATAGTGACAGAGCCAAGGAATCAAAACTATCTCAAAATTACAAAATTCTAAACGCTATGTCTGAAATGGAAGCAATAATGAAATAATATTCTTCCCTTTTTGTCATGAAGCACTCCCCTTGCAATAAAGATCGCTCAGTATTTACTCGGCTGTCGGCAGAAGCAGGCCACTCTCAATGTGAGTCACGCGATCATCTGTTTACTCGGCAGCAACCATTGTGTGGTCCTCCTTATTGTTCTTCATCAGCAGTTCTTTCGGTCGATGTGTCGTCGACTTTGGAAAGCAATCGTTCCGTGATGAATGTGTGAGTAATGCCCACTAGAGTGATGCAAATTTTGAAATTTTCGCTCCACAATACTTAAACGATTCCAAATCGGATCCTGGCTAACCTCTCAAAATTTGAACCCATTTGGTGAGAAACTGAGATGGCACAAACCATTTGAAGTTTGTATGGGAATTACTATGGTAAAACCAAGATTTTTGTTCATGTCTATCAAATAATTCACCATATCGGTCTGCTTCAAAAATTTTCAACTGTACTTGTAGGAAATTTTTCCAGCTACAACTTTGCTCAAAACCACTTTTCAATTAAATGCAAGGATCGAAAGTTATCAATGGTTTAATGCGCTGATGTCTTATGATCATGCTCAATCAACTGCTCAGCAGGCAACAGTGGTGTTTCTGGGGCGTTGAATAGGACACACAAATCATGGCTACTATGTCACACTGCAAAATACAGTGTTGCCTACAGAGCAGCTGCTTGATCATGTCATAAGTTTACCAATCTCTTAAACAATTAATAAATTTTTCCTGTCTCGCTTTACATAGAAACAATCTTCAGCAAAGTTGTAGCTGAGAAAATGTTCTATAAGAATAGCTATCGAACTGTTTTGCAGCTTAATATGGAAAAAGACTAGAAGGTTATGAACAAAAAGTTGAGATTTCCCATAATAATTTACATGTAAACTTCAAATGGCTTGTGCGAAGCCTGTTTCCAACCAAATGAGTTGGTACTTTGAGAGGCTAATCAGGACCCGATTTGAAATCATTTAAGCACTGTGGAGCGAAAAAGTCAAATGTAGCATCAGTCTAATGCCCACGTTTTGCTTCCACTGCTGCAATGGAAGCGCTCTGCCTCCCGTTGGTGATACTGCCATACAGTGAAACCACTGGAAGCTGCTCCCGTTCTGATGGAGAAAACTTATTGGATTGCGGAAGATAAAGTGTTTATTGTGTTGTACCATTTGACTGTTGTGAACAAGAATCCTCGGCTCTGTAAAGTTAATTCGGTTGAACCTTATCAAACAAATTAATAAACAACTTTATAGAAAACGTGGCATCCAGATGGTATCGAAAAGGCGACGTCGTTTAAACAGATCGAAAACAGTAGCGGTCCTAGGTTACTGCCTTGCGGAACTCCCGAGTTGTTTTAGGAAACATCCGATTCCGACGCGCCAATCTTAACCCGTACATAGCGATTCACCAAGTAAGATCGGAACCAATCCACAGCCATTGACAAGCCGCCAATTCCACGATAATTTGCGACATTCCGTTTATCTTCTTTTTAGTAGACTGGGAACAGATACCGTGGGGACCGAAATCCGTACACCTCATACAAAAAGTAGGCGTTTTGTATGAAATGTACGTATTTTGATTCATTTCTTAGGTGTACAGATTACGGTTCGCCACGGTAAGAATGTTTTCAGCGGCAGGGGAACTCACATTGCTGTGCCGAGAGATTGAATAGCCTCGCAATTGGAAGGCAGAGATTGGCTACACAACGTTTTAGACTTGATGACGGAATGCCGTCAGGTCCGGCGGCAAACGAGAGCTTCAGTTTGAGTGTTGCGGCTATCACCATCATGTCTTCTGAAATGCGCGGAATATAGAAACTAAACACATCACGTGGCATCCCAACAGGAGCATCCAGCACTTGTGTCGGCGAAGCGGAGAAATCGTGGAACACTTGCTTGAAATGACGAGCAAACAAGTCGCCTTTTTCTCTATCGCTATTAGTCGAGGAACAAAGCAACCCAGATTCCTTCCGGTTGGAGTGGACAAACGACCAAACACTTTTCGGATTCGTGCGAAGGTTCGCTTCCGATAAATACGACCGTTTCGGTTTGGAAAAGTATTCGCTTGTGTGAACCCGTAAAAGTTAAAACCGTCCAAAAGATCACATCAAGCAACCGGCATATGCAAACGCAGTGGATCAATTAATGGTGTTAAAGCCCCAGCTGGCTAGTCTCGTTGATACTGTAATCAGGACTCCGCCACCGCGCAATTTTTGACTGTATAAGGGAGACCGGTCAGTTCTGAAGACGGAATAGAGTGACCTGAAAAGTTGCGATAAGTAAATTCGGTCCTCCGGCCACGTTTCCGTCAGCACGATCAAATCATATTCGGCCTCCGCAATAGCCAGGAAAAACGAGTCGATTTTAGTACTCAGCCCACGCACGTTTTTGTAGTAGATCCGGAGACCATTCGAGGAGCAATCACGGGAGCTGGAAATCGAAAGGAGATCAGGTACCGAAAGCTCGGAATCGCAAACATACTCGCCTGAGGCTGCAGGCCGGAAGCCCCCGATATCATCACCGACCACAGGACGGGGACGATGAAGATGGCGGGTATCTGCAACAAGCGCGACTGGGTCGGGAGGTTTGGAAGCTTCCTCAGTGCCTGTTTTAGGGTGTCCCGTATCCAAGGAAAGGCAGGTGGCAGCATAAACCTGCTGGCAGTAGACATAGACATGATGTGGCTGCAGAACCGGAAACACAGCTATAAGTTGAAGCGGTATCAGGCAAAAGAGAAGCTGAATCGTCAATATACTTGCCAGTAATAGCTGGTTGGAAGACCCCCGACCTACCCCGACGACTAAGGCAGAGAAATCGGGGGCTTCCACAGTGCTATCCACGATGCGTGTCGGTGGGGATGGTGGTGGTCCAGAAGCAGTAGAGGTAGCAGCATTATTCTTGGAGATCGTGGAAACGTCGTGAATAGTGATGTTGAAGACCCCATCTCCAATCTCACACACAGGGCCAAGACAACTAGTGATCGAAGGCGGGAAAAACTCGACTGTAGTGGGAGAATAGGGACTTCCATGGAGTTAACATCGTTGCGTTCCAGAGCTATGCTGGTAAGTGAAGAATCATGGTTGATCGTTGTAGCGCTGAAACCGGTGAACGAGTCAGGAATTGATCTGGTCATAAAAAAAATCGGACTTGCCTGCTGTGTACGGTCGGAAGATCACGTCTCCAAGCTCACACACAGGGCCGGTACGACTGATGAACAACGGCTGTAGAGATTGATGTGAAGAAAGCATTCAATAGCGCCAGCTGGGAGGCCATCGCCAACGCGCTCCATAGAATGAGGGTTCCAGACCAGAGGAATCACCTCTGCAGGATTCTAAGTAGTTACTTCCAGAACCGGGTCCTGGTCTACGCGACAGACACGGGACAGAAATCGCTAAGAATCGGCGAGAGTTCCACAAGTCTCCATTCTAGGTCCCACACTGTGGAACGGAATGTACAATGGCGTGCTGACGCTCAAGCTGCCCAAAGGGTTTGAGATCGTTGGCTTTGCGGACAATGTCGTCTTGACGGTAACCGGTGAGACGCTGGAAGAAGTGGAAATGCTGGCGGCCGATGCGATAGATACGATTGATAACTGGATGCAAGGAGCGAAGCTGCAGATAGCCTACCACAAAACAGAAGTGATGTTGGCCAGTAACTGCAAAGCAGTGCAGCGGGCAGAAATCACCGTTGGAGAGCACACCATTGTTTCGAAGCGTGCTGAAGTATCTGGGAGTGATGATCGACGACCGGCTAAACTTTAACAGCCACATCGAATATGCGTGCGAGAAGGCGGCGAAAGTCATCAACGCAATAGCCAGAATCATGCCGAACAATTCTGGTCCAAGCAGCAGCAAGAGGCGTCTTCTGGCTGGTGTGTCCTCATCGATACTAAGGTACGGATGTCCAGCCTGGATTTAAGCGCTGAAAACGAAGCAGAACCAAAGAAAATTGAGCAGTACGTTCCGGCTCATGGCCATGCGAGCCGTGAGTGCGTACAGAACCATTTCGATGGAGGCAGTATGCGTTATCACAGGTATGATCCCAATCAGCATCACCTTGGCGGAGGACTACGAGTGCAATATGACGAGAGAAACCAGAGGAGTACGAAAAATGGTGAGAATGGTGTCGATGGCTAAGTGGCATCAGGAGTGGGATGCAGCAGAGAACGGTAGATGGACACACAGGCTAATACCGATTCTTTCGACCTGGGTGAACAGGAAGCATGGAGAAGTCAACTTCCACTTGACGCAGTTCCTGGCTGGTCATGGCTGCTTCAGGAAGTACCTTCATCGGTTTGGACACACAACGTCACCCTTCTGTCCGGAGTGTGTGAATGTGGAAGAATCACCAGAGCACGTGGTCTTCGAATGTCCTAGATTTGATGCTGTGCGAGAGGAGATGCTCGCCCTTAGCACGGAAAATGTCATCGAAGAAATGTGTCGAGAGGAGGGCATCTTTAACGCCGTCAGCAGAGCAGTAACGCAGATCATGTCAGCGCCAGGGTTGCCAAAAGGAAATCTGTATTTTTGCTCATAAAAATCTTTTCATCTGTATTTCTTCTTTGAAAAATATGTATCAATATCTGTATTGTTTTAATATTGCGTATTTGCTCCAAAGTTAACAAAGCAGTGTTGGAAGTGCGGTAACGTTCATAAAAATGCGCTTATGCATCAAATCGTGTTAGCACGTTTTGCGCTGAATACGTTAATAGCGGTAAGCTTCAACTCAGATTTACTTTTAAAACCGTCCCTGTTTGGAAAATCTGCCAAATTTTTGCTCAAGATTGAATTGATTAATAGCACCGTCTATACCAAATCAACCCAACGTTCGTTATCGGGATTTAAACCGAGGATAAGATCAGCTGGTGCTTACCGCCATAAGACCATTAAAGTCTTTTAGATTTGTCGAACCTTCTAACGGAATCCCTTTATGAAGAGCTTTGAGTGTGTTGGTTTATTTCCTTTTAATTCCGTTACAATTGCTAATCTTTTGACAGATACGCGTACTTCGTCTACTACTTGCCAACTTCATCAGTGATGTTGAGTACTTGGCACTGATGGAGTCTGCAAGTAGTTGACGAATTACGCATAACTGTCAAAAAATAAGCAATTATTAAGGTATTAAAATTAAATAAACCAACACACTCAAAACCTTTCAAGTATTAGTAATAAAAAACAAACAATGTACATGCAATTTGTGACATAGGTAATTGCATTTACGTACAGCGCTGTCATGCAGTTGTGTGTGCCCGGTTACTTCACCCCGGTAATCCAGTTCATTGAGTTCTAACTCTCGAGGCAAGGTTATTAATCATACGATAACCTAGAGGCGAACCAGCCTTTAGACTGAAAACCTCTCAAATAAAGAAAAAAAAAAAAAAAATCATAAGGTAACATGAGAGTAAGACTAAACTAAACATTTAGCTGAATTAAAGACAGACCGCAAAATATCTGTATATACATATACATTTACCCATTCAAAAAATCTGTATATCTGTATATACAGATTCTTGGTTCAAAAACTGCTAAAAAATCTTTATGAATACAGATTATTCTGTATTTTTGGCATCCCTGGTCAGCGCTGCAGCGAAAATGGCGAGAAGACCAGCTAGAAAGTAGTAATATGCTCACACAAGTGCGAAGTGAAAGCCGAAGCCGAGAAAACTCTCCGTCAGAGTAGGCTGAATCCACCACCGGGGTTAACCGAGTAGAACGCGACGCTGGGAGTTAAATGGCTCACAAATTGGAGAGACGATCAGCGCACTGGAAGCGCCAATTAGCTGAGGTAAAGTGAGGTGCGCAATGCACGGCCCCCTCCGAAGTAATATGACAAGTGGTTCCGGGGGAAAAGGGCAAGGCGTCCAAGGAGGTTTTAGTGCGGTAAGAATCCCACACACCGTGTCACCGCGACTGTGCGCCCAGTCATCAAGTGGTGACACGATGAACTTTTGAAGGTTTCCTCCTTGCAAAAAAAAAGCACACACACGCACACGCGCGCGCGCACACACTGAAAGCTCCAGTAAAACCCAAAATAGTTCAGCGGAGGAACAACCTATCTGGATGCCGCAGCATCTTCTTATAATTTGCTCATGAGCAGAGAATTTAGTTCATTTGAATATAACCTAGACTACGGTTGAACTTGTGTGCTACCATTTGTTCATACAATTTAAAAAGAAATAAAAATTCCCATTGACTTTTCACTTTAAGGGGGGAGTACACTTTGTGTTTTCAAAAAAATGCATTTTTTTTTGGCTTAAAATGTTCCTTGGAATGTTTGCATTAATTTAGAAAAGACTCCAAATCTGCCAGAATATTCCTTACCGCTTTACGAAGCGATTTCCTCAAACATGTACTGGCGCGCTGAGAGAGCATTTTTATCTTTAAACGCGTTTATCTCGAAACGGGGTTTTTCAAACTGGCGTGGGAAATAACTTTAACCAGTTATCATCAAATTTGGATATCGCCTAGATTTTCTTGTTCAGAATTAAATTCTGCTTAGAAATACGTATCCACATTTTCGATTTTGTCAAAAATGGATTTTTAATCCACGATTTTGTAAGCATTTTTAGGGTGAAAAAATGGACTTTTTTTCCTAAGGCCACAACTT
This sequence comes from Ochlerotatus camptorhynchus, assembly GCF_037179485.1. Lineage (NCBI taxonomy): Eukaryota > Metazoa > Arthropoda > Insecta > Diptera > Culicidae > Ochlerotatus > Ochlerotatus camptorhynchus. Next base: position 1,444,915 of record NW_027040668.1, on the reverse strand, counting down.
TTGAAAAAAATTAATTAAAAAAAAAATCGGAATACGTAATTCTAACCCAAATTTCATTACTAATCAGGATTTTTGATTGATTTATGTTCCAGGATCACATGGAAAGGAGTATTTTCCCACGCCGTTTTCCGACTTCCGCGCGAGGACGCCCGCGCGACCTGGTGCACCGGCCACGGGGAGACGCCAATCGAGTTCAAAAAATACAAATTGTAGTTCGAAGGATGACTAATAAATAGGTTATAACATATTTGCCCTCCCTGAGTGTTTTATTGCTTAAAAAATTAACTAAAATGCCTTACTTTTTGGACGTTCAAAGTGTACTACCCCCTTAAACGGTTGTTCAAAACGCTACGATATGTTATGTCTGACGTTTTGGTCTTTGGCCTTGACCTCATTGATATGAAGATCCCAACCTATGGATCGAAAAGTTGACGATGATAAAACTGTAATCAACAATTTTTCTTAATATGTGTATGTCATCCTCAACCCCTCGTCCTGCTGGGAGCGCCTGACAGATAGAACTGCGAATAATTTTATCAAATCTAATGCTCCGTGCCTTTATGTTTTGAAGATCAGGATAACTTTTGAGGCAAGACAAGGCGTCCTCAACAAGTTTAAGGAAAAGGATTTACTAATTTCCACAACAAGTACAGCAAAACATCTCTTAGACGCCCTTTCTATTCAGAGATAGCAGTAAAAGAAGGATTGTTACCATTTTGGTTCCTGTACCCTATTGATTAACTTCGAGCGAGAAAAACTAGGAAATAGCGAGAGCGAGGAATAGGGTATATGTCCCAAGTAACAATTTGGGTTTTATGAGGGTTCTAGAGACCATGATTTAGACTTGTAGAGTGCTTTAAAACCTCTTCAAAACTTACAATGCTACTTGGGGTGTACTCATTGTGAATTAAATCAGTTTGTCAGTTTCTTGTATTTTAATGTAAATATAATTAAATATGTAAGTCAAATGAAAGACCACTCCCAAACCAACGGTCCAATTAAATATTGTAACCCAGTCACACCAACAAGACATAACACAGAACACGTAACGGAAAGGAGTAAGGATGAAGGTGGGCGTTGGAAACAGGAGAAGGATATGGACAAAGGGTGGTGGAAAAGTGGGAGGGAGGTGGAAATGGGCTTAGGTCAAGGGGGAAGCTACTGGGTCAAACTAAAGAGAAGGTTCTCTTCTACTTCAGCCATTGCGCGAGATAGATCGATCTGTCAAGTTTGTTATAAGTTTTGAAAAGAAGTGAAATATACAGAATCGCCAACAAATACCGGCTAATACCACCGAATACGGATTCAGGTAGGACCCAATTAATAACCCGGTAGCGGTATTTCCAGCCCTAAGACCACCTCTCATATTCCCCTCAGGACCCATTAATTACGGGCTAAACCACGAGGGCGTCCGTTAACACGCCAACACCCGTGTTGCAAGCGTTCATTGGTAATACACCGTCGTAATGACAACCGTCGAGCACCGGCATCCACTGTGAACAGTCCATGCATCCGCCGCCGAAAAATCCCACCCACTGCAGAATCCCGTCATCGCTGGCCAGCACTACAGACACACACACACACACACACTACAGACACCGAAACCGTAAGTAATAAAAGAGTTGAAAATAACGATAAGGTGTTTTGTACTTCTGATTATTATCGACAAGCCAGGAGCCGACCTTGAAGCTCTAGGGTTTCAAGCTCGAGCTAGCCAACAAAAGAGGAGAGTGTAGCCCACCGTAGACGATCTCCGTGGCTAGATCAGAGGTTAGGAGAATCCCTTCAAACTAGCCCATCTGGCTAGCCATTAACAGGATCACCGCAGCCAACTGAAACTTGAACCGGGCACCTGGGAAACCCACAATACCCACAGCAACAGCCAACAATTGATGCCCTGTCGTATTTAGTTTTTTTTTAATATTGTTGCATTTATTTCATATGATGCTTCAATTTCTGCCACAGCAGCACCGTCACCGTTACCGACATGAGTTAAAAAAAACACAAAACCAAAAATAACAAACCGTCGTATCTTCACCAATTTTTCACACGATCAAACGATTTATGATAATTCCCGATATTGCAATCGAGACATACTACATACACTACACTTTGTGTTTTTCTGAACACGTGTGATTCGCTATAAATGACACGGACCTGCAAAACTATGCAAGTAGTTAGGCCTTGTAACGAAGCAAACACAAAACGCACACATTAGGTAAAAGGTTCTGGGTTTATATTGTTTACACTTGCAAGGAGCTCCAGGAGCACGGAAGAGGCACAGATTGACCGACAATGGGGCTAATGGAGCAAGGGAGATTTAACTTAAACTACCCTAAAGATCTCTGAATTTCAACAATATTCTCTTGACATTCGTCTATTTATCAAAACGTTTTTTAAGTTCAGGTTCAGCTTGAGGCTCTTTGATCTAACCAGAAGCATCTGAAATTAGCCAGAAGATGTCTTAACTTTTTTTTTAATTCAGGGAACTTCCCTGAAGACATAAAAACTTTTTAAAAATCATTGGAAAGTTTCTGACATTCTCGTAATAAACGAATGACCCGATTTCGTCAATCAGCTTTTTGAATATCTTTTCTTATATTCTAAGAAACCCATGCGCTTTTTCAGTGATCTTATTGTACCTATACCTTAAACATCCGTCTTGACGATGAATGAAGATGAACTTAAAAGTTGTGGGAAATTTTTTAGAGATAAAAGTCTGATGCCTGGATGGGCTGACAAAATCTGGTGAATACAGTATTTAATAATTCCTCGGAAATTCTTGCAATTAACTAATGGAACTGCTCTAAATCTTCCTCGAACTACTCGGAACATCTCTGAACATAATCAAAGTTATCTGGACTTGCCTGAAGATCCTGGAATTTTCAGAAGTTTTCAGTGGTGTTCTTGAAGCTAACCTGAAGTTGTTGCTATTCTCCTGAAGTGCTTGGTACTGCTCTGAAATAAATATAAGTGTCCTAAACATTTTTAAACTTCCCGTGGAACTTTAGATATCTGTGAAAATATCAAAATGTGTCCAAAATTTGAACTAAAATATTTCTTTTCTCAATTTTGTACAACCACTAGTCTCCATTTAAATCGATTGAAGTCAGAAGAGCAACCCTTTCGCAAAAATCCTTCAACTACTCCAAATCACAAAGCTAATCGACTCATTAGTAATTCAGCACATCATCATCAGATTCTTCGATGGATGCCTGAACAACCGATTCGCTTCCAAGGAAAATCACGGAAAGGTTTGTGACCGAAATAAATTAGCAGTTTCCGAACACAACCCGCAATCACACCTCTCTGGCCTGCCAGTCGGCATTGGAGTAGTGAGTAGATCGCAACCGCCAAGATCACCGACTCATAATCAGCACAAATCACTGCTGCGGTGCCGCGCCTCCACCCACAGATGGCAGACAGACGAAGTCGAGAATGCATGGTACAAATAAATCACGTCTCTGATTCTAATTATGTCATCACGTTTGGCCGGACCTGTGGAAAAGTCAGCAGAAGTTAGTTCCACTGTGTATGTATTTCGATTCGTGTGAGCCGAAGACGACGACGACCGCTGCTTGCTACTCAACCAAGAACGATAATAAATCACTAAAGTAGCTTCCGACGGACAGCACGTTTCCTTTCGGTATAAATATATTGCCCACGAAAACGGCCGAGGACGACAGACGGACTCAGCCACCACCAACTGTTGAGGAGGTTGAATGAAGCATGATGTCATGGACAACAGCTAGAAGAACAAATATTTGAGAGGAGATTTTTAAGTGAAATTCTAAAACAATTTTCATTTTTATTGCCAGTACTCGCCAGGAATGATTATTAGTCTCGTTTTCCATCCGTGCAGGTTGTCCTGCCTTAGCGAATGCGGACTAGAGAGGGCGAAAGCACAGACAAAAAAGTCACGATGGAGACGCACGCTGAATTTTAATGCGGGAGTCCCGGTTCGCAGGCTTGCAAGATTTATTGGATTTTCATTAGCAATTCACCTCTAACCACGGAAGGGGCGCGTGCTGAAAACGGGAAGAACCAGGAAACGGTTTGTGCATTCTAACCGTAGGACTGTGTTTCTCGCTCGTAGCACTCGTTCCTGGGAGACGAAGACGATGGAAATGATTATGAGGGCGATGACGGCTGTCGGTGCCAAAGGTGTGGGTAATGAAAATGAATTATAACATAAAATATTATGTAAATCACCTTTTAATTTATTATCACAGCACCCGGTGCAAACGAGTGGGAGAGCGTTGGTAGATAAACTTTTGCTAATCTGCAGCGGTGTTTATCTTATAGCTGTCGTCGATGTTCAGTGATGGTGCATGGCTGTGGGTTTTTGCGTAATGCACTCTAGGGTGTCTAGATTAGCGTTATTTGAAAGATTCAAGCCATTAATGCCCGGATTGTTTCACATTTATGATAAGCACGTGATTTGGAGTTTTTGAATGTAGTGTAAGAACTATTTTAACCACATTTTAAACAAAATCGTTGGTTCTAGTTTTCTGAAACACAGCCGAAAAAATTGACGTTTGAGTGATAGAATTTATTAGAGTACGCTTGTCTTATAACAAACTGCTGGTTTTAAATCTCATTTAATTTATCACACCACAAGCATACTCTGTATTGGAAGTATCTAATAAAGTATATAGGGAAAATGGCTCTAATGTCTATGGATCTAATAGTGGGCGCATTGCTTAAAATCTGATACTTATCAATTTTATCTAATTGCTTTAGTTGTTGTTTTTAGTTTGCTTGGCTGAGTTTGTATGAAGTTTGAACTTTTTCTTTGAAGAGTTTTATAAAAACTTCTCAAAACTGCCGAATATGTAATTCAAGAGCAACCATGAATTTGTATGAACACTCTTTGAACTTATATGGAGAGGCAAAAATCAAGTTAGGGGAAATGGATGTAATGTCAGCCTTAATGCCCCTTATTTGGGCCCATACATAAATACAGCAATCGACTAAATTTTCAAAAGCGACCAAAAATATCCATTAATACCGTTCCAATGACGCGTTAAGCTAGATAAAATCTTAGATCCTCAGGCCTACATTAGAGCCATTTCCCCTATCTTGAATATTTGATTAACGTGCGACCAAAATTCACAAATTGTGGTGAACCCCATAATTCATAGAATTATGTTGAGCAAACATCTTTACAACCAAACCATTCATATAAAAGTTATATAAACAGTTATAGAACATATGTGTTGCTTGGGACATACTGAAAAGCTACAGCTATTTGAACTGTTTTGGAGAGCCTATAAAATCACGGTGTTTACTTCAGGGCTGGTGTCGATCAATGTTGTCCAAAATAGTGATTTTAGAGACCATGTTGAAGAAATAAGTGGCCAAATAGTGACTTATAGTTGTAACACAAAATACTCAAAGTGACCTAAGTGAAGAAAAGTAGTCGTTCTGATGTCACATCGAACAAATGTTTGACGTTTTAGGCTTAAGCAATTAGTATTTCATAAACACTTAATATAACCTGGAAAACCTGGAAAACCGGGAGTTCTCTGGAAACTTTGTATTTCCTGAAAATACCTGGAAGTCTCGAGGAATCTTACTATTACCCATGGAATTTACCCACCCAAGAAGGAACACTGAAGCGAAGCAGAACCCTAGTAGCCAGGAAATGCAAAACGGACTTGGATTAAACAAGCGGGAATTTTGGGCCGTTGATGAATAAAGGAAGGTGTGTTGAAATGCTATTCAATCAATTGCATGCGATTTTCTTCCGGGAATCTAGTACATGCGTTCTTTCGATTGACGGTCTTGGTTTCTGCTGGCGTTTTTCTGGCTTGTTGTTCGTTCGATTTGCTCCCTTGCTACAGTTCATTCTGTTTAAATTCTGTCCCTGTCACCCCGTGGGACGTTGAGAAATCGCGAATCGTGGAATTACGGTGGAAAAGTACTGACAGTGAGAGAAAGTAACTAAATACATTGTATTATCACTGATTGATTGAATCAATGGCAGTTGTGTGACTTTGATTAAATTAAGAACCTAGATGATTGAACCTTGATTCAATTTGATGTATGTGGTTGAACTGGCGATTAGAGAGTGCTGGAAAATCTATTGTTGGAGAGTGATCAAGTGAAAATGGCAAATGAGTTAAAGGAGCTGAAGCGCCAAGCGCGACATCAGCAGAATCCTTTCGATGACGTTAGGCGTTTCGTTGACAGGTTCAAGAAGGAGATGCATTTTTTTTTATAATTACTTTATTTGTACAGGCTCAATCGAATAAACATTACAGAGCCGAGTTATTCTTTGCGTTATACATTATTACTGTCTTAAATTTAAAGTTTAAGGAACTGGACTGAGCACTTGCGGTTGTCTCGAGGTTAGTGGAGATTTACAATTTTTTGGATGGGAAAGGGAAGAAGGAGGTTTGAAATGTGGTTTACGATACAACTATTTAATTAATCCTAAAGCATGAAATTATTTCTATTCATCTTGAAAACAAACATTGAAATGAAAAAACCCCACACGTGCAAAATACAAACTAAACACAAGATTAACCAAACTTACAATCTAAGGTTAATATCCTTAACGGCGCCGGTGGTGTAGTGGTAAGCGTGATTACCTCTCACCCCAGCAGGCCTGGGTTCAAGCCCTGTCGGTGCCGCCGGAATGTTCTGAGGCATAACATCTCTGATCACGCCTTCCTTCGGATGGGAAGTAAAGCCGTTGGTCTCCGGTTCATGAGTTGATGGGTCGATAGGTAGGGTCCAGGTGTGGGAGCTGCCTTCCTGGCACGTCGGTAGCATTGGTGCTCAGTACGGAAAACAAGATCGACGGAAAAAACAAACCAAAGGAAAAAAAAAAGGTTAATATCCTAAAAGTAAACATATAGGAGTTTCATAAACTCCAGAAGAGAGGAGATGGTTTTAACTTAATTCTATGAGATTCGTACAAACATCGAAGTGGTCTCAGACAGGCATGGCAAATCATTTGCATTCAGTTAGTGCAAAAATTTACATTCATTTGCCTATATTTTTTTTCATGAACAAAATTCCGTTAAATTATATAGGGAAAATGGCTCTAATGCTGGCCAATGGATCTCAGATTGGGTCCATCGCTTAAAATCTGCCATTTTTCAATTTTATCTAGATGAACACGTCATTGGGACGGTGCTTGTACATATTTTTGGTCGCTATTGAAAATTTAGTAGATTGCTGAATTTTTGTATGGGCCGAAAATAGGGTCATTTAGGCTGACATTACATCCATTTCCCCTAGTAACTGTTGTATGTTTTTATTTCAACTACATCTTTTGTGAATACCTCAAAACATTTATGACGAACTAGCGTGGACAGAACTTGTTTTTGTTTTCAATGGATTCAATTTACATTAACTGAAAAACAATGGTTGGTTCTGTTCGCCCTGGGTTATCTAGATCGCATCTCGGTATAAGAGATGCAGATTTGAAACATTCACAAAAGTTGTAGTTCATATTAAAACCTAGATAAGCTACTTGCATAATTTTGCGGAATTCTGTTGCTGAAAAAAGTAAGAGGTATTTTCATTTGCTACAATGCAAATTAATGTCTGAAAGGAATGTGAATAATTGTTCATGACTCGGAAGGTATCGACGAAAAGACCGTAACGGAGTCCAAGGAAAGTGTCGAGGAACGTATTACTCGATTGGAGGTGTTGTACCGTATGCGTGATAATGTTTGCACCATCGTACAAATAAGGTTTCCGTTTCGCCTGTGCATACAATGCCTTGGTTTTCTTTGCATGCACGTAACCTATAGCTCATACCGTAGTAGGCTGTGTATAAAAGAAAATGATTTACTTAGTTTGACAGTTGCACCATGACAGAGTGGCAGCATATTCGTGATTTGTCCCACACGCAAATGTCGCAAAAATACATTTCAATCGCCGTGGGAGTGTCCCGGTGGACCGTCAAAAGGGTTTTAGACCGAGAAAAGAAAAGACAACTATCCGCGAAGGTGGCCACAGGTCGTCCGAGGTCAGCTCGGGTTCCGAGGGTTATCGCTGCTATCAAAAGGAAGATTCGGGTGAATCCAGTGCGTTCAATAAGGAAAATGGCCAAGGACCACGGGATCAGTGACTTTACGGCACGGAAGATCGTAAAGGAAGATTGCGGGGCGAAGTCGAGGGCATAGAAAAAAACTCACATGATTACCAACCGCATCCGGGAGCTACGAGTCGAACGATGCAAGAAAATCTTGAACTTCCTTTAGCGAAAAAATCCGATAATTCTGTTCACCGACAAGAGCATGTTTACCGTCGATCCCGTATCAAATTCCAGAACCGACCGGTATATTAGTTCTCTTCGGGTAAAAGACGTTGCCGACGAGCACAAGAACGTGTATCTGACCAAGCATCCTGCTAGCGTTATGGTGTTTGGATTTGTGGCTTCCGATGGCAAAAAAAATAAACCCGGTGTTCATTCCAGAAGGCGACAAGATCAACACGGGGGTCTACATCGGGATTTTAAGTAAGTATGTTCTTCCGTGGATCAAAGAACAGTACGGTCCGAAGCCAAATTATGTATTTCAACAAGATGATGATCCATGCCACACCTCGAACCGCACTCAGAAGTGGTTGCAGGAACATCTTCCGTTCTGGGCGAAGGATATGTGGCCGCCATCCAGCCCCGATCTTAATCCGCTGGATTACTCAATATGGCGCGTCCTGAAGGCCAAGGCCACCCGAGTACAGCAAGCCTCAGACAAACATTGACCCGTATCTGGAGATCCAGACTACATTATTAGAACCTGCCGTGCATTCCGGAAGCGTGTGGAGGCCGTAATTGCAGCAAGTGGATACTCGATCGATGATTAACATAGTTTAAGACTCTGAGAAACATCCCCCCTTTGAATAAAAAAAAAACAAAACAAAAACTCAAAAACGAAATTTTTTAGATTTTTTTTAATTTTGACATTGCGAATGGTGCAAAAATTATCACGCATACGGTATATATGCCTCCACAACGGGGCAGTATGCTTTGTGCTAAAATGATAATAAAGGCTGACCAAAAGTAAATTGGTACGCCCAAAAAGACCTGTAATTCGTGATCCAATAAGTATAAAAAGTCCATTAATGGTTGCTCTACAGTACTTTGATTAAAACTTCAAAGTTAAAGCATTAGATGGTTACATTTCTCCAATTTCTCCAGGAGCTCATCAGCGCCCGCACAATGGAAACAGACACAGAATCAGCGCATTTGTTCCATTTTCCCCGCATTTGCTGGATTTATTTGACTGCCCCACATCGTCGAAGTCGCTGCTTTGAAATTGCCCAGTATTTTTCGATTGGTCGAAATTCCGGGCAATTCGGAGGATTCATTAGCTTGGGACAAAACCGATCTTGTTGGCAGCATACCACTCCAGAACCACCTTGTAGTGGCAGCTGGTCAAATCGGGCCAAAAGATGACTTTGTCCCTATGTTCGCGGATGAACGGCAATACACGCTTTTTCAGGCATTCTTCGATGTAAACTTGGGATGTCATCGTCGAGGATGTAACGAATGGTTCCGTTTTCAGGCCACAACTTCAAATCGCTTGCCAAATCATGGCCTCCTTCGTGAACTTGTCGGTAAACACGAACTTGAATCTTTTCGGCGCATCCCCACGTCCGGTCGCGATGTAAAACTTTTGACTGGGAAGCTACTTAAAATCGAGTTTGACGTATATTTCGTCACCGATCAAAGAGCAGCCCTTATGTTCCGTCAAGACACGGTCGTACAAGAGCCTTGCGCGCTTTTTGGCCACGTAATTCTGCTTCATGTGCCGGTTCGGATGTTTACTGGCTTGCGTCCCTGGTAAGGACCTTCCGCACCGTTTGAAAGTTGTCTTTGTACCTTCTGGCCACATCTCGGATCAAAATACCGGGGTTGGCTTTAACGCACCTCAACATCTTTCTGCGCAGCTGACGATGCCTGGTTCCGGTTTTTCGTAGGTCCGCTGATTCCTGTCCACACTTAGGGTTTCCTTGTAGGTTTTGAGCACTCGACAAACTGTTATTTTCGGCATCTTAAGCACTTTAGCCAGCTCGGAATCGGACCACTACGGATTTTTCAGATGTTAGTGCACAATATTTTTTCTTCTTTCGAGTTCCATTTGACGTTATTTCTGAACGCGATCGACTACTTTGATCAAACTTGCAGCAGTTGTTCTCAATAGAAATGTAAACAAATCCCAGTCAAAGATTTTCGATTCCCAACACTATCACACTAAAAAAATCTGAATTTTACTGGTGATGTAAACATCCATGCATGCAAACATTCATGCATGTAAACTTCCTTTTCACGTAAACTAGCAGCTTGCAAGAAATGTTGCAAACAAAGGTGGAAAGTTGCATACAATATATGGAATATTGCATGACATGTCTCATAAATTTACACGATTTATAATGTAAATTTGTATGATTTATGACGCTCCATTTATGTGCATCATAGTAACGGAAATTTACACTACTTTTTTTTGGCTGTGTAGAGGCGTGCTAGCGGCGTGCGAGAGGCGTACCAATTTACTCTTAGTCAGCCTTTAGTGACTGGTTTAAAAATTGACCAAGTCACTAAAAAGTGACTCGCTGCCAGCCCTATTATTTAGAAATATCACATAAGATTTAAACATTATCAATAGATGAAAACACACAGTGTGGCCCACAATTGACCCAGCAACTAGCAATTTGGCCAGCAATATGCCTTCAGCTGAGCACCACAGCTGAACTAAAGATTTTGTTACTATTAGGACAATCAAATCGAGCTTTCAATTTATTGACTAACAACGTTCACTATTTGAAAGATTTTTAAAAGAACATAATTTAAAGACATACCGTAAGCCTGCTAACCTAAGGGAGTTTCAGATAAAAGACACTTAACTGTAATATTTACGTGACATCAAAATCGTTAACTGATTTCATTATATCAGGGGTAAGTAATTATGGATGGTCTCAAGTGCGTCACATTTTATATTCCACTATTTCATTATTCAGACATTAAAAGTTTATTTTAAAACGTTTTCAAAAATCCTTCTAAAAGCCTGTATCAAGCAAGCACATTAATACTATACCAATTCATGTAAATATCCATCATTGTGGATTTCCTGTTTTCGTAAACATTCTTATCATTTAATCTCCAGCGAATTTCCTCCATCAAGCTCCCCTTGAAGAACTAGCTGAAAGTCATGGTCAACAGTTCATAAGCTACTCGAAACACTCAATTCATCCATCCGTTCCGTGGTCAGTTTGTAGCTCATTGATTTTTCCTGCCTTCGTTCTTTTTGTGTCTGCTCTGCTATTCACCGTTTTCAAGGGCTTATTTGCCAAACAACAGTATACACATAAATGCATGCTCTTACATTGACTGCTTTCACATGACACACGCATCGCTCATATTACAGCACTGCTGTACTGCTGATGGACGGACGAACCGGACGGTGTGCATCTCGTAGCGAAGGAGACTCTCCCGGTCGTTTTTGTTCTACATTTAACATCAATCAGCAAAGCAGCCGTCATCGTCATCGCATCGTTCGGTCCAGTCACTGTGTATAAAGCTACTGCCCGCCCAATGTTGTGTGGGGGAATAAATTGGGGAGCTGCCTTCGCCGGAAGAGAAGTCGGGCCGGGTCCAGCCGCCTAGTCATCAGGGTCAGGTCTACGGTGCTCTTGATGGATTTCGTTTTAATTGACCGTCGACGTAAGGGCAAACAGAGAACCGGAATCGCCCCAGTTCCGAGCGATGAATGGAAACGCATGCAAAATAGGGGTTGGTGATGATGGTCAAAGCGAATGAATAAAGTCTAGTCGTAAAAGACATGAAATATATGCAAACACTGAACAGGGAGGTAAGGACGAGGCTCCGGTTCCGAGCGGTAGTTGTTTCGGAATCATTAACTTGAAGTATCCAGGAAACGTAGGTACCGAGTACAGACATGGTCGAAGTTGGTTCTTGAAGTTCACCCTTTAGGAAAGTGGAAGAAATTGAACCTTCTAGATTCGGGTTGGTCAGCAGTTTAATTTGAAGAAAAATACAGCAGCGGCTATCTGCATGAATATCTATGGGGGTAGCTTTTTGTGATTGGGCACGATACTCAGGGGTGGCTGGATGCGTGAGTTCAGCTCTTACGTGAATAATTACAGAAAAACCCAATTTTAACATCGTTCAATTAATGGCTCCTGCTGCACGAAGGGGTGGATCAATGTGTACCGTTCTTCATTATTATATGTTCGTGACGTTTATGTGTCCACTTCGACAGGCAAGAATTTTCCACTAAAATGATAATATCTCTTGATATACCTGTTACGATTCAACTCTTTATCAATCATTGAACCAAAGTAGTTCTAGCAACGAAGTTATGCTAATTCTCCGTATCTCATCGCAACTATCTCCTTTTTAGTCAAAACGAATCGATTTGACTTGTGTCCCTTCCAAATAGCCCTAGGCCTATTTTTCATTCCGCACCCATCACCTGCCAGGGAAATAAAAATAATAATGTATCAACCTCGAGAGCTCGCGTCACAAATTCAAACGTGCTAGTGCTCAAATGGGGGTTCGAATAAAGAATGCCAACAATCAAATAAAGGGGCCTCAAGCCACAGCGAACCGCCTTGTGGGTGACAAGTCATGCATTTTTCCGGAAGTCGCTTCCCCACCAAAACCTTTCAGAGCTCACCCCATTGATTGTTGGTGTTGAAAGTGTGCGTACATTTCTCTATTTTTTTTTCTGAGGAACCGATAGTAAAATTGGGCAGTCTTGACGTCGTGCTAGAAGTTATGTGCTTCGACGTCTGGAAAAAGTATGCAGTCCGTGAGAATATTAGATTTTCAGCTCACCAGGAGGAACCAGTAAAACAGCTTATGATATGTTGCAATGTAATGTGGATATTTGCTTGCCAGGTACATCAGATTTGTTTCAATACTGTGCTTATCTCAAAGCCATGCGCTACCATTCAGCGCCTTTAAGGTGATTCCTTGTAGAGTCCACAAATGGCCACCACGTAGGCTGTACATGCACTTCCACTTCAAATTTTTAATTACTCACATCTCTGAAATGAATGCCCCATTTCACCTAAAATTTATACTTCATGTATGCTGCAGTACAGCAAAGGTGGAGCACGCTATGTCTGAAGGAACTTTTTTTGCAACATTCATGTACCTCAGATTTTCCTTCACAGGATGTTAGTATTGATCCTAAAAATCAAATCTGTGATGGTTTTAAAATATTTCACCTTGGGTTTCTTGAGAAAAAGTGTTTTAAAGTTTACAAAGCCGATTATGAAGGCGTATATGGACTATTGACGATACAAAACTATCACGAATTGAACAAATGCAAGTTGATTGAATTAATCCAAATGGCACTAAATAGTTCTTTTTGACTCTCAAGTAAAATCCGTATTGATTAAGTCGACATTGTGCAAAATCAATCAACATTTGTTGCTAGAACAACTTCTTATGTAATTTCTCTTCCCTCATAAGAGTATAAGAGACAGAAACGAGCAGGACAGTCCGAGACAGCTACGTAATCATAGTAGGCATTGATTTTTGTCATGTTTCGAGTGTTTTTTTATTGGAAGTATCGTGTAGAAAATCTAGAAAAATTAAAATAAAAACCCTTATGAAGAAAATAGACAGTTCGCTTCTTGTGCTTTGAAAAAGCGACTCTGTAAAAAAAATCAAGCCACTTAAGTAGCGAAAGATTTTAACCGGAGTTCAATAAAATAGAAAGTAGGAACCGAAAGTTTTGTGTCCCGTACTCAGCAGGTGGCAAAGATGGCATTTGTCACAAAAACATCCTGAGGCTTGAAAAATTTGCTTGGATTAAAAAAAAAATTGATATGTTTGACTCAACGGCGAGATCGAAAATAAATTCTGGCAACCATGACGAATTCGACCGCGAGTAATCGGTTCAATTCCTTTAACTCTAGATTTAAGACATCAATCATGTATAATGCAAATGATAACTCGGCTCTGTAAAGTTTATTCGATTGAGCCTGTAAAAATAAATTAATATATAAAAAAAAAAAACCATGACGAATTGGTATGAAAATCGTTTAACCGATAATGCCTTTTAATGAAACTCACATGAGGTTAGCTACTCTTGCCCAGTGAGTTCCGGTAGTCCTTGAATAACTACAGAGTTGATAGAGCTTCATTGCAATTCCCATATTTTGTCTAAGGAAATTTTCAGGAAGGTTCAGCGACTTTCTAGGAAATTCTGCGAACTATAGGGAACTGTAGTGAATTTTAGGAAAGTTCTGCAAACTTTAAATAAGTTCCTCCAGAGAAACAGAGAAATTCAACAACTTTCAGAGAAGTTTATTGAACTTCAGGGAAGTTCTACAAACTTCAGGGAAGTTCTACAAACTTCAGGAAAACTCAACAAACTTTAAAGATGTGCGTCGATCTTCAGAGAAGTTCTTTAAACTTCAGGAAAATTCTGCCAATTTCAGGGACATTTTGTGAGCTAAAGGGGTGTTCAATGTCCTCCTGGTAAGGGGCTGTTCATAAACTACGTATACTCTTGGGGGGGGGGGGGGTGTTGACAAATGTCTACGGTCCATACAAATTTCCAAAAAAGGAAGAGAGTTCTGTGAAAAATACCAACATTTTAATGAATTTCAATGATACTCTGCAAATAGTTCTTTAAACGCGAGGAAATTTTTGCAAACTTTATGATGGTCTATAAAATTTAATAACATTAGGAAAGTACTGTAAACTTTAAAAAATAACTAAGAATTTCGGGAAAAAAATGCCAAACTCAGAAGAATTTCATCGAAGTTCAACGAAATCAAGGAAAAATGTATGAACAGGGATTTGAATTTGAATGTAACTTCTATAAGCTGTCTCATCGGGTTGTTTGTGGAACAACTCCCACTCCATGTCTCCATGTCATGAATTTGTTGCGATATCTCTTTCTCTTTTACGCTTCCCTTATGAAATGTGATCGAGGGCATGAGCAGGGTGGAAGGGCGTAAAATGAGAATTTGCCAGCTAATAATATATCGTGAGTACGGCTCATGTTACATTGCCGTTTACCGGTATAAAAAAAAGAGCAATTTATGAAAATTTAGGTTTAAAAATATACACAAGAAAGATGTTAACAATAAGTTCAAACCAAAGTCGACAGTCAAAGTTGTACGGGTGTGTATATATTTGTAAGAAGAAAAAAAAACCACAGTAAAAAAATTCTTAAAAATCTGCAAATTATGTCTGACCCAGGTTTCTCCTGGGAAACATCATGCATGTGTTGAACAGAAACTTCAATATCTCTTCAAATTGACAGATGAAAGTAAGAATCACTTTGTTGCTAAAAGCATTAGAGAGTTAGTCAGTAAATAAATCTAAGATTTCTCACGAAGCTTTACTCAGCTTTAAGAAAGATCTTAATCTGAGTGTTAATAAGGTCGGTATGTAACTGTTATCTTTATAACTATATATTTTACATAACATTAAACTGTACTTTTTGTAAATGTATGAGACATACCGGCCACCAAACTATCCAGCTCGGCCTCAACTCAGCTATGAAGAAAGACAACGCGGCCAAGAATGATCCCAATAACCCAATATGGTGGCTGCAGAAAATGCGACGACAGTTTTTGAAGGATGAAATTTTTATCATCAACTAATGAAAATCAACGCATCGCTGATTTTTTGATATGCTGTGTAAAAAAGCATAAATTTTTGAGGAAAAATACAAAACCCATTGCGCGCTCTATCTACAAACTATGAAAATCATTTATTAAATGCAATCAATGTTTTTCTATACAAAATCCCATTTTAGAAATATCATAATATTATATTAAGAATTGTTAATTGCCTTTCATTTTATATTTTGGTCCTTGAAATGGGCCCAGCGGTTCAAAAGTTTTAAATTTTTGAAAAAAAATCATTTTGAAAAAAATAAAAAATAAACTATTGTTTTGGACTACCCTAACGTTTAAATGGCCACCCTAATGACAAAATAAAGAAAATATTTTGCGATAAAGAACAAAACTACAATTTTTCACCAAATTCTGAGAACCGATTTGCAATGGAATGTCCCAATAATATTAAATTTAGGACAATAGTTTGTTTAATTATTTTATTAATTTAAGCATGATGAGATCATGACAAAGTTACGATATCTGACGGTACCGAAGAGTGAATCTTACTATACCATTTAAACTTAGTATTTGGGCAACTTCAATCCCCTCTTGAATAATTTTCAGCTGAATTTGTTTCGATCCTTAACAGTTTTGTATCATCAATAGTCCGTAAATATACGCCTTTGTAAACGGCTCAGTAAATCAATACTAACCTATTGTGAAGAAAAATCTGAGGTTTCATGAAAGTTTCAAAAAAAGTGCCTTCAGACATAGCGTGTGGAGTAACAGTTTCGTTGTGGTACGAATTGTAGAAGCTGATATTTGTACACTTAAAATTTTGAATGAGGAATAAGGATCTCCCAGCGAAACACATTAAGGTCTCAGGTCACATATTCGCCATTGTTGATGGTTAATTGAAAATCTAGTGTTTAAACCGAATTATATCGAATATGATAAATACAATCGAAAAATCAAGCTGACAATCTTTTCTAATTATGCCAAAGAATATTCTGTGAAATGGTTCGCAGAGTATAGTAAACTCCAGAGCAGACATCCCAAGTAGCATTGCAAGTTTTATAAAGGTTTCAAATCATCCTACAAGTCCAAATCATGGTCTGCAGAACCTTCATAAAACCCAAATTGTTACTTGGGATGGGAAAACACCGTGGTTCACCACCGGTACAGTTTTACAAATTACAATCACAACCCGTGTGCTCGACTGCAATACTTCGTGATCGGTGTAGGTGCTGGTTCGGTCATGTTGGTTGACGAATTTGGTGCACTAAGATTTTTTTTTCGGTATTCGAGACCCAGTTTACGATTTAAGAAGACGAACGTTGATGAGTGAAGCAAAAAACGGTGCAGTAGGTGTATTCAGAACGAATTATTTCGGATGAACCAGTGATAGCAGTAAGGAAGTGAAGTACACAAATTAATTATATGATCACGATGGATCTCATGTGCGAAAATAATAATGCTTTTCGACATAACATTGGAATTCAGGATAGTGGCTACGATTTTCTAAAGAGGATATGATTAGGATCGAAGAAAATCATAGGAAATTAAGAGATGATGTTCAGAGAACCTCATATGTGCTTGGAAAACATTAAAATATTTCAAGAAACCTCACACAAATTAGGGTAAATTATGAAATAGTTCAAGATTCTATAGGCTCAGGCAGGTTCATAGAAATAAGCCAATTACAAAGTTTACGTTTAATCATACAAATTCGAGTGGATTTGGCGTGAATTTGGTGCAGGTTTTATATAGAATTTAACCTAACAACCCTAAAAATGACAGCAATTGGACCACACAGGATTCAGATGTTCGTCCTTTCTGAATGTGAATGTAATGTAATTATTACAAAATTTCGATAAAGGTTTGATTATGTGAAATGACCTTGTTCTCAAATAATTTTTACACAAAACCTACAAAACGTATCATATAGCTTACCCTCTTCCAATAACAAAATTTCACTCTTCTCCTGGCACTAAATGCCGATTTAAAAGGCTTAATTCAGTGTACAACTCACTTGCAACACGAATTTAGGATTGTAAGATCAGAAAGATGGACGATGTCCAACTTTTTCAGGTAGCTTACAAGTCATCTGATTCGCCACTACCAGATCTGGGAGGAAGTGAATCAATTTACTTTAACAATGCATTTTGAAGTTCTCTGCATCTCTCTTAAGTAAGTGTCCAACTATCAATACTTTCTTATCCTCGCCAATTGCAAGGACACTACCAGGATAGTTATTGATCGTTGGTGTTTGTATCTTTTCCATCTAAGAAGTTGGGATTTATCGTAAATTACTGTATATTAGGGTACTCCATTTTGAAAGAAAAAAGCAGATTGATTCATATCCCCAATATATGAGACTGTGCAAAAATGGTAAAGAAGAATGAAGACGTTGAAATTTAATAAATGTTACTCTTATTTTGGTTCAAGTTGTCTGAAATCTGTATGAATTTGATATGTGTGATATGAACATCAAGCTTGTTTTTATACCGGTAAGTTTTATAACAATTTAAGAATTTAATTAAAAGTTTAATATGTGCCTGACAACAGCACCAAATTCATCACAGGTATGTTAATAGTTGTCATTCAAACAACATATTCAATTTTCATAGAGTTATGAGAACTTGAACCAATGCTAGAGTGATAGTTGGGGAGCTCAAAAAAATAACCCCACCCACGTAGTTAGTTGCGACTTCGGGTAACTTGACAACGGAAGGTCTTTGGCGCACTTTTACCATTACAAGGTAGTGGTCCGAACGATGTTTGCGCCGCGATAGGTCCTGACGTCGATCCGAGAAGGGTCTTCCATCAATCAAAACGTGGTCGATTTGTGATTCTGTTTGAAGTGGTGATCTCCAGGTGACCGATATGGGAGGCTGTGATGGAAATAGGTACTACGTAAGGTCATATTCTTGGATTTAATAATTTCCTTGAAATTAATAGAACTCTCCTAAGGTTCTCTGATCTCCCCTGAAGTTCTTGGAACTTCTGAAAAGTTTTTTTTTTTTTATTCTCGTTGTTCTCTATCATCTGTAATACACTAAATTAATCACTGCGCTATCTTTGCGGCCAAAACTTGAACTATTTCTATCCATCAAATTGTAGTCCTAATTAATCCAATAAACTTCACTGAAGACGTCAACTGAACTGGATGCAATCCCAGATCGTTGTTATTTTGTCCCTGCTAGATTTAATTACTAGCCCACTGTGCAATGGGTAGCTGCAAAAGGGGTGGGGTAACAGGAATTTCTTAGACTTTTACAATTTTCACGAATTGTGTATATTTATACTGAAGTTTATGGAAATATATTAGTTCGAAGCAATGATGAAGTAATTGGCCTATCGTGCAACATTTTAGGCATCCATGAAGGGAATTGAAGTTGACGATACTTGATGTGTATCATTCTTGAATATTGGTAAACAGTCGATATTCACGTTTATACTAACTGTACACTAGACTGATGCAAAATTTGAAATTTTCGCTCCACAGTGTTCAAACGGTTTCAAATCGGGTCCTGATTAGCCTCCGAAAGTTTAAACTCATTTGATAAGAAACTGACTTGGCACAAACCATTTGAAGTTTATATGGAAATTACTATGGAAAAACAAAACTTCTTGTTAATTGTCTTCTTGCCTTTTTACATTTTGTACTGTTAACAAATTCTATTTCTTTTCTTATGGGAATTTTTATCAGCTACAACTTTGCAGAAAATCGTTTTTCAACCAAACGTCAAATAAAATAGTTATTAATTGTTTAAGAGATTGATAATCTTATGGCAAGATTAAGAAACTGTATTGTGAGCAACACTGTATTCTGCAGTGTGACATACACGCTAACTTTAAAGTACTCATTAATGAGTAAAAAAAGACCCATTTTGAAGAAAAGTGGCTTAACTCATTAATGATTAAACAATTTTACCCATTAATGAGAATCTGTTACCCATTAATGATTAACAATTACTCATTAATGGGTAACAGATACTCATTAATGGGTAAAAAATGTACTCATTTAATGAGTTAAGCCACTTTTCTTCAAAATGGGTCTTTTTCAACCATTAATGGGTACTTTCAAGTTAGCGTGTAGCAGCCCTGATTTTTGTCCTCTATTCCACGCGCCATAAACACCAATGTTGCCTGCTGAACAGTTGATTGAGCACTATCATAAGACATCAGTGACTCGAATCATTAATAATTTTTGTTCCTTACATTTGATTGAAAAGTGGTCTTGAACAAAGTTGTAGCTGAGGAAATTTTCAACAAGCTTAGCTATCATTTTCTAAAGTAGAGTGAACTGGTGAATTTTGAGATCGATATGAACCAGAATTATGGTTTCTCCATAGTAATTCCCATAGAAACTTCAAATGGTTTGTGCCACGACAGTTTCTCACTAAATGAGTTCAAATTTTGGGAGGCTAATCAGGGCCCAATTCGGAACCGTTTGAGCACTGTGGAGCGAAAATTTCAAATGTTGCATCAGTCTACTGTACACGATTCCGAAAAAAAAAATCATAAACATTATTGAAAGTCATGACGACCAAAACCTGGAACCTCTCTTAGCTCAGTCGGTAAAGGCGCAGCTACAAAAGCAAGACCATGCTGGAGGTGGCTGGAATCGATTCCCGGCATGGTCTAGGGATTTTTCAGGTTGGAAAATTTCTCGCCTTCCCTGGGCATATAGTGTGATTGTACTTGCCACATAATTATAATAATGCAAAAATAATACTAGTGTACTAGAACTAAACTAAAAAATAGTCAGCATTATATAAACGGGGCGTCAGTATGAAACTTGTGAACCAGTGTCATTAGTGACAAAACCGCGACTAAATTGAATATCTCGGCTGCGGTTTCGGTCAACATGTTATACATATTCACAAAGGAAAAACTCTGCTGAATCGATTGGTGGTAATCTCATTGGCCGGAGACTTTTGCGTACCGAGATAGAGGGCCGGGATCAACCCGAGTTCCCGGTAAAGTAGGAAATGCCAGTATCGATCGACATAATTTTACACTTTAATTAACGTATATTACTCGAAATTGATAGTACTAAGTATTTATGGTGTAAAGACACCATATACGTCTCAAGGAAACTCTACTGGCCTAAAGGAGGATCCGGAACGACCCATAAAGTGGCCATATTATAAAAAATATCCTAGAACATAATGATTTTTACTATGTTGTTCAGAATCAAGAGATCAAAGCGTATTTAATATGGAAACTATATTTTGGGGTATAATGGCCATATTCTGGTTCTCCGGATAATCTGGATTGACCGATTAAGTGGCCACATTAAAAAAAATGATCTTAGAATCTTGTGATGTTTACTATGTTTGTTCAGAATCATGAGATCAAAGTGAATTTAATAAGAAGAATTAACTAGCAGCTTTCCCTATCCGATGATGGTGTTGGTTTGCGTGGGTGGCCTTCACTTTGTAAGTAAAGGGCTTTGGAACGGTTTGTTTAAAAATGCTGTTGATCCAGATATACTTAGATTGACAGTTGCACCATGACGATGTGGCAGCGTAGTCGTTATTTGTCCCACGCGCAAATGTCGCAAAAAGACATTTCAATTGCCGTGGGAGTGCCCGGTGGACCGTCAAAAGGGGTTTAGACCGAGAAAAGAAAGGAAAACTATCCGCAAAGGTCGTCCGAGGTCAGCTCGGGTTCTGAGGGTTATCGCTGCTATCAAAAGGAAGATTCGGGTGAATCAATTGCTTTCAATAAGGAAAATGGCAAAGGAACACGAGATCAGTGACTTTACGGCACGGAAGATCATAAAGGAAGCTTGCGGGGCAAAGTCGAGCGCACGGAAAAAAAAAAACTTACATGATTACCAACCGCATCCGAGAGCTACGAGTCGAACGATGCAAGAAAATCTTGAACTTCCTTAAGCGGTCATCCTGTTCACCGACGAGAGCATGTTTACCGTCGATCCCGTATCAAATTCCAGAACCGACTGGTATATTAGTTCTCTTCCGGTAAAAGACGTGGCCGAAGAGCACAAGAACGTGTATCTGACCAAGCATCCTGCTAGCGTTATGGTGTTTGGATTTGTGGCTTCCCATGACAAAAATGGACCCACTGTTTATTCCAGAAGGCGAAAAGGTCAACACGGAGGTCTACATCGGGATTTTAAGTAAGTATGTTCTTCCGTGGATCAAAGAACAGTACGGTCAGAAGCCAGTATTTCAGCAAGATGGGGTTCCGTGCCACACCTCGAACCGCACTCAGAAGTGGTTGCAGGAACATCTTCAGTTCTGGGCGAAGGATATGTGGCCACCATCCAACCCCGATCTTAATCCGCTGGATTACTCATGGCGTGTCATGAAGACCAAGGCCTGTTCTTAACGCCACCCAAGTACAGCAAGCCTCAGACAAACATTGACCCGTACCTGGAGAGAAATGGATCCAGACTACATTATTAGAACCTGCCGTGCATTCCGGAAGCGTGTGGAGGCCGTAATTGCAGGAAGTGGAAACTCGATCGATGATTAACATAGTTTAAGACTCTGAGAAACATCCCCATCCCATAAAAAAAAACTCGTAAACGAAATTTTTGAGAATTTTTTTATTTTGATATTGCTCAATGGTGCAAACATAATCACGCATACGGTATACTAAGTACTATCAATTTCCAGTGATATGCGTTATGTAAAGTGTAAAATTATGTCGATAGATAGTGGCATTTCCTACTTTACCGGGAACTCGGGTTGATCCCGGCCCTCTATCTCAGTACGCAAAAGTCTCCGGCCAATGAGACCACCACCAATCGATTTAGCAGAGTTTTTCCTTTGAGGCTTTGTATAACATGTTGACTGAAACCGTTTGGCAGCCGAAATATTCAATTTAGTCGCGCTTTTGTCAATTTTTGCCCACTGTGCAGCGTATATGTTAACACCCCATTAATGAGCCATCACCATAACTCAAAGTCGAATTTATTAAATTTTACGGAAATCCGAAGAATCACACATGAACAAAGAAAGTAGAGATTCAAACTATATAAAACTCCGTTAAATTCACAATTTCGTATCCCGAGATTTCTCGAAATGAACTCTCCAGCCCACACCGAGAACCCTCAACAGCAGCAGAGGTGTGCTCCCCGGCAAGAGCCGGTTCCAATCTCAGCGGAAGTAATTTTAACTTGACTCTGTTCCGGTTGCGACCGCTCTGCTGCCGTTTCGAAAAGCGTTCACATTTTCTCTCATTTTGTCATTTTCCTGCTTCCGGGCCATTTCTCATTGCAAGGCTACTGGTAAATTTGCGAGAATGCGGAGCTTCACGAAATAAAATTCTAGTCCAAACCCCGAGTTGGCTCTAACCGAGAGGAAACATATACCATATCCCGGTAGGACCGATTGCCGACCGACGATGTGAATGGCGGCGGAGGCGGTGGCGGCGTACTTAATGCATATTTATATGAATGATATACTTCCGATTCCAATTTTAGTCATTATGCTTTGCGCGGGGTGTTTATTCATTTCGGACGACTGCGGCGAGAAGAACTATGGTTTGAAATAGCATTTTACTCAACGGGCCAGGAATAGAATGCACCCGAAATCAGTTTTTGCTGTTTGTTAAATAGGAGTTTTGCAGTTGAATGAAAATAATGTTGAAAATTGCTCTGTTTATTAATAAATGAATTTGAAATGAAGTCCTTCTTTTCAATTCAAACGACACAATAGAAAATTGCTTCAAATTTGTCATAGAACCCAACATACCAAGAAACAAAAAGCGAAGAACGTCAATTCAGTACATTTTCCGCACACAAATGAACCATGTCAGATAAAATATGTTATTGATACATAATTTATGACCGTCCCAGGCAAAGATGGTGCTCCCCTCACAAGACTACCTTTGGTTCTGAGCTAACCGAGGTCAGGTCATATATCTTGCAGCTAGGCAACCAACCAGCCTCTTCCATCACCGCCCAACATGTGCACATCGAAAAAGAGTTTCGTAATGCCATGCCCATGTAGGTTCCTTTTGTCTTCGATGGTGTTTTCTGGACGATGTCAGTGTAGCAGAAGAAAAGGATAGGAAAATAGCCTTATACCTACCACATGCGGGGCTCCAGTTGAGCAACGGGAGAATTATTGCTATGCTTACATACCTATGAAGCGATAGGCACAGAACGTTCTGATCGGAGAGGGTTAATAGAGTTATGACGATGAAAGAAATTTATGTCCTGAACCACCGACCGTTTCGTTGCTTTCGTTCGTAGAAGTGGGTGGACACTTGATGGGCAGTTTTGCTGCCCTATTCTGATTTTACTCCGTTTTCGGTTGAGCATTCTTTTTTTTACGTCCCAGCAACGGGAAAGACGACTGACGCCGTCGTTACGGAGCATTGTTACTGAAGTGGAACATTTCTCCGATCCGGAAGCTAACTTTGGCGGGAGTTGGACCATTCACGTCACAAATGTGTTCTGCCACCATATGCCGGAGAGTGTAATTGTTCATCGATGGTGGCAATGTTCGCAAGTGCCATTTGTGTATCACTAGACTGGTAGACTGGGGGAGAGGTGAAGGAGAAATGACCAGCCGGTGGCAGAATAATCAATGGTACAACTAATCTTCTCGCCTTGCACCGTGCAAACCATCAAGAGACGATCGATATTGCGAAGGTGTGGTTGGTGAATGAAATATTTACTGCAATAAGAAGGATTTTATGGCTCTTTGGCTGGAGGCTGGCCGTGCTTCTGGATGAAGATATGGCATCAATGATGTACCTTCAAGCATCATAATGGCTGATTTACGGGGTACAATAATGGCGATATTGATTGCTGGGAGGCACAGTATAGCTTTGCAGGAATGAGTTGCTGAAAAGTTCTATTTAATGTGTATAGTGATGGTAGTGAAGTAGTTGAACAGTCATTAATAAATATAAGTAGATAAGTTGGAATGATGCCTTCTACCCGCACCTTCCCCTATAATGAGTACAAAGTCCTTAGAATAACAGGATGAGCAACTTGATTTGGGCGATTTGATGATGACTAGAGATGGGCGATCAGATCCGAATCGGTATAGAGAGTGAATGATCCAAGGTTCGATTTTCATGCGAATCTTTCATCAATTTGCCAGAATTGGCTATCTTTTTCATTGTTCTTTTATCGAAATCGTTGTACCGTACATATGTTTTGTGGAGTATACATAGTTCATAATACACAAAGTAGTGTAAGTGAGAGAAATTAATTGTGACGAAAAAAAGGGTGCCACCGACTTGACTCGAACCACGAACGTTGCGATCACCAGACCTGTGCACAGTGGTTCCAAGTGTATCAAAACACGCGCTTTTTTATTTACGCTGAAATGGTTGATTAAAGGTACTAGGTGTCTTCTGAGAAGTTTCTCGGGTTACAACATTCCTTCTTATGATAACAGAAAATTAAAGAAAGTGAGATGCAATTTTTTTTTTTAACGTAATAAGATACAAAATAATTGTGTTCTGCAAAGCTGTAGGGAACACTGCTGTGAACAACTTTGCTGAAAACTATAACTTTCTAGCTCTTATAACTGCTGAGATATAAAGGTTTTTTTTTTCTGGAGACATCGTTAAAATCAGTTTTGTATCTGTAACTATTTCTACAATATTTCTACATGTCTGGCATGTTCTACAAAGATGTTAGAAATATCAAATTACATATCTTTTCACAAGACTGCAAATTGCTACCATCAATACTTGAAAAGTTATTTACATTTTTTGGTTGAAAATTACCCAACTTCCAATAACAATAGCTTCTAACCGGGCAAAAACGAGCAGGCCATTCATTGAGCAATTGAAAGTTCAAGAAAATGCAATGAAATGGTGAAGAAACCAGACCACCCCCACTTGACCCTTAACCAAAATACTTGTATTAAAACTTGTCACTTTTCAGAATTTGAAATGCCGATTTTGTGAAACCACGGGACTGCTATCGAGTAGGTATGAAAAGAAGCATACAAATGGATAACCACTAACTAACTAATGACTAACAAAATGACTCGGCATCAAAACCAGACCCCCCCCCCCCCCACCCAAACGACCCTTGACTGAATCGCTTATGTACTTTAAATATTTTTCGATTTTGTCAATAAACAATACCAAAATCATTCATGTTTAATGTTCATTACGTTCCGATTCAAATTGTACGAATCTCAAAGAGCGCTTGCAGTTTCTGTTTTCGCCGTTGTCATCTTTGATGGCCAAAAGTTGCAAAGCATCCACGGAGCACACGTCACTTGTGTTTTTTGGTAATTCCTTCATGTTGGAAATTAACGGATCTGAGGATTCCAGAAGACGGTGAAGAAGATCTGTATTCGTAGCTTCTCTGGAAAACTTTCTCTTGTGGTAGATTCTGTATTGCTTGGTATCGTTGTTTCTGCTTTCCTGGGCCTCTTCAGACAGTTGCCCAATGGGTATTAGAAACGAAGAAATCACGTTCGCCCCGTTTATGAACACTTTATGAACAGACACGGGAAGATAAGTTTTATTGCAAGTATTTTGGTTAAGGGTCAAGTGGGGGCGGTCTGGTTTCTTCACCATTTTATTGCATTTTCTTGTACTTTCAATTGCTCAATGAATGGCCTGCTCGTTTTTGCCCGTTTAGAAGCTATTGTTATTGGAAGTTGGGTAATTTTCAACCAAAAAATGTAAATAACTTTTCAAGTATTGATGGTAGCAATTTGCAGTCTTGCGAAAAGTTATGTAATTTGATATTTCTAACATCTTAATACAACATGCCAGACATGTAGAAATATTGTAGAAATAGTTACAGATACAAAACTGATTTTAACGATGTTTCCACAAAAAAATCTTTATATATCAGAAGTTATAAGAGCTAGAAAGTTACAGTCTCCATCAAAGTTGTTCACAGTAATGTTTCCTACAGCTTGCCTGAACACAAATAGTTTGTATCTTATCATGTTAAAAAAAAATTTTGCATCTCACTTTAAGGTGGATTAATCTTTAATTTTCTGTTACCATAAGAAGGAGTGTTGTAACCCGAGAAACTTCTCAGAAGACACCTAGTACCTTTAATCAACCATTTCAGCGTAAATAAAAAAGCGCGTGTTTTGATACACTTGGCACCACTGTGCTGTGCTTTCTTCACTGCTACAGCCACTTTTTTTTTAATTAATTAATTTGATAAGGCTCAACCGAATTAACTTTACAGAGCCGAGGATTCTTGTTCACTATACAATACATCTTAAAACTATGTATAGTGAAAAAAAAAACAATACAATAAACATTTTATCTTCCGCTGTCCAGTAAGCCTCCTCCACCAGAACGGGAGCCGCTTCCAATGGTTTCATTCTATGGCAGATTCGCCAACGAGGGTCAGAGCGCTTCCATTGCAGCAATGGACGTTAAACGTGGTCAGTACTCACACATTCATCACGAAACGGTTGCTTTCCAAAGTCGACGACGCATCGACTGAAAGAACTGCTGATGAAGTACAATGAGGAGGACCACACAATGGTTGCTGCCGAGTAAACAGACGATCGCGTGACACACATTAAGAGTGGTCTGCTTCTGTCGACAGCCGAGTGAACACTCGCCACTGTCACTATGATGCACATAAATGGAGCGTGATACATCATTCAAATTTATATTATAGATCGTATAAAGTTATGAGACATTTCATGAAATATTCAAAATATTGTATGCAAACGTTATTCTTTGCGCGCAACATTTGTTGCATGCTTCCAGTTCACGTGAAAAGGATGTTTACATGCATGAATGTTTGCAAGCATGGAAGTTTCAATCGCCTGTAAAATTCAGATTTTTTTTTTCTATTTATCGGTTCTGAGCCGTTCGACTTAGTGATCAATTAACCCCATCTCCTTTTTTTTTCTTTTATGTATATTTATTTACTCTTGTTTACTTATAAGTAATGTTTGATTTGCATCAACTTTAAGTCAAATCCTACAACTAATATTCAATTATCTATTAACTGCTTCTGCGGCAAATATGTATATAAGTAATAAGAGTAATAACTCTACCTATTATTCTCAGCGAATGGAGCCTAAATCGTAATATTAGGGGTGTTTGTTTGTTTGTTTGTGTAGTTATTTATCATCTGGCAGTGTAGAAGGTAGCCCCTTTTAAAATACTACCTCCGTGTTGTAAATTGTTTTGTACATAATATCGTATGTCGTCAGTTATATAATACAAACACTAACCTATGTCTAACCTTTACCGACAATTCCAAAACTCGAGGCATTCCCCTTAAAATTTGCTTCCGAAGTCGAACGTTTAATCGTAGAAGGCAGCATATTCCAATTTGCCACACCTCTGACGAACATTGTGCTTGCTTAACCTGACGTGTTGTTCGGTGGAAGGATCAAATTTTGCGATCGACGGCTTTGAAACTTCTGCAGAAGATCTCCAAACAGAAAATTCGGCAGCTTTGAACATCTTAAGCCAAACATTCGTGGGTGCGGCAGAAGCTGTACTATGGAGCGTGCGCAGCCAAGCGTAGATTTTCCCGCATTGCTGATTAATTAGTCCATCCCACTCCAAGTCAGCTTGAAACACGAAACCAAGATTTACAGCTCTGTCAGTCCATTCAATGGGTTGTCCTTTCATGGAGATAACAGGCAGCGAATCAATGAGAACAGAGTTACGACGGCGTCCCTTAACGAAAATTGCCTTGCTTGTCGACTGGTTCACAAAAAGCTCGTTACGATCAGACCATTCAGCAACTCTCTCAAGGTCTTCGTTCACCATTCTTATTAGCTCACGAACACACGGGCCAAACCGTCTTATATATATGTAGTTGAACGTCGTCAGGTTTGAATTGAGCACCATCTTTGCACCGTTGGGAGGTCGTTAATGTAGCAGCAAAACAACAAAGGGCCGATCACCGACCCTTGTGGTACGCCAGATGTTACCTCGCCAATCTCAGAACATTGATTGCCACAAAAGACAGTTTGAGTTCATCCAAATAGGTACGAATCGACAAGGCATAGGGTAGAGCGCTACTTCGTCGTAATCGCCCATTTCCGTTCTATCGATCAGAAAAGATCAATAATATCAATGACTTCACCGTGCACAAATCAAAAATAGGTTTGTTCCGATGCGTTAGTTCATTAGCTACAACATAAATCCTGTTAGAGCGCATTGTATGAATATTTACGCTCATTGTTCTCAAAACAAAAGAAGCGCTCCTAGCGAATCCCCTTTTTCTACGTTTATCCGTAGGACGAAGAAAATTTAATGGCGTTTCAATGCGTTTGGACGGAATTGAAACTCGTAGAACGAATTTAGAATCAAGAAGCAGTATTAGATTTTAAACAATATCTCAACAATGTGTGACTCTTTATCAAATCTAACGGTACGTATGGAAAGGTGAATAAATTTAGGAGTCATCTTTGACAGAAATCTTCCATTTTTAGTTAAAACTCGTTCAGAAAAGAGAGGTAAAGTGCGCGTTGTGCTTAGTAGGACGGAAATTAGATCAAAAACCCTACTGCACCAGGGGAAACATTGAACTTCGTCACGAGTTTCGACCATAGTTTTCAATGCGGGATTGTATCGAACGCCTTGGAAAAATCCAACAGGAGCAATATGGCCGACCTTTTCTTGTCGATTTTGGTCGCCAAATCATCGTAAACACGTAACATCACAGTTTTGATGCTATGTCCTCTGTGAAACCCAGCTTGACAATCCGATAATAGATGGTTCTCAAAAATGAACGCCGACATTTGTTGCTTCAAAAGTTTTTCAAAAACCTTCGACATCGCACACAAGATGCTGATAGGCCTGATATTTGTAAACGTGTTCAATTGTTTTTTTTTTCGTAGTGGCAGTACTTTTGCTTGCTCCAGCACGCAGGAAAGGTAGAAGACTCAATGAGAACGTTGAAAATATAGGTGATTTGCTGCAGAACTAGGAGGCGAACCAGCCTAAGGCTGAAAGCCTCCTAAATTAAGCTAAATTAATTAATTAATTGCTGCAGAACTAATGGAAAAAACAATTTTTATGAAGCATATCGGCAACCCATCGAGGCCCGTTGTGTTCGACCTAGTGTCCCATGTTGCGTTCACAACTTCCCAGTCTTGTACAGGATGGAAGGAGAAACTGTGAGGAGAAGCTTGTGTGGAATGCCTTGGTATGTCTTGGGATTAACTATTGGTGTAGCTTGCCAAAAACACTAGGTTTATTTCGTTTGGGTCGAATTCACAGTCCGCTGACGCTTGTTCCTTACCAGCACTAAGAGTTTTGATCCATTTTCACAGAGTTTTGGTTGGGATCCTGTCGTCTAAGAAACGGCGCAGGTAACGTGCTTTGGTGTCCTTAATCAACGCGTTGGTTCGATTCCTCAGTGATTTAGATCGTTGTCTTGCTTGTCACTTTGAATCCGACGATGCATTCAGCCAGTCCTTGTAGGCTAAATCGCGTTCCAGTGTTGTCTTCCTGATATTGTAATCAAACCACGAGTTATTCTGCATATGGCCGCTGTTTGTTCCAAGCGGGAAACACTGATCATGGATCCGTTTGAGATGACTGTTGAAGAAATCGAGTAAATCGTCGGGGTCGTCAATGGAGTACATATTGTCCCATGCAACGGACTGTATAGCGTTTTCCAAAACCGGATCGTCGAAATTGACAAAGTCACGATATTTTTGAATTATTGGTGCAGGCGAACCATCAAAATCCAAAGAACTGAAAATCAGATCATATTGCGAAAGTGCAGGGAAACTAACCTGATTAAAGCGCAGAACCTTCGAATCGCAGGTACTGATAAACAGATCCTATTGTGAGCATCCCGTATGGTGAAAGAAGGTTGGTTCGTCACCAACAGACGTCAACGCAAAACTCTGAAGTACTGTTTCGAAGTGTGCTCGCTTACTGTTTCGGGTGTTCAAGTCTGTGTTGAAATTTCCAGTAAGCAAAACGGTTTCGTAATTGTCGGCTAATTTATCGGCAAGAAAACCTGAACAGTCGTTTTCTGGAAGATTGTAAACGGCTACAATCAGCAGTTTCTCCAAGCCAAGTCGCAACTACAACGCTAGGCACTCTGTTTTGTCTCCTGAATCGAGTTGTAGTATTGTCCCAAAAAATTTATTACACCGTAAGTGATCTTTGTAATAGATCACAATTCCACCTCCACGCCTGTACAGTCGGTCGTTGCGTAAGATTTTATATCCAGTAATGGCAATACTGCGGTTACTAACTTTTTGTGTCAACCAGGACTCGGTGAAACATGCTACCCTGACCTTGGAGTCTTGAAGCAGGTTTCTCACTTCGTCCAGTTTGGTTGACCTCCTAGCACAGATACTTTGGGCATTTCCGTGACACACATTTAGTTTTCCGGGGAGAAGCACTGGATTCATCACTGCACGGGGAATGTACGTCAGGGTGTGGCTATTCAACGAGGGCATAGAGAGCACCGAGGGAAGCAATTCTTAGGGGGCTGCAAGAAAGCACGTATACAATTTTTCAACATAGTACAATATTCACAAAATACAATATTCAACAAACTCTGATAGTGGAATACAGATAATATACATAATTACGCAAATTGATTGAGCTGCTTCTCAGACTAAATGACGATGGCTTGTACAGTGGCAGTAGGCTTCACGAGGACAGCTCTCAGCTTGGCGTATACCGAGGTAAGCTTGCCAGCTTTCTTCAGACGTACAGCTGCTGCCTTCAACTTACGTGCTGCCACTGTAAGATTTTCATTCACATACACACGTCGCGTCGACTCGATTCCAAGATGACTCAGCTGAAGATCATGTTTCCGGAGGTAGGCACTGTAGAAGTCATCGCGATGATTCCTCAGTGCAAACTGCACCAACACCAAACTATTGTCACCATCGTTCATCGCTCTGGTTTTGAGACGCCTGATGTCGACCGAAGGCCGCGTTCGCTCGTCCATTACAAGCTGCTTACACACAGCCTTAAAATGCGCTAGGAGGTCCTCACCTTTGAAATACGGGATCCCGCTGATGATGAGCTCGTTCCTATTCCCCAGGCTGTCCATGGTTGAGAAAATTTCGTCAACCCTTCCGGTCAACGTCGTAGCTTTGGAAATTAGCAGCACACTCAGCTTTGAGAGAGTGGAAGTCGTTGGAGACGACATTCAATTAACCCTCCAGCTCAGATTGTACAGCATCGATCTTGATGTACCAAGGTTGTCGTCAGAAAATTTACTTCGCCTAATCTGAACCAGCGAGAGCATACACGGGCTGGATAACGCGTACATGTCGGATAGCAAAATATCATCCAAATTATTTTAAGTTTTGTTTTTGAAATCATATTGGTTACATATTTTGGTTTAGGTTGAGTTCATATTATTATTTTCATATTTCTTAAACTGTAATTGAAATCAATATATTAACCTTTTGAATAAAAAATGCATGCGCACGACGTAGCTACGCCACACAGTACTAAAGTCCAAAGTACACACCGTTGTCATCAGCCATCGTCAGCGGATTTCGAGCAGCACTGTTTCCACCAGGTCATCGCCAGCAGATTTCAGGATCAGCAGTTTTAGTTATTAGATATGGTTCGATCCTAAATCGAACGATATGTTGGGTATAGTTTATTAGTGAAATCAGTGGTAAGAGTTCATCCAGTTAAGTAATTATACTGAAACCTCCATTTACGAAGCCTTTTTTTACGCAGTATTCAACATACATCCCTCTGTTTACGAAGTAAATCCCAAATAAAGAAGTTTTTTTTACGAAGTAAATTCAAAATAACAATTTTTTTTTCGATTTTGCGAAACTGTGAAATACTGTGAAATACCCCACAATATGGGAATTTTTAGAATTGGAGTGATGTGTACAGACCGGAAAATTTACGTCTGTCACCATTTTGATATCCAAGATGGCGGTTTCCGGTTACAGAAAAAACTTGGAGATTCTGTCAAATACTGCACAATATGGGTATTTTTGGAATCGGCGTGACGTTAAGGAACCAGCAATCGATGTCTGACTCCATTTTGTAATCCAAGAAATGGCTTCCGGTTACAGAAAACTTTGGAATCGGGGTGACGTGTAGGGACAGGAAATCCATGTCTTACACCATTTTGATCCAAGATGGTGGTTGGATGCCAACATCTCCGATTTAAAAGTGGCATCAGACAAATATTTCCGGTTCCTATACGTCACACCAATTCTAGAAATACTCATTTGACTGGAATTTGACAGTATATCCCAGTTTTTCTGTAACCGGAAGCCGCCATCTTGGAATTCAAAATAACATCCGACATGGATTTCCAGTTCTTACATATCACTCTGATCGCGCACGGGCAGAACTTCCCTACGTTGTGTGAATAGATGGTGAAAATAAAACACGGTCGTTTATCGGGCCATCCTGCCATGGCAGAGGCATGCGAACTATTGAATTTATTTGCAATCTTTACAATAGAACGGTAGGCATGATAACACTACGCTTGCGGCACTTGTGTATTGATATGAGTATTTGGGTAGGGTAGTTGCACACGTTTTGTACAAACACACTCCGATTCCAAAAAATACCAATATTGTGGTGTATTTTACAATATTATCATAAACCTCTTTTTACGAAGTGAATCCCAAATAACGAGTTTTTCTTTTACGCACTAATTAGATTAAATGGTTCGTAAATGGAGGTTCCCGTGTATTGCAATGGCCTTAAATTAATCAAATACCTGCATACTTTTCTATGGTTACTTTGGAAATTCTTCTGATTGATTTGAAATTTCCTGATGAATTCTTATTGTTCAATAAAGGGTGTCCCACATCAAATTGCATCACGGAAAAAAACGCTGTAGAAAATTACCCATTTCGTATTTTCTCTTGAAAATTTGGGTAGAAGTAGTTCAGAGTGTATTGTTTACACTGTATTTTTATCGCTGCCAGTTTTCCGAAAGTAGGAAAAAATGGCGTCACCCGAAAAGCAACGTCTCAACTCTCTCATCGGGACATCGGAAAACAACTCGGAATAGTGCAGTCAACGGTGAGTCGTGTGATTTCTGACATTACTACGAAACTCTGAGCATCAAACGCAAGGAGAAATGCGGTCAGAATGGATGTTTTATTAGTGATCAGGATCACAAGTCGTGAAAGTGTTTAGGCGGAATCCCAATACTTCTGTCAGGGATGTGGCCAAAACTTTGAATCTTTCGTTCAGAGAGCCAATGAACCAATGCACAGTGGTCCAGAATGCAGATTTAGGTGGAATGATATGTTTTGAGCCTGAAATTGAAACTTTAGACTAAAAGTCTCTTCTACAAAGTTGTTTTTTATAGTTAGGCCCTCATTTTTATGACAATGAATTCTAGGGTGGTTCCTATAATCATTAAAATCAAAAATCTAACTTTTTTGTTTGAATGAATTAAGGTATACATTTTTGGGCAAAGTTATAGCTGAGCAAATTTCAAGCAACTTTGTTCCAGTTAACTTTTTTGTATCTCTTGAATTGGCTGATTTAGAGCTGTTTTCTTGAATTGAGTTAGGGTGGCTCTTTAAAAATCAGTTTTTTTGCTCTAATTTTCTTATTTCAAATTTCTCAGCAAAGGTGTGTTCAGATAACTTTTAGATCTTAAGAAGGCGCAAGTTTTTGCTGCACAAAGCTTGTCAATATCTTTCGCCGATCAAGAGTTATTGACGTTTTTATACTAAAACTGGTTGGGGCATACAAAAAAAAGTTTTTACGGCATTTGAAAGGGCGTATGTTATTCTCATTATTTTGACAAAATTGGAGGTATGATATTTTTTAAACTCGTATAAAATCAATTTGAATTTAGTCATATTTTTTACTATATTTGGGTATACATTTTTTATTAGAAGAGATACAGGCAACAAATTCAGGTATAAAACATTCTTCTAAAAGAGTTTTAAAATTCTCTAGAAGATAACTTTCATGAGAAATTTCAAATTTCGCCTCTTGATTGGCGAAAGATATTGACAAGCTTTGTGCAGCAAAAACTTGCGCCTTCTTAAGATCTAAAAGTTATCTGAACACACCTTTGCTGAGAAATTTGAAATAAGAAAATTAGAGAAAAAAAAACTGTTTTTTAAAGTGCCACCCTAACTCAATTCAAGAAAATAGCTCTAAATCAGCCAATTTAAGAGATACAAAAAAGTTATCTTCAACAAAGTTCCTTGAAATTTGCTCAGCTATAACTTTGCCGAAAAATGTATACCTTAATTTATTCAAACAAAAAAGTTAGATTTTTGATTTTAATGATAATAGGAACCACCCTAGAATTCACTGTCATAAAAATGAGGGCGTAGAAGAGGGGCGTAGAAGAGACTTTTAGTCTAAAGTTTCAGTTTCAGGCTCAAAACAAATCATTCCACCTAAATCTGCATTCTGGACCACTGTGCAATGTGAGATTGTGAGACTTACGTCAAGGCGGACTTTCGGCAGCTTCTACACAAGTTTGATGTTCTGGAGGAAGTAAGGAAGCAGAAGTTTTCAAAGTTTGCCAAAAAATAAATGATTTAGCAAGCGATCTGCTCATGTGGCAAACAGAGTGGTCGTTCGTGACTACCGGGACTGTAAACGGGGAGATCTACCGCAAGGAGTGTCTATAGAAGCGTCTGCTTCCTCTGTTGAAGCAACACGACCTAAGACCTTCTGGCCGGATCTAGCATCGTGCCACTATTCAAATGTTGTCCTGGAGTGGTACGAAGCCAACGGGGTACCCAAGGACATGATCCCCCTCAACGCACCGGAACTAAGGCCCGTCGAAAAATACTGGGCTATTCTGAAGTAGGCACTACGGAAGCATCCCATGGAGGTCAAATCTGAGCAAGACATGAAGAAAAAGTGGGTTTGCGTACAGAAAAAGCTGCAACCAGATGTCCCTGCGCTTTGGTCAGATAGCGTATAGGGCGTCGTTGTGCCAATTTGGTCGTGGCACGTTTCGAGTATGAGAGAGTGATTGCAGTTTGCTCAAAAGTGCCTGAGTAAAATACAAGTACTTTCGTTGATTACCCGTAGTTGTTACTGTGAAGATATACACCCATATTATCGTTTATGTCTGGACGTGTTTGTCATACAGAAACATTTTTATTTGATTTTGTGTGGTGGATGGATATCGGGCGTGGACGGGCATATGGGTGATAATATCAGTTAAAACTGAATTTTTGAGCTTTATCTCTATACATTATTAGGTGTTTCTTAGAAGATTATCATGTTGGTTTACACGGATTCAAAGAGTAAATGTTATTAACATTGAGCTCTCCATAGTTGGGCGTTGTTGAACTTGTGGTACTTGCAGAACATTTCATGTGAGTACCAAAGTAACCATACAATCATAAAATAACTTTTAATGTAGGGTCAGAGTGTGACAATGTCACTGAGATATGGTTAGATTACTTTTAAAAAACTAATCCTTGTTATAGGGTTTTTGATCTAATTTCCGTCCTACTAAGCACATCCCGCACTTTACCTCTCTTTTTCGAAAGGGTTTGAACAAAACATGGAATGTTTTCATCAAAGATAACTTCTAAATTTATTCACTTTTCCATACTCACCTTGGATTTGTTAAAGAATCAAACAATGTGGAGATATTATTAAAAATCTAACACTACTTCTTGATTCTAAATCCGTCCTACAAGTTTCAATTCCATCCTAACGCATTGAAACGGCATTAGATTTTCTTCGTCCTACGGATAAACGTAGAAAAAGGTGATTCGCTAGGAGCGCTTCTTTTGTTTTGAGAACAATGAGTGTAAATATTCATACAATGCGCTGTAATAGGCTTTATGTTGTGGCTTATGAACTAACGGATCGGAACAAACGTATTATTGTTTTGTGCACGGTGAAACCATTGATGTTATCGATGATTTCTGCTCGATAGAACGGAAATGGGCGATTACGATGAAGTAGCGCTCTTCCCTATCTCTTTTTCGTTTGCATGTAACACTTTTGATATAACTAACCGCACCGAGCCTTTATTCCGGATGATGAGTGAACCTGAAGAAGAAGAAGATGACCATGAGCCCCTTCCCAATCAACTCGTATATACATTGAAAAACATATATAAAAGGAATGGGACGGTCCAACAGGGTACCAGATTGAAGCGATTTGGATGCTTAGATGCGTATAGGCGACTTTGCCTATCGATCTACCCAATTCGTTTTTTGCCCTTTATACAGCGACATGTTGAGGACAATCAGAGGTTATTAAGCTTGATCAATACAAACAGAGAGCCCACTACTGTCGGAATTAGTTTCCGTGCTACAATGGGTGGTAAACCACTATCATCATCATCAGAAGAAGCTCCAACCAGATGTTGTACGTAGCCTAATGAGTGGAGTTAAGCGTAAGGTGCGAGCGTTCGGTTATGATATTGAAGTTGAATGAAATAAATATGCCAAAAGCTTACTAATGGGTTATATTTTATTGTCTGAAAGTTTGAAAAGGTTCGTTCACCTAGGTAATTTTCAAAAGCGTTTTTTTCCGTGATGCAATTTGATGTGGGACACCCTTTATATCAAATCATGCCTCTTGGATATTTTTGCGCCAACTTTCTTACACACTTTCATCCACTCTTTCTCCAAATCCTTGTCGTTTTTGCAGACCTTCCCTGTTTTCCGGAGCTTGCCCTTCATAATCGCCCAGAATTTTTCTATTGATCAAATTTCTTGCGAGTTTGGCGAATTTGCCTCCTTCGGCACAAAAAGAACATCGTTGGCTTCGTACCACTCCATCACTGGTTGGGCGTAATGACACGATGCCAGATCCGGCCAAACCGAGTGCCACCTTCGTGAAACCGGAGGAAGGCCCGGCAGGCGCTTCTGGAGGCATTCTTCTTTATACATTACTAGCTGAGTGTGCCCGGTCTTGCTCGGGATTCAATATTAGCTTGAGTTTATGCGCCGATTTAAAAAAAAGCATGCTATATTGTACGTAGCTCCCCCCCCCCCTATTATCTAAGGGGCTACCCCCTATGATTATCTCCTTATACCCCCACATGCCTAATTTGGTTCTATTTGCTTGATTAGTTCTCGAGTTATGCAGAAATTTCTGTTTCATTTGTATGGGAGCCCCCCCTTACAGAAGGGGGAGGGGTCTCGAACCATCATAAGAACCTTCCACGGCCCCAAAAACCCCTGTATACAAATTTTCACACCAATCGGTTCAGTAGTTTCCGAGTCTATAAGGGTCAGACAGACAGACAGACAGACAGACAGACAGACAGACAGACAGACAGACAGACAGACAGACAGACAGACAGACAGAAATTCATTTTTATATATATAAAATAATAATAATAGATGTACCCACAGATCGTCTGCCACACTAAGTACTTTTTGGCACATTTTTCGACTTTCTTCTTCCGGTACTTCTCCGGAACATCCAGGCGGGACTTGCCGACGAAAAACTCCAGGCCGGGGATCTACTTGGCGTCCACTTTAATGTACGTCTCGTCGTCCATTACGATGCATTTCGGCTGCACCAACCACTCGCGGTACAGCTTCCTGTCGTGGGATTTGGCCACCGCATTCTGTTTATCGCTTCAGTTAGGCGCCTTCCTTACCTTGAAGACATGAAGTCCGGCCCGTTTCATTGTCTGCTAGACGAACCAGACGGAAGAATTGACCTTCTTGGCCACGTCCCGAATCTAAAGGTTCAGATTGCGTTTGAAGTAACCCCTCACCTTCCTTACGTTCACTGGGTCGGTCGTTTTCGATTTTCTTTTCTCACTTGGGTCTCTTTGAACGATTTTACCACACGGAACATGGTCGAATTATCGATTCCAAACTGTATCACGATCCACTGGACTGGATTTTCCAGGACCGCTATACCATATTTTTTGGTCGAAGCACTTTTTGCTTGGAAGCCATCTCGATAACCACTTGACAGATTGTGACGAAATTTTGCACATGTAAACATTACACTCTAAACTAGTTTCACTCAAAATTTCATCATTTTTTACCCATGAAAGAAAAAATTATACACAAAAGAAAGTGTTACATTTATTTTCGAGTACAATCTTTATTTGTTTTTTTGTTTTTTTTTTCCTTTGGTTTGTTTTTTCCGTCGATCTTGTTTTCCGTGCTGAGTACCAATGCTACCGAAGTGCCAGGAAGGCAGCTCTCACACCTGGACCCTACTTATCAACCTATCAACTCATGAGCCGGGGGCCAACGGCTTTACTTCCCATCCGAAGGAAGGCGTGATCAAAGATGTTATGCCTCAGAACATCCCGGTGGCGCCGACTGGGATTGAACCCAGGCCTGCTGGAGTGAGAGGTAATCACGCTTACCACTACACCACCGGCGCCGTTTATCTTTACTTGTGAACTTCACAATATTTCAACATGCTTCATTTAAATTCTGTGTTTTCCATATGATTTTTTTTTTAATTCATCAATCATCAGACATATTTAATGGTTGCCAGTTATGATATGCGTCTGTTCTCCAGGAGGAGCGGCTCACAACAGCGTCTGTTCCCATGTTAGGGGCGGCTGATCTACGTCCGAGTGCCAGTGAAGGACTCTAAGCAGAACTGTGCACCCTGGTCCTCCGGAAAGTTAGGGAGTTGGTGTCAGGCCCTGCGAGCCAGCCGTAAAAAAAGCATTGCAAAGGAAAATCAGCAACAGAGGAATACGAACCGAGACCAACGGCAACGACCCCAGCGACGAAATAGGACTTGCGATTGGAAACTCGGCACGTGGAACTGTCGATCTCTCAATTTCATCGGGAGCACCCGAATACTCGCCAATCTACTGAAGGACCGCGGATTCGGCATCGTAGCGCTGCAGGAGGTGTGTTGGACAGGATCCATGGTGCGAACGTTCAGAGGTAATCATACCGTCTACCAGCGTTGCGGCAACACACGCGAGCTGGGCACAGCTTTCATCGTGATGGGCGAAATGCAGAAGCGCGTGATCGGTTGGTGGCCGATCGACGAAAGAATGTGCAGGTTGAGGATCAAGGGCCGATTCTTCAACTTTAGCATAATCAACGTGCACAGCCCTCACTCCGGAAGCACTGATGATGACAAGGACGCATTTTACGCGCAGCTCGACCGCGAGTACGATCGCTGCCCAAGCCACGACGTCAAGATCATCATAGGAGACCTAAACGCTCAGGTAGGCCAGGAGGAGGAATTCAGACCAACGATTGGAAAGTTCAGCGCCCACCAGCTGACAAACGGGAACGGCCTACGACTCATCGATTTCACCGCCTCCAAGAACATGGCCATACGTAGCACCTTCTTCCAACACCACCTCCCCTATCGTTACACCTGGAGATCACCACAGCAGACGGAATCACAAATCGGCCACGTTCTGATTGATGGACGGCACTTCTCCGACATTATCGACGTCAGGACCTATCGTGGCGCTAACATCGACTCTGACCACTACCTGGTGATGGTC
This sequence comes from Ochlerotatus camptorhynchus, assembly GCF_037179485.1. Lineage (NCBI taxonomy): Eukaryota > Metazoa > Arthropoda > Insecta > Diptera > Culicidae > Ochlerotatus > Ochlerotatus camptorhynchus. The sequence goes on along the minus strand of NW_027040668.1, from coordinate 1,405,017 downwards.
AAACTGCGCCCAAAACTTTCCGTCATCAACAATGTACGGTACCGACGCCCGCCACGGTACAACCTAGAGCGACTGAAGCAACAGGATGTCGCCTTAGCATACGCGCAGAATCTCGAGGCAGCGTTGCCAGAGGAGGGCGAACTCGATGTGCCCCCTCTAGAGGACTGCTAGAGTACAGTAAAAGCAGCCATCACCGACGCAGCCGAGAGCACTATCGGGTACGTGGAAAGTAATCGACAGAATGAATGGTTCGACGAGGAGTGCATAGCGATTTTGGAGGAGAAGAACGCAGCGCGGGCGGTAATGCTGCAGCATGGAACCCGACAGAACGTGGAACGGTATAAACAGAAGCGGAAACAGCAAACCCGCATCTTTCGGGAGAAAAAACGCCGCCTGGAAGAAGCAGAGTGCGAGGAAATGGAACTGCTGGCACGTTCCCAAGAAACACGGAAGTTCTACCAGAAGCTCAACCCATCCCGTAACGGATTCGTGCCACGAGCCGAAATGTGCTAGGATAAGGACGGAAGCCTCTTGACGGACGGACGTGAGGTGATTGAAAGGTGGAAGCAGCACTTCGATGCGCACCTGAATGGCGAGGAGAACGTAGGCACGGGAGACCAGCGCAATGGAGGAAACGACTACGTCAGTGCAGCAGAGGACAGAACTGACCCAACTCCCACGCTGAGGGAAGTTAAGGACTCCATTCAGCAGCTCAAAAACAACAAAGCAGCTGGTAAGGATGGTATCGCAGCCAAACTCATCAAGATGGGCCCAGAAAAGTTGGCAACCTGCCTGCACCGGATGATAGTCAGGATCTGGGAAACAGAACAGCTACCGGAGGAGTGGAAGGAGGGAGTAATCTGCCCCATTCACAAGAAAGGCGACCATTTGGAATGTGAGAACTTCAGAGCGATCACCATTTTGAATGCCGCCTACAAAGTGCTATCTCAGATCATCTTCCGTCGTCTATCACCTAAAATGACCGAGTTCGTGGGAAGTTATCAAGCCGGCTTCATTGACGGCCGATCGAAAACGGACCAGATCTTCACCGTACGGCAAATCCTCCAGAAATGCCGTGAATACCAGTTCCCAACGCATCATTTGTTCATCGACTTTAAGGCGGCATACGACAGTATCGACCGCACAGAGATATGGAAAATCATGGACGAGAACGGCTTTCCTGGGAAGCTGATCAGACTGATCAAAGCAACGATGGACGGTGTGCAAAACTGCGTAAGGGTTTCGGGAAACTATCCAGTTCATTCGAATCTCGCCGGGGACTGCGACAAGGTGACGGACTCTCATGCCTACTCTTCAACATTGCTCTAGAAGGTGTAATGCGACGAGCCGGGCTAAACAGCCGGGGTACGATTTTCACGAAATCCGGTCAATTTGTATGCTTTGCGGACGACATGGACATTATCGCAAGAACATTTGGAACGGTGGCAGAACTATACACCCGCCTGAAACACGAAGCAGCAAAGGTCGGACTGGTGGTGAGTCGCATATTTTCTGTGTTCCAAATTCCTTAGATGTTTGTTATTTTTTGTTCTTCCTCCCATTTTTCACTAGTCGGCCAAAAGATCCATTCAGAACGATCGCTTTGGTCCGAGTAGTGTTCGATTTTATAATGGATCGTAAAAATTTCTGGGACTTTGATGACTTATGAGAGCTCAGACATAAAACAGTTATATGTTTTATGGGACTTGAGATATTGGTAACCTTATTTTGTCAAATTTTGTAAACAAAAATGATAAAATAATGTATTATTGAATTATTTTCATTCACTAGCCGGTGCTCTGCCTTGCTTGGTCTAAAGACTGGCCAGAGGCGTGGATGCTAAACGCTTCACAGCAGCATGCAAAAGTAGCTGAGCTACGCACTCCTCCACTTAAATAGCACCACAGCTGACCTGCGAGGTAATCGAAAGTTAAGAATGTATCTCAGCCTTTACAATACTATTCTAACCAATTTCCGTGCGCGTATTGGACAGCAACAGCCAAACGTACGAACTAATACGGTGCCCATAGCGCAATTTGAGAAAACATCACATGTTTTCCTTTGTGTTTTAAATCAATAAATAAGAAAAAAACATACAACCTACAAGATTACCAGCAAAGAATGTTTTGTAAGACAAATAAATAAACAGTAATCAAAATGCTCATCTTAAAAAAACTTAAATGTACGTTATTTGATCAGCTTTGTTGATACTTTGAACATATTTTTCAATTTTGATTTATCATAATTAACTTCAATCGAGTTCCTCTCACGTAAGCTTTGATAGATAAGACATTTAATTTTACATGTCTAAACCAGAAAAAAAAAGATTAAATTTGATAAAATATAGTTCACCAAATTTGGATATTAGCAAAAACATGAACAATGAATTAGCTGTCATTTCCAACCATATGTTAAATTGAGATTTTTTTTTCATTACTGTGGGAGCCCTATCTACCCTAAAAATGTATAAAACCCGCAATCAAACACCCTGTATATAACTTAAGTTTTCATCTATCGGGAGGTACTTTTAAAAAAAAAAGAACACACGAACTACACGGTCTGACTACTGGATACGAAGTGATTTATTCAGTTTTAATCAAAGACCTAACTGCCCTGCCTTTTGCCCTTAAAGTGCTAACTTGGCACCTAGCAACGATGGTCCGATCGTCACGTTGTCCGACTGGCTGGAATTCCTGGGTCTGGCAAGGTGTCCGATGTCATCCTGCTGCGTTGGTGCTGACTGCGCTATCTCGATGCGGGCGCATACTCCTTTAGCTGCGTCAGGCGGCCCTCCAGAGGATAAGTCCGGGGAAGGTTCGTATTTAACTTATATAATATATACAATTTTGTGACAGATGTCATTTCGATTGGAAATTACTTTTACGATTTATAATTTGTTGAAAATAAGGAATCCACTTTTTTAATGTTTTTTTTTGTGCTAGATTCTATGGCCGAATTTAAACTCATATGAAAATGATTGACCATATCAAACAATTATGCAAATTTTCACGCCAATCGAAGAAGATTGCAGCAAACCGATTCGTCATTTGGTGTGAAACGGCTGCCCTTCACCAGCTCCGTACATAGGATTATCAATTGTGCAGTTTCCAAAATATGTACGTACAATGTTAAAAATGCAAAGTTGATACAAATGACGACATCATCGAAAAACTCCCATCAAACCCAAAAGAGTTATCCTGCCATTATAAAGAAGAAGAAAAAAACCAACCATCTCCCCCAAAAAAGCAATGAACCATTTGTAAAATGCCAATAAGATATATGTGTCTTGGTTTGTTCTACACCAGCGCGGAGGCATGTCTCACATACGCATCGGCCCGGAAGATGTCTACAAAGTTCTGCTGTGTGTCTCGCCAGAAACGTAAAGCATTTCTACACATCCCGGCAACTTCCGGCAGAAAAGAAGACTATCGCAAGCTGGAGCTGCAGAAACCCATCATTGCCCTGCAGTGGAGCGAGAGAGGGGACTTTGGGTTTCGAAGAAAACTACCAACCTCTCATAGTCGCTAGCAGGAGAAGAGAAAGCTATACGATGATTGTCGAAAAAGTGGGGGATTTATTTTAATCCATTAGTTTTAAGTGGTGATTTTCAGAATCCATTGGAACGGAAAAAGAGATATGTGATGTGCTCCTTTTTCCAGTTTTATTGCCATCCGGGGTAGTGATTAAGGGAATAATTTTGAAATCTCTTCCATTCAAGGGGATAAGGGGTGAACAGATTTGAGGTTTTGACTGTGGGATGTTTGTGGGAGCTTTTCTGGAGCGGGCGATTGGCACTACAAGTTTACCTAATTTAAATGAATGATCCTGATGAAATTTTAAAGGATCTTGGAAGTATTCTTTTGAGTTTCCATCCATAAAATATATCTTAATGTATTTTCCTTTATGTGAAGCTTTACAAAATGCGATGAAGTATACTTTCCCATCGGGGAGATAATGTGTGCAATGCAACAAAGGTGGACTCATAAATCATTTCGGTGAATAGTTGCATAGATACAAATGCAGTGTTGCCATCAATGCTATCTTATAACACGCTTTTCTAGTTTTTTTTTTTGTGATCATTGTATGAGTTTAATCAATTATCTCAATTTAACAAAATGTTGACCAAATACTACGAAAAATCCACCGGCAGCTAGCAGCACTGCATGCAACGTTTGGTTTTTTTTTCTCTACCGTCTTTTAACCATTACTCTCACGGAGCTCCTTACAAAGCTCTACCTATTAGCGGAGCCAGACATATAAATGAACGTGCAGTTGTCAAAGTTTTACGTCCTGTGCAGTATAAAGTTACCACTGAGAAAGGAGGAACATTTCACAACACTTATCGCGCGCGACAGTCAGCGAAATGTACTTCCATTTCTTTTGTAGCCACCATTGGACATGCTCAAGAGTTGAAGTCAGGCAGTCTATACTTTTGATGGGTGCAAAGAAAATGTCATCTTTGGGTTCAGCATCACGGAGTGCTGGACCAGTCAGACAGCTGCCCGCTTGGCACAGTAATAATTTATCAGCTTTCTATCGTTTGCTAGGACATGGTACCCGCCAGTAAGGAGTGATTCAATCATTTTACTTTGGATTTAATGGTTTCGAATATGGCAAGTTTATTCAGCACAAAATATTAAAAATTTCCTTAAAACATATGTACATTACACATTTTGATGCATTTAAAAAAGGCAATTTAATCAAGACCGGGAAACGCAGAAACAAGAAAAAAAAACACTTTAAAACGGTTGATTTGGAGTCAAAATCCTTTCTTCCTGTGGTTTTAGAAACACTTTTGAATTCAGAATTTATTTTTCAATTTTCGTATTGTAAGTTTATTGATGGCTTTAACACTCTGAACACTGTGCTTCCGGTAAAATAGATGTTATATCATTTTTATTTCCTTAATAGAATATGTTGTTTGATTGAGAAAATGCAACGATTTGAGGTCATCCTTTTACATTCATATACATGCCCCACAAACCTTCAATTTTTGCGATGCTTACGTCAGATGACGACTTGAGCGTGAAACAATCAATATAACTATTTCCGAATATCGAAGGTAAGTAAGCAAGTCGGGGATCATCTCTTTTGCCAGTAGTGTCGGGGGAAGATACCCTTCACCATCCCTCCCCAAAAAGGGCAGTTTGGTAAAGGAGATGATTAACCCAATTCGTGCCTTCCTCAAAATTGACTTTAGCTCGCTTTTTACTGTCTATATACAATTCTGGGGCCTCCCTTAGCTCAGTCAGTAAAGGCGCAGCTACAAAACAATGCCATGCTGGAGGTGGCTGGGTTCGATTCCTGGACCGGTCTGGGTATTTTTCGGGTTGAAAAATTTCGCGACTTCCCTGATCATAGAAGTATGATTGAGATTGGCGGCAAAATTTTACCAATGCAAAAATGGTACAGGCATCGAAAGCTCTCAACTGTGGAAGTGCATACAAAACACTAAGTTGAGAGCATGCAATAAGCTAATATGCGATATGCAATAAGCTTGAAATGCGGAGAAGAAGAAGAAGAAGAAGAAGAAGAAGAAGAATAAGAAGAATACAATTTTCACACTGCCGTACTCTAACGGAACTATCAACTCTATACTTTCATCTCTTCATCGATCGTTTAAAATGACCACTTGTCGTTAAGCATCTCCTACTATATAAATCCTTAACTTCACGCATGAAGTAATACAAACATGATTGGTTAAAAAAAGTGAGTGTTAAGTCACTTACCACATATTTAAATTTGGAATCGAAAATTGCAAAGGTATGATCAAAAAACATTTCCAGGTTTTGTTTTGAGGGTGACCTCAAACTTTTGAGCGATTCATACATACTGTGGAGCAGAGATGCCAGATTTTCTTTTTCAGAAGTCTGCGAAAAATGTCTTTGAATTTCAGAAATGTCTGTAATTGGGCTGCATACAATTAGCAGAAGTTTTGCGTGTTACGGGGATGAGGGTGTGGTCATGAAATCGATGCGAAATTTGAAATGTCAGTAAAAGTCATGTTCGAGCAAAAAATATCTGCTTTTCACTAATTGAGCCTTATTGGAGTTGGGGAAGCATCCATTCACGCCGCATACGTTAAAAGCAATTTATAAAATGATAAATTACGATTACACGAAAAATAAGGTCGACTCAAATTTAAGATTAGTTCACTCATATTCTTGAAAAAGTAGTTAACTCATAGACTGAGTAAAACTTTACGAGCTTTTGCAGGAATTTGTTTTCTAATATGACTCGGAGGCGAACCAGCCTAAGGCTGAAAGCCTCCTAAATAAAGCTAAATTAATTAATTAATTTCTAATATGAGCAACATCTCAATGTACATATGAAATTTTTGTCTCGATTTTTTCCACATTTTTACGACTCTTATTCAGGTACAAAACGGCGAAAATTGCTGCTTCGTTCAGCTCTAAAACTGCATCTGGTGTTGGGTGTTCTCGAATAAAAGATGGAATTAGGTACTGCAGCATGACGTCACAAATGAACTCAGTGTTAATCAGCTGAACCTTTTTGGCAGTTCAGTGGCACTTAGTAGATATAAAACATAATAATTTTAAAATTTCCGAATTTTAATTTGAAAATTGTCGAGTAAATGCGTGGTGAAAGGATGTTGCTCGCGGATATTGCAGAAGTGTGGTTTAGATCTCACTGAAGTTTGAAAAATTATCGAGACAATCTCCCCATGAAAAATCGACTAAGTCAACGTAAACAGTACCACTGAGCTGTCATCAGATTGAGGTTAACTCCGGCGGTGCAGAACCTTATCACGAATACTAATTTTGTTCATTGAAATCTAAAATATGAATGTTTACACTCTAAAAATATGAATTATTCAAAATTTATTGAAAACATGTTTCAAACTTAAATATTTATGTTTGAATTAAATTAAAAAGGATGTTTATTTCAACACTATAAAAATCAATCGTATTTGCCAACATTTGTCACCGACGTGTCTGTGCTCTACTCACGATGATCGGTTTCTGTACGTGGTGAATAATAATGGGATCATTGTCCAGTGGGACCTGGCCATGCAAGAACGGTTGGCCGTGACAAAGGCGCAGAAGACGGTAGTTCTTTCGCTGGCCTCTTCTCAGGATCTGAAATTTTGCTTAGGGGCCGATAAAACCAAGAGCTGGACGGACACTTAAGCTGGTGAATACTGTGGACAGTCAAACGTTGTTACCAGGGTGGATTTCCAGAACAATATCCATCAGTTATATTCGTGTCCGAAAGATAGGACGGTGAAGGACTGGTCCCTGAATGAGATGTTTTTCATGGAGACCTTACACGGTCGACAAACACCGGCTACCAGCATTGATGCATTTACTTCCCTGCTCGGATAACTTTGGTGTGTCAAGTTTATCGGTAACGAACATTTGGTGTCCATGGGACTCATCGTTTGGAGTTATGGACAGAAAAAGCCCCAGAGTATTGTTAAGTTTGTCCATGGAATGACGGACAATGGGGAGGTGAGTGCTATCACATCGCTTCTGAATACGGATGTGATTGCATCCAGATCATGTGATGGCGATAATACAAATAAAAGCACATGATTAGTTTGAATCATCTTAGTGTCTGTTGCGTATTAAAACCCCAGTTTAAATGCATCGAAAACACCAAGCAGATTTAACCTAATCGTGCACTTTTATTTGTTTTATCACTCGTTCAAAAATAATTTATAATAATAAACATAAACATAAAATACGTTTAAAATAAACTCGAAATTCACGTTTAAAATAAAAACATATATATTTTTGTTTACAAAGTTGTCAAATCGAACAAAAATATTCACATTTATTTTCAACATGAATATGTTTAAAATAAACGTTAAACGATTTTTATTTTAAACAGTAATGTCACATGAATTTTAACATAAAATACGTTTGAATCAACCTAGTTTATTTTTGTGGTCAGAAAAACTGAGTTTTTTTTTGTCTGCGTGATAGAACACACACTGTCCGTTTCATTCAATTTTCCAGTGACAGTGACATTAGGGGAGGTCCTCAAGAGTGCCAAAGATAGCGGGCTCCACACCGAGATCGTCTCGCTGGATATATCGCAGGCCTTCAACAGGACGTGAACGCCCCTCGTCTTAAAGCAGCTTGTCAACTGGGGGCTGTGTGGACCCATGGTCCACTTCATCAAAAATTTCCTGACCGATTGTTCTTTCAGAGTCGCAGTTGGCAACACGAGGTCCCAGAGTTGGCAATACGAGGTCCCAGATTTTCAGAGAAGATACGGGCGTCCCACAAGGTTCAGTTATCGCCACTACCCTCTTCTTTGCGGCCATGAACGGAGTTTTGGGAGGACTGCGGAAAAATGTTTACATTTTCGTGTATGCTGACGATGTACTTATCGTAATTACCGGCCCAATAGCAGCACGTAACAGGATCAAGACCCAGGCAGCAGTATCCGCTGTATCCAGGTGGGCCAGCGCGGTAGGTTTCCAGCTTTCGGTCACCAAAAGCGTCAGGTGCCACGTGTGTCCATCCCGGCACCGTGTCAGAGGGCCACCTATCAAAGTGCAAAGCCAGCCCATACCACTGAAGAAGACTACTTGATTCGCACCATCTCTCCACTGGTCTAACAATCGCAACACTCGTTTCCGGGTTGCAAGAGCCGTCATCGATAGTCGCCCACTGTACGGTCTTGAGATGACGTTCACCGCCACCGAAAAGCTCGTGCAGATACTAGCACCAACGTTCAACACCTACGTTCGGATTGTCTCCGGTCTTCTCCTGTCAACGCCCGCCGATGCCGCATGCATCGAAGCGGGTATTCTGCCCTTCCGCCATCGTATAACCGCAGCAATTGCAACGAGAGCCGCTGCTTTGACAGCAATGACCTCCGGAAATGACAGGATCTTACTCCTCGATGAGGGGAACAAACTTCTCCGCATGACTGCCAATTCGGAGCTCCCCCCACTGGTACGGAAACAAAAGTTGGCGCATACCTCCACCAAAAATTGAGAGTCGAATAAAGAGCAGGTTCAAGGCAGGAGATAACTCTGCAGCGCTGAGGAGAGCAGTAGCCAAACTGCTAGGCTCGGACTACCCAACCCATGCCCACATATACACGGACGGATCACTTTTCCGAGCCAGGGTCAGAATTGGAGTGGCCGGAATTTCAGCACCGAATGAGTAGCAGCCTACCGCCACAATGCCGAAACTGCGGCCATCTTTGTTGCCGTTACAACACCCTCGGACCGGCCCATACTGGTGCTATCCGATTCGTACAGCGTGATACAAGCCCTTACATCTGAGACCCTGACTCACCCCTGGATACAGGCTATTATGGAGGCCACACCTCCAAACACGGTGGGCACTGCGGTATCTCAGCAAATAGCGAAGCCGACAGCCTGGCAGGGTCTGGACCAGCTGGCCCCCGTTACTCCGATAAAGTGCCACTAAAAGACTTAAAGCGATGGATAATCAGCAAAATGTGGGAAGCCTGGGAAGCAGAGTGGTGCCAATCCCAATACTTCTTCATCCGAAGAATCAAAGGAACGACGAGCAAGTGGATGGATATGTCGAAAATACGGGACCAGAAGGTGGTTTTTCGTCTTAGGACAGGCCATACAAGGATCTCACATAGTTTTGGTGGGACGCAGTTCCACAGAATGTGCTACGTTTGTGGAACCACTGCATCGGTGGAACACATCGTATGCCTGTGCCCGCAATACCAACAACTACGGGAGCAGTATGCACTTCCCAACAGCATTAGGGACATACAGGGCGACGAACCTTCCACTTTAGCGACAGTTATTTATTTCCTCAAGGACGCTGGGCTATACGACGGAGGATTACCCCTCTTACGGTGGAGCTCCGATATTTTTCAAAACCCTGCATAACTTTGATGTAGCAAATTGTGTTTTTGTTTCTGGTTGCCTGTATTGTTAGTCTTTTTACTGGAATCTGTTTTAATTGCTTCTTTTTGAGTACATGTGAATTGTAAGCCAACTCCGTACCAACATTTTCAGGCAGCACCCCCCCCTCTGGGCCCTCCTATTTTTTAGAGATAAACTAGCCAACGGCTAAAAATCTCTCTAATAATAAAAAAAGTGACAGTGACTATAGACAGTCAAGTGTCGTGACGTGAGTTGATGGATTTTCTCTAACGCAGTTTCATACAGCGCACCAATACGAGGGGCGTCTACCAGCGTTAATTACCGGTCAGTGCCAGTCAGATTACCGAAAATTACTTGGATTATTTTTCAATTAATTAAAATTACTTTATTGCTTTGAAATTACTTTAATTATCGAAATTATTACGAATTGAATAATTTTAGGAATAACTCAATTATTCAATGATTACCAATGCTTCCAAAGATGGAATTGATAGAGAAATGCGATGACATCCAAGCTCGATTAATAATAATAATAATAATGCACAGCAAAAAACAAAACTGGAATTTTGTTAAACTCATATTTCAAACTGAGTTAAAAGAAGTTCAACTGTAAATACTGTATTTCAATATAGCAAGACTCGGCTGATGCTTTTGTTTTGATTTGGATTTGGATTTGGACATTTACGCGCGCTGATGCATCATAATTGGCAATCAAATCTCGATTATCGTGCTACGGGATGATGGCGAGGGGGAGGGGAGGGGGGGGGGTTATGATTTTGAGACAAGCAATGCATTAGATATAGGAAAAATGTATTTTTCCTTTACAATTTAGCGTGACACATTACATGGATCCCCCCTAATATGAAAAAGTCGCTTTGATTTGGTTGCATCAAGGGTTGCATAATGTTCATTTTATTAAATATCTTTATTCTATTTCCACTTATTTAATAATGAAATATAGCTGAAGCAACAAAATAATAAAATTTACATAGAATAATAAAGAATATGATAATTCCGTGGTACAAATATTTAAGTATATTACTCAAATAACTGTTTTTTTTTATCTTTAAAATGACAAAATAATTTTCCAAGCAGTAGGAATTACTGAAATTACCCATAAATTACCCACAATTATTTTGATTACATTGACATTACTGAGCAATTAAAAATTCAGTAATTATTTTAAAAATTTGTGGTAATTTTTGATTACCGAACACCTTACAAGCTTGGTAGAAACCCTTCGCAACCCTTTGAAGCAATCGATAGAATAGAGTTTAGGCTTAGTATAGATACGTAAAACAAAGTTGATTTTAATTCTAGTAATAAACTGTATTTGTTTTTGCGTTGAATGCATAGGGTTAACTACCCCATTTCCGGCCTATTAAGCACTACCCACACTTAAAGGGTGTCCACGATGAAATTGCCACACTATGAAATTGCTCTAACTTTTTAACCGTTGGGTAGAATTTAATGAAAATTTGGGTGGATTTAGTTCATAGTGCATTATTTACATCCTGCAAGTTTTAAAGTCCTGTGATCAAAACTCGCGGAAATGGAGTCGAAAGAACAGCTCGTGCGTGATAAAATCTTGGGCATTCATCACGAGAACAAGGATCTCTCGCATCGTTCCATCGCTAAAACGTTGGGAATCGCGAATTCCACGGTGTCGCGAGTGATTAAGCGGTTCGAGGAACGGTTGATCACCGATCGGAAGCCCAGAAGTGAAGGAAAAAGTATTCCGTACAACACCAAAAATCACAACCGCGTAGTTGGGGCCTTCAACCGAAATCCGAACGCCTCCGTTAGGGATGTGGCTAAGAAGCTGCACCTAAGCCGAAGTTTTGTCCAGAAGGCCAAAACTAAGGCTGGGCTTCGAACGTTCAAGGTACAAAAGGCCCCTAATCGCGACGAGAAGCAGAACAAGTCCGCCAAAACCCGTGCCAGGAAGTTGTACCTCAACATGCTGACGAAAGTTGAATGCTGCATCATGGACGACGAAACATATGTGAAGGCCGACTTGAAACAGATCCCCGGCAACCTGTTTTTCACGGCCAAGGATAAGTTCAGCGTTCCGGAGCATGTCCGCACTCAGAAGATGTCCAAATTTGCGAAGAAATTCCTGGTTTGGCAAGCCATCTGCACGTGCGGGAAGCGGAGTGCACCTTTCGTGACCCAGGACACGATGAACGGACAGGTGTACATAAAAGAGTGCCTCCAGAAGCGGCTGCTTCCTCTCCTGAAGGCCCACAACGTCCCAACAATCTTCTGGCCGGATTTGGCCTCATGCCACTACTCCAAGGACGTGCTGAAGTGGTATGCGGACAATAAGGTCAATTTCGTGCCGAAAATGTTCAACCCTCCCAACACTCCGGAGCAGGGCTTGAAAGGGGATTGCATATCGACTGTGACTGCGTGATCGCGTACGTTTTCTGCATTCAATGTGCAAAGCAAGCACGTTGGTTTGACTGGCAAAATGGCGCAGTCGTTCTGCCTTTTGTCGATTGCTTGTGTGCTGTTTGCTGCAGCAGCTCGGTGGAAGCCGATTTTTCAATACATTCATTCTCCCGCTTATCGTGCATGTTGAAAGTTGAAGCTGCAGAATGACCGGGAGTACTCTGCGTATTTTGTTTTCATTTCTCTTTTCCAATGGTGAGCTATGCTGTACGAGTCTCTCGATAGACGCGGTAGGAAATATTTTATATTCACCGCTATAACTCGGCTGTTTTCAAACAAATCGATCTAATTTTTAATATTTAAAGTCTCTGGTTGCTATTACGGCCAAATTTGACCGATTTTGAATCTTTTGGCACCATAGGATTCAGAAATTTGTGTTCTTTCTGGACATTGCCAACAATGTCCATTTGGAATAGTCTGGTTCTAAGAAATCCGGATTGTTTCAGAACTAAGCATTTTCTTGCCTTTTGCTAGAATTTTGAAGGAATCGATATCAAAGTAGAATCTCCTTCAAGAAACAATTTCAGCTTACTTGAGGACCAGTTTAAGGTTTCTCCCCGGAACGGCCATTCCGGCGCAGGTTCCCGTAGGGCCTCTAGTGGCCATAGAAGTGTTTGGGAAGAAACCGCTACAATATGGGTATCAAAATTCATGAATTTACAGCAGGAGACTGTTTATCATAATTTTGTGATCATCCGATGGATTGTCCCGGAGTTGGTGCCCGTAGGGCCTCTAGTGGCCATAGAAGTGTTTGGAAAGAAACCCCTGCAATGATTTTGCAGATTTTGCTCCACCTCCACCAAAGCAGGTCCGTCCAGATTATTCTTTTGCGTTTGAGTTTGACCTGACTGGTTTGTAATTTCATACTACAATAGCTCTTCGAGGTTTATATGGCAATTACAAGGAAAAAAAAAAAGATTTTGATTTATTTTCTTCGTTTTAGCCTTTTTCCAAAATGATATACGGGTATGCCTACTATCTTTTCTTATGTAAAATTTGGAGACTACTTTTTGATAGAACTTTCTCAAATCGTCTCGTAATAATTTCCTTATAAAAATTAAAGAGCAGTATGAGATCGCAACCAACTGGGTTAAAATTTCTGGAGAATACTCAAAAATTGTAATCAATTGAGCAGGGTAGAGCAAAATCTATATTTTTAAACACCCTTGTATGGTTAGTCGTGGATTTGCTAAATATAATTTATGAACATTTTCTGTCTGTTGTTTAGGCAAACCAGCAATCTCTAGCGTAAAAAATGTATCGAATTTGAGGGAAAAAACGGTAAAGAATTCGAACTGGGGTCATTTCTTTATTATCTTACAGGTTTGTGCTAATAAAGGGTGGTTAGTGAAATGTTACGTTTATTTCCTTTGCGAGTGGGCTAAAGGGTATCAGAGTATCAAAATTTAATAAAATGTTGCCCTTGGGTAGAGTTTATATTAGATGGAAGGAAAAAATAGAGTTTATCTCAGCGAATTTCAGTTCAACTTTTCGAGGTTTTCAGAACATCACATGCTATAAGAGTACATAGCTTGAGAACGAATGATCTTAGAAACAAGGTTGTAGGGTGAAGCACTACTTCGGAATATTGGAAAAATTTCTGTTATACGCATCACAAGTTTAATAAAAAAGCTGAAGTGAGGTATGCTGCAATGGAACCGCACCTTATATTTATAATTAAGAGTGATACTATCTGCTCACCGCTTTTTCTGCGCTTTCCTTCAATCAATTGGAAAACAGCGGAGACAGGAAAAACAGCGATGAAATAGTGGTGACCACTAGCACAACACCATCCAATTTGTTGAGGGACTACGGTTGAACAAAAATATATTTCTTACCAAGGGTTCTTATGACGATTTGGTCTTCATTCTCAAATTGCACCTTAATCCCCAAAATATGACGAGCATGTCGCGATGCAGAGTCGATCTTCAGTGAAATTAACTTTCCTCTCATCTCTGAATTCTATCAGCATCGATGTTAATGTATTTCTTGGTTTTCCCCGATGAAAAACTGGTACCTAACGCACTAGCTAGCGCGTCAAGAATCGCACGCATTTTGGGCCAGTCAATCGAAGACAAAGGCATATTCCTCACAGCCACAAGCTTCACGCACGAATCGACAATGATTTGTTCATTAATAGCCACGGACGTTTTTTTTTTCATTTTCTTCGATTTTGCTTCCACTTCCTCACCCTCCTTAAAAAAAACTCTTTCCTTGGCCTACGCGAAATGTGTACTGCGAAAATTACGCACAAAATTTCCCGCATCAAAATTCTTCTGGAAATATTTACAACTTTCATCACCACTCAACCTACACCACACACCCACGTAATTTTGGACAACGAAATCCTTCGCCAAATCACGAAACTTCCTCTTGCCTGCGATTTTCTTTCCAATTTCTACCAGTTTCTTATTAAAAACCACACTGCTAAGTTTGCAAATAACGGCGCCGGTGGTGTAGTGGTAAGCGTAATTACCTCTCACCCCAGCAGGCCTGGGTTCAATCCCAGTCGGCGCCGCCGGGATGTTCTGAGGCATAACATCTCTGATCACGCCTTCCTTCGGATGGGAAGTAAAGCCGTTGGTCCCCGGTTCATGAGTTGATGGGTCGATAGGTGTAGGGTCCAGGTGTGGGAGCTGCCTTCCTGGCACGTCGGTAGCATTGGTGCTCAGCACGGAAAACAAGATCGAAGGAAAAAACAAACCAAAGGAAAAAAAAACCCGAATTTATCCACCTATGGTGTGAACAGACCCTTCTTACTTATTCAAGTTTATTTATTTTATTGTCATTATCAGTGACCAAGCCCCCCACCCCCGTGTCATCCAGTGACGCTACGCCGCTGCCTGGGGGTACCCGGAATATATCCGGGTGTAGTCTATTTGGTGAGGCTACCAATCACCTTATCAATTCATATTCAAGCAACTTCCCCGGGGTACCCGGAACATGTCCAAGTGTGTCCAATGTGGTCTGGAACACTTAACACGACTTGCATTGATCTTATTTTTGAATTCTGTAGTAATTTGATGTGTCGCATGATGGTTTTAATACGTTTTCCGTTAAATCCAGCGTGAAGGCCCATATTCACCGGATCTTATTCCGGCCATATCTCCGGAACCGGTCCACCGATTCCAAAACCGTTCAATGGGACCCCAAGACCTATCATTTGGCGCCGAGTTTGTCCAAATCGGTTGAGCGATTGCTGAGAAACGTGAGCGCATTCATTTCGTTACATACACACACACATACACACATATGCACATACACACGTACACACACACACACACAGACACACACACACACACACACACACACGCACACACACACACACACACACACACACACACACACACACACACGCACACACACACACACACACACACACACACACACACACACACACACACACACACACACACACACACACACACACACACACACACACACACACACACACACACACGCGCGCACACACACACACACACACACACACACACACAGACATGTTCCGATCTCGTCGAGCTGAGTCGAATGGTATATGATGGGTTTGATACGTTTTCCGTTAAATCCACCGTGAATACCCATATTCACCGGATCTTATTCCGGCCATATCTCCGGAACCAGTTCACCGATTCCAAAACTTGGGACCCCAAGACCTATCATTTGGCGCCGAGTTTGTCCAAATCGGTTGAGCGGTTGCTGAGAAACGTGAGCGCACTCATTTCGTTACATACACACACACATACACACATACACACGTACACACACACACACACAGACATGTTCCGATCTCGTCGAGCTGAGTCGAATGGTATATGACACTCGGCCCTCCGGGCCTCGGATCGATAGTCGGTTTTTCAAGTGATATCTATACCCTTCTTTGTAAGAAGGGTAAAAAAAAAGTTTGCAAACACTACCTGCGGTAGAGGTGACTGCCGTAGAACTGATTTTTTTTTGCAGTCATTCACTACAGCAAACGACAAAGGGAACTTGACCGAAATGAAAATGTGGAAAAAAATCAAAACGAAACAGAGTGACTAAACGAGAGAGGATTTTTTACGAGAGGGAGCAAATACTGATTTTTCTACCTATTCGTTACGCTGTGCATTTGGAATTATGAATGCGAAAAGTAGCGTGGAGCAACGGATGGTATACGAAGTACCGCACACAAAGGACAGCTTGAAATTGAATGAATGGTTATGTTGACTGCTCATGAAAAAAAGGACAGACAGAAGCCCTGCTCCGGAGCTCCGCCCCATCGAGAAGTACTGGGCGATTATGAAGCAGCACCTTCTTAAACGACCTAAGGTAGTGAAGACAGTCGAGGAACTGAAGAAAGTATGGGTTTACATGCAAAAAACGGTTGATTCACAGGTTGTGCAGAATCTTATGGCCGGGGTTAAGGCCAAGGTGCGGGCATTTGCGTATGGACTGTAAATAAAATACGAGTAAAATGGTAAAATGAAGTTTAATAGTTATTTCTCAATCCCTGAAAATTTGATGGCAATCGGATGAAAACTCGAATTTTGCGAATCAATTTTGTGTGTGGCAATTTCATCGTGGACACCCTTTAGTCTTTCTTAATCTTGCGTAGTTTAGCACCAAACGGAATGTTATTATTACTGATGGCTTCCAAATTTATTTATTTTTTTCCTTTGGTTTCTTTTTTCCGTCGACCTTGTTTTCCGTGCTGAGCACCAATGCTACCGACGTGCCAGGAAGGCAGCTCCCACACCTGGACCCTACCTATCGACCCATCAACTCATGAACCGAGGACCAACGGCTTTACTTCCCATCCGAAGGAAGGCGCGATCAGAGATGTTATGCCTCAGAACATCCCGGCGGCGCCGACTGGTATTGAACCCAGGCCTGCTGGGGTGAGAGGTAATCACGCTTACCACTACACCACCGGCGCCGTTCCAAATTTATTTACCTTACCTTAATTTACCTAAGATTTGATACAGAGAAACAAATTGTTGAGATATTGTTAAAAGTCTAAAACTGCTTCTTGACGCCAAACTCGGCCTAACGCATTGAAACGCCAATGAATTCACTTCGGTCTATTGGATGAAGATAAAAATTTATTCGGTCGAAGTGTTTCATTTGTATTTGAGAATATTGGGTGCAAACATTCATATCACGTGTTCTTATTGACTTCGTTTGGTAGCATTTGAACTAAAGTATCATACCAAACGCATAGTTTACTTATCAACGCCGAAATCATGGATTTATTTGATGTTTTCTGCTTGATAAACCAAAAATAGGTGCTTTGGCTGTTGTAGTTCTCTACCCTACTTTCATGATTCAAATATTTTCAAAAACAAAAAATCCTCGAAATTTTCTCTACTGGAGCTCATTGGGTATTGAATAAAGGTTCTACCACCACTTCCATTTCAAAATTTGGCCGAACGAATTCTGAGAAAATCAATCATGATTATTCAGTGTATTTTTTTTTTAAATTCTTATTTCACTTTAGCTTTTAGTATACAAAATCTGAAAAATACATTGAGCCATTAGGACCCAGTAAGTTTCATTCAATACCATTCAAATAATCAAATAATCTTACTCTCTATATCCATTTTTGACACTGCCGTACTCTAACGGAACTATCAACTCTATACTTTCATCTTCTCATCTATCGTACAAAATTACCACTTTGAGTCTGATATTTGTCGTTAAGCATCTCCAACTATGCTAATCGTTAACTCAATCCGAGAAAGAGAACGAAAATTTTTGGCAAAATGACAGAGATATGAACAAATCACATTTGTATGTTTTTTTTTCGGGTGACCTGTGTATGAGCACTTAGAGAAAAATTCATATTTTGCAATTTTTGAGTAAGAATCTTTTTCACGTTTTACGGTATTTTTGACGATAAACTACTATGAACGGGTTATGGCCTTCATTGTTTATTGTTTATTGTTGCCATACATCAACAGGCTGGCTGTAGCCCAAATGATGTTAATAATACTAATCATAAAAATAATAATAGTAAAATTACATGTCAAATAATCACAAAAAGAAAAACAAAGCAACATGGTCAGAATGTAAAAAAAAAACATAAATGGAAATACAACAAATTTTCTCTGTCAGTCACTGCGGCCGGCGAAAACAGATGAGAATCTCCGACGAAGCGCATCACGTGTGAGGTGAAAGTCGAATACAGATGCGACTCTATTGAACACACGCTGTAGTCCGCAAATCGCACCATATGCCCCGTAGTTCGTGCGACGCAGTGGCAGTCTCAGCATGAGGTTGTTACGGAGTGGTTGGGGTTGCACGTTTAGGTCAATTTGCCTTAGGATAGCCTCACAATCTATTCGTCCCTGTAGAGTGTCGGCGATAATCAAAGCTCTGTTGGTGTCCCTTCTAATCCGGAGAGGTTCAAGGTTTATCAGTTGGCAGCGACTCTCGTAGCTGGGCAGCCGAAGCGGATCTCTCCAGGGCAGTCTACGAAGCGCAAAACGAAGAAAGCGACGTTGAACAGATTCGATTCTCTCGGCACCATTGTTGTAATTCGGATTCCAAACCGCAGAACAATACTCAAGCGTCGATCTACGAGGGAGCAGTAAACAGATTTTAAGCAGTAGACATCGGTGAAATTCTTAGCTATCCTGAAGATGAATCCTAAAGTCCTAGACGACTTATTGATGACATAAGAAATGTGTTGCCTGAATGTTAGCTGTGAATCCAACACCACACCCAGGTCTTTCACCTGATTCACGCGTTCGAGTGTCGTTCCAAGCAGGTCATAGCTGAATACAATCGGTTGCTTTTTTCGTGAGAACGTTATGGCAGAGCACTTTGCTGGGTTCACTACCATTCGATTTAAAGTACACCAACTGGCAAAGACATTAAGCTGATTTGAAGATTGTGGCAGTCAGCGATCGAGCAAATTCGTAAAAATATTTTGAGGTCGTCTGCATATGCTAATCGAAGTCCTTCGATAACCAGGTTCCCGTCGTTGAAGTAGAGTAGAAAAATCAACGGTCCCAGATGGCTTCCCTGCGGTATACCTGATGTGGCAAAGAAGCTAGCTGATTTGCAATATCCTATAGTAACCATAAGTTGGCGACCAGTAAGATACGAACGGAACGAACTCAAGAGATTACCGCTCACCCCAAGCCTGTCGAGTTTAGCAATCGCAATGTCATGATTCAACTTATAGAATGCCGCGGATAGATCGGTATATATAACGTCCGTCTGTACCCGTTCAGTCATACTATCGGTAATGTAGGATGTGAGGCATAGCAGATTGGTGGTTGTAGAGCGACCGCCAGTAAACCCGTGTTGATCAGCACTCAGATACTGCTTGCTGTGAGAGAGCAATGGTTCCATAATAACAAGCTCGAATAGTTTCGAAACAGCACTCAGCGATGTAATTCCACGATAGTTATCCACGGCTCGTTTGCTTCCCTTTTTGTGGACAGGAAACATGTGTGCACATTTCCAGAAGGATGGAAATATACCACTGGAGAGAGACATCCGGAATAGACGGTGAAGTGGAATAAATGAGACATATGTGCATACAAATGAATAAATAAGGCATTTGTGGAGTTTGACTTGAGGGCTACCAAATGGTGAGTTGACAATCTGGAAAGAGCAGAATACCTAGCCCTGCTCCTCACAAGTTCCTACTTCACGCCTCTCCGAGTCATATGATAACAAAAGACTTCCAGCTGAAACATGGACACAGCTGGGCAATGTTGCCAGTCCGGCAATAGCAAAGCGAAGAGGTGTGACGCGAACACTGGCGCGGTAGCCATAGTACGGTGATAGAGGAAATGCTTCACCAAACCTGAACGTCTGTTCTCCATGTTAGGAGCAGCTGATCACCGTCCTAGTGCCAGCATGGGACTCTAAACAGAGCTGTGCACGATGGTCCCCCAGCGAGATAGGGGGTTGGGGCAGGCCCAACAAGCCGCCTTGGAAAAAAAAACATAAAGTTGCAAATACCGAAGAAAGAAATACGGATCGGAACAATCGGCACAGACCTACGCGACGAAATAAGGACTACGATTGGAAACTCGGAACATGGAACTGCAAATCGCTCGGCTTCCCGGGTTGCGATAGGTTAATCTATGACGAACTTCAACCACGCAACTTCGAAGTCGTAGCACTGCAGGAACTTTGCTGGACGGGACAAAAGGTATGGAAAAGCGGGCATCGAGCGGCTACTTTCTACCAGAGCTGTGGCACCACCAACGAGCTGGGAACCGGTTTTGTAGTGCTGGGTAAGATGCGCCAACGCGTGATTAGTTGGCAGCCGATCAACGCGAGGATGTGCAAGTTGAGGATTAAGGGCCGTTTCTTCAACTACATCATCATCAACGTGCACTGCCCACACGAAGGGAGAACCGATGACGAGAAAGAAGCGTTCTATACGCAACTGGAGCAGGTGTACGACGGCTGTTCGCAACGGGATGTCAAAATCGTCGTCGGTGACATGAACGCTCAGGTAGGACGGGAGGCAATGTACAGACCGGCAATCGGGCCAAACAGCCTGCATGCCGTATCGAACGACAACGGCCAACGGTGCGTGAAATTTGCAGCCTATCGTGGTTTGGTGGTTCAAAGTACCTTTTTCCCCCGCAAGGATATACACAAAGCCACCTGGAGATCACCTGACCAACACACAGAAAACCAAATCGATCACGTTCTAATCGACGGGAAATTCTTCTCCGACATTATCAACGTCCGCACGTACCGCAGTGCGAACATAGATTCGGACCACTACCTAGTTGCAGTATGCATGCACTCAAAACTCTCGACGGTGCATAACACCCGTCGAAGTCGAACGCCGCGACCCAACATTGAGCAACTACGGGACGTCGGAATTGCCCAGGACTACGCGCAGCAGCTGGCAGTTGCGCTACCCACGGAAGAGCAGCTTGGCGCAGCTTCTCTTGAAGATGGCTGGAGGGATATCCGTACTGCTGCAGCGGCACTAGGTACTGCATTCCCGGACCGAAGAAATGGCTGGTTTGACGGCGAATGCAAACTGTTAGTAGAGGAGAAGAATGCAGCACGGGCGAGAATGCTGCAACACCGCACGAGATTGAATGTGGAGCGATACAGACAAGCGCGGAACAGACAAAACTCGGTATTCCGAAGGAAGAAGCGTCAGCAGGAAAACCGAGATCGCGAGGCGATGGAAATATGTACCGCGTAAACGACACACGGAAGTTCTACGAGAAGCTAAATAGTTTGTGCAAAGGCTACGTTCCGCAAGCCGATATGTGCATGGACGTGGACGGTAGCCTTCTCACGAACGAGTGTGAGGTGATTGAGAGGTGGAAGCAGTACTATGACGAGCACCTCAACGGTGAAGCAGCAGAAAACGAAGGTGGCACGACAACATACCTTGGAGCACGCGCAGAAGACGGCAGGCTACCGGCCCCTGATCTTCAAGAAGTTGAGGAGGAGATCGGTCGGCTGAAGCACAGCAAAGCAACTGGTGTAGATCAACTACCAAGTGAGCTATTAAAATACGGGGGTGAAGCCCTGGCTAGAGCGCTGTACTGGGTAATTGCCAAGATTTGGGAGGAGGAAATATTACCGGAAGAGTGGATGGAAGGTGTCGTATGCCCAATTTACAAAAAGGGCGACAAGTTAGATTGCTGCAACTACCGCGCGATCACACTGCTGAGCGCCGCATACAAGGTACTCTCCCAAATTCTATGCCACCGCCTGTCACCATTTGCAAGAGAGTTCGTGGGGCAATACCAGGTGGGACTCATGGGTGCCCGCACTAACACGGACCAAATTTTTGCGATTCGGCAGGTTCTGCAGAAATGCTGCGAATACAACGTGCCCACACATCATTTGTTCATCGATTTCAAATCTGCATACGACACAATCGATTGAGATCAGCTATGGCAGATTATGCACGAGTTCGGATTTCCGGATAAACTGACACGATTGGTCAAGGCGACGATGGATCGAGTGATGTGCGTTGTTCGAGTATCGAGTCCCTTTGAATCTCGAAGGGGGTTACGGCAAGGTGATGGACTTTCGTGTCTGCTATTGAACATCGCGTTAGAAGGTGTGATCAGAAGAGCTGGGATAGACACGAGTGGCACGATCTTCAGGAAGTTCATCCAGCTTCTTGGCTTCGCCGATGACATTGACATCATGGCACGGAACTTTGAGACAATGGCGGAAACGTACATCAGACTGAAGGCTGAAGCTATGCGGATTGGACTTGTCATCAACGCATCAAAGACAAAAAACCAGAAAGGAAAAGGTTCTAGGGAAGACAATGTTAGCCTCCTACCCCGAGTTTAGATTTGAACCGGTCGAATAAAATTCACCGCCTCACGAAGTTGACTGTCTACAAGACGCTGATTAGACCGGTGCTCCTCTACGGCCACGAGACCTGCACTATGCTCGTGGAGAACCAACGCGCCCTTGGTGTTTTCGAATGGAAGGTGTTGCGTACCATCTACGGTGGAGTGCAGATGGATGACGGAACGTGGAGGAGGCGAATGAACCACGAATTGCACCAGCTGCTGGGAGAACCATCCATCGTCCACATTGCAAAAATTGGGCGACTACGGTGGGCTGGGCACGTCGTAAGAATGCCGCACGACGACCCAGTGAAAATGGTTCTAGAAAGCGACCCAACAGGAACAAGAAGAAGAGGCGCGCAGCGGGCAAGGTTGATTGACCAAGTAGAAGGTGACCTGCGGACCCTTCGTAGACTACGAGGTTGGCTAGGAGGAACCCTTTTGGAAAAAAAAACATTTCCTCTAAAAAAAAGCTGATTCGAGTAGTTTGTACGATCCACACGACGGTATAAAATGTGAGTAACACTTATACCATCGACAGACATGAGTTTAGAATCGTTGTACAATTTACTCTATTAACGCAATTGATGCACTTAAAGTAGTACAATGGAACTATAATAATGTTTGTCATTAGTATTACACACTTGTCGTGCATGCTAATGCGAAAAGTTGTTGAGCTGACAATATCTAATGCCAAAAAACTCCACGTGTGATAAATTTGAAATCGTCTCAAAATAACTAAATCAAACTAAGCTTTGCAACATAATTCAAGAAAACGGCATCCCTTAACATCCGATTCAGCCAAAATGTCTTCCTCAATAACATGCAGCAGCAGGTGTTGTGAGCCAAGTAATTAACTTGTTCCCTACCATTTCACCGGAAAATTTAATTTTTTTTTGCACTCTCACTTCTACACTTCCAAGGAGTAAAATTAATGATTTCCTTACCAAAATTACTGACCCAAAATGGTTCAACCAAAAAGGTGCAACATTAAAAGCAACGGTGGTCCCATTGGGAAGGGCACAAAAGAATGTTCCTTTTTGTCTTCAGGATCAAAAGTATAAAACAGTTTGCGATCGTGAGAGGGAGAGAGAAACAATTTTCTCCATTTAATATGCTAAAAGATGTGATGTGAATTGTATAATTTGCATATTAATTGTACCCCTATTGACATCGATCATTAGCCGACAGTCATTCTGAATGAAGCCTGATACCACTATTATCCAATGGCACGGTGCTATGCGAGGCTTTTGTTCGGCTGATCTATGCATTCAATGATGAAATGCGTCAAATTATGGCTAAACGGCGACACGAAATATCGACAGGGTTGAATCCTTCACTCTCCTCTCACATGACCCCGGGTGGAAAATGCGATGAGCTTCAAAACTTCCTCATCCACACCTTATTCTCCACAAACCACTTAATCGCTACATGTCCGGAAATTGTCGCAATCGCAATCCCCGGAACCAACACTGCACTGTGTAGCAGGGTGCCTTTCTCGCGAATGAAGCCTACATTGAAATTGCGAATCCTTCTACCTTTCCAGTTGACAGTTTCGAAACACGGCCAAATGCTGGAAGGAGCATGTGGTGATGAACCGGTTTGGCAGGGAGGGTGAGTGGTAGATCGTTATACTAGTAGCATAGAAATTAAATTGAGTGACATAACAAGCGATAATGAGTTGAGCTGATAATCATTTTCCATTTTCGAAGCCCGAAACAAAAGGACATAATCAGCTCTGCCTCTCTAATGCCTCGAGGGGTTGGGGAGGGGACTGGGAACTCGAGACTCGGGATTGCAGCGTTGACGGCGTGGAAATCTTCGCTACACGACAGCATCGACAGGCATCAGACGCGGGAACCTTATCGGTTTCATTAGGCGTAATGGGGTATTGTAGCAATTTTTTCGAATTGCCTGCTGGGATAACGGAACCGATGGAGTGAAGTTCTTTTCACGCGTGAATGGAGTGCCTTCCTATATTGTATTTTTTTGGGATAGGGAGCGAGGTACATCGAGGGGAATGCACAGTATAGTAATTACGATTGACGCACCTTAACAGGTAGAAAGGGTTCTATTTGATATCGTCGTTTCTTAATGGAAAGTCTAGTGACACGTGCCTGAAAGGGCGTTAAATGGAAAATGTATTTCGCTTGATAAAAGTTGTTGTTCGCCAGGATATTGGCAACGAATTTATTAAAGTATACCTTATCCATAAAGCTCTCTGGAATACTTTCACTGGCTTGATTATGCAGTTAAGTTAATCATTTACATTACATATTTTATAACGCATGCTATTTTTTGCATGTATTGAAGAGTAAGCAAAAGTATGGAATGGAACTTTTTGCCTGTGCTGAAAATCGTAGGCGTTAGCTTAACTATTAGATAAGCAATGGAGCATTTCCGCTCCAACTGAAAATGGAAACAGTAGGTGTTTGGTCTAAGGTATCTTATCCACCGTGATGGAACTACCATTTTAAGTGCAGCTTCCAGGGAAAAGTATTTCTTATTCTGCTGCTGGATGCCAGTCAGACGCTGTTTGAGCCACACCTCCATGGTGAAAAGACGCTCAGTGAGGTGAGCTTAGGTACCGTAAAATGGGGTATCTTTGATAATGCGGGTTACTTTGATCGTAGAATAAAATGATTGAATGCATCCTCTGCCTTTTTTTTTCCGAATTATTAACATTGGTTCCATATTGTAGCTAAAGGCATTTCCCTTGATATCGCATATAATTTTTATATAGTTTGTGTTCCATGTTTGCCAAACATATTGTAAAACAATTTTCTTCCTTTTGCCTGTTTAAAAAAGCACTCAAACCATCACTCATGAAATGTATTTCTGATATAGCCGTCACAAATTCAATGTTGTCTTATTATTGCTTATGATGTTTCTGATTATATACCCATTCAATGTTTCATATTTCTTGACCTCAATTGTTTGAGATTCACGCATGTTTTTCTACATTCATCGGGCATTATCAAAGTAACCCCAAATCAAAATTCTGCTGCTTGGTATCAAGACTAAAAAATAGTTCAAATGCAATAATTTTCGTTAAATATATTACTAACGAAATTTCTCTTGGATCCTCAGTACTTGTTTTTATACAATAAAATTTGAGAAACATTTTTTTTTATTAATTTATTTGATAAGGCTCAACCGAATTAAGTTTACAGAGGCGAGGACAATACATCTTAAAACTATAGTCAAAAGGTACAACACAGTAAACAATTTATCTTCCGCTATCCAATAAGCCTCCTCCACCAGAACGGCAGCCGTTTGCAGTGGTTTCATTGTATGGCAGATTCGCCAACGGGGGTCAAAGCGCTTCCATTGCAGCAATGGAACGGTTGTTTTCCAAACTCGACGACGCGTCGACCGAAAGAACTGCTGATGAAGAACAATGAGGAGGACTATACAATGGATGCTGCCGAGTAGACAGACGATCGCGTGACACACATCGAGAGTGGCCTGCTTCTGTCGACAGCCGAGTGAACACTGATTTGAGAAACATTAATTGATGTAAAATATATTTAAAATATACTTTAAAAACTATCAATGTTACCCCGTTTACGGTATTTATAGCGGTACTAGCCCGCGTGATCCAAACTGATTTTGCATATTGTGGTAGTTCAAAGAAACTCGACAAAGCCTGAACTGCTATGTGCTAGCAATGCAGCACCAGAACAGCTCTCGATGTTATCATCCATGTGCATCAAATTACTAGCTTGCTTAGAATGAGTAATGCGTCGTCGACTTTGGAAAGCAATGTTCCCTAATAAAGATAAATTAATTAATTAATTTATTTGGAAAGCAACCGTTTCATGATGAGTGTGTGAGTGATGACCACGTTTTACGACCGTTGATGGAATGGAAGCGCTCTTTGTTCCGTTGACAATACTGCCATACAATGAAACAACTGGATGTCGATTCCGTACTGATGGAGAAAACTTATTGGATAGCGGAAGATAAAGTGTTTATTCTGCTGTACATTTTGACTATAGTTTTAATATGTATTGTATAGTGAACAAGAATGCTCGGCTATTTAAAGTTAATTCGATTGAGCCTTATCAAATAAATTAATAATCAAGAAAAAAAGAAACGGTTCCACCAAAACGGATGATTTACATGACTGTGATCGATCATCACAAACTTTTTCAAATCCTCCCTTTTATTTTCAATCACTTCCTTGAAAATATTCTTCCTGCTTCTATTCAATTCACCCTTCTACTCGGCAACGACAACATTTCCTTTTCTAGTCCAATTTTTCAGTTATCTTGGTACTGCTTCGCAACCCGGCAGACACTCTCAACGTTGTTCAATACCGCAAATTGATTAACCAATTACTTTGCCCTACTGCACAACGCAGACATATAGGTATGTGCAACGTAATTGGCATGATTTATCTCCTTAAATATGGCTCCACTCCGTTCAGATGGTCAAAATTTTTATTTGTGGATTTCCCAGTGTAAAATATTTCAAAATCCTTCATTTGTTGGCTGGTGGATTTCCCAAACCTTTAAATCGATTTATCTCCGTAAATATAGTTCTAATCGCGATTTGGGGGGTGTTCAGATGGTCGAAATTTCTGTACCCGGATTTCCCAGTGTGAAATATTTCAAAATCCGGCATTTGGTGGCTGGTGAATTTCCCAAACCTTTAAATCGATTAATCTCCTTAAATATGGCTCTAATCGCAATTTGGGGGGTGCTCAGATGGACGAAATTTTTTTACTCGCATTTCCCAGTGTAAAATATTTCAAAATCCTTCATTTGATGGCTGGTGGATTTCCCAAACCATTAAATCGATTTATCTCCTTAAATATGGCTCAAATCGCGATTTGGGGGGTGTTCAGATGGTCAAAATTCTATACCCGGATTTCCCAGTGTAAAATATTTCAAAATCCTTTATTTGTTGGCAAGTGGATTTCCCAAACCTTTAAATCGATTTATCTCCTTAAATATGGCTCTAATCGCAATTTGGGGGTGTTCAGATGGTCGTAAATTTTTTACCCGGTTTTCCCAGTGTAAAATATTTTAAAATCCTTCATTTGTTGGCTGGTGGATTTCCCAAACCTTTAAATCGATTTATCTCCTTAAATATGGCTCTAATCGCGATTTGGGGGGTGTACAGATGGTCAAAATTTTTATACCCGGATTTCCCAGTGTGAAATATTTCAAAATCCTTTATTTGTTGGATAGTGGATTTCCCAAATCTTTAAATCGATTTATCTTCTTAAATATGGCTCTAATCGCGATTTGGGGGGTGTTTAAATGGTCGAAATTTTTATACCCGGTTTTCCCAGTGTGAAATACTTCAAAATCCTTTATTTGTTGGCTGGTGGATTTCCCAAACCTTTAAATCGATTTGGGGGGTGTTCAGATTGTCGAAATTTTTATACCCGGATTTCCCAGTGTGAAATATTTCAAAATCCTCTATTTGTTGGATAGTGGATTTCCCAAATCTTTAAATCGATTTATCTTCTTAAATATGGCTCTAATCGCGATTTGGGGGGTGTTTAAATGGTCGAAATTTTTATACCCGGATTTTCCAGTGTGAAATATTTTAAAATCCTTTATTTGTTGGCTGGTGGATTTCCCCCCAAACCTTTAAATCGATTTATCTCCTTAAATATGGCTCGAATCGCAATTTGGGGGGTGTACAGATGGTCAAAATTTTTATACCCGGATTTCCCAGTGTGATATATTTCAAAATCCTTTATTTGTTGGCTGGTGGATTTCCCAAACCTTTAAATCGATTTATCTCCGTAAAAATGGTTCTAATCGCGATTTGGGGGGTGTTCAGATGGTCATTATTTTTATTCCTGGATTTCCCAGTGTAAAATATTTCAAAATCCTTTATTTGTTGGCTGGTGGATTTACCAAACCTTGAAATCGATTTATCTCCTTAAATATGGCTCTAATAGTGATTTGGGGGGTGTTCAGATGGACGAAATTTTAATTCCTGGATTTCCCAGTATAAAATATTTCAAAATCCTTCATTTGTTGGCTAGTGGATTTCCCAAACCTGTAAATCGATTTATCTCCTTAAATATGGCTCTAATAGTGATTTGGGGGGTGTTCAGATGGACGAAATTTTAATACCTGGATTTCCCAGTATAAAATATTTCAAAATCCTTCATTTGTTGGCTGGTGGATTTCCCAAACCTGTAAATCGATTTATCTCCTTAAATATGGCTCAAATCGTGATTTAGGGGGTGTTCAGATGGTCAAAACTTTAATTCCTGGATTTCCCAGTAAAAATATTTCAAAATCCTTCATTTGTTGGCTGGTGGATTTCCCAAACCATTAAATCAATTTACCTCCTAAAATATGGCTCTAATCGCGATTTGGGGGGTGTTCAGATGGTCGAAATTTTTATTCCTGGATGTCCCAGTAAAAATATTTCAAAATCTTTCATTTGTTGGCTGGTGGATTTCCCAAACCATTAAATCAATTTATCTCCGTATATATGGCTCAAATCGCGATTTGGGGGGTGTTCAGATGGTCGAAATTTCTATACCCGGATTTCCCAGTGTAAAATATTTCAAAATCCTTCATTTGTTGGCTGGTGGATTTCCCAAACCTGTAAATCGATTTATCTCCTTAAATATAGCTCAAATCGTGATTTAGGGGGTGTTCAGATGGTCAAAATTTTAATTCCTGGATTTCCCAGTAAAAATATTTCAAAATCCTTCATTTGTTGCCTGGTGGATTTCCCAAACCTTCAAATCGATTTATCTCCTTAAATATGGCTCTAATCGCGATTTGGGGAGTGTTCAGATGGTCGAAATTTTAATACCCGGATTTCGCAGTGTAAATATTTCAAAACCCTTTTTTTGTTGGCTGGTGGATTTTCCAAACCTTTAAATCGATTTATCTCCTTAAATATGGCTCTTATCACAATGTGGGGGTGGGGGGGTGTACAGATGGTATCTATTCATATCCCCGGATTTCTCAGTATAAAAGGAAAAAGCCCAGTGTTGTTTTGTTAAATTCAACGGAAAATCTTTACAAAACATGAGGATTCTCAACAGCTGCTGAAATCTCCCAAGGACCCGCTTTCTCATTGATAACAAAATTGGAACTGAAAAAAGATCCTCATCTCTGAAGTTTGCCGCGTGTGAACTACCTTGTCGATTAAATTACTATTTATAATCAATCTGAAGTTTGAAAGTATTTTCCACTGATCACGTTCTGTTGGCAGACTGATTTCACGATGAAAATAAGAATCGCAAAGCCAGCGATGGTTTGTGCATCTATGCCCATCCTGCTCCAGCCATCTGACACTATCTGGCGTCCACGATGCAGAACTCATGCAGCAGTGCTATCCAACGCAAGTTCATCCCAGTCGCCTCGTTCAGAAACAATCAACAACGGCACGCCGCAAGGCGACCGGTAGAAAAACGCTAGAAACTATAAAACTAATATTATTTATAACACCGAGCAGCAACCATCATTCGCAGACATAAAAATCGTAAACTACACTCCACCAACCGATCGCCTACCTCTGCTACCAAGTCTTGATCGTTTGTTTCCTGGTACTTTCTTCGGGGAAGCACAAGAAAACATTGAGTCATGCATATAGACTTCCGGAAACTAGTTGAAGATGATTTTTTTCCCCTTCGCTGTTGAGCGAGCACTCGGTGTTCGTTTCTTGAGCTTTCTCCTGAAAAAAGTTGTAGGTGATATATTTGATAAAAACATTTTTACACTGCAACTTGCCGTCACCGCGTTCACTCCAGCAGCAATACTTCTTCGCTTATTATGTGAGGCAACATTTATCAGAAATGAGCGGGAGAGCTTGGGGGAAAAAAGAGAACCACGCGACGGCAGCATTCCGCCAGAAGACATCGAACATCAGAACCGTCGTTGCCGCTGCTGCTGCTGCTGCTGCCAAGGGGCAAAAACTCGATCCGGAAATGCTATGCTGATGGTTGTTTTATAGCAGTTGCAACCATTCTTCATTTTCCTTCCGACCAACCCGGCGCGGCGTGGCGGCATGCGCTTAAGCTGAAGGAAAAGTTGGTTGAGACTTCTTCTAGCGGTTGACGTGGTTGTGGAATGATGTATTCATGTGAGGAAGTGTAGATATGTATAGATGAACATATAAAAGTAAAATGCTATACAGGATGGAGTAGTAGCTACGGAACTTGTCAATGTTGCCATTGTCAAGTCGAGTAGTTTCGAACTTATTTGCAATTGTAAGCCGAATTAATTTGAAGACCTGGTATAATGATTACTTTTGCAATGATGACATCCATGTCCTTTTTCTGCGGTTGACAAAGTATTTCCAACGATGATTTAAAGCACTGATCATCTGAAAATCTTCAATTGTCCACATCGAGCAATTAGTTAATTAAATGCCACTTCGCCAAGCATACTAGAATATTCAATTTCTCATTCGTAAAACCGCAGGGTTGACCAACCTCTCCCTTCAAGCAATACGCAGTCATCAAATCACAATAAAAGCGACTTCCTGGAAGTCATATCCCTTTCCTTCGAAGCCAGCACATCTGACTCATCATCACCCTTCTGCCATCGAAGAGAAGCCCCCACCAACGGACAACGAGAGTACTCTCTGCGGTGGCATCGCTTAAGCCATTACACATCCCTTCCAATTGACTTACATTGTCTCCACATCAGAACGGTGACGCATTGGAAAGCCGACGAACAAAACGTCACCAATGGGCAAGAACAATAAACCAATCAAAATCAAATCAAATTTTACTTTTTGACCTTCCCCGAACTTGATAGCCAGGACTATGCTCCAGTTTCACTTCCCTCGAGGAAGGAACACTTGACGACGCCTATGTACCTTTGGCCTTTGACCAGCCTCGGCAGCAGCTAGGGCAGGGTTGATATTTCGAGGGTGTAATAAGATTATATTGTCTCTTTTTCATTTGATATGCATTAAGATTGAATTGAAATCCATTACTGAGAACAGCAATCCCATGTTACTATAGCGATGAAGGGTGACGTGGTGGTTCAAATGCTGAAACGGTTCGTGACTCTTCTAAGAGGGAATCAACTTCGAAGGGTTCGATGGAGTTATTTGGATTCCGGGCGCTCGAATTTTTGCCTTATAAAAAAAAATCAAGAGCATGATATGCATCGTATATAACAGGAGTGCGTGTCTTGGGATATGTAAGTCAGCGTTTCTCAATCTATGGAGAGTGGACAGCGTTAGCAGTTCGTTGCCTTTTTGCCAATTACATATACATACATATTACAGTACCTATAAATTAACAGGTAAATTCGTGTCATTCTATATAATTTATCATGTGGATGTAAACTTACATGGAAAGCTTGTGAATTTACATGTTTGAATCAGTTACATACCAAAAGCTGTAAAATTAGATGTTCAATTTCATTACATGCCACATTTTGACGTAGACTACGTCATACGGAAAAGTATTGGGGGTAAATAAAGAATCTAAAATTGTGATCGTCACGAAAAGGTGTTAGGTTTTGAACGCTTATGACATTACCATTTATAGATGAAATAAAAATCTAAATACACCAATCGATAGGAAATAACCCTACAAATTTGCTGAATTCAATTCTTTTGCATTTTTTCTTAAAAAACTTAAGAAAAATGTCCATATATAAATTGATAATTTTTTCACTATTTTCAAAAAAAATTACGTTTTCTCTAGCCCAGTCGTCATTGAGTACTACTTGGTTGTACTTCGTTCTTCTTGGACCTGTCAAGTTATAAAAGAGCGATGCTGTCACGCCTCCGCTCAACCAGTCGTTGGTGGAATGAGACTAACCTTACCACAATGTATTATGTAATTTACCTATTTATGTTTGTATTACTTCTGCGTGAAGTTAAAGATTTTACATAGGTGGTGGGGGAATACCCTTCATCATCCGTCTCCATCTGGGGAGTTTGGTAAGGAGAGATGATCAACCCGATTGTACTTTCCTCAAAGTTGTTCTTGCTCGTTTTCTACTCTCTATATACAACATTCACACTGCCGTACTCTAACGGAACTATCAATTCTATACTTTCATTTTTTTCATCTATCGTACCACTTTAGTCTGTTATTTGGAATTTGAGATCTTCAACAAGGTTTTATAATTTAATGGAGTGCAGTAAGATAGAGTGGTAAAATTTGAAATTAGCATATTCAACTATGTAAATCGTTGACTTCATGCAGAAGTAATATAAAAAAAAACAAGTTAAAGTACATAAAACCTGCAAATTTAGCTTTGACAGAGTCACAATGGGCGATTTTCCGGCCGCCTCTTCGTGAAGAGTGAAGAGTGAAGCGTGGGTGAGATAAATGACAAAATCGCTTATTGCGACTCTCATGTAGCAAAATTGGCAGGTATTATGCGTCAAACACAAACTTTACTATTTTTTATTGTTGCTAACACAAACAAAATATTATTATAATACATTATTATTCTATGATTTCATAAAACATTTTTTAAGCCAAAATAAATGGAAGGCATCCTGGTTACAACTTAAAAAAAAGTAAACCCCGTTATGCCGGAGAAAATAGCGGCGCCGGTGGTGTAGTGGCAAGCGTGATTGCCTCTTACCCCAGCAGGCCTGGGTTCAATCCCAGTCGGCGCCGCTGGGATGTTCTGAGGCATAACATCTCTGATCACGCCATCCTTCGGAAGGGAAGTAAAGCCGTTGGTCCCCGGTTCATGAGTTGATGGGTCGATAGGTAGGGTCCAGGTGTGGGAGCTGCCTTCCTGGCGTCAGTAGCATTGGTGCTCAGCACGGAAAACAAGATCGACGGAAAACAAATCCAAGAAAAAAAAATGCCGGAGAAAATAACAAGCAGTAGAAATTGTTGGATTGATCATTTTTTGATCTGATGTTTGATGGAATGAATGAAACACATTCGATTCAGTCCAATGTAAATGAAAAGATTAATTGAATTTAAATTTAAAACAGAAATTAAGAAGGATTTTCGAACCAAAATGGAATTCCCATTATTTTGATTTTTGCCAGTATTGCATGAAACCGACGATATATCTCACTCTCTCATTTGGGGAGAGTCGATCGGACGATATTGGACAGCTGTTTGATGAACAGGGTGACCAGTGAACCAGGAAATTGAGAAGAAACCAGGAATTCGAAGTCACCAGAACAAAACCCGTGGATTCCGATGACAAATCGGGAAAAATGTACTAGACTTATTTTTCAAAAAAAAAAAAAGTATGTATATATATATATATTTATTTATATTTTACAGCTTTCAGCTAGTGCACCGCCTTGCTCGTAATTCAAAATCAGCTTAATTTTATGCACCTGTTAAAAAAAAGCATGATATATTGTACGTAGCCTCTTATCTAAGGGGCTACTCCCTATGACGATCTCCTTATACCTTTACATGCCAAATTAGGTCCGTTTGCTTGATTAGTTCTCGAGTTATGCAGAAATTTCGGTTTCATTTAAATGGGAGCCCCCTCCCTGTTAAGAGGGGGAAGGGGTCTTGAACCATCATAAGAACCTTTCTTGGCCCCAAAAACTCCTGCATACAACTTTTCACGCCAATCGGTTCAGTAGTTTCCGAGTCTATAAGGGTCAGACAGACAGACAAACAGACAGACAGACAGACAGACAGACAGACAGACAGACAGACAGACAGACAGACAGACAGAAATTAATTTTTATATATATAGAAGAAGAAGATTAGTTGAGTGTGCCCGGCCTTGATCGGGATTTAAAATTAGCTTGAGTTTATGCGCCAATTTAAAGTAAAGCATGCTATATTGTAAGTACCCTCCCCCCTCTTATCTAAGAGGCTACCCCCTATGACCTCCATATGCCAAATTTGGTTCAATTTGCTTGATTAGTTCTCGAGTTATGCAGAAATTTCTGTTTCATTTGTATGGGATCCCCCCCTTACAGAGGAGGGAGGGGTCTCGAACTATCATAAGAACCTTTCCCTGCCCCAAAAACCCCTGCATACAAATTTTCACGCCGATCTGTTCAGTAGTTTCCGAGTCTACAAGGGTCAGACAGACAGGACAGACAGGACAGACAGGACAGACAGGACAGACAGGACAGACAGGACAGACAGGACAGACAGGACAGACAGGACAGACAGGACAGACAGGACAGACAGGACAGACAGGACAGACAGGACAGACAGGACAGACAGGACAGACAGGACAGACAGGACAGACAGGACAGACAGGACAGACAGGACAGACAGGACAAACAGGACAAACAGGACAGACAGGACAGACAGGACAGACAGGACAGACAGGACAGACAGGACAGACAGGACAGACAGGACAGACAGGACAGACAGGACAGACAGGACAGACAGGACAGACAGGACAGACAGGACAGACAGGACAGACAGGACAGACAGGACAGACAGGACAGACAGGACAGACAGGACAGACAGGACAGACAGGACAGACAGGACAGACAGGACAGACAGGACAGACAGGACAGACAGGACAGACAGGACAGACAGGACAGACAGGACAGACAGGACAGACAGGACAGACAGGACAGACAGGACAGACAGGACAGACAGGACAGACAGGACAGACAGGACAGACAGGACAGACAGGACAGACAGGACAGACAGGACAGACAGGACAGACAGGACAGACAGGACAGACAGGACAGACAGGACAGACAGGACAGACAGGACAGACAGGACAGACAGGACAGACAGGACAGACAGGACAGACAGGACAGACAGGACAGACAGGACAGACAGGACAGACAGGACAGACAGGACAGACAGGACAGACAGGACAGACAGGACAGACAGGACAGACAGGACAGACAGGACAGACAGGACAGACAGGACAGACAGGACAGACAGGACAGACA
Source organism: Ochlerotatus camptorhynchus (assembly GCF_037179485.1). Taxonomy (NCBI): domain Eukaryota; kingdom Metazoa; phylum Arthropoda; class Insecta; order Diptera; family Culicidae; genus Ochlerotatus; species Ochlerotatus camptorhynchus. The sequence continues at coordinate 1,369,608 of NW_027040668.1, read as the reverse complement.
GGACAGACAGGACAGACAGGACAGACAGGACAGACAGGACAGACAGGACAGACAGGACAGACAGGACAGACAGGACAGACAGGACAGACAGGGCAGACAGGACAGACAGGACAGACAGGACAGACAGGACAGACAGGACAGACAGGACAGACAGGACAGACAGGACAGACAGGAAAGACAGGACAGACAGGACAGACAGGACAGACAGGACAGACAGAAATTCATTTTTATATGGAAGGAAATTCATTTTTATATGTAAGGATACAGATACATGTTAATATATTTGGATCAGACTAGATTTTTTTTCGTAGGAATTCGGAGAGATTTTAGATTTAAGATTTTTGAATCAATGTCAAGGTATTTCTGAGAATTTTAAAAGGAGTTTTAGAACTCTAAGTTATACTTTAACTCCAAGCCACTTTTGAGAGGTCAAACTTAGAGTTGAATTTTTAAGTAGTTCTGTGAAAAATTGCAAGTCGATTGTGAATTGTTGATTGGATCCGTGAAAAATGCCAAGGGAATCGAATTTTGGGGGAGCAATTTCAAAGGAATAGTTTAACGGAAATTCCAAGTGCATCACGAAACAAATTTATAGAGAATTATCAGGTAATAATGTTTTTTTGTAATAATAGTATAATTACACTGCTGATATCAAGTTGAATAGAAATAAGTTCATGTTTTAAGAATAGTTAAATATTTGTATCGTAAATCATATTTCAGCCTGCTTCTCCCTCTCCCCATCCATGAAACTGTAAATCACCACTAACGTCGAGACGACCGCGAGTACTCGGTTCAATTCCTTTAACTTTAGATTTAAGACATTAAAAAAAGTATAACGCAAAAGATAATTTGGCATTGTAAAGTTTATTAGATTAAGCATGTACAAATAAATTAATTTACAAAAAAAGAAGAATTTTCAGGAAATTTTATGCAATATTTCAGAAGAATTTAGAGAAGAACTGCAAGATAATTCTGAACAAAAATTAAAAGTATTTCTGAAGCGATTTTTTTATAGACTATTATAAATCTTTTTTTAGGGACTGTCAGAGAGAGAATCTCAAACTGATTTGAATAAATTCTGAAATAATATATATGTAGGGAAAGTAAATCAATGGAAATGCTTGAGAATATATTTATTGAAATTCAAACCATCAAATTATTGGTACATCTTTTATCTACCGAATGAGTAAAAAAGTTTACTTTGATTTACGGTCTAGCGACTTTGCAGTCAATTTTAATTGTTTATTAGAAAGTTTGTACATACTGAGAAGTAAGCACATATCGTCGCACATAGGGGCAGAATGGTACTTTTGTTGGACAAAAATTGTAGCGCGCCATCCCTGCATCTTAGAGGTTTAGTGTCTTTGGAAACGTTGTTCAAGTAGTTAAGGAATATCTAAGGACGTCAATATGTTAGTTCTAGATCACACCGTTCAGGTGGCGCTACCTCTAACTTTTTATAGAAGCATCATAGCGATAAGTTGTTTGTTTTGACTTTTTGAACAACTCTTCTGAAGACGTCAAAAATCCACAGCCTACTTCAAGCGAGATATTTGACATTATAAATAATATTCATTGAAAAACAGTTTTTTTTTTCTTCAATTTAATGTACATTAAACGCAGATAAAATAAACTTAAATGTTTTTTTTTTTTAATAAAAATATGCATTTTCTCAAGCATTTATTGTGACATACTTATTGAAGTAAATGATTTAACAGCATATTTCATCAAAACAAGCTAAAATTCATGCAAACTTCTATGGTCCATAAAACAAAAATGGTTATCAGCATCAAAAAAATCGTTATCAGCATCACTATCGTCTATATCATTAACACTGTTTGCATCATTTGGTAGCTACAGAAAAGTGCTACCATAGTCGGTTTGAGATCCCTGTGTTTATTGATCACGGGAGTTCTCATCGATGACAAAACAGGATCAGAAGTTATCATTAAATTGTTGAAAATATCATGCATTGTATCCTTCCGGCTAGTGTGTCTGTTATTCCATTCCCGGAGATTTCAGAAATCCTTATTTCGGGTCTCTTGTGCCTCCTCTGACAGCATGTCGATGGTAGTAATGCAATTTCGATTGCATTTGATCCGTTATAAACACTTTGCTGGCATGGGATACCAACAGCAGTGCTTTACATAAGGTTTTGCTGTATCTAAAGCGAATGTTCGGAAGGTCTCCACATTAATAGCATACCCACAGGACAGCGTTTATAAAATAGTATCAATACCTGAAATGTATCGAGCAATAAACATTGTGTGTCATACTTTATGTAATTCAATTCGAAAACCTAAAACATGAAAATATAAGATATGATACTTGTGATTTCACTTGTCTTCGATGGATTCGAAAAAAATCTCCACACTGTGTTGCCATCGTTCACCGTTCCGGATCGATCTCTAACGATGTCCACTAACAGCCCACATTCAGCTTTGAGCTTGTTCTGGAATCCGTTTTCGTTTCTCAATAGCTTCCTTCACCAATTGCGTTTTGTGATGCAATATTCATGCAGCCACTTACTTGATTGCACAGATATATCGTTAATAGCTTCCGATCTTCCCACGTCAAGACATCCTTTCATCCACAGCTCATTACTCTTTTCAAATGTTGGCTGGCTCTAATGTTGGCCTATGGTTCTAAGATTGGGCCCATCGCTAAAAATCTACACACTACCAAAAAGTCATGTAATTTTCCGTGCCCTGAGACCGACACATTCAAGCGGCCCAAATGACATACGAAACAGTTGAAAGAAACGAGAAAATAAATTCATTACAACATTACATCCATTTCCCCTACGACCACTTTTCTCCCATCTCTTTTTTATTTCTCCACAACACCGAACGTTATAATTCTTTCTTATAAGCTTCAAGATTTCAGGGTTCACCCCAATTAAAATGGACGTTTGTAATCTCTCGCAGATATATTTATACCTGAGCTTCCAGGAAAGATCTATATTTTCACTCAAGAGATTGAACACTTCTCTTCTTGTGAAGCAAACCATTTTTGAATGACAATCACTGTCTGAGAAAACAAACAAACAATTCAAGGCTAACCTGATGATTTCGAAATGTCACGTAGAGACAATGTAAAATGTAAAAAAATTGATTTTTTTGTTATATATGAAAATAAAGTATTTTTAACACTGTGTAATAAAAATGCCTTGTAGTGCCCGGTCCAGTGCTCAGCAGAATAGTAATCGGTAAGCACTGAAGAGCTTGTGAGGTGAAAATGAGCTGCTACTTTTTGCTCATTTTTGTTTTATAGAACATAGAAGTTTGCATGAATTTTCGCTTATTTTGATGAAATATGCTGTTAAATCATTTACTTTAACAAGTATGTCACAATAATTGCTTGAAAAAATGCATATTTTAATTAAAAAAAAAAACATTTAAGTTTATTTTATCTGCGTAAGTACATTAAATTGAAGAAAAACCTGTTTTTCAATGAATATTACTAAAAATCTCAAATATCTCGCTTGAAGTAGGCTGTGGATTTTTGACGTCTTGAGAAGAGTTGTTCAAAAAGTCAAAACAAACAACTTTACCTAAGAAACTTTTTCGCTATGATGCTTCTATAAAAAGTTAGAGGTGGCGCCACCTGAATGGCGTGATCTAGAACTAACATATTGACGTCCTTAGATAGTCCTTAACCACTTGAACAACTTTGCTAAGACACCAAGCCTCTAAGATGCAGGGGTGGCGCGCTACGATTTTTGTCCGACAAAAGTACCATTCTGCCCCTATGTGCGTCGGTAAGAGATGTGTGTGTGTCTGTGTGAGAAAATTTGCGAAAAAAACTAAAGGCACCGATGGGATTCAAACTCACAATTTACATTCAGTACACGGGTGCATTGCCTATTATACAACGGTGGGTGGACCTATATGGTATACGGATGTATTTGACTAATGACATTTGAGTTTCGAATCCGTTTCGCACCCTAGTCTTTTTGCGCAAGTGTTCTCTAATACACAAAAATCGTCTATTATCGACGATATGTGCTTGTTCCGCAACCACTCAGTATCAGTCGATGTGAACAAACACAGCTCAATTTTTATTTTAAATCTTACATGCTGAAATATTTCCAGTACAGTATGAATATACCGGCAGCTCAAATGTTATATTCACAATTTGGCTCTGTAAGCCATGTTTAACAATTTTAGCCTATAACGCAGCTGAAAAGAAAACGAAAAAGTAATTTTCGAGGAATATTCCTAAAAGTAAATTTGACAACTGGAGGTGTCTTTTGCTCAATTTTGAGATCAAGAGGGTCGCCTAATTTCAAAATCAACAATTATCAGTTTTTATGTTGTTAAAATGTATCCAAAACATCATTTTTACAACAAACTTTAAAATTACCTAACGGAATAATTAATCAGACCATTATTCCGCAAGGAAAGTGTAATTGCATTCAGAATGCGCCATCTTCATGTCGATCACGATACTAATGCAATCGATATTTCCTTTACGGATTTCTTTTGAACTGCGTACTGGGTCAAGAAATGCTAAGGAAAAGTAATTTCTTTAGTATTCCGTGTCCTATCCCGTAGCACGTAAAAACATCATTACTTTTAAGCTGCGTACTAGGCTTTTCAAATGAAAAACACAAATGACATTTCACAAATAGTAACACCCGGAGACGAACCAGCGTTCGGCTGAAAGTCTCCTTAATAAAGGTAACTAACTAACTAAATAGTAACGCTTGTGTCGGTTACTATTGCACAACAAAATTTGCTAACCCGCTGTTCACCGAATGGCAGGATGTTATTTCCCGCAATTGAATGGAAACCCCCGGTGTGGTTTCTGCCTTATGGTGGAGGTTGCTAAAGTAGCTTTATCAACGCATTGGTGTGGGTGGCCTAAGGCCTGAGTCCTTTAAAACTTTTCTAGTTTCGAATAAGAGGAGCGGACTGGCTGATTTTGAGCCAAACGAACTGTCAAAGCCAGAAACAATCGAGCAGTGCCTATCTTGATAGCATTGGCAGTGTTGTTAGAAATCACCTAGACATAGGTTGCCTAGGCAGTTTGTTTTGAATCCGCTCCTCTCTTAGACCCTCTCTAGTTTCTACCAGACTTCACGTGCCGTCGATGCTTCCTTAACATGGACGTAGTTTATGGGGTAAAGCAGCAGGATGATCTTCCCTGTTGCCTGGCTATCCTTATCTGCGCTCACGGCTTCATAGCTTCCATCTTCCTCCCGTTTCAGCTTCAAAGTGCTCCAGAGGTCTTCGAGCTCCAGGAAAGAATAAACGGTAAATTTCCAGGTGGCCCAATTTTCTCCTCCCGTGAGGCGCTCGATTCCGGGAAGGCTTGAGTTCACAAAGCTACTACCTGTGGCGATTGAGGATACGGTGGAGGTAGAAGTCATCTTGAGTTCTTGACGAAACGGTTAAACTATACTTTTTTCTTGCGACCAACCTCCTCCGGCCAAAACAGAGTGTCACCTTCGTGGGACCGGAGGAAGGACAGCAGGCGCTTCAGGAGGCATTCTTCTTTATATATTTGGCCGTTGATGGTGCTGGTCGTTATGTACGGCTTGCTGAATTTGCCGCACCCACAGATTGCCTGCCACACTAAGCACTTCTTGGCAAACTTGTCGACCGAAACTTCTCTAGAACATCCAGGCAGGACTTGCCGATGAAAAACTCCAGGCCAGGGATCTGCTTGGCGTCCGCTTTAATGTACGCCTCGTCGTCCATTACGATGTATTTCGGCTGCGCCAACCACTCGCGTTACAGCTTCCTGGCGCGAGATTTGACCACCGTATTCTGTTTTTTTTTCGGTTCGGTTAGGTGCCTTACTTACTTTAAAGACATGCAGGACACACTCTAAACTAATTTTACTCAAAAATGTCATTAATTTTCACCCATACAAAATTATAAACAAAGGAAAATGTTGCATTTTTTTCGAGTATTATCTTTACATGAAATCGTATCATGTTTACGTCAAAGATGAATTACGTCTCGTATAAATAATACATTTTCAAAGTTTGTTCGTGTTTCTGTCATCAGAGTAGTCTCACTCAACTGAACAACTCTTCTCAAGTCTAGAGACAAACCAGCTCAGGGCTGAAAATCTCTACAATAAAGCAAAAGAAGAAGAACTTTTCTGAAGACGTGAACTTTTCATTTGGCCAATATGATGGACAAAACAAAATGTTTGCTCTCTAAGACTCAAGGGGCGAGACATCATCATTGTATCCAGTGTTGGAAAAGTTCCCGATATTTCACGAAGTTCACCAAGGGAAAAGTTCGCGAGTCATAGTGAGTTTTCGCGAACTTTTCCATCACTGATTGTATCTAGATACATTGCCAATATTTGGATATATTCATGCCAAAATTATACTATCACAGCAGCCTTAAATCACTTTTATACTTTGACAGTTAATTGCTGATCTGAGTCACACTCGCATATTCAACAGAAAGATAATTGAAAAACTAACTTGATAACTTGATTTTATCTGCATATGCTTTCAAGATTTAGCGTGTAACTCTAAATTCTTCAGCCTTTTCCGGAAACAGTCCCTCCTCATGCTCACGGTTTAGCATCCATCTTCTGAAAATGATAACCGATCTGGGGGAAGTTCATGGGAAACAAATAGGTATCGTGCATTGACTACTATAACGACAACCGAACTTGGCAGGTCAATATAGAATATCTTTTTTATTAGTAGAACCACATCTTTTTAATATGGGGCGACCTCGGCGTAGTGGTTAACATCCATACCTCTCACGCCAAAGTCACGAGTTCAAATCTCACCCTCGGACAAGTCACAAATGACCCAAGAGTGTTAAAATGACTATGGAAAAAAAAAGAACATCTTTTTAATGAATGTGAACAACATGCCCTATCTAAAAAAATAATAATCAAATTCCGAAAGGATATCAAGCGATGCACCTGTGGGCTATTGCGACAAAGCCATCCCAGACCGAGCATCAATCAACTTAGAAAACCATACGATGGACTGAGACCCGATCGGTTCTAGCAGTACTTTCGGAAGTCATTGTTTTTAAGGATGACACGATCGAATCCCTCCCCCCCCCTGCCCTTCTTTCGTTACGTAGATATTTGTCCATTCAGTTTATTTAGAAAATGTGAGTTTTTACCATTCATCAATGCTTTTGTGCAGCATCATATACATATGTTGTACTTCTATGATCCGGGGGCATCAGAAGAAAATCCATATAATTTGATTTATTGACCGTGTAAATGAGAGACTTCCATGTAGTTACGTGCAGCCTCGTGATGAATAAAATTTTACCGATTTGAATATTTTGTTAGTGTTTTATGTATTTAGCGTTTCTTTGTATTAATTTCTAGTCTGTGAAATTGTATGATGTTATGAAAAATATATTGAATGTTTTTGCCTTTTTTAATGAGCCTGATGCAAGGTTTACCCATGAAGGATTTTCCCCATCGTATCCCTGCTTAAGACAGTACATGAAGTTGAAGATATAAAGTCTGTATCCAAAATAATCCGAACACATCAAAACTTAAGTAAAACTCAAATTTTTCAATTTATTTCAATTGTAGTTTGGATTAATGATTTAAAAATTCACAAATTCAAAACATAGCTATTTGGTATTTGCATAAAATGTTTGAACTTTGCGCTTAAATCCATCCATTAGGGGTTTATACAGGTTCCTCAGATACCGTGGTAGCCGCCTTTGTCCAAATTTGTTGGAAGTGTTTGAGACCTTTGATTCCGTGTTTCTTTCCAGAAAGCTTCCGCTTCATCAGAGCCCATATCTCCATTCCATTCCATTGGATAATTTGGCGGATTTGCAGTTTTTCGTACAATATTCACCAGATTTGCTTCGTACCACTCCTTCACACCATCAAAATGACATGATGCCAATTCGGGCTAGAACAAAGGGTTTTCTTTGTGGCTTTTGATGAAGAGTGGCAATCGCTTCTACAGATTCTTGCAGACCTTCTTGTTGATTGTGCTTGTAGTGACGAAAGGTTTACTCTTTTGGCCACACGCCTGCCAAATAAGGTATTTTTTGGGAAATTTGAAGTCCATAATAATGCATGAAAACTTTGTCAAATATTCGCAGTACAAACTCCGAGCCTGTAGTTCTGCTGTCAAATTATGTTTGTCATTGCGATTTGGAACAGTTTTTACTTTGTACGACTGCAGCCTCAGACGCTGTTTTTTTATTTTTGGACAAAACCAGGTGACATTCCTATTTTACGAGCCACCGTTCGAACAGAGAGATTTGGGTTTTCCTTAAATGTCCTCTTCATCATTCCATGGTTTTCATCACTTCTCAGTTTCCTATCGACCGTCAAACGTTCCGAAAGTTATTTGAGCACACCGTGAACAGTGGATTTAGAAAAAAAAAACATTTTTTTTTTAAAGTTCCCGTATTGACAAGTCAGGATTTGCATTACGTCGGTACAAAATCCACTCGCGCACGTGTTTTGCATTCGTCGCCATTTTGAACACTAAACATGGAATGTAAACACCAATCATAGTTTTTTTCATCAATCACGATTTTTTTTACCCCTACGTGCAATATTTCAAAAGCTGCAGTGATTTGAATGTGTCCGGGTTAATTTGAATGCAGACTTTAAATTAACAATAAACAATAGACAGTCATGCTTAAAATTATAAACACAATTCCTTCAAAATCATGCACGTACAAAAGAGACTAATTGATTCTCCATTGCGTCGTACTGCAGGCAAACTCCGCATCGAGCTTCCACGAACAAATTAGAAAAAGTTCAATCGACGAAACGAAATCAACAAACGCAACTGCTGGAAGCTTTCAAAGGAAGGTAAACAGGACTCGGGAAACTTTGGACTGCTCGTTCATTGAATCTCTCGTGCGTGAACTCTCAAGTTGCTTCCAAAAAATGTGCACGGCATAAAATTCTGTGGTTTTACTTTTACAACTGCCTTCCCAACATCCCACAAAAAAAAGTAGCTCATTATATTCTGCAGTTGATTTCCTTATTTCATAGCTTTTATTATTTCTTCACCGCAAACACACACACACACACACTTGCCCCAACCACCCCCTCCCCCCACATTCACCCCCTTTATAACGTAGCATAATTCTCATTTACGACCCGCTCCCTCCTTCGGGCTCGAATGGCTTTATATTTTATTTGCTCACTGCTTGACTCACAAATCACACACGCATTTGTCGTTATGAAGTGGAAATCTGTTTGAATTAAACCTTAATACCATTTGCTTTACGATCGGGAGCTCGACCCGAGTTTTATTACAAAGTACCGTGGACCCCCATAAAGCTATCAACCGCACATCTAGCGAAAATGTAGCAACGGCAGAGCTGGTTGCGGTTGGCCGGAGGTTGAAGTAATGTGACACACTCGTCCCGATAAGGATTCGCTGCTCCGCGTTGTGGCCTCGTCGTCCTTTGTCAACTTTCACCAACTCCACCCAGTTGCAAAATCGCTACAACTGCTTGTTAAGTCCTGCATCTCGTCTTGCAGCACTCCACACTGCTGCTGGCGTAGGTAATAGGAAACCTGCCCAGGGCCACCTTAAGCAACCGAGACGAAATGAATTTTTTTTCACACAAGCGCTCATACGATAAACGCTTCGTTTTGACTCCCCCAATGAGGTCCCTGCAGTTGAATTCCGGGCATAAATGTCTGAAATAAAAGGAATGTAGAAATTTATACCTCTTCAATGAAATGTATGCCCGGTCTCATTATGCCAGGCTGCCGAACATTGTAATTAAATCAGACTTCGTCAGCTGGTAACCAACTGCATCACCAACTAACAATTTTAGCTACAGACCAGGCCACCTTCTACAGTCAAGATTTGCCTTATGCAGGTATTTTTTTTTGTCTATATAATCTGGTCTACAGTCAGACGTAGTACACTCAAAAAATTCCACATGCCATCATCATGTGTCTCACACTTAATTTTGCACTTATTGTGAAACACATCCATTTCATGTGTGAATCTTATGCTATGAACCATGCCTGAACACTATGGATTTGAATTGTGACACACTTCGATTCTATGTGTTTCATATGGTGATATCAATAGCTTTGCACACCATAGTTCAATATTTTACAATATTCTACTTTATCGACTTCTACTTTACCGACTCTAAAAATTGAAACGACAAATATATGATCAAAACTGCCAGAGGCCAGAGCTTTCACATATCTTTTTAATGGGTCTGATTTGGGATTCGATCATGGACTGTTGGGGTAAGCTGCTGCCGGAGTCTTCGTTCTATCTCACTGTGCCAGGGTTGTTCTCATATATGAGGCGGGTTAATAGGATAAAGTCACAACTCTTGTTTTCGATGTTTACCTTTCTGAGCAAGCAATTCACATCGTATTGAAATGCAAAACACTTTAAATACATCTGTTTTGAACAGTAGCGTGATTCAATGTGCAATACACTTGAATAGAAAGTGAAGAATTTTCAACATTTCAAAGTTTGAAACACTCTAAATTAACGTGTATAACACATCGAACCAAGGTGAAATACACTTAAAGTAAATGTGATTCTGCATTTAAAAAATCAAGTGTTTAAACACTTCGATCAAACGTGTGAATTTTTTTGAGTGTAGTAATAATCAAGATGATTCACATTATTTTATGGTGATCCACTAAGGTCTAATTCATATACACCTTGCTAATGATATTCATCTCAAGCATTGGTTTCATTGGTTTTTATCTATTTTCGGAAAAAATCTGATTTTTTTTCTATTGAAAACTTAGTTTCTATTACAATAATGTATCTATATTAGAAGTAGGCGATAAACAATAACTTTTAAACGTTCGTTTTCTGCAGCATTACCATTTTACCAAGCATCGAGTTCCCCAATTCAATGGAAGCTTGTTCAATTTCTGGGAAAATAGCGCATGCATTTCACACTACTAAAAACAACTACTATTAACTGACTGTTTTATTTCGTCAGGTTCATCGACCAATTCAATGGATTGATTAATCAATTAATCACTGTCTACAAAATAATCATTAAACTTAGTTGCAACTACTTGTTCTGACTGTTCTAATGTGCCATTAAAAGTTATGGACCGCGGTTTGCAAATACTAGGTTTTAATAAAGATTTCAAAATTTTCCATAACTCTTTGCTGTTGTTTTGATGCTGATCAATCTTCCTTTGAACATATACACAACGAGTTTTCTTTATCGATTGTGAATACTTATTACGCGCGATTGTGTACCTATTTCAATGATTGTCATTATTTAATATGCAAAACTTTTTGTACCATTTGTCCCTTTTCCGTTTAAGACGCAAAAGATCCAAGTTGTACCAGCTGTTTGAGTTCTTCAAAGAAACAACCTTTTGCTCAACGTTGATTAGTACACGTCTTCAAAGCGTTATTAAGAACAGCTGTAGATTAATCTATGTTACCGGCCGAAAATGGAAAATCAACGCTCCTCTCAACAAGGTTCGAAACAGCTTGCTTCGAATATTTCGTCCAGCACTTCAATTTTACAAAATTATCGTTATTGTTAAAATGGTTTAAGACATTAATCACTAAGGTCTCATGATCGGTTATTTTCAAATCAGTATCCGTAACTGAACAAATGGAATCAAAATTGGAATAAACGTGGTCAATTAAAGTTCTACTGTGCCTGGAAATACGCGTATATTCATTTACCGTTTGCTTTAAATTAAAAAACTCAGCTAAACGCTTCTTCGATTTATGTTTATCACGCCAATTAATATTAAAATCACCAGTCAATATATTTAATTTACTAGAATCAAAGAATGTCTCGAGCCAGTTCTCTAAAACTTCAACAAAACGCTGGTCACTAGAACTGGGAGAATGATACAAAACACCATAATGACCCATCTTCATGCCACGTACAACTGTAATGCCCAAGAACCAGTTGCCATCAATAACTTCCTTGGTACGAAGGTTGAATTGAACTGATTCTTTGACATACATAGCAACACCGCCAGTGTGTCTAGAATGTGATAAACAAATACATATTCTCAAAGCAAAAACTCTGCTGAATCGATTGGTTGTCGTTTCACTGGCTGGAAAATTTTGCGTACCGAGATAGAGGGCCGGGATCAACCCGTGTTCCCGGTAAAGTAGGAAATGCCACTTTCTATCGACATAATTTTACACTTCACTTAACGTATATTACTGGAAATTGATAGTTCTAAGTATATATGGTGTAAAGACACCATATACGCCCTCAGGGAAACTACTGGCCTGAAGAATGATCCGTAACGACCGATAAAGTGGCCACATTATAAGCAATGTCCAAGAACCTTGTGATTTTTTCTATGTTGTTCAGAATCAAGAGATCAAAGCGTATTTAATATGGAAACTATATGTTGGGGTATAGTGGCCATATTATGGTTCTCCGGATAATCTGGATTGAGCGATAGAAGGCCACATTATAAAAATTGTCCTTGAACCTTGCAGTTTAATCTATTTTGAATCAAAAAAAAAAAAAAGAATCAAAAGATGAAAGCGTATTGACCTTGGAATATATATATATTTTGGAATATAGTGGTCATATCCTGGTTTACCGGATAATCTGGATTGACCGATAAAGTGGTCGTGATTCTGAACAAACAACAGTTCTAGAACATTTTTTTATAATGTGGCTACTTTGTCGGTCATCCAGATTATCCGGAGAACCAGGATATGGCCACTTTATACCAAAGTTTTAATACTTTAATAAATTCGCTTTGATCTCATGATTCTGAACAAACACAGAAAAAATCGCAAGGTTCTAGGACATATTTTATAATGTGGCCACTTTATCAGACGTTCCGGATCCTCCTTTAGGCCAGTAGAGTTTCCCTTGGGGCGTATATGGTGTCTTTACACCATATAACTTAGTGCTATCAATTTACAGTAATATTCGTTAAGTAAAGTGTAAAATTATGTCAATAGATAGTGGCATTTCCTACTTTACCGGGATATCAGCTTGATCCTGGCCCTCTATACATACATACATTTATTTGTACAACATCACATTTAGGATAAGACATAATTAACAATAGTACGCCACAATACTCGGTTTGCGGCTGCCGCTCTCCATCCTCGGTCATGCCCAATGCTCGCTAGATCACGCTCTACCTGGTCCGCCCATCGTGCTCTCTGCGCTCCACGCCTTCTTGTGCCAACCGGATCAGTAGCGAACACCAACTTTGCAGGGTTGTTGTCCGGCATTCTTGCAACATGCCCTGCCCACCGCATCCTTCCAGCTTTGGCCACCTTCTGGATGCTGGGTTCGCCGTAGAGTGCAGCGAGCTCGTGGTTCATTCGCCACTCACCGTTCTCCTGCACACCGCCGAAGATCGTCCTTAGCACACGTCGCTCGAAAACTCCGAGTGCTTTCAGGTCCTCCTCGAACATAGTCCATGTCTCGTGTCCATAGAGAACCACCGGTCTTATTAGCGTTCTGTACATGGTACATTTGGCGCGGCGGTGAATCTTTTTTGATCATAGTTTCTTCTGGAGCCCGTAGTAGGCACGACTTCCACTGATGATGCGCCTTCGTATTTCACGACTCACGTTGTTGTCAGCTGTCATTAAGGATCCAAGGTAAACGAATTCCTCCACTACCTCGAAAGTATCCCCGTCTATCGTGACATTACTTCCTAGACAAATCCTGTCATGTTCGGTTCCGCCTACTAGCATGTACTTTGTTTTTGACGCACTCACCACCAGTCCGACCTTTGCTGCTTCGTGTTTCAGGTGGGTGTATAGTTCTGCCACCGTTCCTAATGTTCTTGCGATAATGTCCATGTCGTCCGCAAAGCACACAAATTGACCGGATTTCGTGAAAATCGTACCCCGGCTGTTGAGCCCGGCTCGTCGCATTACACCTTCTAGAGCGATGTTGAAGAGTAGGCATGAGAGTCCGTCACCTTGTCGCAGTCCCCGGCGAGATTCGAATGAACTGGATACCCGAAACCCTTACGCAGTTTTGCACACCATCCATCGTTGCTTTGATCAGTCTGATCAGCTTCCCAGGAAAGCCGTTCTCGTCCATGATTTTCCATATCTCTGTGCGGTCGATACTGTCGTATGCCGCCTTAAAGTCGATACTTCTCTTTTTTTAATTTCTGCTCAATTCTGTAATCCGAACTCCAACAAGTTTCATTTGGAAGCGGTGGATAGGAACCTCCTCCACTGACGTCAAAAAATGCTTTGTACTCAGTGGACCGAAACTTCTTCACCTTGTTTCTTATTTTGCTCAGAGCATCTTTATGCTCGTTCTCCTTGTAGCCGTCATGGACAACCAACTGTGTAGTGTGGGCTCCGCAGCGGACAACAGTGATGAACTCATCAGGTGCAAAGTCCTCCAAAATTTTCGCTCACTCCTGAACTACTGGTTTTTCAGGGGAATCATTATCAAGAGCATCGAAATCATCTGCCTCAAGTTCGTTCAATAAGATGGTTTCATCGATATCTGCGTCATCACTGTATTCAAACGAAGATTCACTCTGCCCCGTAACGTGGGTAAATCACCTTTTCGTGGTACGTTACGGGATGTAAGATCTACCACCGATTCCTAGTCCTGACTACTTCAAACTAGGGGAACAGGATTTTTTAGTAATCCAAGGAACACATCTTAGTCCTTGTTACTTTTTATGCCTTGTTTGATAGTGACAAGACTCGGCTTTGTCTACCGAGGATGATCTTGAAACAAGGAAAAAAAATGAGTTAGTTGTCTTCATCTATGTGATTCCTAATCTTCTATTCGTTGTTCCCTAGTTTGAAGTGGTTAAGACTAGGGTTCTGATGCATGGTCATTATCGGTGTCATACCTTAATTTTGTTGCTAAGGAATCCAATTTTGACTGACAAAGGGGCGCGCCTTTGGAGGGTGTTTCAACACCGGGACCTTTCAATTAGAGTCGGATCCTTGCGATAAATGCAAGAGTGGCAACTGTAAAAAAAATCGAATACTTCATCATTTCTCAATAGTGATGGAGTAATACGACATGCACTAAACTAAGGACACGGGATATACTACAGTAGATCAATTTACTGGTCGCAGTAGTGTTAGGTCCCGAACAAAGGAAAAAAAAAAAGATTCACTCTCATCTGAGAGCAGCTTCACTAGCTTGACCATATTAGACGCATTGTCAATAGTGACAGCAGCTATTTGCCACATATCGACGCCGAAGGACTTCAGAGCTTTAAGCAACTCTTCTTTGAGGATCATGCTAGTGTGACGACTATGCAGCTCAATAATACCTTAAAAAACCATCGTTAAAAATACGCATGCAGCAAGTAATAAATTTAAGGCAGCATTTCAAAAGGGCGGAAGAGACAGTTCTGTGAGGACTATTTTAGTCAGTTCGATTCTTTACACGTGTTATCAACTATATGGGGCCACCTCAACTAGATTGTGAAACTTTTGGAATCAAAACAAGAAGCGTAAGCTTACAGATTTTTTCACACGTTGTTCTATTTTGCCAACACTTACCCAGAGTTCGTTTAATAAGAGCACCGTTATTGTTGATGTAGTGACAGTTGATACCCAGCATGTCCCGATACATTTTAGATACAATATCTAGCTTGAGCGAAATCATCACCCCTTTCAACTCTTTGTAAATAATACAATTAATGCCATCTGCCGCTTTTGACACATACTGTGCGATGATACCACTTCCTGAAATCCTTCCCATTCAGTGGCTTTAAACGGAAGTCCATGTATGGTTACCAACTTTACAATTCCGCCTAATAGCCGCTGCTTCGTCATCCTGAATGTTATGGCAGGTTCCATGCTCGCATTGCTAGACTTTGTAGGATATGGACCGATACATAAACGATCATATGCCTCCGAGTTGCACAACCGGAAATGGCATTCAAAGTTTGTCTGCCGAAAACACCTTCTGGGAGTTCTCACAACTATCCTCCAGCACACAATGAATCACACGTTCCCCTTTCATCAAGCGCTCTTCCGTGTAGGTACCAATGATGGAGCGTTTGGAAGGTGCTTTGTTGTTGTCACGATGTTTCCTCTTCAAAGCACTGCACAGTGGTTTGAATGCTCAATATCACGAACTTTTTTATTTGCGCCTTCAATGTCGGTTTTTTCACTATGATGTCTTTAAAATAGTTTTTGCATAAAATAAGGCGCAAAGACTAGTGATAGGTTTTAGTTCGGAACTCCACCACAGGCGGCGCTGCAAAATCTAACTTTTTACATTTACAAGATAGGTATGCAATGTCTTCAGCAAAGTTGTAGATAATTTTACTACAAAAATCTTTGCTCAACACACAAATCCTCTATATTCCTTAGTTTTTGAGATACGTAGCGTTTAATATGACTGTTCAACAAAATTTAATTTTTTTCACTTTTTATAACATATTTAAAAAACTATAGGTGTATTTTATCACAATACAAAACTTTGTCAAAGACGTCCAAAAGGTATCGATTACACAGACTGAGTTATTCACAAATTTAGTAATTTTTTTACATATTTTGTGCCCTCACAGACAAAAATCCGGCAAAATCCGGCAGGTGAATCTTGAATAGGATGAAAGCTTGTTCAAAAGTGATCTCAAATTCCATTGAAACATTTGTCCCTTTTAGTATCCTCGTTGATTGTTTTGTATTTTTAAAAGGTCGTTCCGTAGTTCAGTGTTAGCGCGCATTTGTCAAATACTGAATCAAAGTAGGCTCAGTGATAATATAACAAAGTTTGGTCACACATTGATCGGTTTTGCAGCATTAAACGCATATTCCTTAGAAAATGTGAAGGTTATTTTTTCAACATTTCCGTAGCAGATCCCAAAAGTGAGAAAAGCATGTCTTTCAACAATGAAAGTAAGTACAACCATGTAGTTAATAAGGTATTCAGTGTTAATTTCCAATTCATGATATAAATGAGTTATATATGGAAGTTATTTGTTTGTGACAATTTCAAAAATAGTTTAAATTATAAGTTATCAAATAAAATTTCAGTTGAAATCGACAGGCGAAAGCTTTTTAAACTGTGGAAAGAATTTAAGGGAAACGACATTGATAAATCAAACGTTGTGTCGAGAGAACTTTTTGACTGTTACGGCATTGAAACATAATCAATGCCGTAACAGTCAAAAACTTCTCTGGACACAAGTGGCAGCTGAAATCAACCATTTTGTGAAGGCGACATGCAAATATTAAAAAAAAACTGTGGGAAACCCACAACCGGATTATGCTTGAAAGCAGTCGTGGTTATTTCGATAGCCCCTTCAAACTACCACAGAAAGCTGTTGATCATTTCCCTTGTACTTCTGGATCTTCCCGTCGTGGAAGAAAATCTTTGGCGGTCGAAGAAAGCAGCGAGGTTGTTAAGAGACGCAAGACGTCTGCAATGCGGCCTAACTACCCAACAGATGAACTTGCATTTGCAACCCAAATGAAATTACGTGAGGATGGTAAAGAAGATACAGCGTTCATTGTAAAACAGGCAACGCTAACAACTCCGACAAGAGTCGTGAAAACGGGTTCGGTTATGCAATCATCCAAAAATGGCTTTGTACCCTATTCGGAGACGGAAGCTCTTGCGTTAATATTGGATCTTAATTTATCGAAAGACCAATACGAAAAGCTTCGTAATGGAGCTCTGGATCAGAATGTGCCTTTGTACCCGTCCTACTACAAAGTGCTGCAAACTAAAAAGTGCTGTTATCCCAATACAGGGTTAGTAGTTTCGGAAACGTCTGCAGAAGTGAAACTAAAGGATCTCTTGGAGCACACGACAATGAGGATTGTTGATGCAAATGCGTCCACGCTGGAAAAGTTTAGTGATGACGAATTGGAGAAAATGATGATTAAGTGGGGATTTGATGGCACAACTGGATTAAGTAAACACAAGCAAGCACTTGACGATGATGACGGAACTAAATCCGATGCAAATATGTTTGTTACATCCATTGTGCCGATCAAATTGGAATCAAATGGGAACATTTTCTGATCCTCTCATCAGCAGCCTTAGAGCATCTCGAGACAAGCCGATTAATGACCTCTGTAGCGATGCAAAATACATGCTTGATGTGGAAGAGAAAGATGAAAATGTTTTTGATAACAATATTGTGTAACCTTTGTTAATATTTTTGATATATTTATATATACATGCATACAATGATGTATAACGTAATACGTTAAATCATTTAATTATAATATAATAATAGCTAACTGAAAATTATATATTACCTTCAAGTAGACTACTGTGATTTATGATTATGGCAATTACTCTGATGTCCGTGGTCAAGACCTTTTTGAAATGCAAAATAATCAACGAGGATACTAAAAGTGACAAATGTTTCAATGGAATTTGAGATCACTTTTGAACAAGCTTTCATCCTATTCAAGATTCACCTGCCGGATTTTGCCGGATTTTTGTCTGTGAGGGCACAAAATATGTAAAAAAAATTACTAAATTTGTGAATAACTCAGTCTGTGTAATCGATACCTTTTGGACGTCTTTGACAAAGTTTTGTATTGTAATAAAATACAAATATTTGTTGAACATTATACTCTTCTAAAACCTATAGTTTTTTAAATATGTTATAAAAAGTGAAAAAAATTAAATTTTGTTAAACAGTCATATTAAACGCTACGTATCTCAAAAACTGAGGAATATAGAGGTTTTGTGTGTTGAGCAAAGATTTTTGTAGTAAAATTATCTACAACTTTTCTCAAGACACCACATACCTATCTTGTAAATGTAAAAAGTTAGATTTTGCAGCGCCGCCTGTGGTGGAGTTCCGAACTAAAACCTATCACTAGTCTTTGCGCCTTATTTTATGCAAAAACTCTTTTAAAGACATCATAGTGAAAAAACCGACAATGAAGGCGCAAATAAAAAAGTTCGTGATATTGAGCATTCAAACCACTGTGCACTGGTTTCCATCAGAGGTATCAGGGACTTCCATGGATGATGATGGATTCTCTTTGGTCACCGATTCGGTCACCGACTTAAAGCTATGTCCATTTAGAATCCGGAATAATAAAATCATATGTATCTCGGTAACGGATTGACGTAAAAATAAGGATAATGCATCAAAACGAGGGCAGTTCACTGAACTTTAAGGAAAAAATATTAATACAAATCATATCTCTTCGTTTCTAATAAAAATTCGTACTTTCTTTTTTATTCCTCCCATCAAACGCTGTACATCACCGTAGTCAACTTTCTTGGCACATTTGTTCCACATTTTGGTCATCTGAATCGCGTCCCGAGCCGTTTTCCACTTGTTTTAAGCTTCCGCTTCATTATTGCCCAAAATCTCTCGATGGGCCGGAACTGCGGGCAGTTGGGTGGATTTATGTTTTTATCGATGAAATCTACGTTATTATCGCGGTACCACTGGATGACTTCCCGGCTGTAGTGGCAACTCGCAAAATCTGGCCAAAACTTCACGGTTCACGGGTCCTTTATGGGCTTTAAAGAAAGGTTGTACGCGGTTTTTGGGGCATTTTTTCTTGTACAGCTTCGAGTCCATCGTCTTATTCGTCGCGAATACTTGGTATTTGCTCCGCATCAGCATATCCCTTGCCAAATCATCAGTTTTTTGGCAAATTTATCCATAAAAGCAAACTTAAACTTCACAGGAACATCTCCTCGTGCCGTCGCCATGTAGATTTTTTGGCCAGGAAGCTGTCCGAAATTCATTTTGACGTAGGTTTCATCGTCGATGAGCAGACATCCTTGGTACTTGGTCAAAAACTGCTGGTAAAATTTTCGAGCTCGAGTTTTGGTGACGAAACTTTGCTTCAACGTTCTGTTTGGTTGCTTGCTGGCTCGATTAGAACGATATCCTGCTCGCAAACGAATTCTTCGAACGGTACGGCGAGCAGCAGCGTATTTTTGTGCTATTTCATTATCTGATAGTCCAGGGTTTGCTCTGACGGTTCTCAACACCTTCTGGTTCAGCATGAGGTCATATGTTCCACTACGACGCTTACCTTGAGGCACTCGATCCACGCTCTTTCGCTCCTTGAAACGTTTGAGCACATTATATACGGTTGATTTGGCGATTTTCAACGTTTTTGCGATTTTTATTGTGGACCACGTTGGATTATCAACGTGCGTGTGAAGAATTTTTTCTCTCCTCTCGGCTTCCATCTGGAATAAGTTTTGACTCACTGCACGAAACACCGCGAAATTTATACCACAGAATGTGGGCGCCTAGGTAAACAAACCGCTGTGAAATAATTCTTGCAGCGGTCACTTTCCGTGCCGCTGCAACACAATAAGTGATTCCAGATTCTAACTGGACAGAACTTTATTACATTCACAGTTGTTCAGTAAATCTTCGGACATTTTTTTTTATTTTCAAACTTTTCCGCACCACGAACATAACAATCACAACAAATATGGTTGACGTTTATTTCAACGAATACATTTCAAAAGAGCTTACATTTATAATGGTGAATCATGGGTATGAATATTACCAAATTTCTATTTGAATTATAATTATACTAGCGCGATTCACTGTGCGTGTAAATCAATCAGTATATGTTTGTGTTGGTATTCAAAAAGGTTTCAAGTATCGATAAGAGCTAATTAGGTTATAAAGGTGATGATGATCTTTCAATTTTGAACCATAGAATGTAAAAAGAACACAGGCAGTTTTGACAAACAGCAATCTTAAGCTTTAAAATTCATTTTTTACTTGGTATGATTTGTTCATTCGTGAACAGCATTGAAAATTTTTCTCACGCGTAAAAGCGGTGGAAGATTTATCCATACTCGTGAATCAACATCAAAGAGAAGGTTCGGGATTGTATTGCTCGCGAACAAACGTCTGTTACTGTTTTTGATATCGTACACACTTTGAAAAAATTACCGACTTCGGTAATTCATTAACCGACTTCTCAACAGCTAAACGGCCGGTAATGTTTTCGGTAATCGAGAAAATTACCGAAAAATCTGTAAACTGAATCAGAAAAATTAGCTGTCAAATTTATCGAACGATCGGTAACGTTTACCGAAAAAACAAGCTTGATTTGTTATCGAGTTTACCGTAGAACTGTAATTTTGTAGTCGATGTGGAAAACGAAAATTACCGAAAGATCTGTATTTTTTTTTAAAAAGGCTACCGACGATAACCAACCGATAAATCAGCTGAATTGTAAATACGCACTTCGGAAAATATACACAAAAAAATCGTAAATGCGTACACGCTGAAACTAAAATATCATATAAAAAATACTCAAAAATACCTCGAAAATACTTTGTACAGGAAAAATACATTTCATAATTAATTTAATACACTTTAATACAAAAATAAACAAAACTTGAAAATACATAAATGCGAAAAAAAATCAAAATACACCTTTTCAAGTCGGGGAGATGATCGAAAATACTCAAGTTGACAGCCCCTCGGTTACCGACTCAGCTGTAATTTGCTTTAATCTTGCTTTGATGAATAATCTTGATTTTGAAAATAAAATAAAATACATTTTTCCTTAGCCATTATTCTATTTTCTTCTTACGGATATGTTTTATGTAAAACGAAAACCCAAAGCTTACATGTTGCGCTGGCAGTTGCTGCAATCCATGCAAGAATTTGGCTCCAGTCGTGGTCAATATGTTAATATTACAAATTGCTCCACCGATAAACAAAAAGAAGTTCTTGGCTGAAGGATTTGGCGCAACACTGAACACATGGAAGTATTGGATAAATATACCAAATGCTGTTTCTAGATCGTCACCAACCACCATACTGCCCATCATACCGTCTTATCAGATTAATTTCCTCGTACTACCAATTGTGGGATGCTTCCACTATCCTGCGAAAAGTTATCTTCGGGCTAGAACAAACAAATATTAATAAAGCAACTAATTTTGATTACACCTTACGGCTCACCTGTATCCAAAATATCTACGATCCGCTCATCTTGGTGTTGCAGCTGGTCCAAAACAGCCTGCATTATTTCACTTTTTGTTGTTCACAATCAGTGTCCGCTTCGTCTTCAAAGCCGGTCGAAAATCACAATATCAGTTTTCCCATGATTTAAGCCATTGTTTACACAATTGCATGTGTAAACAATGGCTTTAGCCGTCGATTTCTCGCGAATTAAAGCTCACTCATAAAAAATAATGACATCAGCAGGTAGAGGAATGTTTCCTCTACCAGCTAGCGTTGTAATTTTTGACAGGTAAGATTTCATTCGCGAGAAATTGACGGCTAAAGTTATTGTTTACAAAAGCAATTACGCCCCTTTGAAATGTTGGCACTGATATGACGGATTTGACGTTTCCCGCTGTGACCGTTACCGAAATTGGTAATGGATTGCTTTGTTTACCGAAACTTCAGTAAAATATTTCACTGAAGTCAGTGATGAAGCTGATTTACAGATTTTTTGGTAAAAATGTTTACAGTTTTCGTTAAATTGAAATGAAATCACCGAAATTCATTAATCCAATAAATAGTCTCCTTACCACTACTACCTAACTGATTTCATATATGCAGTGATTTATGACATATTCCTCATTTTTTTGACGTAGGACTACGTCTTTGATTTCTATATGGGGGTGCACTTTGTGAAAACCGAAAATGGAACATGTAACCAATTGAGAAAGATTTTGAACGTTAATAACTCAGCTGCCCCTGGTCTAATTTCAATAATTTTATCACCAATCGATCAAAAATATGGCTACGCATCGATAAAAATGCTTCCGAATGTTGATTTTTAAGAATAAACTATTGAAAAACTGGTAAATGTCCATCATTGTCCAAAAGCGTCGAATTAACTAACAAATCCACCAATTACCTACATGCATATGCTGCTTACACAGCACAGTCGCCAAAGAGTAGTAAGTAGACGAAACAAGTCGAAGTGGCAGTCGCCTCCGAACCTCAGGCGCGTGCGAATAGGGAGAATGTAATTGCGTAATATTTTGCACACTCATCGCCATATTCAGAACCAAACGCAAGTTCTTCGACATAACTACCATCCGTCGTCTGGCTCGCCGTGGCGGTGTCTGACGTATCTGCGGTCTGATTTACAAGGTGTGCTCCTGAAAAATGAGATCCGTGATGCTGTCAGCTACACTAAACATGCCAAGCGTAAGGGGCCACGGATGTCATCTACGTTTTAAAGTGACAGAGACGCACTCTGTTTGGTTTCGGAGGTTAAATCATCACCAACTTTGGCAACAAAACGGCTCTTTTCAGGGCCACCAAGCTTATTACAGTAAAGAGTAGGAATATAATTCTTATGCCTGTTTGTCCATATTCAGAACCAACGATCACACAAAGTGCTCATATAATCAAACTGGAAGCAGGGGTACAAATTAATTTTGATCAACCTTGATCAACTTTGAATCTTCACGGCCGGATATTTTCGATGGAATAGCAAAATCTAGGAAACATTTGTGAAGCCGAGTTATTTACGAAAGAGAGTGTCGATGAAGAGAATCGATCAATGTAGATAGGACCTATTGAAAAGTGACGTGAGATTTGTTTTCCGTACTGAGCTCCACTGCTACCGACGCCAGCGAGGCAGCTCCCACACCTGGACCCTACCAATCGACCCATCAACTCAACCGGGGACCAACGGCTTTACTTCCCGAAGGAAGGCGTGATCAGTGATGTTTTGCCTTAGAACATGCCGGTGGGGCTGACTGAGATTGGACCCAGGCCTGCTGGGGTGAGAGGTAATCACGGTAACCACCGGTGCCGATATCTTTCAAGGTGATATCACGGCAAATGAGATCGACCCAAGTTTGAAATTTAGTTATCTCAGAAATAAGAAATAAGTGCAGGATTTCAGCGATGAGTAAATTTGCCTCATGTTTTCCCAGGTTTTTCCAAGATTTTCCAGGGAAAAATTCCCGAACTTGAGAAAAGTAAAGATTGGATTCACTCAGTCTTTTGGTACTACTCCGAGACTGAATAAAATTTTCGTCAATTTCCTTATTTTCTGGCAAATTTTTTAGGTTTTCTACAGGAAACCATGAGACAAATTTACTCATCGCTGAGCTCCTGCACTTTTGGCGATTATGAGTGAACTAAACTCAAATTCGGGTCGTTCTCATTCGCCGTGTACGCAAAAGGAAAAGAGCCAGTGTCGCTACTTGATAGCAAACTACTCATAATGGGAGGAGTCTTTGTAGCTTTTATACCACTTGGTTGCACATCATTCTGCTCCAACCTGAAAAGATATAAAAGAGCGCTGCTGTATTTCATTAGCTCATCAGGTCATTCTCTGCTTGATCGTCAAGCAGTTCAGTTCGGTGTTAGCTCGCTCTCTCGAGTTGTTTGAAAAGTTCATTGCGATAGCGATAGTGTTCGTGTTCTCTCTTTCGCGGTTTGTCGTGCGTGTGTGTGTGCCCCGTAATGGGGAAGCATCGGTCGCGAAGCCCGGCGAAGGTCCAGAACCCCGAAGAAGGAAGCTCCGGTGTGCCTACCTCGAACAGGTTTGCTGTTCTCCCCATGGATGGGAATATCCAGCCAGCTGTGTTGGAAAAACGCAGTAAGAAGAGGAAGAAGAATCGAGGCCAGTCCGATGTCACTGCGACGAACAACAGCGATGTTGGAGATTTCGGTGACGCTGCCGAAACCGTGAATACTGCCGAAATGAGCACGGCAAAAGTGAAGCTACCTCCATTGGTAGTGAAAAATGCCCATCTTAATGTGCTCATTGCGGATCTAGCGACGCTGGGTGTTAAAGCCGAATACAAGTTGGGCAGAGTCGGCACTAAAGTGATGCTCCGTACCAAAACGGAGTTTGACGTGGTCGTCGCCCACCTGAGGACTTCCAAGGTGGAATTCTTTACCCACGACATTCCCGGTGAGAAGCCGTTCAAGGTCGTCATCAGGGGCCTACCAAACTTCGACCCGAAGTTTATCGAATCAGAAATCAGGGACCGGTACAAGCTGGCCCCAAGTGCCGTGTATCGAATGACAAGAAGAGACGAGAATGTGAAGGCGTATCCGGATAGCCTTTTCCTGGTACACTTCCAGAAGGGAACGGTGACGCTCAACGCACTGAAAGCCATCCGGTCCATCAATTCCATCATCGTTCGCTGGGAGCCATACCGTGGCGGCCATCGCGATGTGACTCAGTGCCAGCGGTGTCTGAACTTCGGACACGGTACCCGCAACTGCAACATTAAGCCACGCTGCGGAAATTGCGCTCAAAACCATGCCACCTCCGAATGTGCTGCGGATGAAGCTGTGGCGTCCAAATGCGCCAACTGTGGTGGTGCTCACCAAGGATCCAACAAGCAGTGCCCTAAACGCGAGGATTTCAAGCGCATCCGAAATCAAGCGTCCACCAACAATCAACCAGCACGAAGGAAGGATAAGGCCCCGGCTTTCAGGACAGAGGACTTTCCACCTCTTCGTGGACAAGCGAATCCCAGGGTGCGATCCGCGCCCCCTCAAGAAACGTCTGGATCTTCTGCTGGACAAAGCTCTCCATCCCCCCCTGGATTCTGGAGGCAACCAACAGCTCAAACAAACAATCCCGATCTGTTCTCAGCAGACGAACTGATGGAGATTTTTATCAACATGACCGGTGCTCTACGTAAGTGCCGCAATAAGCCCGAACAGATCCAAGTGCTCGGTAAGTTCATCATCCAATATGGTGTCTAAACCGCTAACCATCGCTACCTGGAACGCTTGCTCTGTAAGAGCTAAACAGATTGAGCTTGCCGACTTCCTCCGCAAGCATAGCATCGACGTGGGTCTTCTAACCGAAACCCACCTAAAGTTCGGTGACAGCTTCTGGTTGCCTGACCACAACATTATCCGGCTTGATCGCACCAGCTCCAGGGGGGGTGGTGTAGCGGTCATCGTCAGAAAGGGAATCAAGTTTTGCACTCTGTCCCACATCCGCACTTCTATCATCGAGGCCATTAGTGTGGAGGTGGAATCACCAACTGGAAACGTCCGGTTCATCGCTGTTTACTGCCCACGCCAGTGTACCGCAAGCAACGGATTAGGAATCCAATTCAAGAAGGACCTGACCGCCATCACCCGTACTAGCTCCCGATTCATCGTTGGGGGCGACCTGAACGCCCGCCATGAAGCTTGGCGGAACTACCAGAGGAATCGAAACGGATGTCTATTGTTCGACCACGCACAACATGGATTGTACACAGTGCAATTTCCGGACGAACCAACTTTCATCTCTCCAGCGGGAAATCCCTCCACGCTAGACTTTTTCCTGTCAAACATCGGACTATCCAAGCCGGAGGCGCACAACGATCTCAGCTCCGACCACCAACCGGTGGTGACTGAAGTCGGTGTCAACGTAGTTCCTGCTAGAGGCTGCCTGCGTAAAGACTACCACCATGTCAACTGGGTGCAGTACGGTCGAATGGTGGACAGCAACATCGATGAAAATCCACTACTCGACACCGTAGATGACATCGACCGGGCGTTGGAAGGACTCCAACAGGCCATATCCGAGGCTGACGAGACATGCGTTCGACAAGTTCCTGTGAGGGGTAAGTTTGTTGCTATTGATTCCCACACCCAATTATTGATTCGATTGAGAAATGTGCGTAGACGCCAGTTTCAGAGGACTGGAGACCTGGGCAAAAAACGTGAAATGGCCGATCTGAACAGGCAGATTGCTTCCAGAATGGACTCACTCTGAAATGAAAGTTTCGGGCGTGTTGTCCAGAATCTGGACGACCGCTCCAGACCATTCTGGAAGGTAGCCAAGGTCCTGAAAAATCATCCCAAACCCGTTCCACCTCTCAAAGTCGAAAATGATGACGATCAGCGACATGTTTGCCGATCGCATTTGCTTTCTCCTGTGGGGTAATTAAAAAATTACCCCACAGGAGAAAGCAAATGCGATCGGCAAACATGTCGCTTCATCGCATTTGCTTGGCTCGACTATCCAAAGTCCGCTCGATGATCAGGTTGCGCAATGCGTTCAAAACCTAGATGCCTCCCCTTGTGTCGTGCCTCCGGCGGATATGATTACAGTACAACACATTTGCTCAGCGCTGAAATGCACCAAGAACATGAAGGCTCCCGGGTTTGACGGTATATTCAACTTGATCTTGAAGAGACTCAGCATGAAAGTGCAGTCTCTTCTAACCGCTATCTTCAACAGATGCTTGGAACTGCACTACTTTCCAAGCATCTGGAAAGTAGCAAAAATCATACCAATCCGCAAGCCCGGTAAGGATCCAACATTGCCTTCAAGCTACAGACCAATCAGCCTCCTTTCAGCGCTGAGCAAATTGTTCGAGAAACTCATTCTCAATCGTTTGCTCAAGTTTGTCGAGGAAAATAACATTCTCCTTCCGGAACAGTTTGGATTCAGAAAGGGGCACTCCACCAATCATCAGCTAGTACGGGTGATGAATAACATCCGAAGTAACAAAGCTGTATCCAAGTCCACAGCCATGGCCTTGTTAGACGTTGAAAAGGCGTTTGACAATGTTTGGCATGATGGACTTGTGTACAAGCTTTGTAACTTCAACTTTCCTTTACATCTTATTAAAATCACCCGTAACTACCTCCAGCAAAGGTCGTCTAAGGTATCGTTGAATGGTTGTCTCTCAGACACGTTTTCGATCCCAGCAGGAGTCCCGCAAGGTAGTCTGCTGGACCCCTTGCTTTACAGCATTTACACTTCCGACATTCCTCCCCTCGGTGACGGTTGCGTGTTTTTCCTGTTCGCAGATGATACCGCAATAGCCGTCAAAGGAAGGATGCCTCGCGAAATAACGAACAAACTTCAACGATGCCTTAATGCCTTTGCTGATTATGCCACCACGTGGAAAATCAAAATCAATGCCACCAAAACACAAGCGATCATGTTCCTCCATCGGCAATCGCCCAAACTGAAACCGGCTCCATCTTGTACTGTAATCATGGATGGCACAAGGGTTGAGTGGTCCGCCGAAGTAACCTATCTCGGGATGTTGTTTGACGAAAAGCTCTTATTCCACTCGCATGTAGAGAAAACCGTAATCAAGTGTTCCGCCTTGGTTAGGTGTCTGTATCCGCTGATTTGCCGCAGATCCCGCCTCTCAAGGGTGAACAAACTGGCCGTCTACAAACAAATCATAGCACCTGCGATCCTCTACGCAGCTCCGGTGTGGGAATCATGTGCACAGACTCACAGGAACAAAATCCAGGTCGCTCAGAATAGAGTGCTGAGGATGGTTCTTGATCGTCCTTTCGACACTAGAATAACAAATTTACATGAAGAGGCAGGCATTGCCGAAATAGATTCCAAAATTAACGAAATTAAGACTAAATTTGCACAAAAATGTAATTTATCAGAACATGCTTTGATAAGCAATTTGTATATAGTAGATTAGGTGTATATAGTAGTTGTAGGTTAGTTGTAGTTGTAAATAGTAGTTATAAGTAGTCTTCTTTTTCAAATTTTCAAGCAAACCAATCCCACCAAGGTGGTCATTCTCTAAAACAGGCCTGATAGGACTAGGAACTGTAATTAATAATAATTGAAATTTCACAGGAACTAAAGTTGAAAAGACGCATCTGTGTCACTTGATAAGTTATACATGTAAACCACACAAATTCAAGAAATATAGATCATTCAAAGTAAAAAAAAAAAAAAAAATTTCATTAGCTCATTTTGGCTTCGGACGGCGTGGTGAACAGCAATAGCAGCAGTAGGAAGGTGGTGGCTAGTCCACTCCTTCACAACTAACAAGCAACAATTGACTGGTAGTGGCAAAGGAGGAAAATGTCTAGTAAAGGAGGCGCCAAACGTCATCGCAAAGTTCTTCGAGATAACCGCCATCGGTCGTCATGCTCGCCGTGGTGGTGTAAAACGTATCTCCGGTCTGATCTACGAGGTGTGCTGAAGGTGTTCCTGGAAAATGAGGTCCGTGATGGTGTCACCTACACTAAACACGCCAAGCGTAAGTGGCCATGGATGTCCTCTTCAATAAAACGGCCCTTTTCAGGGCCATCAGGCTTACATCAGTAAAGAGTTGGAATAGAATTTATCTGTGCTTGTTTGCCCATATTCAGAACCACAAGCCCCCAACGACCACACAAAATGCTCTCCAGAGTTGTAGTCTTGTAACCAAACTTGGAAGCAGGGGTGCAAGTGATTTTGATTCATTCTCTTAATCAACTTTCTCTTTGAAAAAGATTACTACAAATTTGGTACGCCTACAATTCAAAACGGAAAGAGTTGAGATAATAGATAATTAATCAATTACAAGAACTAAATGCTCTTCACATTTATTCCGTCCACTAGCGGTCCTACGTCAAGCTTCCGTTCGTGCTCCTAGGCACAGACCCTTCTACTTTTTTTAGTATCGTTTTAAAGAATGTGCCTAACTTAAACTTTAAATTATCGATCATGTAGTTAACCAATCAATGATGAACATTTAGGAGCTGAATAGCTTCGCAACATTTGCTCACAAATGCTACTGTCCAATGTAAAAACAACGAAAGCCTCATCCACATGTCAGAAGCAACCGAAACGAATACCACCAACTTTAGTCAGGGAAGAAAGTTTTTCTTTTTTTTTACATCCTCACATTTCCGCCTAGCTTTTGTTCATTTCGAGCAATTTACTTTATTTGGTGTTAGGTTGTGTCTCTTTGCCGCGCCTCTTCAACAACTTTCACTTTTTTCTTCTTTCGTGGACTTCTCTGGGGATCAGCAAAGTGGAAGTTCAGTACAAGAGGTCTGTTGCGCTCCTTTGCCATTAGGGGTGGTCATGGTCTCGCCGGATCATCGCACGATTCGTAATTAAAGTTTTGTTTGGATAATTTGGAGATTGGATTGCATCATTGACTGACCTTCAAGTAAATTGATCGCCCATCGAAGATGACATCCCAATTTTCGCCCAGCAGCATCATATTCGCTTTTATGTCCCGGGGTGTCAATTTCATCCAAATTGGTATGGAACACCCTGCCTGTTAGTTGAGGGGAAAAGGGACAAGGCAAACGAGGCGGCAACCCAAACGCAATATGACAAGTCGGAAACGGGCCGGGTGGGATCTGTATCGAATAAAACAAGCTCATTCGAGATTTCCACCATATCGAGATGTAGGCACCGAAAGCTTTTGGGGCTCATATGTTGCTTTTGCCCCAAGTGCGGAGCCAAAGAACCGGAAAGAGGAAACAAGGCAGAAAGTCGTCGCAAACGTAAACGACTTTGGCTGACTGCTAACTGACAGGCAACTTGACTCCATATAAAAGAAATTTTGCGAATCTTTTGTAGTGGAGGTCTCTCCATCCGTTTATGGGCGATCCTGCAGGCGACTGGGGGAAGGCAGGAGGCATAAATGCGCAACTGTTGGGTGTTGCTGGTTGGAAGTTGTTCGCTTTTGTCCTGTTTTGTCGCACGCCAGCCACTTGACATCAATCAAAGCTTCTTTCTTCTTTTCTCGATTGCGTGTGTGTTACGCTGTTATTGGAAAGGAAAATATTTTCTTTTGTTCTTGAGCTTCGAAACGATTGAGTTCTTTTGGGAGTTTTGTCGAAATATGATTTGAGTGGGAACATTGTTTTCCAACGTTGGAGATCAAACAGATTTTGATGGAAATATCCCATTTTGTCGACGAGAGAGGAACGGATTCTTGTGTAATGTTATTTCATATGTTGCGGTGATTTACTTTTCGGTTGAATAAGTAAACGTACCAGTTCGGAAGAGGACGTAATGCTATCGAGTGGTCGGAATCGGGCATTGGTATTAATAAAACGCTGGTGGCCAAAACAAAACTAAAAAAAAACGGATCTCAAGATTCCATTTTCAATGCTGAACATTTCCTTGGAATTAACACTACATGTACAGTTGTTCACAAAGTGAAAAACCATTAACTGGAATGTCTTAACCGTCAAGATTCTTAAATTACATTTAAAAAACGAATTTTTTAGACAATTTAGATGATGATTGGAACTTTTCCAACGATATTCTGAAGATTACATCTAAACCAAATCAGAAAATGTATAATTTTATTATAGATTTGCATGAAAAGTATGCAGAATTTGAAATGTTTCGTGACATGAGCAGTTTATGTAATATGGTCGCCGGAAGGTTTTTAGTTTTTATGTAAGCTTATTGTTTGAACAAAGTTTGCTTCCCCAATGGCATTACGCCTAGAAAATAATTTTGTAAAGGGTTTATACAAAAACACGCCCGCTGCAGTTCATTACAAGAACAGCCATTACATTTGTTCTATGAAACATATGCAGAGGATGTAATAAACTCAACCTTAGTGTAGAAATTTTGGCAGATATTTTCAATGAATTCCTTGGAGAAATCCAACATATTTTTGAAAAGAATTCCATGAAGTTCGCGAGAAGAAATTTTTGTGAAATCTATGATTCCATGGTAGATATAAGCATGGGGATTGTGAATACAGGATAATATTAATAAAAATCCAACAAACAAAACCAAATCGATCACGTTCTAATCGACGGGAAATTGTTTTTCCATAATATCAACGTTCACACATGCCGCAATGCGTGTTTAGATTTGAAATGATGATGGCCGGGTATGTTATTTTAAATACTCAAACCCGACCCGTACTCGGGGCTTAAATTTTTCAAGAACCCGTACCCGACCCGATCCCGAAATGGGATTTTTTTTAAACCCGTAGAGTAAAGTGAGGCAAGAGTACGCAGGCGGTAAAAGTACATACTGGTTCGAAAGACAGATAAACGAAATGATGGAACAATGATAATAAGTGGAATTGAAGCCTCTACTGAATACAATCTTACTTGAAAAATATTGCGTATTTGGAATAATCCGCCTAAAGGCGCCAGGAGCATGTATTTCTTCGATTTTTGAATTTTGATATAAAATTACAATTTTCTTTTTTTTTTATTTATTACTTTATTTGTACAGGCTCAATCGAATAAACTTTACAGAGCCGAGTTATCATTTTCGTAATACATTATTGATGTCTTATATTTAAAGTTAAAGGAACTGGACCGGATACTCGCGGTTGTCTCGAGGTTAGTGGAGATTTACAATTTTTTTTGGATGGGAAAAGGGAGAGGGAGGTTTGAAATGTGGTTAACGATACAAATATTGATTACAATTTTCTGGAATTGATATATTTGATGAAGATTGTAACCTTAGTATTCCAGTATTATGATTGATCTATGTGATAGGTATTTAATGGTATGTATCAGCAGACGATATAGGAAAGACGTAGTTTATGGAAGACCTTTTTCATTATTGACTTTGAGTGGGACAAGAGTACGAATGGCTTAGAGTGGTGGACATATCGTTTTGATTCTGAAAATGATGATAGAACCTGATTTTTAATTATTAAGATTAAGTGCAATAATATTACCGAATATATGAATAACATCAGTTTGTATGATTTTATGTTGATTTTAACCACTAAAATCACAAATCTTCAACAGTTAAACAAAGAAAACAGTTAAGATCAAATGTGCATAAATATGACGAACTAAGGTCCATTTTTGATTTGTTATTGATTTCAAAAGCAGTCATTTGTTCAAAATATACATTTGAGAAACATTTAATAAAATGCTCACTGATGAAACATAATGTGAAGTTTTTGGTAGTGGGTCCAAACAGCACCGCATTTACGCCCGTTCAAGCGAAATTATACAGGTAAACTGGCAACCTTCAATCTTCGGTTGCTTGTGTTCGGGTTTTTTTCGTCATCATCATCATTTCCTCCCATCATCATTTGTTTAGATCAGTCAGTCATTATCAGTAGCTTGAAGTGAATAAACCTAAAATTGAAACTTAATATTTCTGTGATTAAATAGAAGGTGGGGAAGAACTCTTTTTCTTAATTTCGTGCAACCGAAAATTGCAAGTGTGTGTATCAGTGAAATTCGGAGTACTGGCATCTCTGATCTTCTAAAGTGCATCGTATGCACTTTCTTCCCTGTGCGCACACTGGGGCCGTGCTGTGGCCTCAATTCGCAAAGTTGAGACACAACGTAGGAGTAAGTTTGAACATTTTTTGGTGCCATGACTAGGATAAACGGCCGGTGGGCACTACGGGACCGCCATTATTCCAGTCCGGAACAATAGAAGACGCGCCATTGCTGGTCGAAGGTGAAGCACCTGCTAGCGGTCGATTGTTCGAGTATTTCTGATTTGTATTTGATACAAGGCTCGCTCAATCGGATTCCAGGTAATTACCTGTCCGATTCTTCCCACGTATCTCTCAGGTGCGCTTTAGATCTTCGTTTCTTTCCGTTCAAGCACCTGTCTCGAAGGTTAGAGAGCGCGATTGTCGCCATCCTTGATTGGGGCACACCACGTTGGCCATCCGGCGCCATCTTCGAGCTGTTCATTGTGTGGACAGGTCCGCTGCTGTTCTTCGGCGGACAATTGAGGCTTTCTTCTGGAGCATTCCTCAGCAAAGCCACGCATTTTTTGTATCGCTACGTACGTGCATCAAGCATACAGTTGCGTATTCATCGCATCGATTTTCATCTCGGCGGCTGTTTCGCCGAATACCTGAAGATTTTGATTAAATCAAGGCACGCTAAGCCTTGGACTAGTGCTCGTCATGCTTGGCTACATCCCGTTGGAGTTGGATTCGACACTGCACTATGGAAGAATCCAAGAGCAACAACCAAGCGCTGCTTTCACGGAGGGAGAGTCTTCCCGCTGCTCTGGGTCGGGTTGAGGCATTTATTGAGGTCTACGATGCTGCGAGGGACGCAAGGCAGGTTCAGCTTAGGCTGGACCACATAAAAAAACGTTTGGGCCTGGTTGGAGGACGTGCAGACGGAGCTGGAGTCCATCGAGCAGGATGAACAAGGTAAGCGAATGCATAAGGAGGTACGTACTACCTTTGAAGAGAGGCTGTTCGCAATAAAAGCCAATCTAACATCTAAACTTCCTGTTCTTTCTAATGACGCTCGAATCCCTCAAGCTATTGGCCATAATTCCACTCTCTCTGGGTTAAAGCTGCCCACAATTTCACTCCTCGAGTCCCCTATGCAGTGGTTGGGTTTCCATGACACGTTCTTGGCTTTAATTCACGCAAATCCCGACGTGCCAGAAATTCAGAACTTTCATTACTTGAAAGCCGTAGTGAAAGGGGAAGCTGCACAGCTAATTGGAACGATCGCAATGCAGCGAACTACAACTTGGCTTTGGCTACTTTGGTAAAGCGCTATGCGAACGATTATCTTTTGAAGAAGCGACATTTGCAGGCACTCTTCGACATTCAGCGCATGAAGAAGGAGACAGCATCGATACTGCACGCCTTGGTGGACGAGTTTGAACGCCACACGAAGACCTTGAGGCAGATGGGTGAAGGCAGCCCTAAGTTTGCACCTTTAGAATTGATAAAACGATCCATAAAATATTGAAAAACGTTCCATTAAAAACATCCAAATGGTCCATAAAACATCGGAGAAAATCCCTAAAAAAGTGTGGATGATCCATAAAAAATATCAATATTATCAATATTTTATGTGAAATTTAGCAACACAATTGTAAAAATGTACCACTAAATTTCTAAATAATGAGCATTGGAATTGTACGAATTACCCATAAACATATTGCAATTGATCCATAAAACATTCAGCAATGAACCTTAAACTAAAGAAAGTGATCCATAAAAAATCAAGTTTGCACACTTAAAAATATAGGCATGATCCATAAATTAGACGTATATTATTCATGTTTAGGACACTATTTTTTTTAAATTTTGATCCATAAACCTTGAAAAATTGCTCCACTGCTTATCTACTTAGATTTACTGTCCTGCCCGTGTATTTAAGGTAGATGTGCGAAGCGATGGGTGACCTCGGAGTGGTCGTGAATTACCAGGCATTCTGAAATGGGTCACTGGAGCTGCAATAGAGCTAACACCTTCTAACTCCCGGACTAAACCTGCTTTAATTTAAGGGTAATAAAAAGCAGTTTTCTTCCATACAATGAGAATGGACGGTCACTCCCAGCCCCATTCAGTTGATTCATTGTACAATTTCACTGATTCTGATCAATCACGGAGTGCAGTCAATCTAAGCTAAGCTAGCTATTGGTTATCCTATTTGTATAGAGTTTATAGTACTACATATCTTTCATTATTGACTTTACATCATTTAATATTATTGTAAATTACATTTTATTATACTTAATGTTAGCTATTATGAGCGGCTCCAGGGAAGCATAGTGTCAGCTTGAAAAGAAATCTGAATCATTCACTATCTGTTTTGTAAAAATCTTGTGTTTATTGTATCTTGTTACATGGCATTATAACGCATTTTCAATATTACATTACATTTAAATAAGTATTAACCCGGTTACACACATTTCAGGTCATCCAGGTCTTAAATAAGATGGGATCCGTTCCTTTTATCAACAGTTGTGATATTGCATCATATGCTGAAAATATATGAATTATCGCGTATTTCTGTTGTTCATTACATACCAGGTGAGGGCTTAATCATGTTTTGCCATCTAGTGTTTTGGTTTTGAGATGCTCGATAACCTTAGAGGGATCGGTTTTGCTTAATGAGCAGAACATCATGGGTTTAATCCCAAGCTCTCCCACAACATAACACAACACAAACATATCAAGTATCATTCTAGCTAAAAATATTTATTTGCATAATATAACCTGGAAATTTCAGGGTTACATCTTCCTTATTGGGAGCTGAGGAGACCTAGAGCTGCATCATATTGTATGTAAAATAATTATTATTTTCATTGCGGAATACTAGTTTTTTTTCATCCATTTAAATGTATTTTCATTATTACGTATTTTAATGTTCTGATATATTTCATTTCTCCATTACATATGTTTACTATATATATATATAAATAAATACTGGGTTGGGAGGGAGCATCAGGGTATCATTTGACCTGGAACTGGACGATTGGAGTGGTATGACAACCGGAGTCTAGGAGGGAATAAACACTATCATTTTCTTTATCCTACCGATTCGATTGTGATGGTGTGAATTCTACTCCAACAGTTTCATGGAGATTGACGCGCCCTTCTTAACAAACCATCCTGTAGGAAGCTTAGTAAGTATTGCGAATTGCGTTATTCGATTTGTTGGATCGTATCGTTGGAAGGAGATTCTTAAATTCCCGTGGATTTCGCGTAAGTGCCTCTGCTTACGGGTCCACCCCACCGTTTTTGGCCCTTCATACAGCGATATTGTGAATTCAGATCGGTAGCTCAAATTGATCTTGCTATTAAGTGGAGCTGCATACAAGACAAGATCTTCGAACTGTGAACTCACAGTTCCGTTGAACCAAACCTTAGATAGGTCGGAGCATGAACGAGAAAAAAAGAGGTAAAGAAGATACAATTCCAAACCATTTAAAAAACGTTTTACAGCTAGATTATTTTAATTGCCTAAATTTGTTAATATACCTATCGTTTAATTAAATTGTAGTTATTTGTAGTGAACTAGCTACCAACAATCAATACGAAACTAACGATTTTAAATTGGCTCACTACTTGACTTGCCTATTGGTCCCAAGCAAATCGATTAACGTACCTCATTCTAGTCAAAATTATAGTACTACACAATGTTTGTTTTGATTCGCTATGAAAGTTTGACAGGTAAAATGAGGGGTTCGTGGATTTTCTCGTGTTTTATAGGGGTGCATCAATAAGCTTCTGACCGAAGATAGTACCAGAGCTTAGCCAAAAAGCTGAGCACATTTCTTCGGGACCTTCTGGTCTTAAAGTTGCCTCTATGTAGCTACTGAAGTAGGTTAGTTGGAGGTGAAATGCGTGCAAATATTGAATTTAATAACCCTATATTTGCTTAATCTAGATACTACAGTTTGATCCTAAAATCTGGTAACCTACAATTTGTTCCTAAACGCTATATACATGATTTACCCTAAGTAACTAGTAAGTAGCTCATTCTACATCGTTTGCGTGCTTAACTAAAATAATAATTGAATCCCTAAATGCTAAATCTAGCCAAATCTTTGTTAAAGAGTGACGGAAGATAACTCTCGGTTTGAAAATCTCCCGCTCACCCTCCTATCGCTTTTCATGGAGGAATTTCTCTTCCTCCAGCGCTTTCTTATTTGCGCTTTTCTCCTGCAGCAACTGGTCTAGGGATTCTTCCAGGCTGACCACATTGGTACTTCCTTTTCCAGATTCGGTTACGGCATCACTCCTCACTCTATTATTTCTGCTAGGTGATTTATTTATTTGAGACAGACTTCTTGGTTCCTTTTGCCACCTTATAAGCATTAAGATTGGTTTTGATTTTATATTAGTTTAATAAAACCTGTTTCAGCTTCAAACTGTCCAAAACGAGACTGCTCTGAGGAAGTTGCTTTTATTAATACGAACATGGCTATATTTTTAAGTGCGCAAACATGATTTTCTATGGATCACTTTCTTTAGCTTAAGGTTCACTGCTGAATGTATTATGGATCAATTACAATATGTTTATGGGTAATTCGTACAATTTCAATGCTCATTTCTTAGAAATTTAGCGGTACATTTTTACAATTGTGTTGCTAAATTTTACATTAAATATGGATCATATTGATATTTTTTATGGATCATTCACACTTTTTTAAGGATTTTCTCCGAAGTTTTATGGAACATTTGGATGTTTTTTATGGAACGTTTTCCAATATTTTATGGATCATTTATTGGTTTTTATGTTCAAAAGTATGTTTGCCATGGGTGAACCTACCGGTCAATGGAGCAACATTCTTGAGCATCTGCTCTATACTCGGCTACATGACGACACTTTCAAGGCGTGGGAGGTGCACGCATCGACCGTGGAGAATCCGGACTATCCGTGCTTCA
This sequence comes from Ochlerotatus camptorhynchus, assembly GCF_037179485.1. Classification (NCBI taxonomy): domain Eukaryota; kingdom Metazoa; phylum Arthropoda; class Insecta; order Diptera; family Culicidae; genus Ochlerotatus; species Ochlerotatus camptorhynchus. Next base: position 1,331,944 of record NW_027040668.1, on the reverse strand, counting down.
TCGAATCTATTTCAGTCAACCACCATGCTCCTCCATCCGTTCCCCAAACCCAGTCATCATAAACGAATACCACTTGGTTGCACATCGTTCTGCTTAAACCTGAAAAGATATAGAAAAGCGCTGCTGTCGTGCCTCTGCTCATCATTCTCTGCTTGATCGTCAAGCAGTTCAGTTCGGTGTTAGCACACTCTGTCGTGTTGGTCGAAAAGTTCGTGGCGATAGTGTTCGCACTCTCTCTTTCGCCGGTTTTTGAGTGTGCCTACCCCGAAATGGGGAAGCATCTCTCGCGAAGCCCGGTGAAGGAAGCTTGGGTGTACCTACATCCGATAGGTTTGCTTTTCTACCCATGGATGGGAATATTCAGTCAGCAAGAAGAGGAAGAAGAATCGGGGCCAGTTCGATGGCACGATTGGTTGCGACAATGCCTCTGCGACGAACGGAGATTTCGGTGATGCTGCCGAGAAAGAAATCCGGCAACCGGTACAAGCTAGCCCCAAGTACAGTCTATTGGATGACAAGGAAGGACGAAAACGTGAAAACGTACCCGGATTGCCTTTTCCTGGTACACTTCCAGAAAGGAACGGTGACGCTCAACGCGCTGAAAGCCATCCGCTCCATCAATTCAATCATCAAAACGCGAGGATTTCAAGCGCATCCGAAAACAGACGTCCACCAATAATCAACTAGGACGAAGGAAGGATAAGGCCCCGGCTTTCACGGCAGAGGACTTTCCACCTCTTCATGGACAAGCGAATCCAAGGGTGTGATTCAACCCCCCCCCCCCTCCCTCAAGAAACGTCTGGACCTTCTGCTGGACAAAGCTCTCCATCCCCCCTGGATTCTGGAGGCAACCAACAGCTCAAACAAATAATCCCGATCTGTTCTGTTCGCAGTTGACATCCAAAGTCCATCCTTTTTTCCATATTCTGCACAAAAGATACGTTCTGCCCCGTCTTATTCATAATAATAAGTATAATAGTCAAAAATGCATGACAAAGATCAATTTTGCGTGGCTCTACGATACTGCGGTCGTCTAGGATGGTCTAGGTCTAGGATGCAACCCTTTTTTATATCTTTTCAGGTTCAAGCAGAACGATGTGCAACCAAGTGGTATTCGTTTATGATGACTGGGCTTGGGGAAATCGTTTAGTTTATGAAAACAGTGATAAAATTATCATTTACGCATTTTTCAAAAGTTTTTTGATTAAAATTTGAAGAATTATTTATTTTTAAGTAATATCCTATCGATTGGCGTATTTGAATTTTAATTGCATCTATAAATGACAAAGTTACAAGCGTTAAAAACCAAACACTATTTCACCTCACATTTTTTTTTTATTTGTACCCCAGTATAGTCGACAAAGACGTAGTTCTACGTCAAAAAAGTACGAACTCCCTTAAGATGAGCCGAGAATGTCAGGGAAGTATAGACACTTTCTGAGAACTTATAAAAGCATCAAAAAAATTGATTTCATAATTAGATATACTTCGGAATTTTCACAGAAGTCCAGGAAACAAAAAAAAGGAAGTTCAAAAGTGTTTCAGAGCAGAATCAAAATATTGTAGAATTGATCTGGAGCAATCTGAGACTTAAAGGGCAGTTCACATAATTTCGAAAAATTCAGGGTAATTCTGGAATGTTCAGCAAAGTTCGGAGAGAGTGACTAGAAGTTATATTAACATCAGGAAATGTGAGAGTATTTAAAAAAAATATGATTATCCTCCCCAAGAGACATTGCTTGTTTTATCGAGGTTCTAAAGCATGCTACAAGTCGATTCCCGGTCTGGTCAAAGAATTTTTCTGGATGGAAAATTTATCGACTTCCCTGGGTATAGAGTATGATTGTACTTGTCACACGATCTTACTAATTCAAGAATGGTACAGGCATCAAAAGCTCTCAATTAATAACTGTGGAAGTGCATCTAGAACACTAAGCTGAGGTAACGCAATAAGCTAATATGCGGTATGCTTTGATTACAATTCAGCAAATTATGATAACATTAGAAATAGATTGAACATTGTCGATTGGCAAGCAATATTAAGAACTGCAGGAAATGTTGAATGTGCAGTTGACGTATTCTACAATGTGTTGCTTGAAATAATTCTTGAAGAAGTGCGAACTAAAAGAAGAAGACGTCAGAGTCATGCAAAACATCCAGTTTGGTACAACAGGAAACTGAAAAATTTAAAAAATCGAAAGCAAAAAGCGCACAAATTTTATAAAAAATATAATAGTGAAGAAACTTTGGCATACTATTTAGACATTTGCGATCAGTTAAATTTGGCCGTGAATATGGCATTTGAGGAGTATAATTTAAAAACTGAACTTGAAATAAAATCTTGTCCTAGAAACTTCTTCAATTATGTGAAAACCAAATTAAAATCTGATAATTTTCCCTCAAAGATGCATTTGGACGATAGGATAGGTGAGAACTCGGATGATATATGCAATTTGTTTGCAAATTTCTTCCAAGAAATATATACTACGTTTTCAGAAGAGGACCGTGACCGTGAATATTTTGAATCATATCCAGAATTTTCAAGTGACATCAGCGTAAGTCAAATCAAGGTTCATGATATCTTAAAGGGTTTAAACAATTTAGATGCATCTAAAGGTCCTGGCCCTGACGGTGTTCTGCCAGTTTTTATGAAAACTTTAGCAATTGAACTTACTGCTCCATTATTTTGGATTTACAATATGTCACTGGAATCCGGAAACTTCCCTAAAATATGGAAAAACTCGTTTTTAGTGCCTATCTTTAAATCGGGTAAAAAATCCGACATACGTAATTATCGTGGTATAGCTATTATCTCTTGCATTCCGAAACTTTTCGAGGCAATTGTAAATGACAAACTCTTTCTTCAAATTAAAAACAGAATAACTACTATGCAACATGGCTTCTTTAAAGGCCGTTAAACAACTACGAATTTTCTCGAATAAATTAATTATTCCTTGAATGCAATGGATAACGGAAACCATGTAGAAGTGTTGTATTCAGATTTCAGCAAAGCGTTTGATCGAATTGACATACCCATGCTTCTTTTTAAACTTCAAAAAATGGGAATTCATTACGCACTCCTCAAGTGGCTTGAATCATATTTAACTGACCGCCATCAAATAGTAAAATACAAAGGAAAGACATCGAATCCCGTTGATGTCACTTCTGGAGTTCCTCAAGGCTCCCATTTAGGACCACTTTTATTTATTCTCTTCGTCAATGACATATCTTTCATTATTAAGAAATTGAAAGTTTTAATCTATGCTGACGACATTAAACTTTTTTTTTTAAATAAAAGATGCCAAAGACATCATCACATTCAAAGAGGAAATACAGATATTCCATACTTGATGCCAAGAAATCCTGCAACAATTAAATATAAAAAAATGTAACTCAATTACCATAAGGAGAAAACAAACCCTACCCGATATAACAATCACTTAAGGAAACCATATCGTAGAAAAGTGTGATAGAGTCAGGGATCTAGGTGTTATTTTGGACTTAAAACTAACTTCTACCGATAATTATAACAAAATTATTAACAGAGCTAACAACATGCTTGGTTTCATAAAACGTTTCTGCTATAACTTTCACGATCCATCTACGATAAAAACATTGTACATTGTTTATGTAAGATCGATATTAGAATATTTCAGCATAGTTTGGTCTCCTTTTTCAATCACACACGAAGAAAGAATAGAGTCCGTTCAAAAGCAGTTTCTATTGTATGCACTCCAAAAGTTAGGTTGGACTGTATTTCCTCTGCCATCTTACACAGCTCGGTGTATGCTCATAAATATCCAAACATTAAAAGAACGTCGTGAATTTGCTATGATTTCTTTCGTAAACGATATCGTATCACATCGAATTGATTCAATAGAACTATTGTCATCCTTAAATTTATATACACCATCTAGGCATTTACAAAACAGAAATATATTTGCTACAAATCGTCATCGTACGAATTATGCCAAATTTTTACCCTTGAACCAAATGATGGATACATATAATAAGCACTGCGATAACATTGACTTTTCAATGACAAAAACTAAATTAAAGCAATATTTTAATTCGTCGCATAACGTCAACTAGAAGTAATGTTTTAACTTTTTCTTAAGACATATTATAAAAAATATAAACAAAGACAACATTGTAAAAATAGCACTTAAGACAACAATTGTAAAACGGTCTACACTGATTGACGATAAATAAATAAATAAATAAATAAATAAACAATAAGCTTGAAATGTGAAGTAGAAGATAATTATTTTGGAAATTTCACAAATTGGCGAAAATTTAACTTTTAAGAAGATGAAGTTCTCTAAATAACTTAGCTAATTTTCGGCAATTTGTGAAATTCCCATGATAATTATCTAATTCCAATATTTTAAAAAATAATACGATATTATCAAAAATTTCCACAGATCTTCATAGAAATTAAGATACTTTTAGATAGTTTGATGATATTCAGTGAAATCCCGAGTACATTGAGGACGCACAGATTGCTTTGGAGCAATCCCATAAAATTAATAAATTTTGCAAAGACTTATAAATAGTTTCATGGAAGTATAGGATATTCATAAAATTCTATGAAAGATCTGAAAACCTCGTAAACGTCAGGGAATAATGAATGTTTAGGGAACCTCAGAGAAGCATAGACATTTTCAGGGACGTCCAGAGAAGTTCAGATAAAATATGTAATTTAAGAAAATCTAGTGGAAAACTTTAGAAAATTTGAGGCAATTAATTGAACGTCAGTAAAATCACGAGTACTTAAAAAATACTGAGAAAAGCAGGACGGTCTAAAGAACTCTTAGGAAATGCAGACATCTTTTGGACAGTTTAAATAATATCAGGAAAGTCTAGCCTATTGGTAAATCTAGCTTAAGGGCAGTTCCTTGAATTGTTGAAAAATATCGAGAACTTCAGTGAAAACCTTTGATCTTTGTCTTAAGAGGTCTTAGAAGGCCAAGTCTGAAGTGCACAGGCCACATCCCAGAAGGCTTGGTGGACATGGTGATTGATATGAGGACTTCATTAAAAATATTTGATTTATATTAATTATTTCGTTTTGATTCCAGGAAAATTGAGTAAACTTAAATAAGTTTCAGAAATTTCAGGGAAGTCCCTTAATTAAACAATCGCCTTTCTCCTTGATGGTGTGCTTGGGGTTTTTGATACTCGTATTGTGTTTCAGGCTGTCATTTTCAACTTTTTGCTAGGTTCACATAGCTGTTTGTTCTATCGACTCCTTATTTGTATTTTTCATTTTAACTTATTTGAGGCTTTCTTAAAATTTATTTTAAATACCTGGATCCTTTAACATTTCTATTCATTTTTCTAGTTTTTTCTTTAGTTTTTATTTGATTAACTTTTTCCTCTGGGGGGCGACCCCGGCGTAGTGGTTAACATCCATACCTCTCACGCCAAAGTTACGAGTTCAAATCTTACCCCCGGACAAGTCACGAATGACCCAAGAGTGTTAAAGTGACTATAATAATAATAAAAAAAAACTTTTTCCTCTTTGAATACGATACCTATTTGTATTAGTTAATGATCAGTTCCAATCTGTGCAGTGCTGTGTTCTTAAAATTTGAGCTAAGTAGTCGCACCCAATATTGACTTGCGCCCTTAAAATATAAATTTGCCTAAAATAACGACGTCGTTTCAAATAGTTTACTATCTAGTTCAGGCCTGCCCAACCTTTCAAAACTTGCTTTTTGAATGGCTGTAACTATTTTCGATGAACATGTTTGAAGCGGCATTTTGTTTCTTTCTCATTCATGCTGGGTTTAAATTCATAATTATGAATAAAATTGCAATAAAATTATGCCCTTGCTGAGATCCAGAGACCACGTCCGGCCCTGTGTAATACAGATTACATTCTCATGCTAAATTATGTCGGTACTATCTGAAGTGATTCAGTAGTTTCTAAAGCTTTTTTGCAGTAATTCAGTACTTTCAAATTGATTCAGAGATTTTCTGAAGTGTTTCAGTACATTCAGAAGAGATTTCGAACTTTTTTGAAATGATTCTGTGCTGTACAAAGTTATTCGGATTTTTCTGAAGTGAATAAATATTTTATGAAGGGGTTTGAAACTTTTCTGAAGTGATTCAGTTATTACAAAGTGATTCAATTCTTGAGGAAGCTATTGCAAACTTGAGAGAATTGATACAGTATTTTCCGAAGTTTTGTAAAATGATTCAGTCCTTTCCGGAATTATTCAGATCTTACGGAAGCGAATACAAATTTTCTAGAAAGGTTAAGTATTTTCCAAAGAGTTTCGGAAATTTTCTTAAGTCATTCAATACTATCCGAAGAATTTTCGAGCTTTTCTGAAGTGATTCAGTACTTTCAGAAATGATTTACTTTCGGAGTGATTCCAAACATTCCTGAAGTGAATCAGTACAGTCTGGAGTGATTCCGAATTTTTCTGAAGGGATTCAGTACTTTCTGATTCGATTTCGAACTTTTCATAAGTCATTCAGTGCTCTCTGAAATGATTTAGTACTTACCGAAGTGATTCCGAACTTTTATGAAGTGATTAACTACTTTTCAAAGTGATTCTGAATGATTCTCAAGTGATTCAGTACTTTCCGAAGTAATTACGAGCTTTTCTGATATGATTCCAAACTACTCTCCCATACCTCACCGTCAATGAATTTTGAAAGCATCATCACGTCAAAATTTATATCTTACCGCCATTAAGAATTTGCCCCGTTAGTGGTTAACCTCAATCGGATGAACTTTGTAACAGTTAAGTGTTTTCTAATAGTTGGAGATGCTGAACGTCAAATATCAGACTTAAAGTTGTCGTTTTATATAATAGATGAGGATATGAAAGTAAAGAGTTGATTGTTCTGTTAGAGTACGGCAGTATGAAAATTGTATTTAGAGAGTAGAAAGCGAGCAAAGGTCAATTTTGAGGAAGTCACAAATCGGGTTGATCATCTCCTTTACCAAACTCTCTGTTGGGAAGGGATGGTGAGGGGTATCTCTGGAGTTCATGATCCCGATTCGTGCCTTCCTTCTTTCTTCTTGAACGTGTATATAAGGGACCAGGAGCGGTAGCCATTTAAACTAAAAATAGCTCTCCCTGACCGTGTACATCAGCCACATAAAATTTAAAGATTTGTATCTTTTTACCCTTCTTACAAAGAAGGGTATAGATATCACTTGAAAAACCGACTATCGATCCGAGGCCCGGAGAGCCGAGTGTCATATACCATTCGACTCAGCTCGACGAGATCGGAACATGTCTGTGTGTGTGTGTGTGTGTGTGTGTGTGTGTGTGTGTACGTGTGTATTTGTGTATGTGTGTGTGTATGTAACGAAATGAATGCGCTCACGTTTCTCAGCAACCGCTCAACCGATTTGGACAAACTCGGCGCCAAATGATAGGTCTTGGGGTCCCATTGAACGCTATTGAACAGTTTTGGAATCGGTGAACCGGTTCCGGAGATATGGCCGGAATAAGATCCGGTGAATATGGGCCTTCACGCTGGATTTAACGGAAAACGTATCAAAACCACCACCACATTGGACACACTTGGATATGTTCCGGGTACCCCGGGGAAGTTGCTTGAATATGAATTGAATTAAAACCCATTAAATCACATTAAAATACGATGATAAGGTGATTGGTAGCCTCACCAAATAGACTACACCCGGATATATTCCGGGTACCCCCAGGCAGTGGCGTAGCGTCACTGGATGACACCGGGGTGGGGGGCTTGGTCACTGATAATGACAATAAAATAAATAAACTTGAATAAGTAAGAAGGGTCTGATCACACCATAGGTGGATAAATTTGGGTTTTTTACTTGAAATGGTTTACCAAGGGGGGTGGTGCTAGCATTTTTAATTTATTTTTATTTTTCCAGATCATATTTCCAGGGGCGCAACTATTTAAAATTTAACATTATTTATAAATTTTTCCTCCATCATGTTTACCAGAAGCGGAAGACATTTTAAATTTAATTTGTTTTTATTTTTTTCGGTTATCTGGTCTACCATGGTTACTATATTCATTTCATATTTTTATTTTGTTAATGTTTCCATGATCATGTTTACCGAGAGCGCACGCCATTTCAAATTTAACGTATTTTAAATGTTTTCCTGAAGTTGTCTTGCGAGGACACAAACCATTACAAAATACAGCAATTTTTACCCCTGATCATGTAGGTATGTCAGGGGCGCAGACTATTTAAATTCTTAATTTTTTATTTTTTTTCTGATTTAAGATTTTTGTCAATTTTGAACGTGTTTACCAGATGCACTTGCCAATTAAAAGATAACATTTATATTTCAATATTTCCTCAAATTTGTCTAACAGGGGCGTGAGCTACTTGAAATTTAGCATTTTTTCCCCTGAACATGTCAACCAGGCTACATATTTTAAATTTATATTTATTTCAATTTTTCCCCAGGGGCACAACCATTTAAAATTTTATATTTTTTCCAGTTTTCCCCAGATTTTCCTTTTTCTGAACATGTATAGCAGACACGTTTACCACTTCAAATTGAAAAATTTCAATAATTTTAAACATGCTTACTAGGGGCGCAAATAATTTCAAATATAACCTTTTTAATTTTTTCCCTGAATGTGTATATCAGGGGCGCAAGCCATTTCAAATTTTACGATTTTGATAATTTTTCGATGAACTTGTCTACGGGCGCTTGCTATTTCAAATATACCGATTTTTGAATTTCCTCCTGAACATGTATATTGGATTGGAATGCTATATTATACCTATTTTGTAAACTTTTTTTTCAGTTTGGTGCTAAGTAGTCGTCGGCAACCCTCGACTACTCACAACCACAGCTCTGGTCCATTGTCCTTTAAGAAATTTAATCCATATGCTACTGTACTGAGGAACTAGAATATGATCAATTTGGCTTTGTTTATCTTTGCATTTCCAAGTAACTTGTACATCTTTACCAATTTTAGAAGACACGTTTTTAAGTTTTGATGTATGCAGAAATATTTTAAGGAGATCTCCATTATCATTACAATAGTATGTATTTAGAATCCAAGAGGTGAAATACTTAAACCTATCTTAATACTTCTTAATCCAGGGCTTGTTTTAATCAACTGGGAAAGGGGCTTTATTTTTTGCCAAGGGCGCTTGCTACGACGCTGGTGATGGGATATATTTTCGGTGAATTCTATAATTCCTAGCATAATCAGATCAACCACCATATTTCATCTGTCCCAATGATCCAATTATAGAGAGCAACACTATGTCTTCTGCCCTCTTCTGCTCGAAAGGTGCGCGAGACAGGCTGAACATATATTTATTTTGGACCAAATTAAATTTCACCTTTTTACGACCCCGATTGCATCGAACAAGGATATAACCCTTCTCAAATGCTGCTATCAGGCAATCGGAAAATAAAACTAACCGGTTCAAATGTATGGACGCACTCGGTGGGGATCGAAATGATATTCGAAGCTGTATATGAGGTGTTGCGATAATAATAATAATAATAATAATAATAATAATAATAATATTTTTCACCTCGCTTTTGCAATCCATTTTCCTCGTCACCATTGTCGTCCTCGACGTCAGCCTATGCTTACAGGTCTAGAGGAAGGCAACTCCTAAGTGGTGAGACCTTATCGCTTCGTCTACGGTCGATAGAATGTTGCCGGTAGGAAAAGGGTCACCATTTCGATTGTTGTCACAGTAGGGCGACGGCCGGTGGCATAAAGCATCAATGATGAAGAAAAGGTAAACCAATGCGCTGCTGTAGGGAACCTCGATAGCGTAGCCAACGGAAGAAGGGTTTAACCAATCCACTTTTGTGCCCTTTCCAGAAGAGTGGAAGGTGGGTGCTGAGTGAAGAACTTTTTTCGATTACAGATTTTCCGCTCCTCTATAATAATAGATTAGCGCATTCTTGTCACAATAGAAATCCAATTTGGTCTTGGATCATTGGGTTATTTTAGAAAAATACAGGGATGCTGATGATCACTTTATTTTAAAATCTCTACAGTTAAGATTAAAAATGACAGTGGATGATTTTAATGTTTTGCGACAACTTAATTTATTTTTAAAATTAAAATTCTAAAAACTGTGCATCCCTGTCTGGCGGAGGGCACTACGCCACGAAAAGAAAATTCAATAGGACTCTCGGACGAGAAGAAACCTCAACACTGTGGCCCTGTCACCGGGAACGTACTTACGCTTGACATAATCTGGACAAAAGCAACACACAAAAAGCTTTCTTCGGGAAAAGGGCCAACCCGTCTCGTTGTAAATTCATCGCCCGGAGGTGTGTCGGTGGGTTATGCTAAAAATGTTAATACCAAATTGAACGACTATGACAACGACTAAATTCACTTCCCTGGTTTTGTCGTGTCGACACCGGCAAACCATCATCAGTTAGAGACCCCGACGAGAACCAAGGATCCTGGGTGTGTGTGGGTGTTGGAAATGTGCTCTTGGCGTTCGTTGGTGATGATGATAACGATGATCATGATAATACTGCTACAGTTGCCGGTGTTGTACGCGATGATGGCTGATGGAGGGTGATGATGGTGCAAAACAGGGGGTTATTTTCCATTACACGCCTTTTAATTATAAATCCTTTACAGCACTGTAAGTAGGTGGGAAGCGACGAAGGCGACGAAAAGGAGTCCAAATCCTACGGAAATACAAACAATTTGACGCAATATTGGTCTGAGGGATGAGATCGGGAATTAGGTGTGTAAGAACAACGACGGCGGTACGATGTTGACAACGATTCGGTGCAAAATGGAGTGTGGCATTGGCAAAAGATGCTGATTAAGGGGATGATTTTGATGGATACGGTGCTCTCAGGGTAGGATGTGGATACGTGTCTTTGCGGGTAAATGCTTTCGTAGCGATGTTGATGAAGTGGTTTTGGAGGACGAGATGTTCTGTCTGCTGGTGAGTTAGGGCATTTCCATTTGCCTTATCTACAGAATAGAAGAAGTCGGACTGACAGGTGAATGCCATTCAGATGGAGTAAAAATTCCCAGGAAGTTTTAAAGGGATTGTGATTAATTACGGAATGCAGAGATTGCACAAATAGTTCTCAAAGGATAAACAATCATGGCTGAAGGAAGCGTGAACTTTTACAAAAAAAACCCTAATCCACATAACAGTGTCTTTCTGGTGCATTTTTAATAACAATTGTAATTAATAATTTATAAAATTGTTAATTTCATCCTGAAAATGTTGCAATTCCAACCTATTGCAGATTTGCATGTACAGCATACGCATAAGCACATTGAAGTAGTTCAACACAATATTCACATCGTTATAAATAATAAACGGCTTAAATGAGATCCCTGTGGAACTCCTGACGTGACTTTAACTGGTATAAAGGGATTTCCTTAAAAACGGACCATCTGTGTTCTATGCAGAGCTATGGAGATGGAGTTTAACGTATTGTTGAGCAAAAGAAGTTGGAGTTGCCGTAGGAAAAAGAAGTATCGGCTCCAACTTCGACTTAATTTTAAACTGTATTGTCTCAAAATTTGCATTTTTAATTTATAATTTATTGGCACATAATCAGTTTGATTGAATTCAATTTATTGCTTCAATACTTCTTCCCAATCTTCTCAATCCAGGCGAACGGAAGCTTGACGTAGGACCGCTAGTGGACGGAATAAATGTGAAGAGCATTAAATTCTTTTATTTGCTCAAATATCTATTATCTTAACTCTTTCCATTTTTGAATTATAGGCGTACCAAATTTGTAGCAATCTTTTTCAAAAGGAATGTTGATTACCAGAATCAAACAAAATCACTTGCACCCCTGCTTCCAAGTTTGTGTGGTCGTTGGGGGCTTGTGGTTCTGAATATGGACAAACAAGTACAGATAAATTCTATTCCAACTCTTTACTGATGTAAGCTTGATGGCCCTGAAAAGGGCCGTTTTATTGAAGTGGACATCCATGGCCACTTACGCTTGGCGTGTTTAGTGTAGGTGACAGCATCACGGACCTCATTTTCCAGGAACACCTTCAGCACACCTCGTAGATCAGACCGGAGTTACGTCAGTCACCGCCACGGCGAGCCAGACGACAGCTGGTGGTTATCTCGAAGAATTTGCGATGACGATTGGCACCTCCTTTGCCACGACCAGTTTCTTGTTGGTAATAGAAAAAGTGGAATAGCCACCTTCCTCCGGCTGCTATTGCTAACCACGCCGTCCAAAGCGAAAATGAGCTGATACCATTTATGTTTAAATGATCTTTATTTTAGTTTAACTTGGACGATTACCATATAAATTTTTTTACTAAGTGATTTAATTGCTTTCTTCATCTTTAGGTATGGGCAAAATTCAAAATTTGTTTTACAGAATTAGTCCTAGACTTAGTACACGGTCGACCACCTTGGTGGGATTGGTTTGTTTTGTTTTTAGAATTTGAAGAGAAACTACTTAATACTACTATTTACAGCTTAAAACTAACCTACTCTACTATACACTTAACCTACTATGTACAAATTGCTTATTAAAGCATGTTCAGAAAGATTGCATTTTTGAATAAATTTAGTTGTCATATCATCAATTTTGGAATCTACTTTGGGAATTTCTGCCTCTTGATGGAGGTCTGCTATTCTTGTGTCGAATGGACGATCTAGGATCATCCTCAACACTCTATTCTGTGCAACCTGGATTTTGTTCCTGTGGGTCTGAGCGCACGATTCCCACACCGGGGCGGCATAGAAGATCGCGGGGGCTATGATCTGTTTGTAAACAGCCAGTTTGTTTTGCCTTGAGAGGCGGGATCTGCGGCAAATGAGCGGATACAAACACCTAACCAAGGCGGAGCACTTAACTAGGGTTTTCTCTATGTGCGAGCGGAACAGGAGCTTCTCATCGAACAACATCCCGAGATAAGTAACATCAGTGGACCACTCGACCCTTGTACCATCCATTATTACGGTACAGGAGGGAGACGGTTTAAGTTTTAATGATTGTCTGTGAAGGAACATGATCGCTTGGGTTTTCGAGGCGTTGATTTTGATTTTCCACGTGGTGGCATAATCAGTAAAGGTGTCAAGGCATCGTTGGAGCTTGTTCGTAATTTCACGAGGCATCCTACCCTTGACAGCTATCGCGGTGTCATCTGCAAACAGAAAGAACACGCAACCGTCTCCTAGAGGAGGGATGTCCGACGTGTAGATGCTGTAAAGCAGTGGTCCCAGCAGACTCCCTTGCGGAACACCTGCTGGGATCGGAAATTGTCCCGAAAGGGAACTATTCAACGACACCCTGAACGACCTTTGCTGGAGATAGTTACGGGTGATTTTCACAAGGTATGGTGGAAAGTTGGAGTTACAAAGCTTGTATATAAGTCCGTCGTGCCAGACATTGTCAAACGCCTTTTCGACGTCTAACAAGGCCATGGCTGTGGACTTGGATACAGCTTTGTTACTCCGGATGTTATTCATCACCCGCACTAGCTGATGATTGGTGGAATGCCCCTTGCGGAACCCGAACTGTTCCGGAAGAAGAATATCATGTTCCTCCACAAACTTGTTTAGTCGGCTGAGGATCAATTTTTCGAACAGCTTGCTCAGCGCTGAGAGCAGGCTAATCGGTCTGTAGCTTGACGGTAGTGAAGGGTCTTTCCCAGGTTTGCGGATCGGGATGATTTTTGCCACCTTCCAGATGCTTGGAAAGTAGTGCAGCTCCAAGCATCTGTTGAAGGTGGCAGCTAGCAGCGAGTGCACCCTCGCGCTGAGATTTTTCAACGCTAGGTTGAATATTCCGTCAAACCCGGGAGCCTTCATGTTCTTACTGTATTTCAGCGCTGAGCAAATTTGTTCCTCTGTAATCCGTTCTTCTGGAGGGACGGCACAAGGGGAGGTATCTAACGTCTGGACGCACTGCACAACCTGGTTCTCGAGTGGAGTTGGGATTGTAGAGCCAAGCAAATGCGATTGGGCAATGTGCTCCCCAATTGCATTGGCCTTCTCTTCGTTGGTGATAAGCCGTTCGTCATTGACTCTAAGTGGTGGAATGGGCTTGGGGTGAGACTTCAGCACCTTGGCAACCTTCCAGAATGGTCTGGAACGGTCGTCCAGGTTCTGAACGAGCCGCCCGAAACTCTCGTTTCGGATTGAGACCATTCTGGAAGCGATCTGCCGATTCAGATCGACCATTTCGTATTTACGCTGCAGATCCCCAGTCCGCTGAAACTGGCGTCTACGAACATTTCTGAGCCGAATCAAGAGTTTGGTGTGGGAATCAATTGCTTGAAACTTACCCCTCACAGGAACTCGTCGAACGCACTCTTCGTCAGCCACGGATATGGCTTGATGGAGACCCTCCAGGGCCCGGTCGATGTCATCCACTGTGTCGAGCGGTGGGTTGTCGTCAATGTGGCGGTCGACCACGCGTCGAAACTGGACCCAGTTGACTCGATGGTAGTCCTTCCGCTGGCACGGTGCAGGGGCCACGTTGTAGCCCAGCTCGGTCAGCACCGGTTGGTGGTCCGAACTCAGGTCGTTGACGGCAACCGGCTTGGCTAATCTGGTGTTTGCCAAGAACAGGTCCAGCGTCGATGGGTTGCCCGCCGGTGATGTGAAGGTTGGTTCGTCCGGAAACCAGACGGAATAGAGACCATGCTGGGAATGGTCGAATAGCAGGCGGCCGTTTTGGTTCTGCTGGTAGTTCCGCCAGGCCTCGTGCCGGGCGTTCAGGTCCCCTCCGATTACGAAGCGGGCATTGGTGCGGGTTATGATGGCAAGGTCGTTCTTCAACTGCTGTGCTGTACCATTGCTAACGGTACATTGCCGGGGGCAGTAGACAACGATGAACCGGACGTTTCCGGTCGATGTTTCCACCTCAACGCCGACGGCCTCGATGATGGAAGTGCGGTAGTGGGGTAGGGTGCAGTACTTGATGCCTTTCTTGATGATGACCGCGACACCGCCCCCCCTGGAGCTGGTGCGATCAAGCCGGACAATGCTGTGGTCGGGCAGCCAGAAGCTGTCACCGGTCTTGAGGTGGGTCTCGGTGAGAAGGCCCACGTCGATGTCGTGCTTGCGGAGGAAGTCTGCAAGCTCAATGTTTTTCGCCCCTACGGAGCGAGCGTTCCAGTTGGCGATCTTTATGGGTTCACGGTCCATAATTAGCGACGAAGGAGATGATAGCTTGGAGCTGTTGTGTTCTTGTTGCGCAGGTGCGCTTGATGATGATGGCCTGGGCCAACAGTGTGACGATCTCATCCGTTGACAGCGGAGAATCGTCTGTAGCTTCACCGGTTGTACCGGCCAATCCCGGAGCAGGGGGATCCGTCGATGGGCCGGAGGCTTGACTGGGTACTGCAGCGGCAGCCGACTGGGCAGCAGCCAACTGTTGGTTGAGCGGGAGCGGCGCCAACACTGGAATTGGCCGTGGTTGGACCGGTGATAACGGAGGAAAGTTCTGCGCGTTGTTTTCCGGGACCTTCTTGCGACCGGGCTGGTTGTTGGACGAGGCCTTCTTCCGGATCTCGGTGTATTCGGCCCGCTTCGGACAGGCCTTACTCGTGGCCTTGTGGGCAGCACCGCAGTTGGCGCATGTGGGAGCGGCTTCCTCGATGCTGTCGCAGTCGTCGATCTTGTGGTTTTTGCCGCATTTGATGCAGCGGCTGGCCATGCGGCAGTTCCTGGTGCCGTGCCCGAACAATAGGCAGTTCGAGCACTGAGTGACGCCACGGTGGGTTGGCTTATACCGCTCCCACTTCACTACGATGTGGAACAGTGTGCGTGTCGTATGGAGATCCTTCACGGTTGTGGAGTTCTTCTGCAGATGGACCAAGTAGAGCTGGTCACGATACTTGATGGCCTTGCTGCGGGTCATCTTGTGGATTTCGACCGGCTTGAGGCCGTTCGCCTTAATCTCGTCCATTAAGGTGGTGGTGTCCATGTCGTGGAGCCCGCGCAGCACCACTTTCAGCGGCTTGGTGGCCTCGACGTCGTGGGAGAAGTACTCCAGCTTCATCCTGTCCAAGAGGGCCTGGACTGCGTTGTAGTGATTTTCGGCCGAGACCATCAGTTTGTAGCCTTCCGTGCACCGTTGAATGATGCAGCGAAGGCCCTGCTTAATGTAGAAATCCAGCTGCTCCCATAGCCCGGGAGGGAAGCCCTTCACATAGAAGGGTGGCAACTTAACTTTTTTAGGCACCGTCTCAGGGTCCGACTGCGGCTGGGCTCCGTTCTGCAGGGCGGAGAACGGATTGTTGCTCAGCAGCTTTTTTGCTGCCGATGCGGTGGCGCTGATGTCTTCAGGTCTGGGTCGTTTAGTTCCGGGAGGCCCCGGCTGCGGGTCCGCAACGCCTGTCGGGACGGGCAATGGGGTTTTCTTCTGCTTCTTCTGAGCTGGCTCGGTGGTCGCGCCGTCTCCTGGGAGAGTCTGTTTTCCCGGTAAGCCGGCACTCGCGTTACCGCGCGATTTCTTACCCATGGCTGGGTCAGCGAGAGCGTCACTATACAACGCGGAGCTAATTCGACTTGCGAACGAACGAACGAAACTAGAGAGAATTCAAATCGACTGAACTGCTCAACAGTCTGGCAGCGAATGAGCTGATGTATATGTTGAGCTGATACCATACAGCAGCGCTGCTTTATATCTTTTCAGGTTAAAGCAGAATGATGTGCAACCAAGTGGTGTAAAAGCTACAAAGACTCCTCCCATTATTAGTAGTTTGCTATCAAGTAGCGACACTGGCTATTTTCTTTTTGCGTACACGGCGAATGAGAACGACCCAAATTTGAGTTTAGTTCACTCATAATCGCCAAAAGTGTAGGAACTCAGCGATGAGTAAATTTGTCTCATGGTTTCCTGTGGAAAAACTAAAAATTCTGCCAGAAAATGAGGAAATTGACGAAAATTTTATTCAGTCTCAGAGTAGAACCAATAGACTGAGTGAATCCAATCTTTACTATTCTCAAATTCGGGAATTTTTCCCTAGAAAATCCTGGAAAAACCTGGGAAAACATGAGGCAAATTTTTCTCATCGCTGAGTTCCTGCACTTTATTTCTTATTTCTGAAATAACTAAACTCAAATTTGGGTCGTTTGCATTCGCCGTGATAGATATCGGCACCGGTGGTTAGCGTGATTACCTCTCACCCCAGCAGACCTGGGTCCAATCTCAGTCGGCGCCACCGGCATGTTCTAAGGCAGCTGCCTCTCTGGCGGCGGTAGCGTTGGAGCTCAGTACGGAAAACAAATCTCGCGTCACTTTTCAATAGGTCCTATCTACATTAATCGATTCTCTTCATCGACACTCTCTTTCGTAAATAACTCGGCTTCACAAATGCTTCCTGCCGTCTTCGTCGAATTAGATGCTAGATTGTTGCTTCTTCGATCGAAAATATCCGGCCGTGGCGATTCCAAGTTGATCAAGGTTGATCAAAATAATTTGTACCCCTGCTTCTAGTTTGATTACATGAGCATTCTGTGTGGTCGTTGGTTCTGAATATGGTTATATTCCTAATATTTACTGTAATAAGCTTGGTGGCCCTGAAAAGAGCCGTTTTGTTTCCAAAGTTGGTGATGATTTAACCTCCGAAACCAAACAGAGTGCGTTTCTGTCACTTCAAAAGCATCACGGATCTCATTTTTCAGGAACACCTTCACCACGCTTCGTAAATCAGACCGGAGATGGCGATGAGTGTGCAAAATATTACGCAAATCCATCCTCCCTATTCGCACGCGCCCGAGGATCGGAGGCGAATGCCACTTCGACTTGTTTCGTCTACTTACTACTCTCTGACGACTGTGGTGGGGAAGCAGCATATGCATGTAGGTAACACACACACACGCACACACACACACACACACACACACACACACACACACACACACACACACACACACACACACACACACACACACACACACACACACACACACACACACACACACACACACACACACACACTCACACAGACACACACACACACACACACACACACACACACACACACACACACACACACACACACACACACACACACACACACACACACACAACACACACACACACACACACACACACACACACACACACACACACACACACACACACACACACACACACACACACACACTCACACACACACACACACACACACACACACACACACACACACACACACACACACACACACACAATTCATTCTCAAAATTCTTGTTTTATCAGATTATCACCAAATTTTCAGGGAGTTATTTATATAAAATTATTATTGGCAATTTATTTCGCCTTTATATCCGAATGCGCGATCTTTGGCCTTAATCCCAGCCATAAGGTTCTGCACGACCTCAGAATCTACAGTTTTTTTGCATAATAATTCATGCTTTCTTCATTTCTTCTACATTCTTAACCACTTTAGATCGTTTTATAGAAGGTGCTCCTTCATAATGGCCCAGTATTTTTCGATTGGGCGCAGTTCCGAAGTGTTCGGGGGGTTCAGATCTTTCGGCACGAAATCGACATAATTCGCGGTAAGTTCTTCGTGTAGTGGCATGATGCCAAATCCGGCCAGAAGATCGTCGGACCGTTGTGAGCCTTAAGGAGAGTGAGAAGCCGCTTTTGGAGACACTCTTCCAAATTCACCGGTCCATTCATGCGGTAACGAAAGGTGTACTCCGCTTTCCGCAAGTACAAATCGCTTGCCAAATTAGGAACTTATTGGTGAACTTCGACATCTTCTGGGTCCGGAGGTTCCCGGGAACATCACACATATCGTTGGCAGTCACATACAGGTTTACTGTAATCTGGTTGAAGTCCATTCATTACGCAGTAGTGTGGTTTCGTTAAGTTCTGGTCATACAACTTCCGGGCACGGCTTTTTGCGACCATATTATGTTTCTTGTCACGGTTTGGGGACTTCTGAACCTTAAACGTACGTAGTCCAGCTGGAGTTTGGGTTTTCTGCACGAAAGTCCTGCTCACATGCAACTTTTTAGTCACATCTCGAACTGAGGCGTTCTGTTTCCGTTTAAAGGTCCCAACCACGCATTTGCTATGTATGTCAAAATACTAGATATAGATTTGTTGAAAAGTTCAATGTTAACGCTTTGCGAATATTCGCCAATATTAGAGTCGATTGTTTTTACCGATGTACAGTTACTAAAGGTTCCTGACTTGAAACATTCATGTTGATATCTTGTTCATCGCAGTTCGGTAACTCGTCACTACTTGATAGTTCAGTACGTTTAGAAAGCTGTATACGACATCACACGCGATCACACTGCTGAGCGCCGCCTACAAGGTACTCTCCCGAATTCTATGCCGCCGTCTGTCACCATATGCAAGAGAGTTCGTGGGGCAATACAAGGCGGGATTCATGGGTGCCCGCGCTACCACGGACCAAATTTTCGCGATTCGGCAGGTTCTGCAGAAATGCCGCGAATGCAACGTGCCCACACATCATTTGTTCATCAATTTCAAATCCGCATACGACACAATCGATCGAGATCAGCTATGGCAGATAAACTGACGCGATTGGTCAAGGCGACGACGGATCGAGTGATGTGCGTTGTTCGAGTATCGGTGACACTCTCGAGTCCCTTTGAATCTCGAAGGAGGTTACGGCAGGGTGATGGACTTTCGTGTCTGCTGTTCAACATCGCGTTAGAAGGTGTGATCAGAAGAGCTGGGATAGACACGAGTGGCACGATATTCAGGAAGTCCATCCAGCTCCTTGGCTTCCCGATGACATTGACATTATGGCACGGAACTTTGAGATAATGGCGGAAACGTACATCAGACTGAAGGCTGAAGCTAGACGGATTGGACTTGCCATCAACGCATCAAAGACAAAATACATGAAAGGAAGAGGTTCTAGGGAAGACAATGTAAGCCTCCCATCCCGAGTTCATGATAATGAACTGTATGAAAATGATACCAGCAGAGAAATTCAAAGACGCATTATGGCAGGGAATCGTGCCTACTTTGGACTCCGGAGGACGCTCCGGTCGAATAAAATTCGCCGCCGCATGAAGTTGACTGTCTACAAGACGCTGATTAGACCGGTGGTCCTTTACGGCCACGAGACCTGGACTATGCTCGTGGAGGACCAACGCGCCCTTGGTGTTTTCGAACGGCAGGGGTTGCGTACCATCTACGGTGGAGTGCAGATGGATGACGGAACGTGAAGGAGGCGAATGAACCACGAATTGCACCAGCTGCTGGGAGAACCATCCATCGTCCACATTGCAAAAATTGGGCGACTACGGTGGGCTGGGCACGTCGTAAGAATGCCGCACGACGACCCAGTGAAAATGGTTCTAGAAAGCGACCCAACAGGAACAAGAAGAAGTGGCGCACAGCGGGCAAGGTGGATCGACCAAGTAGAAGGTGACCTGCGGACCCTTCGCAGACTACGAGGCTGGCGAACTGTGGCCAATGGATCGAGTAGAGTGGAGACGAATTCTTCGGACAGCAGAGTACAACAAAGCCTTAGCCTGTTTGGTAAGGTAAGGTAAGTATACGACAAGAATCACAAATTTTTAATTTACTGTTAAAACCCAGATCAACCAATTTATGTATATTAAACAAAAGCAACACATATGTTCTATAACAGCTTATATAACCTTTATATGACTAGTTTTGGTTGTAAAGCAATTGACTCAACATAATTATATGCATTTGTGTTACTTGGGCCGTGAGATTTCGGCAATTTTGCGAGCAACTTTTTTTAAACACGTTTATGCACTTATAATGAAAAGTTTTCATTTTAACTACCACTTCGTCTTCTGAATTACTGCACTTAAGCAGGTCACTTTCACAGATACACATCGAATTATATTCTAATGTTGATTACGTTTTAGATTTGGCTTATATAGATAATTCAAAACCAACCCACTTGGTACCATGAATTGCTTAGAAATAGGTAGCATGTAAGCATTTTAGCAACAAGTTTATACCTATGAGGTGCATGAAGAAAGGTAGCATTGTTTTATTTTTATATTTTAGAAGACATTTAAGATATTGAGGCGCCACCATTTTGATTGTAAACTTTTCTGATCTTTCCGAAAAAATATTGTCGGAGCTAGAGAAGCGCGAAAAACATTTCAAAATAGCCAGAAACTACCAACATTTAAAAAATATCTACTTTTAAACGGGTACACACAGAGATTATTTTACTGGGGTCAGTAATTTTTTACTGGGTTTTCAAACAGCTGAAAAAGTCAGTAAACTGAAAATAACGGTCACACGTAATGCAACGAACAATTTTAACATATTTTATTTTTATCATCAAATAAATGTAATAAGAACAGAGTCTGTATAAATTTCAAGAAAAAATCACTTTTATACAATTTTTTACAATTTTTTTAAGTTTACTGACTTTTTCAGCTGTTCAAAAACCCAGTAAAAAATTACCGAACAGGGAGGCCGTGATTTTGTGTGTACATCTCGAAAATGGTACGATTTATAAAAAAAATATATTTTGGTACTATTTTATTGTAAATTTGATGTACTTTCATCATATAAAGTCAAAAAAGTAATTGGAACAAGTTTTGGATACTTTCCAAACACTTGAGTTTTTTTTAAATCATATGTTTTTTGTCTATCATTTCTCCATCTTGATCTATAGTGCAATAGATGGCTTTCCATATCAACAAATAAAAAAAAAGTACAAAAAATATATTTTTGAGAAAAATTGTTTAAAAGACTTTATTTTCAATTAAAAAAAAAATGGGTAATTTTTTAAGAATGCATTTTCAAATATTCTCATTCATTATCTGCAATATTGTCGAAGACACCAAACCGATCGGACAAACAGTTTTCGAGTAAAAAAATTCTGAAGATAAGCTTGATATTTTTCTGTAGGCCCTTTTCAAAAGTAAGGTTGGATTCAAATTGGCGATATGAAGATGCAAAATGACACAGTTGGTCATAAGAAACGTTTCTGCAAATTTTCTACCAAATCAAAAAATACAAAAATAAACCGATTTTTGAATTCGTAGGGAATTGCTCTTCTAACTAATACCGATGTATTCTATTAGATAGGAGCATGTGGGGGAGGAGGCTGATTTAAAGATACAGGAGTGAAGTAATTGTTTCTGCTTGCAGTAATACCCAGCATTCCGGAAAAGTAAACCAATATTGTACAAGTTTGGTCAACAGTTCTCGCGTTGGACAAATTGGTAGCGGTTGTCGCAGGTGACCTAAAAATCGTCATACTAAGTATCATAGGTCACAGTTCAACTTATCCATATTGCTGCACAAGTGTCCATGGTTTCTCACAGTAGGTGAAGCTAAGTTCATGTCAACGTTATAGCAAGTATGGCTTTACAGGAAGAAACTGCCACAGATTACTGGAGAAGAGGACTTTGTTGAAATTTGATGCACTGCTCAGTATTTTCAGAAATGTAAGAATTCAATTTAACTCATAAGTTTGCTTTATATCAATGAAAATCAACATACAAATGACCGATTTCACTCGAGTTTGAATGTTTACTTCTCATTTCTGAAGAACGCTCAGACTTTTCTCTTGATACCACCCATTAGATTCTGCACCACTTTCTTCTTAACTTTTCGGTGTGCTGCAGACCAAATTTTCTTGAAGCAGTCAACAGAGCTTACTTCTCTTCCATCTTTCTTAAGGTGCCGTTTAATTATTGCCCTGCATCTTTTGATAGGACGCAATTCAGGGCAGTTTGGGGGATTTTGGAATTTTTCGACAAAATCGATTGTTTCCTTCTTGAGCATCTCCAACGTAGCATAAGCATAGTAAGCAGATGCCAGATCCGGCCAAAAAAAAAATGGAGGATCCGTATGCTTTCGGTAGATGGGTAGAAGCCGTTTTTTGATGCATTCTTTTCTGTAATTTTCACCATTGATTGTGCCTGTTGTGAAATACGAAGAACTCTTTAAACCACAGGAGCAAATAGCTTGCCACACCAAAACCTTTTTTTAAATTTTTCGCTTCATATGTATCGCACATCATCAGATACATTTGTCTTCTGCTCAGCGTTGAAAAATTTCGGCCCGGAAAGTGTACTGGTATGCATCCATCGGCGTCCATCCAAATGCACCGGTTCGGCTTTTGAAGGAGAACGTCAATCAAGTTCCGTGACCGTATTTTCAAAGAAGCATTCTGTGAATTCGTCCTTTTGGATGCTTTTTGCATTCTTGTAAGTTCTGATATTGTTACTTTTTTGATATTATGCACAGTTCCAACGCTAATGTTCAATTTTTTGGAAATTCCACGAACGGAACACGGTTTATACGATTTCAAAAGGCGTACTGCTGCCATCTCCTTTTTCTGATCCAATTCCTTCTTTTTGCGCCCAGATTTCGGTAAATCTTAAAGAGAACACGTTTCTCCAAACTTCTTAACAATCTTGAACAGTGTAGATTTACTGCACTTCATGCTTTTTTCCCAATTCTTGAAACGACAACTTTTCGGAAAACTATTTGTGCAGAATTAATCTGCGAGTTGATAAGCTAATCCAACCCATCGTTATAAATTTATCACTTTTTTTTCTAGGTGTGCTGCCAAAATAAACAATGTTTTTACACACTGAGCGAAAATTCACAATTTTTCTTTACTAAAAGCATTAGCGGTGCCGGTTATGTAGTGGTAACCCAAGCAACACCATTTGTTTCTCAGCGAGTAACAACAACCTTAGTGTGACTAATAGACGGTCTAAATTAGGGACAACGCACCGCATATAAAACTTCATTGTACCTTAAAAAGCGCAGAAGGTGGAGTCTCTTTGCAACTTATGTTTGTGGCATGAGGTGTTGCAAATAAGGTGCATGTAACATGATATTTGAATGACACAAGTTTTAAATGAGGTTTCAACTGACTTAACTGCAATGTTTCACTGAAATATTTAAAACTGTACTGTGATGTTTTCGAATACATGTAAATGACATTCAAGTTAACCACATAAATGTATAGGATATTTTTGTGAGGTGATGCGGAAAAAGCAAACTGTTGTTTTTATTCAGACTGCAAAATCAGAGATGACAATCGTAGAAAAAGTCATTGAATAAAAGTATGATATTAATTGCTTTAAAATATTGATAACTAGTCTTTTTTTTCAAACGCATCTAGTTTTATGGTGAAATTACACATTTTACTTCGATTAAATACATACGCCTTTAAAAACTTATAAATTGATGCCACAAATTTGCAGCTTGAAAATATGTCGAAATAAAATTTGATCTGTAAAATAAAATATTTATATTCAAACTATTG
This sequence comes from Ochlerotatus camptorhynchus, assembly GCF_037179485.1. Classification (NCBI taxonomy): domain Eukaryota; kingdom Metazoa; phylum Arthropoda; class Insecta; order Diptera; family Culicidae; genus Ochlerotatus; species Ochlerotatus camptorhynchus. Next base: position 1,307,749 of record NW_027040668.1, on the reverse strand, counting down.
GAAAACATTCCAGCTGTAATCAGTATTTAATGTTTTTATGTTAATATATTGAAAAATAAGTTTATTATGTTTATTTCTGGTGGATTACATATGGCTGCCAATCTTACCAACAGCATTCTAATTGTGTACATTGCGGGTCAAAATGTTCAGACAACCATATTTATTTGTATGTGCGGTTGTGTTTGCGAATGTGACTAATTTTTGGTTTCATTCTAGCCGAATTAAATTAGCATGATGATGAGTTCTTAAAACTCAAAATTATGTTAAAAAAAATAATAATCAATGGGATGGTCAGTGGTCACTCTACATAATGTACCCAGGCACTTTTTCGGCTCTCTAAGGCAAGGCAGCGCTCTGTTATGTGCCGATCACCGACAAGATATTTTGACAAGCTGGTAGATGCCACACCCCGTCACATCAGTGGGCAACTTAAACACACTTACCAGACCCCTATTTCATGAAGTGTCCCCAAACCTAAATTCTAATCAGGATAGTTAATTTAAAATAAATACTTTACAAGTAACAATCAATCAAGGTATTTTAAGTGATCAGCTTTTTAAACCAAATAAGCGTTTGTTTTTTGCAGTACCGATAGATCCTATTAATTTTAATTTTTTAGCTGACAGAAAGTTTATTGAACGCACAAATGCTTAAAAACTAATATGAAGAAGTATATTATGCATATATTTAAACTTAAACATATTTTTTTAAATAAAATAAGTGGTATTAATTTTTATCAATTTCAAAAAACAAACAATCAATAAGTAAATAAATAAATGAAATAAAAGCAAATTGAAATAGCCGTAAACCCCAACTGTCTGATACTGGACAGTGATAAAACTTTCATAATTTCGTCACAGAATATTTCTATCTATCCATTGCAATAGAACTGCAAACGTCTCAAGTTTTGATGAGCATTGCAGTATTTAAAAAATCCTTTGATTCTGAAAATATTATGAACTGAAATAGTGTAAATTTTTAATTTGGGGGTTTGAAAATCAAACGAAAGTTTACCAGTTCGATTTTTTTTCGATGCGTTTTGATTTTTCTAATAGGTAACCATCCACAAATTATGTAAGGGTTTTTGAATGATCATTAAATCCCCCTCCCGTCCTTGTAAGACTCTGTAAAATTTGCAGTTCGCAACCCTGGGTAATTTTTTACATGCATTTGCGCATTTAATGTATTTGGAGGTGTTTTGGCATTAAATCGCTTAAGATAAAATTAGGGTTAACACCTACTAAATTTTATGAATGAAAATGTCAAGCCTCCTCTCCCTTCATTCCATTACTAAATTTGTGGATGATCCCAAATGTTGGAAAAGGTATAAATAATCCAAGAAAATCATTTTTTCCAAAGATTTCATAGAAAATTAGCATGTAACAATACGCTTTCAATCTCGTCGAAGAAAGTTGGACTCCCAACAAAACCGAAAGGTTGATTTTCTGCGGCTTTGAGTCCATCTTTGTGCGATGATGTCTAAAAAAAATGTAGTTATCCGCCAATATTCTCTAAAAAAAATGAAAAAAAACTTGAGCGGTTACAGATTCCAAAGACGGTCGTTGGAGATCAGTTGGGGGACTCGTATGACTCCTGGAAACATGAAACAAAAACTCAACTCCAAATTAATATACCAGCTAGCTGCTGCGTATCATCAATTTCTGGTCAATACATAAATCCTTGCTTTTTTACCTCTTGGTCGATCATAATATTACTATCAAATAATTAGTAAATGGGATCGATATTTCAACGCTTAGAGTTCATACTTCAAACCCTAAGGATTTAAACTCCCAGTTTATAGGGCGAGAATTGAAGCGATTTCACTACGTCGATTACGCAAACCGTTAGACTTCTTTTAATAATCTTCTAGTCATCATTCACTGATCTTTTAAACAATAGCTTAGGGGCTGTTCATAAACTACGTAGACAGTTTAGGGGGGGGGGGTTGACAACTATCCAGGGCCCATACAAATTTTAAAAATTTTGTATGGACAATTGTCTACGCAGGGGGAGGGGGGGGGGGTCAAGAATCCCAAAAAACTGTCTACGTAGTTTATGAACAGGCCCTTATAATTATAAAGCAAAGATTTCTATCGAAATTTTGACAAAATACAAATCAAAGCCTTCACCTGAACAACATTACACCATAAGAAAATAGAGTCAACCAAAACGGAGAACTTAATATAGTTCTTTAATGTCCTGCACCGATAACAAATCAAAACGCCCTCTCATAACCATTAACAAGTGTAAAATTTTAAATTGATTTAATTTTTTAATGTTTGGAATATTTGTGAACATTTTCCATTATAGCTACATAATTTCGGCCGGTAGTGTACGGTTCGTTCAGATATAATCCAGCTCACTGAACTGTTGCAAACATGTTAAATAGTACGTTACAATAATGTAGCTATTTTCAAGACATCAAGGAAAGTTTACAACAAGTATTTTTTACGTTGCAGATGAGTGGATATTAAAATTAATGATTCATATTGAACTGCAACAACACCGCAACGATTTGTCAACATAACTGCACCATTACGTATTATCGATGGTATCCATGTTCCAGTTATATTGAAATTAAGTAGCAAATGCGTAGTTTGAACAATCATAGAATTTGTTGAGTATGTGCGTGCTTTAAACGTCACTTGTCAGTAGCAATGTGACATCCTCCGCCAGCAGTCATCAGGTTTCGGCATTATAAGCCACTAGTTCTGGCGATCCACCCGTTATTTGGTGCTGTTTTCAGTTCGCCAGCAGTTCCGGCAAATACGAGCTCCGTCTCTAACGGATCCTTAACGGCCACATCTCCGTTCGGCGGTATCAATATATTTGGTGCCCCCAGCTCATGCAACAACCAATCTATCGTCTCTCAGGCTTCTCACCGTTCTATTTATCCCTTTGGAACACCCGCTTGGTTGAGAGACTACGACCACGCCAGCCGCTGTTGGTATCTTCTTTAGTCACCATCGTCCCCCGCCATCCGTAATCCTATCGTCCTCGTCGTGGTCTTCCATTTCTTATGCAGATGTTAGCACATGCATTACGATTTCTCCGCTTTTGCCAATGTTGTCCAAAAATATTTTACAACATCAAAGTGACAAGACATATTTGAGCCAGGGTAGATACTAGATGGTTACAACAATCCTTTACAGTGACAACTTGATTCAGTTGGTTGCAAAACGAAGTTTGAAAACTTATAGATTCATACGCTTAATTGGAACAAGATTGCAAATAGGTTCTTCAACACATCTTGGTCCGTTCACTTTTTAGTAACATTTCGAAACAGTTGCTCAATAGGTACAAAAACCATATAGTTCACACTCTGTTGCACCAAAGTTTTAAGAAACATAATGTTGTATGGAACTCCCATTCAACAAACACAACACAAGTTAGATTTGTTGCTCAAGTGTTTCATACAATATCACGTAGCATATAACTTCATACCAATTTGAGTGTAACATGTTTGCTCCTCCCATTTGAAGCATGATTTGACAGGTCATCCAAGCAGTACATTGAAACAGTTGAGTTTCATTATTGTGATCTAAAGTAAATGAAGCAACAAAGTTGAAACTTTGTCGTATCAAGATGTATTTCCTGTACCATTTAAGGGATTTCTGGGCAACTTAAAAAGAAAAATAAAAGAATTGAGATGTTTTCTGTGTTGCTTGGGAAGCGTGATTACCTCTCATCCCAGCAGGCCTGGGTTCAATCCCAGTCGGCGCCGCCAGGATGTTCTGAAGCATAATATCTCTGATCGCGCCTTCCTTTGGATGGGAAGTAAAGCCGTTGGTCCCCGGTTCATGAGTTGATGGTTCGATAGGTAGGGTCCAAGTGTGGGAGCTGCCTACCTGGCCTCGGTAGCAGTGGTGCTCAGCACGAAAAACAAGATCGACGGAAAAAAAATCAAGGAAAAAAAAACCCTAAACCATTGAAAAACATGTGTCCACTTTCTTTAATGGACAGTCCTTATTCGTAGGTACTAGACCGTTTTGCTGAGGTGTTCAAAGCTTGCCTTCAAGAAAACTTAATTTCTGGCTATCTTCAGAGAATTGAAGAATTTGCAAAGAGCTGGAATCAGGCAGGACTATCAAATAGCTCCAAGTTCCATAGTCTACGCTTCCAGTATCCAGAGTTCTGCAACTTCGTAGGAACAGGGTTGGGGCTATATGGCGAACAGTCGTGCGAGAAACTTGTCCATTTTGATTTTGAACAAAACAGAAGATGAAAGTTCCAGGGACATCAGAACATTACGACTATCATTTGCTCCGTTCCGTGATTTTATACAATAGTGCTCATTTGTAAAAACTATAGCATATCCGAACAACAGATCATTCATCTACATTTGTTATTTAAATACACCTTTAAACGCAAATAAACATTAGCGTACTCAAACATTATACGATATGTGGCAACCTTTATTCAACATCTATACAAGCAAACCTGTCGAACTTATTCAGCTACTTATGGCTATTGGGACGGTTGGAACAAGCTCTTATTGGCGTCTTGCAGTGAAACTTTTCCAAGCTTTCGCCACCTACATTTCTAAGTGAGAACTACTAGAAGGAGGATAGTTTCCAAGTTTTCCAAGTAAAACAGACGCTTTTTGGGGCAAATCGGTCCATAAAGAAAAACTGATAATTTCCCGTGGAAACTTTTGCTTGAATCGTGTAAGAAAACGTGTTTGAAAACTACTTGTTATTATTTCGGTATGGATCGGAGATGTTTTCATGGCAAATTATGTATAACAAGTTTGCACCCACAGGGAGAGGTTACCTCCTGCGCAGCTGCATTTTTCAGAAAATGGTAAATATGTGCGATTTTCACTACGATGAAAGTGGAAATCAAGTGAATTTACTTAGGAAAGGTTGTATCATGCTGGTGGTAATAGAGAGTTGGTTGTATAGGACGCCAATATTCAATAAATGTTCATTTTGGCCTTTTTAAGCAAACATATTGATACTCACAATTTTCGACGGAAAACGCACCGGAACTTGATTTACTCAACACGCACCATACTATAAAATGGTGCTAGATGGTCATCAAAGTGATAACAAGATGACAAATCATCTTTATTTTGAGTAATTGTGCAATTTACTTCTGTTTACCATCATATTTACGATGCAGCATTGATGGAGCCGTGAAATGAAATGAATATATTTTATGAAAGTTCTCCTGGAAAAGTCAAAGATGCACATCAGTCTGATCGTAATAACGTTTTCTTCTTCAATTCGAATGTTATATTGGAAAGATTTCACGCAGGCTTGATGAAAATTATGATTTAATGCTAATTTTCACGAATTTTATATGCAGTCTGTCAACATTATCATCATCATGCAGTGGCGACATCTGCGTAGAGCTTTTACGGCAATCTTCCAATTGCATTTCCATTTATTTACGCTTCGTAACAGCTGTCATCCTGCTGTTTAGTTGTGTGCGAACTTGAAAGGCGCTTATTCAACCTTTTTCCCGGTTATCCAATAATCACTTCACAGTTTTCTCTTTAATCCGGGTTAAATATTATTCACCCTTTTTTTGTTGAAGGAATTGATTGAGTTAATTTTGCTGTGTGAATCAAAATTTAATCGAACTTAGTTAGCACATCACAAAATTATTTACCCTGCACCGGAACCTGGAATCGAACTCGAGACGACCGTATTGGCAAACCTTGACACTACCACTTCACTACTTTGATCTAGTGTTAACAAGTATATATGACTATCTACAATAGTACCGTTGAGTAGATGCTTTATGCACATGATTCACTTTTCTCGACTAGATACTTCAGCTTTGTAAAGGAGCAGAGTAAAAGCTGTAAAACAGCACACGTCTAAAAATAAACCTAGTTGACTGTAAAAATGCTTCCAAAGTAGCGCTAACACAGTTTATTAGCTGAGTACAGGTTGTTTAGTTGTTGAAAAAGCACTTTTGATGATTATGTTATTCAGCAAGAGTGGTTCGTTGTATAAAAGCCATCAAATGAGTAATATATTCACCTTATTAGCTTTGTTTTGCAGCTACAAGTTCAAAGTTGATTAATATTTGCATAGAAGTGGCATTGGCGTTTATTGGCTGTTGTTATGCAGTGCGACTGACAAATTGAATAATGATTGTGAAAAATTATAGTAACCGCTCTCGAAAACTATTGTGCTAGCTTCTTCTTGTAGCTGTATCTGCAGTTTTTTTTTGCAATGCACAATGCTGGAAAAGTTGGCTTATAAAGCTAAAAATATTAGTTGGGATGCTGGCATTCGGATGCAGTTGGCACTGGTATAACCTAGTTGGAGATCGCCAGTTTATATTATGTATACCAGTTATAAGTTTTTGCTGTCTGATACTACTTTCTAATTTACTGAAGCCTCAAAAGTTCATCAAGAATCAAGAATTAAGCGAGAATAGTAAGTACAAATTTTATTTACCGTTTGAAAAATTCAGACGATTTTCATTGAAAAATTTCAACAGCAACGCAAAGCAGACAGAATGGATTTCATTTCACCGACATTTGCCCAAAAGTGGTATCAGTGTCATCCAACAACGCCGAGCTCAACTCAAGTCAGTAACTCAATTAGCAGACATCCTACGCTAATTCCTCTTTTCTTGTCAGCATCGGGCGACTGGACAGAGCAGCTCAGTCAAGAAGGCGGAAAATCTTTTTTCTCCGCTCCAGCAGCAGCAGCAGCAGCAGCATCTTCGTCTGCTGTCAGGGCGCGAACGAAGGCGATAAAGCAAAAATATGTTAATGTCATCCGTTAATGAATTGGATATTTTTCTTAATTTCACGTAATTTATTTTTTCTCTTTTCCACTTGGATGCTCCACTGGTGTCGCGAAGCTTCGGGGTGAGTCGAGTGGTGGCTTCTTGCTCACTTCCAAATCGACTTAGGGCGAGGGAAAAAGCTGAAGTGCGAAAACAAAAGTCAGTCGGTAAGCAAAGATAATGGATCCAAATAGAGCAGGAATTATGCGGCCAAAGAGACGACGGTGAAGACGGGATGATGGGAACTCTTGCTGAGGAGTGGGTGTCAGTGAAATGCAATGTCTGTCAGGGATAAGATAAGGCATTCAGAAGTCGATGCGGACAATAGCACGAAAAAAAAAATGTGGGAAGCACTCCCGAAAACTAGGTGCCGGAGAGGAGGCATGGCAGCACGCAAATTGAAATAAATACTTCACCATTTTGTCCTGCTCCTTTGGGTTTTGTTTTTGCTCTTTGTTTCGGCAATTCAGGAGGCCAAGGGATGAAGCCAGAGGTTTTTGTTGGCACGTATACAAATGTAACTTTGGATTGCCTTTTGAGTAACTAATGTTATTATGCTTAGCAAACATCGCAGTCCAAACCACCAACAAAATGTATCAGTGGGTCCTTAAAGTTCATTTCAAACTTCAACCCCAAAACAGCTGAACTCTTTTGACATATAACACAGTTTGACTCTTCTCCATCATTCTGTTACTGGAAAATTGTATGCACTCTTCTTATATTTTCTTCTTTTTCTTTTTGAATATTTCAGGAGGCTCCTTTGGAGCTTTCCCTGTCTTATTTATGCGTATCTGGGAAGAAATTTGTCATAAATTTCAATTAAAAACCTTCCTCTTCTCAAACACAAGATAGGTGATCCCACTTTTTTTCCTTTTATCCTTCCAACGCCTGTCGCTGCTGTTTAGCTTGTTTATCTATGGCTCTCTGGAGAGCACCAAGATTAGAGCAATAAAGTAAAACGCTTTGACGGACGTGTGCAAAATAAACGGCCGGTCCCCTCTGAGGATACATAGTCAACCAAACATTCACGATGGCTCCCTTATATGACGGGACACTTTCTTCTACAGGTAGCTAGGCCTCGTGACAAGTGCTGGCCTCTTGGGCTTGTCGCAAGAATGGTTGTAGTTCGAGAGGGAGAGAGAGAAAAAAAGCGATCTTTCACCGTAAAACTGTAATGATTGGGGAGTGTGTACGCAATTTGCTAAATTATTTTTCCATCACCTTTCATCTCACCCTCGATGTCGTTACCGGCTTTTAAATGTTTAATGCCACGTTTTTGTTGCCGACAGCGGTGCCTTTGCTTATAAGATCAGGAACCCTCCTTCAATGTTTTCGCCAAATGTGAAATCGAAAAACATCAGCCTGTCGGGAACCACCCTATTCTCCAATACAATTTTCTCGTATACCTCCCACACAACAACGATTGAAATAGTCGGGAATCCTGGCAAACGTTGGAAAAATCGTATATGCCCGTGCCAAATGTGACACCTGGGAATCACAACTCGCAGGATAAATGTACCGAAATGTTGCAAAGTACGCCAAAATTAATGTGCCCTTTTCAACGTGGGTATATTTGTTCTATTTTTCTACAAAGGAAACACGAAAATTCCTCTAAGGAATCAATTCCCTCTGCGTGGTGTAGCGAATTGCGTTGCAACTACAGAACAACTTCGTTTCTGTAATAAAACAATCGCATAAAGGTGCGTTTGTGTGTGGGGAGAACTTCCGTTTGAGGAACGATGACTGCTGTAATTGAGTTTTCAGAAACCATACGGCTCTGGTTCAGCTGTCCCCTATTATGAAAGATATCCTTCTTAAAGAGATGGACTATACCGTGATAGCGAATTTCCAACTACGTGTGTTCGCGAGGGTGCAATTGAAATGTTGAATGGATTTTATAAATACAGTGAGAGGGGTCTATCATTGCGCTGATCTTGAAAAACAGCATTTCCAATGAAGCAATCGATTCAAACATACAGTCAGGATGGCATTGGAAATTATCTCGATTTCTTTTCGTTCTGATATGTAAATGATATACCTGCGACTAGTCTTACCAAGTTCAAAGCACGCGCCATACTCTAGAAATATTTTCGATTTATAATGGAATTGAAGACCATAATAAAACCATACATGTTGTTTGGGTACTCAGTTAAAAATTCTGAATTATAGGCGAGAAAATTGGTTCATTTCGTCCCATAAAACAACCAAACATGAACTGAGTAATTCTGGGGGGATTTGATTTTTTTGAAAATGTGTCTGAGAACCAGAATTCAAAAGTTTGAAGAGACTCCTTTTTCCTACTTTTAAAAGCTACTCCCCAACTAACATTTTCAGCTTTGTAAGCCAACTTTTCCAGCGTTGTGATGTAAAGTAGCTGAAAAGAAGCTGCAGATACAGCTACAAGCAAAAGCTAGCAAACTAGTTTTGGAGAGCGTTTACTCAACTTTTTCACAACCATTTTTCAATTTGTCAGTCGCACTGAATAACAACAGCCAAAAAACGCTAATGTCTCTTTTATACACATACTAATCAACTTTGAACTTGTAGCTGCAAAACAAAACTAATAAAGTGAATATATTACACATTTGATGGCTTCTACACAACCAACCACTCTTGCTGAATAACATAAACATCGAAAGTGCTTTTTCAACAACTAAACATCCTGTACTCAGCTAATAAACTGTGTTAGAGCAACTTCGGAAGCATTTTCACATTCAACTAGGTTTATTTTAGACGTGTGCAGTTTTACAGCTTTTACTCTGCTCTTTTACAAAGCTGAAGTAACTAGTCGAGAAAAGTGATTCATGTGCACTATTATAAAGCCTCTACTCAGCGATTTTGTTGAAGAAGCGCATGTTGATTTGTTTACATCAGTTCAAAGTGTTGGCGTAGCACAGTTGGTAGTGTCAAGGTTTGCCAATGAGGTCGTCTCGAGTTCGATTCCAGGTTCCGGTGCAGGGTAAATAATTTGGTGATGATTTGTAACTAATTTCGATTAATTTGATTCACAGCTTAAGAAACTCAATAAATTCCTTCATAAAAAAGCATAAACAGTATTTAACCCGGCTTCAAGAGAAAGCTGTGTAGCGCACAGATAAAAATTCTGAATTTTAATTGTGATGTAAACATTCATTCACGTAAACTTGTATTTAATTTCACGCAACCGAGCAACTTGTGAACAATGTTGTTTACAAAGATGGCCTTTTGTATACAATATTTGCTACATTGCATGAAATGTGTCAGAACTTTTCATGATATATAATGTAAACGTATATGATATGTGACGCTCCATTTATGTGCATCATATTGAACAGAAATTTACACTACTTTTTCGAACTGTGTGATTATTGGATAACCGGGAAAAGGTTGAATAAGCGCCTTTCAAGTTCACACACAACTAAACAGCAGGAAAACAGCTGTATAGAAGCGTTAATGGATATGCAATAAAAGCTTGTCCCAACCGTCCCAACAGCCATAAGTAGCTGACTTAGTTCGCCAGATTTGCTTGTATAGAGGTTGAGTAAAGGTTTCCTCATATCGTATAACGTTTGAATACAGCTTGAGGCTGTATAAATGAAATGAGTAAAGCGTTTACATTGTGAAAATTGTTAGTTGGGTCGTTCGCCTAAGCAACGAAATTTAAATATTCTAGGAAATCTAAGCAATGGATCCTCCAAACTCTTCGGAGGCCCGTCCAATCGAAGCTTCTTGCACCTTGGTTGAGTAATGTCTTCTTTTTCGATTTCTTGGCATTGACGGTCTTAAATGAGTGTGTAATCTTAGTGCCCTATGAAGCACTGCCAAAGTGGGTTTGCCAAAACCTCAAAAGTAATTCTAGTATATCAGCCATTCCATAGCAAAACCGAAATAGTGGTTATCAGAATGTTGTAAAAATGGGTAGTTTTGTTCCTTATCGCAAAGTGTTAGAGTTAGATGTGATTATTTTGTCATTAGAGTGACAATTGGGTTTCTTCAAAAATGACTTTTCCAAAAATGACATAAGTGGTTTAACTGAGCCGATTTCAAGGATCAAAATATATAATGAAAGGAATTTAAAATTATTTGTAGGGAAAATAAAATGATATAAGAAAATTTAGATTTTGTTTTGAAAAACATTGATTGTATTTGTTCTTATTATGGTTTTCATAGTGTGTAGAAAAAGACCGCAATATTTTTTTTTAATTTTTATTACGTTTAAGAAAACAGTTTAGGGTGAATAATAATAATGTTTTGATTCAACTGTACTGCTGGTAGTACCATAACTGTTCCATGTGCATATGAAAGTCCATAGAACATGGATTAATGCATCCACAAGCAGTGTAGCCTTCATTCGTTTCTTGGGATTTAAATTACGTTTTTCATTTGTTCTGCTGTTAGTAGTATAATCGATTGTATATCTCGTTTGTGGTTTTATAAAGGTTCGTCGCTATTGATGTACATAAAACAAACTTCAACATTTTTATAACTTCCACTTGTTTTGTGATATTCTTTTAAGATTTCACATTCTATGGTGCATTTCCATTCAGATTAAAAAAAAAACTTAGCTTAGCTTAGACTAACTGCACATATCAACTGGTTGCTTCTCCGTGATTGATCAGAACCAGTAAAGTTGCACAATGAGTCAACTGAAAGGGGTTGGGATAGGCCGTCCACTATAATTGTACAACGTTTAACTATTTTTAAGATCAATAACGGCGCCGACCACGTCCTTGAAATCAGGTTTTAGAACGAATGCAATAGGGTAGAGAACTACTTCGGCCTAATCGCCCATTTTGGGCCTATCGAGCAGAAAACTTCAAATAAATCCATGATTTCAGAGTTGAAAAGTTTATTATGCGTTTGGTACGATACTTTAGTTAATAAGCTACCGAACGCAGTCAATGAGAACGCGTGATATGAAGGTTTGTACCCATTTTTCGCAAAAACAAAAGAAGCGCTCAGACCGAATCAATTTTTATCTTCATCCGATAGGCCGAAGTAAATTCATTGGCGTTTCAACGCGTTAGGCCGAGTTTAGAATCCATAGGCCGAGTTTGGCGTCAAGAAGCAGTGCTAGACTTTTAACAATATCTCAACAATTTGTTTCTCTATATCAAATCTTACAGTATGTACGGAAAGGTAAATAAATTTGGAAGCCATCAGTAATAATAACATTCTGGTTGGTGCGAAACTACGCTAGATTAAAAAAAAGACTAAATGTGAGTTGTGCCTAATAGGCCGGAAATAGGGTATTTAACCCTATTAGAATGTTTTTTGTTGTTTTGGGGACCGTGTTTACCTCTGAGTCCCCTCAAAACTGAGTTCTATCTCACTAACCATTGTCTATGTACTGCCGACGATGGTCACTATATGAATGAAATGAAGAAAATTGAATAAATCCTGAAATTAAGATTAATTATTCTTTGTTCTCAGGTTGTCAAGTTAAATCACCAAATGGTACATATTTAAGCTCAACAGATATGAGAATTCTCGTTAAACTTTTCAAACAGACCAATCTGCATTGATCGGTTCTCTTCATCGACTCTCTCTTTCATTAATACCTCGGCTCCAAAAACATGTTCAGCGGTTCTTATCATCAAATATGCTTGATAATACTTTCTTTTAGAAGACAATGTAGACAAATTAGCCAGAAATATGACTGCAGCCAAGTTATTAATGAAAGAGATAATCGACCAATTAGAGAATTGTAGATTAGACTGGCCCACATTTATATGAGGATTTTTTTTATCATTTTTTTCAACGGTTAGTTAAGTTATTAATTTCGGAAATCGAAATTTTTTTTTTGATGCAAAATATCTTAAAAATGCATGAAACATCAAGATTTGGTGTTAACTCGAATTTTTTTTTTCAAAAATCGACTTTCTTTGACTTGGATTTTTTCATGAGTTCTATATGGAATATAGAAGATTGATGAGTCGGCTTCTTAAACTGTTCACAATTGTCTCCAACCTGCTTATATATCGAATTAAACCACCATTTGGGATCTAATACGAAATAATTCACTAGGGTGGTTTAATTTTTCTTCATTAGGGTGGTCCAAAAATCAAAATAGGTATGTAAAAACCATTACTTTTTACCAAACGCATGTATCTGAAAATATCATCATGTTGTGTTTTGGAATTTTTAAGAATCCAAACTTCAAAACATTTGATGATATTACTTTTTAGTATCTGAGACTACGTAAAATAGAAGCATAGACAGACATAAATCGTAGAATAATTTCGAAAATTGTACAGGACAACCGTTAGTGCTGTTTAGTTTACAGTACAATCTGACGAAAGTACAATGACTTTTTAACATATCCACCTAATACGGGACAACTCTTTATATGTGTTTCTTTTAAATTTCTACCCTATAGAGGTGCCAAAAAAGTACCCGCATAAAGCATATTGTTTACCTGGCTTCCTTTTGGGTATTAATTAAAAAACACACACTAACAGTGTTCTCCTACAGACAAGCAACGGTCTCAAGTACTTATTTCTACGTAAACTTTTCTACGTTGGCTTTTTCTACCTATGCTTTAGTATAAAAAAGGATGCTATCTGAGAATGTATGATCAATCAGTAGTGCGTTTGAAGAAGACAACAAGCAGAGAACTGATAGAGAATAGTACGAAAGTTTGTTTAAAATGGTTGACATTTGGCTAGTTGGAGAATATCTGCCGTCGTTCGGCCATTCTGTTAACTTGCCGATGTATAGTGAAGTTTTTCGTAAATACATGTTTCATTTGCGTGCTGAAAAAAAAAGTTGTAAGCTTAGTGCCTTCCTAACAATAAAGGAATTAAAGGATGCTTGGAAGAAAAAAAACTTAACACATTTGGTAAATGACATAAGCATAAAGAAAAAACTGTTGCTATGTTTCAATACCTGGAAAGCCTTATTAAAATGCAAACTTAGAATGGCTAAGAAAGACGTCGAAAAAACATTTCATGGATCATTGCGGAGTTTGTTTGATATCGGGAAAAATTTTAATGCAAAAACCCGTGAAGAAAAGCAGGCGATGCAATATTTGCAAAAACAGCGAGAACAAGCTCATCTTGAAGAAGAAACTGAGGTTCTCCCTACCAATGAAACCATTTCGTGTAGCGATTCTAAGGAAGAAGGGTCAAGCCAAAGACCGGATCAAATTTGTAGTGCAACCTCAATTGAAACATCATCACAAAACGACAGCCAGGCTGGGTCAGTGTACTCGCCTAGTACATCCAAAAGAGCTTCTCTAAAAACAGGTACGTTGTGATGTTTTACTAATGCTTTTTTTTCTTTTAGGTTATACACCTATTACCATCCATATTAATATATTTTGAACGTTCTAGGTTCTCCAAAATCAGCTTTGACACGTAAATCGCAACTGATACGAGTAGTTACAGTTGAGGTAGGTGCTGCATTGGACCGCTGTAAAGTGAGTGATCGAAATGCTGTGTTTCTAATATCATCGATCGCTAAAGCTTTAGGGCACGATGTTTCATCATTATTGTTGAACAAGGAATTATAAGAATCACCAGAGCAGGAATTCGCTTACAAATGCAACATGATTTAAAAGCGTCGATTTGAATTTGATTTAAAAGCCAGACATGATTTAAAAGCCAGATATAAATTTAACAGTACATTGGGATTCTAAGCTGCTACCTAACATATTACCATCCAAAGCTCTACCAAAAACCGAGCGCTTGGCCATAGTTGTATCAGACGAAGGCATTAGCAAATTATTGGCTGTTCCACCCATCGAAAACTCTACGGGGGCAGAAACGGTGTACAATGCAGTAGTCGAATGGGGGCTTGCGGACAGGTATGATCTTAAATCTTGTAGTTTCACCTCAGAATTCTGACTATTTTATCGTTTATTTTATCGGTAGAAAAAAGGTGCGTGTCAGTACCTGGACAAATTGTTTAAGAGGCAGCTTATAGGCCTCCCTTGTAGACACCACATACATGAACTGCTACTTGTCAAAGCTTTTAAAATTCAGAAATTTGAAACGTCAAAGTCTCCAAATGTTGAGATTTTTAAGGAATTCCAATCTAAATGGCACATTTTGGAAAAGACTTCATACCACTCAGGTATGGATGATGATTTTTTTTTTAAATAGCTATTTCGGAAATAGAAAGATTGGCGTTATTGGAGTTTTATGAAAAACAAATTAGAGAGCAACACCACCGTGGTGATTACCGAGAGGTTCTACAACTTGCCATTTTATATTTGGGTAGAAAAATCGATGAAAAATAACAAATAAGAGCTCCTGGTGCGTTCCACAATGCAAGGTGGATGGCCAAAATCATTTATTCTTTGAAAATGTTTATTCTTCGGCATGAATTTGCTTTACGAGATAAAACTAAAAATCCACTAGCTCGATTTTGTGTGTTCATTGTAAAAATTTATTTGAAAAGTTGGTTTCTTTCTCCGTGTGCTGCGATGGCACCCAACAACGATCTGAACCTGTTAAAAATATTGAAGGAATATGAAACTGTTGATGAAGACGTTGCGAAAGCAGTACATAAAGAAATTTTAACTCACTTGCAATATTTGGACAACAGCCTTATCGGACTATGTCTGTTCGACGAAAATGTAGACCTCCCGGTTAAGAAAAAGGTCATCGAAGCCTTACTTCTATCAGGTAAATGCTTTAATAGATACATTTGCATTTAATTTTCTAATGATATTAATAAAAACATTACAGCCAGATCCATTGTTGAATCCAACTATATTTCAACGATTGAACTACACTCGTTTGCACAAGGCAGCAGTGGTATTGAAAACTTATTCAAAGCTCTCCAAATTCCGAAGTCGTTGCTGAATGTCGATATGGAGCAGTGGAGTAGTTCCATCGAGTTTAAAAATGCCAAAAGACGGGTTCAATGTTTTGAAGTAGTTAATGATAATGCAGAGCGTGGTATAGCATTGATTAAAACATACAATTCAAAACTATCAACGGATGAAGATCAAAAGCAGTGCATTTTAAAATTAGATGAAGATCATCGAAAAGATTATAAGAGTTCCAGGAAATCTGATTTGGTGTAGCTAATAAGGAAATATATGGCAAAGTATAAAACAAGTATTTTTCATCTTTTCAGGCAAATGTTCCTCTTGTGTAAAAGTCATGATTCCCAAAAAAAAAAACAGATTATCGCAATTCAAGATATTTTTACAATTGATTTTAGAAATTTCTGATGAAAAGTTGTGGTTTTTCATATTTTTTGAATTTTTGGACCACCCTAATAAAGAGTAATTGAACCACCCTAGTGAATTATTTCGTATTCGATCCTAAATGGTGGTTTAATTCGATATATAAGCAGGTTGGAGACAATTGTGAACAGTTTTAGAAGCCGACTCATCAATCTTCTATGTTCCATATAGAACTCATGAAAAAAATTCCAAGTCCCAAAAGTCGATTTTAGAAAAAAAAAAAAAATTCGAGATAACACCAAATCTCGACGTTTTATGCATTTTTAAGACATTTGGCATCAAAAATTTTTTTTTGATTTCCGAAATTTCATGTACCTCACCCCCCCTTGGGAGATTTTTGAGAGTGAAAAAAGTCAAACTTTGACGCGTTCGCGTCACCCGTAAATCATATCCGATTGAGCTCAAATTTTGCACAGGGTCATTTTTCGAGGCAATAAACATTTTGTATATGGTTTGTTAGCGAAATTAAAAATTACCATTTTTGCTGGCAGTCTGTGTACACCAGCGGAGGTGCAAAGGGCCAACACGAAAGACTTCTATCATGAGCGGCTGCTCGCTTTTGCCTTGACCTGTGCGCAGATTCCTATCGACTTGCTTTATTTCCTTGTTGAGGCTTCGCCGCCACGAGCCCCTGGATCTGCCTCTGCTGCGATGTCCTGCTGGATTCCAATCCACCGCTTGCTTGCAGATTTCGTTTTCGCCCCGTCGAAGTGTGTGGCTGACCCACCTCCACTTTCACTCTCGAATTTCTATTGCTATCGGCTTCTGATGGCATCGACGATGGAGCTCGGCATTTGAGATCCAGTTGTGAGGCCACTAGGCACAAATTATATACCGCAGGCATCGGTTGATGACGACCTGCAGCTTCTGAGTGTTCTCCGCTGATACACACCACGTCTCGCTGGCGTATAATATCACATATTTCACGTTTGAGTTGAAAATTCGGACTTTAGTGCGTTGACTTATCTGGTTTGATCTCCATACGTTTCGTAAACTCGCAAAGGCACCCCTAGCCTTCTTGATTCGTGCACCTATGTCACTCTTGGTCCCGCCGTCCGACGCTATTTGACTGGCAATATATTGGAAACTTTCAACCTTCTCCACTGCTTGCCCCGCTACCATAAAGTTGGAAGGGTTTGCTCGTGTTGACTCAAAATAAATATATCAAAACGGCCTGGCCTACTGTGCAGCATTTAAGGGGCAAGATGATTCAGAAACATCGGGCCGGTTTATGTCAAAGATTTAAACACAATGCTTCAGAATCCAATAAATGGATGAAACGTGGACATCTCGTATCGTATGTTCCGTTGTATTGTTATTTATAAATGATTGGTCGTTGGGAGCATCTGTCTAAAAATGTTAAGGGATGCTCCATCTTCCTTTAGTGGTCCGGACATGAGAACTAACTCTTGTCCTAGCCCCATATATGGCCTATGGTTATAGCACCATTATTCGCTTTCGTCTGCATTATCGATCGATTTTCATTAACACCAGCAATGTCTAGAACCCAACACACAACTTGTTGCCATGTATAAATTGATGATGATGATGATGATGATGATGATGGTCCCACCTCTTACCCCTACAAAGGTTTGAGCTGGACGATTTATCTTTAAGATAATTAAATATGACATTTTAACCAGGTTGGCAAACAAAATCGAACTGGTTTCAGTTACAGATATAAATTCCCTCTAGAGTTTACAGTTGCTTGACAGCGATATAAATGTTGAAAAGCTCAGGCGTCCACCTCTTAGTTCGCCTTTTTGTCCACCTAAAATATTCATAAGTATTACAAGCAATCAAGAGTTAATGAACAATCAACAAAGCATCCTATTACACTAGTAACCCCGCAATTTGATGCTATCATAATTTTCAGCAATGTCAGGAATGCTCACGAACCCCCAACATTTGCCAGAAAACTTACTACTAACTCAAGGTATCTTCCAAATAAGCTTCAAAATTGCATTTTTTTTTATCAAATGTTAAATTCAGTCCTCTATATCCGTAATACGCGCGCGAGGCTCAAACCTTTGTAGACTACTATTTTTTTTTACTACTACTATTAAATCATATATCAAAAATCCATCATCACCATCGTGGCGAACAAAATAGTTTTTGTAGTGCTACAATAATTATTTAAAAGTCGTTATAACAGCTATCCATACAAAGTAATCCGTTAAAAATAACTTCGTCAAGATACATAATTTGTCAATTCATAAAAAAATCACTGGATAACCGTTCAAAAGACAGTTTTAACGTGTGAAATGCAATGTCTCTTAAATTCTGCTAATGTTGTTGAACGTTTAATGTGTCTAGGCATCGAATTGAAAACATTTATTCCTTTAAAAAATAATGAATTCTGTGAAGCACAAGTCAAGAAATGTGGTGTTCTTATTTCATCCGCGTTTCTAGTATTATATCTATGATAGTCACTTCCTCTTTCAATTCGATCACACAAATATCGAGGCAGCAAACCGTTAACTACTTTAAAAATGAACACCATAGTCAAATATACAATTCTTTGCTTCACCGACAACCATTGTAAGGCGTCTAACATCAAAGTTGAGGAAGTGAATCTATTACATCTCAAAATCAAACGCATTATTTTATTCTGCAAGCGCTGTAATCTCGATATTTGTGTTGCATTCGACAGAAATAAAATGGATGGGCAAAAGTCTAGATGAGGAGAGATGATTGATTTGTATAGCTGTATTTTACTGGCAATAGTTAAATCGTTTTTCAATCGACATAGAATTCCATACTTCTTGGCAATTTTCTTGATGACATTGTCAATGTGAGAGTTGAACTTAAGTTTGTCATCAATAATCACGCCAAGATATTTAATCTCCTGAACGCGATCAATAGTCTCATCATCAATTACAACAGAGACGTTCTCATTTAATCGATTCCGCGAAATTACCATAAATTTAGTTTTACTTGTATTCAATTTTAACTGCTTACACTTCAACCATCTACTTAGATACTGCAAATCTTCATTCAAGTGTGAGACGGCAACTTCTAAATCCTTAGCTGCAATGAATAACACAGTATCATCTGCAAAAAGGTTAATGTCGCAAAACCGTAAAACACGTCGCAAGTCATTAATATACATAATAAATAAAAGGGGCCCTAATACACTTCCCTGGGGCACTCCAAGGTTGTTCCCCACGGGACTGGAAACAGAATCATTAAAAACAGTCCGTTGAGTTCTGTCAGACAAATAGCTTTCAAACCATTTATATGCAGTACTCGTAATTCCAAAGCGCTTGAGTGTACTTAACAGTAAGGGCCTAGAAATTGTTTCAAAAGCGCGTTTCAGATCCAAAAAAACAGCAACAATCGTATCTTTACGCTCCAAGTTGTCTTTCCACTTTGCTAACACCAAATTCAATGCAGTTTCACAAGAATGACCTTCCCGATATCCCGATTGTTCTGGTATCAACAAAGAGTTGCTATTCAAATACTCCAACAGCTGGCCTTTAACAACAAGTTCTAAGATTTTCTCTAATGTGTGCAACATATTGATGGGACGAAACTCTTCGGCTTTAATCGTTCCAGCAACTTTTTGAATAGGAATCACTAATGATTCCTTCCAAATTTGTGGCACATGTCCATTCTGCAATGATTCATTAATAAGGTCCAGAAAGATGTGGCCAATGACATGAAAGCAATCTTGAATAACTCTAGCATTAACATTATCTACTCCAGCCGATTTTCCTAATGAAAAACAAATAACTCTAAGTTCATCTAATGTAATTGGGTGAAAAACTTCAAATCTGCAACTACTATTAACTGGCTGTTTTATTTCGTCAGGTTCATCGACCAATTCAATAGATTGATTAATCAATGAAACACTGTCTACGAAATAATCATTAAACTTAGATGCAATTACTTGTTCTGACTGTTCTAATGTGCCATTAAAAGTTATGGACCGCGGTTTGCAATTACTAGGTTTTAATAAAGATTTCAAAATTTTCCATAACTCTTTGCTGTTGTTTTGATGCTGATCAATCTTCCTTTGAACATATTCACAACGAGTTTTCTTTATCGATTGTGAATACTTATTACGCGCGATTGTGTACTTAGTCCAATGATTGTCATTATTAGATCTACAAAACTTTTTGTACCATTTGTCCCTTTTCCGTTTAAGACGCAAAAGATCCAAATTGTACCAGCTGTTCGAGTTTTTCAAAGAAACAAACTTTTGCTCAACTAGTTGATTGGTACACGTTTTCAAAGCGTTATTAAGAACAGCTGTAGATTCATCTAAGTTACCGGCCGCGAATGGAAAATCCAGGCTTCTCTCAACAAGATTTGAAACAGCTTGCTTCGAATATTTCCTCCAGCACTTCAATTTTACAAAATTATCGTTATCGTTAACATGGTCTAAGACATTAATCACTAAAGTCTCATGATCGGTTATTTTCAAATCAGTATTCGTAACTGAACAAATGGAATCAAAATTGGAATAAACGTGGTCAATTAAAGTTCTACTGTGCCTGGAAATACGCGTATATTCATTTACCGTTTGCTTTAAATTAAAAAACTCAGCTAAACGCTTCAAATGATTCGAATTATGGTTATCACGCCAATTAATATTAAAATCACCAGCCAATATATTTAATTTACTAGAATCAAGGAATGTCTCGAGCCAGTTCTCTAAAACTTCAACAAAACGCTGGTCACTAGAACTGGGAGAATGATACAAAACACCATAATTACCCATCTTCATGCCACGTACAACTGTAATGCCCAAGAACCAGTTGCCATCAATAACTTCGTTGGTACGAAGGTTGAATTGAACTGATTCTTTGACATAAATAGCAACACCGCCAGTGTGTCTAGAATGTGATAAACAAGCAGCAACAATATATCCCGGAATACTATACTGATCAAAAGCTTCAGTTTCTACAATATGAGTTTCAGATAATAAAACTAAAAGAGGACGTTTTTCCTCAACAATCTGACGTAATGCTACGTAGTTTGTTGACAACCCCGCAATATTCAAATATAAAAAATCGAATTGATTCACATTCCTGGAACTTGGCTGCTATTTATTGAAATGCAAGCTGCTTTTCTTCTGATCAAAAAGTCTTTTATAGAGCAAACATTCCGAGCTAAATTGTTCGCAAAATAATATAAAATATGGAATGATCTCACCGATCTCTCAAAAATGACATGGTCCAAATCGCAGAGTTTTCGTTTTGATGAAACAGATGAGCAGCAACGCCACTCGCGATAGACGTGCCGCTGGCCGTCTTCATACTCCTTCTTTTTCAGCTCGGAAACATATATACACCGGAACTGCTTCTGGTTTCCCAATCTACAGCATTCAGCTGCTCCAAAATATCAGAGGTAACCAAAATCATAAAAGCACCACTACACTTCGCAACCCGTAATTTTTACTCTTGAACCGCGTACTAGAAAATACCAATCTCACGACGGTACCGAATATAATGGAAAAACCCGAATCACAGCTCACACGACCGAAATTCCGTTAAAAATACTCATGGAAATAGCCTTCCATTTTTAAGCTTCTTTCTCAAAAATCGAAAAAAAAACGCGACGAAAAATATGACAACTAACAAATTTTCGTGTCTGTTTCTCTGATCATATCGTGCAAAGTATGAAGTATAGATAGGGATTTGTCAACGAAAGCTTGTTAAAAGTGAAGGGCTTGTGATGAGCGTCAACTTTAAGTAGTGCTGACGGATAATCGACAAGTTTTACGAGGTCCGGGTTGGTAGCAATATCCAAGTCAAGGAGCTTGCCGTTCAAGATCAGAAGATCGTTTATTTGATTAAATCCAGCTTACAGCATAGGATCTAATAATGCTAGTTCCTGCTCAGTAGATGCGTTAAGTGATAAAACACATTAGATTCCTCGTCCAAAGTCCATACGAAATTAGGCAGATATTTTGCCCAAGTGGTGCTTCTTACCACATTTTAAACTATAATTATTTGTTCAACCTCATCAAAAGTTGGACTTTAAAAAACCGAAAGGTCGATTTTTGCGATTTGTTGTTTAAAACTGTTTGCCACGATGACTTTGAAAAATTGTTTTCAAGAGTAAATATTCTTAAGAAATGGAAAAAAAAAACCGATTTTGGTAGATCCAATATACGTCCTAAAGTTGTTCTTTTTGCGATATGCGTTCCAGTTATACTTTACAACTTGAATTTAAGCACATTCTGCATGTGAGTTCGTTCAATTCGTGATTACGATTCAGTTATGCAGTGTTGCAAATTGAGACCATCAAATTGAACGAAACGACGGGAACAGTGTTGCTAGTATACAATTTTTTTTCCTACTCTTTTGGTTGAAGTACAGATTAACAACTGTTGAATTAATTGGATTGAATATGGGATTCATTAACATCTGCTACAAACCGATTCATTTACGTCATTGACTTCGCTCTTAATAAACGTTGGAAATCTCATTCAAAATCTCTTCAAAAATTCATGAATTTCTTGCACCTTTACTACATTTCCACCCATCAACCCTACACATAGATCTATGTGCTTGTGCTTGGATTCGCGAAAGCCACTGCCGTGAAGTCCCTTTTTCCCACTCGTCTGTATCCTATTAGTGCAGGAGTTCACAGCTTCTCGTTGAAATGCTCACACATGTTTGAAAACCGGTTGCCCATATCCAATCTACCGGTCCACGGCCGGCCGGGTGGCATCACTCAAGTTGTTCAAACTCGTTACACTTGAGAGGCCAGTGAGAAATAGCCCGCGGCCAGGGCTGGCATAACGATGACCACCGACCAGCACCATAGCCAGCAGACCCGTGCCTAAACTGCTCAGAAGAGTATCGTAACTCTTTCGACGGAAGATAGCAGGTAGACTTCATGCGCCGTGGCTTGTGACCTGCTGCAGCATCGGGGGTTGGTCGAACTTTGAAGCTGAGCTTCGCTCGGTGGGTAATAAATATATGCTCGCTTCCGGATCGATCCGACAAAACAATTGCGTTTATGAATCTCGAAGGAGCCATACATTTAGCGCACCATCCTTGAGCACGTCTACATGTGCTTGCCGGCACATACTAGCCCGGCCGGGAGCCATAACAGAATTATTCTTGATTGTCTGCTTCAATGAACAAACAAACCACGGTTCGTTTGCTAAAGCCGATGGTGGTCGGAGGTGAACAGTTTTACAACAACAACAACAACAACAGCAGCAGCAGTACCACAAGCTCGGGCTGACCGGGATCCGTTTGGCCCGAGGTATTCGACCGAGGGCAGCTTATATCTGGTAGGATAGCAAGGATTGCGCGCCTGGGTTGCCTCTGATGTCTGGCGATGGGTTCACCTGTTAATCTTCCCACTTGCTCTTTCACTGCCTATGTTTAATTCAATATACTCGCTCTTGGCCGAACGGGCAGACCGCAAACATATCGAAAGTTTGGTATGGGATGACCGAGGCGGCTAGTTCACTGCTCGGGTTTAGCAGCTAGCGAGCAGGAGGGTAGCATGAAATACGGTGATGATTTTTCTTTGGCTTGAGGAGCACATAAATTTCAATGACCGGTTTCCCTAGGTTGGACTAATCGGATAGTGTTGGGATGATTTACCGGCGGTGATTATGGAGCAACTTTGGCTAGAAAAATTTAATTTTCGGTAACTCCTACGAGACGATCAGTATTCAGAGAGATGAATGGATGCTAAAATCATGTTAAATTATCTATCGTTTCCAGGGCGGAGAATATTCAATCGAAATTGTTGTACTCTCAAAAGCACACCATCATGCCGGGAAAGTATTTTCCTTTAAAACAACAGTCAACAGATGATCATCTCAAAAACTCATCTTGCCTAATCTAGCACAATCTGCCCTTAATTTTACGATTATCATAAACCACATCCCGTCCTGCTCGATTTCCTTGCCGGCTCCAAATCTCTTCCCCGCACACAAAGCCCAACAGCTTGTCGGCTCATTTAATTAACTAGATTTTATCGCGCACCGGAAGCAGCTTCCTAAGAAACGTGTCCGCACACCCTCCGTTCTGCACGAAATACATCCTCGAAATCTCCACCATTCGAAGGCAGTATTGATTTCCTAGCACAAGGCTTCTTCGCTTCCGAACGAATGAAGGTTTAAAATTTTATGAATCTTGATATTCATCCAAGCTAGGGCAAACTTTGTCCGATGACGACGACTGACATTTCGAGCTCGATTTGTATCTTTTATAGGCACTCTCCCGATATCGATCTGCACGTTCGTCGGTACGATTGAAAACGGAAACGACCTATGGTATGAGGTGTGTTCTCCGCCTGTTACAACCGTAACACTCCCCCCTATTTCCCGTCCATGTTGGTAGGACAGGACAAAGTAATTATAACTTTTTGATTACTGCCACTGCTGCTGCCGTTGCATTGAAAAACAATTCTATTCTTTACTGGGAATGTTTGATTCCTTCGGTCCTGTTCGAAGCGACTCGCACAGTCAAATGTCAATCTAGTCGATTTGTTACTGACCCACCCTCCCTCTGGGATACGCACGCAGGCTCTGCCAATTCAATTAAAATTTGCAAAATTGAATTACGCACGTCAAAACAATAAATTTTGCTACCGTACGTTTCGAAAATGGCAGGGCTCGAAGTGGAATGATATGTTCGGGGAAAAAATCCCGAGATCAAAAAGAAGGAGGGTTAAGAAATATGGGCTGATGCAAGAGGGTGAGGCTTTGAGATTGATGCAGCCAGCGTAAATAAGTAATGAAGGAGAAACTGCTGTGGGGAACGAATTGGATCGTCGTAAGAAATATAACTAAGTTTCATAATATGAAAGCTCCATGATGGAATTTTCTACATAAAAAAAACTCCCAGACAGTACCTTGTCTTTCTTCGTATAATTAATTAACAGATGTTTCCATTTGGCATACTTTCCTTATCAATGGAAAAATACACAATTTTGAAACCATCGAAAAATCAAGCTGAATCTTCTGGCTACCGTCCAATAAGTTTGCTTTCATCAATAAGTAAACCTTTTGGAAACATAATTTTGAATAGAATGATGCTTCACATCAATACGAACTCAATTAAAGCAGATGAGCAGTTTGGATTTCGCCATAGGCATTCAACTATACTAATATACCAATCAACTCTTAAGAGTTACCAATTTAATTCATTCAAACAAATATGAACTCTAGGATCAGTTTCCACTCTTACGGATGTTTTGGATCTCCTGGAGGATGGTCTCATGGCCATCCGGGTCCATGATTCTGTCACGACCCCAAATTCTTTCTTATATGTTCCAAATGTAAAAAAAAATTGCGGAGCTCTAGGAACAGTTTCTCAGATTTACCACTTTTACAGATGTTCCGGATCTTTTGGAAGACCATTCCGTTGTCTCCATAATTCATGCGTAGTAACAATGACTGTATTCTGGCTAGTTATGAACATTTGTGCCCATTGATCTATATTATAGATCTTATATAGTATTTCAGAGATAATTCCAATAGAATTTCGGAAACACCTCTAAGAGACATTTAACTCCTGGTCAAATGTAGGAAGAGTTCCAAGGAAGTTGTTAAAAAAGCTCTAGGTGAATTCAAGAAAATTTCGAGATTAATTCTTTGGATGATATGAGGGAAATTCCATTACGATTGTGAAAAGAATTCCTGATTCATTTCGATTGAAAATTCCAAATAAGTTCTCAGATGAATTCTGATGATATTTACAAGGAAATTCCGAAGGTATTCTAAGGATAGTGTCTAATATTCAAGGGCTAATGCCAAGGTAATTCAAAGTGAATTATTAAGATTATTCCAATGGCATTCTGAGAAAAATACCAAGAACATCAAGAATTTCCGAAAAAATAAAGAAAATTCAATAGATTCCAAGGTCTATGTTTAGTTAAAATTGCAAATAAGTTCAGAGATGAATTTTTTGACACTTTTGATAATAATTTCTAGGTAATTCCGTAGGCATTGAATTCTGATGATAGTTCCAAATATTCTAGGCCTAAAACCAAGGTAATTCCTAAAAACAACTTCAAGTGAAATATTAAGATAGTTCAAAGAAATTCCGATGCTTTTTATAGAAATTTCGATGGATTCCAAGGGCATTTAAAGAAGAAAATGGATAATTAGACCTTTTTTAGGTGCATGGCATGAAATTGTATTGAGAATTCAAGCGAATTTTAAATCTTCTTCATTCCTTTATTTAATGTCGGTCACTGTTCCGCAATCTAGTGCCAATCACCGACGGATATCTATTGCCATTCATTGACGGCAACCGAATGTACAGAAAGGCAGCTTCTATACCTGCGTAGTATATCGCACCCATTCAAGTTGACCGGTGTCTGCGTTCCATCAAGGAGGCGATATCCCGGGACAGGGAACAACACGTGCCTGTATCCAGACAGGTGAGCAATACTCTGAACCTTGATAGAATTACCAACAATCTCATTAGACTCCGTAACTCCATTCAAAGGCAATACCAGCGTTCTGGCTTGCCTGTCTTGACGACCCACTGTAATCGCCTCAGAAATCAGAACTTTGCTATCAGGATCCGCTCTCTTCCAGATTGTGCAAAGCCCTTTTGGAAACTAACCAAAATTCTTAAAAAATTAGCCAAGACCCATTCCACCACTGGATAGTCCCGGTGACTCAGTGGTTTATCTGAAAACTCCTGAAGAAAAGGCTGCCACGATAGGTCAACAATTCGTCAGCTCCCATAATCTCGGACAAAACATCGTCAGCCCTTACGAAGCTGAGGTTGCTGAAAACGAAACCAACCTCTTTCAGATTTCTAATATTTTTCTATAGAAATCCGAGATTACGGCTGACGAACGGATGGCCTATATCAAATCATCTAAAAACATGAAGGCCCCAGGTTTCGACAAACCATCTGGCACTGATTTTTAATCTGTACCTCCGACTTGGCTACTTCCCCTCGTGTTGGAAGTCAGCTAAAATCATACCCATCCGGAAACCTGGGAAGGATCCGTACTCTCCTTCAAGTTATCGACCAATCAACCTTCTCTCAGGGTTATCAAAACTGTTCGAAAGAGCAGTCTATGACCGGTTCCTAACATCTGCCGAAGAAAACAACTTGTCACGTGCACAGTCACTTCTACTTTTGACGTAAGACTACGTCTATGATTTCTATATGGGGGTACACTTTGTGAAAACCGAAAATGGAACATGTAACAAATTAAGAAAAATTTTGAACGTCAATAACTCAGCTGCCCCTGGTCCAAATTCAATAATTTTATCACCAATCGATCAGAAATATGGCTACGCATCGATAACAATGTTTCTAAATGTTGATTTTCAACAAAACACTATTGAAAAACTGGTAAATTTCCAGCATTGTCCAAAAACGTCGAATTAACTAACAAATCCACCAATTACCTACATGCATATGCTGCTTCCCCAGCACATTCGTCAGAGAGTAGTAAGTAGACGAAACAAGTCGAAGTGGCATTCGCCTCCGATCCTCGGGTGCGTGCGAATAGGGAGGATGGAATTGCGTAATATTTTGCACACTCATCGCCATATTCAGAAACAAACGCAAATTCTTCGAGATAACCACCATCCGTCGTCTGACTCGCCGTGGTGGTGTCTGACGTACCTCCGGTCTGATTTACGAGGTGTGCTGAAGGTGTTCCTGAAAAATGAGATCCGTGATGCTGTCACCTACACTGAACATGCCAAGCGTAAGCGGCCATGGATGTCATCTACATTTTGAAGTGACAGAGACACACTCTGTTTGGTTTCGGAGGTTAAATCATCACCAACTTTGGAAACAAAACGGCTCTTTTCAGGGCCACCAAGCTTATTACAGTAAAGAGTAGGAATAGAATTCATCTGCCTGTTTGTCCATATTCAGAACCAACGATCACACAAAATGCTCATGTAATCAAACTGGAAGCAGGGGTACAAATTAATTTTGATCAACCTTGATCAACTTTGAATCGTCACGGCCGGATATTTTCGATGGAAGAGCAAAATCTAGGAAACATTTGTGAAGCCGAGTTATTTACGAAAGAGAGTTTCGATGAAGAAAATCGATCAATGTAGATAGGACCTATTGAAAAGTGACGCGAGATTTGTTTTCCAATGCTACCGACGCCAGGGAGGCAGCTTCCACACCTGGACCCTACCAATCGACTCATCAACTCAACCGGGGACCAACGGCTTTACTTCCCGAAGGAAGGCGTGATCAGAGATATTATGCCTTAGAACATGCCGGTGGCGCCGACTGAGATTGGACCCAGGCCTGCTGGGGTGAGAGGTAATCACGCTTACCATCGGCTCCGATATCTTTCAAGGCAAATGAGATCGACCCAAATTTGAGTTTAGTTATCTCACAATTAAGAAATAAAGTGCAGGAACTCAGCGATGAGTTAATTTGCCTCATGTTGTCCCAGGTTTTTCCAGGATTTTCAAGGATTTTCCAGGGAAAAATTCCCGAATTCGAGAAAAGTAAAGATTGGATTCACTCAGTCTATTGGTACTACTCCGAGACTAAATAAAAATTTCGTCAATTTTCTCATTTTCTGGCAGATTTTTTAGGTTTTTCACAGGAAACCATGAGACAAATTTACTCATCGCTGAGTTCCTGCACTTTTTGCGATTATTAGTGAAGTAAACTCAAATTTGGGTCGTTCTCATTCGCCGTCTACGCAAAAGGAAAAGAGCCAGTGTTGCTACTTGATAGCAAACTACTCAAAATGGGAGGAGTCTTTGTAGCTTTTATACCACTTGGTTGCACATCATTCTGCTTTAACCTGAAAAGATATAAAAAAGCGCTGCTGTATGGCATTACCTCATTTTCCCTTCGGACGGCGTGGTGAACAGCAATAGCAGCAGTAATAAGGTGGTGACTGGTCCACTCCTTCACACCTAACAAGCAACAATTGACTGGTCGTGGCAAAGGAGGAAAAGGTCTGGTAAAGGAGGCGCCAAGCGTCATCGCAAAGTTCTTCGAGATAACCGCCATCGGTCGTCTGGCTCGCCGTGGCGGTATCAAACGTATCTCCGGTCTGATCTACGAGGTGTGCTGAAGGTGTTCCTGGAAAATGAGGTCCGTGATGCTGTCACCTACACTAAACACGCCAAGCGTAAGTGGCCATGGATGTCCTCTTCAATAAAACGGCCCTTTTCAGGGCCATCAAGCTTCCATCAGTAAAGAGTTGGAATAGAATTTATCTGTGCTGCCATATTCAGAAACACAAGCCTCCATCGACCATACAAAATGCTCTCCAGAGTTGTTATTTTGTAACCAAACTTGGAAGCAGGGGTGCAAGTGATTATGATTGATTCTTTTCATCAACTTTCTCTTTGAAAGAAATTACTACAAATTTGGTACGCCTACAATTCAAAAACGGAAAGAGTTGAGATAATAGATAATTGATCAATTAAAAGAACTAAATGCTCTTCACATTTATTCCACAGCCCCTCCTACTTTTTAAATCAAGATTATAAGCATATTGATTTTTTTATCTTTATTATTTCGGGTTCTGTCTAGGCTTTCAACTATACAATCAACATTTCATTTATAGCATTGTAGAACGACGCATACACTTGCCGAAATTCTCTCCAGTTCCCATTCAGCAGAAAAAGCATACGAAATCGAGTACGATAGTAAATGAGCGCCTCTTGTTCGCTTCCGTATTCCATATTCCAAAACATGACAAGAGCAGTGGAGTAAGTACAGGTCTGAACATCGCATCGTTCGTGGTTCGAGTCTCGGGTGGCAACCTTTTTCATAGTTGGTTGGAAATGCTATCTAATTTGAAGCTTCAGCGTGATAATTTATTGGCTAGAGAATGATCTTTAGAAGAGATTAAGTGGATAGTTCCGTTGGAGTACGGCAGTATGAAAATTGAATGGAAGTTCAAAATGAGCGAAGGGCCATTAATGCGACAGTACAAAGTCAAACGCACACCTTTTGCCTAACCCGTACGATGTACGTGAAGATTTTAAGTATGTCTTCAAATCTACAGGCAAAAAGTGTGCGCCCGCCTTTGCTCATTACTGTCTGTGGCTGTGGAATAGTTCTAGCGACGTTTCATCACTACCTTAATCCCCACGTTGCGAGAAAATTTCCAGTCGATGGTGTGTTATAATGCAATTCTTCTTTACCCAACTTTTGTGTTGCTCGTCTCGTCATGACCAACGTCATGACCAAGAGAAAACAGTAGAGTTATAGTTTTTTGCCTGTAGATTTGATGATATACTTCCAGTCTCCGCGTACATCGTACGGGTTAGGCAAAAGGTGTGCGTTTGACTTTGTACTGTCGCATTTGGCCCTTCGCTCATTTTCAACTTCTAGTCAATTTTCATACTGTCGTACTCTAACGGAGCTATTCACTTACCCTCTTCTAAAGATCATTATCTAGCTAATAAATTAGCACACTAGAGCTTCATATTAGATAGCATTTCCAACCAACTCTGAAAATCGCAAACGATAACGCGTATGAAGTAACATTAAAATACTTTGAATGTAACATTTTTAAATTTTTTCGACGTGATTTATTTGACTCACTAATACACTAATACATATACCACAGACAAACAGACATAACACATTGAATATTTCTCACTGTAAACCATCGTCGCTAAAACATTACCGCCATCTGTTGAGTACACTGTGGTGGGTAGTACGCTGAACAGATGGCGGTGGTGTGTAAACGTCAAACGCAAATGAATTGACTATGCGCGCCGTAGGTGGTGGTACTACCAACTAATATACTTTTAAAATGAACGTTAAATGCGTGTTCGATGAACAACTTGCGAGTGTTATGTCTGCTTGTCTGTGCATATACATTCTTTATTATCTTGCATTGGACTGCAGGTCAGTATATCTCATCCTCTGTTCATACGGTGTCCACTTGCATCCTCCGATGATGAACCCTTCAAAATACGTATCTGTTATAGTTTAAAGTGATAGTGAAAGTAAATAGTGAAAGTGAAAGTGATACAATAGCCTTCACTAATTCACTTTCACTATTTACTTTTACTATCACTTTGAACTATACCAGATACGTATTTCGTTTGCTAAATGCAAACTTCTTCATTGTTTGACACTGAAGATGTAAATAGTAAAAGTGAATTAGTGAAAGTGAAAGCGATACAATAGTAGTAGAATTAAGAGACGAACCAGCCTAGGACTGAAAGTCTCTTAAATAAAAAAAAGTAGAATTAAAAGGAAAAACAACGTTCTTTAACTTCCTGTCCATTCACGATGACACTTGTCCGTCCCAACGATATCCGCATTCTCATTTAGTTCAGTAACAAATTGTGATCGCCTGACAGTACCAATTATGTTTGTCCAAATGATACACATGTCGGACAGTTGGTATCATTTTGGATCCGCCTGTGGTCCAAGCCGGCACCCTCCAAAACGTCACGTACTGCGGGGATCATCAGTGGAAGAGCATGCCTTCTCGGTTTCAATATTCCACATCACCGTGGGTGTTCTCATCCCATATATAGTAAACAAGTGACCCAACCTGAACAAGCTAGTTCCATCGATGTCGATGTCGTTGCCAGAATAAAGAATCACGAAACATATACGCCCAGGTAATTGTTTCGACCAACCAGCCAGTCACCAAACAC